>NW_027422983.1:1722500-2922500 GCF_048934315.1 Petromyzon marinus | reverse complement strand
TACACATGTACAGTCATTTTAACTGCTCTGATTGCTACAAGCTAAGTGCGGCCTGGAAGCGTATTATTAAGTAATACATTTTACAATTACAATTCCTTATAGAGGAACCCCCTACTAATGAACTGACTACGTATCTATATAATTAAAAGACCGCACGCAGATACCGCAAAAGCGGACCCCGTTGTCACTGATATAATTTGATGTACGTACAGCAGTTGCTGTACGTACATCATTAAAATTACACCGATTGCAATATGTCACCAAAGACACAATTTTAATTTGACCCCCGGGTCTGATCGCGTTAACTGTGCAGGTGGCGGGGGTCGAGAGGTTACTTGCACGTGTGTGCAGCTTGTTGAATATTGACGTGCGATGACTTGTGGAGAGGAAGAATTATGATGATGGTGGCGATGCAAGTCTTGAAGTCTGACGTTCTCCGAGTCGTGTAGCCTACCGCGTGCGACTTTGGGGATTGCGTAATGTCATTTTAGTTTCCTCTGTGGAACTTTTTATTTTGTTGATTCTCACGATGTAACTGACGTAGGGCGGGCTTGGGAGCGGCGTTGACGATGTGTTTTGGCGTCGCACCAACCAGCACCTTTGCATTCAGAAGTTGGAGGTGCTTTGATTGTTACAGCGAGAGGTGGAATCATCACCGCCATCGTCATGGGTTTAAGTGGGCACGGAGCCCGTCAAGGGAATGGGTAGGTAGAGGAATGGGGTTGGAGAGTATACACAACTTGCATTTCTAGTCATTTCAACAATTTATGGGCATGCGCATCATTAACAGTGTCCTGATTGATGAGCAAAACAAAATCGCAATTTAATCATGAATCTATTGTCATAAATGAGTCCGAAATATCAATCAATAGTCATGCTCAAAACCGCATTCCTATTGTTATAAAAAATAATTGTACCCCCCATTCATGATGACAATTCCAATGTGGTCATTATGATGCTCAGAATTACACTTATATTCTCAGAATCATGAACATTTATTAAAACAGCAGTGTGCTCAAAATGCTCATTTAACAATTGCAACATGTACACAATCGATTCGAAGATTCTAATCAAAGTAAGTCCTATGTATCGTGGTGTTTTCATGCTTATCCATTATTGCGCGCCCCCCCAAAAAAATATACAAAAGTCTATTTTTATAATGTTTGCATGGTGTACAGTCTGGAAATTACCCCAAGGGCAAATTTCAAGCTTGGTGCGTGTCGGGAAGTACGCTAAACATTTTGAACAGACACACACATTCACAACTTTGCCTTTGATGTATATGCAGATTAGTAATAAATTGTTAATTTAATTACTTTCATGTTGACGGATTGGAAATAGGAATAGCACTGTCTCACCACGGGGCTTATCGCGTGGTATCTGGGCACTTTATTTGAAACGTAAACCCCACAGTGTGTGAGTACAATTCCTCGCAAGTTGCGTCCACAGAGACAGACAGACAATGACGTTTCTAGGTAAGAAATGAATCTACGTGTCGAGGAGAGACGAGAGAGCCAAGAGGTCACCTCGGGAGACGGGGCGGCTTGGCAACCTTAGTCACGTGACTGAAGGAGTGTGGGCGTGCCGTGCGTGTGTGTGTACCGTGTGTGTGTACTGTGCGTGTGTGTGTGTACTGCGCGTGTGTACTGTGCCTGTGTGTGTACCGTGTGTGTACCGTGTGTGTGTGTGTGTACCGTGCGTGTGTGTGTGGGGGAGCGGTAGTGTAGCGGTTAGCGCGCTGCGCTATGAACCTGGCGAACCGGGTTCGATTCCCGCTCACGGCCAACACCAGTGACGATTATCTGAACCGGTCCCAGGCCTTCCCTAGGTCGACTCAGCCTCAAATGAGTACCTGGTGCGGTGGATAAAAACATTGCCACTGGGGAGACAAATGCGGTCGGGCGTGGTTGCTGGCCACCCATCCCCTCGTGTACCGTTCCGGCCTTCTCGCTAACGGCACTTGCCCCTACAGTCTGTCAAGGCTATATGGGGGATCTTTGTCTTTGTGTGCGTGTGTACTGTGTGTGTGTACTGTGCATGTGTGTGTATTGTGTGTGTGTGTACCGTGTGTGTGTACACTGTGTGTGTGTACCGTGTGTGTGTGTAGTCTAGCGGTTAGTGCGCTGCTCTACAAACATGACGACCCGAGTTTGATTCCCGCTCACAGCCAACACCCAGTGACGATTCTTTAGGATATGTTCAAACGAATGGTTGTTTGGGTTGCGTTGTGTTCATTAAAGTTACTTGCAATTCAAATACAGGTGTGTTGTTGGTGGTTGTGATGCCAGACGATAACATTGCGAGGAGCAATGCCTGAATCCTTACCCTTGGGGTTCCTCTAGAAATGGCAAAAAGCCACTGAAAGTGGCCACGTGGAGGAGAGGCTGCTACTCTGTACAGAGCTGGACCGGTACCGCCTGGATCTCTGTGGCATGCAGGAGATCCAGTGGACTGGCTCTAGCTCCAATCATCATGAGGGGTGCAGAGTCCTCCACTCGGGGCAGGAGACTGCCAAACAACAAGGAGTGGCTCTTATTCTGAAATAAGAATGAAGGCGGCGTGGGAAGCTGGCGGCGAGGTGTGGGAAGCTGTAAGCCCCAGGCTACTTTGGGCTCGCCTCCCCATCAACAGGAGGCAGAGAATGGTGGTGGTGGTGGCTGCTTACGCCCCCACCGAAGATGAACATCAGTGGAGGAATGCAGGCATGCCCGTGGATTCAGATTCCTTCTATGACCTCCTGTCACAGGTGTTAGCTAAAAGTGGCCCCTCGGGATAGAGTCATCCTGTTGGGTGACTTCAATGCCCGAGTTGGTCATGATGCTGGCACCTGGTCTGGAGCGATTGGAACAACTCAATAACAACGATAGGAGGCTGTTAGACTTCTGTGCAGCCTGTGGGCTTGTCATTGCCAACACGCTGTTCTGGCATCTGTGCATCCAGACAACATCATGGATTCACGCCGGGTCCAAGCAAGAACATCCGCTGGACTATATAGCAGTGGACCAGCGAATGCACGCCCATGTCCTTGACACCAGAACCTACAGTGCTGCTGACCTCACTGACCATTAGCTTTTCATATGTAAGATCTGTGGGCTGGGTAAATCTGTGAGCAGGAGCGAGAGATAATTAAACTCCCAAGCATTCACTACGTTATAAACAACATTTTCACTCATAAGTCGCTTGCCTAATTGCCTCAGCAACTCGGTGTTTCGTATCGAATCTCATCTCAAACAATCGAAGGGCGCCCCTAAGTGGCAGCTGCCCCTGTGTGGCACAAGGTGGCCCTCCACCGGCCAGCACCTGGTATAATTCTCTCGGTAGGGAGCGATCATTGACGCGTCATCTACGTTGTGGAGTTTCCGGATAATGTTTTGGAATTACCACAATTTTGACCGTGACACCAACATGCAATGACCTGTGCGTTGTGAGTGACACAATACTCTGTTTGACATCCGCCGTGAAGAAGAACAGCGCATATTGTAGTGAATGTTACTGGGGTGGCCAGGTGTGCCTGTCGGATTTGAACTTTGAATCTCTGCAACAAATAGAGAATGCGCTACCATATTCCTGGTTCTTTCGGTAAAGTCACGTAGATAGAAAACAAAAAATAAATAAAATAAAAGATTTAAAAATGATAAAATGTAATACAAATAACAAATAAAAAAATAAATTTAAAAATAATAATTAAAAGATGCCATGGGTCGACTGACTCAGATGACTGGCCAATGCACCGCCTTTGCGCTCCACTACACACTGTGTGTGTGTATGTACGTACACTGTGTGTACGTACATACACATACACTGTGTACACACACACAGTGTGTACACACACACAAGGTATTCACACTCCCCCAACCCCGTCCACCGCGCTCTTGAGCGTGACGTCACCTCCGCTTGGGTCACTTCCGATATCAATCCAGTGGCAATCCTTATTTGGGCAAAGGTACGCCCAGTAACTGGCGGTTCATTAACATAATGTATTTGTTGAAGCCGTCGAGTGTTTATTGCGACGGGTTCAGCAGCCACGCCCCCATCCCTCGACATATGGCCCGGACTCATTAACATAATTTATTCAATTTTTGATTTAAAGCTTTCGTGACTGCAGTAATTCATATTCTTAGTTTTTTCGGTAAAGTCACGTTGAAGAGAAACAACAAAATAACAAAATATATATAAAATATATATAAAACAATAATATATATTTTGTTATTTTGTTGTTTCTCTTCAACGTGACTTTACCGAAAAAACTAAGAATATAATTTATTCAGTTACAGAGCTGCTCATTGTGGGAGGGGCGTGTTTCTTACCCCAGAAGTGACGTCATGTTACCTGCTTACCCGCGTGACGTCGCAAAGTAACAGGAGGCTGCCGATCCACGCTTGCACTGAAGTCCGAGGTGAGAAATTCTCAAGGTGGTCGTGGTTGTTGTTGTTTACCAAGGTAGAGCCTCTCTCTCGTAGGGATGTCAGTTGAGTACCAGCGAGCATGGGAATCGATGTCCAGGTTGGAACTTTACAACGCGGGGCCTAGCCACGCGGGGCCTTGCCTCCTGCCCTCGCCTGATTGCATTCACTTTAATTATCTCGCTTAAGTTTAATTTGTCTTCACCCGGCTCGCCACTTTGTAACTTTGTTTTATTGTAAATATTCACGCAGTTTTTATTTTCTTTTGTTAGCAGGCCAAGCCCGCTTGAGCTGCTATACCGCTCTTATCAGAAGCGACCTGCCCACAACAACACAAGGTGAGGCTTTGTCAACGTGTGTGAATGTTTTGACATAAAACTTTGGTGACTGTAGGAATTAATATTCTTGGTTCTTTCGGTAAAGTCACGTAGATAGAAAATAAAATTAAAATAACAAAAAGAAATTGTAAATAAAGCAAAAAAAACACGTCGTTTTGATCGCAACACAAGTGGTCTTTATTTAATGTAATTGTATTATCTGTTATTGTTATTTTCTATCTACGTAACTTTACCGAAAGAAACAAGAATACGTGTGTCAATGTCTATCGGTCAAAGACGCTAAACGGAGTGACGCGCAAACTCCAAATATACAGCAGGCGTCAGGGTCGGGATCGAACCCACGACTTCCTGTATACCAGGTGAGGTAGTTAACATCTCACCACGGAGAGAGACACGCAAACTCCAGTTAGCCTCGGCTGTGTTCGTTGATCCTCAATTAATTACTTGGTGGAGTGAGGAAGCATTCATGCCAAGCAGATGAAGGTGGCCAGGCATGATTCTAGACACGCCGCCGCCTGTTTACCCAGTGACAGTGTACAGTTTGTGTTTGCAGTAACGTCTATTAACTCTGTTGAACACGGACGTTATAGCACAACAATATTTTACTTTTGTTTTCCTCTGGAACTCTTTATAAGAATGGAAACTGGAGGTGAACACAGCACACACATTCAGCTGAAGTCGGAATTGTTCATCCCAGCATTTAAGGACATCTGAGCCTGGATTCACACCTCTAAGTTGCGATTGAACATTAATTTATGCATAACACAAATGGTATTGTTTTCAACACCCTTTGCTATGTCAGCTGAATTTAGCTCTCATAAATATTCCTTTAGTAGCCAGACAGCCGAAATTGTGTGCTCGGAGTTTTGGGTGAACATTCATTTTGAAGATACGAGGGCTTCCAGGCATGTTTATGACCATTTGCCCTCTCATTGTGGGACATAACAGCCCTGTGATGAATTCGGGAAACTTTTTCACTGCATCATGAATATATGAATAAGTATAGACGTGTAAGTCACATGTGACTATATATGCATTCCTCTGTGCCTCGATACTGACGTGTAGATGGTGTGGATATTATTTTTTTCTGTCTGCAGCTGACGCTTCCTCTGACGCTTCCTCCGCAGAATTGGTCTGATGGAGCAAATGCACTCAGCGCAGCTCGGTATGACAAGTCAACAATGCGACCAGCGTGCATACAGCACGGATCGGACTGGAAATTTGACACAGCACCAGAGAACTCGCACAGAAGAGAAACCCTTCAAGTGCAGTGTGTGTGACAAGGCATTTGCACAGTCATCTGTTCTTAAAATACACCAGAGAACACACACGGGATAGAAACCCTTCAAGTGCAGTGTGTGTGGGAAGGCATTTGTGCAGTCATCTGCTCTTGTAGCACACCAGAGAACTCACACGGGAGAGAAACCCTTCAAGTGCAGTGTGTGTGGGAAGGCATTTGTGCAGTCATCTGCTCTTGTAGCACACCAGAGAACTCACACGGGAGAGAAACCCTTCAAGTGCAGTGTGTGTGGGAAGGCATTTGTGCAGTCATCTGCTCTTGTAGCACACCAGAGAACTCACACGGGAGAGAAACCCTTCAAGTGCAGTGTGTGTGGGATGGCATTTGCACAGTCAGCTGCTCTTATAGTACACCAGAGAACACACACGGGAGAGAAACCCTTCAAGTGCAGTGTGTGTGGGAAGGCATTTGCGCAGTCATCTGCTCTTGTAGCACACCAGAGAACTCACATGGGAGAGAAACCCTTCAAGTGCAGTGTGTGTGGGAAGGCATTTGCACAGTCAGCTGCTCTTATAGTACACCAGAGAACACACACGGGAGAGAAACCCTTCAAGTGTACTCTGTGCAGGCAAATGTTTGCACATTCATCAAACCTTCAAGTACACCAGAGAACACAGAAGCATCAGAAGATCCACAAGGAGTGGAGTCTTAAATCAGCTTGTGAAAGTCAAAGTGCCGCAATGAGCCCATCCCTCATGAAACAAGAACCGGAGGAAAATCCCAGCTTTGACACTTAAAGGTATCGAGGTGAAATGTGAAGAGGTGATGGTGAAGAGGTGATGGTGAAGAGCGAAGAAGTGAAGGTAAAATGTGAAGATGAAGATTCACCAAAATGAGACCTTCACATCGATGGAGGCAACGTGAAGCAGGAGGAGAATTCTGACTGAGACAGAGCGAGGCAACTCCCAGCAGTTTGTGGAGGTGTGGGTGGACTTCCTAGACAATACAAAGTTAAATGGAGACCCGGTAGATGTGTAAGCCAGAGACGATGTCGTTACAATAGATGCACCTTTGTCACAGGCCTTTAACGAAAAGAATGCGACGTTGAACACTCAGGTCCTAGGTTCATCCTGCAGAGTAAGAGCGAGCGGATAGTCTTTGTGGACCTGTGGGTTGGGGAGATCTCTGACCAGGAGCGAGAGCCAATAAGCTCCAAAGCATTCACTATGTTATAATAATTGCTTTTACACGGTGCTTGCTTAATCGCCTCGGCAACTCGGAGTTTTGTATCTCGTCTGAAACACTCGAAGAGCATCCCCAAGTAGCAGCTGCCCCTGTGTGGCACAGGGTGGGGCCCTGCACCGGCCTGCATTTATTATTTTTTTCCGCCTGAGGACGACCGCTTGTGTTACGATCGAAACGTTCTGATCTATTATTATTTTGTCTACCTATGTGACTTTACTGAAAGAACCAAAGAGTATGTGAACAAGAGGCTGTCAGTAGGGGGCGATGATTGATGTTTCATCTCAGTTATGTAATTTGTTGCTAATGTTTAGAATTCGCCAGCATGCAATGGCCTACTCGTTTTGAATGACACAACAGTATGTTTTACATCCACTGTTAAGCAGACGCTGCATATTTTTTGTTTAAATAGCTTCTTAATCAGATGTTATCTGATGCAGGACATTTCACTGCAGTAATTAAATTTTGTTAAAATGCCTGTCAATTATTCAGAATGAACGCTTGTCTTATTTTGTGTGTACATGCATCATTTCATTTATAAGGGTCAAACATTGAATAAGTTACGTTAGGACAAAGTGTGTGTGTGTGTTTTGGAAGTAACCTGTACAGAGAACTCAGGTGAGACCCGTTCTTGTGATACAGGTCATGAAGCATCTGGAGCAACTCATTGTCTTTGACATAGGAAGCACACTCGGATCATTCATCAGTTACAAGGCATACCGCTTAAAAGTTACACGTATAGGAGGAGGTACATTCTCTACAACACGAATTATAATTTTGTTTTACGTGTTGACGTAGATTTTGTCGAACTAGGACTAGAAATGCTCCTTGCTGATTCACGTCTGGATGTTCACAACCAATGGTTGAAGCAAGCCTGACCGCCTGCCCCGCCCCTCACAACCATTTGCGGCCTTGGGCCAGGAAAGTCATGAAAAAAATTGCACACGAACAACGCCTCCACGCAAGCTCCCGATGCTCCGTCTTGAAGTCTGAAAATGAAACAACTTTTAATTGTATTATGTCTTGAATTGTATAATTGTATTTCTTCATTAAAAGCTTATTCATTGAAAACGATATTTCGTGTGAAATTTCTCTCGTCATTAAGTAGACGATGGCCTTGCCGGGGGTTCGGTTCGATGCGGACTTTCACCTGGTTGGGATCGCCGGATCGAGACAAGGCGACACGGAGCGGCTGACCGTCTGCAGATCGATTCCAACGTAATCGAACGTCTGACCCTGCGCCTCCGTCGTTGGTAACAGGGGGTGCGTGTCTCCCTTGTGGAGTTTCTGGATAATGTTTGGAATTGCCACAATTTTGACCGTGACACCAACATGCAATGACCTGTGCGTTGTGAATGATGCAACGTTATGTTTTACATCTGCCGTTTAGCAGACTGCGCATATTGTGGTGAATGTTACTGGGGTAGCCAGGTGTGCCTGTCGGATTTTAACCTTGAACGTCTGCAATAAATAGAGAATGTGCTACCACATTCTTGGTTCTTTCGATAAAGTCACGTAAATAGAAAATAACAAAAACAAGAAAATTGGAAAATAATAAATTGATGAAAAGATGCCCATTGGTCGACTGAGATGACTGTGCCCCCCACAGTGTACACACAGTGTACACACACACAGTATACACACATACAGTGTACACACACACAGTGTACGTACACACAGTGTGTACACAATAATTTCAGTTTATATATTTTGGTATACCCCTGTGAGCCATTCGGCTCTTGAATCAAGTCCAACCACAACAAACACGAACAAGAAACATCTTAAAGTGACTACTTTGTGTGACTCTGCAAACAGAAAATCCATGAAAAAACAGCAAAATATTCCTGACAAAAGCACCGTACACCAACGCTGTGTGCTAAAAATCCCAGTGGGATGCAATGTCCACGTTGTTGTTGTTGCTGAGTTCAAGGGAGGGAGCAATGGAAAATTAATCTAAATCAACTTAAACTCCAATCCCGCTCTGTGACGTCACTACTCAGCATCACCTCATCGGCGTGAAACGCCAGGGGGAGGTGTCCCTCGCTAGTGACGTCATGTCACCAAGGTATTCACCCCACCCCGTCTACCGCGCCCTTGAGCGTGACGTCACCTCTGCCTGGGTCACTTCCGTTATCTGTTCAAGTACAATCCTTATTTGGGCAAAGCTACGCCCGGTGACTGGCGGCTCATTAACATAATGTGTTCGTGTCGACCGTCGCGAGTTTATTGCGACGGGTTCAGCACCCACGCCACATCCCTCCACGTATGGGCCGGCTCATTAACATAATTTATTTAAATTAAGACCCGCTCATTGCGGGAGGGGAGTGTTCTTGTACCACGCAAGTGACGTCACCTCCTGCTGCTGCGTGACGTCACGAGGTAACAGAAATCTGCCGCTCCGCGCATGAACTGAAATCCGAGGTGAGAAATTCTCATCGCGGTTGTGGTGGTGGTCGTGGTGGTTGTGGTGGTGGTTGTTGTTTACCAAGGTAGAGCCTCGCTCTCTCTCGTAGGGATGTCAGTTGAGTAGCAGCGAGCATGGGAATCGATGTCCAGGTTGGAACTTTACAACGCGGGGCCTAGCCACGCGGGGCCTTGCCTCCTGCCCTCGCCTGATCGCGTTTGCTTCAATTATCTCGCTTAGTTGAGCAATCTTTGTAAGAAAGTAATCTACCAGGCTATGCGTTTATTGTGTGTTGACCGACTCTCTGTGTTGCATTGCATTACATTTCCAAGTTTTACTCAGTTTGTTTGATTAAGTGTGCTTTTGATTTAAAGCTTTCGTGACTGCAGGGATTCATATTCTTGGTTCTTTCGGTAAAGTCACCACGTAGAAGGGAAACAATAAAATAATAAAAATATAAAATAATAAAAATATGAAACAATAAAATTGTCACGACGTTTCGACTGCAAGAAAATGTTCTTGCTGTGGTTTTTCTTGCTGTGGTTTTCACACCTGATGATGATTGTGTTGCAGTCGAAATGTCGTGATAATTTTATTGTTTTATATATTTTTTATTTTATTGTTTCCCTTCTACATGGTGGTGACTTTACCGAAATAATCAAGAATATAAGTGTGCTTTCTCTCTCTCTGCGTGTCCTCGTGTTATTATTATTTACTGCAGTCACCAAAGTTCCAAATCTCTTATTGACACAAGGCCGTAATTATAATATATTATAATAATTATAATATGTTATAATAATTATAATATATATTGGTGGGGGACATATCCCCCCACAATAATCAAATATGGTCAAAATGCCCCCCCAATATATTGCTATAAAAATATATATTTTTTAAATAATAATTGCTATGCTATGTTAATAAAAACAATTTGCTAAACCTTGGCCACAAAATGTGGACTTGTCTTCATATAACAATGCGTAGATTTGTGTTTATATGATTGTGTTGTACTTTATGAATCCCTAATCTCTGCCATTATATACTATGAAACAAGAAAAGTTAAAAAGTAAAAACAGAGCAATGTAATACAATACAATATTATACATGATTGTATCAAATAACAAAAACATTCCATCCCATGTGTTAGTGAAATTTTTCAATATTTTAGGAAATGTCAGGAAATTAGTTTTCAAATTTAGATTTTTTTCTGGGGGGGGGGGACCCCAGACCCCCTGGTAGATTTGTTCCCCCCCAATGTTGACTCCATGGCTACGGCCTTGCATTGACTCGCGGATTTCTCTACACCCCTCCCCTCTCTCTCTCTGCCTCTCTCTCTCTATTTAAGGCCTCAACACAGAGGCGTTGTTTCTCTGTGCGTACAGTGAGGGAAAAAAGTATTTGATCCCCTGCTGATTTTGTACGTTTGCCCACTGACAAGGAAATGATCAGTCTATAATTTTAATGTTAGGTTTATTTGAACAGTGAGAGACAGAATAACAACAAGAAAATCCAGAAAAACGCATGTCAAAAATGTTATAAATTGATTCGCATTTTAATGAGGGAAATAAGTATTTGACCCCCTCTCAATCAGAAAGATTTCTGGCTCCCAGGTGTCTTTTATACAGGTAACGAGCTGAGATTAGGAGCACACTCTTAAAGGGAGTGCTCCTAATCTCAGCTTGTTACCTGTCTAAAAGACACCTGTCCACAGAAGCAATCAATCAATCAGATTCCAAACTCTCCACCATGGCCAAGACCAAAGAGCTCTCCAAGGATGTCAGGGACAAGATTGTAGACCGACACAAGGCTGGAATGGGCTACAAGACCATTGCCAAGCAGCTTGGTGAGAAGGTGACAACAGTTGGTGCGATCATTCGCAAATGGAAGAAACACAAAAAAACTGTCAATCTCCTTCGGCCTGGGGTTCCATGCAAGATCTCACCTCGTGAAGTTGCAATGATCATGAGAACGGTGAAGAATCAGCCCAGAACTACACGGGAGGATCTTGTCAAAGATCTCAAGGCAGCTGGGACCATAGTCACCAAGAAAACAATTGATAACACGCTTCACCGTGAAGGACTGAAATCCTGCAGCACCCGCAAGGTCCCCCTGCTCAAGAAAGCACATATACATGCCCGTCTGAAGTTTGCCAATGAACATCTGAATGATTCAGAGGACAACTGGGTGAAAGTGTTTTGGTCGGATGAGACCAAAATGGAGCTCTTTGGCATCAACTCAACTCGCTGTGTTTGGAGGAGGAGGAATGCTGCCTATGACCCCAAGAACACCATCCCCACCGTCAAACATGGAGGTGGAAACATTATGCTTTGAGGGTGTTTTTCTGCTGAGGGGACAGGACAACTTCACCGCATCAAAGGGACGATGGACGGGGCCATGTACCGTCAAATTTTGGGTGAGAAACTCCTTCCCTCAGCCAGGGCATTGAAAATGGGTCGTGGATGGGTATTCCAGCATGACAATGACCCAAAACACAGGGCCAAGGCAACAAAGGAGTGGCTCGAGAAGAAGTACATTAAGGTCCTGGAGTGGCCTAGCCAGTCTCCAGACCTTAATCCCATAGAAAATCTGTGGAGGGAGCTGAAGGTTCGAGTTTCCAAACGTCAGCCTCGAAACCTTAATGACTTGGAGAAGATCTGCACAGAGGAGTGGGACAAAATCCCTCCTGCGATGTGTGCAAACCTGGTGGCCAACTACAAGAAACGTCTGACCTCTGTTATTGCCAACAAGGGTTTTGCCACCAAGTACTAAATCATGTTTTGCAGAGGGGTCAAATACTTTTTTCCCTCATTAAAATGCAAATCAATTTATAACGTTTTTGACATGCGTTTATCTGGATTTTTTTTGTTATTCTGTCTCTCACTGTTCAAATAAACCTACCATTAAAATTAGACTGATCATTTCTTTGTCAGTGGGCAAATGTACAAAATCAGCAGGGGATCAAATACTTTTTTCCCTCACTGTATGTGTGTATCTCTCTGTTTCTCTGTGTTATATCTCTCTCTGTGTGTCTCCGTGTCTGTCTTTTGTCTCTCTTTCAAATTGAGCAACCTTTGGAAGAACGTTATCAACCAGGTGGGGTGTTGACTGTTATGTTGGCCGACTCTGTGTTGTATTGCATTACATTTCTAAGTTTACTAGGTTTGTTTTCTCTTGCATTTGTACCTGATGATGATTGCTTGTGTTGCAATTGAAACGTCGCATGCTATGTGCACACAGCGTTGGTGTACGGTGCTTTTTGTGGAATATTTTGCTGTTTTTCCCTGGATTTTATGTTTGCACAGTCACACATAGTCACTTCAAGATGTTTTCTTGTTCATGTTTTTTGTTTGTTGTGGTTGCACCCAATTCAAGAGCCGAATGGCTCACAGGTCTATACCAAATAAATTAAACTGAAACTATTAATTAATTAAATTTCCCTACGTGACTTTACCGAAAGAACCAAAGAGCATCTTAAGTTTTCATTTCTCTTCACCTGGCTCGCTACTTTGTAACTTTGTTTTGTTTTAAATATTCACAGTTTTTTTTTATTTTGTACCAGGCCACGCCCACGTTGAGCTGCTGTACCGCCCTTGTTTACAGAAGCAACCTGCCCACAACAACAACAATATCAACAAGGTGGGGCTTGTCAACAGCGTGGTGGTGTTCACTCTAGACACGTGGCGGTGTTCACTCTAGACACGTGGTGGTGTTCACTCTAGACACGTGGCGGTGTTCACTCTAGATGCGTGGCGGTGTTCACTCTAGACGCGTAGTGGTGTTCACTCTAGACGCGTGGCGGTGTTCACTCTAGACGCGTGGCGGTGTTCATTCTCTAGATGCGTGGCGGTGTTCACTCTAGACACGTGGTGGTGTTCACTCTAGACACGTAGTGGTGTTCACTCTAGACGCTTAGTGGTGTTCACTCTAGACACGTGGTGGTGTTCACTCTAGACCAGTGGTTCTTAACCTTGTTGGAGGTACCGAACCCCACCAGTTTCATATGCGCATTCACCGAACCCCTCTTTAGTGAAAAATAAAATGTGATTTTTTTCAAATTCAAGACGTAGATATGTTTTTTACTGGTACACAAAATGAGCCGTGCATGAACATTACCTTGTTCAAAGAATAAAACCAACACAATGCATAAACTCACAACAAATTACATACCTGGAAATCAATGTGACTTCTGCTGTTGCCTTTGAGAGATCAGTTCAGATATGCGTGGCTTCACCTTGGCAAGTGCCACTCTCATGTCATTTTCACAGCAAAGTCTGTTCCTTTTCTTCGTTTTTATGTCCAGCATCCTCGAAAAGGATTGCTCACAAAGATATGTTGTAACAAATGGTGTAAAAAAATCCAGGGCTTTCTTAGCAATAACTGGATACTTGTTCATTTGTCGACACCAAAACGTTGAGAGCGTTGTTGTTCTGAAGAGTTGCTGTTGAACCTGGCTCTGCTGAATTTCAATGATTTCGTCGAGGAATTCATCATTGACATCTGCTGTTTCAACAGCAAACGTGAACGGCTGTCTCACCCATGCTGGATATGACTCTCTTGTAGGGAAATATCCGTCGAGAGACTTTGCAAGCTCATCTAAGTGCGTGGCAATTGTTTGCTTCAGTTCCGTGGATACAGAAATATCTCCGATTCCAGACACATCTTCGATCTTACTTGCACAGTCGTCCAGAAGCGGGAAGTTTGCGAAGTTATTGTTCTCTGTTCGTCGTTTCCATAACGGTAGCTTTTTTTAAAAAGCCTTCAGGTGTTCTTCCGCTTCCATGATATTGACTCCACCACCCTGCATCTGCTGATTGAGATGATTGAGAGCTGCGAATATATCAGCCATGTACGCTAAAATGAGAATGAACTCAGGATTTTTGAAGCAATCTGCATGGCAGTGTTGGTGCTCTTGCAAAAACAGGGCTAATTCCACACGCATGGCAAAAACACGATTCAGCACCTGTCCCCGGGATAACCACCGAATATTAGAATGGAGCAGAAGTACCTCAAATTCAGAGCCCATTTCTTTACACAGCTCACTGAAGATGCGGTGCCTCAGAGCACTTTTTCGCACATAGTTCACACATTCCACCACAGTTTTTAATACTTCTGCCATTTTTGGAGGTAAGGTTTTTGTTGCCAACGCATGCCTGTGCAGAATACAATGCGTCACAATGATGTGTGGTGCATCGGCCTTTACTAGCGCACCAAAACCAGACTTTCTTCCCAGCATGACTGGAGCTCCGTCCGTACAAACTGCAGAAACCATATCCCATGAAAGATTGTTGTCTCTGAAGAAGTCATCCACAAGCTTCTTCACATCGGCTGCCTTCGTTGTTGTTGTTGTAAGAGGCTTACAAAATAAAAACTCTTCTTTTATCATGTCGTCTTTCACATAGCGTACAAAAACAGCAAGCTGGCTTAGATCAGAAACGTCTGTGGTTTCGTCGAGTTGAAGGCTGAATTTTGCCGGGCTTGAAATCAGATCCGCGACTACTTGAGCCAAGATGTCTTTACTCATGTCTTCTATTCTGTCACTGACGGTGTCATTTGAAAGGGGAATTTGGGATAATTTACCTTCGGCCGCTGTTCCGAGTATCAGATTCGCCATCTTTAATGCAGCTGGTTTCACAAGTGTTTCACCAATGGTGTGTGGCTTGCCCTGCTTTGCGATCAGGTAAGCAACTTCGTACGATGCTGTCAGGATCGGTTTGTTAACAGGTACAAATCCAAGAGCAGGCAGAGTGGCCCTTTCATCGAATCTGGCTCTCTTCACCCTGAATTCAGCAAGTGTTGTGTTCTTGTATTCCCCGTCTCCATGCAGCTTCAAGAAGTGTTCCTTTAGTTTTGCCGGTGCAAGACTAGAGTTGCTCAACTTGGCGTTGCAAATCATGCAGATAGGACGCTCACTCCCATCACGTTCCGTGATACATGAGAATCCATGTTGTACATATTCGTCCGACCACTTTCTTCTTTTGCCCAACATAGTATGGATAAAATATTAAAGAAATCACACGACGTACGACAACAACAGTCACACGTTGACTACTGAGTACGCACTAAATTCCCCGCAGCGCTGATTGGCCAAGCAGTGTAGCATGATCATCTGCAGCCAGTGATGGCCAAGCGGGCCGTGTGTGTCATCACAAATTTACACAATAATTCAAGTGTGTCCGGACCTCCGTGGCGGGGGCTCTGCCGAACCCCTGAGATCGACTCACCGAACCCCTGGGGTTCGATCGAACCCAGGTTAAGAACCACTGCTCTAGACGCTTGGTGGTGTTCACTCTAGACACTTGGTGGTGTTCACTCTAGACGTTTGGTGGTGTTCACTCTAGACGCGTGGCGGTGTTCACTCTAGACGCGTGGCGGTGTTCACTCTAGACGCTTGGCGGTGTTCATTCTCTACATGTAGAGGGGAAACCGGGGGATCGGGAAGGAAATCCACACGACCACGGGGAGAGAGACACGCAGCCTCGGCTGTGTTGATTGATCCTCAACTACTTGGTGGAGTGAGGAAGCATTACTACTGAGCAGGTGAAGGTGGCCAGGCGTGGGTCTGGACACACCACCACCTGTGAACCATGCCAGTGTGTGACAGTGGTGGAGCCAGTGGGGGGTAGGGTGGCACGTGCTTCCCCAACGATCCGATAGAAATCCCTCATTTTGATAGGATCATTGAGGTTTATTAGTAACGAGCTTCACTACCCAGCTTCGCCCGGGACTTGGATTCTTGTCTTGGATTAACTTCACATTCCCTTCTATTTCACTGAAAAACCCTGGAAAAAATTGATGCTTGCAAGAAAGAAAAAAGCCGAAACAAATAAATTTACCTAAATCGGATGTTTTCACTCAAGGAAATTCAACCCTAACGCACTTCTACGTAAGGTCGATTTTGGCCACTCGGGGAAGGGAATAATGACGTGGCGAGCTGAAAATAGTCACGTTCACTTAGAAATTACAGACAGCGTCAGCCGTGCAAATTTTCACGACGCCAGAGCTCAGCGTTGGAGAGGTTTTTGCTGCTTCGCACAAACAAACAGATGGAATGTTCTGCTTCATATTTTAGATAGCAGTTCTACCCGTTCTTCGCACGGAGGATGTGTGTTGAACTCCGAGAAGCCAATGGCTTCATCGGCCAGGAGCGAAGCGCCAACTAAAATCTCCCGGCACGCTGTTAACAGCTCTAAGCATTGCAGAGCGCTTGACTCAGAGGTGTTGCGGGTTGACGGCAGACACTTCATGGTCATTTCCCCCCCCCCCCCCAAAAAAAAAATACAAAATACTTTTTACATTTTTTACATTGTGTACAGTATGGAACATACCCACATGCCAAATTTCAAGTGTGTGGCACGTTGGGAAGTATGCTAAACATTTCGAACAGACACATGTATCCACACATTTCCCTTTCATATATATAGATAAATCAGCATTTTGCGACCCCCACTGCCACCGTGTGGCATATTATTACGTGCCAGGGACTCTATGAGAGTACAACAGTCCGAGTCCATAATTGGCAATAAGTAACGGCAAAGCAGTTATAAGTGGCTCACAGAATTTTGCGCAGTTGCGTATACAGTACACGACTTCCCTGAAGGCAAACACCTTCAGCGAGTGCAATGCCGATCACACGCGTCGAATAAAAAGTAAGGGACAAGTCATTACTTACTAACAACTCCTTACTAACAACTCCTTACTTACTAACAACTCCTTACTAACAACTCCTTACTGACAACTCCTTACTAACAACTCCTCACTAACAACTCCTTACTAACAACTCCTTACTTACTAACAACTCCTTACCAACAACTCCTTACTTACTAACAACTCCTATCATTTTTCATTGCTGGAGGGGTTTCCCCCCTTACCTGAAAATCCTGGCTCCGCCTCTGAGTGTGTGACAGTGTCAAGTTTGTGTTTGCAGTAAAGTCTATTAACTCTATTGAGCACGGAGGTTATATCAAAACAATAGTTTCTTTTTGTTTTCCTCTGCAACTCTTTATAAGAATGGAGTCAGGAAGTTAACACAGCACACACGTGCAGCTGAAGTCGGATCTGTTCATCCCAGCATTCAAGGACATCTGTGCCTGGCTTCACACCTCTAAGTTGCGATTGAACATTAATTTATGCATTTCTTCATAACACAAACAGTATTATTTAAACACCCTTTGCTATGTCAGCTGAATTTAGCTTTCATAAATATTCCTTTTGTTGCCAGACAGCTGAAATTGTGTGCTCGGAGTTTTTGGTGAACATTCATTTTGAAGATACGAGGGCTTCCAGGCATGTTTATAACCATTTGCCCTCTCATTGTGTGCCATAACAGCCCGTGTGATGAATTTGGGACACTTTTCCACTATATCATGATTATATGAATAAGTATAGACGTGTAAGTCACGTGTTACTGTGTATATATGCTTTCCTCTGTGCCTCGATACTGACGTGTAGATGGTGTGGATATTATTTTTTTCTGTCTGCAGCTGACGCTTCTTCTGACGCTTCCTCTGCAGAATTGGTCTGATGGAGCAAATGCACTCAGCGCAGCTCGGTAGGACAAGGCAACAATGCGACCGGTGTGCATACAGCACGGATCGTACTGGAAATTTCACACGGCACAAGAGAACTCACACAGGAGAGAAACCCTTCAAGTGCAGTGTGTGTGGGATGGCGTTTGCACATTCATCTACTCTAGTAGAACACCAGAGAACACACGGGAGAGAAACCCTTCAGGTGCAGTCTGTGTGGGAAGGCGTTTCCACGTTCATCTGCTCTTGTAATACACCAGAGAACACACACGGGAGAGAAACCCTTCAAGTGCAGTGTGTGTGGGAAGGCGTTTGCACAGTCATCTAATCTTGTAGAACACCAGAGAACACACACGGGAGAGAAACCCTTCAAGTGCAGTGTGTGTGGGTATCCGTTTGCACATTCATCTACTCTTGTAATACACCAGAGAACACACACGGGAGAGAAACCCTTCAAGTGCAGTGTGTGTGGGAAGGCGTTTGCACATTCATCTGCTCTTGTAATACACCAGAGAACACACACGGGAGACAAACCCTTCAAGTGCACTGTGTGTGGGACGGCGTTTGCACAGTCTAATCTTGTAGAACACCAGAGAACTCACACAGGAGAGAAACCCTTCAAGTGCAGTGTGTGTGGTGTTGTATACGGCCCTTTTTCCACAATTAATATCCATAAGAATATTTACGGATGCATACACCTAGATTTCTTTTTCCTTTCTTTCGTGACAAACAATATATAATATTTTTTTTAATGAATCAAACCAGTAAGCCAGAAACACGAAAAACCAGATGTCGGTCATAAACAGACCATTAAAGAATAAAGAAATAATAAAACTCTCAAGGCGAGGATGTAACAGCTATCGGCGAAAATCTCCAGATGAACAAGAGTTTGATGGGCCCCTTAGGAAAGGTCCCTCCGAGGTCAGAACACCAAGAGAGCAGACACCAGACGCCAACAGGGTAAATCGTATACATATTCTTTTCCTTATTTTCCAGTAAAACAACAACAAAAAAAATTAAAAGGCAACAACAAGAATAAGATAAAAGTAGCGAGCCTAACGCTCACTCCAATTAAGAACAGGCCACCAGACACATCAGTGAATTATTATCCAATAATTAATTCGCTATCAAATGATTTTCACCTTTAATACTTTTACTGTTAAAGCAAAGCTTGGAGACAAAATACCGAGTCACATCAAAGGTTATCGAGAAGGAATGAGGCGAACGGGCAAACTTACGAAAGAGTTTAAACAATATCCCAAGCAACCACGACCATCTTTGTCTCTCTCACAGCGCGGAGAAGCAGGAATTACACCTTATCACAAGGGGCCATCTGGAAAAGCCAGCCGGGTTTGATGAGGAGACACACCCCACCCCACACACGGCAACCAGACAAACAAGTTTTAAAGAAATTGCAAAATAACATTAATAATAATGTGTTAACCTTAAACGATATTCCATTATAGAACCTTACAGAACCAAGGGATATGGATTCCAACAATCTGGAAACAGACCTCTTAAACTCAGGATGAAAATTATTTTTCTTTTTAATAATTCCATCATAACAATTCGAACCTCGGTAAACCGAGAGGTGTCGGGAGGACGTAGTTACAAACACGAGTCGTGGCGAACATGGAGTCGAAATGATATTTGCAAAGTATAGAGAGATGGGAAGATCCCGGCCACCTTTGTCTTTCCCTGCAGCACGTGATAAAATGCATACGCTCGGAAGAGCATCTTCACTTGGAAATAAATCAAATACTATCAATCACAAGCAGGATCATAACTGTGTATGATAAGATACCAACTGTGATGTGAAATGTTAAACTTAAAAAAAATCTTAACCATTTCTTTGTGCGTCGGAACGTGAACGGAAAAGGGGGGGGGGAACCCGCCCCTCTCTCTGGGTGGAGGGATCAGACAACCAGACGCCACCGAGATGAATCGAGGTGTCTGTTGTCTTGATGTTTATGGCTTGAGGAAAGACCCGAACAGGACCGTGTCATAAATGACACACACACAAACATACACACTGACACACGAACCCCCCCCACCACCGACACACGAACCCCCCCCACCGACATACGATCAGATCAAAGATAGCTCCACCTCGTGAGGGGGAGCCGAGAAGGGGAGAGATTTTTGGCATAAAAAGGAGCCGTTTCAGCATTGAAACCAGCTCATCAGCCCTCGGGGCCAACTCATCAGCCCTCGGGGGCAGCTCAACAGAAGAAGACTCATCTCAACTCAGCTCAACAGAAGAAGACTCATCTCAACTCAGCTCAACAGAAGAAGACTCATCTCAACTCAACTCAGCAGAAGAAAAACTTGACCTGTCGCTCGCGAGCGCAGCGTCAGCTACTACAGCAGTGGAAAGAGCGCGCGCCGGCGTAGCTCATCCAGCAGTGGAGGAAACTGCTGTCAGCGAATCAGCACGGGCGCGTTCGCGTATCTTCAAGGAGAAAGAGCGCGGCCAGCAACGCCAAGCAAGAGCGTGCAGCAGCTCAGCCAGCAGTGGAGAGAAACTGCTATCAGCGAACCAGCACGGGCGCGTTCGCGCGTCTTCAAGGAGAGGAAGCGCGCGCCACCAGCGTGCCATCAGCACCAGCCATCAGCACCAGCGCGCCGCTGCGGGCGTGCTTCTAACGCCGTCTACCAGACGGTCATCTCAGCTACAACAACGCATCTACTCGTTCACCAACGTCCGTCGAGTCCGAACCAACTACTGAAAGAAGAATCAACTGATACGTATGATACACTGCCCCCCACTACACACAAACCAGACGTCTGCTTGACGCAAAGAATCGATTCCGAACATTGGCCTACTCTTTCACCACTCACACCATTCAACACACACACACACGGGTCATTAACAAAGCCTAAAAACCTCAAGCCATTGAACCATCCGTGATTGTGGAAACATCGCAACGACCGAGTGAATAATCCATCGTTTTTAAGAGTGTTCATAATTTTTCTCTGTAATATTGTGCTGGGGCTGTACTTCTAACCGCATAAATTACCAACTGACCCATTAACAAGGATTAATTCTTGGCTCCTCACCACGGAGCGCCGCTCGCGGGGTTGAAGAGCGGGTTCAACCGGTTCCCTGTCAGGGGTCTGGCCACAATCAATTAAAAGATTGGCCCGAGATAAGGATCTCAAAAGGAAACATCGCCACCCATTGAGTCGCGTTGAGAAGTTGATTAGGAATACTTGAGTCGTTCGTTAATATTTGTCTGTCTGCATAATCTTGCCGGTATCCACGAATGAAATAACGAATTCAAACGCATATTTGTGCCTCCAAGAATAATACTGGTTGGAGTGCCCTGTCAACGAGTAGCGTTGCATAATAATCAGTCATCCTATTGTTAACAACGTGACAATAATTGCATTAAGGGCCGCGCATGATCAGTGACCGAATGCTGTTTTGTGTGACAATTCAAGTAACGAAGCATTGTGGCCATCGAGTGGTGTTGATAAGGCAATTAGAAGTATTACAGTCGAACGCTTTAAATTCATAATCGTTATGAATCAATGAACGAACATCAACGTGGTACTGTGCTGACGATTTCAAGCATAATAACTTCGCATATCAGAATGTATTAAGGATTGGATACGAATCAAAGACCAAGTGCCGTGTTGTGTAACAATTCAAGCATACGAGTTTGCATATTATAAAGTTAAGGTTTGATAGAATAGTTCGCATGTTTTTAATCTCTCTCTCAACAACCGATCGATTGCGTTACGCGTCGGGAATTAACCACAGGTGCCGCTATCGAGGTGAAACAACGCAATCGTGATGGTATCGTGTTAACGCTGTGTTGAAATTCCAAATCCCGAGATTGAGTTTTTCATATATAAGTTAGCTAGAAATAAAATTGATTAAAGCAGAAGGTTTGTGTGTGATTCTTCCTGAAATTCTGCATAATATTGTTCTGCGTATGAGATCTGAATCCTGGGGACCTATCATAAGCACACTATCACCACATGATCCATAACACACATAATCCGTAATGTTCAATCGAGAGTAATCGTATCCTTATCGATAATACGGAATTGAAGAGCAGAGTCGAATCGTCTCTCTCTCATTCACGCTCACAACGCCTGCGTCACTGCATACGATTAATTGCGTTATTCCAATTCATAACACAATCCTCGTCACCGAGGCTCGACCTGATAATCCATAACGACCTGCATTATCATAACCACGCCCACTCGCATAAATTAATACGATTATCTCTCGAATCAGCATAATTTATGCACATAATTACACTAATTAACATAATTTCGGAGAAATTATGCAAATCTCAAATTTCATTTAATTTTCATTATTTTCATCAATTTTCATAACACCTATATATACAACAGTGGGAAGGCATTTGCAGATTCATCAAATCTTCAAGTACACCAGAGAACACACACGGGAGAGAAACCCTTCAGGTGCACTCCGTGCGGGATAACGTTTGCACAGCAACCACATCTTCAAGTACACCAGAGAACACAGAAGCATCAGAAGATCCACAAGGAGTGGAGTCTGAAATCGGCTTGTGAAAGTCAAAGTGCCACCATGAGCCCATCCCTCATGAAACATGAACCGGAAGAAAATCCCAGCTTGGACACTTTTAAAGTTATCGAGGTGAAATATGAAGAGGTAATGGTGAAGAGGGAAGAAGTGATGGTGAAGAGGGAAGAAGTGATGGTGAAATGTGAAGATGAAGATTCAACTCCAAAATGGGACCTTCACATTGATGGAGGTAACGTGAAGCAAGAGGAGAATTCTGACTGTGAGGCAGAGCGAGGCAACTCCCAGCAGTTTGTGGAAGTGGAGGTGTGGGTGGACTTCCTCCGAGACAATACAAAGTCAAGTGGAGACCCGGTAGATGTGTAAGCCAGAGACGATGTCGCTACAATAGATGCACCTTTGTCACAGGCCTTTAATGACAAGAATATGAAGTTGAACACTCATTTCCTAGGTTCAACCTGCAGAGTAAGAGCGGCCAGTCTTTGTGGACCTGTGGGTTGGGTCAATCTCTCACCAGGAGCGAGAGACAATAAGCTCCCAAGCATTCACGATGTTCTCATGATAATTGCGTTTACGCTTTGCTCGCTTAATCGCCTCGGCAACTCGGAGTTTTGTATCTCGTCTGAGACGCTCGAAGAGCATCCCCAAGTAGCAGCTGCCCCTGTGTGGCACGGAGTGGTGGCCCTGCACCGGCCTGCATGTGGGCAAGAGACTGTCAGTAGGGGGCGATGATTGATGCGTCATCTCAGTTGTGTAGTTTGTAGGCAATCTTGATTTCGAAGCTTTCGTGACTGCAGGAATCCACACTCTTGAGTTATTTCGGTAAAGTCACCACGTGGGTAGAAACATAACAGATCACGGCGTTTAGATCACAACACAAGCAATCGTCATCAGGTGGGACAACCACAGCAAGAGAAATTGCTGAAGTAGTAGGCGCCTACTCCAGCAGTTTCTTCTTCTTGCTGCTGTGCTTGTCCCACCTGATGACGATTGCTTGTGTTGCCATCGAAGTGCCGTGATCTATTATTTGTAGCGTAATGTTTAGAATTTGCTACATTTTGACCCAGACCCCAGCATGCAACGGCCTACTCGTTTTGAATGATGCAACAATAGTACGTTGTACATACACTGTTAAGCAGACGGTGCGTATTTGTAAAATAACTTCTTGTTAATACGATGTAACGTGATGCAGTCAATATCGCTGCAGTAATCAATGTTAATATGCCCGTCAATAATTTAGAATGAATACTTGTCTGATTGTGCGCGTACATGTAACATTTTGTCTGAGGGTCACACATTGATTAAGTGATGTTAGGACAAAGTGTGTGTGTGTTTTGGAAGTAACCTGTACAGAGAACTCAGGTGAGACCCGTTGTTCTTGTGATACAGGTCAAAGGGTACTTTTGTGTTTCACGAAGCGTCTGCCTCTGGAGCAACTCATTGTCTTTGAAATAGGGAGCACACTCGGATCATTCATCAGTTACAAGGCATACCACTTGAAAGTTAAACGTATAGGAGGAGATACATTCTCTACAACACGAATTGTAGTTTTGTCTTACGTGTTGACGTAGATTTTGTCTAACTAGGACTAGAAATGCTCCTTGCTGATTCACGTCTGGATGTTCGTAACCATCGGTTGAAGCAAACCCCACTGCTGCTGTTGAGACGCTGTGCACCAATAATGGCCCAACACATTGACGGCCTTCAGGCCAGGAAAGTCACAACATTTGCACACGAAGGACGCATTCACGCAAGTACCCCATGCTCCGTTTTGAAGTTTTAAAATGAAACATCTTTGAATTGTGTTGTGTTTTGAGTTAGATGATTTTATTTCTTCATTAAAAGCTTGTATCAATTTACATCTGGAAGACTTCATTGAAAAGGACATTTCGTGTGAATTTTCTCTCGTCATTAAGTAGATGGCCTTGCCGGGGGTTCGGTTTAATGCGGACACAAACAGTGTACACACACACAGTGTACACACACACAGTGTACATACACAGTGTTAACACACTACACACACACACACAGTGTATACACAGTGTACACACACACACAATGTACACACACACAGTTTACACATACAGTGTACACACACAGTGTACACACACAATGTACACATACAGTGTACACACAGTGTACACACACACAGTGTACACACTGTACATACACAGTGTTCACACACTACACACACACAGTGTATACAGTGTACACACACAATGTACACACACACAGTGTACACATACACAGTGTAGACACACACAGTGTACACACAGTTTACACACACAATGTACACACATAGTGTACACACACAGTGACGAGTGTCGCTGTCTTCCTGCTGTCTCCACAGCTGCCGTGACGAGTGTCGCTGTCTTCCTGCTGTCTCACAGCTGCCGTGACGAGTGTCGCTGTCTTTCTGCTGTCTCACAGCTGCCGTGACGAGTGTCGCTGTCTTCCTGCTGTCTCACAGCTGCGGTGACGAGTGTCGCTGTCTTCCTGCTGTCTCCACAGCTACCGTGACGAGTGTCACTGTCTTCCTGCTGTCTCACAGCTGCCGTGACGAGTGTCGCTGTCTTCATGCTGTCTCTACAGCTGCCGTGACGAGTGTCGCTGCCTTCCTGCTGTCTCTACAGCTGCGGTGACGAGTGTCGCTGTCTTCCTGCTGTCTCTACAGCTGCCGTGACGAGTGTCGCTGTCTTCCTGCTGTCTCTACAGCTGCCGTGACGAGTGTCGCTGTCTTCCTGCTGTTTCCGCAGCTGCCGTGACGAGTGTCGCAGTCTTCCTGCCGTCTCACAGCTGCCGTGACGAGTGTCGCTGTCTTCCTGCTGTCTCACAGCTGCCGTGACGAGTGTCGCTGTCTTCCTGCTGTCTCTACAGCTGCCGTGACGAGTGTCGCTGTCTTCCTGCTGTCTCCACAGCTGCCGTGACGAGTGTCGCTGTTTTCCTGCTGTCTCCACAGCTGCCGTGACGAGTGTCGCTGTCTTCCTGCTGTCTCACAGCTGCCGTGATGAGTGCCGGTGACTCCAGGTTGTCTCTGGCCGCTGCCGTGATGAGTGCCGGTGACTCCAGGTTGTCTCTGGCCGCTGCTGGAGCTCACAGGAACATTCTGGTGAGTCGCTTTTAGGGGGGCTCACCGGTGCTCTGTGTACTACTATACACTGTACACTACTATACACTGTACGCTATACTATACACTGTACAGTTTAACACGTAGGCTTTCGCGACCAATATTATTCATAATAAAGTTTTTTGGGTTAGATCACGTTTATTTATAAATTTGTCGTAACCCTCCACCACCCGACACGGCCAATCAGCAAAAAAAGTGTCACGTTGACAAAAGACAAATAATTCACTACTTCAGCCCACCGGTGTGTTGAAGAGTTAATCCACATTTACAGTTTGAGTACGACGTTTCGCTGGTAAATACATCCAGCATCATCAAGCAATTCGCCAGAATGGTAAAGCCCTCGCTTGCTCCCGGTTTTTTATATAGTGTGGCCTGGAAGCGTATTATTAAATAATACACATTACATTTAAATAATTACTAATCTACAACTCATTACTAATCATAAACAATGACTGATTACTAATCGATTATATAATTACAATACCCCCCCCTCCGCCTCTAATCGCTGCACCTGATATGAGTTAAGTGATGACGTCACCCTGCTGCTCTATATAAAAACCGGGAGCAAGCGAGGGCTTTACCATTCTGGCGAATTGCTTGATGATGCTGGATGTATTTACCAGCGAAACGTCGTACTCAAACTGTAAATGTGGATTAACTCTTCAACACACCGGTGGGCTGAAGTAGTGAATTATTTGTCTTTTGTCAACGTGACACTTTTTTTGCTGATTGGCCGTGTCGGGTGGTGGAGGGTTACGACACATTTATAAATAAATGCGATCTAACCCAAAAACCTTTATTATGAATACACTGTACACTATACACTGCACACTATACACTGTACACTATACTATACACTGTACACTATACTATACACTGTACGCTATACTATACACTACTATACACTGTACACTATACACTGTACACTATACTATACACAACTATACACTACATTACTATACACTTCACAACTATACACTGTACACTATACACAACTATACACTACATTACTATACACTACACAACTATACACTGTACACTATACACAACTATACACTACAATTACTATACACTACACTACTATGCACTACATTACTATACACTACACTATACCCTACACTACTATAAACTACAGTACTATACGCTACTATACACAATGCACTACTATACACTACAATGTAATATACACTACTATACACTACAATCGGTCCTGGGCCTCCCCTAGGTTGACTCAAAAGAGTAGCTGGTGTAGCGGTGTGTCGTAGTAAACAAAGCCACTGGGGAGACAAAGGCGGTTCGGCGTGGTGCTGGCCACCCACCCCCTCATGTGCCACAGTGCCGGCAGCCTTGATAGGTGCTTCTCTTCGCTAACAGCACTTGCCCCTATAGCCTGCCGAGGCTACACGGGGGACCTTTGTGTCTGTGTGAGTGATGACATGTGGCTCCGTGATGCCTCTGTCCGCTGGGACGCAGCTGAAGCCGGTGCCTGCAATGCTTCGTCTGCTGCAGTCGGTCGGTGTCGAGGGCGACACATTCACGTGGGAGCAGGTGGGTCCCATCACGGCCACCAACACCATCATCATCTGCGTGGCTAGGAGATGTTGACTACCTCGCCTGGTGTACAGGAGGTCGTGGGACCCACCATCATCATTATCAGGGTGGCTAGGAGATGTTGACTACCTCGTCTGGTGTACAGGAGGTCGTGGATTCTATCGCGACCCAGACACCTGCTGTATAATTTGGATTTGCAGGATTATCACAGATGGCTACGTGCGGTGCGAAAGAAGTTCAACATAGTACAGACGTTACACTCACCCACCCACTCACCCAACCACTCGTCCACCCACTCATTCATTGACCTACTCAGCCACCCACTCACCCAACCACTCACCCACTCCATTTACCCACACACTAACACTCACTCATCCAACCACTCACTCATCCACTCACTCACCCAACCACTCACTCTACTCACCCTCTAACCCATCCACTCATCCTCTAACCCATCCACTCACTGACTAGTCCATCTCTTCCGCCCATGCCACTAAATCACTGATCCACCCACTCACTCACTGATTCTCTCACTGATCCACACACCCACTCACTCACCTACTCACTCACCTACCCACCCACTCACCCACTCAATCACTCAACCACCCACTCACTCACCTACCCACCCACTCACCCACTCAATCACTCAACCACCCACTCACTAACTCATCCACTCACTCACCCACTCACTCACCCACCCACCTACTCACCCACTCAGTCACCCACTCGTGTGTGTGCATGCATGCGTGTGTGTGTGCATGTGTGTGTGTACGTCCCACGTAGGCGTACCACTACGTGGGACAATACATCAAGCGGAGACAACTTTACGATGTAGAGAGGCCGTACCTGGTGAGGTGTGGCGGGGACCCCCTGGGGGAGGTGTTTGGTGTGGAGGGATTCTCACTCAGAGATCCCAGGTGAGGGAGATAGAAAGAGGGTGGAGAGAGATTTGGTGGGTGGGTGAGTGAGTGTGGGTGAGCGGATGAGTTATTTAGTGAGTGAGTGGGAGGGAGGGCGAGTGGGGGAGTGAATTATTGAGTGGGTGGGTGAGCTGTTTAGTGAGTGGGTGAGTGATTGAGTGGGTGAATATTCTTTGGTTCTTTCACTAAAGTCACGTAGATAGAAAAATTATAATTTAAAAAGTGAAATAAAAAGAAACAAACGAGAGAGAGGGGTGGAGAGAGAGAGAGAGGGGCGGTAGATAGAGCCTGCATCCAAACCCAGCCTGGATCTCCCTGTCTCTCTCTTCCAGACACTCGGTGGTAGCGCTGTTCGTGAAGTCATTCTCCATAGTGACGGCCGACAGCAGGCGAGGTGAAGTTCCCCTCCCTCCTCCTCCTCACTCCCTCCTTCTCACTCCCTCCCCGGGTTCATAGCGCGATGTAGCGCTAACTACAATACCGCTACCCATATACAGTCATACACTCACTCACACACTCACACACACTCACACATTCACTCACATACACACACTCACACATTCACTCACTCACACTCACATATTCACTCACTCACACACTCACACACACTCACACACACTCACACACTCACTCACACACACACTCACTCACACACTCACACACACTCACACACTCACACACACTCACACATTCATTCACTCACACACTCACACACACACACACTCACACACTCACACACACTCACACATTCACTCACTCACATAATCTCTTCTTTTTCTTCCCCTTCAGCCGGTGTCAACGTCACCACCACCTCCACCACTTCCTCTCCATCTTGCGCTCCAGCCGGTGGTGTTGGTGTGGGTGGTGGTGGTGGTGTGGGTGGTGGTGGTGGTGGTGGTGATGGTGGTGGTGTGGGTGGTGGTGTTGGTGTGGGTGGTGGTGTGGCTGGTGGTGGTTGTGATGGTGGTGGTGTAGGTGGTGGTGTGGGTGGTGGTGGTGATAGTGGTGGTGTAGGTGGTGGTGTTGGTGTGGGTGGTGGTGGTGTTGGTGTGGGTGGTGCTGGTGGTGTGGGTGGTGGTGGTGTGGTTGGTGGTGTTGGTGTGGGTGGTGGTGCTGGTGGTGTGGGTGATGGTGGTGTTGGTGTGGGTGGTGTTGGTGGTGTGGGTGGTGCTGATGGTGTTGTCGTAGGTGAGTGCGTGGTGTGCCGGAGTGAGCCGCATAGCTGCACGTTAGTTCACGGCGACAGCGGCCACCTTGCCACGTGCCGCCGCTGCGCCTTGGGAGCTGCAGCAGCGTGGCATGGCCTGCCCACTCTGCCGCAGGGAGATCCACTCTGTGGTGCACACGTTCCTGTCCTGACACGACACACACACACAGACAGACACACAACAACAACAACCGCCATTCGCCACTAAGTGGCGGTGACGTCACCACGACGCTTGTGCCAAGCTATGTGCACCCTGAGGCCACGTGAAGTGTCGAACGCCCGCTGGCAGGAGGTCACGGGGCAGACCCAGGTGCCAGGGGTCGACTGACTGAGATCACTGGCTGATGCACCACCTGTGCCCCCTACTGTGCCAACCTGCTGTGCTTTAGCCACCCGGCGCTCCGCTCGTTGTTCTGAGCGTCGCTCCTCCGCCCTCCGTTGTTGTTGGAGGGCAACTACCTCCAACTGCCCAGTAGCATCCTTCACGAGCCTCCACAGAAGCCGATCTTGACACCGCTGTTACCAGTCATCGGCAAGTCCACTCAGCTCCACGTCCTCCTGTACCACATCACTCCATCTCTTCTCTAGCCCGTGCCGCGCCCGCTTAGCCCCCTCGATCCGGCCGAACAAAAGCTGTTTCGGCATGCGGTGGCTGGGCATGCGGGCTACATGACCCAGCCATCGCAGCCTTGCCCGCCGGAGGAGCTCACCGACGGGACCTTGCCCAGATCTTTCAAGGATTTGTGAGCTCCTCACACAATCCAGTCTGGTTAAACCCAGGATGGATTGTAGGCAGGCCAGCCTAAATGTTTCTAACCGGCGAAGATGTTCCATTAGGGGGGGTCCACGTTTCGCAAGCGTAGAGAAGGGAGGGAATGACCGTGGCCGAGAAGACCTGAAGCTTAGTGCGGAGCGACAGACCAGGTAGCTTCCACACAGTGTTACGCAACCGATGAAAAGATATTGCCGTGATGCTGAATAATCCTTGCCAGGACCTTTCCCGGCACACTGAGGAGTGAGATGCCCCTGTAGTTGTTACAGTCTGTGCGGTCCCCCTTCTTAAAAAGGGGGACCACCAGGGCATCCTTCCAATCCTGCGGAACCCGTCCAGTGGTCCAGACCGTTATGATGTCATATAGGGCAGTCTGTGCACAAACGCCACCCTCAGCATTTCGCTTGGGAGATCATCTCTGCCCGCTGCCTTTCCTGGTCTCAGACTCCGGATCGCCTTCAGTACTTCCTCAACAGATGGCACCTCAGCCAGCCACTCACAGGGGGTGACTTCTTCCAATATTTGAGGCACCGCAGCCACAGCAGGGTCATCCTCACTTTGTGCCACGATGTTTTCCTGGCTGAGGGATTTTCCCTCCCCCAGGACCTCACAGAAATGCTCAGCAAATCTGCAAACCTGTTCCTGGGGGTCGGAGATTGGATCACCGTTTTTTCCCCTAATGATGGTAATAGTAAACAGACACAGACACACACACAGACACACACACACAGACACACAGACACGCACAACAATAACAACAACAACCGCCATTCACCACTCAGTGGCAGTAATGTCACCACGACGCTTGTGCCAGGCTATGTGCACCTTGAGGCCACGTGAAGTGTTGACCGACCGCTGGCAGGAGGTCACGGGGCAGACCCAGGTGCCACGGGTCGACTGACTGAGATGATATACACACACAGAGACACACAGACAGATACACACAGACACAGATACACACAGACACACACAGACACACACAGACACAGATACACACACAGAGAGACAGATACAGACAGAGAGAGACACACAGAGACACAGAGAGACAGATAGATACACAGAGAGCGTTTGTTAATGTATGTCTCATTAAGGACAATTTAATGTTCATATCTTTACCTCAGAATGTAAAAAAAATGTTCCTCAAGGTTCAAAATATTTTTTGTTTACCTCAGAATATTTATAAAAAATACTGTTATTTTTTTTACCTCAGAATGTAAAAAAGATTTGTTTTTACCTCACAATATAAAAAATTTGTTTACCTCAATGTAGAAATTCTATTCTTTTACCTCACTCACACTCTTGAATGCGTTTATTGCCGTTTAATATATTAAACTTTTGCACATTTAACCTCATCGTTTCCTGTTATCACTTTACGAGTTCACCGTGTGTGCGTGTGTGTGGGGAGCGTTGGTGCGGCAAAGCAAACCCCTCCAGTGAAGGCCCCCCGTGTGGCATCTAACAGACTGTAGGGGCAAGTGTCTCTTAGCAGCTCGCAGCAGCTGCGACCACCGTCACGACAAAATTATCTTACATCCACGTCCACCCTCTGTGAATATTCACACGCACGTGGGAGACGCGCTAACCCATCCCTAGCGATCCGAGCGGTGCGTCTTAAGAGTGCGAGGATTATTCTCCTGGCCGCTCTAACGCCGTTCCCACGTGACGAGCGACCTGACGGAGCTGCTTTCACTTGGTGCAGGGCAGGCCGCTCGCGTGGACCAAGATTGGCACAGCAGCTCAGTGGGGGGCCCCCTTACACCCTGGTGGCAATACACTTAGTTTAGTTTTACTTAGGGTCTCTGTTAGTGTGGGTCTCTGTGGGTATCTGTGTGGGTCTCTATGGGTCTCTGTGGGTCTCTATGAGTATGGGTCTCTGTGGGTCTCTGTGGGTATGGGTCTCTGTGGGTCTGTGTGGGTCTCTATGAGTATGGGTCTCTGTGGGCCTGTGTGGGTCTCTATGAGTGTGGGTCTCTGTGAGTCTATGTGGGTCTCTGTGAGTCTGTGTGGGTCTCTATGAGTATGGGTCTCTGTGAGTGTGTGTGGGTCTCTATGGGTCTCTGTGGGTCTATGTGGGTCTCTATGAGTATGGGTCTCTGTGGGTGTCTGTGTGGGTCTCTATGAGTATGGGTCTCTGTGGGTGTCTCTGTGGGTCTGTGTGGGTCTCTATGAGTATGGGTCTGTGGGTCTATGTGAGTGTGGGTGTCTGTGGGTCTCTGTGAGTCTATGTGGGTCTCTATGAGTCTCTTTGGGTGTCTGTGCGTCTCTATGAGTCTCTGTGGGTGTCTCTGTGGGTCTCTATGAGTCTCTGTGGGTGTCTCTGTGGGTCTCTATGAGTCTCTGTGGGTGTCTCTGTTGGTCTGTGTGGGTCTCTGTGAGTCTGTGTGGGTCTCTATGAGTATGGGTCTCTATGAGTATGGGTCTCTATGAGTCTCTGTGGGTCTCTGTGAGTATGGGTCTCTATGAGTCTGTGTGGGTCTCTGTGGGTCTCTGTGGGTCTCTATGAGTCTCTATGGGTCTGTGTGGGTCTCTATGAGTATGGGTCTCTGTGAGTATGGGTCTCTGTGGGTCTCTATGGGTCTGTGTGGGTCTTTCCCTCCCCCCCTTTATCCCCTGGCCGTCGCCTCCCCCTCGGGTGCGGCCACGCCCACACCTCATCCAATCAGGAGTCTCTGGCTCACGGATGACGCGTCACCTCCGGCTTCCGGCGCTCAGCAGCACTTCCGGGGGCGTGGAGAGTCCTGGGAGTCGGCGGCTGCGTCACGTGACGACTCCCACGTGGCTGCGTGCTGCCCGCTCCGTCCGTAGTTACCGTGAAAGACTTGAGACTTGCTGTATTTAGACTATATCGTGACATATTGAGGCGTTTAAACAATCACGGTTTGTTACTTGAACGATTTCCCTTCCCGCCGTGTAATAATGGACAGTGTTTGGTAAGACTTTGTTTTATTTTTCATCATAACGGGACACATTTTTTACATTATTCCACATGCATAGCGGGGGGTAGGGTGTGAGCTTGAGACGTTTGGAAGCCGGTTTAGCATGAGCACTTTTAAGATTTCGTCAATAATGTAATCGGTGTTGCTCAAGCAAATGCATTATGAAGTTTGCACACGTGTCAATAACAAATTGCATTTATTTTTTACACATGGGAAAATGTGTTCATTTTTTTTTGCAGAAAATTGCAAATGTAGTTTCTTTTCCAAGTGTTGTGAAAATTCTGCCTTTATTCTTAATGCTCTGTTGAGCACGAAGTGCCCGTGGCGTAACCTGTGGTAATCTCCATATATATGAAAGGCAAAGTTGTGATTGTGTGTGTTGTCTGTACTTCTCCACATGCAACAAACTGGAAATTTGCCATGTGGGTACTTTCCAGACTGTACACCATGCACAAATTATGAAAATACACTTTTGTATATTTTTTTAGGGGGGGGGGCTCAATAATGTATTTATTTTTTGCACGGCAAGTGAGCTGTGACGTCAAATCTGTCACGTGACCACTTGTGTGCACCCAGCACGTGCCTGTCCGAGTAATAAACTCCACTTGTGAACACTTGTGTGTACCCAGCACGTGCCTGCCCAAGTAATAAACTCCACTTGTGTGTACCCAGCACGTGCCTGTCCGAGTAATAAACTCCACTCGTGAACACTTGTGTGAACCCAGCACGTGCCTGTCCGAGTAATAAACTCCACTCGTGAACACTTGTGTGAACCCAGCACGTGCCTGTCCGAGTAATAAACTCCACTCGTTAACACTTGTGTGTGTACCCAGCACGTGCCTGTCCAAGTAATAAACTCCACTCGTTAACACTTGTGTGTACCCAGCACGTGCCTGTCCAAGTAATAAACTCCACTCGTTAACACTTGTGTGCGCCCAGCACGTGCCTGTCCAAGTAATAAACTCCACTCGTGAACACTTGTGTGAACCCAGCACGTGCCTGTCCGAGTAATAAACTCCACTCGTTAACACTTGTGTGTACCCAGCACGTGCCTGTCCGAGTAATAAACTCCACTCGTGAACACTTGTGTGAACCCAGCACGTGCCTGTCTGAGTAATAAACTCCACTCGTGAACACTTGTGTGTACCCAGCACGTGCCTGTCCGAGTAATAAACTCCACTCGTGAACACTTGTGTGTACCCAGCACGTGCCTGTCCGAGTAATAAACTCCACTTGTGTGTACCCAGCACGTGCCTGTCCAAGTAATACACTCCACTCGTGAACACTTGTGTGTACCCAGCACGTGCCTGTCCGAGTAATAAACTCCACTTGTGTGTACCCAGCACGTGCCTGTCCAAGTAATAAACTCCACACGTGAACACTTGTGTGTACCCAGCACGTGCCTGCCCAAGTAATAAACTCCTGAGCACGAGGCGCGAGCGACTAACCAAGACATGGACAGAAGCGAGTGGTGGCAAGGCGAGTTGGCAGACGACGTCTACCGCGTCCTTCGAGAGAAGGTATCCGCCTGTCTCATTAATAGGCCTCCTACACGCAGACGCAAATCCCACGAACTGATTTACACGGCACGTACGTTTGAGTGCTCGACTCGCAGTGGGAAAGTTGCAAGTTTAATCCTGGCCAGCGGGTCGACCCGGCCCCCTATCTCTCCGGGGACTATAACACGAGCGATATGGTACCTTGTGGAAGAATAAAAGTGGCTGTGCTTTGGAGGTACGGATCTCCACACCTTATGGTTTTTTTTCATCATAGGCTGAGGACTACCGAATGAGTTCTTCGCCATCTTTCACTCGCTTGAACAGGGAGACAATTTGGCCCGTGGCTTTTGTCACTCTTGGTTTGCGTGACGGCGAAAATTAACTGCTGTGGCCCACCGTAACCGGGCACGTCGCCTCCTTAGACCCCCAGAATAATCTATTATCGTTTAAAAACACCTCTTGACCTCTTGACCCAACTCTACAGCGTCCCAACTGCTCTCCCAACCCCGTGTCCTCTGTTTTTTCCCCCTCGCAGGAGCTGTCACTGCCTCGGTTTTGCGCACGCTCGCCCCAGCTGCACCTCCGTCGCCACTTCGTCGACCTCCTGGCAACTCTGAGCGAGCAGCTGCAGCTGGGTGTGGCCACGCACCACCTGGCCATCCCGATGTTAGACGTGTTCATGGACCGCCACAACATCACCGTCCGCTGCCTCTACACCTGCTCAATCTGCTACCTCATTATAGCAGGTCGGTCAATCGCTCACGTGACCCACCCACCCACCCGATCACTCGCTCATCTCTCGCTCGCACGCTTGGTCGCTTGTTCACCGTCGGCATGCGTGTCCCTGACACCCTGCGCAGCCAAGTTCGAGGAGATGGGTGAGCAGGTGCCGCGACTGGACTGGGTGAACCGGCTGGAGGTGATGACCAAGCAAGGGCTGAGTCTGTCCAAGGAGGAATTGCAGCAGACGGAGGTAGCTGCATGCCCATATTAATTTGGCATGCAATGTTTCACCCCAGAACCGTTCCGTGCATTGTCATGATTCAAGGTCGCGATTTGATTCAAGAAACCAATTGTTTTGTCTTGTTACTTTACAATCTTACTCTTTGGGTCTGTCGGTAAAGTAACGTAGATAGAAAAATAATTTTAAAAATCTCGACGTTTCGATGGCAACACAAGCAGTCGTCCTCAGGTGATTGCTTTTGTTGTGATCGAAACGTCAAAGACCCAAAGAATATGAACACATCATCTCTGTTTCATGCCAACTAATTATTCTGTAGACAATTTGAATGTACAGCCCGAATTTGAATATAGAAGCGTGTCTTTTTACTAGATAACAGGAAGGCAAAAGCTGCAGAATAACATTACCACAGCAGACCTGACGAATGAACGTGGAGTGGTGCTCATTTATTTGTATGGCACTGGAACAAGTGCAGGAAATTCTCCCATCCTATGGTGGGGCTCAGTCTCTCCATAAAACAATCACCCCGTGACGATTTGCTTGCGATGCGATGGAAACGTCGTGATATTTTTTATTAATTTTTCAAATCTACGTGGCTTTACCGACAGACCCAAAAGAATATGATGGTCTTCTTTGGTTCTTTCGGTAAAGTCACGTAGAATGAGAATAAAATAATAACTTGATAAAATAAAATAACACAATAATGAGAATATTATTGTGTTATTTTATCAATTTATTATTTTATTCTCATTCTACGTGACTTTACCAAAAGAACCAAAGAAGATGAATCCTTGCAAGTCACGAAAGCTTCAAATCGAAATTTAATATGATGGTCATTGCATTTACCCGTGCAGACGAAGGGCCGAGTTGACTCCTTGACCAGACATTTGAACTGTTTTGCGAGCCATGCACCAAATAAACCCTCCAGGCAACACGCAGCAGCATGGCGGACTGAATGCTTCACGGAGTGGTGGCAGCTGTGCCGTGCCAGCCCACTCTCCCATCTGCCTCCCCCCTGCACAGTTCCTGCTGCTGCGTACACTCGACTGGAACCTGTGCACGCCCACAGCGGCGCACTTCGTGGACCACTTCCTGTGGCTGTCGCGGCGTGAGGACGCCCCGGCTGGAGGCTCGTCCTACCGGCACGCGTACACCATCAAGTACACGGCCCACTTCCTTCAGCTCGCCCTGCAAGGTGCTCGCAGAGCTGTAGAGGAGCGCTTCGTAGGCACCGGCCTTGCAGCGCTAAGGTGACCGGCGACAGAAGGGGCAGTGCCTGAAACGTCACCGAATATATATATTTTTGTCCAACGTCGGAATGTTTGTTCAAATGTTCAGGGTGCCGTTGGCCCAACGTTCCTCATTCACTGGGTGCTTGTGCGTTTAAGCGTCTGTGTGCCTGCCTGTCATTCCTGTGTGCAGGGTAGAGGTGGCGTAGCGGTTAGCGCTACGCTGCAGCTACGACCCTGGACACCCTGGTCCAACGCCCGCTCACGGCTATCACCGGTGACGATTATCTGAACCGGTCCTGGGCCTCCCCTAGGTCGACTCGGCCTCAAATGAGTAACTCAATGCGGTGTGTAAACATCACCAGCACTGGGGAGACAAAGGCGGCCGGGCGTGGTGCTGACCGCCCACCCCCTCGTGTGTCGTGCCGACCTTCATAGGTGCTGCTACTCGCTAGCAGCACTTGCCCCCAACAGTCTGTTAAGGCTAAACGGAGGGTTATTGTCTTTGTTTGTGTGTATGCAGACTACGTATTCCTGAGTTTCCGTCCATCCGTGGTGGCGGCTGCAAGCATAGCATTGGCCCGTATAGAAGTGAAGCTGCCCTCTGCGTGGACTCTGTACATGCAACACTTCACTGGCCTTGCCTGGGAGATGATCCTGCCATGCGCGGAGCAGCTGATTTGGTGATTTGCACGACAAACAACACAAAGCTCTCCTAAGTGACCGTTTAAGAGACCTATTAAGGCTGAGTTGTGGCTCACGAGGCAGCAACGTGCTCTTTTCTCTCCACAATTTATGTTTACAAACCATACCGGTTACCCGTTAAAGCCGAATTTACCCAAGGGAAATTGAATACAGGTTATGCATCGCTGCCCAAACCATCACTGCTGCCCAAACCATCACTGCTTTAAGATTAACTGTTAGTCACAGGAAGGTGAAAGTGTCTCCCAGATCAACTGAGCAATGTCGGTGGGACCAAGGTAGTCATGTCGATTCAACATTCACACGGTGGAGGCCAGTATCTCCAGAGGACAAATACTGTTGTCAAGTTGGCATGACGAGAGACTACTAAAAAAACCAACGAGTATGCCATTGTGCAACAGATGGCAAATATTTTAAACAATATCCATGACGACTAAATGAAGCTGATATGTGGATTCCTGTGCGTGCGAATTTCACGTCCTAGTCCATCACGGATGCCCTGAGACTCGGTGAGGGGCCCCAGCATTACCCATGGTGCCTTGTGACTCATTGGTAGATGGGCCCTTATGGTTGAGGTTTCTCATCACCTTGCTGAATTAAATAAGCAGATGAACGCTAAACGAGTAGACATTCTTACGGTGCTGTTGCTGGCTTCTTAGCATTTTGGGCCTGTGCTTAGCAACCGTTATTTAAACTTAACAACATTAAGTTGCACACTCTTAATTTTTAGAGATTGGGAAGTATGCTTTTCAGATTTTGCCCCAGGGTTTTTTCCACTTATGCTATATTGAGGACAAACTACTACAAACGACAGTACTATGCAGTGGTGTTAATTACTGCAGTACATCCCATGTGTTTTTATTGATGTCAAATTATTATATTGCTGTCAAGGGTACGGTGTGATATTGGGTTCAAGGATTACAAGATGGCTTGAACCTAACATGATTAGACACACAGGCATGGACCTGTGTGTGTCAAGATGGGCTTGAACCTAATATGATTAGACACACAGGCATGGACCTGTGTGTGTCAAGATGGGCTTGAACCTAACATGATTAGACCCACAGGCATGGACCTGTGTGCGTCAAGATGGGCTTGAACCTAACATGATTAGACACACAGGCATGGACCTGTGTGTGTCAAGATGGGCTTGAACCTAACATGATTAGACACACAGGCATGGACCTGTGTGTGTCAAGATGGGCTTGAACCTAACATGATTAGACCCACAGGCATGGACCTGTGTGTGTCAAGATGGGCTTGAACCTAACATGATTAGACACACAGGCATGGACCTGTGTGTGTCAAGATGGGCTTGAACCTAACATGATTAGACCCACAGGCATGGACCTGTGTGTGTCAAGATGGGCTTGAACCTAACATGATTAGACACACAGGCATGGACCTGTGTGTGTCAAGATGGGCTTGAACCTAACATGATTAGACCCACAGGCATGGACCTGTGTGTGTCAAGATGGGCTTGAACCTAACATGATTAGACCCACAGGCATGGACCTGTGTGTGTCAAGATGGGCTTAAACCTAACATGATTAGACACACAGGCATGGACCTGTGTGTGTCAAGATGGGCTTGAACCTAACATGATTAGACACACAGGCATGGACCTGTGTGTGTCAAGATGGGCTTGAACCTAACATGATGAGACCCACAGGCATGGACCTGTGTGTCTGTTCTAACTCTACGTCCTCCCCCTGTGTTCGAACTCTTCAGTAAATACAACTTCAACAGGAAGCAGGTCATGGAGCTTCAGGAAAATCCTGCTGTCCACTCTGAGCAGCCCTCCCACTCAGCCTCAGCCATACCACGTGTGCCTCGTCACCAGTCAACTCAACAGCAGCAGCAGCACCCACAGCCACTACAGCAGCCACAGCAACAGCAGCAACAGCAGCAGCAACAGCAGCAGCCACAGCAGCAGCAACAGCAGCAACAGCAGCAACAGCAGCAGCAGCAACAGTAGCAACAACAGCAACAACAGCAACAGCAACAACAGCAACAGCAACAACAGCAATAGCAGCAGCAGCCACAGCAGCAGCAGCAGTCACAGCAGCAGCAACAGCAGCAACAAATGATGCAGCAGCAGCAGCCACAGCAGCAGCAGGAGGAGCAGAAGCACTGAGTGCCCACGCCATGCCCCCCACGCCGTGCCCCCCACGCCGTGCCCCCCACGCCGTGCCCCCCCCCCCACGCTGCCTCGTGCCGGCCAAGCATCTGGTGCCCAAGTCGGTGCAGACGCCACCTGTGGAGGTGGGTCAGGAGATGGAGTCGTCGTCGCCGCCGCTGCCGCCGCCGTTCAGCAAAGAGACCCTTGGCAACATTTGGGATGACCACGATTTGGCCGCGCAAGCCGCGTGTCAGCAGGAACCTGGCCATCGAGCCGCACAACAGATATATCGGCGGGCTGTGCGGCGCTTGATGTTGCGTTTTCGGCAGGGCACTGATTTCAGGAATGCAGAACGCGGAGCGAGTTGTCGGTCAAAGCTCAGCTCGTCAGAGCTTTGGTCGGCAAGCTGGGGGGGTGGGGGGTGTTCAAGGGGGCTGTAGATTACCGGCAACGAAAGCGTCGCAGAATCTTCGTGACGGTTGCAAATTTCAATTAATGAGGTGTCGTGCTGCACGCAATCCCACGAATATCGCAAACCGACTTCCGCTGGTCAAGAGGCCAGCCGAACGCCGACAAATAGTGGGTCGGCCTGCAGTTAAAAGCCACGCTGTTGGGGCCCGGCTCCGCTCTGGCCATTTTATGTTTGGCCATGAATTCAAATGGCCAAAGAGACATAGTAAGAATTGTCTTCAAGCCTAAGTGAGCATTGGTTGATGCTTATTTTCACGGGAGTTTCTCAGCCAATGAAGGTATTTTTTAAGGACATGTCTGTGAAGCGATCGTTGCCGTTCCACAAAGCGGTACTTACTGCGTCAATCCCGGAGGAATAATTGGTCGCGAAAGCCTACGTGTTAAACTGGAATAATTGTAGAATCCACCTCTGTGTGCGAATTGAACTGGCGACTATCTGGTTATAGGTTGGACACTTTTATCACTGCGCTACACTGAACAACATTACCAAATACACTGAACATAATGTGCCATCTGTTTAGCCGTTAAAAGAATTGAGGAGAAAAAAATAACCATGCGTGGAATTTGTACCAATCTCATGTCTCTGTTGCGGGGCATAGTGTTAGCCCAAAGCCACCCAGACACTTCCATTAAACAGTGCGAACTCTCTGCTACTTGTTTTTATATATTGCGACCTTGTCACTTATGCATCTCTCAGAAAGAATGTGTATTAATTAAATTACGTGAAATTGTAGGGATGGCAAAGTCAGGTTCGCAGTTTTCTACATCGACATGTGAAAGATGCTGCTACGGACAGGTGTAATGCTGTAATTTCATTGTGGATAATTATGTACACTTTAAATGGGCACATTTAATCCTGTGTGTGACTGGGTGACAGCATTTAGATTCAGAATTATCTCTTGCATGTGAGACAAGGGAATCATTCATTGTTTTAGACTATTAATCTAGAGAAAATTGTGTTACTGATAAAACTGTCTTCCTGCTCAAACGATCATGGCATGATATTCGTATTTGTGGTCCTGATCCAGTGTTGGTAATTCCTTTAATATCACCATCAAAGACTAGTTAAACCTGCAATTGACGAAAAAATCCGATCATAACAGCGCAGGTTGTAAAATCATGTTTTACTTGCGAATAAACACCAACGGTTTCTTCTTAAGCAGTGCATTGTGGTTCTCTTACCTTTGGTCACTGTCAAAATAAATCTGAGCAAATCTGACCGACTGTCAGGTAGCACCAATACAGAGATGGGTAACTCTAGGCCCATTTAGTCATTGATCAGACTCATCAGTGTGGTATCATCACCAATACAGAGATGGGTAACTCTAGGCCCATGTAGTCATTGATCAGACTCATCAGTGTGGTATTATCACCAATACAGAGATGGGTAACTCTAAGCCCATTAAGTGATTGATCAGACTCATCAGTGTGGTATCATCACCAATACAGAGATGGGTAACTAGGCCCATGTAGTCATTGATCAGACTCATCAGTGTGGTATCATCACCAATACAGAGATGGGTAACTCTAGGCCCATGTAGTCATTGATCAGACTCATCAGTGTGGTATCATCACCAATACAGAGATGGGTAACTCTAGGCCCATTTAGTCATTGATCAGACTCATCAGTGTGGTATCATCACCAATACAGAGATGGGTAACTCTAGGCCCATGTAGTCATTGATCAGACTCGTCAGTGTGGTATTATCACCAATACAGAGATGGTTAACTCTAAGCCCATTTAGTGATTGCTCAGACTCATCAGTGTGGTATCATCACCAATACAGAGATGGGTAACTAGGCCCATGTAGTCATTGATCAGACTCATCAGTGTGGTATCATCACCAATACAGAGATGGGTAACTCTAGGCCCATGTAGTCATTGATCAGACTCATCAGTATGGTATCATCACCAATACAGAGATGGGTAACTCTAAGCCCATTTAGTGATTGATCAGATTCATCAGTGTGGTATCATCACCAATACAGAGATGGGTAACTCTAGGCCCATGTAGTCATTGATCAGACTCATCAGTGTGGTATTATCACCAATACAGAGATGGGTAACTCTAAGCCCATTTAGTGATTGATCAGACTCATCAGTGTGGTATCATCACCAATACAGAGATGGGTAACTAGGCCCATTTAGTCATTGATCAGACTCATCAGTGTGGTATCATCACCAATACAGAGATGGGTAACTCTAGGCCCATGTAGTCATTGATCAGACTCATCAGTGTGGTATCATCACCAATACAGAGATGGGTAACTCTAGGTCCATTTAGTCATTGATCAGACTCATCAGTGTGGTATCATCACCAATACAGAGATGGGTAACTCTAGGCCCATTTAGTCATTGATCAGACTCATCAGTGTGGTATCATCACCAATACAGAGATGGGTAACTCTAGGCCCATGTAGTCATTGATCAGACTCATCAGTGTGGTATTATCACCAATACAGAGATGGTTAACTCTAAGCCCATTTAGTGATTGATCAGACTCATCAGTGTGGTATCATCACCAATACAGAGATGGGTAACTAGGCCCATGTAGTCATTGATCAGACTCATCAGTGTGGTATCATCACCAATACAGAGATGGGTAACTCTAGGCCCATTTAGTCATTGATCAGACTCATCAGTGTGGTATCATCACCAATACAGAGATGGGTAACTCTAGGCCCATGTAGTCATTGATCAGACTCATCAGTGTGGTATTATCACCAATACAGAGATGGTTAACTCTAAGCCCATTTAGTGATTGATCAGACTCATCAGTGTGGTATCATCACCAATACAGAGATGGGTAACTAGGCCCATGTAGTCATTGATCAGACTCATCAGTGTGGTATCATCACCAATACAGAGATGGGTAACTCTAGGCCCATTTAGTCATTGATCAGACTCATCAGTGTGGTATCATCACCAATGCTCACTGCAGTGAAGACTGCCTCTGGCAAGCCACACATGTAGAGTTACCACTTTCACACCGCGGGGTCAATTAGCTGGGCTAAATCAAAGCTGCTTGAGAAAAATACAATACAAACTCAGCGTCTGATGTCACGCTACTGCTAAGGCAAGATGAGCCTATCATAATAGTAACACTGTGTGTCTGTGTACACCTATGTTAATCACACTGTTGTTGTATATATAGGTGTTATGAAAATTGATGAAAATAATGAAAATTAAATGAAATTTGAGATTTGCATAATTTATCCGAAATTATGTTAATTGGTGTAATTATGCGCATAAATTATGCTGATTCGAGAGATAATCGTATTAATTTATGCGAGTGGGCGTGGTTAGGATAATGCCGGTCGTTATGGATTATCAGGTCGAGCCTCGGTGACGAGGATTGTGTTATGAATTGGAATGACGCAATTAATCGTATGCAGTGACGCAGGCGTTGTGAGCGTGAATGAGAGAGAGTCGATTCGACTCTGCTCTTTAATTCCGTATTATCGATAAGGATACGATTACTCTCGATTGAACATTACGAATTATGTGTGTTATGGATTATGTGTGGTGATTGTGTGCTTATGATAGGTCCCCAGGATTCAGATCTCATACGCAGAACAATATTATGCAGAATTTCAGGAAGAATCACACACAAACCTTCTGCTTTAATCAATTTTATTTCTAGCTAACTTTAATTTTTGGATAATATGAAAAACTCAATCTCGGGATTTTGGAATTTCAACACAGCGTTAACACGATACCATCACGATTGCGTTGTTTCACCTCGATAGCGGCACCTGTGGTTAATTCCCGACGCGTAACGCAATCGATCGGTTGTTGAGAGAGAGAGATTAAAAACATGCGAACTATTCTATCAAACCTTAACTTTATAATATGCAAACTCGTATGCTTGAATTGTTACACAACACGGCACTTGGTCTTTGATTCGTATCCAATCCTTAATACATTCTGATATGCGAAGTTATTATGCTTGAAATCGTCAGCACAGTACCACGTTGATGTTCGTTCATTGATTCATAACGATTATGAATTTAAAGCGTTCGACTGGAATACTTCTAATTGCCTTATCGACACCACTCGATGGCCGCAATGCTTCGTTACTTGAATTGTCACACAAAACAGCATTCGGTCACTGATCATGCGCGGCCCTTAATGCAATTATTGTCACGTTGTTAACAATAGGATGACTGATTATTATGCAATGCTACTCGTTGACAGGGCACTCCAACCAGTATTATTCTTGGAGGCACAAATATGCGTCTGAATTCGTTATTTCATTCGTGGATACCGGCAAGATTATGCAGAAAGACAAATATTAACGAACGACTCAAGTATTCCTAATCAACTTCTCAACGCGACTCAATGGGTGGCGATGTTTCCTTTTGAGATCCTTATCTCGGGCCAATCTTTTAATTGATTGTGGCCAGACCCCTGACAGGGAACCGGTTGAACCCGCTCTTCAACCCCGCGAGCGGCGCTCCGTGGTGAGGTACCAAGAATGAATCCTTGTTAATGGGTCAGTTGGTAATTTATGCGGTTAGAAGTACAGCCCCAGCACAACATTACAGAGAAAATTATGAACACTCTTAAAAACGATAGATTATTCACTCGGTCGTTGCGATGTTTCCACAATCACGGATGGTTCAATGGCTTGAGGTTTTTAGGCTTTGTTAATGACCCGTGTGTGTGTGTGTTGAATGGTGTGAGTGGTGAAAGAGTAGGCCAATGTTCGGAATCGATTCTTTGCGTCAAGCAGACGTCTGGTTTGTGTGTAGTGGGGGGCAGTGTATCATACGTATCAGTTGATTCTTCTTTCAGTAGTTGGTTCGGACTCGATGGACGTTGGTGAACGAGTAGATGCGTTGTTGTAGCTGAGATGACCGTCTGGTAGACGGCGTTAGAAGCACGCCCGCAGCGGCGCGCTGGTGCTGATGGCTGGTGCTGATGGCACGCTGGTGGCGCGCGCTTCCTCTCCTTGAAGACGCGCGAACGCGCCCGTGCTGGTTCGCTGATAGCAGTTTCTCTCCACTGCTGGCTGAGCTGCTGCACGCTCTTGCTTGGCGTTGCTGGCCGCGCTCTTTCTCCTTGAAGATGCGCGAACGCGCCCGTGCTGATTCGCTGACAGCAGTTTCCTCCACTGCTGGATGAGCTACGCCGGCGCGCGCTCTTTCCACTGCTGTAGTAGCTGACGCTGCGCTCGCGAGCGACAGGTCAAGTTTTTCTTCTGCTGAGTTGAGTTGAGATGAGTCTTCTTCTGTTGAGCTGAGTTGAGATGAGTCTTCTTCTGTTGAGCTGAGTTGAGATGAGTCTTCTTCTGTTGAGCTGCCCCCGAGGGCTGATGAGTTGGCCCCGAGGGCTGACGAGCTGGTTTCAATGCTGAAACGGCTCCTTTTTATGCCAAAAATCTCTCCCCTTCTCGGCTACCCCTCACGAGGTGGAGCTATCTTTGATCTGATCGTATGTCGGTGGGGGGGTTCGTGTGTCGGTGGTGGGGGGGGTTCGTGTGTCAGTGTGTATGTTTGTGTGTGTGTCATTTATGACACGGTCCTGTTCGGGTCTTTCCTCAAGCCATAAACATCAAGACAACAGACACCTCGATTCATCTTGGTGGCGTCTGGTTGTCTGATCCCTCCACCCAGAGAGAGGGGCGGGTTCCCCCCCCCTTTTCCGTACGCGTTCCGACGCACAAAGAAATGGTTAAGATTTTTTTTAAGTTTAACATTTCACATCACAGTTGGTATCTTATCATACACAGTTATGATCCTGCTTGTGATTCATAGTATTTGATTTATTTCCAAGTGAAGATGCTCTTCCGAGCGTATGCATTTTATCACGTTCTGCAGGGAAAGACAAAGGTGGCCGGGAGCACCTCTTTATACTTTTGACTTATATTGCTCAAATACCATTTGGTCCCATGTTCGCCAAGACTCGTGTTTGTAACTGCGTCCTCCCGACACCTCTCGGTTTTACCGAGGTTCGAATTGTTATGATGGAATTATTAAAAAGAAAAATAATTATCATCCTGAGTTTAAGAGGTCCGTTTCTTGATTGTTGGAATCCATATCCCTTGGTTCTGTAAGGTTCTATAATGGAATATCGTGTAAGGTTAACACGTTGTTATTATTAATATTATTTTGCAATTTTCTTTAAAACTTTCTTTGCCTGGTTGCCGTGTGTGGGGTGGGTGTGTCTCCTCATCAAACCCGGCTGGCTTTTCCAGATGGCCCCTTGTGATAAGGTGCAATTCCTGCTTCTCCCCGCTGTGAGAGAGACAAATGTGGTCGGGGTTGCTTGGAATATTGTTTAAACTCTTTCGCAAGTTTGCCCGTTGTCTCATTCCTTCTCGATAACCTTTGATGTGACTCGGTATTCTTGCTCCAAGCTTTGTTTTAACAGTAAAAGTATTAAAGGTGAAAATCATTTGATAGCGAATTAATCATTGGATAATAATTCACTGTTGTGTCTGGTGGCCTGTTCTTAATTGGAGTGAGCGTTAGGATCGCTAATTTTATCTTATTCTTGTTGTTGCCTTTTAATTTTTTTGTTGTTTTACTGGAAAATAAGGAAAAGAATATGTATACGATTTACCCTGTTGGCGTCTGGTGTCTGCTCTCTTGGTGTTCTGACCTCGGAGGGACCTTTCCTAAGGGGCCCATCAAACTCTTGTTCATCTGGAGATTTTCGCCGATAGCTGTTACATCCTCGCCTTGAGAGTTTTATTATTTCTTTATTCTTTAATGGTCTGTTTATGACCGACATCTGGTTTTTCGTGTTTCTGGCTTACTGGTTTGATTCATTAAAAAAAAAATATATATTGTTTGTCACGAAAGAAAGGAAAAAGAAATTTAGGTGTATGCATCCATAAATATTCTTATGGATATTAATTGTGGAAAAAGGGCCGTATACAACATTCCGCCCTTTTAAAAATGATCGGTGGTCTGCCACCGGTTATTTTTAATATTAAAGAAAAATGCCTTTTTCCACCATGAACTATCGATTGTCTTCAAGTTTGTGATTTTTCCTTACAACGCGCGCGTACGTGTCACAACTTAGCATGATTACATTTGAAATAAGAAAATAAAAGAACAGGAAAAAGAGAAAAATTAAGGCAACATGTTACATCGGGTCTTATCAATTATTGCTTTGATTTTTGTTTCAGTTCCTGGGAAACACTGGATAGCGGTTTCGAGCCCGGTGGTACACCGTTTCCCTCCTGGCATCTCTTTGTTTAATGTTTACCAAGTTATTGGCAACCTTACTGCCACGTTTGGTCAAAAGTACAGAATAATTTTTCTCATGACCAGGTATTTTCGAGTAACCTGTGACCTTTCCATGCAACATCATCACATCGTCGTTTTGGTTCATCGTCGGTATGGCTTTAGCCAAATGAGCACGGTTCCTTGGTTCGTATCGGTAATTTTTTTTATCCCTCGCCTTCCCTGTGGGTTTATGTGGCGTGAAGCCATGTCGAGCGCCACCAGGATTAGTACACAACACGAGTTTCCGTGCTCGACTGTTGGGGTCATTTGCCTTCTCCGCAGCCATCTGCAGATTTGCTGACTCCGTACCACGATTCGATTCCATGCCTCGATTCGATTCCATGTTTTTGCGTGTGCTGGATTTCCACACATTCCCCGATCCGTCATGGATTTTTGTCTCCGTAACGCGTTTCCCTGGCACTTTTACAGTATTCTCACGCAATTTTGCGACACAATTGATCGCGTTTCCATTTACCAAACAAGCATGTTTCTCCTCCCGATCCTGTTGGTTATCATTTCCTGTTAGATCACGCTTCATGGTTAATTTTCCTTGTTCAATAGGTGTGTTCACCACGGGAGCGACTCTCGCGTTCCCCACCACATCAAAGCGTGTGCATGGCGCATTTAGTTTTCCACAATCATGGTTCCCCTCTTGGTTCTGTTTGTAACCTCCAGCCTGCTTGATTTTTTCCAAGGGCTGTGATTTTTTTTTCAGATCAGCGGACACCTCTTTCCCTGTCATTTTCCTCTCAACCAGTGTGAGCGATTTGTCACGTGCCCATGTCACCCTCTTTGTTACAGCCAAGCCATGTGTGCCCCTTGTGTATCGTGGAATGGGGAATCGGCGTGATTCTGCTCTTGGCCTATACACGCCGTGATTCTCGCGATTATGTGTCTTTGTGTGTCGTGGCCGCCCATTCTCTATGTGCCACTGTCGACCGTAATTGTTATCTCGCCATCTGTGTGGGTAATTTTGGCCGGCTGTGTGCCGCTGCATTGGGTGAAGATATGGTCCTGCTCTTTGCTTCCACCCGTGGCGATTGTCGCAAATACGCGTCTCTGCACGCTGCGAACGCTCTCGGTCTGTGTGCCGTGGAATTGAGCACTGGTCTGACTTTGCTCGTGGTCTCCACACGTTGCAATTCTCGCAAATACGCGTCCCTGCATGCTGCGATCGCTCCTGGTCTGCGTGCCATTGTCTCGTGTAATTGTTATTTGACCACCCGTGTATGTAATTATGTTGGTAATCCGTGGGTGCTTTTTGTTTTCTGCACTGTGGGCCTGCGTGCATCAAATGCCTCACATGTTTTTTATTTTCGTCTGATAGGCTGGTTGCCTTGTCCCGTTCACTGTGTGCTGTGAAATCATTGTTTTTAGCCCGGTACAGCCAAGCCATGTGTGCCCGATCCACTATGTGGTCTAAGGAGGCTGTCTCTGGATTCAAGACCATTCCCACAATTTCTGTAATCTCCGGACTCAAAGATCCAAAAAACATAATTTTGAACCTTTTGTCACCTTCGTGATACTGATCCACATCGCCCGCATAGTACGCTCTTTTAAATCGCATGAGGTAATCCCGAGGATCCTCGTCTGCACACTGGGTCATAGATTTTGCAGAGTTAAATCCCTCAGACAGTGTTAAATATTCTCCAAACTTCCGAATCACTGCCAGGCTCAGCTTTTTAAAATCGTTCCGAACCTCGTATGGTAGCGACTTTACCCATGATATGGACTGTCCATGCAAGCTGCGTTTCAGCAAACTCGCTTTTTCATCCGTTTTCCTCAGACCCCTGATCATTGCTTCTGCTTCTACCGTTGCGATGTGAGTGTGAATGTCCCTGTTCTTATTGTGTGGATCAAAATAGGGAATTCTGACGAGAGCTTTGTCCATCAAGTTCAGAGTGTTACTACTGAACGAGTATTCGGAAAGTTGATCATCGTCATCCGAGTCAGATTCGGATGAGTCATTAACATCACGGTGGCGTTGCTTAACATGATTTTTGTAGTGTATTTTGCGCCTGTAACGTGGGTCAACTTTGCTCGGTGACTCCTGTTTTCCCCATGGCTCATACTTAGGTGGTTTTTGTGGGGTGTTTGATTTATATTTGTCTGGTGCGTCGTGCCTGTCGCGATGTTTGTGTCGGCCGTCTGTGCGTGGTGTGCGTTTTCCTGGAGAGTTGCCTCGGAGCTTCGGCTCCGCCCTTTCTCGCGTTATTAGTACATAATCTCCTGGTGATTTAGTTTTGATATTCTGTCTCACTCTGACTTCGGGGTTATCAGTCCCACCTGTTTCTTTTCCGAAATTTTCCTCATCCCATAATCTCTGTTTGTCTGTCTGTGCGAGAGGGTCTGAGTTCAGCGTAGCTATTCCTGATGTTTTTACATCGTGTTCGCTTTTCTCCCATTTTATCCAGTTCATAAGCAGTGTCCCAATGTCATCAATACAGCTCCCCTTCCATGTGTCTCCCTGATTTGTTTGCTCTGTAGCAGATCGGCCTGACCGTTTTGGTACAAGTTCCCAATATCCCGCAATCCACTCAAAAATTACTCTTAATACGAGCATCTCTGGAATTTCACTTCAGAGTGCATATCAAAACAGTTGTATCCAGAATGCATCAGTTCGACTCCTGTGACTCTGGTATTCCCTTCAGAGTACGTATAAACAATTGTATCACAGGATATGGTCAGTTTGACTCGAGCAAATAATCTTACTTCAATTGTCTTTGTTATACCCTGCTACTCTGGAATTTCCCTTCAGAGTGCGTTTTTTTGTTTGCTTTACACCCGTTACAGTCACAGGGCAACGTTAGATCATAAAACCTTGGTTAATACAACAGTGATTTGTTCCTTAATTCAAGCATAAACTGTCTGCGAGAGATCCCGGACGACGCCCCCAATATGTTGTATATATAGGTGTTATGAAAATTGATGAAAATAATGAAAATTAAATGAAATTTGAGATTTGCATAATTTATCCGAAATTATGTTAATTGGTGTAATTATGCGCATAAATTATGCTGATTCGAGAGATAATCGTATTAATTTATGCGAGTGGGCGTGGTTAGGATAATGCCGGTCGTTATGGATTATCAGGTCGAGCCTCGGTGACGAGGATTGTGTTATGAATTGGAATGACGCAATTAATCGTATGCAGTGACGCAGGCGTTGTGAGCGTGAATGAGAGAGAGTCGATTCGACTCTGCTCTTTAATTCCGTATTATCGATAAGGATACGATTGCTCTCGATTGAACATTACGAATTATGTGTGTTATGGATTATGTGTGGTGATTGTGTGCTTATGATAGGTCCCCAGGATTCAGATCTCATACGCAGAACAATATTATGCAGAATTTCAGGAAGAATCACACACAAACCTTCTGCTTTAATCAATTTTATTTCTAGCTAACTTTAATTTTTGGATAATATGAAAAACTCAATCTCGGGATTTTGGAATTTCAACACAGCGTTAACACGATACCATCACGATTGCGTTGTTTCACCTCGATAGCGGCACCTGTGGTTAATTCCCGACGCGTAACGCAATCGATCGGTTGTTGAGAGAGAGAGATTAAAAACATGCGAACTATTCTATCAAACCTTAACTTTATAATATGCAAACTCGTATGCTTGAATTGTTACACAACACAGCACTTGGTCTTTGATTCGTACCCAATCCTTAATACATTCTGATATGCGAAGTTATTATGCTTGAAATCGTCAGCACAGTACCACGTTGATGTTCGTTCATTGATTCATAACGATTATGAATTTAAAGCGTTCGACTGGAATACTTCTAATTGCCTTATCGACACCACTCGATGGCCGCAATGCTTCGTTACTTGAATTGTCACACAAAACAGCATTCGGTCACTGATCATGCGCGGCCCTTAATGCAATTATTGTCACGTTGTTAACAATAGGATGACTGATTATTATGCAATGCTACTCGTTGACAGGGCACTCCAACCAGTATTATTCTTGGAGGCACAAATATGCGTCTGAATTCGTTATTTCATTCGTGGATACCGGCAAGATTATGCAGAAAGACAAATATTAACGAACGACTCAAGTATTCCTAATCAACTTCTCAACGCGACTCAATGGGTGGCGATGTTTCCTTTTGAGATCCTTATCTCGGGCCAATCTTTTAATTGATTGTGGCCAGACCCCTGACAGGGAACCGGTTGAACCCGCTCTTCAACCCCGCGAGCGGCGCTCCGTGGTGAGGTACCAAGAATGAATCCTTGTTAATGGGTCAGTTGGTAATTTATGCGGTTAGAAGTACAGCCCCAGCACAACATTACAGAGAAAATTATGAACACTCTTAAAAACGATAGATTATTCACTCGGTCGTTGCGATGTTTCCACAATCACGGATGGTTCAATGGCTTGAGGTTTTTAGGCTTTGTTAATGACCCGTGTGTGTGTGTGTTGAATGGTGTGAGTGGTGAAAGAGTAGGCCAATGTTCGGAATCGATTCTTTGCGTCAAGCAGACGTCTGGTTTGTGTGTAGTGGGGGGCAGCGTATCATACGTATCAGTTGATTCTTCTTTCAGTAGTTGGTTCGGACTCGACGGACGTTGGTGAACGAGTAGATGCGTTGTTGTAGCTGAGATGACCGTCTGGTAGACGGCGTTAGAAGCACGCCCGCAGCGGCGCGCTGGTGCTGATGGCTGGTGCTGATGGCACGCTGGTGGCGCGCGCTTCCTCTCCTTGAAGACGCGCGAACGCGCCCGTGCTGGTTCGCTGATAGCAGTTTCTCTCCACTGCTGGCTGAGCTGCTGCACGCTCTTGCTTGGCGTTGCTGGCCGCGCTCTTTCTCCTTGAAGATGCGCGAACGCGCCCGTGCTGATTCGCTGACAGCAGTTTCCTCCACTGCTGGATGAGCTACGCCGGCGCGCGCTCTTTCCACTGCTGTAGTAGCTGACGCTGCGCTCGCGAGCGACAGGTCAAGTTTTTCTTCTGCTGAGTTGAGTTGAGATGAGTCTTCTTCTGTTGAGCTGAGTTGAGATGAGTCTTCTTCTGTTGAGCTGAGTTGAGATGAGTCTTCTTCTGTTGAGCTGCCCCCGAGGGCTGATGAGTTGGCCCCGAGGGCTGACGAGCTGGTTTCAATGCTGAAACGGCTCCTTTTTATGCCAAAAATCTCTCCCCTTCTCGGCTCCCCCTCACGAGGTGGAGCTATCTTTGATCTGATCGTATGTCGGTGGGGGGGTTCGTGTGTCGGTGGTGGGGGGGGTTCGTGTGTCAGTGTGTATGTTTGTGTGTGTGTCATTTATGACACGGTCCTGTTCGGGTCTTTCCTCAAGCCATAAACATCAAGACAACAGACACCTCGATTCATCTTGGTGGCGTCTGGTTGTCTGATCCCTCCACCCAGAGAGAGGGGCGGGTTCCCCCCCCCTTTTCCGTACGCGTTCCGACGCACAAAGAAATGGTTAAGATTTTTTTTAAGTTTAACATTTCACATCACAGTTGGTATCTTATCATACACAGTTATGATCCTGCTTGTGATTCATAGTATTTGATTTATTTCCAAGTGAAGATGCTCTTCCGAGCGTATGCATTTTATCACGTTCTGCAGGGAAAGACAAAGGTGGCCGGGAGCACCTCTTTATACTTTTGACTTATATTGCTCAAATACCATTTGGTCCCATGTTCGCCAAGACTCGTGTTTGTAACTGCGTCCTCCCGACACCTCTCGGTTTTACCGAGGTTCGAATTGTTATGATGGAATTATTAAAAAGAAAAATAATTATCATCCTGAGTTTAAGAGGTCCGTTTCTTGATTGTTGGAATCCATATCCCTTGGTTCTGTAAGGTTCTATAATGGAATATCGTGTAAGGTTAACACGTTGTTATTATTAATATTATTTTGCAATTTTCTTTAAAACTTTCTTTGCCTGGTTGCCGTGTGTGGGGTGGGTGTGTCTCCTCATCAAACCCGGCTGGCTTTTCCAGATGGCCCCTTGTGATAAGGTGCAATTCCTGCTTCTCCCCGCTGTGAGAGAGACAAATGTGGTCGGGGTTGCTTGGAATATTGTTTAAACTCTTTCGCAAGTTTGCCCGTTGTCTCATTCCTTCTCGATAACCTTTGATGTGACTCGGTATTCTTGCTCCAAGCTTTGTTTTAACAGTAAAAGTATTAAAGGTGAAAATCATTTGATAGCGAATTAATCATTGGATAATAATTCACTGTTGTGTCTGGTGGCCTGTTCTTAATTGGAGTGAGCGTTAGGATCGCTAATTTTATCTTATTCTTGTTGTTGCCTTTTAATTTTTTTGTTGTTTTACTGGAAAATAAGGAAAAGAATATGTATACGATTTACCCTGTTGGCGTCTGGTGTCTGCTCTCTTGGTGTTCTGACCTCGGAGGGACCTTTCCTAAGGGGCCCATCAAACTCTTGTTCATCTGGAGATTTTCGCCGATAGCTGTTACATCCTCGCCTTGAGAGTTTTATTATTTCTTTATTCTTTAATGGTCTGTTTATGACCGACATCTGGTTTTTCGTGTTTCTGGCTTACTGGTTTGATTCATTAAAAAAATATATATTGTTTGTCACGAAAGAAAGGAAAAAGAAATCTAGGTGTATGCATCCGTAAATATTCTTATGGATATTAATTGTGGAAAAAGGGCCGTATACAACACTGTGTGTGTACACCTATGTTAATCACACTGTGTGTATACACTATGTTAATCACACTGTGTGTGTACCCCTATGTTAATCACACTGTGTGTGTGTACACCTATGTTAATCACACTGTGTGTACACCATGTTAATCACACTGTGTGTGTACACCTATGTTAATCACACTGTGTGTGTACACCATGTTAATCACACTGTGTGTGTACACCATGTTAATCACACTGTTTGTGTACACCACGTAGAAGGGAAACAATAAAATAATAAAAATATAAAACAATAAAATTCTCACGACGTTTCGACTGCAACACAAGAAGCAATCATCATCAGGTGTGGACCAATCAGTTTGAAGGACAATGCCACGTAAATATTATCATAGTGTTTGTGTTTTGTTCACATTTTGACTGCAGGTATTGTGGTTAATGTAGCGACATGAATCCTTGTAAAAAGGTTTCAGTTTTGTTGCCAGAAAAAAAAGGGAACCCCCCCACCCCTATTATTGTTATTATTATTGTTATTATTATTGTTGTAATTATGATGATGATGATGCAGTGATCACCTTTGTGTTGGGTGGTTTTGACTGTAGCCGCGGCGAGGATGACCCAGAGTCTGCGTGAGGGGTTTATGGTCCTCCTGCATAGACCCAGATGTTGATGAGGCCTGTCAACCCCCTTGCCAGCACCACCATCACCACCATCACCACCACCACCATCATCATCACCATCATCATCACCACCATCACCACCACCCTCACCACCACCACCATCACCACCATCCTCACCACCCTCACCACCATCACCACCACCACCCTCACCACCACCATCACCACCACCATCACCACCACCACCATCATCACTACTACCACCCTCACCACCACCATCACCACCACCACCACCACCATCACCACCACCCTCACCACCACCATCACCACCACCACCATCACCACCACCATCACCACCATCACCCTCACCATCACCCTCACCACCACCATCACCACCATCACCATCACCACCACCCTCACCACCATCACCACCATCACTACCACCACCCTCACCACCACCACCATCACCACAACCATCACCACCACCCTCACCACCACCATCACCACCACCCTCACCACCATCACCACCACCCTCACCACCACCACCATCACCACCACCATCACCCTCACCACCATCACCACCATCACCACCACCACCCTCACCACCACCACCCTCACCACCCTCACCACCATCACCACCACCATCACCACCACCCTCACCATCACCCTCACCACCATCACCACCACCACCACCACCCTCACCACCACCACCCTCACCACCACCACCCTCACCACCATCACCACCACCCTCACCACCACCACCACCCTCACCACCATCATCATCACCACCACCATCATCACCTACACCACCATCACCACCACCACCCTCACCACCCTCACCACCACCACCCTCACCACCATCACCACCACCAAGTCTTTGACAGGCTATGATGTACACATTCAGACTGTTACACAACGCTGTTGCACAAACTCCTTCCTGTGTGCCCAGCCCTGGCATCATTAGCAGGCGCTAAATATCAACGTGCGTTATTAAAGTTACACAACTGTATTTGTGTTGAGTGGACTATTTGATGTTTCTCTCAACAAGCTGGGAAGTTCTGTTAATGAAGGAAGCTTCCAATGAAGATGACACTATGAACACGGTGAAAATTCGCACGGTTTCATTCTAAATCCCAGCCTTGAGGAACAACGCACACACACAAGACACACAATCTTTAAGAATTGTACTCAATACGTGTTGTGGCACAGCCTTGTTGACACGACGGCTTAGTATAAATCATTAACTCTTAAACAGCCGTGAGTGGGGGGCACTGACGTCACACCCCACCCGCTCGCGGGGAGGGGGAGATCAGCCCCCCCCCCACACGTAGTGGGGAGGGGGAGATCAGCCCCCCCCCTCCTCGTAGTGGGGAGGGGGGAGATCAGCCCCCCCCCCACACGTAGTGGGGAGGGGGAGATCAGCCCCCCCTCAAGTAATGGGGAGGGGAGAGGGGGAGATCAGCCCCCCCCACGTAGTGGGGAGGGGGGCATTAGCCCCCCACAGATGCCTCTTTGCCAGAGGCTGCATACAAATGTGAATCTCTTAACACTCATCAAAACTCTGGTTAGCTGAAAGATAACGCTTTATCATGTTACTTGTACAAAATTGTAAAAAATAATTACACTACAATTAACTACCAACTCTGCCTTGCACTAACGACATTGCCACTCTACAAAAGTGAAATGTGTAACAGCCATAATACAAACACCCAGCTCTGTCGTTACTGCTGCTAACGCTGCACGGATTGGTTGAAGTGCGTCACGTGACCGGGACCAAGCAGCCAACCCAGAGCGTGCGCCCCTCACCAAACGTGTACGTTGCACGGATTGGTTAAAGCGCGTCACGTGACCGGGACAGCCAACCAGAGGGTGCGCCCCTCACAAAAAATGTAAGTTGCACGGATTGGTTAACGTGCGTCACGTGACCGGGACAGCCAACCAGAGGTGCGCACCCCATAAATGTACGTTGCACGGATTGGTTAAAGTGCGTCACGTGATCGGGACAGCCAACCAGACGGTGCGCCCCTCCCCAAATATGTACGTTGCACGGATTGGTTAAAGTGCGTCACGTGACCGGGACAGCCAACCAGAGGTGCGCCCCTCCCCCAACACGCGCAGTCGTTGAGCGCGCGAGCCGAGTTCGATTCCCGCTCACGGCCACCACCACCAGCAGCAGCACTCCTGGGCCCTCCCCTAGGTCGACTCAGCCTCAAGCGGGTAAGTTGGTGCTGTGACGTCAAATCTGTCACGTGATCTTCGCACGTGGAAGCGTAACGCATTGCAGTGTAGCGGTTAGCGTTGTCTGTGTGTGTCTGTGTGTGTGTCTGTGAGTGTGTGTCTGTGTGTGTGTCTTTGTGTGTGTGTGTGCCGGGAAAGGTCCTGGCAAGGATTATTCAGCATCGCCTTGCCAGGCACGCTGAGGAGAGGCTTGCGGAGCCCCAATGCGGTTTCAGGATAGGGCGGTCCTGCACAGATGCCATATTTTCTGTCCGTCTGCTACAGCAGAGGTGTAGAGAATTCCAACAAGACCGACATCTCTGCTTTATTGACCTGGTCAAGGCCTATGATACCATCAGTAGGCCTGGGCTCTGGGTTGTGCTTCGTGCTTTTGGAGTACCTGACCCTCTGCTCACGATCATTAAGGACCTTCATGATGGTGAGCGGGCCCGGGTAAAACTACGTGGCCGGGAGTCAGAGCCATTCTTTGTACACCTTGGGGTGCGACAGGGGTGTCCTCTGGCTCCCACATTATTTAACATCTATTTTGACCACGTAGTTCGTGAAGCCTTCAATAGCTGTACCGGGGGAATCTCCATATGGTACAGATATAATGGAAGGCTGATCGATGCCCGGGTGCGGTCAAGGGATGGCTCCCTATTGCTCAACCACGTTATGTATGCTGATGATTTGGTAATAGCTGCTCAGTCAGAGGAGGAGTTGGAGACGCTGCTGCTGGGACTGGAGCGTGCCACTAAGAGGTGGGGCCTTACCATCAGCCCCACCAAAACTAAGCACCTGCCTGGGTATTTTGTACCATCGGACACTATCACCCCCACAACTCCCAATCGGTGATGGGGCAGTTGTGGAGAGAGTGGAGAGTTTCCCATACCTGGGCAGTGTGCTTATGACTGGCTCCAGTTTAACAGCAGAGGTCTCACTCCGAATCAGTCGAGCGGCAATATCTTTTCATCGGTTGCGTAACACTGTGTGGAAGCTACCTGGTCTGTCGCTCCGCACTAAGCTTCAGGTCTTCTCGGCCACGGTCATTCCCTCCCTTCTCTACGCTTGCGAAACGTGGACCCCCCTAATGGAACACCTTCGCCGGTTAGAAACATTTAGGCTGGCCTGCCTGCGATCCATCCTGGGTTTAACCAGACTGGATTGTGTGAGGAGCTCACAAATCCTTGAAAGATCTGGGCAAGGTCCCATCGGTGAGCTCCTCCGGCGGGCAAGGCTGCGATGGCTGGGTCATGTAGCCCGCATGCCCAGCCACTGCATGCCGAAACAGCTTCTGTTCGGCCGGATTGAGGGGGCTAAGCGGGCGCGGCACGGGCTAGAGAAGAGATGGAGTGATGTGGTACAGCTGAGTGGACTTGCCGATGACCGGTACCAGCGGTGTCAAGATCGGCCTCTGTGGAGGAGGCTCGTGAAGGACGCTACTGGGCAGTTGGAGGCAGTCGCCCTCCAACAACAACGGAGGGCGGAGGAGCGACGCTCACAACAACGAGCTGAGCGCCGGGTGGCTAAAGCACAGCGGGTTGACACAGTAGGGGGCACAGGTGGTGCATCAGCCAGTCATCTCAGTCAGTCGACCCGTGTTACCTGGGTCTGCCCCGTGACCTCCTGCCAGCGGGCGTTCGACACTTCACGTGGCCTCAGGGTGCACATTGCCTGGCACAAGCGTCGTGGTGACATCACCGCCACTTAGTGGTGAATGGCGGTTATTGTTATATGTGTTTGTCTGCGTGTGTATCTGTGTGTGTCTGTGTGTGTGTGTATGTATCTGCGTGTGTATCTGTGTGTGTACGTGTGTTTTGACGATGATGGCGATGTTTGTGACGGTACGGGAAGCGTGTGTGGGCCGAAGCGGCATCCAGAGGAGCGCCATGGAGAGGGGAGGGGGAGCGAGGAGAGGACGCGGCAGGGAGGAGGAAGCGAGGCGAAGGGGAGAGAGGGGGGTCGAGAGGGAGCCGAGGAGAGAGCCGGCTGCTGCGGGCGTGCGGGCCCGACAGGGGCTCATCGCAGACAGGGACCAGTGGCGGAGAGAGATGCCCGTGAGGAGGCTGGTGAACCGGTCGGTGCCCCGCGGGGAGGACGTGGAGATGGCGATGCCCAACGCGGAGAGAGCCAGGCTGCTGACGGCGTGGGTGAGACGAGCCATTGGCGAAGAGAGGACGCTCAACAGGGAGGAGGCGGGGAGAGAGAGGCTGGAGGCGGAGAGGGCTGCGTGGGACAGACAGGCAGACGCGAGGAGGCGAGTGGATCAGAGGGTCGGCGACTCGCGGCCAAGGACCGAGGCGCAGCAAGCTCGGTTTGATATTGCCGCGAGGGAGAACGAGAGGACGGTCGACAGACTGGTGGAGAGGGCGGTGGAGGCGACGAGGCGAGAGGTGGGGAGAGCGAGAGAGGGAGGCCGCCGGGACGTGGAGGGGGGGCGGCCGCAGACGGGGGCGGCGGCGGAGCAGAGACGGACGCTGCGGCAGATCGCCGCGGCCGTGGGCGCCGTGGGGCTGCCGGGAAGGGTCGTGCCGATTAGGAACCGACAGGGAGAGAGCGGGAGGGAGGGCGGGAGAGGAGGTGGAGAGAGGGAGGGCGGGAGAGGAGGTGGAGAGAGGGAGGGTGGGAGAGGAGGTGGAGAGAGGGAGGGCGGGAGAGGAGGTGGAGAGAGAGAGGGTGGGAGAGGAGGTGGAGAGAGGGAGGGCGGGAGAGGAGGTGGAGAGGGAGAGAGGCAGAGGGGTCTGTTGAGATTGTTGGGGAGATTCGTTCCGATTAGGAGCCCTGAGGGAGGCCAGGAGAGGGAGGGAGGGAGAGAGTGAGAGGGACACGGGGTGCTGTAAGGAGAGGGTGAGCGGGGGGGAGGGAGGGAGAGGTGTGGGGTAGAAATGAAGGAGAGAGTGAGAAGGCTGGATGTGCGAGAGGAAAGGAGCGCGGTAGCTGTGGCACACTGCAGGTTCACTTCCCTGCAGAGTGGTGCTCACTTTAGTTGTGATGATGATGGGCTGCGTCAACCAGGGATTGAATCTGGCCCCCTTTTCCACTGAGCCACTTTGCCGGTGTTCATTGTTAACTGCTCGTTCACCGTTGGTTCTTCACGGGCGATCATATTTTAATATTTTGACTTGAAGAGGATTTGTCATTCCTTTGCCGAACACGACGATTGTGCGTATATCCGCCGTGTGATGATGCGTAGCGAGAATTGTAATTTGAGAGTTAATTTTACAAACTGCAACTCGATGCCGGGATGTTTAATTGTATTTACTTAATGTTCATTGTAAAAAAAAAAATGTTTTATCATTTCCACCGCCCTCTGCGGGACATCGACCGCTCAAACCGAAAGCGAGATAGACACAGACAGGGAGACAGAGAGAGACATGGAGAGACAGAGAGAGAGAGTTGGAGACGGAGAGACATGGGGAAAGAGATGGGGAGAAATAGAGAGAGAGACACAGAGACAGCGGAGACACAGAGAGACAGAGAGATACATGGCCACACAGAGAGACGGATAGGGAGAGGCATGGGGAAAGAGACGGGGAGAAATACAGAGACACAGAGACAGCGGAGACACAGAGAGACAGAGAGATGCATGGCCACACAGAGAGATGGATAGGGAGAGGCATGGGGAAAGAGACGGGGAGATATGCACAGAGAGACACAAAGAGACAGAGAGAGAGAGAGACGATGTTGATGATGTTGAAGATGGTGTTAATGATTTTGATGTTGATGATGTTTTGAATGTTGTTAGTGATGTTGAGGATGGTGTTGATGCAAGGTAAATCAACACCCGTTCATAATAAAAATTCATCCATCCACCACTACCACTGCTGCTTGTTGCCTGCTCCTGGTGGTGCGATTCCAACCTTCTGCAGTCCGAACCAGAAATTGCCATTGGCCTGCGAGAGTGCCGAGGCGAGTGGGGGGAGTTGAACACCCGGTCAGCCTATCCCTTGGACAATAAGTTAATGCGCACTTGTTATCGGTGTGCGACTCAAGTCTCCATTTGTCACGAGTCTTAACTTTATCACAAACTCTTAGCTTAGTGCAGTACACCTTCTTGAGGTCCTTGACTCTGCAAGTGACTCGAAATATTAAGAAAAAAAATAAAATAAAACTTTCAGTGATACTTCATCTGCTTGAGCAATAACTGAACTCTTAATTGATCAGAGCTTTTGCTTCTGCAAATCTCAACTTAAGGCTGATTGCGAGTACTACTCGGAATCTGTGCAGGACTGACGAATGTGAAGTTTGTACACGGTACCTGTTATGTAGGAATTTCTACCTTGCTTCATTAATTCTCTTAGACGCATCAAAAGCTCAAAGCTCCTGCCACTTTCACGCCTCCTGAGGATTCATGGGGCCAGCCTTGGGTCATCTTTGCTTCTGGCTCCACGGACCTCCTGGCGTTTAATGTCATCACCCCCCCCCCCCCCGCTAGTATTCTCCCTCCGGAGGTCGTCCCAAAAAACTTGTGTAGATACAGGGCCACTGAATTGCCCCTTGGAATGTTTTTCAACTCATTAGAGCGAGCCCCCGGATGTGGTGTGTTTGTGTATGATGTCACAAAGCAGTCCTTATAAGGGCCTCAGTGCACGTTGGTGTATGACGTCACAAAGCAGTCCTTACAAGGGCCTCAATGCACGTTGGTGTATGACGTCACAAAGCAGTCCTTACAAGGGCCTCAATGCACATTGGTGTATGACGTCACAAAGCAGTCCTTACAAGGGCCTCAATGCACGTTGGTGTATGACGTCACAAAGCAGTCCTTACAAGGGCCTCAATGCACGTTGGTGTATGACGTCACAAAGCAGTCCTTACAAGGGCCTCAATGCACGTTGGTGTATGACGTCACAAAGCAGTCCTTACAAGGGCCTCAATGCACGTTGGTGTATGACGTCACAAAGCAGTCCTTACAAGGGCCTCAATGCACGTTGGTGTATGACGTATCAAAGCAGTCCTTACAAGCGCCTCAATGCACGTTGGTGTATGACATCACAAAGCAGTCACGAGGCCGTCCCCCGGCGCGACAAACGAGGTTTCCTCCTCCTCCACCCCCCCCCCCCCCCCCACCGAAATCTTTGGCCTTTTCGCGGTGAGAGCGTGGAGCGGTTTGCAATTTTTGCAAAATTTGGGCACAAAGCGGCGGTAATACGACAAATCTGCAAACGTCACCCACCGACGTGGGGGTTGGCCATGTTGCGCACGCACGCAGTTTTGTTGGGGTCCGTGGCTATCCCCGGACTCGCTGACGACGCGCCCCAAGTAGCGAACCGATGTCTGCAGGAGGTGACACTTGACTGTGGTTTAAACGTAAGATTGGCCGCCCGAACTTTGAACAAACACCGATCGCGGCCGCTGCAGCTGCTCCTGGAACGTGCGTCCGAAGACGATCACGTCGTCCAAATAAACGAGGCGCGAGTCCCATTGGAGGCCTGCTAGGTCCAGCTGCGTGAGTCGCTGGAACGTGACAGGAGCCGAGTGGAGTCCCATCGGGAGACAATTAAACTGGAACAGAGCCCGAGGTGTTCTTAGCTCTTTCGGTAAAGTCACCACGTTGAAGGGAAACAATAAAATAATAAAATATATAAAACAATAAAAATTCTCACGACGTTTCGACCATAACACAAACTGATGATGACCGTTTGCGTTATGGTCGAAACGTCGTGAGAATTTTTATTTTTTATATATATTTTATTATTTTATTGTTTCCCTTCAACGTGACTTTACCGAAAGAGCTAAGAATATGAATCACTGCAGTCACGAAAGCTTTAAATCAAAATTTAGAGCCCGAGGTGTTCAGAACACAGGATTTGGTTTAGAGCTCTCATCAAGAGGCAACTGCCAACACCCCGACGACAAGTCAAGTGTGGTAGAAAACCCACACAGCCGACAGGGCATCCAATGAATCGTCCAACCGTGGGAGCGGGTGTGCATCTGCCACGGAGACCTTGTTCAATTGGCAGAAATCCGCGCGAAGCCGCAGACTCCCATCGTGTTTCTTAACGGGAACAACGTGAGCTCCCCTCGTCGACCGCAGTGGCGAACGTGGTCCTCCTCCTGACGACTGAGCCCGTGTGAATTCTGGCGTACGGAAGCGGCGTTGCCCGTGTCAATGCGGTGCTGCCATCAGGGACGTGCGGCCAAAGTGTCATATTTACCCTGACTGAAAATGTTTTGAAAATTCGCCCCGCCGCTCGCCGGATAAAATCGGAATTCTTGCAACGCAGCGCGTCCATCCATGATTCGCCCGGCTCGCTCCTCCGCTTCACCGTGGCCACGAGACATCTGTGGTCGCCTCGCCGGCCTTCCCGCGACACACGGCCACTGCGTGGGCCAGAACGGTGCCCGCCTGGACGACCGCAGCACCCAGGCCGACGTTGAACACTCTGAACGACTACGTATGCATAGTCACACCGTTAGTGTCAGTAGCATAACTCTCAACCACTTATCAGTGCCCTACCTTATTACAGACCAACTCAGACCTTACTGATCACCCCGTGGCCCTTATAAATCTCAACGTTCATCCTATACATGGGCCAGAACGGTGCCCGCCTGGACGACCGCAGCACCCAGGCCGACGTTGAACACTCTGAACGACTACGTATGCATAGTCACACCGTTAGTGTCAGTAGCATAACTCTCAACCACTTATCAGTGCCCTACCTTATTACAGACCAACTCAGACCTTACTGATCACCCCGTGGCCCTTATAAATCTCAACGTTCATCCTATACATTATACTACACTATACACTACACAGCTGTCAACCCCTTATCGGCGCTCTGCCTTATTACAGACCAATTCAGACCTTGTCGATCACCCCGTGCCCCTTATAAATCTCAACGTTCATCCTATACATTATACTACACTATACACTACACAGCTGTCAACCCCTTATCAGTGCCCTACCTTATTACAGACCAATTCAGACCTTACTGATCACCCCGTGCCCCTTATAAATCTCAACGTTAATCCTACAAAGTCCCATCACAAGGAAGAAACACAAACAAATCGACACGGATTTGTATTGTTGTTTGCCCGTATTGAAACGGCTGTACGCCCGTACGGGCCTGAGAACTCACTTTGCCTGCGCAAAGACCACGACGGGGTAAAAGCGTGATGGGCTTCTACAGCTCCGCAATAGTCGAGTGTGAATAGTCGCCTAATAGTCGCTATTGGCTATCAGAGGTTCTCCCCAACAACCAGTCAAACAACGTTTGGGCGGTCATCTTGGGTAGGGGGGTGTGTGGTGGCTTCTCCCTTACCAAGATGGCAACCCCCCTCCCACCACGAGTCACGTGGTGTTGATATTTTGTGGGTGTTTTTTTTAATTGGTCAGCTCCATTGCACGTGACATTGAACTTTATTTCATAGCCCGATTAAGGCCCATGGTAAATAGCATAGACTAGATAAGGCGCTGCTGCGTTTCAGACTATACAAAGCATAGCCCGGAAGAGGGGGAGGGGGATGAAAAGCATAAAAACTCAAGACGCGCTGAATAAATGTAGCGAATTTGTTTGATGTTTAATTATTTCATCCATAGCGACAAGAAGCAAGAGGGGCTCGCTAGCGTTAGTGAAAGGTGGAGTTTGCTGTGTACCCCCCTAAATTAAAACAATTTAAGTTCGCCGGTTACATTCACCCCTCCCTCGCCCGCTGCCCGTGTTGGTTTTGCCCACACGACCCTCTCCCTCCACCACCAAAGTGTCGCGTTTTGGCGGGAGAAGGCGGCTGTGTGTTCTGAGGAGACCAGCAACCACCACCACAACATCTATAATCATAAGTATAACTACTACTAAAATAACAACATCTACAATCGTAACTATAACACTAATAATAACATCAACAACTTACAACAACAATAATATAAACAATAATAACATCAACGACTTACAACAGCAATAATATAAACAATTACACTAGTAATAAAAACATGAACTGCTATAATAACTAATACTGTAACAACAACAACTACTACGACTATAATAAAACAAAAACGTGAACGAGAGCGGGCGACACAACATCGAGGGCGGTGAGTGAGAGAGTGGAGCCGACCTCTCGCTCACAGCCTGAGGCCCACAAAGACGCGCGGGCTCTGTCAGCCTCACGCAGCCCGTCAGGGAGACAACACGGGGAGACATTTGTGTTGTCTCTGTGTGTGTGTGTCTGTGTGTGTGTGTCTGTGTGTGTCTCTGTGTGTGTATCTGTGTGTGTATCTGTGTGTGTATCTGTGTGAGTCTCTGTGTGAGTCTCTGTGTGTGTGTGTCTCTGTGTGTGTGTGTCTCTGTGTGTGTGTGTCTCTGTGTGTGTCTCTGTGTGTGTGTCTCTGTGTGTGTCTCTCTGTGTGTCTCTGTAAGCCTCACGCAGCCCGTCAGGGAGACTACACGGGGAGACATTTGTGTTGTGTCTGTGTGTGTGTGTCTGTGTGTGTGTCTGTGTGTGTGTCTCTGTGTGTGTCTGTGTGTGTGTCTCTGTGTGTGTGTCTGTGTATCTGTGTGAGTCTGTGTGTGTGTGTCTCTGTGTGTGTGTGTCTGTGTGTGTAAGCCTCACGCAGCCCGTCAGGGAGACTACACGGGGAGACATTTGTGTTGTGTTTGTGTGTCTGTGTGTGTCTCTTGTGCCGGAGGCCCCGGGGGGCCAGGCGTCTATGACGTCTCCTGGCCAAACCCCAATTGGCGGAGCCAGGAGATTGAATACCTACCCTCGGGGCTACTCCAGAAACAACGAAAAGCCACTACGGGTGGCCACGTGGAATGTTCGAACGCTCACTGCAGAGGAGAGGCTGCCACTCCTCTGTCGGGAGCTGGACCGGTACCGCCTGGATCTATGCGGCATTCAGGAGGTCCGGTGGACCGGCTCTGGCTCCTGCCACCATGAGGGGTGGACAGTCCTCTACTCGGGGCAGCAGACTGCCAAACAACAGGGTGTGGGTCTTCTTTTGAACAAAAGAATGAAGGGGGCGTGGGAGCGTGGCGGTGAGGTGTGGGAAGCTGTAAGCCCCAGGCTACTTTGGGCTCGCCTTCCCATCAACCGGAGGCGAGGAATGGTGGTCGTGGTTACTTATGCCCCCACCGAAGATGAACATCCGTGGAGGGATGCAGGCAAAGCCGATGAGTCAGATGCCTTCTATGACCTCCTGTCATAGGTGCTGGCTAAAGTGGCCCCTCGGGATAGAGTCATCATGTTGGGTGACTTCAATGCCCGAGTTGGTCATGATACTGGCACCTGGTCTGGAGTGATTGGAGGGCATGGGCCAGATCAGCTCAATAACAACGGTAGGAGGCTGCTAGATTTTTGTGCAGCCCATGGGCTTGTAATTACCAACACGCTGTTCCGGCATCGGCGCATCCACACAACATCATGGATGCATGCCGGGTCCAAGCAAGAACATCTGCTGGACTACATAGTGACGGACCAGCGAATGCGAGCCCATGTCCTTGACACCAGGACCTACCGTGGAGCTGATCTGCCCTCTGACCATCGACTAGTCATCTGTAAGATGCGCCTGCCATTCTTCCACTCCGGTGGTGGGTGTACACCCAGGACCCCATTCCAACCTAAAGTGGCCTGGTCTCAGTTATCTGATGAAAGTTGCAAGCGAGAATTTCATCATCGCTTGCGGCTGGGATTGGCATCGTCCCCGACTCCTCCTGATGTCGAGGGTAAATGGGCGAGGTTTAGGACTGTGACTCATGCAGCTGCAATGGCTGCTTTGAGTACGCGGTCCAGACCTCCCCAGACACCCTGGATGACAGAGGAGTTGTTCAGGATGGTTGAGAAAAAGCGACAGGCCCACTGTCATCGGCTACAGAATCCCACGTCAGAGAATGAGGAGGCTTACCGCAGCCTTCGCTCGGAGGTTCGGAGAGCCGTGAGGCGCTGCAAGGATGGGTGGTGGTCGCGGGTTGCTGATGAGATGGAGTCTGCCTCAGTGGCCCGTGATCACAAATCTCTATTTAACTCCATCAAAAAAGTAACCTGCAGTGCCACACCTATTACCATCATTAGGGGAAAAAACGGTGATCCAATTTCCGACCCCCAGGAACAGGTTCGCAGATTTGCTGAGCATTTCTGTGAGGTCCTGGGGGAGGGAAAATCCCTCAGCCAGGAAAACATCGTGGCACAAAGTGAGGATGACCCTGCTGAGGCTGCGGTGCCTCAAATATTGGATGAAGTCACCCCCTGTGAGTGGCTGGCTGAGGTGCCATCTGCTGAGGAAGTATTGAAGGCGATCTGGAGTCTGAGACCAGGAAAGGCAGCGGGCAGAGATGATCTCTCAAGCGAAATGCTGAGGGAGGGTGGCGTTTGTGCACAGACTGCCCTATATGACATCATAACAACAGTCTGGACCACTGGACGGGTTCCGCAGGATTGGAAGGATGCCCTGGTGGTCCCCCTTTTTAAGAAGGGGGACCGCACAGACTGTAACAACTACAGGGGCATCTCACTCCTCAGTGTGCCGGGAAAGGTCCTGGCAAGGATTATTCAGCATCGCCTTGCCAGGCACGCTGAGGAGAGGCTTTCGGAGCCCCAATGCGGTTTCAGGAAAGGGCGGTCCTGCACAGATGCCATATTTTCTGTCCGTCTGCTACAGCAGAGGTGTAGGGAATTCCAACAAGACCTACATCTCTGCTTTATTGACCTGGTCAAGGCCTATGATACCATCAGTAGGCCTGGGCTCTGGGTCGTTCTTCGTGCTTTTGGAGTACCTGACCCTCTGCTCACGATCATTAAGGACCTTCATGATGGTGAGCGGGCCCGGGTAAAACTACGTGGCCGGGAGTCAGAGCCATTCCCTGTACACCTTGGGGTGCGACAGGGATGTCCTCTGGCTCCCACATTATTTAACACCTATTTTGACCACGTAGTTCGTGAAGCCTTCAATAGCTGTACCGGGGGAATCTCCATATGGTACAGATATAATGGGAGGCTAATCGATGCCCGGGTGCGGTCAAGGGATGGCTCCCTATTGCTCAACCACGTTATGTATGCTGATGACTTGATAATAGCTGCTCAGTCAGAGGAGGAGTTGGAGACGCTGCTGCTGAGACTGGAGCGTGCCACTAAGAGGTGGGGCCTTACCATCAGCCCCACCAAAACTAAGCACCTGCCTGGGTATTTTGTACCATCGGACACTCCACCCCCACAACTCCCAATCGGTGATGGGGCAGTTGTGGAGAGAGTGGAGAGTTTCCCATACCTGGGCAGTGTGCTTATGACTGGCTCCAGTTTAAAAGCAGAGGTCTCACTCCGAATCAGTCGAGCGGCAATATCTTTTCATCGGTTGCGTAACGCTGTGTGGAAGCTACCTGGTCTGTCGCTCCGCACTAAGCTTCAGGTCTTCTCGGCCACGGTCATTCCCTCCCTTCTCTACGCTTGCGAAACGTGGACCCCCCTAATGGAACATCTTCGCCGGTTAGAAACATTTAGGCTGGCCTGCCTACGATCCATCCTGGGTTTAACCAGACTGGATTGTGTGAGGAGCTCACAAATCCTTGAAAGATCTGGGCAGGGTCCCATCGGTGAGCTCCTCCGGCAGGCAAGGCTGCGATGGCTGGGTCATGTAGCCCGCATGCCCAGCCACCGCATGCCGAAACAGCTTTTGTTTGGCCGGATTGAGGGGGCTAAGCGGGCGCGGCACGGGCTAGAGAAGAGATGGAGTGATGTGGTACAGGAGGACGTGGAGCTGAGTGGACTTGCCGATGACTGGTACCAGCGGTGTCAAGATCGGCCTCTGTGGAGGAGGCTCGTGAAGGATGCTACTGGGCAGTTGGAGGCAGTCGCCCTCCAACAACAACGGAGGGCGGAGGAGCGACGCTCACAACAGCGAGCGGAGCGCCGGGTGGCTAAAGCACAGCAGGTTGGCACAGTAGGGGGCACAGGTGGTGCATCAGCCAGTCATCTCAGTCAGTCGACCCGTGGCACCTGGGTCTGCCCCGTGACCTCCTGCCAGCGGGCGTTCGACACTTCACGTGGCCTCAGGGTGCACATAGCTTGGCACAAGCGTCGTGGTGACGTCACCGCCACTTAGTGGCGAATGGCGGTTGTTGTTGTTGTTGTCTCTGTGTATGTCTCTGTGTGTGTGTCTCTGTGTGTGTGTCTCTGTGTGTGTGTCTCTGTGTGTGTAAGCCTCACGCAGCCCGTCAGGGAGACTACACGGGGAGACATTTGTGTTGTGTTTGTGTGTCTGTGTGTGTCTCTGTTTGTGTATGTCTGTGTGTGTGTGTCTGTGTGTGTGTGTGTCTCTGTGTGTGTCTGTGTCTCTGTGTGTGTCTGTGTCTCTGTGTGTGTCTGTGTGTAAGCCTCACGCAGCCCGTCAGGGAGACTACACGGGGAGACATTTGTGTTGTGTCTGTGTGTGTGTCTGTGTGTGTGTCTCTGTGTGTGTCTGTGTGTGTGTCTCTGTGTCTGTGTGTGTGTCTGTGTGTATCTGTGTGAGTCTCTGTGTGTGTGTCTCTGTGTGTGTAAGCCTCACGCAGCCCGTCAGGGAGACTACACGGGGAGACATTTGTGTTGTGTTTGTGTGTCTGTGTGTGTCTCTGTTTGTGTATGTCTGTGTGTCTGTGTGTGTGTGTGTCTTTGTGTGTGTCTGTGTCTCTGTGTGTGTCTGTGTCTCTGTGTGTGTCTGTGTGTAAGCCTCACGCAGCCCGTCAGGGAGACTACACGGGGAGACATTTGTGTTGTGTCTGTGTGTGTGTGTCTGTGTGTGTGTGTCTGTGTGTGTCTCTGTGTGTGTATCTGTGTGTGTATCTGTGTGTGTATCTGTGTGAGTCTCTGTGTGTGTGTGTCTCTGTGTGTGTGTGTCTCTGTGTGTGTCTCTGTGTGTGTCTCTGTGTGTGTGTGTCTCTGTGTGTGTCTCTCTGTGTGTCTCTGTAAGCCTCACGCAGCCCGTCAGGGAGACTACACGGGGAGACATTTGTGTTGTGTCTGTGTGTGCGTGTCTCTGTGTGTCTGTGTGTGTGTCTGTGTGTGTCTCTGTGTGTGTGTCTGTGTGTGTGTCTCTGTGTGTGTGTGTCTGTGTGTGTGTCTGTGTGTGTGTCTGTGTCTCTGTGTGTGTGTGTGTCTCTGTGTGTGTGTGTCTCTGTGTGTGTTGTGTCTGTTGTGTCTGTGACTTCAATGCCCGAGTTGGTCACGATACTGGCACCTGGTCTGGAGTGATTGGAGGGCATGGGCCAGATCAGCTCAATAACAATGGTAGGAGGCTGCTAGATTTTTGTGCAGCCCATGGGCTTGTAATTACCAACATGCTGTTCCGGCATCGGCGCATCCACACAACATCATGGATGCATGCCGGGTCCAAGCAAGAACATCTGCTGGACTACATAGTGACGGACCAGCGGATGCGAGCCCATGTCCTTGACACCAGGACCTACCGTGGAGCTGATCTGCCCTCTGACCATCGACTAGTCATCTGTAAGATGCGCCTGCCATTCTTCCACTCCGGTGGTGGGTGTACACCCAGGACCCCATTCCGACCTAATTTGGCCTGGTCTCAGTTATCTGATGAAAGTTGCAAGCGAGAATTTCATCATCGCTTGCGGCTGGGATTGGCATCGTCCTCGACTCCTCCTGATGTCGAGGGTAAATGGGCGCGGTTTAGGACTGTGACTCATGCAGCTGCAATGGCTGCTTTGGGTACGCGGTCCAGACCTCCCCAGAGACCCTGGCTGACAGAGGAGGTGTTCAGGATGGTTGAGAAAAAGCAATAGGCCCACTGCCATCGGCTACAGAATGCCACGTCAGAGAATGAGGAGGCTTACCGCAGCCTTTGCTCGGAGGTTCGGAGAGCCGTGAGGCGCTGCAAGGATGGGTGGTGGTCGCGGGTTGCTGAGGAGATGGAGTCTGCCTCAGTGGCCCGTGATCACAAATCTCTATTTAACTCCATCAAAAAAGTAACCTGCAGCGCCACACCTATTACCATCATTAGGAGAAAAAACGGTGATCCAATCTCAGGAACAGGTTTGCAGATTTGCTGAGCATTTCTGTGAGGTCCTGGGGGAGGGAAAATCCCTCAGCCAGGAAAACATCTTGGCACAAAGTGAGGATGACCCTGCTGAGGCTGCGGTGCCTCAAATATTGGAAGAAGTCACCCCCTGTGAGTGGCTGGCTGAGGTGCCATCTGTTGAGGAAGTACTGAAGGCGATCTGGAGTCTGAGACCAGGAAAGGCAGCTGGCAGAGATGATCTCCCAAGCGAAATGCTGAGGGAGGGTGGCGTTTGTGCACAGACTGCCCTATATAACATCATAACAACAGTCTGGACCACTGGACGGGTTCCGCAGGATTGGAAGGATGCCCTGGTGGTCCCCCTTTTTAAGAAGGGGGACCGCACAGACTGTAACAACTACAGGGGCATCTCACTCCTCAACGAGTAGAGTTGCATAATAATCAGTCACCCTATTGTTAACAACGTGACAATAAGGGCCGCGCATGATCAATGACCGAATGCTGTGTTGTGTGACAATTCAAGTAACGAAACATTGCGGCCATTGAGTGGTATTGATAAGGCAATTAGAAGTATTTCAGTCGAACACTTTAATTTCATAATCGTTATGAATCAATGAACGAACATCGACGTGGTACTGTGCTGACGATTTCAAGCATAATAACTTCGCATATCAGAATGTGTTAAGGATTGGATACGAATCAAAGACCGAGTGCCGTGTTGTGTAACAATTCAAGTATACGAGTTTGCATATTATAAAGTTAAGGTTTGATAGAATAGTTTGCATGTTTTTAATCTCTCTCTCAACAACCGATCGTTTGCGTTACGCGTCGGGAATTAACCACAGGTGCAGCTATCGAGGTGAAACAACGCAATCGTGATGGTATCATGTTAACGCTGTGTTGAAATTCCAAAATCCCGAGATTGAGTTTTCATATTATCCAAAAATTAAAGTTAGCTAGAAAATAAAATTGATTAAAGCAGAAGGTTTGTGTGTGATTCTTCCTGAAATTCTGCATAATATTGTTCTGCGTATGAGATCTGAATCCTGGGGACCTATCATAAGCACACTATCACCACACATAATCCATAACACACATAATTCATAATGTTCAATCAAGAGTAATCGTATCCTTATCGATAATACGGAATTAAAGAGCAGAGTCGAATCGACTCTCTCTCATTCACGCTCACAACGCCTGCGTCACTGCATACGATTAATTGCGTTATTCCAATTCATAACACAATCCTAGTCACCGAGGCTCGACCTGATAATCCATAACGACCTGCATTATCCTAACCACGCTCACTCGCATAAATGAATACGATTATCTCTCGAATCAGCATAATTTATGCGCATAATTACACCAATTAACATAAATTCGGATAAATTATGCAAATATCAAATTTCATTTAATTTTCATCATTTTCATCAATTTTCATAACACCTATATATACAACAGTGTACACAGACAGTGTACACACACACTGTACACACAGTATACACACAGTGTAAACACAGTATAAACACACTGTACACACACACAGTGTACACACAGTGTACACACACGCATTGTGTACACACACAAACAGTGTACACACACATTATGTACACACACATTGTGTACACACACATTGTGTACACACACAGTGTACACACTGTGCACACAGTGTACACACACAGTTTACACACACACAGTGTACACACAGACACATTGCGTACACACACAGTGTACACACAGACACATTGCGTACACACACAGTGTATACACACACAGTGTACACACACACAGTGTACACACACAGTGTACACACACACGCAGTGTACACACACACACAGTGTACACACAAACAGTGTATACACACAGTGTACACACACACATTGTACACACACAGTATATACACACAGTGTGCACACACAGTATATATACACACACACAGTGTACACACACAGTGTAAACACACACAGAGTAAACACACACAGTGTAAACACACACAGTGTAAACACACAAAGTGTACACACACGCATTGTGTACACACACAAACAGTGTACACACACATTGTGTACACACACACATTATGTACACACACATTGTGTACACACACAGTGTACACACTGTGCACACACAGTGTACACACACAGTTTACACACACACAGTGTACACACAGACACATTGCGTACACACACAGTGTACACACAGACACATTGCGTACACACACAGTGTATACACACACAGTGTACACACACACAGTGTACACACGCAGTGTACACACACACATTGTGTACACACACAGTGTACACAAACACTGTACACACACACACACAGTGTACACACACACACAGTGTACACACACACAGTGTACACACACAGTGTACACACACATATTGTGTACATACACACAGTGTACACACACACACAGTGTACACACACACACACAGTGTACACACAAACAGTGTATACACACAGTGTACACACACACATTGTACACACACACAGTATATACACACAGTGTGCACACACAGTATATATACACACACAGTGTACACACAGTGTACACACACACACACTGTCCACACACACACTGTCCACACACACACAGTGTACACACACACAGTATACACACAGTGTACACACACACACAGTGTACACACACACTGTACACACACACAGTGTATACACACAGTGTATACACACAGAGTGTACACACACACACACAGTGTATACACACAGTGTACACACACACGGTGTATACACAATAATGTCCACGTTGTTGTAGCTGAGCCCACGCACCCAAGGGAGGGAGCAATGGAAAATGAATCTAAATCAACTTAAACTCCAATCCCGCACCACTCAGCATTACTTCATCGGCGTGAAACGCCAGGGGGGGTGTTCCTCGCTAGTGACGTCATGTTACCAAGGTATTCCACCGAGCTCTTGAGCGTGACGTCAGCTCCGCTTGGGTTACTGCCGATTGCATTCCAGTGCCAATCCTTATTTGGGCAAAGCTACGCCCAGTGACGGCAACTCATTAACATAATGTGTTCGTTAAAGCCATCCCGAGTTTTTTGCGACGAGTTCATTGCCCACGACACACGGGACGAGTAACATTAACATAATTTATTCATTCTCTAATTTATTTAGTTACGGAGCCGCTCATTGTGGGAGGAGCGTGTCTCGTACCCCGGATGTGACGTCACGTCACCTGCTGCCGCGTGACGTCACTAGGTAACAGGAAGCTATCGCTTCCTGCACTGAAATCCGAGGTGAAAAATTCTCATTGCGATTGTGGTGGTGGTCGTTGTGGTGGTTGTGGTGATGGCTGTTGTGGTTGTTGTTTACCAAGGTAGAGCCTCGCTCTCTCTCGTAGGGATGTCAGTTGAGTAGCAGCGAGCATGGGAATCGATGTCCAGGTTGGAACTTTACAACGCGGGGCCTAGCCACGCGGGGCCTTGCCTCCTGCCCTCGCCTGATTGAATTCACTTTAATTATCTCGCTTAAGTTTAATTTGTCTTCACCCGGCTCGCCACTTTGTAACTTTGTTTTATTGTAAATATTCACGCAGTTTTTATTTTCTTTTGTTAGCAGGCCAAGCCCGCTTGAGCTGCTATACCGCTCTTGTTATTAGAAGCGACCTGCCCACAACAACACAAGGTGAGGCTTTGTCAACGTGTGTGAATGTTTTGACTTAAAACTTTGGTGACTGCAGGAATTAATATTCTTGGTTCTTTCGGTAAAGTCACGTAGATAAAAAATACAATAAAAATAAAATATTTTTTTTTAAATAAAGCAAAAAACCCACAACGTTTCGATCGCAACACAAGTGGTCTTTATCTTATTAAATTTAATCTGTTATTTTTATTTTCTATCTACGTGACTTTACTGAAAGAACCAACAATACGTGTGTCAATGTATCTATCGGTCAAAGACGCTAAGCGCGTGCCGCTGTTGACTCTGAATGTGTGGAGGGGAACACCTTCACCACGGGGAGAGAGAGACAGAGACACGGATAGCCTCGGCTGTGTTGATTGATCCTCGATTCATTACTTGGTGGAGTGAGGAAGAATTGATGCTGAGCAGATGAAGGTGGCCAGGCATGGTTCTGGTCACACCACCACCTGTTTACTCATGGCAGTGTGTGACAGTGTCAAGTTTGTGTTTGCAGTAAAGTCTATTAACTCTGTTGAACACGGAGGTTATATCAAAATAATAGTTTATTTTTGTTTTCCTCTGGAACTCTTTATACGAATGGAAACAGGAGGTGAACACAGCACACACATGCATCTGAGCCTGGATTCACACCTCTAAGTTGCGATTGAACATTGATTTATGCATTTCTGCATAACACAAATAGTATTGTTTTCAACACCCTTTGCTATGTCAGCTGAATTTAGCTCTCATAAATATTCCTTTTGTAGTCAGACAGCCGAAATTGTGTGCTTAGAGTTTTGGGTTAACATTCATCTTGAAGATATGAAGGCTTCCAGGCATATTAATGACATTTGCCCTCTCATTGTGTGCCATAGCAGCCCGTGGAGAGAAACCCTTCAGGTGCACTCTGTACGTGAAGGCGTTTGCACGTTCATCAAATCTGATGAATTTGGGAAACTTTTTCACTACATCATGAATATATTAATAAGTATAGACGTGTAAGTCACGTGTGCATTCCTCTGTGCCTGACGTGTAGATGGTGTGGATATTCTTTTTTATGTCTGCAGCTGACGCTTCCTCTGCAGAATTGGTCTGATGGAGCAAAGGCAGTCAGCCCAGCAGCTCGGTACGACAAGTCAACAATGCGACCAGCATGCATACAGCACGGATCGGACTGGAAATTTGACACGGCACCAGAGAACTCACACAGGAGAGAAACCCTTCAAGTGCACTGTGTGTGACAAGGCATTTGCATGGCCATCAGTTCTTGAGACCCACCAGAGAACTCACACAGGAGAGCAACCCTTCAAATGTACTGTGTGTGGGAAGGCATTTTCACGGTCATCTGCTCTTAAAAAACACCAGAGAACACACACTGGAGAGAAACCCTTCAGGTGCAGTGTTTGTGGGAAGACATTTTCATGGTCATCTACTCTTAAAAAACACCAGAGAACACACACAGGAGAGAAACCCTTCAAGTGCAGTGTGTGTGGGAAGACATTTTCAGATTCATATAATCTTGTAACACACCAGAGAACACACACGGGAGAGAAACCCTTCAGGTGCACTCTGTGCGGGAAGGCGTTTGCACAGTCACCACATCTTAAAGTACACCAGAGAACACACACGGGAGAGAAACCCTTCAAGTGCAGTGTGTGCATGAAGGCATTTGCACATTCATCTGCTCTTGTAAAACACCAGAGAACACACACGGGAGAGAAACCCTTCAGGTGCACGATGTGCGGGATGGCGTTTACACAGTCATCAACTTTTCGAAGACACCAGAGAACACAAAAGCATCTGAAGATCCACAAGGAGCGGAGTCGGAGTCTGAAATCAGCTTGTGAAAGTCAAAGTGCCGCAATGATCCCATCCCTCATGAAACAAGAACCGGACGAAAATCTCAGCTTGGACACTTTTAAAGGTATAAAGGTGAAATATGAAGAGGTGATGGTGAAATGTGAAGAAGTGATGAGCGAAGAAGTGAAGGTAAAAAGTGAAGATGAAGATTCAACTCCAAAATGGGACCTTCACATCGTGAAGCAGGAGGAGAATTCTGACTGTGAATCAGAGTGAGGCAACTCCCAGCAGTTTGTGGAAGTGGAGGTGTGGGTGGACTTGCTCCTAGACAATACAAAGTCAAGTGGAGACCCGGTAGATGTGTAAGCCAGAGACGATGTCGCTACAATAGATGCACCTTTGTCACAGGCCTTTAATGATAAGAACGTGAATTTGGACACTCAATTCCTAGGTTCAACCTGCAGAGTAAGGGCGGCCAGTCTTTGTGGGCCCGTGGGTTGGGTAGACCTCTAGCCAGGAGCAAGAGCGAATAAGCTTCCACTATGTTATAATAATTGCTTTTACATGGTGCTTGCTTAATTGCCTCAGCAACTCGGAGTTTTGTGACGTACCTCGCCTCAAACACTCGAAGAGCATCCCCAAGTAGCAGCTTCCCCTGTGTGGCACAAGGTGGTGGCCCTGCACCGGCCTGCATGTGGACAAGAGCCTGTCAGTAGGGGGCGATGATTGATGTGTCATCTCAGTTGTGTAGTTTGTAGGTAATGTTTAGAATTTGCTACATTTTCACTCAGACGCCAGCATGCAATGGCCTACTCGTTTTGAATGACACAATAGTATGTTTTACATACACTGTGAAGCACAATGTGCAACTTTTTTTAAAAGCTTCTTGTTAATACGATGTAACGTGATGCAGTATATTTCACTGCAGTAATCCAATTTTGTTAATATGCCTGTCAATAATTTAGAATGTATACTTGTCTGGTTTTGTGCATACTTGTAACATTTGATCTATAAGGGTCAAACATTGATTAAGTGATGTTAGGACAAAGTGTGTGTGTGTGTTTGAAAGTAACCTGTACAGAGAACTCAGGTGAGACCCGTTGTTCTTGTGATACAGGTCAAACGGTGTTTTTGTGTTCCACGAAGCATCTGGAGCAACTCATTGTGTTTGAAATAGGTAGCACGCTCGGATCATTCATCAGTTACAAGGCATACCACTTAAATGTTACACGTATAGGAGGAGGTACATTCTCTACAACATGAATTGTTGTTTTGTCTTACGTGTTGACGTAGATTTTGTCTAGCTAGGACTAGAAATGCTCCTTGCTGATTCACGTCTGGATGTTCGTAACCATCGGTTGAAGCAAACCCCACTGCTGTTGAGACGCTGTGCACCAATAATGGTCAAACACATTGACGGCCTTTAGGCCAGGAAAGTCACAACATTTGCACACGAAGGACGCATTCACGCAAGTACCCCATGCTCCGTTTTGAAGTTTTAAAATGAAACATCTTTGAATTGTGTTGTGTTTTGAATTAGATTATTTTATTTCTTCATTAAAAGCTTATATACACTACAATATGCACTACTATACACTACACACTACTATACACTACACTATACACTACACTATACACTACACTACTATACACTACACTATACACTACACCATACACTACTATACACTACACTATACACTACTATACACTACACTACTATACACTACACTACTATACACTACACTATACACTACTATACACTACTATACACTACACTATACACTACTATGCACTACACTACTATACACTACACTATACACTACTACACACTAGTGCTGCACTAGTCCCCAAAATGCAAAGACAAAGGCTCCCCAATGTAGACTGACGCATCCACAGACCCACACGTGGACCCACGGACTCGCACAGAAACCCACGGACTCATCGACTCCCACTGGGCGTGCGCTGTTAGCGAGCAACGGTGAGGGTCGCGATGGAACATCACCAGGGGCTGGTGTGGACAGAACCACAGCTGGCCGCTCGTTTCTCCAATTCTGATGTTAGCACCCCCACCCACCTCACCACCTCCTTAATTATGGCTGAGTCCACCTAAGTGACGCTCAGGACTGCTTCAGGTCAGGGGCCGACCTTAAATGACGTCACGTGATTTTAGAGGATTTTTGACCCCCCCCGCCCCCATCGTCACACGACGTCACAAAGTCAGACCCCTCCCCCTCAAATATGACGTCACAAAGCTCTGCCCCCCTCCGCCCCCTCCACCCAAAAAAAAGATAAAACATGCTTCAAATCGCTTTAAACTATTGTTGTCATTGTAGTGCGTTGTTAATGTGGCGCTGCACTCTGATGTAGGTAGAAAACATTTATTACAAAGTCTAATTAAGTAGAACGTGTCTATATTTATTTAAAGTTGCGCAATTTGGTGTGATGTCACATTTCTCAAACCCCCCCCCCTCGTCACACATCGTCACAAACGTCTGACCCCGCCCACCCCCCCCCCTCTAGGTGCGTGACGTCATTCACGGACGGCCCCTAATTGTCGCTGGTATTTGCCGTGAGCGAGAATAGCGCAGCGCCGCTAACCGCTACGCCGTGATGGTGCCCTTACCTGCATGAACGGAGACGCGGTCAGACGATGCGTGAGCCGCTGGTGCGGGCAGGACGAATGATCTCGGGCGTACCTCCTGACGTGGAAGGCGAGGGAGGTCGGAGTGCGCGTGTGAAGAGAGACAGCAAGGGGCGGGAGGAGAGGGGGGCGATCGGACGGAGCGGAAGCAGGAGGACGAGGGCAGGAGAGGCAGCGGAGCCGTGGAGGAGTCTGGGCGCGCTTGATGGTGAAACTTGACGTGGACGCACGCTGCAGAAGAGAAGAAAATCTTCACGCTCGGCACCACACACAGCCAGACGTAGCTCACCTCATCCGTCTTGCTGACGATGTGTAGGACGACTAGACTCTGATTGTCTTGTAGCTCTGTGGAAAGAAGGAGAGGTGTCTTCTTTGGTTCTTTCGGTAAAGTCACGTAGAATGAGAATAAAATAATAAATTGATCAAATAAAATAACACAATAATATTCTCACGACGTTTCGGCCACAACACAAGCGGCCTTCATCAGGTGAAGGGAGCGAGACTGTCTGGTAGGACAGCGCTGGAGTGAGAGAGCCACGTTCAGATCACGGCTTTTAAGCTGTGTGAGAGGAACAAAGAGCCTTGACGAAGGAATTAGCATAAAATTTAGCATTGAAAAGGCTGAATGATTAGCTTGTGACTGGTCACAGAAATAGCTATGTTAAAAGTTAAAGCATACACATCCGCAGAGGCACCCATTGTTAAAAGGAATTAGCATAGAATTTAGCATTGAAATAGCTAAATTAAGGCATTCGCTTGTAACTGCTACAGAAATAGTTACGTTGAAGTCAGAGCATACACATTCACCGAGGCACTTAGTACAAATCAAAACAGGAGAATTTAGCATTGAAATAACTAGGCGAATTTAGCATTGAAATAACTGGGTGATTTGCTAGTGACTGGTCACAGAAATGCCTACACATCTGAGCTATTCACAGTACTATATAGTGAACCAATAAAAAACTAAAATATAAATTACCTTCATGTTATCAATAAACTCTATATTCTCCAATCAGCTAAGCTACCAACCATAAGTCGTTATATATCACAATGCTATATGGCGAAAAAATGGGTGGATTCTTACTCTCAAATTTCCGTACCACGGATAGCTACGGGCCCCGTTCAGACGGACGAGTTCGTCCATGGTCGGAACAGAGGAGGGGGAGAGAGACAGCTGCGAAGCCCTAGTATACTCCATGTTGTAAACCATACCATTAACCGTGGTGTGAGAGGTATTAAGAGGCAATGCTGGCGAAAGAGCTGCGGTCTGAAGGTCATCGTAAAATTACAATTAATTAAGAACAGAAATTATTTAACACATCTTTCCAGTGGTTACTAAGCCTGAATCCATCTTCTCGGTTGAAATTGTCTCTGTGCTTGTATATGTGAATGGCCTCATGAACGAATCTCTCATGGTAGCCAGTTGGTTTGCAAAGAACCTCCGTCTTGGAGAAGTCAATGTCATGTGAGCCCACTGAATTGTAACAGTGATCTGCCACGGCAGAGGAGTTCGTCTTACCGTGTTTCAAGTCTGCTTTATGTTCGCGGATGCGGTCCGAGATATGTCTTTTGGTTTCTCCAATGTAGCTACTACCACAGAGGCACTTTAGTTTGTAAACGCCCGGGTACTGTATGTCTGGAAGAGCATCTTTTACAGATGGAACTAAATCACGGATTTTGTGTACTGTGTTGAATCGGACCTGGATCTTGTGTTTATTCAGGATTTTGGAGATCTTTTTAGTGACCCCTGCAATGTAGGGTAAGGTGATGGTTTTGAGTGGCTCCACAAGAGGATCCTTCTTCATGACTGGAGTGATGGCTTTGCGGATTGTGTAGTCGGAGTAGCCATTAGCCCTGAGAGCCTGGTGTACGTGCTTGAGTTCACTGGTAATGTGTTCCTGGTCGGAAATGCATTGGGCTCTATGGTATAGAGTCTTGATGAGGCAGTTCTTCTGGGATGGATGGTGGTGGGAATCCGGTTTCAAGTAAGCATCTGTATGGGTAGCTTTCCTGTAGACAGAGTGGCTCATTGAACCATCATGTCTCCTTTTAATTAAGACATCCAGAAAGGGTAGTTTGCCATCTTTTTCGACCTCCATGGTAAATCTGATGGCTGGTTGTATGGAATTGATGTGGTCGCGGAATTGGTCTAGAGCAGGCTGGCCATGTGGCCAGATGACAAAGGTGTCATCAACGTACCTCTTCCATAAGGTCGGGCGTAGAGTGGCAGTCTGGATGGCGTCAGTTTCAAATTTTTCCATGAATACGTTGGCTACAACCGGAGATAGGGGGGAGCCCATTGGGGTGCCCTCAGTTTGTTTGTAGAAAGTTCCATTCCAGGTGAAGTATGTGTTGGTTAAGCAATGTCTCACCAGGGGGGGTACATCAGTATGCAGTCCTTGATGAACCAGGTCGTCAATGATAGCGATGGTGTCAGGTACCGGGACTTTGGTGAACAAGGACACCACATCAAAACTGACAAGCAGGTCGTTTGGGGACAGGGAAATGTCTTTGATTGTCGATACCAGGTGAGTAGAATTTAGTACCGCAGAGGTGGTTTTTCCAGTGAAAGGTCGCAGTATATCAGCCAGAAAACGTGCCAGTTTGTAGGTGGGGGAGCTGATAGTAGAGACGATGGGACGAAGGGGTGTATCTTCTTTGTGTATCTTTGGAAGGCCATATAATCTTGGTGGTCTGGCAGCAGAGGGTTTCAACAAGAACTGTTTGTTCTCATCAATTAATGCTGTTGAATCAGAGATAATTTTGTTCGTTTTGGTGACCAGGCTGTTGGTGGGATCTCTTTTTATTTTTGTATAGCTGCCATCGTTGAGTAGTTCTTGAATTTTGTTGTTATATTCTGTTTTGTCCATGATGACAGTGGCATTGCCTTTGTCGGCTGAGAGAACGACAATATCATCCCTCTTTTTTAATTGAGATAATTCAAAACGTTCGTCTTTGCTGATGTTGCTAGGTGGCAACTTAGCGTTTTTGAGGGTTGCAGCGATTTCAGATCTTGCTACGTCTGCAGAGATGTGACTCAAGCCCTTGAGTGCAACGTCGACATGGGCAATGATATCATTAACCGGTAAGTGTCTCGGTGTGACAGCAAAGTTTAGACCTTTAGCTAAAACGGATTTCAGACCATCAGAAATGGAACTGTTACTGCGATTAATTACGACTTTGTTGACGTCTATCTTTTCGGTGTGTGGATCCGATTTTTTGCTGGAGAGGTGATTGAATTTGGAAATCAAATTGTCCCTACATTTGTTCGACATAGTGGCAGCCGAAGAGGTAGTCATATTGTCTACATGTTCCCAATCCGATGTAGACATTGTTGCTGTCAATTTTAAGTGTGATTTGTAGAGTGTCTTGTCTAACTGATCGAGTTTGGTGCGTGTAAGTCTGATTTTTTCCGAGATAAGAGCGAAGCTAGTTCTAGCTAGAATTCGTTTTGCATTAAGAGAAGTTGCAACAGCAGAGGTTAGTGTAAATGCGGTTGGTATTACCTTAGAGTCGCGGCATCTCTTCAGAAAGGTGAGAGACTCGATTAGTTGAGCCTTCTTATCCCGAAGTCTGTTGAATGATCTTAAGGATGTGTGGAATCCCTCCCCGTAGAGGCGGTTAAATTTCGATTTAAAGCTTTCGTGACTGCAATGATTCATCTTCTTTGGTTCTTTCGGTAAAGTCACGTAGAATGAGAATAAAATAATAAATTGATAAAATAAAATAACACAATAATATTCTCACGACGTTTCGGCCACAACACAAGCGGCCTTCATCAGGTGAAGGGAGCGAGACTGTCTGGTAGGACAGTGCTAGAGTGAGAGAGCCACGTTCAGATCACGGCTTTTAAGCTGTGTGAGAGGAACAAAGAGCCTTGACGAAGGAATTAGCATAAAATTTAGCATTGAAAAGGCTGAATGATTAGCTTGTGACTGGTCACAGAAATAGCTATGTTAAAAGTTAAAGCATACACATCCGCAGAGGCACCCATTGTTAAAAGGAATTAGCATAGAATTTAGCATTGAAATAGCTAAATTAAGGCATTCGCTTGTAACTGCTACAGAAATAGTTACGTTGAAGTCAGAGCATACACATTCACCGAGGCACTTAGTACAAATCAAAACAGGAGAATTTAGCATTGAAATAACTAGGCGAATTTAGCATTGAAATAACTGGGTGATTTGCTAGTGACTGGTCACAGAAATGCCTACACATCTGAGCTATTCACAGTACTATATAGTGAACCAATAAAAAACTAAAATATAAATTACCTTCATGTTATCAATAAACTCTATATTCTCCAATCAGCTAAGCTACCAACCATAAGTCGTTAAGACTCTATACCATAGAGCCCAATGCATTTCCGACCAGGAACACATTACCAGTGAACTCAAGCACGTACACCAGGCTCTCAGGGCTAATGGCTACTCCGACTACACAATCCGCAAAGCCATCACTCCAGTCATGAAGAAGGATCCTCTTGTGGAGCCACTCAAAACCATCACCTTACCCTACATTGCAGGGGTCACTAAAAAGATCTCCAAAATCCTGAATAAACACAAGATCCAGGTCCGATTCAACACAGTACACAAAATCCGTGATTTAGTTCCATCTGTAAAAGATGCTCTTCCAGACATACAGTACCCGGGCGTTTACAAACTAAAGTGCCTCTGTGGTAGTAGCTACATTGGAGAAACCAAAAGACATATCTCGGACCGCATCCGCGAACATAAAGCAGACTTGAAACACGGTAAGACGAACTCCTCTGCCGTGGCAGATCACTGTTACAATTCAGTGGGCTCACATGACATTGACTTCTCCAAGACGGAGGTTCTTTGCAAACCAACTGGCTACCATGAGAGATTCGTTCATGAGGCCATTCACATATACAAGCACAGAGACAATTTCAACCGAGAAGATGGATTCAGGCTTAGTAACCACTGGAAAGATGTGTTAAATAATTTCTGTTCTTAATTAATTGTAATTTTACGATGACCTTCAGACCGCAGCTCTTTCGCCAGCATTGCCTCTTAATACCTCTCACACCACGGTTAATGGTATGGTTTACAACATGGAGTATACTAGGGCTTCGCAGCTGTCTCTCTCCCCCTCCTCTGTTCCGACCATGGACGAACTCGTCCGTCTGAACGGGGCCCGTAGCTATCCGTGGTACGGAAATTTGAGGGTAAGAATCCACCCATTTTTTCGCCATATAGCATTGTGATATATAACGACTTATGGTTGGTAGCTTAGCTGATTGGAGAATATAGAGTTTATTGATAACATGAAGGTAATTTATATTTTAGTTTTTTATTGGTTCACTATATAGTACTGTGAATAGCTCAGATGTGTAGGCATTTCTGTGACCAGTCACTAGCAAATCACCCAGTTATTTCAATGCTAAATTCGCCTAGTTATTTCAATGCTAAATTCTCCTGTTTTGATTTGTACTAAGTGCCTCGGTGAATGTGTATGCTCTGACTTCAACGTAACTATTTCTGTAGCAGTTACAAGCGAATGCCTTAATTTAGCTATTTCAATGCTAAATTCTATGCTAATTCCTTTTAACAATGGGTGCCTCTGCGGATGTGTATGCTTTAACTTTTAACATAGCTATTTCTGTGACCAGTCACAAGCTAATCATTCAGCCTTTTCAATGCTAAATTTTATGCTAATTCCTTCGTCAAGGCTCTTTGTTCCTCTCACACAGCTTAAAAGCCGTGATCTGAACGTGGCTCTCTCACTCCAGCGCTGTCCTACCAGACAGTCTCGCTCCCTTCACCTGATGAAGGCCGCTTGTGTTGTGGCCGAAACGTCGTGAGAATATTATTGTGTTATTTTATTTGATCAATTTATTATTTTATTCTCACTCTACGTGACTTTACCGAAAGAACCAAAGAAGATGAATCATTGCAGTCACGAAAGCTTTAAATCGAAATTTAACCGCCTCTACGGGGAGGGATTCCACACATCCTTAAGATCATTCAACAGACTTCGGGATAAGAAGGCTCAACTAATCGAGTCTCTCACCTTTCTGAAGAGATGCCGCGACTCTAAGGTAATACCAACCGCATCAGATGTGTAGGCTACCTCTGCTGTTGCAACTTCTCTCAATGCAAAACGAATTCTAGCTAGAACTAGCTTCGCTCTTATCTCGGAAAAAATCAGACTTACACGCACCGAACTCGATCAGTTAGACAAGACACTCTACAAATCACACTTAAAATTGACAGCAACAATGTCTACATCGGATTGGGAACATGTAAACAATATGACTACCTCTTCGGCTGCCACTATGTCGAACCAATGTAGGGACAATTTGATTTCCAAATTCAATCACCTCTCCAGCAAAAAATCGGATCCACACACCGAAAAGATAGACGTCAACAAAGTCGTAATTAATCGCAGTAACAGTTCCATTTCTGATGGTCTGAAATCCGTTTTAGCTAAAGGTCTAAACTTTGCTGTCACACCGAGACACTTACCGGTTAATGATATCATTGCCCATGTCGACGTTGCACTCAAGGGCTTGAGTCACATCTCTGCAGACGTAGCAAGATCTGAAATCGCTGCAACCCTCAAAAACGCTAAGTTGCCACCTAGCAACATCAGCAAAGACGAACGTTTTGAATTATCTCAATTAAAAAAGAGGGATGATATTGTCGTTCTCTCAGCCGACAAAGGCAATGCCACTGTCATCATGGACAAAACAGAATATAACAACAAAATTCAAGAACTACTCAACGATGGCAGCTATACAAAAATAAAAAGAGATCCCACCAACAGCCTGGTCACCAAAACGAACAAAATTATCTCTGATTCAACAGCATTAATTGATGAGAACAAACAGTTCTTGTTGAAACCCTCTGCTGCCAGACCACCAAGATTATATGGCCTTCCAAAGATACACAAAGAAGATACACCCCTTCGTCCCATCGTCTCTACTATCAGCTCCCCCACCTACAAACTGGCACGTTTTCTGGCTGATATACTGCGACCTTTCACTGGAAAAACCACCTCTGCGGTACTAAATTCTACTCACCTGGTATCGACAATCAAAGACATTTCCCTGTCCCCAAACGACCTGCTTGTCAGTTTTGATATGGTGTCCTTGTTCACCAAAGTCCCGGTACCTGACACCATCGCTATCATTGAAGACCTGGTTCATCAAGGACTGCATACTGATGTACCCCCCCTGGTGAGACATTGCTTAACCAACACATACTTCACCTGGAATGGAACTTTCTACAAACAAACTGAGGGCACCCCAATGGGCTCCCCCCTATCTCCAGTTGTAGCCAACGTATTCATGGAAAAATTTGAAACTGACGCGATCCAGACTGCCACTCTACGCCCGACCTTATGGAAGAGGTACGTTGATGACACCTTTGTCATCTGGCCACATGGCCAGCCTGCTCTAGACCAATTCCGCGACCACATCAATTCCATACACCCAGCCATCAGATTTACCATGGAGGTCGAAAAAGATGGCAAACTACCCTTTCTGGATGTCTTAATTAAAAGGAGACATGATGGTTCAATGAGCCACTCTGTCTACAGGAAAGCTACCCATACAGATGCTTACTTGAAACCGGATTCCCACCACCATCCATCCCAGAAGAACTGCCTCATCAAGACTCTATACCATAGAGCCCAATGCATTTCCGACCAGGAACACATTACCAGTGAACTCAAGCACGTACACCAGGCTCTCAGGGCTAATGGCTACTCCGACTACACAATCCGCAAAGCCATCACTCCAGTCATGAAGAAGGATCCTCTTGTGGAGCCACTCAAAACCATCACCTTACCCTACATTGCAGGGGTCACTAAAAAGATCTCCAAAATCCTGAATAAACACAAGATCCAGGTCCGATTCAACACAGTACACAAAATCCGTGATTTAGTTCCATCTGTAAAAGATGCTCTTCCAGACATACAGTACCCGGGCGTTTACAAACTAAAGTGCCTCTGTGGTAGTAGCTACATTGGAGAAACCAAAAGACATATCTCGGACCGCATCCGCGAACATAAAGCAGACTTGAAACACGGTAAGACGAACTCCTCTGCCGTGGCAGATCACTGTTACAATTCAGTGGGCTCACATGACATTGACTTCTCCAAGACGGAGGTTCTTTGCAAACCAACTGGCTACCATGAGAGATTCGTTCATGAGGCCATTCACATATACAAGCACAGAGACAATTTCAACCGAGAAGATGGATTCAGGCTTAGCAACCACTGGAAAGATGTGTTAAATCATTTATGTTCTTAATTAATTGTAATTTTACGATGACCTTCAGACCGCAGCTCTTTCGCCAGCATTGCCTCTTAATACCTCTCACACCACGGTTAATGGTATGGTTTACAACATGGAGTATACTAGGGCTTCGCAGCTGTCTCTCTCCCCCTCCTCTGTTCCGACCATGGACGAACTCGTCCGTCTGAACGGGGCCCGTAGCTATCCGTGGTACGGAAATTTGAGGGTAAGAATCCACCCATTTTTTCGCCATATAGCATTGTGATATATAACGACTTATGGTTGGTAGCTTAGCTGATTGGAGAATATAGAGTTTATTGATAACATGAAGGTAATTTATATTTTAGTTTTTTTATTGGTTCACTATATAGTACTGTGAATAGCTCAGATGTGTAGGCATTTCTGTGACCAGTCACTAGCAAATCACCCAGTTATTTCAATGCTAAATTCGCCTAGTTATTTCAATGCTAAATTCTCCTGTTTTGATTTGTACTAAGTGCCTCGGTGAATGCGTATGCTCTGACTTCAACGTAACTATTTCTGTAGCAGTTACAAGCGAATGCCTTAATTTAGCTATTTCAATGCTAAATTCTATGCTAATTCCTTTTAACAATGGGTGCCTCTGCGGATGTGTATGCTTTAACTTTTAACATAGCTATTTCTGTGACCAGTCACAAGCTAATCATTCAGCCTTTTCAATGCTAAATTTTATGCTAATTCCTTCTTCAAGGTTCTTTGTTCCTCTCACACAGCTTAAAAGCCGTGATCTGAACGTGGCTCTCTCACTCCAGCGCTGTCCTACCAGACAGTCTCGCTCCCTTCACCTGATGAAGGCCGCTTGTGTTGTGGCCGAAACGTCGTGAGAATATTATTGTGTTATTTTATTTTATCAATTTATTATTTTATTCTCATTCTACGTGACTTTACCGAAAGAACCAAAGAAGATGAATCATTGCAGTCACGAAAGCTTTAAATCGAAAGGAGAGGTGTCTTGGGTCCAACAAGGCCCTCTGCCACCGGTGTGCACGGGGGGGGGGGGGTACCCTAGTGGAGGGCTGATCGTGGGAGTGAGTCGAGGGGAGGGTGAGTGGTGGTTGACATGAATTTGAATTCTTATACATGCTATGTATTGTAACATTTATTGTCGTATGGGTTTACATATGGTAGAACATATATGCTATTAGACGAGGACCAATTCAATACTAACATGGTTAACACGGACCCACATCGTCATCAGGGACCAACATCGTCAACAGGGATGCTCGCCTCGTCAATAGAGACCCACATCAAAAGAGACGCTCACCTCTTTAATCCGGACCCATATCTTCAATCGGGACCCACATCGTCAACAGTGACCCACAACATGAATATGGACACTCACCTCGTCAGTAGGGACCCATATCGTCAACAGTGACCCACAACATGAATATGTTCACGTTTTTTGTTTGTTGCGGTTGCACCCGAGTCAAGGGCCGCACGGCTCACAGGGCTCTACACCTAAAACGTGAAACTTAAACTGAAGACGACGTCTCGCCAGCATGCGTCTATCCTCCACGCGTGGCCTCTGTCACGCGACTTCCACAATTTCGCCTGAGAGTCTCCCGCCGCGTGCCCCCATAGGTCTTCTCCATCGGTCGCTCGACTCGTGTAGACCATTCATCCGTGTGGTCCATGTGGTCAAAGAAGAAGTTGGTACCAGCCAAGGCAGCACAACGCCAGTAACAGACTTATGTAAATGGTCGGTAAGAGTGAAGTACAGTACGTCATAACCCACTCATTTCAAATGCTTGCCACGTAATTCGTTGCTATTGGTCACATAAAGAACTTGGAATTGCTAATGCTGTGCCACCTCTGGTTCTAAGGCAAAGTGAAATGTCTGCTCTGGGCCGGTCAAGGACACCATTTCTGGGATGAAACTATCACATTCACGACACGTGATAAAGCATATAAGCAGTATGCACTGCTGTAACCTTAGCAGGTACCACCACGGTCAGTATGCACTGCTGTAGTGAAAGCAGGTACCACCACAGTATGCACTGATGTAATTATAGCAGGTACCACTAGTCAGTATACCTGCTGTAATCATAGCAGGTACCACTAGTCAGTATGTACTGCTGTAATCATAGCAGGTACCACCACAGCCAGTATGCACTGCTGTTATAGGATAAAAAATATAACGATACTATCATAGAATGTTAACTAAACGAGCATACATTTTTAACTAATTTAGGATAAACATTAAACTTAATGAGTATGGATAAATAAACTACAATAGCATACAGATTAAAACTAATTAGCATACCAAAATTAGCATAGGACACCTGTTGACCAATCGCTGCGCACCACCGCCGGAGACGCGCCCAGGTTTGCCTCTCGACCAATCGGATCGCTGGCCCTCCCCCCTCCCCACTTTGGCACGCAGGGCGACCAATCAGATCGCGGGAGGACGCTACCATTTTTAATGCGCTGCACGCTGAACGTTGCGCGCCCATGTGCGTGTGAGTGTTTAGTTTTGTTTTAATTATTTTAATCTTTAAAGTTCGCGAGTGTCAAGGTAAGCTACGTTGACTTTTTTTTAAAGCATTTTCTCAAGAGAACCGTTGTTGCTGCTGCTGCTGTTGTGAAAGGCCCGGTACACCCTGAGGCCTTGCCTAGACTAGGACAGCCTTGATGTCACGTGGGTCCACACTCTTTGTTTCTTTCGGTAAAGTCACGGAGATAAAAAATAAAAATTATTTATTAATGAATTTAATTACATTTTATTTTATACCTACGTTAAATTCCATTTAAATTTTTATTTAATTAAAATGTATTTTATACCTACGTATTTTTTTATAAATGAATGAGTTTTTTTATTTAAATTAAATTCATTTTATTGTATACCTACGTTACATTTAATTTAAATGTATTTTATTTCATACCTACGTTAAATTAAATTGAAATTTTTAATAAATTTATTTTATTAAAATAACATTTATTTTATTTAATACCTACGTTTAATTTATTTATTTTAAATTAATTTCATTTATTTAAATTAATTTTATTTTATACCTACGTTAAATTATTTTTTTTATAAATTAAAATTATTTTATTTCAATTAAATTTATTTTATACCTACGTTAAATTATTTTTTTACATTTTTATTTTATTTAAATTAAATTTATTTTATACCTAAGTTAAATTAAGTGTCTGTATGTAAGTGTCTGTATGTAAGTGTCTGTATTTAAGTGTCTCAGTGTCTGTAAGTAAGTGTCTAAGTAAGTGTCTGTATGTAAGTGTCTCTATGTAAGTGTCTGTATATAAGTGTCTGTATGTAAGTGTCTGTATGTTAAGTGTTTGTATGTAAGTGTCTGTATGTAAATATCTCAGTGTCTGTATGTAAGTGTCTGTATGTAAGTGTCTGTATGTAAGTGTCTCAGTGTCTGTATTTAAGTGTCTGTATGTAAGTGTCTGTATGTGTCTGTATGTAAGTGTCTGTATGTAAGTCTCTGTATGTAGGTGGCTGTATGTAAGTGTCTGTAAGTGTCTGTATGTAAGTATCTGTATGTAAGTGTCTGTGTGTAAGTTTCTGTATGTAAGTGTCTGTTTGTAAGTGTCTGTATGTAAGTGTCTGTATGTAAGTGTCTGTATGTAAGTGTCTTCGTGTCTGTATGTAAGTGTCTGTATGTAAGTGTCTGTATGTAAGTGTCTCAGCGTCTGTATGTGTCTGTATGTAAGTGTCTGTATGTAAGTGTCTCAGTGTCTGTATGTAAGTGTCTGTATGTAAGCGTCTGTATGTAAGTGTCTATGTAAGTGTCTCAGTGTCTTTATGTAAGTGTCTGTATGTAAGTGTCTCAGTGTCTGTATGTAAGTGTCTCAGTGTCTGTATGTAAGTGTCTGTATGTAAGTGTCTCAGTGTCTGTATGTAAGTGTCTTTATGTAAGTGTCTGTATGTAAGTGTCTGTATGTAAGTGTCTCAGTGTCTGTATGTAAGTGTCTGTATGTAAGTGTCTCAGTGTCTGTATGTAAGTGTCTGTATGTAAGTGTCTGTATGTAAGTGTCTGTATGTAAGTGTCTCAGTGTCTGTATGTAAGTGTCTCAGTGTCTGTATGTAAGTGTCTGTATGTAAGTGTCTCAGTGTCTGTATGTAAATGTCTGTATGTAAGTGTCTGTATGTAAGTGTCTTAGTGTCTGTATGTAAGTGTCTGTATGTAATTGTCTGTATGTAAGTGTCTTTATGTAAGAGTCTGTAAGTGTCTGTATGTAAGTGTCTAAGTGTCTGTATGTAAGTGTCTTTATGTAAGAGTCTGTATGTAAGTGTCTGCATGTAAGTGTCTAAGTGTCTGTATGTAAGGGTCTGTATGTAAGTGTCTGTATGTAAGTGTCTGCATGTAAGTGTCTGTATGTAAGTGTTTGTATGTAAGTGTCTGTATGTAAGTGTCTCAGTGTCTGTTTGTGTCAGTATGTAAGTGTCTGTATGTAAGTGTCTATGTAAGTGTCTGTATGTAAGTGCCTGTATGTAAGTGTCTGTATGTAAGTGTGTGTATGTAAGTGTCTGTATGTAAGTGTCTGTATGTAAGTGTCTCAGTGTCTGTATGTAAATGTCTTTATGTAAGTGTCTGTATGTAAGTGTCTGTATGTAAGTGTCTGTATTTAAGTGTCTCAGTGTCTATAAGTAAGTGTCTAAGTAAGGGTCTGTATGTAAGTGTCTGTATGTAAGTGTCTGTATTTAAGTGTCTCAGTGTCTGTAAGTAAGTGTCTAAGTAAGTGTCTGTATGTAAGTGTCTGTATGTAAGTGTCTGTATGTTAAGTGTTTATATGTAAGTGTCTGTATGTGAATATCTCAGTGTCTGTATGTAAGTGTCTGTATGTAAGTGTCTGTATGTAAGTGTCTCAGTGTCTGTATGTAAGTGTCTGTATGTAAGTTTCTGTATGTAAGTGTCTGTATGTAAGTGTCTGCAAGGTTAAGTGTCTGTATGTAAGTGTCTGTATGTAAGTATCTCAGTGTCTGTATGTAAGTTTCTGTATGTAAGTGTCTGTATGTAAGTGTCTCAGTGTCTGTATGTAAGTGTCTGTATGTAAGTGTCTGTATGTAAGTATCTGTATGTAAATGTCTGTGTGTAAGTGTCTTAGTGTCTGTATGTAATTGTCTGTATGTAAGTGTCTGTATGTGTCTGTATGTAAGTGTCTGTATGTAAGTGTCTGTATGTAAGTGTCTGTATGTAAGTGGCTGTATGTAAGTGTTTGTATGTAAGTGTCTGTATGTAAAACAACCCCCTACCTCCTCGCGGTGCCGGACGGGCAACTCTGTCGTGGACAGCGCTGTGGGGGGAGATCCAATTTTGATTGGCTCCTCCCCTCATGGCATATGTGTCCACCACAGGGGCTAAACGGGGGCTCTGGACGGGTGCGAGGGGCTGGTAACCCCTCCACCTTCAATTAATTACCACGAAACTACGAATTAAACTGAAATATGTAACAACTAAGCTTGTGCCGGAGGCCCCGGGGGGCCAGGCGTCTATGACGTCTCCTGGCCAAACCCCAATTGGCGGAGCCAGGAGATTGAATACCTACCCTCGGGGCTACTCCAGAAACAACGAAAAGCCACTACGGTTGGCCACGTGGAATGTTCGAACGCTCACTGCAGAGGAGAGGCTGCCACTCCTCTGTCGGGAGCTGGACCGGTACCGCCTGGATCTATGCGGCATTCAGGAGGTCCGGTGGACCGGCTCTGGCTCCTGCCACCATGAGGGGTGGACAGTCCTCTACTCGGGGCAGCAGACTGCCAAACAACAGGGTGTGGGTCTTCTTTTGAACAAAAGAATGAAGGGGGCGTGGGAGCGTGGCGGTGAGGTGTGGGAAGCTGTAAGCCCCAGGCTACTTTGGGCTCGCCTTCCCATCAACCGGAGGCGAGGAATGGTGGTCGTGGTTACTTATGCCCCCACCGAAGATGAACATCCGTGGAGGGATGCAGGCAAAGCCGATGAGTCAGATGCCTTCTATGACCTCCTGTCACAGGTGCTGGCTAAAGTGGCCCCTCGGGATAGAGTCATCATGTTGGGTGACTTCAATGCCCGAGTTGGTCATGATACTGGCACCTGGTCTGGAGTGATTGGAGGGCATGGGCCAGATCAGCTCAATAACAACGGTAGGAGGCTGCTAGATTTTTGTGCAGCCCATGGGCTTGTAATTACCAACACGCTGTTCCGGCATCGGCGCATCCACACAACATCATGGATGCATGCCGGGTCCAAGCAAGAACATCTGCTGGACTACATAGTGACGGACCAGCGAATGCGAGCCCATGTCCTTGACACCAGGACCTACCGTGGAGCTGATCTGCCCTCTGACCATCGACTAGTCATCTGTAAGATGCGCCTGCCATTCTTCCACTCCGGTGGTGGGTGTACACCCAGGACCCCATTCCAACCTAAAGTGGCCTGGTCTCAGTTATCTGATGAAAGTTGCAAGCGAGAATTTCATCATCGCTTGCGGCTGGGATTGGCATCGTCCCCGACTCCTCCTGATGTCGAGGGTAAATGGGCGAGGTTTAGGACTGTGACTCATGCAGCTGCAATGGCTGCTTTGGGTACGCGGTCCAGACCTCCCCAGACACCCTGGATGACAGAGGAGTTGTTCAGGATGGTTGAGAAAAAGCGACAGGCCCACTGTCATCGGCTACAGAATCCCACGTCAGAGAATGAGGAGGCTTACCGCAGCCTTCGCTCGGAGGTTCGGAGAGCCGTGAGGCGCTGCAAGGATGGGTGGTGGTCGCGGGTTGCTGAGGAGATGGAGTCTGCCTCAGTGGCCCGTGATCACAAATCTCTATTTAACTCCATCAAAAAAGTAACCTGCAGCGCCACACCTATTACCATCATTAGGGGAAAAAACGGTGATCCAATTTCCGACCCCCAGGAACAGGTTCGCAGATTTGCTGAGCATTTCTGTGAGGTCCTGGGGGAGGGAAAATCCCTCAGCCAGGAAAACATCGCGGCACAAAGTGAGGATGACCCTGCTGAGGCTGCGGTGCCTCAAATATTGGATGAAGTCACCCCCTGTGAGTGGCTGGCTGAGGTGCCATCTGCTGAGGAAGTATTGAAGGCGATCCGGAGTCTGAGACCAGGAAAGGCAGCGGGCAGAGATGATCTCCCAAGCGAAATGCTGAGGGAGGGTGGCGTTTGTGCACAGACTGCCCTATATGACATCATAACAACAGTCTGGACCACTGGACGGGTTCCGCAGGATTGGAAGGATGCCCTGGTGGTCCCCCTTTTTAAGAAGGGGGACCGCACAGACTGTAACAACTACAGGGGCATCTCACTCCTCAGTGTGCCGGGAAAGGTCCTGGCAAGGATTATTCAGCATCGCCTTGCCAGGCACGCTGAGGAGAGGCTTGCGGAGCCCCAATGCGGTTTCAGGAAAGGGCGGTCCTGCACAGATGCCATATTTTCTGTCCGTCTGCTACAGCAGAGGTGTAGGGAATTCCAACAAGACCTACATCTCTGCTTTATTGACCTGGTCAAGGCCTATGATACCATCAGTAGGCCTGGGCTCTGGGTCGTTCTTCGTGCTTTTGGAGTACCTGACCCTCTGCTCACGATCATTAAGGACCTTCATGATGGTGAGCGGGCCCGGGTAAAACTACGTGGCCGGGAGTCAGAGCCATTCCCTGTACACCTTGGGGTGCGACAGGGATGTCCTTTGGCTCCCACATTATTTAACATCTATTTTGACCACGTAGTTCGTGAAGCCTTCAATAGCTGTACCGGGGGAATCTCCATATGGTACAGATATAATGGGAGGCTAATCGATGCCCGGGTGCGGTCAAGGGATGGCTCCCTATTGCTCAACCACGTTATGTATGCTGATGACTTGGTAATAGCTGCTCAGTCAGAGGAGGAGTTGGAGACGCTGCTGCTGAGACTGGAGCATGCCACTAAGAGGTGGGGCCTTACCATCAGCCCCACCAAAACTAAGCACCTGCCTGGGTATTTTGTACCATCGGACACTCCACCCCCACAACTCCCAATCGGTGATGGGGCAGTTGTGGAGAGAGTGGAGAGTTTCCCATACCTGGGCAGTGTGCTTATGACTGGCTCCAGTTTAACAGCAGAGGTCTCACTCCGAATCAGTCGAGCGGCAATATCTTTTCATCGGTTGCGTAACGCTGTGTGGAAGCTACCTGGTCTGTCGCTCCGCACTAAGCTTCAGGTCTTCTCGGCCACGGTCATTCCCTCCCTTCTCTATGCTTGCGAAACGTGGACCCCCCTAATGGAACATCTTCGCCGGTTAGAAACATTTAGGCTGGCCTGCCTACGATCCATCCTGGGTTTAACCAGACTGGATTGTGTGAGGAGCTCACAAATCCTTGAAAGATCTGGGCAGGGTCCCATCGGTGAGCTCCTCCGGCAGGCAAGGCTGCGATGGCTGGGTCATGTAGCCCGCATGCCCAGCCACCGCATGCCGAAACAGCTTTTGTTTGGCCGGATTGAGGGAGCTAAGCGGGCGCGGCACGGGCTAGAGAAAAGATGGAGTGATGTGGTACAGGAGGACGTGGAGCTGAGTGGACTTGCCGATGACTGGTACCAGCGGTGTCAAGATCGGCCTCTGTGGAGGAGGCTCGTGAAGGATGCTACTGGGCAGTTGGAGGCAGTCGCCCTCCAACAACAACGGAGGGCGGAGGAGCGACGCTCACAACAGCGAGCGGAGCGCCGGGTGGCTAAAGCACAGCAGGTTGGCACAGTAGGGGGCACAGGTGGTGCATCAGCCAGTCATCTCAGTCAGTCGACCCGTGGCACCTGGGTCTGCCCCGTGACCTCCTGCCAGCGGGCGTTCGACACTTCACGTGGCCTCAGGGTGCACATAGCCTGGCACAAGCGTCGTGGTGACGTCACCGCCACTTAGTGGCGAATGGCGGTTGTTGTTGTTGTTGTATGTAAGTGTCTCAGTGTCTGTTTGTGTCAGTATGTAAGTGTCTGTATGTAAGTGTCTATGTAAGTGTCTGTATGTAAGTGCCTGTATGTAAGTGTCTGTATGTAAGTGTGTGTATGTAAGTGTCTGTATGTAAGTGTCTGTATGTAAGTGTCTCAGTGTCTGTATGTAAATGTCTTTATGTAAGTGTCTGTATGTAAGTGTCTGTATGTAAGTGTCTGTATTTAAGTGTCTCAGTGTCTATAAGTAAGTGTCTAAGTAAGGGTCTGTATGTAAGTGTCTGTATGTAAGTGTCTGTATTTAAGTGTCTCAGTGTCTGTAAGTAAGTGTCTAAGTAAGTGTCTGTATGTAAGTGTCTGTATGTAAGTGTCTGTATGTAAGTGTCTCAGTGTCTGTATGTAAGTGTCTGTATGTAAGTTTCTGTATGTAAGTGTCTGTATGTAAGTGTCTCAGTGTCTGTATGTAAGTGTCTGTATGTAAGTTTCTGTATGTAAGTGTCTGTATGTAAGTGTCTGCATGTTAAGTGTCTGTATGTAAGTGTCTGTATGTAAGTATCTCAGTGTCTGTATGTAAGTTTCTGTATGTAAGTGTCTGTATGTAAGTGTCTCAGTGTCTGTATGTAAGTGTCTGTATGTAAGTGTCTGTATGTAAGTATCTGTATGTAAATGTCTGTGTGTAAGTGTCTTAGTGTCTGTATGTAATTGTCTGTATGTAAGTGTCTGTATGTGTCTGTATGTAAGTGTCTGTATGTAAGTGTCTGTATGTAAGTGTCTGTATGTAAGTGGCTGTATGTAAGTGTCTGTAAGTGTCTGTATGTAAGTATCTGTATGTAAGTGTCTGTATGTAAGTTTCTGTATGTAACTGTCTCTATGTAAGTATCTGTATGTAAGTGTCTGTATGTCAGTGTCACAGTGTCAGTATGTAAGTGTCTGTATGTAAGTGTCTGTATGTAAGTGTCTGTATGTAAGTGTCTGTATGTAAGTGTCTGTGTGTAAGTGTCTGTATGTAAGTGTCTCAGTGTCTGTATATAAGTGTCTGTATGTAAGCGTCTGTATGTAAGTGTCTCAGTGTCTGTATGTAAGTGTCTGTATGTAGGTGTCTGTATGTAAGTGTCTCAGTGTTTGTATGTAAGTGTCTGTATGTAAGCGTCTGTATCTAAGTGTCTGTGTAAGTGTCTCAGTGTCTTTATGTAAGTGTCTGTATGTAAGTGTCTCAGTTTCTGTATGTAAGTGTCTCAGTGTCTGTATGTAAGTGTCTGTATGTAAGTGTCTCAGTGTCTGTATGTAAGTGTCTGTATGTAAGTGTCTGTATGTAAGTGTCTGTATGTAAGTGTCTCAGTGTCTGTATGTAAGTGTCTGTATGTAAGTGTCTCAGTGTCTGTATGTAAGTGTCTGTATGTAAGTGTCTGTATGTAAATGTCTCAGTGTCTGTATGTAAGTGTATGTAAGCATCTGTATGTAAGTGTCTATGTAAGTGTCTCAGTGTCTGTATGTAAGTGTCTGTATGTAAGTGTCTGTATGTAAGTGTCTTAGTGTCTGTATGTAAGTGTCTGTATGTAATTGTCTGTATGTAAGTGTCTTTATGTAAGAGTCTGTATGTAAGTGTCTGTATGTAAGTGTCTAAGTGTCTGTATGTAAGTGTCTTTACGTAAGAGTCTGTATGTAAGTGTCTGTATGCAAGTGTCTAAGTGTGTGTATGTAAGGGTCTGTATGTAAGTGTCTGTATATAAGTGTCTGTATGTAAGTGTCTGTATGTAAGTGTTTGTATGTAAGTGTCTGTATGTAAGTGTCTCAGTGTCTGTTTGTGTCAGTATGTAAGTGTCTGTATGTAAGTGTCTATGTAAGTGTCTGTATGTAAGTGCCTGTATGTAAGTGTCTGTATGTAAGTGTCTGTATGTAAGTGTCTGTATGTAAGTGTCTGTATGTAAGTGTCTCAGTATCTGTATGTAAATGTCTTTATGTAAGTGTCTGTATGTAAGTGTCTGTATGTAAGTGTCTGTATGTAAGTCTCAGTGTCTGTATGTCAGTGTGTGTTTGTAAGTGTCTGTATGTAAGTGTCTGTATTTAAGTGTCTCAGTGTCTGTAAGTAAGTGTCTAAGTAAGTGTCTGTATGTAAGTGTCTGTATGTAAGTGTCTGTATGTTAAGTGTTTGTATGTAAGTGTCTGTATGTGAATATCTCAGTGTCTGTATGTAAGTGTCTGTATGTAAGTGTCTGTATGTAAGTGTCTCAGTGTCTGTATGTAAGTGTCTGTATGTAAGTGTCTGTATGTAGGTGTCTCAGTGTCTGTATGTTAAGTGTCTGTATGTAAGTGTCTGTATGTAAGTATCTCAGTGTCTGTATGTAAGTTTCTGTATGTAAGTGTCTGTATGTAAGTGTCTCAGTGTCTGCATGCAAGTGTCTGTATGTAAGTGTCTGTATGTAAGTATCTGTATGTAAATGTCTGTGTGTAAGTGTCTGTATGTAAGTGTCTTAGTGTCTGTATGTAAGTGTCTGTATGTAAGTGTCTGTATGTGTCTGTATGTAAGTGTCTGTATGTAAGTGTCTGTATGTAAGTGTCTGTATGTAAGTGGCTGTATGTAAGTGTCTGTAAGTGTCTATATGTAAGTATCTGTATGTAAGTGTCTGTATGTAAGTTTCTGTATGTAAGTGTATGTTTGTAAGTGTCTGTATGTAAGTGTCTGTATGTAAGTGCCTGTTTGTAAGTGCCTGTATGTAAGTGTCTGTATGTAAGTGCCTCAGTGTCTGTATGTAAGTGTCTGTATGTAAGTGTCTCAGTGTCTGTATGTAAGTGTCTGTATGTCAGCTTCTGTATGTAAGTGTCTGTAAGTAGTGTCTCTATGCAAGTGTCTCAGTGTCTGTATGTAAGTGTCTGTATGTAAGTGTCTCAGTGTCTGTATGTAAGTGTCTGTATGTAAGTGTCTGTATGTAAGTGTCTGTATGTAAATGTCTCAGTGTCTGTATGTAAGTGTATGTAAGCGTCTGTATGTCAGTGTCTATGTAAGTGTCTCAGTGTCTGTATGTAAGTGTCTGTATGTAAGTGTCTGTATGTAAGTGTCTTAGTGTCTGTATGTAAGTGTCTGTATGTAATTGTCTGTGTGTAAGTGTCTTTATGTAAGAGTCTGTATGTAAGTGTCTGTATGTAAGTGTCTAAGTGTCCGTATGTAAGTGTCTTTATGTAAGAGTCTGTATGTGTCTCTATGTAAGTGTCTAAGTGTGTGTATGTAAGGGTCTGTATGTAAGTGTCTGTATGTAAGTGTCTGTATGTAAGTGTCTGTATGTAAGTGTTTGTATGTAAGTGTCTGTATGTAAGTGTCTCAGTGTCTGTTTGTGTCAGTATGTAAGTGTCTGTATGTAAGTGTCTATGTAAGTGTCTGTATGTAAGTGTCTGTATGTAAGTGTCTGTATGTAAGTGTCTCAGTATCTGTATGTAAATGTCTTTATGTAAGTGTCTGTATGTAAGTGTCTGTATGTAAGTGTCTGTATGTAAGTGTCTCAGTGTCTGTATATAAGTGTATGTATGTAAGCATCTGTATGTAAGTGTCTCAGTGTCTGTATGTAAGTGTCTGTATGTAAGTGTCTGTATGTAAGTGTCTCAGTGTCTGTATGTAAGTGTCTGTATGTAAGCGTCTGTATGTAAGTGTCTATGTAAGTGTCTCAGTGTCTTTATGTAAGTGTCTGTATGTAAGTGTCTCAGTGTCTGTATGTAAGTGTCTCAGTGTCTGTATGTAAGTGTCTGTATGTAAGTGTCTCAGTGTCTGTATGTAAGTGTCTGTATGTAAGTGGCTGTATGTAAGTGTCTGTATGTAAGTGTCTCAGTGTCTGTATGTAAGTGTCTGTATGTTAGTGTCTCAGTGTCTGTATGTAAGTGTCTGTATGTAAGTGTCTGTATGTAAGTGTCTGTATGTAAATGTCTCAGTGTCTATATGTAAGTGTATGTAAGCGTCTGTATGTAAGTGTCTATGTAAGTGTCTCAGTGTCTGTATGTAAGTGTCTGTATGTAAGTGTCTGTATGTAAGTGTCTTAGTGTCTGTATGTAAGTGTCTGTATGTAATTGTCTGTATGTAAGTGTCTTTATGTAAGAGTCTGTATGTAAGTGTCTGTATGTAAGTGTCTGTATGTAAGCGTCTGTATGTAAGTGTCTATGTAAGTGTCTCAGTGTCTTTATGTAAGTGTCTGTATGTAAGTGTCTCAGTGTCCGTATGTAAGTGTCTCAGTGTCTGTATGTAAGTGTCTGTATGTAAGTGTCTCAGTGTCTGTATGTAAGTGTCTGTATGTAAGTGGCTGTATGTAAGTGTCTGTATGTAAGTGTCTCAGTGTCTGTATGTAAGTGTCTGTATGTTAGTGTCTCAGTGTCTGTATGAAAGTGTCTGTATGTAAGTGTCTGTATGTAAGTGTCTGTATGTAAATGTCTCAGTGTCTGTATGTAAGTGTATGTAAGCGTCTGTATGTAAGTGTCTATGTAAGTGTCTCAGTGTCTGTATGTAAGTGTTTGTATGTAAGTGTCTGTATGTAAGTGTCTTAGTGTCTGTATGTAAGTGTCTGTATGTAATTGTCTGTATGTAAGTGTCTTTATGTAAGTGTCTGCATGTAAGTGTCTAAGTGTGTGTGTGTAAGGGTCTGTATGTAAGTGTCTGTATGTAAGTGTCTGTATGTAAGTGTCTGTATGAAAGTGTTTGTATGTAAGTGTCTGTATGTAAGTGTCTCAGTGTCTGTTTGTGTCAGTATGTAAGTGTCTGTATGTAAGTGCCTGTATGTAAGTATCTGTATGTAAGTGTCTGTATGTAAGTTTCTGTATGTAACTGTCTCTATGTAAGTATCTGTATGTAAGTGTCTGTATGTCAGTGTCACAGTGTCAGTATGTAAGTGTCTGTATGTAAGTGTCTGTATGTAAGTGTCTGTATGTAAGTGTCTGTATGTAAGTGTCTCAGTGTCTGTATATAAGTGTCTGTATGTAAGCATCTGTATGTAAGTGTCTCAGTGTCTCTATGTAAGTGTCTGTATGTAAGTGTCTGTATGTAAGTGTCTCAGTGTCTGTATGTAAGTGTCTGTATGTAAGCGTTTGTATGTAAGTGTCTATGTAAGTGTCTCAGTGTCTTTATGTAAGTGTCTGTATGTAAGTGTCTCAGTGTCTGTATGTAAGTGTCTCAGTGTCTGTATGTAAGTGTCTGTATGTAAGTGTCTCAGTGTCTGCATGTAAGTGTCTGTAGGTAAGTGTATGTATGTAAGTGTCTGTATGTAAGTGTCTCAGTGTCTGTATGTAAGTGTCTGTATGTAAGTGTCTCAGTGTCTGTATGTAAGTGTCTGTATGTAAGTGTCTGTATGTAAGTGTCTGTATGTAAATGTCTCAGTGTCTGTATGTAAGTGTATGTATGTAAGTGTCTGTATGTAAGTGTCTTAGTGTCTGTATGTAAGTGTCTGTATGTAATTGTCTGTATGTAAGTGTCTTTATGTAAGAGTCTGTATGTAAGGGTCTGTATGTAAGTGTCTCAGTGTCTGTATGTAAGTGTCTTTATGTAAGAGTCTGTATGTAAGTATCTGTATGAAAGTGTCTAAGTGTGTGTATGTAAGGGTATGTATGTAAGTGTCTGTATGTAAGTGTCTGTATGTAAGTGTCTGTATGTAAGTGTTTGTATGTAAGTGTCTGTATGTAAGTGTCTCAGTGTCTGTTTGTGTCAGTATGTAAGTGTCTGTATGTAAGTGTCTATGTAAGTGTCTGTATGTAAGTGCCTGTATGTAAGTGTCTGTATGTAAGTGTCTGTATGTAATGTGTGTATGTAAGTGTCTGTATGTAAGTGTCTGTATGTAAGTGTCTCAGTATCTGTATGTAAATGTCTTTATGTAAGTGTCTGTATGTAAGTGTCTATATGTAAGTGTCTGTATGTAAGTCTCAGTGTCTGTATGTAAGTGTCTGTATGTAAGTGTCTGTATGTGTCTGTATGTAAGTGTCTGTATGTAAGTGTCTGTATGTAAGTGTCTGTATGTAAGTGGCTGTATGTAAGTGTCTGTAAGTGTCTATATGTAAGTATCTGTATGTAAGTGTCTGTATGTAAGTTTCTGTATGTAAGTGTATGTTTGTAAGTGTCTGTATGTAAGTGTCTGTATGTAAGTGCCTGTTTGTAAGTGCCTGTATGTAAGTGTCTGTATGTAAGTGCCTCAGTGTCTGTATGTAAGTGTCTGTATGTAAGTGTCTCAGTGTCTGTATGTAAGTGTCTGTATGTAAGCTTCTGTATGTAAGTGTCTGTAAGTAGTGTCTCTATGCAAGTGTCTCAGTGTCTGTATGTAAGTGTCTGTATGTAAGTGTCTCAGTGTCTGTATGTAAGTGTCTGTATGTAAGTGTCTGTATGTAAGTGTCTGTATGTAAATGTCTCAGTGTCTGTATGTAAGTGTATGTAAGCGTCTGTATGTTAGTGTCTATGTAAGTGTCTCAGTGTCTGTATGTAAGTGTCTGTATGTAAGTGTCTGTTTGTAAGTGTCTTAGTGTCTGTATGTAAGTGTCTGTATGTAATTGTCTGTGTGTAAGTGTCTTTATGTAAGAGTCTGTATGTAAGTGTCTGTATGTAAGTGTCTAAGTGTCTGTATGTAAGTGTCTTTATGTAAGAGTCTGTATGTGTCTCTATGTAAGTGTCTAAGTGTGTGTATGTAAGGGTCTGTATGTAAGTGTCTGTATGTAAGTGTCTGTATGTAAGTGTCTGTATGTAAGTGTTTGTATGTAAGTGTCTGTATGTAAGTGTCTCAGTGTCTGTTTGTGTCAGTATGTAAGTGTCTGTATGTAAGTGTCTATGTAAGTGTCTGTATGTAAGTGTCTGTATGTAAGTGTCTCAGTATCTGTATGTAAATGTCTTATGTAAGTGTCTGTATGTAAGTGTCTGTATGTAAGTGTCTCAGTGTCTGTATATAAGTGTATGTATGTAAGCATCTGTATGTAAGTGTCTCAGTGTCTGTATGTAAGTGTCTGTATGTAAGTGTCTGTATGTAAGTGTCTCAGTGTCTGTATGTAAGTGTCTGTATGTAAGCGTCTGTATGTAAGTGTCTATGTAAGTGTCTCAGTGTCTTTATGTAAGTGTCTGTATGTAAGTGTCTCAGTGTCTGTATGTAAGTGTCTCAGTGTCTGTATGTAAGTGTCTGTATGTAAGTGTCTCAGTGTCTGTATGTAAGTGTCTGTATGTAAGTGGCTGTATGTAAGTGTCTGTATGTAAGTGTCTCAGTGTCTGTATGTAAGTGTCTGTATGTTAGTGTCTCAGTGTCTGTATGTAAGGGTCTGTATGTAAGTGTCTGTATGTAAGTGTCTGTATGTAAATGTCTCAGTGTCTGTATGTAAGTGTATGTAAGCGTCTGTATGTAAGTGTCTATGTAAGTGTCTCAGTGTCTGTATGTAAGTGTCTGTATGTAAGTGTCTGTATGTAAGTGTCTTAGTGTCTGTATGTAAGTGTCTGTATGTAATTGTCTGTATGTAAGTGTCTTTATGTAAGAGTCTGTATGTAAGTGTCTGTATGTAAGTGTCTAAGTGTTTGTATGTAAGTGTCTTTATGTAAGAGTCTGTATGTAAGTGTCTGCATGTAAGTGTCTAAGTGTGTGTATGTAAGGGTCTGTATGTAAGTGTCTGTATGTAAGTGTCTGTATGTAAGTGTCTGTATGTAAGTGTTTGTATGTAAGTGTCTGTATGTAAGTGTCTCAGTGTCTGCTTGTGTCAGTATGTAAGTGTCTGTATGTAAGTGTCTATGTAAGTGTCTGTATGTAAGTGCCTGTATGTAAGTATCTGTATGTAAGTGTCTGTATGTAAGTTTCTGTATGTAACTGTCTCTATGTAAGTATCTGTATGTAAGTGTCTGTATGTCAGTGTCACAGTGTCAGTATGTAAGTGTCTGTATGTAAGTGTCTGTATGTAAGTGTCTGTATGTAAGTGTCTGTATGTAAGTGTCTCAGTGTCTGTATATAAGTGTCTGTATGTAAGCATCTGTATGTAAGTGTCTCAGTGTCTCTATGTAAGTGTCTGTATGTAAGTGTCTGTATGTAAGTGTCTCAGTGTCTGTATGTAAGTGTCTGTATGTAAGCGTTTGTATGTAAGTGTCTATGTAAGTGTCTCAGTGTCTTTATGTAAGTGTCTGTATGTAAGTGTCTCAGTGTCTGTATGTAAGTGTCTCAGTGTCTGTATGTAAGTGTCTGTATGTAAGTGTCTCAGTGTCTGCATGTAAGTGTCTGTAGGTAAGTGTATGTATGTAAGTGTCTGTATGTAAGTGTCTCAATGTCTGTATGTAAGTGTCCGTATGTAAGTGTCTCAGTGTCTGTATGTAAGTGTCTGTATGTAAGTGTCTGTATGTAAGTGTCTGTATGTAAATGTCTCAGTGTCTGTATGTAAGTGTATGTATGTAAGTGTCTGTATGTAAGTGTCTTAGTGTCTGTATGTAAGTGTCTGTATGTAATTGTCTGTATGTAAGTGTCTTTATGTAAGAGTCTGTATGTAAGGGTCTGTATGTAAGTGTCTCAGTGGCACCTGGGTCTGCCCCGTGACCACCTGCCAGCGGGCGTTCGACACTTCACGTGGCCTCAGGGTGCACATAGCCTGGCACAAGCGTCGTGGTGACGTCACCGCCACTTAGTGGCGAATGGCGGTTGTTGTTGTTGTTGTTGTTGTTATGTAAGAGTCTGTATGTAAGTGTTTGTATGTAAGTGTCTAAGTGTGTGTATGTAAGGGTCTGTATGTAAGTGTCTGTATGTAAGTGTCTGTATGTAAGTGTCTGTATGTAAGTGTTTGTATGTAAGTGTCTGTATGTAAGTGTCTCAGTGTCTGTTTGTGTCACTATGTAAGTGTCTGTATGTAAGTGTCTATGTAAGTGTCTGTATGTAAGTGCCTGTATGTAAGTGTCTGTATGTAAGTGTCTGTATGTAAGTGTGTGTATGTAAGTGTCTGTATGTAAGTGTCTGTATGTAAGTGTCTCAGTATCTGTATGTAAATGTCTTTATGTAAGTGTCTGTATGTAAGTGTCTATATGTAAGTGTCTGTATGTAAGTCTCAGTGTCTGTATGTCAGTGTGTGTTTGTAAGTGTCTGTATGTAAGTGTCTGTATTTAAGTGTCTCAGTGTCTGTAAGTAAGTGTCTAAGTAAGTGTCTGTATGTAAGTGTCTGTATGTAAGTGTCTGTATGTTAAGTGTTTGTAAGTAAGTGTCTGTATGTGAATATCTCAGTGTCTGTATGTAAGTGTCTGTATGTAAGTGTCTGTATGTAAGTGTCTCAGTGTCTGTATGTAAGTGTCTGTATGTAAGTGTCTGTATGTAAGTGTCTGTATGTTAAGTGTCTGTATGTAAGTGTCTGTATGTAAGTATCTCAGTGTCTGTATGTAAGTTTCTGTATGTAAATGTCTGTATGTAAGTGTCTTTAATGTAAGAGTCTGTATGTAAGTGTCTGTATGTAAGTGTCTGTATGTTAAGTGTTTGTAAGTAAGTGTCTGTATGTGAATATCTCAGTGTCTGTATGTAAGTGTCTGTATGTAAGTGTCTGTATGTAAGTGTCTCAGTGTCTGTATGTAAGTGTCTGTATGTAAGTGTCTGTATGTAAGTGTCTGTATGTAAGTGTCTGTATGTTAAGTGTCTGTATGTAAGTGTCTGTATGTAAGTATCTCAGTGTCTGTATGTAAGTTTCTGTATGTAAGTGTCTGTATGTAAGTGTCTCAGTGTCTGTATGTAAGTGTCTGTATGTAAGTTTCTGTATGTAAGTATCTGTATGTAAATGTCTGTGTGTAAGTGTCTGTATGCAAGTGTCTTAGTGTCTGTATGTAAGTGTCTGTATGTAAGTGTCTGTATGTAAGTGGCTGTATGTAAGTGTCTGTAAGTGTCTGTATGTAAGTATCTGTATGTAAGTGTCTGTATGTAAGTTTCTGTATGTAAGTGTATGTTTGTAAGTGTCTGTATGTAAGTGTCTGTATGTAAGTGCCTGTTTGTAAGTGCTTGTATGTAAGTGTCTGTATGTAAGTGTCTCAGTGTCTGTATGTAAGTGTCTGTATGTAAGTGTCTCAGTGTCTGTATGTAAGTGTCTGTATGTAAGCTTCTGTATGTAAGTGTCTGTAAGTAGTGTCTCTATGTAAGTGTCTCAGTGTCTGTATGTAAGTTTCTGTATGTAAGTGTCTCAATGTAAGTGTCTGTATGTAAGTGTCTGTATGTAAGTGTCTGCATGTAAGTGTCTGTATGTAAATGTCTCAGTGTCTGTATGTAAGTGTATGTAAGCGTCTGTATGTAAGTGTATATGTAAGTGTCTCAGTGTCTGTATGTAAGTGTCTGTATGTAAGTGTCTTTATGTAAGTGTCTTAGTGTCTGTATGTAAGTGTCTGTATGTAATTGTCTGTGTGTAAGTGTCTTTATGTAAGAGTCTGTATGTAAGTGTCTGTATGTAAGTGTCTAAGTGTCTGTATGTAAGTGTCTTTATGTAAGAGTCTGTATGTAAGTGTCTGTATGTAAGTGTCTAAGTGTGTGTATGTAAGGGTCTGTATGCAAGTGTCTGTATGTAAGTGTCTGTATGTAAGTGTCTGTATGTAAGTGTTTTTATGTAAGTGTCTGTATGTAAGTGTCTCAGTGTCTGTTTGTGTCAGTATGTAAGTGTCTGTATGTAAGTGTCTATGTAAGTGTCTGTATGTAAGTGCCTGTATGTAAGTGTCTGTATGTAAGTGTCTGTATGTAAGTGTCTGTATGTAAGTGTGTGTATGTAAGTGTCTGTATGTAAGTGTCTGTATGTAAGTGTCTCAGTATCTGTATGTAAATGTCTTTATGTAAGTGTCTGTATGTAAGTGTCTATGTAAGTGTCTGTATGTAAGTGTCTCAGTGTCTGTATATAAGTGTCTGTATGTAAGCATCTGTATGTAAGTGTCTCAGTGTCTGTATGTAAGTGTCTGTATGTAAGTGTCTGTATGTAAGTGTCTCAGTGTCTGTATGTAAGTGTCTGTATGTAAGCGTCAGTATGTAAGTGTCTATGTAAGTGTCTCAGTGTCTTTATGTAAGTGTCTGTATGTAAATGTCTCAGTGTCTGTATGTAAGTGTCTCAGTGTCTGTATGTAAGTGTCTGTATGTAAGTGTCTCAGTGTCTGTATGTAAGTGTCTGTATGTAAGTGTCTGTATGTAAGTGTCTGTATGTAAGTGTCTCAGTGTCTGTATGTAAGTGTCTGTATGTTAGTGTCTCAGTGTCTGTATCTAAGTGTCTGTTTGTAAGTGTCTGTATGTAAGTGTCTGTATGTAAATGTCTCAGTGTCTGTATGTAAGTGTATGTAAGCGTCTTTATGTAAGTGTCTATGTAAGTGTCTCAGTGTCTGTATGTAAGTGTCTGTATGTAAGTGTCTGTATGTAAGTGTCTTAGTGTCTGTATGTAAGTGTCTGTATGTAATTGTCTGTATGTAAGTGTCTTTATGTAAGAGTCTGTATGTAAGTGTCTGTATGTAAGTGTCTAAGTGTCTGTATGTAAGTGTCTTTATGTAAGAGTCTGTATGTAAGTGTCTGTATGTAAGTGTCTAAGTGTGTGTATGTAAGGGTCTGTATGTAAGTGTCTGTATGTAAGTGTCTGTATGTAAGTGTCTGTATGTAAGTGTTTGTATGTAAGTGTCTGTATGTAAGTGTCTCAGTGTCTGTTTGTGTCAGTATGTAAGTGTCTGTATGTAAGTGTCTATGTAAGTGTCTGTATGTAAGTGCCTGTATGTAAGTGTCTGTATGTAAGTGTCTGTATGTAAGTGTGTGTATGTAAGTGTCTGTATGTAAGTGTCTGTATGTAAGTGTCTCAGTATCTGTATGTAAATGTCTTTATGTAAGTGTCTGTATGTAAGTGTCTGTATGTAAGTGTCTGTATGTAAGTCTCAGTGTCTGTATGTCAGTGTGTGTTTGTAAGTGTCTGTATGTAAGTGTCTGTATGTAAGTGTCTGTATTTAAGTGTCTCAGTGTCTGTAAGTAAGTGTCTAAGTAAGTGTCTGTATGTAAGTGTCTGTATGTAAGTGTCTGTATGTTAAGTGTTTGTATGTAAGTGTCTGTATGTGAATATCTCAGTGTCTGTATGTAAGTGTCTGTATGTAAGTGACTGTATGTAAGTGTCTCAGTGTCTGTATGTAAGTGTCTGTATGTAAGTGTCTGTATGTAAGTGTCTGTATGTAAGTGTCTGTATGTTAAGTGTCTGTATGTAAGTGTCTGTATGTAAGTATCTCAGTGTCTGTATGTAAGTTTCTGTATGTAAGTGTCTATATGTAAGTGTCTCAGTGTCTGTATGTAAGTGTCTGTATGTAAGTGTCTGTATGTAAGTATCTGTATGTAAATGTCTGTGTGTAAGTGTCTGTATGTAAGTGTCTTAGTGTCTGTATGTAAGTGTCTGTATGTAAGTGTCTGTATGTGTCTGTATGTAAGTGTCTGTATGTAAGTGTCTGTATGTAAGTGTCTGTATGTAAGTGTCTGAGACCAGGAAAGGCAGCGGGCAGAGATGATCTCCCAAGCGAAATGCTGAGGGAGGGTGGCGTTTGTGCACAGACTGCCCTATATGACATCATAACAACAGTCTGGACCACTGGATGGGTTCCGCAGGATTGGAAGGATGCCCTGGTGGTCCCCCTTTTTAAGAAGGGGGACCGCATAGACTGTAACAACTACAGGGGCATCTCACTCCTCAGTGTGCCGGGAAAGGTCCTGGCAAGGATTATTCAGCATCGCCTTGCCAGGCACGCTGAGGAGAGGCTTGCGGAGCCCCAATGCGGTTTCAGGAAAGGGCGGTCCTGCACAGATGCCATATTTTCTGTCCGTCTGCTACAGCAGAGGTGTAGGGAATTCCAACAAGACCTACATCTCTGCTTTATTGACCTGGTCAAGGCCTATGATACCATCAGTAGGCCTGGGCTCTGGGTCGTTATTCGTGCTTTTGGAGTACCTGACCCTCTGCTCACGATCATTAAGGACCTTCATGATGGTGAGCGGGCCCGGGTAAAACTACGTGGCCGGGAGTCAGAGCCATTCCCTGTACACCTTGGGGTGCGACAGGGATGTCCTCTGGCTCCCACATTATTTAACATTTATTTTGACCACGTAGTTCGTGAAGCCTTCAATAGCTGTACCGGGGGAATCTCCATATGGTACAGATATAATGGGAGGCTAATTGATGCCCGGGTGCGGTCAAGGGATGGCTCCCTATTGCTCAACCACGTTATGTATGCTGATGACTTGGTAATAGCTGCTCAGTCAGAGGAGGAGTTGGAGATGCTGCTGCTGAGACTGGAGCGTGCCACGAAGAGGTGGGGCCTTACCATCAGCCCCACCAAAACTAAGCACCTGCCTGGATATTTTGTACCATCGGACACTCCACCCCCACAACTCCCAATCGGTGATGGGGCAGTTGTGGAGAGAGTGGAGAGTTTCCCATACCTGGGCAGTGTGCTTATGACTGGCTCCAGTTTAACAGCAGAGGTCTCACTCCGAATCAGTCGAGCGGCAATATCTTTTCATCGGTTGCGTAACGCTGTGTGGAAGCTACCTGGTCTGTCGCTCCACACTAAGCTTCAGGTCTTCTCGGCCACGGTCATTCCCTCCCTTATCTACGCTTGCGAAACGTGGACCCCCCTAATGGAACATCTTCGCCGGTTAGAAACATTTAGGCTGGCCTGCCTACGATCCATCCTGGGTTTAACCAGACTGGATTGTGTGAGGAGCTCACAAATCCTTGAAAGATCTGGGCAGGGTCCCATCGGTGAGCTCCTCCGGCAGGCAAGGCTGCGATGGCTGGGTCATGTAGCCCGCATGCCCAGCCACCGCATGCCGAAACAGCTTTTGTTTGGCTGGATTGAGGGTGCTAAGCGGGCGCGGCACGGGCTAGAGAAGAGATGGAGTGATGTGGTACAGGAGGACGTGGAGCTGAGTGGACTTGCCGATGACTGGTACCAGCGGTGTCAAGATCGGCCGCTGTGGAGGAGGCTCGTGAAGGATGCTACTGGGCAGTTGGAGGCAGTCGCCCTCCAACAACAACGGAGGGCGGAGGAGAGACGCTCACAACAGCGAGCGGAGCGCCGGGTGGCTAAAGCACAGCAGGTTGGCACAGTAGGGGGCACAGGTGGTGCATCAGCCAGTCATCTCAGTCAGTCGACCCGTGGCACCTGGGTCTGCCCCGTGACCTCCTGCCAGCGGGCGTTCGACACTTCACGTGGCCTCAGGGTGCACATAGCCTGGCACAAGCGTCGTGGTGACGTCACCGCCACTTAGTGGCGAATGGCGGTTGTTGTTGTTGTATGTAAGTGTCTGTATGTAAGTGGCTGTATGTAAGTGTCTGTAAGTGTCTGTATGTAAGTATCTGTATGTAAGTGTCTGTATGTAAGTTTCTTTATGTAAGTGTATGTTTGTAAGTGTCTGTAAGTAGTGTCTCTATGTAAGTGTCTCAGTGTCTGTATGTAAGTTTCTGTATGTAAGTGTCTCAATGTAAGTGTCTGTATGTAAGTGTCTGTATGTAAGTGTCTCAGTGTCTGTATGTAAGTGTCTGTATGTAAGCGTCTGTATGTGTCTATGTAAGTGTCTCAGCGTCTGTATTTAAGTGTCTGTATGTAAGTGTCTGTATGTAAGTGTCTCAGTGTCTGTATGTAAGTGTATGTAAGTGTCTGTATGTAAGTGTCTCAGTGTCTGTATGTAAGTGTATGTAAGCGTCTGTATGTAAGTGTCTATGTAAGTGTCTCAGTGTTTGTATGTAAGTGTCTGTATGTAAGTGTCTTTATGTAAGTGTCTGTATGTAAGTGTCTATGTAAGTGTCTGTATGTAAGTGTCTCAGTGTCTGTATATAAGTGTCTGTATGTAAGCATCTGTATGTAAGTGTCTCAGTGTCTGTATGTAAGTGTCTGTATGTAAGTGTCTGTATGTAAGTGTCTCAGTGTCTGTATGTAAGTGTCTGTATGTAAGCGTCTGTATGTAAGTGTCTATGTAAGTGTCTCAGTGTCTTTATGTAAGTGTCTGTATGTAAATGTCTCAGTGTCTGTATGTAAGTGTCTCAGTGTCTGTATGTAAGTGTCTGTATGTAAGTGTCTCAGTGTCTGTATGTAAGTGTCTGTATGTAAGTGTCTGTATGTAAGTGTCTGTATGTAAGTGTCTCAGTGTCTGTATGTAAGTGTCTGTATGTTAGTGTCTCAGTGTCTGTATCTAAGTGTCTGTATGTAAGTGTCTGTATGTAAGTGTCTGTATGTAAATGTCTCAGTGTCTGTATGTAAGTGTATGTAAGCGTCTTTATGTAAGTGTCTATGTAAGTGTCTCAGTGTCTGTATGTAAGTGTCTGTATGTAAGTGTCTGTATGTAAGTGTCTTAGTGTCTGTATGTAAGTGTCTGTATGTAATTGTCTGTATGTAAGTGTCTTTATGTAAGAGTCTGTATGTAAGTGTCTGTATGTAAGTGTCTAAGTGTCTGTATGTAAGTGTCTTTATGTAAGAGTCTGTATGTAAGTGTCTGTATGTAAGTGTCTAAGTGTGTGTATGTAAGGGTCTGTATGTAAGTGTCTGTATGTAAGTGTCTGTATGTAAGTGTCTGTATGTAAGTGTTTGTATGTAAGTGTCTGTATGTAAGTGTCTCAGTGTCTGTTTGTGTCAGTATGTAAGTGTCTGTATGTAAGTGTCTATGTAAGTGTCTGTATGTAAGTGCCTGTATGTAAGTGTCTGTATGTAAGTGTCTGTATGTAAGTGTGTGTATGTAAGTGTCTGTATGTAAGTGTCTGTATGTAAGTGTCTCAGTATCTGTATGTAAATGTCTTTATGTAAGTGTCTGTATGTAAGTGTCTGTATGTAAGTGTCTGTATGTAAGTCTCAGTGTCTGTATGTCAGTGTGTGTTTGTAAGTGTCTGTATGTAAGTGTCTGTATGTAAGTGTCTGTATTTAAGTGTCTCAGTGTCTGTAAGTAAGTGTCTAAGTAAGTGTCTGTATGTAAGTGTCTGTATGTAAGTGTCTGTATGTTAAGTGTTTGTATGTAAGTGTCTGTATGTGAATATCTCAGTGTCTGTATGTAAGTGTCTGTATGTAAGTGACTGTATGTAAGTGTCTCAGTGTCTGTATGTAAGTGTCTGTATGTAAGTGTCTGTATGTAAGTGTCTGTATGTAAGTGTCTGTATGTTAAGTGTCTGTATGTAAGTATATCAGTGTCTGTATGTAAGTTTCTGTATGTAAGTGTCTATATGTAAGTGTCTCAGTGTCTGTATGTAAGTGTCTGTATGTAAGTGTCTGTATGTAAGTATCTGTATGTAAATGTCTGTGTGTAAGTGTCTGTATGTAAGTGTCTTAGTGTCTGTATATAAGTGTCTGTATGTAAGTGTCTGTATGTGTCTGTATGTAAGTGTCTGTATGTAAGTGTCTGTATGTAAGTGTCTGTATGTAAGTGTCTGAGACCAGGAAAGGCAGCGGGCAGAGATGATCTCCCAAGCGAAATGCTGAGGGAGGGTGGCGTTTGTGCACAGACTGCCCTATATGACATCATAACAACAGTCTGGACCACTGGATGGGTTCCGCAGGATTGGAAGGATGCCCTGGTGGTCCCCCTTTTTAAGAAGGGGGACCGCACAGACTGTAACAACTACAGGGGCATCTCACTCCTCAGTGTGCCGGGAAAGGTCCTGGCAAGGATTATTCAGCATCGCCTTGCCAGGCACGCTGAGGAGAGGCTTGCGGAGCCCCAATGCGGTTTCAGGAAAGGGCGGTCCTGCACAGATGCCATATTTTCTGTCCGTCTGCTACAGCAGAGGTGTAGGGAATTCCAACAAGACCTACATCTCTGCTTTATTGACCTGGTCAAGGCCTATGATACCATCAGTAGGCCTGGGCTCTGGATCGTTATTCGTGCTTTTGGAGTACCTGACCCTCTGCTCACGATCATTAAGGACCTTCATGATGGTGAGCGGGCCCGGGTAAAACTACGTGGCCGGGAGTCAGAGCCATTCCCTGTACACCTTGGGGTGCGACAGGGATGTCCTCTGGCTCCCACATTATTTAACATTTATTTTGACCACGTAGTTCGTGAAGCCTTCAATAGCTGTACCGGGGGAATCTCCATATGGTACAGATATAATGGGAGGCTAATCGATGCCCGGGTGCGGTCAAGGGATGGCTCCCTATTGCTCAACCACGTTATGTATGCTGATGACTTGGTAATAGCTGCTCAGTCAGAGGAGGAGTTGGAGACGCTGCTGCTGAGACTGGAGCATGCCACGAAGAGGTGGGGCCTTACCATCAGCCCCACCAAAACTAAGCACCTGCCTGGATATTTTGTACCATCGGACACTCACCCCCACAACTCCCAATCGGTGATGGGGCAGTTGTGGAGAGAGTGGAGAGTTTCCCATACCTGGGCAGTGTGCTTATGACTGGCTCCAGTTTAACAGCAGAGGTCTCACTCCGAATCAGTCGAGCGGCAATATCTTTTCATCGGTTGCGTAACGCTGTGTGGAAGCTACCTGGTCTGTCGCTCCACACTAAGCTTCAGGTCTTCTCGGCCACGGTCATTCCCTCCCTTATCTACGCTTGCGAAACGTGGACCCCCCTAATGGAACATCTTCGCCGGTTAGAAACATTTAGGCTGGCCTGCCTACGATCCATCCTGGGTTTAACCAGACTGGATTATGTGAGGAGCTCACAAATCCTTGAAAGATCTGGGCAGGGTCCCATCGGTGAGCTCCTCCGGCAGGCAAGGCTGCGATGGCTGGGTCATGTAGCCCGCATGCCCAGCCACCGCATGCCGAAACAGCTTTTGTTTGGCTGGATTGAGGGTGCTAAGCGGGCGCGGCACGGGCTAGAGAAGAGATGGAGTGATGTGGTACAGGAGGACGTGGAGCTGAGTGGACTTGCCGATGACTGGTACCAGCGGTGTCAAGATCGGCCGCTGTGGAGGAGGCTCGTGAAGGATGCTACTGGGCAGTTGGAGGCAGTCGCCCTCCAACAACAACGGAGGGCGGAGGAGAGACGCTCACAACAGCGAGCGGAGCGCCGGGTGGCTAAAGCACAGCAGGTTGGCACAGTAGGGGGCACAGGTGGTGCATCAGCCAGTCATCTCAGTCAGTCGACCCGTGGCACCTGGGTCTGCCCCGTGACCTCCTGCCAGCGGGCGTTCGACACTTCACGTGGCCTCAGGGTGCACATAGCCTGGCACAAGCGTCGTGGTGACGTCACCGCCACTTAGTGGCGAATGGCGGTTGTTGTTGTTGTTGTATGTAAGTGTCTGTATGTAAGTGGCTGTATGTAAGTGTCTGTAAGTGTCTGTATGTAAGTATCTGTATGTAAGTGTCTGTATGTAAGTTTCTTTATGTAAGTGTATGTTTGTAAGTGTCTGTATGTAAGTGTCTCAGTGTCTGTATGTAAGTGTCTGTATGTAAGTGTCTCAGTGTCTGTATGTAAGTGTCTGTATGTAAGCTTCTGTATGTAAGTGTCTGTAAGTAGTGTCTCTATGTAAGTGTCTCAGTGTCTGTATGTAAGTGTCTGTATGTAAGTGTCTGTATGTAAGTATCTGTATGTAAATGTCTGTGTGTAAGTGTCTGTATGTAAGTGTCTTAGTGTCTGTATATAAGTGTCTGTATGTAAGTGTCTGTATGTGTCTGTATGTAAGTGTCTGTATGTAAGTGTCTGTATGTAAGTGTCTGTATGTAAGTGTCTGAGACCAGGAAAGGCAGCGGGCAGAGATGATCTCCCAAGCGAAATGCTGAGGGAGGGTGGCGTTTGTGCACAGACTGCCCTATATGACATCATAACAACAGTCTGGACCACTGGATGGGTTCCGCAGGATTGGAAGGATGCCCTGGTGGTCCCCCTTTTTAAGAAGAGGGACCGCACAGACTGTAACAACTACAGGGGCATCTCACTCCTCAGTGTGCCGGGAAAGGTCCTGGCAAGGATTATTCAGCATCGCCTTGCCAGGCACGCTGAGGAGAGGCTTGCGGAGCCCCAATGCGGTTTCAGGAAAGGGCGGTCCTGCACAGATGCCATATTTTCTGTCCGTCTGCTACAGCAGAGGTGTAGGGAATTCCAACAAGACCTACATCTCTGCTTTATTGACCTGGTCAAGGCCTATGATACCATCGGTAGGCCTGGGCTCTGGGTCGTTCTTCGTGCTTTTGGAGTACCTGACCCTCTGCTCACGATCATTAAGGACCTTCATGATGGTGAGCGGGCCCGGGTAAAACTACGTGGCCGGGAGTCAGAGCCATTCCCTGTACACCTTGGGGTGCGACAGGGATGTCCTCTGGCTCCCACATTATTTAACATTTATTTTGACCACGTAGTTCGTGAAGCCTTCAATAGCTGTACCGGGGGAATCTCCATATGGTACAGATATAATGGGAGGCTAATCGATGCCCGGGTGCGGTCAAGGGATGGCTCCCTATTGCTCAACCACGTTATGTATGCTGATGACTTGGTAATAGCTGCTCAGTCAGAGGAGGAGTTGGAGACGCTGCTGCTGAGACTGGAGCGTGCCACGAAGAGGTGGGGCCTTACCATCAGCCCCACCAAAACTAAGCACCTGCCTGGATATTTTGTACCATCGGACACTCCACCCCCACAACTCCCAATCGGTGATGGGGCAGTTGTGGAGAGAGTGGAGAGTTTCCCATACCTGGGCAGTGTGCTTATGACTGGCTCCAGTTTAACAGCAGAGGTCTCACTCCGAATCAGTCGAGCGGCAATATCTTTTCATCGGTTGCGTAATGCTGTGTGGAAGCTACCTGGTCTGTCGCTCCACACTAAGCTTCAGGTCTTCTCGGCCACGGTCATTCCCTCCCTTATCTACGCTTGCGAAACGTGGACCCCCCTAATGGAACATCTTCGCCGGTTAGAAACATTTAGGCTGGCCTGCCTACGATCCATCCTGGGTTTAACCAGACTGGATTGTGTGAGGAGCTCACAAATCCTTGAAAGATCTGGGCAGGGTCCCATCGGTGAGCTCCTCCGGCAGGCAAGGCTGCGATGGCTGGGTCATGTAGCCCGCATGCCCAGCCACCGCATGCCGAAACAGCTTTTGTTTGGCTGGATTGAGGGTGCTAAGCGGGCGCGGCACGGGCTAGAGAAGAGATGGAGTGATGTGGTACAGGAGGACGTGGAGCTGAGTGGACTTGCCGATGACTGGTACCAGCGGTGTCAAGATCGGCCGCTGTGGAGGAGGCTCGTGAAGGATGCTACTGGGCAGTTGGAGGCAGTCGCCCTCCAACAACAACGGAGGGCGGAGGAGAGACGCTCACAACAGCGAGCGGAGCGCCGGGTGGCTAAAGCACAGCAGGTTGGCACAGTAGGGGGCACAGGTGGTGCATCAGCCAGTCATCTCAGTCAGTCGACCCGTGGCACCTGGGTCTGCCCCGTGACCTCCTGCCAGCGGGCGTTCGACACTTCACGTGGCCTCAGGGTGCACATAGCCTGGCACAAGCGTCGTGGTGACGTCACCGCCACTTAGTGGCGAATGGCGGTTGTTGTTGTTGTTGTTGTATGTAAGTGTCTGTATGTAAGTGGCTGTATGTAAGTGCCTGTAAGTGTCTGTATGTAAGTATCTGTATGTAAGTGTCTGTATGTAAGTTTCTGTATGTAAGTGTATGTTTGTAAGTGTCTGTATGTAAGTGTCTCAGTGTCTGTATGTAAGTGTCTGTATGTAAGTGTCTCAGTGTCTGTATGTAAGTATCTGTATGTAAGCTTCTGTATGTAAGTGTCTGTAAGTAGTGTCTCTATGTAAGTGTCTCAGTGTCTGTATGTAAATATCTGTATGTAAGTGTCTCAATGTAAGTGTCTGTATGTAAGTGTCTGTATGTAAGTGTCTGTATGTGTCTATGTAAGTGTCTCAGTGTCTGTATTTAAGTGTCTGTATATAAGTGTCTGTATGTAAGTGTCTCAGTGTCTGTATGTAAGTGTATGTAAGTGTCTGTATGTAAGTGTCTGTATGTAAGTGTCTCAGTGTCTGTATGTAAGTGTATGTAAGCGTCTGTATGTAAGTGTCTATGTAAGTGTCTCAGTGTTTGTATGTAAGTGTCTGTATGTAAGTGTCTGTATGTAAGTGTCTGTATGTAAGTGTCTGTATATAAGTGTCTGTATGTAAGTGTCTGTATGTAAGTGTTTGTATGTAAGTGTCTCAGTATCTGTATGTAAATGTCTTTATGTAAGTGTCTGTATGTAAGTGTCTCAGTGTCTGTTTGTGTCAGTATGTAAGTGTCTGTATGTAAGTGTCTGTATGTAAGTGTCTATGTAAGTGTCTCAGTGTCTGTATGTAAGTGTCTGTATGTAAGTGTCTGTATGTAAGTGTCTTAGTGTCTGTATGTAAGTGTCTGTATGTAATTGTCTGTATGTAAGTGTCTTTATATAAGAGTCTGTATGTAAGTATCTGTATGTAAGTGTCTAAGTGTCTGTATGTAAGTGTCTTTATGTAAGAGTCTGTATGTAAGTGTCTGTATGTAAGTGTCTAAGTGTGTGTATGTAAGGGTCTGTATGTAAGTGTCTGTATGTAAGTGTCTGTATGTAAGTGTCTGTATGTAAGTGTTTGTATGTAAGTGTCTGTATGTAAGTTTCTCAGTGTCTGTTTGTGTCAGTATGTAAGTGTCTGTATGTAAGTGTCTGTATGTAAGTGTCTGTATGTAAGTGTGTGTATGTAAGTGTCTGTATGTAAGTGTCTGTATGTAAGTGTCTCACTATCTGTATGTAAATGTCTTTATGTAAGTGTCTGTATGTAAGTGTCTGTATGTAAGTGTCTGTATGTAAGTCTCAGTGTCTGTATGTCAGTGTGTGTTTGTAAGTGTCTGTATGTAAGTATCTGTATGTAAGTGTCTGTATTTAAGTGTCTCAGTGTCTGTAAGTAAGTGTCTAAGTGTCTGTATGTAAGTGTCTATATGTAAGCTTCTGTATGTAAGTGTCTGTATGTAAGTGTCTCAATGTAAGTGTCTGTATGTAAGTGTCTGTATGTCAGTGTCACAGTGTCTGTATGTAAGTGTCTGTATGTAAGTGTCTCAGTGTCTGTATGTAAGTGTCTGTATGTAAGCATCTGTATGTGTCTATGTAAGTGTCTCAGTGTCTGTATGTAAGTGTCTGTATGTAAGTGTCTGTATGTAAGTGTCTCAATGTCTGTATGTAAGTGTATGTAAGTGTCTGTATGTAAGTGTCTCAGTGTCTGTATGTAAGTGTATGTAAGCATCTGTATGTAAGTGTCTATGTAAGTGTCTCAGTGTCTGTATGTAAGTGTCTGTATGTAAGTGTCTGTATGTAAGTGTCTCAGTGTCTGTATGTAAGTGTCTGTATGTAATTGTCTGTGTGTAAGTGTCTTTATGTAAGAGTCTGTATGTAAGTGTCTGTATGTAAGTGTCTAAGTGTCTGTATGTAATTGTCTTTATGTAAGAGTCTGTATGTAAGTGTCTGTATGTAAGTGTCTAAGTGTGTGTATGTAAGGGTCTGTATGTAAGTGTCTGTATGTAAGTGTCTGTATGTAAGTGTTTTTATGTAAGTGTCTGTATGTAAGTGTCTCAGTGTCTGTTTGTGTCAGTATGTAAGTGTCTGTATGTAAGTGTCTATGTAAGTGTCTGTATGTAAGTGCCTGTATGTAAGTGTCTGTATGTAAGTGTCTGTATGTAAGTGTCTGTATGTAAGTGTGTGTATGTAAGTGTCTGTATGTAAGTGTCTGTATGTAAGTGTCTCAGTATCTGTATGTAAATGTCTTTATGTAAGTGTCTGTATGTAAGTGTCTATGTAAGTGTCTGTATGTAAGTGTCTCAGTGTCTGTATATAAGTGTCTGTATGTAAGCATCTGTATGTAAGTGTCTCAGTGTCTGTATGTAAGTGTCTGTATGTAAGTGTCTGTATGTAAGTGTCTCAGTGTCTGTATGTAAGTGTCTGTATGTAAGCGTCTGTATGTAAGTGTCTATGTAAGTGTCTCAGTGTCTTTATGGAAGTGTCTGTATGTAAATGTCTCAGTGTCTGTATGTAAGTATCTCAGTGTCTGTATGTAAGTGTCTGTATGTAAGTGTCTCAGTGTCTGTATGTAAGTGTCTGTATGTAAGTGTCTGTATGTAAGTGTCTGTATGTAAGTGTCTCAGTGTCTGTATGTAAGTGTCTGTATGTTAGTGTCTCAGTGTCTGTATCTAAGTGTCTGTATGTAAGTGTCTGTATGTAAGTGTCTGTATGTAAATGTCTCAGTGTCTGTATGTAAGTGTATATAAGCGTCTTTATGTAAGTGTCTATGTAAGTGTCTCAGTGTCTGTATGTAAGTGTCTGTATGTAAATGTCTGTATGTAAGTGTCTTAGTGTCTGTATGTAAGTGTCTGTATGTAATTGTCTGTATGTAAGTGTCTTTATGTAAGAGTCTGTATGTAAGTGTCTGTATGTAAGTGTCTAAGTGTCTGTATGTAAGTGTCTGTATGTAAGTGTCTAAGTGTGTGTATGTAAGGGTCTGTATGTAAGTGTCTGTATGTAAGTGTCTGTATGTAAGTGTCTGTATGTAAGTGTTTGTATGTAAGTGTCTGTATGTAAGTTTCTCAGTGTCTGTTTGTGTCAGTATGTAAGTGTCTGTATGTAAGTGTCTGTATGTAAGTGTCTGTATGTAAGTGTGTGTATGTAAGTGTCTGTATGTAAGTGTCTGTATGTAAGTGTCTCACTATCTGTATGTAAATGTCTTTATGTAAGTGTCTGTATGTAAGTGTCTGTATGTAAGTGTCTGTATGTAAGTCTCAGTGTCTGTATGTCAGTATGTGTTTGTAAGTGTCTGTATGTAAGTATCTGTATGTAAGTGTCTGTATTTAAGTGTCTCAGTGTCTGTAAGTAAGTGTCTAAGTGTCTGTATGTAAGTGTCTATATGTAAGCTTCTGTATGTAAGTGTCTGTAAGTAATGTCTCTATGTAAGTGTCTCAGTGTCTGTATGTAAGTGTCTGTATGTAAGTGTCTCAATGTAAGTGTCTGTATGTAAGTGTCTGTATGTCAGTGTCACAGTGTCTGTATGTAAGTGTCTGTATGTAAGTGTCTCAGTGTCTGTATGTAAGTGTCTGTATGTAAGCATCTGTATGTGTCTATGTAAGTGTCTCAGTGTCTGTATGTAAGTGTCTGTATGTAAGTGTCTGTATGTAAGTGTCTCAGTGTCTGTATGTAAGTGTATGTAAGTGTCTGTATGTAAGTGTCTCAGTGTCTGTATGTAAGTGTATGTAAGCATCTGTATGTAAGTGTCTATGTAAGTGTCTCAGTGTCTGTATGTAAGTGTCTGTATGTAAGTGTCTGTATGTAAGTGTCTCAGTGTCTGTATGTAAGTGTCTGTATGTAATTGTCTGTGTGTAAGTGTCTTTATGTAAGAGTCTGTATGTAAGTGTCTGTATGTAAGTGTCTAAGTGTCTGTATGTAATTGTCTTTATGTAAGAGTCTGTATGTAAGTGTCTGTATGTAAGTGTCTAAGTGTGTGTATGTAAGGGTCTGTATGTAAGTGTCTGTATGTAAGTGTCTGTATGTAAGTGTTTTTAAGTAAGTGTCTGTATGTAAGTGTCTGTATGTAAGTGTCTGTATGTAAGTGTCTGTATGTAAGTGTGTGTATGTAAGTGTCTGTATGTAAGTGTCTGTATGTAAGTGTGTGTATGTAAGTGTCTGTATGTAAGTGTCTGTATGTAAGTGTCTCAGTGTCTGTATATAAGTGTCTGTATGTAAGCATCTGTATGTAAGTGTCTCAGTGTCTGTATGTAAGTGTCTGTATGTAAGTGTCTGCATGTAAGTGTCTCAGTGTCTGTATGTAAGTGTCTGTATGTAAGTGCCTGTATGTAAGTGTCTGTATGTAAGTGTCTGTATGTAAGTGTCTGTATGTAAGTGTGTGTATGTAAGTGTCTGTATGTAAGTGTCTGTATGTAAGTGTCTCAGTATCTGTATGTAAATGTCTTTATGTAAGTGTCTGTATGTAAGTGTCTATGTAAGTGTCTGTATGTAAGTGTCTCAGTGTCTGTATATAAGTGTCTGTATGTAAGCATCTGTATGTAAGTGTCTCAGTGTCTGTATGTAAGTGTCTGTATGTAAGTGTCTGTATGTAAGTGTCTCAGTGTCTGTATGTAAGTGTCTGTATGTAAGCGTCTGTATGTAAGTGTCTATGTAAGTGTCTCAGTGTCTTTATGGAAGTGTCTGTATGTAAATGTCTCAGTGTCTGTATGTAAGTGTCTCAGTGTCTGTATGTAAGTGTCTGTATGTAAGTGTCTCAGTGTCTGTATGTAAGTGTCTGTATGTAAGTGTCTGTATGTAAGTGTCTGTATGTAAGTGTCTCAGTGTCTGTATGTAAGTGTCTGTATGTTAGTGTCTCAGTGTCTGTATGTAAGTGTCTGTATGTAATTGTCTGTGTGTAAGTGTCTTTATGTAAGAGTCTGTATGTAAGTGTCTGTATGTAAGTGTCTAAGTGTCTGTATGTAATTGTCTTTATGTAAGAGTCTGTATGTAAGTGTCTGTATGTAAGTGTCTAAGTGTGTGTATGTAAGGGTCTGTATGTAAGTGTCTGTATGTAAGTGTCTGTATGTAAGTGTTTTTATGTAAGTGTCTGTATGTAAGTGTCTCAGTGTCTGTTTATGTCAGTATGTAAGTGTCTGTATGTAAGTGTCTATGTAAGTGTCTGTATGTAAGTGTCTAAGTGTCTGTATGTAATTGTCTTTATGTAAGAGTCTGTATGTAAGTGTCTGTATGTAAGTGTCTAAGTGTGTGTATGTAAGGGTCTGTATGTAAGTGTCTGTATGTAAGTGTCTGTATGTAAGTGTTTTTATGTAAGTGTCTGTATGTAAGTGTCTCAGTGTCTGTTTGTGTCAGTATGTAAGTGTCTGTATGTAAGTGTCTATGTAAGTGTCTGTATGTAAGTGCCTGTATGTAAGTGTCTGTATGTAAGTGTCTGTATGTAAGTGTCTGTATGTAAGTGTGTGTATGTAAGTGTCTGTATGTAAGTGTCTGTATGTAAGTGTCTCAGTATCTGTATGTAAATGTCTTTATGTAAGTGTCTGTATGTAAGTGTCTATGTAAGTGTCTGTATGTAAGTGTCTCAGTGTCTGTATATAAGTGTCTGTATGTAAGCATCTGTATGTAAGTGTCTCAGTGTCTGTATGTAAGTGTCTGTATGTAAGTGTCTGTATGTAAGTGTCTCAGTGTCTGTATGTAAGTGTCTGTATGTAAGCGTCTTTATGTAAGTGTCTATGTAAGTGTCTCAGTGTCTTTATGTAAGTTTCTGTATGTAAATGTCTCAGTGTCTGTATGTAAGTGTCTCAGTGTCTGTATGTAAGTGTCTGTATGTAAGTGTCTCAGTGTCTGTATGTAAGTGTCTGTATGTAAGTGTCTGTATGTAAGTGTCTGTATGTAAGTGTCTCAGTGTCTGTATGTAAGTGTCTGTATGTTAGTGTCTCAGTGTCTGTATCTAAGTGTCTGTATGTAAGTGTCTGTATGTAAGTGTCTGTATGTAAATGTCTCAGTGTCTGTAGGTAAGTGTATATAAGCGTCTTTATGTAAGTGTCTATGTAAGTGTCTCAGTGTCTGTATGTAAGTGTCTGTATGTAAATGTCTGTATGTAAGTGTCTTAGTGTCTGTATGTAAGTGTCTGTATGTAATTGTCTGTATGTAAGTGTCTTTATGTAAGAGTCTGTATGTAAGTGTCTGTATGTAAGTGTCTAAGTGTCTGTATGTAAGTGTCTTTATGTAAGAGTCTGTATGTAAGTGTCTGTATGTAAGTGTCTAAGTGTGTGTATGTAAGGGTCTGTATGTAAGTGTCTGTATGTAAGTGTCTGTATGTAAGTGTCTGTATGTAAGTGTTTGTATGTAAGTGTCTGTATGTAAGTGTCTCAGTGTCTGTATGTAAGTGTCTGTATGTAAGTATCTGTATGTAAGTGTCTCAGTGTCTGTATGTAAGTGTCTGTATGTTAGTGTCTCAGTGTCTGTATCTAAGTGTCTGTATGTAAGTGTCTGTATGTAAGTGTCTGTATGTAAATGTCTCAGTGTCTGTATGTAAGTGTATATAAGCGTCTTTATGTAAGTGTCTATGTAAGTGTCTCAGTGTCTGTATGTAAGTGTCTGTATGTAAATGTCTGTATGTAAGTGTCTTAGTGTCTGTATGTAAGTGTCTGTATGTAATTGTCTGTATGTAATTGTCTTTATGTAAGAGTCTGTATGTAAGTGTCTGTATGTAAGTGTCTAAGTGTCTGTATGTAAGTGTCTTTATGTAAGAGTCTGTATGTAAGTGTCTGTATGTAAGTGTCTAAGTGTGTGTATGTAAGGGTCTGTATGTAAGTGTCTGTATGTAAGTGTCTGTATGTAAGTGTCTGTATGTAAGTGTTTGTATGTAAGTGTCTGTATGTAAGTGTCTCAGTGTCTGTTTGTGTCAGTATGTAAGTGTCTGTATGTAAGTGTCTATGTAAGTGTCTGTATGTAAGTGCCTGTGTGTAAGTGTCTGTATGTAAGTGTCTGTATGTAAGTGTGTGTATGTAAGTGTCTGTATGTAAGTGTCTGTATGTAAGTGTCTCAGTATCTGTATGTAAATGTCTTTATGTAAGTGTCTTTATGTAAGTGTCTGTATGTAAGTGTCTGTATGTAAGTCTCAGTGTCTGTATGTCAGTGTGTGTTTGTAAGTGTCTGTATGTAAGTGTCTGTATGTAAGTGTCTGTATTTAAGTGTCTCAGTGTCTGTAAGTAAGTGTCTAAGTAAGTGTCTGTATGTAAGTGTCTGTATGTTAAGTGTTTGTATGTAAGTGTCTGTATGTGAATATCTCAGTGTCTGTATGTAAGTGTCTGTATGTAAGTGTCTTAGTGTCTGTATGTAAGTGTCTGTATGTAATTGTCTGTATGTAAGTGTCTTTATGTAAGAGTCTGTATGTAAGTGTCTGTATGTAAGTGTCTAAGTGTCTGTATGTAAGTGTCTTTATGTAAGAGTCTGTATATAAGTGTCTGTATGTAAGTGTCTAAGTGTGTGTATGTAAGGGTCTGTATGTAAGTGTCTGTATGTAAGTGTCTGTATGTAAGTGTCTGTATGTAAGTGTTTGTATGTAAGTGTCTGTATGTAAGTGTCTCAGTGTCTGTTTGTGTCAGTATGTAACTGTCTGTATGTAAGTGTCTATGTAAGTGTCTGTATGTAAGTGCCTGTATGTAAGTGTCTGTATGTAAGTGTCTGTATGTAAGTGTGTGTATGTAAGTGTCTGTATGTAAGTGTCTGTATGTAAGTGTCTCAGTATCTGTATGTAAATGTCTTTATGTAAGTGTCTGTATGTAAGTGTCTGTATGTAAGTGTCTGTATGTAAGTCTCAGTGTCTGTATGTCAGTGTGTGTTTGTAAGTGTCTGTATGTAAGTGTCTGTATGTACGTATCTGTATGTAAGTGTCTGTATGTAAGTGTCTGTATGTACGTGTCTTAGTGTCTGTATGTAAGTGTCTGTATGTAAGTGTCTGTATGTAAGTGTCTGAATGTAAGTGGCTGTATGTAAGTGTCCGTATGTAAGTGTCTGTATGTAAGTGTCTGTATGTGTCTGTATGTAAGTGTCTGTATGTAAGTGTCTGTATGTAAGTGTCTGTATGTAAGTGTCTGTATGTTAAGTGTCTGTATGTAAGTATCTCAGTGTCTGTATGTAAGTTTCTGTATGTAAGTGTCTGTATGTAAGTGTCTCAGTGTCTGTATGTAAGTGTCTGTATGTAAGTGTCTCAGTGTCTGTATGTAAGTGTCTGTATGTAAGCTTCTGTATGTAAGTGTCTGTAAGTAATGTCTTTATATAAGTGTCTCAGTGTCTGTATGTAAGTGTCTGTATGTAAGTTTCTCAATGTAAGTGTCTGTATGTAAGTGTCTGTATGTCAGTGTCACAGTGTCTGTATGTAAGTGTCTGTATGTAAGTGTCTCAGTGTCTGTATGTAAGTGTCTGTATGTAAGCATCTGTATGTGTCTATGTAAGTGTCTCAGTGTCTGTATATAAGTGTCTGTATGTAAGTGTCTGTATGTAAGTGTCTCAGTGTCTGTATGTAAGTGTATGTAAGTGTCTGTATGTAAGTGTCTCAGTGTCTGTATGTAAGTGTATGTAAGCGTCTGTATGTAAGTGTCTATGTAAGTGTCTCAGTGTCTGTATGTAAGTGTCTGTATGTAAGTGTCTCAGTGTCTGTATGTAAGTGTATGTAAGTGTCTGTATGTAAGTGTCTCAGTGTCTGTATGTAAGTGTATGTAAGCGTCTGTATGTAAGTGTCTATATAAGTGTCTCAGTGTCTGTATGTAAGTGTCTGTATGTAAGTGTCTGTATGTAAGTGTCTCAGTGTCTGTATGTAAGTGTCTGTATGTAATTGTCTGTATGTAAGTGTCTTTATGTAAGAGTCTGTATGTAAGTGTCTGTATGTAAGTGTCTAAGTGTCTGTATGTAAGGGTCTGTATGTAAGTGTCTGTATGGAAGTGTCTGTATGTAAGTGTTTGTATGTAAGTGTCTGTATGTAAGTGTCTCAGTGTCTGTTTGTAAGTGTCAGTATGTAAGTGTCTGTATGTAAGTGTCTATGTAAGTGTCTGTATGTAAGTATCTGTATGTAAGTGTCTGTATGTAAGTGTCTGTATGTAAGTGGCTGTATGTAAGTGTCCGTATGTAAGTGTCTGTATGTAAGTGTCTGTATGTGTCTGTATGTAAGTGTCTGTATGTAAGTGTCTGTATGTAAGTGTCTGTATGTTAAGTGTCTGTATGTAAGTGTCTGTATGTAAGTATCTCAGTGTCTGTATGTAAGTTTCTGTATGTAAGTGTCTGTATGTAAGTGTCTCAGTGTCTCTATGTAAGTGTCTGTATGTAAGTGTCTGTATGTAAGTATCTGTATGTAAATGTCTGTGTGTAAGTGTCTGTATGTAAGTGGCTTAGTGTCTGTATGTAAGTGTCTGTATGTAAGTGTCTGTATGTGTCTGTATGTAAGTGTCTGTATGCAAGTGTCTGTATGTAAGTTTCTGTATGTAAGTGTATGTTTGTAAGTGTCTGTATGTAAGTGCCTGTTTGTAAGTGTCTGTATGTAAGTGCGTGTATATAAGTGCATGTATGTAAGTGTCTGTATGTAAGTGTCTCAGTGTCTGTATGTAAGTGTCTGTATGTAAGTGTCTGTATGTAAGTGTCTCACTATCTGTATGTAAATGTCTTTATGTAAGTGTCTGTATGTAAGTGTCTGTATGTAAGTGTCTGTATGTAAGTCTCAGTGTCTGTATGTCAGTGTGTGTTTGTAAGTGTCTGTATGTAAGTATCTGTATGTAAGTGTCTGTATTTAAGTGTTTCAGTGTCTGTAAGTAAGTGTCTAAGTGTCTGTAGGTAAGTGTCTGTATGTAAGCTTCTGTATGTAAGTGTCTGTAAGTAATGTCTCTATGTAAGTGTCTCAGTGTCTGTATGTAAGTGTCTGTATGTAAGTGTCTCAATGTAAGTGTCTGTATGTAAGTGTCTGTATGTCAGTGTCACAGTGTCTGTATGTAAGTGTCTGTATGTAAGTGTCTCAGTGTCTGTATGTAAGTGTCTGTATGTAAGCATCTGTATGTGTCTATGTAAGTGTCTCAGTGTCTGTATGTAAGTGTCTGTATGTAAGTGTCTTTATGTAAGTGTCTCAGTGTCTGTATGTAAGTGTATGTAAGTGTCTGTATGTAAGTGTCTCAGTGTCTGTATGTAAGTGTATGTAAGCGTCTGTATGTAAGTGTCTATGTAAGTGTCTCAGTGTCTGTATGTAAGTGTCTGTATGTAAGTGTCTGTATGTAAGTGTCTCAGTGTCTGTATGTAAGTGTCTGTATGTAATTGTCTGTATGTAAGTGTCTTTATTTAAGAGTCTGTATGTAAGTGTCTGTATGTAAGTGTCTAAGTGTCTGTATGTAAGTGTCTCTATGTAAGAGTCTTTATGTAAGTGTCTGTATGTAAGTGTCTAAGTGTCTGTATGTAAGGGTCTGTATGTAAGTGTCTATATGTAAGTGTCTGTATGTAAGTGTCTGTATGTAAGTGTCTGTATGTAAGTGTTTGTATGTAAGTGTCTGTATGTAAGTGTCTCAGTGTCTGTTTGTAAGTGTCAGTATGTAAGTGTCTGTATGTAAGTGTCTATGTAAGTGTCTGTATGTAAGTGCCTGTATGTAAGTGTCTGTATGTAAGTGTCTGTATGTAAGTATCTGTATGTAAGTGACTGTATGTAAGTGTGTGTATGTAAGTGTCTGTATGTAAGTGTCTGTATGTAAGTGTCTCTATGTAAGTCTCAGTGTCTGTATGTCAGTGTGTGTTTGTAAGTGTCTCTATGTAAGTGTCTGTATGTAAGTGTCTGTATTTAAGTGTCTCAGTGTCTGTAAGTAAGTGTCTAAGTAAGTGTCTGTATGTAAGTGTCTGTATGTAAGTGTCTGTATATAAGTGTCTGTATGTAAGTGTCTGTATGTAAGTGTCTAAGTGTGTGTATGTAAGGGTCTGTATGTAAGTGTCTGTATGTAAGTGTCTGTATGTAAGTGTCTGAATGTAAGTGTCTGTATGTAAGTATCTGTATGTAAGTGTCTGTATGTAAGTGTCTGTATGTACGTGTCTTAGTGTCTGTATGTAAGTGTCTGTATGGAAGTGTCTGTATGTAAGTGTCTGTATGTAAGTGTCTCAGATCTCTATGTGTCTGTATGTAAGTGTCTGTATGTAAGTGTCTGTATGGAAGTGGCTGTATGTAAGTGTCCGTATGTAAGTGTCTGTATGCAAGTGTCTGTATGTGTCTGTATGTAAGTGTCTGTATGTAAGTGTCTGTATGTAAGTGTCTGTATGTAAGTGTCTGTATGTTAAGTGTCTGTATGTAAGTATCTCAGTGTCTGTATGTAAGTTTCTGTATGTAAGTGTCTGTATGTAAGTGTCTCAGTGTCTGTATGTAAGTGTCTGTATGTAAGTGTCTCAGTGTCTGTATGTAAGTGTCTGTATGTAAGCTTCTGTATGTAAGTGTCTGTAAGTAATGTCTCTATGTAAGTGTCTCAGTGTCTGTATGTAAGTGTCTGTATGTAAGTGTCTCAATGTAAGTGTCTGTATGTAAGTGTCTGTATGTCAGTGTCACAGTGTCTGTATGTAAGTGTCTGTATGTAAGTGTCTCAGTGTCTGTATGTAAGTGTCTGTATGTAAGCATCTGTATGTGTCTATGTAAGTGTCTCAGTGTCTGTATATAAGTGTCTGTATGTAAGTGTCTGTATGTAAGTGTCTCAGTGTCTGTATGTAAGTGTATGTAAGTGTCTGTATGTAAGTGTCTTTATGTAAGAGTCTGTATGTAAGTGTCTGTATGTAAGTGTCTAAGTGTGTGTATGTAAGGGTCTGTATGTAAGTGTCTGTATGTAAGTGTCTGTATGTAAGTGTCTGTATGTAAGTGTTTGTATGTAAGTGTCTGTATGTAAGTTTCTCAGTGTCTGTTTGTGTCAGTATGTAAGTGTCTGTATGTAAGTGTCTGTATGTAAGTGTCTGTATGTAAGTGTGTGTATGTAAGTGTCTGTATGTAAGTGTCTGTATGTAAGTGTCTCACTATCTGTATGTAAATGTCTTTATGTAAGTGTCTGTATGTAAGTGTCTGTATGTAAGTGTCTGTATGTAAGTCTCAGTGTCTGTATGTCAGTGTGTGTTTGTAAGTGTCTGTATGTAAGTATCTGTATGTAAGTGTCTGTATTTAAGTGTCTCAGTGTCTGTAAGTAAGTGTCTAAGTGTCTGTATGTAAGTGTCTGTATGTAAGCTTCTGTATGTAAGTGTCTGTAAGTAATGTCTCTATGTAAGTGTCTCAGTGTCTGTATGTAAGTGTCTGTATGTAAGTGTCTCAATGTAAGTGTCTGTATGTAAGTGTCTGTATGTCAGTGTCACAGTGTCCGTATGTAAGTGTCTGTATGTAAGTGTCTCAGTGTCTGTTTGTAAGTGTCAGTATGTAAGTGTCTGTATGTAAGTGTCTATGTAAGTGTCTGTATGTAAGTGCCTGTATGTAAGTGTCTGTATGTAAGTGTCTGTATGTAAGTATCTGTATGTAAGTGACTGTATGTAAGTGTGTGTATGTAAGTGTCTGTATGTAAGTGTCTGTATGTAAGTGTCTCTATGTAAGTCTCAGTGTCTGTATGTCAGTGTGTGTTTGTAAGTGTCTCTATGTAAGTGTCTGTATGTAAGTGTCTGTATTTAAGTGTCTCAGTGTCTGTAAGTAAGTGTCTAAGTAAGTGTCTGTATGTAAGTGTCTGTATGTAAGTGTCTGTATATAAGTGTCTGTATGTAAGTGTCTGTATGTAAGTGTCTAAGTGTGTGTATGTAAGGGTCTGTATGTAAGTGTCTGTATGTAAGTGTCTGTATGTAAGTGTCTGAATGTAAGTGTCTGTATGTAAGTATCTGTATGTAAGTGTCTGTATGTAAGTGTCTGTATGTACGTGTCTTAGTGTCTGTATGTAAGTGTCTGTATGGAAGTGTCTGTATGTAAGTGTCTGTATGTAAGTGTCTCAGATCTCTATGTGTCTGTATGTAAGTGTCTGTATGTAAGTGTCTGTATGGAAGTGGCTGTATGTAAGTGTCCGTATGTAAGTGTCTGTATGCAAGTGTCTGTATGTGTCTGTATGTAAGTGTCTGTATGTAAGTGTCTGTATGTAAGTGTCTGTATGTAAGTGTCTGTATGTTAAGTGTCTGTATGTAAGTATCTCAGTGTCTGTATGTAAGTTTCTGTATGTAAGTGTCTGTATGTAAGTGTCTCAGTGTCTGTATGTAAGTGTCTGTATGTAAGTGTCTCAGTGTCTGTATGTAAGTGTCTGTATGTAAGCTTCTGTATGTAAGTGTCTGTAAGTAATGTCTCTATGTAAGTGTCTCAGTGTCTGTATGTAAGTGTCTGTATGTAAGTGTCTCAATGTAAGTGTCTGTATGTAAGTGTCTGTATGTCAGTGTCACAGTGTCTGTATGTAAGTGTCTGTATGTAAGTGTCTCAGTGTCTGTATGTAAGTGTCTGTATGTAAGCATCTGTATGTGTCTATGTAAGTGTCTCAGTGTCTGTATATAAGTGTCTGTATGTAAGTGTCTGTATGTAAGTGTCTCAGTGTCTGTATGTAAGTGTATGTAAGTGTCTGTATGTAAGTGTCTTTATGTAAGAGTCTGTATGTAAGTGTCTGTATGTAAGTGTCTAAGTATGTGTATGTAAGTGTCTGTATGTAAGTGTCTGTATGTAAGTGTCTGTATGTAAGTGTTTGTATGTAAGTGTCTGTATGTAAGTTTCTCAGTGTCTGTTTGTGTCAGTATGTAAGTGTCTGTATGTAAGTGTCTGTATGTAAGTGTCTGTATGTAAGTGTGTGTATGTAAGTGTCTGTATGTAAGTGTCTGTATGTAAGTGTCTCACTATCTGTATGTAAATGTCTTTATGTAAGTGTCTGTATGTAAGTGTCTGTATGTAAGTGTCTGTATGTAAGTCTCAGTGTCTGTATGTCAGTGTGTGTTTGTAAGTGTCTGTATGTAAGTATCTGTATGTAAGTGTCTGTATTTAAGTGTCTCAGTGTCTGTAAGTAAGTGTCTAAGTGTCTGTATGTAAGTGTCTGTATGTAAGCTTCTGTATGTAAGTGTCTGTAAGTAATGTCTCTATGTAAGTGTCTCAGTGTCTGTATGTAAGTGTCTGTATGTAAGTGTCTCAATGTAAGTGTCTGTATGTAAGTGTCTGTATGTCAGTGTCACAGTGTCCGTATGTAAGTGTCTGTATGTAAGTGTCTCAGTGTCTGTATGTAAGTGTCTGTATGTAAGTGTCTCAGTGTCTGTATGTAAGTGTATGTAAGTGTCTGTATGTAAGTGTCTGTATGTAAGTGTCTCAGTGTCTGTATGTAAGTGTATGTAAGCGTCTGTATGTAAGTGTCTGTATGTAAGTGGCTGTATATAAGTGTCTGTATGTAAGTGTCTGTATGTAAGTGTTTGTATGTAAGTGTCTCAGTATCTGTATGTAAATGTCTTCATGTAAGTGTCTGTATGTAAGTGTCTCAGTGTCTGTTTGTGTCAGTATGTAAGTGTCTGTATGTAAGTGTCTGTATGTAAGTGTCTATGTAAGTGTCTCAGTGTCTGTATGTAAGTGTCTCTATGTAAGTGTCTGTATGTAAGTGTCTTAGTGTCTGTATGTAAGTGTCTGTATGTAATTGTCTGTATGTAAGTGTCTTTATGTAAGAGTCTGTATGTAAGTGTCTGTATGTAAGTGTCTAAGTGTGTGTATGTAAGGGTCTGTATGTAAGTGTCTGTATGTAAGTGTCTGTATGTAAGTGTCTGTATGTAAGTGTTTGTATGTAAGTGTCTGTATGTAAGTTTCTCAGTGTCTGTTTGTGTCAGTATGTAAGTGTCTGTATGTAAGTGTCTGTATGTAAGTGTCTGTATGTAAGTGTGTGTATGTAAGTGTCTGTATGTAAGTGTCTGTATGTAAGTGTCTCACTATCTGTATGTAAATGTCTTTATGTAAGTGTCTGTATGTAAGTGTCTGTATGTAAGTGTCTGTATGTAAGTCTCAGTGTCTGTATGTCAGTGTGTGTTTGTAAGTGTCTGTATGTAAGTATCTGTATGTAAGTGTCTGTATTTAAGTGTCTCAGTGTCTGTAAGTAAGTGTCTAAGTGTCTGTATGTAAGTGTCTGTATGTAAGCTTCTGTATGTAAGTGTCTGTAAGTAATGTCTCTATGTAAGTGTCTCAGTGTCTGTATGTAAGTGTCTGTATGTAAGTGTCTCAGTGTCTGTATGTAAGTGTCTGTATGTAAGTGTCTGTATGTAAGTGTCTGTATGTAAGTGTTTGTATGTAAGTATCTATATGTAAGTGTCTCAGTGTCTGTTTGTAAGTGTCAGTATGTAAGTGTCTGTATGTAAGTGTGTCAGTATCTGTATGTAAGTGTCTGTATGTAAGTGTCTGTATGTAAGTGTCTCTATGTAAGTCTCAGTGTCTGTATGTCAGTGTGTGTTTGTAAGTGTCTGTATGTAAGTGTCTGTATGTAAGTGTCTGTATTTAAGTGTCTCAGTGTCTGTAAGTAAGTGTCTAAGTAAGTGTCTGTATGTAAGTGTCTGTATGTAAGTGTCTGTATATAAGTGTCTGTATGTAAGTGTCTGTATGTAAGTGTCTAAGTGTGTGTATGTAAGGGTCTGTATGTAAGTGTCTGTATGTAAGTGTCTGTATGTAAGTGTCTGAATGTAAGTGTCTGTATGTAAGTATCTGTATGTAAGTGTCTGTATGTAAGTGTCTGTATGTACGTGTCTTAGTGTCTGTATGTAAGTGTCTGTATGTGAGTGTCTGTATGTAAGTGTCTGTATGTAAGTGGCTGTATGTAAGTGTCCGTATGTAAGTGTCTGTATGTAAGTGTCTGTATGTGTCTGTATGTAAGTGTCTGTATGTAAGTGTCTGTATGTAAGTGTCTGTATGTAAGTGTCTGTATGTTAAGTGTCTGTATGTAAGTATCTCAGTGTCTGTATGTAAGTTTCTGTATGTAAGTGTCTGTATGTAAGTGTCTCAGTGTCTGTATGTAAGTGTCTGTATGTAAGTGTCTCAGTGTCTGTATGTAAGTGTCTGTATGTAAGCTTCTGTATGTAAGTGTCTGTAAGTAATGTCTTTATATAAGTGTCTCAGTGTCTGTATGTAAGTGTCTGTATGTAAGTTTCTCAATGTAAGTGTCTGTATATAAGTGTCTGTATGTCAGTGTCACAGTGTCTGTATGTAAGTGTCTGTATGTAAGTGTCTCAGTGTCTGTATGTATGTGTCTGTATGTAAGCATCTGTATGTGTCTATGTAAGTGTCTCAGTGTCTGTATATAAGTGTCTGTATGTAAGTGTCTGTATGTAAGTGTCTCAGTGTCTGTATGTAAGTGTATGTAAGTGTCTGTATGTAAGTGTCTCAGTGTCTGTATGTAAGTGTATGTAAGCGTCTGTATGTAAGTGTCTATGTAAGTGTCTCAGTGTCTGTATGTAAGTGTCTGTATGTAAGTGTCTCAGTGTCTGTATGTAAGTGTATGTAAGTGTCTGTATGTAAGTGTCTATGTAAGTGTCTCAGTGTCTGTATGTAAGCGTCTGCATGTAAGTGTCTATGTAAGTGTCTCAGTGTCTGTATGTAAGTGTCTGTATGTAAGTGTCTGTATGTAAGTGTCTCAGTGTCTGTATGTAAGTGTCTGTATGTAATTGTCTGTATGTAAGTGTCTTTATGTAAGAGTCTGTATGTAAGTGTCTGTATGTAAGTGTCTAAGTGTCTGTATGTAAGTGTCTCTATGTAAGAGTCTGTATGTAAGTGTCTGTATGTAAGTGTCTAAGTGTCTGTATGTAAGGGTCTGTATGTAAGTGTCTGTATGGAAGTGTCTGTATGTAAGTGTTTGTATGTAAGTGTCTGTATGTAAGTGTCTCAGTGTCTGTTTGTAAGTGTCAGTATGTAAGTGTCTGTATGTAAGTGTCTATGTAAGTGTCTGTATGTAAGTATCTGTATGTAAGTGTCTGTATGTAAGTGTCTGTATGTAAGTGGCTGTATGTAAGTGTCCGTATGTAAGTGTCTGTATGTAAGTGTCTGTATGTGTCTGTATGTAAGTGTCTGTATGTAAGTGTCTGTATGTAAGTGTCTGTATGTAAGTGTCTGTATGTTAAGTGTCTGTATGTAAGTGTCTGTATGTAAGTATCTTAGTGTCTGTATGTAAGTTTCTGTATGTAAGTGTCTGTATGTAAGTGTCTCAGTGTCTCTATGTAAGTGTCTGTATGTAAGTGTCTGTATGTAAGTATCTGTATGTAAATGTCTGTGTGTAAGTGTCTGTATGTAAGTGGCTTAGTGTCTGTATGTAAGTGTCTGTATGTAAGTGTCTGTATGTGTCTGTATGTAAGTGTCTGTATGCAAGTGTCTGTATGTAAGTGTCTGTATGTAAGTGGCTGTATGTAAGTGTCTGTAAGTGTCTGTATGTAAGTATCTGTATGTAAGTGTCTGTATGTAAGTTTCTGTATGTAAGTGTATGTTTGTAAGTGTCTGTATGTAAGTGTCTGTATGTAAGTGCCTGTTTGTAAGTGTCTGTATGTAAGTGCGTGTATATAAGTGCATGTATGTAAGTGTCTGTATGTAAGTGTCTCAGTGTCTGTATGTAAGTGTCTGTCTGTAAGTGTCTGTATGTAAGTGTCTCACTATCTGTATGTAAATGTCTTTATGTAAGTGTCTGTATGTAAGTGTCTGTATGTAAGTGTCTGTATGTAAGTCTCAGTGTCTGTAAGTAAGTGTCTAAGTGTCTGTATGTAAGTGTCTGTATGTAAGCTTCTGTATGTAAGTGTCTGTAAGTAATGTCTCTATGTAAGTGTCTCAGTGTCTGTATGTAAGTGTCTGTATGTAAGTGTCTCAATGTAAGTGTCTGTATGTAAGTGTCTGTATGTCAGTGTCACAGTGTCTGTATGTAAGTGTCTGTATGTAAGTGTCTCAGTGTCTGTATGTAAGTGTCTGTATGTAAGCATCTGTATGTGTCTATGTAAGTGTCTCAGTGTCTGTATGTAAGTGTCTGTATGTAAGTGTCTTTATGTAAGTGTCTCAGTGTCTGTATGTAAGTGTATGTAAGTGTCTGTATGTAAGTGTCTCAGTGTCTGTATGTAAGTGTATGTAAGCGTCTGTATGTAAGTGTCTATGTAAGTGTCTCAGTGTCTGTATGTAAGTGTCTGTATGTAAGTGTCTGTATGTAAGTGTCTCAGTGTCTGTATGTATGTGTCTGTATGTAATTGTCTGTATGTAAGTGTCTTTATGTAAGAGTCTGTATGTAAGTGTCTGTATGTAAGTGTCTAAGTGTCTGTATGTAAGTGTCTCTATGTAAGAGTCTTTATGTAAGTGTCTGTATGTAAGTGTCTAAGTGTCTGTATGTAAGGGTCTGTATGTAAGTGTCTATATGTAAGTGTCTGTATGTAAGTGTCTGTATGTAAGTGTCTGTATGTAAGTGTTTGTATGTAAGTGTCTGTATGTAAGTGTCTCAGTGTCTGTTTGTAAGTGTCAGTATGTAAGTGTCTGTATGTAAGTGTCTATGTAAGTGTCTGTATGTAAGTGCCTGTATGTAAGTGTCTGTATGTAAGTGTCTGTATGTAAGTATCTGTATGTAAGTGACTGTATGTAAGTGTGTGTATGTAAGTGTCTGTATGTAAGTGTCTGTATGTAAGTGTGTCAGTATCTGTATGTAAGTATCTGTATGTAAGTGTATGTTTGTAAGTGTCTGTATGTAAGTGTCTGTATGTAAGTGCCTGTTTGTAAGTGTCTGTATGTAAGTGCGTGTATATAAGTGCATGTATGTAAGTGTCTGTATGTAAGTGTCTCAGTGTCTGTATGTAAGTGTCTGTATGTAAGTGTCTGTATGTAAGTGTCTCACTATCTGTATGTAAATGTCTTTATGTAAGTGTCTGTATGTAAGTGTCTGTATGTAAGTGTCTGTATGTAAGTCTCAGTGTCTGTAAGTAAGTGTCTAAGTGTCTGTATGTAAGTGTCTGTATGTAAGCTTCTGTATGTAAGTGTCTGTAAGTAATGTCTCTATGTAAGTGTCTCAGTGTCTGTATGTAAGTGTCTGTATGTAAGTGTCTCAATGTAAGTGTCTGTATGTAAGTGTCTGTATGTCAGTGTCACAGTGTCTGTATGTAAGTGTCTGTATGTAAGTGTCTCAGTGTCTGTATGTAAGTGTCTGTATGTAAGCATCTGTATGTGTCTATGTAAGTGTCTCAGTGTCTGTATGTAAGTGTCTGTATGTAAGTGTCTTTATGTAAGTGTCTCAGTGTCTGTATGTAAGTGTATGTAAGTGTCTGTATGTAAGTGTCTCAGTGTCTGTTTGTGTCAGTATGTAACTGTCTGTATGTAAGTGTCTATGTAAGTGTCTGTATGTAAGTGCCTGTATGTAAGTGTCTGTATGTAAGTGTCTGTATGTAAGTGTGTGTATGTAAGTGTCTGTATGTAAGTGTCTGTATGTAAGTGTCTCAGTATCTGTATGTAAATGTCTTTATGTAAGTGTCTGTATGTAAGTGTCTGTATGTAAGTGTCTGTATGTAAGTCTCAGTGTCTGTATGTCAGTGTGTGTTTGTAAGTGTCTGTATGTAAGTGTCTGTATGTACGTATCTGTATGTAAGTGTCTGTATGTAAGTGTCTGTATGTACGTGTCTTAGTGTCTGTATGTAAGTGTCTGTATGTAAGTGTCTGTATGTAAGTGTCTGAATGTAAGTGGCTGTATGTAAGTGTCCGTATGTAAGTGTCTGTATGTAAGTGTCTGTATGTGTCTGTATGTAAGTGTCTGTATGTAAGTGTCTGTATGTAAGTGTCTGTATGTAAGTGTCTGTATGTTAAGTGTCTGTATGTAAGTATCTCAGTGTCTGTATGTAAGTTTCTGTATGTAAGTGTCTGTATGTAAGTGTCTCAGTGTCTGTATGTAAGTGTCTGTATGTAAGTGTCTCAGTGTCTGTATGTAAGTGTCTGTATGTAAGCTTCTGTATGTAAGTGTCTGTAAGTAATGTCTTTATATAAGTGTCTCAGTGTCTGTATGTAAGTGTCTGTATGTAAGTTTCTCAATGTAAGTGTCTGTATGTAAGTGTCTGTATGTCAGTGTCACAGTGTCTGTATGTAAGTGTCTGTATGTAAGTGTCTCAGTGTCTGTATGTAAGTGTCTGTATGTAAGCATCTGTATGTGTCTATGTAAGTGTCTCAGTGTCTGTATATAAGTGTCTGTATGTAAGTGTCTGTATGTAAGTGTCTCAGTGTCTGTATGTAAGTGTATGTAAGTGTCTGTATGTAAGTGTCTCAGTGTCTGTATGTAAGTGTATGTAAGCGTCTGTATGTAAGTGTCTATGTAAGTGTCTCAGTGTCTGTATGTAAGTGTCTGTATGTAAGTGTCTCAGTGTCTGTATGTAAGTGTATGTAAGTGTCTGTATGTAAGTGTCTCAGTGTCTGTATGTAAGTGTATGTAAGCGTCTGTATGTAAGTGTCTATATAAGTGTCTCAGTGTCTGTATGTAAGTGTCTGTATGTAAGTGTCTGTATGTAAGTGTCTCAGTGTCTGTATGTAAGTGTCTGTATGTAATTGTCTGTATGTAAGTGTCTTTATGTAAGAGTCTGTATGTAAGTGTCTGTATGTAAGTGTCTAAGTGTCTGTATGTAAGGGTCTGTATGTAAGTGTCTGTATGGAAGTGTCTGTATGTAAGTGTTTGTATGTAAGTGTCTGTATGTAAGTGTCTCAGTGTCTGTTTGTAAGTGTCAGTATGTAAGTGTCTGTATGTAAGTGTCTATGTAAGTGTCTGTATGTAAGTATCTGTATGTAAGTGTCTGTATGTAAGTGTCTGTATGTAAGTGGCTGTATGTAAGTGTCCGTATGTAAGTGTCTGTATGTAAGTGTCTGTATGTGTCTGTATGTAAGTGTCTGTATGTAAGTGTCTGTATGTAAGTGTCTGTATGTAAGTGTCTGTATGTTAAGTGTCTGTATGTAAGTGTCTGTATGTAAGTATCTCAGTGTCTGTATGTAAGTTTCTGTATGTAAGTGTCTGTATGTAAGTGTCTCAGTGTCTCTATGTAAGTGTCTGTATGTAAGTGTCTGTATGTAAGTATCTGTATGTAAATGTCTGTGTGTAAGTGTCTGTATGTAAGTGGCTTAGTGTCTGTATGTAAGTGTCTGTATGTAAGTGTCTGTATGTGTCTGTATGTAAGTGTCTGTATGCAAGTGTCTGTATGTAAGTTTCTGTATGTAAGTGTATGTTTGTAAGTGTCTGTATGTAAGTGCCTGTTTGTAAGTGTCTGTATGTAAGTGCGTGTATATAAGTGCATGTATGTAAGTGTCTGTATGTAAGTGTCTCAGTGTCTGTATGTAAGTGTCTGTATGTAAGTGTCTGTATGTAAGTGTCTCACTATCTGTATGTAAATGTCTTTATGTAAGTGTCTGTATGTAAGTGTCTGTATGTAAGTGTCTGTATGTAAGTCTCAGTGTCTGTATGTCAGTGTGTGTTTGTAAGTGTCTGTATGTAAGTATCTGTATGTAAGTGTCTGTATTTAAGTGTTTCAGTGTCTGTAAGTAAGTGTCTAAGTGTCTGTATGTAAGTGTCTGTATGTAAGCTTCTGTATGTAAGTGTCTGTAAGTAATGTCTCTATGTAAGTGTCTCAGTGTCTGTATGTAAGTGTCTGTATGTAAGTGTCTCAATGTAAGTGTCTGTATGTAAGTGTCTGTATGTCAGTGTCACAGTGTCTGTATGTAAGTGTCTGTATGTAAGTGTCTCAGTGTCTGTATGTAAGTGTCTGTATGTAAGCATCTGTATGTGTCTATGTAAGTGTCTCAGTGTCTGTATGTAAGTGTCTGTATGTAAGTGTCTTTATGTAAGTGTCTCAGTGTCTGTATGTAAGTGTATGTAAGTGTCTGTATGTAAGTGTCTCAGTGTCTGTATGTAAGTGTATGTAAGCGTCTGTATGTAAGTGTCTATGTAAGTGTCTCAGTGTCTGTATGTAAGTGTCTGTATGTAAGTGTCTGTATGTAAGTGTCTCAGTGTCTGTATGTAAGTGTCTGTATGTAATTGTCTGTATGTAAGTGTCTTTATTTAAGAGTCTGTATGTAAGTGTCTGTATGTAAGTGTCTAAGTGTCTGTATGTAAGTGTCTCTATGTAAGAGTCTTTATGTAAGTGTCTGTATGTAAGTGTCTAAGTGTCTGTATGTAAGGGTCTGTATGTAAGTGTCTATATGTAAGTGTCTGTATGTAAGTGTCTGTATGTAAGTGTCTGTATGTAAGTGTTTGTATGTAAGTGTCTGTATGTAAGTGTCTCAGTGTCTGTTTGTAAGTGTCAGTATGTAAGTGTCTGTATGTAAGTGTCTATGTAAGTGTCTGTATGTAAGTGCCTGTATGTAAGTGTCTGTATGTAAGTGTCTGTATGTAAGTATCTGTATGTAAGTGACTGTATGTAAGTGTGTGTATGTAAGTGTCTGTATGTAAGTGTCTGTATGTAAGTGTCTCTATGTAAGTCTCAGTGTCTGTATGTCAGTGTGTGTTTGTAAGTGTCTCTATGTAAGTGTCTGTATGTAAGTGTCTGTATTTAAGTGTCTCAGTGTCTGTAAGTAAGTGTCTAAGTAAGTGTCTGTATGTAAGTGTCTGTATGTAAGTGTCTGTATATAAGTGTCTGTATGTAAGTGTCTGTATGTAAGTGTCTAAGTGTGTGTATGTAAGGGTCTGTATGTAAGTGTCTGTATGTAAGTGTCTGTATGTAAGTGTCTGAATGTAAGTGTCTGTATGTAAGTATCTGTATGTAAGTGTCTGTATGTAAGTGTCTGTATGTACGTGTCTTAGTGTCTGTATGTAAGTGTCTGTATGGAAGTGTCTGTATGTAAGTGTCTGTATGTAAGTGTCTCAGATCTCTATGTGTCTGTATGTAAGTGTCTGTATGTAAGTGTCTGTATGGAAGTGGCTGTATGTAAGTGTCCGTATGTAAGTGTCTGTATGCAAGTGTCTGTATGTGTCTGTATGTAAGTGTCTGTATGTAAGTGTCTGTATGTAAGTGTCTGTATGTAAGTGTCTGTATGTTAAGTGTCTGTATGTAAGTATCTCAGTGTCTGTATGTAAGTTTCTGTATGTAAGTGTCTGTATGTAAGTGTCTCAGTGTCTGTATGTAAGTGTCTGTATGTAAGTGTCTCAGTGTCTGTATGTAAGTGTCTGTATGTAAGCTTCTGTATGTAAGTGTCTGTAAGTAATGTCTCTATGTAAGTGTCTCAGTGTCTGTATGTAAGTGTCTGTATGTAAGTGTCTCAATGTAAGTGTCTGTATGTAAGTGTCTGTATGTCAGTGTCACAGTGTCTGTATGTAAGTGTCTGTATGTAAGTGTCTCAGTGTCTGTATGTAAGTGTCTGTATGTAAGCATCTGTATGTGTCTATGTAAGTGTCTCAGTGTCTGTATATAAGTGTCTGTATGTAAGTGTCTGTATGTAAGTGTCTCAGTGTCTGTATGTAAGTGTATGTAAGTGTCTGTATGTAAGTGTCTTTATGTAAGAGTCTGTATGTAAGTGTCTGTATGTAAGTGTCTAAGTGTGTGTATGTAAGGGTCTGTATGTAAGTGTCTGTATGTAAGTGTCTGTATGTAAGTGTCTGTATGTAAGTGTTTGTATGTAAGTGTCTGTATGTAAGTTTCTCAGTGTCTGTTTGTGTCAGTATGTAAGTGTCTGTATGTAAGTGTCTGTATGTAAGTGTCTGTATGTAAGTGTGTGTATGTAAGTGTCTGTATGTAAGTGTCTGTATGTAAGTGTCTCACTATCTGTATGTAAATGTCTTTATGTAAGTGTCTGTATGTAAGTGTCTGTATGTAAGTGTCTGTATGTAAGTCTCAGTGTCTGTATGTCAGTGTGTGTTTGTAAGTGTCTGTATGTAAGTATCTGTATGTAAGTGTCTGTATTTAAGTGTCTCAGTGTCTGTAAGTAAGTGTCTAAGTGTCTGTATGTAAGTGTCTGTATGTAAGCTTCTGTATGTAAGTGTCTGTAAGTAATGTCTCTATGTAAGTGTCTCAGTGTCTGTATGTAAGTGTCTGTATGTAAGTGTCTCAATGTAAGTGTCTGTATGTAAGTGTCTGTATGTCAGTGTCACAGTGTCCGTATGTAAGTGTCTGTATGTAAGTGTCTCAGTGTCTGTTTGTAAGTGTCAGTATGTAAGTGTCTGTATGTAAGTGTCTATGTAAGTGTCTGTATGTAAGTGCCTGTATGTAAGTGTCTGTATGTAAGTGTCTGTATGTAAGTATCTGTATGTAAGTGACTGTATGTAAGTGTGTGTATGTAAGTGTCTGTATGTAAGTGTCTGTATGTAAGTGTCTCTATGTAAGTCTCAGTGTCTGTATGTCAGTGTGTGTTTGTAAGTGTCTCTATGTAAGTGTCTGTATGTAAGTGTCTGTATTTAAGTGTCTCAGTGTCTGTAAGTAAGTGTCTAAGTAAGTGTCTGTATGTAAGTGTCTGTATGTAAGTGTCTGTATATAAGTGTCTGTATGTAAGTGTCTGTATGTAAGTGTCTAAGTGTGTGTATGTAAGGGTCTGTATGTAAGTGTCTGTATGTAAGTGTCTGTATGTAAGTGTCTGAATGTAAGTGTCTGTATGTAAGTATCTGTATGTAAGTGTCTGTATGTAAGTGTCTGTATGTACGTGTCTTAGTGTCTGTATGTAAGTGTCTGTATGGAAGTGTCTGTATGTAAGTGTCTGTATGTAAGTGTCTCAGATCTCTATGTGTCTGTATGTAAGTGTCTGTATGTAAGTGTCTGTATGGAAGTGGCTGTATGTAAGTGTCCGTATGTAAGTGTCTGTATGCAAGTGTCTGTATGTGTCTGTATGTAAGTGTCTGTATGTAAGTGTCTGTATGTAAGTGTCTGTATGTAAGTGTCTGTATGTTAAGTGTCTGTATGTAAGTATCTCAGTGTCTGTATGTAAGTTTCTGTATGTAAGTGTCTGTATGTAAGTGTCTCAGTGTCTGTATGTAAGTGTCTGTATGTAAGTGTCTCAGTGTCTGTATGTAAGTGTCTGTATGTAAGCTTCTGTATGTAAGTGTCTGTAAGTAATGTCTCTATGTAAGTGTCTCAGTGTCTGTATGTAAGTGTCTGTATGTAAGTGTCTCAATGTAAGTGTCTGTATGTAAGTGTCTGTATGTCAGTGTCACAGTGTCTGTATGTAAGTGTCTGTATGTAAGTGTCTCAGTGTCTGTATGTAAGTGTCTGTATGTAAGCATCTGTATGTGTCTATGTAAGTGTCTCAGTGTCTGTATATAAGTGTCTGTATGTAAGTGTCTGTATGTAAGTGTCTCAGTGTCTGTATGTAAGTGTATGTAAGTGTCTGTATGTAAGTGTCTTTATGTAAGAGTCTGTATGTAAGTGTCTGTATGTAAGTGTCTAAGTATGTGTATGTAAGTGTCTGTATGTAAGTGTCTGTATGTAAGTGTCTGTATGTAAGTGTTTGTATGTAAGTGTCTGTATGTAAGTTTCTCAGTGTCTGTTTGTGTCAGTATGTAAGTGTCTGTATGTAAGTGTCTGTATGTAAGTGTCTGTATGTAAGTGTGTGTATGTAAGTGTCTGTATGTAAGTGTCTGTATGTAAGTGTCTCACTATCTGTATGTAAATGTCTTTATGTAAGTGTCTGTATGTAAGTGTCTGTATGTAAGTGTCTGTATGTAAGTCTCAGTGTCTGTATGTCAGTGTGTGTTTGTAAGTGTCTGTATGTAAGTATCTGTATGTAAGTGTCTGTATTTAAGTGTCTCAGTGTCTGTAAGTAAGTGTCTAAGTGTCTGTATGTAAGTGTCTGTATGTAAGCTTCTGTATGTAAGTGTCTGTAAGTAATGTCTCTATGTAAGTGTCTCAGTGTCTGTATGTAAGTGTCTGTATGTAAGTGTCTCAATGTAAGTGTCTGTATGTAAGTGTCTGTATGTCAGTGTCACAGTGTCCGTATGTAAGTGTCTGTATGTAAGTGTCTCAGTGTCTGTATGTAAGTGTCTGTATGTAAGTGTCTCAGTGTCTGTATGTAAGTGTATGTAAGTGTCTGTATGTAAGTGTCTGTATGTAAGTGTCTCAGTGTCTGTATGTAAGTGTATGTAAGCGTCTGTATGTAAGTGTCTGTATGTAAGTGGCTGTATATAAGTGTCTGTATGTAAGTGTCTGTATGTAAGTGTTTGTATGTAAGTGTCTCAGTATCTGTATGTAAATGTCTTCATGTAAGTGTCTGTATGTAAGTGTCTCAGTGTCTGTTTGTGTCAGTATGTAAGTGTCTGTATGTAAGTGTCTGTATGTAAGTGTCTATGTAAGTGTCTCAGTGTCTGTATGTAAGTGTCTCTATGTAAGTGTCTGTATGTAAGTGTCTTAGTGTCTGTATGTAAGTGTCTGTATGTAATTGTCTGTATGTAAGTGTCTTTATGTAAGAGTCTGTATGTAAGTGTCTGTATGTAAGTGTCTAAGTGTGTGTATGTAAGGGTCTGTATGTAAGTGTCTGTATGTAAGTGTCTGTATGTAAGTGTCTGTATGTAAGTGTTTGTATGTAAGTGTCTGTATGTAAGTTTCTCAGTGTCTGTTTGTGTCAGTATGTAAGTGTCTGTATGTAAGTGTCTGTATGTAAGTGTCTGTATGTAAGTGTGTGTATGTAAGTGTCTGTATGTAAGTGTCTGTATGTAAGTGTCTCACTATCTGTATGTAAATGTCTTTATGTAAGTGTCTGTATGTAAGTGTCTGTATGTAAGTGTCTGTATGTAAGTCTCAGTGTCTGTATGTCAGTGTGTGTTTGTAAGTGTCTGTATGTAAGTATCTGTATGTAAGTGTCTGTATTTAAGTGTCTCAGTGTCTGTAAGTAAGTGTCTAAGTGTCTGTATGTAAGTGTCTGTATGTAAGCTTCTGTATGTAAGTGTCTGTAAGTAATGTCTCTATGTAAGTGTCTCAGTGTCTGTATGTAAGTGTCTGTATGTAAGTGTCTCAGTGTCTGTATGTAAGTGTCTGTATGTAAGTGTCTGTATGTAAGTGTCTGTATGTAAGTGTTTGTATGTAAGTATCTATATGTAAGTGTCTCAGTGTCTGTTTGTAAGTGTCAGTATGTAAGTGTCTGTATGTAAGTGTGTCAGTATCTGTATGTAAGTGTCTGTATGTAAGTGTCTGTATGTAAGTGTCTCTATGTAAGTCTCAGTGTCTGTATGTCAGTGTGTGTTTGTAAGTGTCTGTATGTAAGTGTCTGTATGTAAGTGTCTGTATTTAAGTGTCTCAGTGTCTGTAAGTAAGTGTCTAAGTAAGTGTCTGTATGTAAGTGTCTGTATGTAAGTGTCTGTATATAAGTGTCTGTATGTAAGTGTCTGTATGTAAGTGTCTAAGTGTGTGTATGTAAGGGTCTGTATGTAAGTGTCTGTATGTAAGTGTCTGTATGTAAGTGTCTGAATGTAAGTGTCTGTATGTAAGTATCTGTATGTAAGTGTCTGTATGTAAGTGTCTGTATGTACGTGTCTTAGTGTCTGTATGTAAGTGTCTGTATGTGAGTGTCTGTATGTAAGTGTCTGTATGTAAGTGGCTGTATGTAAGTGTCCGTATGTAAGTGTCTGTATGTAAGTGTCTGTATGTGTCTGTATGTAAGTGTCTGTATGTAAGTGTCTGTATGTAAGTGTCTGTATGTAAGTGTCTGTATGTTAAGTGTCTGTATGTAAGTATCTCAGTGTCTGTATGTAAGTTTCTGTATGTAAGTGTCTGTATGTAAGTGTCTCAGTGTCTGTATGTAAGTGTCTGTATGTAAGTGTCTCAGTGTCTGTATGTAAGTGTCTGTATGTAAGCTTCTGTATGTAAGTGTCTGTAAGTAATGTCTTTATATAAGTGTCTCAGTGTCTGTATGTAAGTGTCTGTATGTAAGTTTCTCAATGTAAGTGTCTGTATGTAAGTGTCTGTATGTCAGTGTCACAGTGTCTGTATGTAAGTGTCTGTATGTAAGTGTATCAGTGTCTGTATGTATGTGTCTGTATGTAAGCATCTGTATGTGTCTATGTAAGTGTCTCAGTGTCTGTATATAAGTGTCTGTATGTAAGTGTCTGTATGTAAGTGTCTCAGTGTCTGTATGTAAGTGTATGTAAGTGTCTGTATGTAAGTGTCTCAGTGTCTGTATGTAAGTGTATGTAAGCGTCTGTATGTAAGTGTCTATGTAAGTGTCTCAGTGTCTGTATGTAAGTGTCTGTATGTAAGTGTCTCAGTGTCTGTATGTAAGTGTATGTAAGTGTCTGTATGTAAGTGTCTATGTAAGTGTCTCAGTGTCTGTATGTAAGCGTCTGCATGTAAGTGTCTATGTAAGTGTCTCAGTGTCTGTATGTAAGTGTCTGTATGTAAGTGTCTGTATGTAAGTGTCTCAATGTCTGTATGTAAGTGTCTGTATGTAATTGTCTGTATGTAAGTGTCTTTATGTAAGAGTCTGTATGTAAGTGTCTGTATGTAAGTGTCTAAGTGTCTGTATGTAAGTGTCTCTATGTAAGAGTCTGTATGTAAGTGTCTGTATGTAAGTGTCTAAGTGTCTGTATGTAAGGGTCTGTATGTAAGTGTCTGTATGGAAGTGTCTGTATGTAAGTGTTTGTATGTAAGTGTCTGTATGTAAGTGTCTCAGTGTCTGTTTGTAAGTGTCAGTATGTAAGTGTCTGTATGTAAGTGTCTATGTAAGTGTCTGTATGTAAGTATCTGTATGTAAGTGTCTGTATGTAAGTGTCTGTATGTAAGTGGCTGTATGTAAGTGTCCGTATGTAAGTGTCTGTATGTAAGTGTCTGTATGTGTCTGTATGTAAGTGTCTGTATGTAAGTGTCTGTATGTAAGTGTCTGTATGTAAGTGTCTGTATGTTAAGTGTCTGTATGTAAGTGTCTGTATGTAAGTATCTTAGTGTCTGTATGTAAGTTTCTGTATGTAAGTGTCTGTATGTAAGTGTCTCAGTGTCTCTATGTAAGTGTCTGTATGTAAGTGTCTGTATGTAAGTATCTGTATGTAAATGTCTGTGTGTAAGTGTCTGTATGTAAGTGGCTTAGTGTCTGTATGTAAGTGTCTGTATGTAAGTGTCTGTATGTGTCTGTATGTAAGTGTCTGTATGCAAGTGTCTGTATGTAAGTGTCTGTATGTAAGTGGCTGTATGTAAGTGTCTGTAAGTGTCTGTATGTAAGTATCTGTATGTAAGTGTCTGTATGTAAGTTTCTGTATGTAAGTGTATGTTTGTAAGTGTCTGTATGTAAGTGTCTGTATGTAAGTGCCTGTTTGTAAGTGTCTGTATGTAAGTGCGTGTATATAAGTGCATGTATGTAAGTGTCTGTATGTAAGTGTCTCAGTGTCTGTATGTAAGTATCTGTCTGTAAGTGTCTGTATGTAAGTGTCTCACTATCTGTATGTAAATGTCTTTATGTAAGTGTCTGTATGTAAGTGTCTGTATGTAAGTGTCTGTATGTAAGTCTCAGTGTCTGTAAGTAAGTGTCTAAGTGTCTGTATGTAAGTGTCTGTATGTAAGCTTCTGTATGTAAGTGTCTGTAAGTAATGTCTCTATGTAAGTGTCTCAGTGTCTGTATGTAAGTGTCTGTATGTAAGTGTCTCAATGTAAGTGTCTGTATGTAAGTGTCTGTATGTCAGTGTCACAGTGTCTGTATGTAAGTGTCTGTATGTAAGTGTCTCAGTGTCTGTATGTAAGTGTCTGTATGTAAGCATCTGTATGTGTCTATGTAAGTGTCTCAGTGTCTGTATGTAAGTGTCTGTATGTAAGTGTCTTTATGTAAGTGTCTCAGTGTCTGTATGTAAGTGTATGTAAGTGTCTGTATGTAAGTGTCTCAGTGTCTGTATGTAAGTGTATGTAAGCGTCTGTATGTAAGTGTCTATGTAAGTGTCTCAGTGTCTGTATGTAAGTGTCTGTATGTAAGTGTCTGTATGTAAGTGTCTCAGTGTCTGTATGTATGTGTCTGTATGTAATTGTCTGTATGTAAGTGTCTTTATGTAAGAGTCTGTATGTAAGTGTCTGTATGTAAGTGTCTAAGTGTCTGTATGTAAGTGTCTCTATGTAAGAGTCTTTATGTAAGTGTCTGTATGTAAGTGTCTAAGTGTCTGTATGTAAGGGTCTGTATGTAAGTGTCTATATGTAAGTGTCTGTATGTAAGTGTCTGTATGTAAGTGTCTGTATGTAAGTGTTTGTATGTAAGTGTCTGTATGTAAGTGTCTCAGTGTCTGTTTGTAAGTGTCAGTATGTAAGTGTCTGTATGTAAGTGTCTATGTAAGTGTCTGTATGTAAGTGCCTGTATGTAAGTGTCTGTATGTAAGTGTCTGTATGTAAGTATCTGTATGTAAGTGACTGTATGTAAGTGTGTGTATGTAAGTGTCTGTATGTAAGTGTCTGTATGTAAGTGTGTCAGTATCTGTATGTAAGTATCTGTATGTAAGTGTATGTTTGTAAGTGTCTGTATGTAAGTGTCTGTATGTAAGTGCCTGTTTGTAAGTGTCTGTATGTAAGTGCGTGTATATAAGTGCATGTATGTAAGTGTCTGTATGTAAGTGTCTCAGTGTCTGTATGTAAGTGTCTGTATGTAAGTGTCTGTATGTAAGTGTCTCACTATCTGTATGTAAATGTCTTTATGTAAGTGTCTGTATGTAAGTGTCTGTATGTAAGTGTCTGTATGTAAGTCTCAGTGTCTGTAAGTAAGTGTCTAAGTGTCTGTATGTAAGTGTCTGTATGTAAGCTTCTGTATGTAAGTGTCTGTAAGTAATGTCTCTATGTAAGTGTCTCAGTGTCTGTATGTAAGTGTCTGTATGTAAGTGTCTCAATGTAAGTGTATGTATGTAAGTGTCTGTATGTCAGTGTCACAGTGTCTGTATGTAAGTGTCTGTATGTAAGTGTCTCAGTGTCTGTATGTAAGTGTCTGTATGTAAGCATCTGTATGTGTCTATGTAAGTGTCTCAGTGTCTGTATGTAAGTGTCTGTATGTAAGTGTCTTTATGTAAGTGTCTCAGTGTCTGTATGTAAGTGTATGTAAGTGTCTGTATGTAAGTGTCTCAGTGTCTGTATGTAAGTGTATGTAAGCGTCTGTATGTAAGTGTCTATGTAAGTGTCTCAGTGTCTGTATGTAAGTGTCTGTATGTAAGTGTCTGTATGTAAGTGTCTCAGTGTCTGTATGTATGTGTCTGTATGTAATTGTCTGTATGTAAGTGTCTTTATGTAAGAGTCTGTATGTAAGTGTCTGTATGTAAGTGTCTAAGTGTCTGTATGTAAGTGTCTCTATGTAAGAGTCTTTATGTAAGTGTCTGTATGTAAGTGTCTAAGTGTCTGTATGTAAGGGTCTGTATGTAAGTGTCTATATGTAAGTGTCTGTATGTAAGGTGTCTGTATGTAAGTGTCTGTATGTAAGTGTTTGTATGTAAGTGTCTGTATGTAAGTGTCTCAGTGTCTGTTTGTAAGTGTCAGTATGTAAGTGTCTGTATGTAAGTGTCTATGTAAGTGTCTGTATGTAAGTGCCTGTATGTAAGTGTCTGTATGTAAGTGTCTGTATGTAAGTATCTGTATGTAAGTGACTGTATGTAAGTGTGTGTATGTAAGTGTCTGTATGTAAGTGTCTGTATGTAAGTGTGTCAGTATCTGTATGTAAGTATCTGTATGTAAGTGTCTGTATGTAAGTGTCTCTATGTAAGTCTCAGTGTCTGTATGTCAGTGTGTGTTTGTAAGTGTCTCTATGTAAGTGTCTGTATGTAAGTGTCTGTATTTAAGTGACTCAGTGTCTGTAAGTAAGTGTCTAAGTAAGTGTCTGTATGTAAGTGTCTGTATGTAAGTGTCTGTATATAAGTGTCTGTATGTAAGTGTCTGTATGTAAGTGTCTGTATGTAAGTGTCTAAGTGTGTGTATGTAAGGGTCTGTATGTAAGTGTCTGTATGTAAGTGTCTGTATGTAAGTGTCTGAATGTAAGTGTCTGTATGTAAGTATCTGTATGTAAGTGTCTGTATGTAAGTGTCTGTATGTACGTGTCTTAGTGTCTGTATGTAAGTGTCTGTATGGAAGTGTCTGTATGTAAGTGTCTGTATGTAAGTGTCTCAGATCTGTATGTGTCTGTATGTAAGTGTCTGTATGTAAGTGTCTGTATGTAAGTGTCTGTATGTAAGTGTCTGTATGTAAGTGTCTGTATATAAGTGTCTGTATGTAAGTGTCTGTATGTAAGTGTCTGTATGTAAGTGTCTAAGTGTGTGTATGTAAGGGTCTGTATGTAAGTGTCTGTATGTAAGTGTCTATATGTAAGTGTCTAAGTGTGTGTATGTAAGGGTCTGTATGTAAGTGTCTGTATGTAAGTGTCTGTATGTAAGTATCTGTATGTAAGTGTCTGTATGTAAGTGTCTGTATGTACGTGTCTTAGTGTCTGTATGTAAGTGTCTGTATGGAAGTGTCTGTATGTAAGTGTCTGTATGTAAGTGTCTCAGATCTGTATGTGTCTGTATGTAAGTGTCTGTATGTAAGTGTCTGTATGTAAGTGGCTGTATGTAAGTGTCCGTATGTAAGTGTCTGTATGTAAGTGTCTGTATGTGTCTGTATGTAAGTGTCTGTATGTAAGTGTCTGTATGTAAGTGGCTGTATGTAAGTGTCTGTATGTTAAGTGTCTGTATGTAAGTATCTCAGTGTCTGTATGTAAGTTTCTGTATGTAAGTGTCTGTATGTAAGTGTCTCAGTGTCTGTATGTAAGTGTCTGTATGTAAGTGTCTCAGTGTCTGTATGTAAGTGTCTGTATGTAAGCTTCTGTATGTAAGTGTCTGTAAGTAATGTCTCTATGTAAGTGTCTCAGTGTCTGTATGTAAGTGTCTGTATGTAAGTGTCTCAATGTAAGTGTCTGTATGTAAGTGTCTGTATGTCAGTGTCACAGTGTCTGTATGTAAGTGTCTGTATGTAAGTGTCTCAGTGTCTGTATGTAAGTGTCTGTATGTAAGCATCTGTATGTGTCTATGTAAGTGTCTCAGTGTCTGTATATAAGTGTCTGTATGTAAGTGTCTGTATGTAAGTGTCTCAGTGTCTGTATGTAAGTGTATGTAAGTGTCTGTATGTAAGTGTCTCAGTGTCTGTATGTAAGTGTATGTAAGCGTCTGTATGTAAGTGTCTATGTAAGTGTCTCAGTGTCTGTATGTAAGTGTCTGTATGTAAGTGTCTCAGTGTCTGTATGTAAGTGTATGTAAGTGTCTATATGTAAGTGTCTCAGTGTCTGTATGTAAGTGTATGTAAGCGTCTGTATGTAAGTGTCTATGTAAGTGTCTCAGTGTCTGTATGTAAGTGTCTGTATGTACGTGTCTGTATGTAAGTGTCTCAGTGTCTGTATGTAAGTGTCTGTATGTAATTGTCTGTATGTAAGTGTCTTTATGTAAGAGTCTGTATGTAAGTGTTTGTATGTAAGTGTCTAAGTGTCTGTATGTAAGTGTCTCTATGTAAGAGTCTGTATGTAAGTGTCTGTATGTAAGTGTCTAAGTGTCTGTATGTAAGGGTCTGTATGTAAGTGTCTATATGTAAGTGTCTGTATGTAAGTGTCTGTATGGAAGTGTCTGTATGTAAGTGTTTGTATGTAAGTGTCTGTATGTAAGTGTCTCAGTGTCTGTTTGTAAGTGTCAGTATGTAAGTGTCTGTATGTAAGTGTCTATGTAAGTGTCTGTATGTAAGTGCTTGTATGTAAGTGTCTGTATGTAAGTGTCTGTATGTAAGTGTCTGTATGTAGGTGACTGTATGTAAGTGTGTGTATGTAAGTGTCTGTATGTAAGTGTCTGTATGTGTGTCAGTATCTGTATGTAAGTGTCTGTATGTAAGTGTCTGTATGTAAGTGTCTGTATGTAAGTGTCTGTATGTTAAGTGTCTGTATGTAAGTGTCTGTATGTAAGTATCTCAGTGTCTGTATGTAAGTTTCTGTATGTAAGTTTCTGTATGTAAGTGTCTCAGTGTCTGTATGTAAGTGTCTGTATGTAAGTGTCTGTATGTAAGTATCTGTATGTAAATGTCTGTGTGTAAGTGTCTGTATGTAAGTGGCTTAGTGTCTGTATGTAAGTGTCTGTATGTAAGTGTCTGTATGTGTCTGTATGTAAGTGTCTGTATGCAAGTGTCTGTATGTAAGTGGCTGTATGTAAGTGTCTGTAAGTGTCTGTATGTAAGTATCTGTATGTAAGTGTCTGTATGTAAGTTTCTGTATGTAAGTGTATGTTTGTAAGTGTCTGTATGTAAGTGTCTGTATGTAAGTGCCTGTTTGTAAGTGTCTGTATGTAAGTGCGTGTATATAAGTGCATGTATGTAAGTGTCTGTATGTAAGTGTCTCAGTGTCTGTATGTAAGTGTCTGTATGTAAGTGTCTCAGTGTCTGTATGTAAGTGTCTGTATGTAAGCTTCTGTATGTAAGTGTCTGTAAGTAGTGGCTCTATGTAAGTTTCTCAGTGTCTGTATGTAAGTGTCTGTATGTAAGTGTCTCAGTGTCTATATGTAAGTGTCTGTATGTAAGTGTCTGTATGTAAGTGTCTGTATGTAAATGTCTCAGTGTCTGTATGTAAGTGTATGTAAGCGTCTGTATGTAAGTGTCTATGTAAGTGTCTCAGTGTCTGTATGTAAGTGTCTGAATGTAAGTGTCTGTATGTAAGTGTCTTAGTGTCTGTATGTAAGTGTCTGTATGTAATTGTCTGTGTGTAAGTGTCTTTATGTAAGAGTCTGTATGTAAGTGTCTGTATGTAAGTGTCTAAGTGTGTGTATGTAAGGGTCTGTATGTAAGTGTCTGTATGTAAGTGTCTGTATGTAAGTGTCTGTATGTAAATGTTTGTATGTAAGTGTCTGTATGTAAGTGTCTCAGTGTCTGTTTGTGGCAGTATGTAAGTGTCTGTATGTAAGTGTCTATGTAAGTGTCTGTATGTAAGTGCCTGTATGTAAGTGTCTGTATGTAAGTGTCTGTATGTAAGTGTCTGTATGTAAGTGTGTGTATGTAAGTGTCTGTATGTAAGTGTCTGTATGTAAGTGTCTCAGTATCTGTATGTAAATGTCTTTATGTAAGTGTCTGTATGTAAGTGTCTGTATGTAAGTGTCTGTATGTAAGTCTCAGTGTCTGTATGTCAGTGTGTGTTTGTAAGTGTCTGTATGTAAGTGTCTGTATGTAAGTGTCTGTATTTAAGTGCCTCAGTGTCTGTAAGTAAGTGTCTAAGTAAGTGTCTGTATGTAAGTGTCTGTATGTAAGTGTCTGTATGTTAAGTGTTTGTATGTAAGTGTCTGTATGTGAATATCTCAGTGTCTGTATGTAAGTGTCTGTATGTAAGTGTCTGTATGTAAGTGTCTCAGTGTCTGTATGTAATTGTCTGTATATAAGTGTCTGTATGTAAGTGTCTGTATGTAAGTGTCTGTGTGTTAAGTGTCAGTCCGGCAAAACAACCCCCTACCTCCTCGCGGTGCCGGACGGGCAACTCTGTCGTGGACAGTGCTGTGGGGGGAGTTCCAATTTTGATTGGCTCCTCCCCTCATGGCATATGTGTCCACCACAGGGGCTAAACGGGGGCTCTGGACGGGTGCGAGGGGCTGGTAACCCCTCCACCTTCAATTAATTACCACAAAACCACGAATTAAAGTGAAATATGTAACAACTAAGCTTGTGCCGGAGGCCCCGGGGGGCCAGGCGTCTATGACGTCTCCTGGCAAAACCCCAATTGGCGGAGCCAGGAGATTGAATACCTACCCTCGGGGCTACTCCAGAAACAACGAAAAGCCACTACGGGTGGCCACGTGGAATGTTCGAACGCTCACTGCAGAGGAGAGGCTGCCACTCCTCTGTCGGGAGCTGGACCGGTACCGCCTGGATCTATGCGGCATTCAGGAGGTCCGGTGGACCGGCTCTGGCTCCTGCCACCATGAGGGGTGGACAGTCCTCTACTCGGGGCAGCAGACTGCCAAACAACAGGGTGTGGGTCTTCTTTTGAACAAAAGAATGAAGGGGGCGTGGGAGCGTGGCGGTGAGGTGTGGGAAGCTGTAAGCCCCAGGCTACTTTGGGCTCGCCTTCCCATCAACCGGAGGCGAGGAATGGTGGTCGTGGTTACTTATGCCCCCACCGAAGATGAACATCCGTGGAGGGATGCAGGCAAAGCCGATGAGTCAGATGCCTTCTATGACCTCCTGTCACAGGTGCTGGCTAAAGTGGCCCCTCGGGATAGAGTCATCATGTTGGGTGACTTCAATGCCCGAGTTGGTCATGATACTGGCACCTGGTCTGGAGTGATTGGAGGGCATGGGCCAGATCAGCTCAATAACAATGGTAGGAGGCTGCTAGATTTTTGTGCAGCCCATGGGCTTGTAATTACCAACACGCTGTTCCGGCATCGGCGCATCCACACAACATCATGGATGCATGCCGGGTCCAAGCAAGAACATCTGCTGGACTACATAGTGACGGACCAGCGAATGCGAGCCCATGTCCTTGACACCAGGACCTACCGTGGAGCTGATCTGCCCTCTGACCATCGACTAGTCATTTGTAAGATGCGCCTGCCATTCTTCCACTCCGGTGGTGGGTGTACACCCAGGACCCCATTCCAACCTAAAGTGGCCTGGTCTCAGTTATCTGATGAAAGTTGCAAGCGAGAATTTCATCATCGCTTGCGGCTGGGATTGGCATCGTCCCCGACTCCTCCTGATGTCGAGGGTAAATGGGCGAGGTTTAGGACTGTGACTCATGCAGCTGCAATGGCTGCTTTGGGTACGCGGTCCAGACCTCCCCAGACACCCTGGATGACAGAGGAGTTGTTCAGGATGGTTGAGAAAAAGCGACAGGCCCACTGTCATCGGCTACAGAATCCCACGTCAGAGAATGAGGAGGCTTACCGCAGCCTTCGCTCGGAGGTTCGGAGAGCCGTGAGGCGCTGCAAGGATGGGTGGTGGTCGCGGGTTGCTGAGGAGATGGAGTCTGCCTCAGTGGCCCGTGATCACAAATCGCTATTTAACTCCATCAAAAAAGTAACCTGCAGCGCCACACCTATTACCATCATTAGGGGAAAAAACGGTGATCCAATTTCCGACCCCCAGGAACAGGTTCGCAGATTTGCTGAGCATTTCTGTGAGGTCCTGGGGGAGGGAAAATCCCACAGCCAGGAAAACATCGTGGCACAAAGTGAGGATGACCCTGCTGAGGCTGCGGTGCCTCAAATATTGGATGAAGTCACCCCCTGTGAGTGGCTGGCTGAGGTGCCATCTGCTGAGGAAGTATTGAAGGCGATCCGGAGTCTGAGACCAGGAAAGGCAGCGGGCAGAGATGATCTCCCAAGCGAAATGCTGAGGGAGGGTGGCGTTTGTGCACAGACTGCCCTATATGACATCATAACAACAGTCTGGACCACTGGACGGGTTCCGCAGGATTGGAAGGATGCCCTGGTGGTCCCCCTTTTTAAGAAGGGGGACCGCACAGACTGTAACAACTACAGGGGCATCTCACTCCTCAGTGTGCCGGGAAAGGTCCTGGCAAGGATTATTCAGCATCGCCTTGCCGGGCACGCTGAGGAGAGGCTTGCGGAGCCCCAATGCGGTTTCAGGAAAGGGCGGTCCTGCACAGATGCCATATTTTCTGTCCGTCTGCTACAGCAGAGGTGTAGGGAATTCCAACAAGACCTACATCTCTGCTTTATTGACCTGGTCAAGGCCTATGATACCATCAGTAGGCCTGGGCTCTGGGTCGTTCTTCGTGCTTTTGGAGTACCTGACCCTCTGCTCACGATCATTAAGGACCTTCATGATGGTGAGCGGGCCCGGGTAAAACTACGTGGCCGGGAGTCAGAGCCATTCCCTGTACACCTTGGGGTGCGACAGGGATGTCCTCTGGCTCCCACATTATTTAACATCTATTTTGACCACGTAGTTCGTGAAGCCTTCAATAGCTGTACCGGGGGAATCTCCATATGGTACAGATATAATGGGAGGCTAATCGATGCCCGGGTGCGGTCAAGGGATGGCTCCCTATTGCTCAACCACGTTATGTATGCTGATGACTTGGTAATAGCTGCTCAGTCAGAGGAGGAGTTGCAGACGCTGCTGCTGAGACTGGAGCGTGCCACTAAGAGGTGGGGCCTTACCATCAGCCCCACCAAAACTAAGCACCTGCCTGGGTATTTTGTACCATCGGACACTCCACCCCCACAACTCCCAATCGGTGATGGGGCAGTTGTGGAGAGAGTGGAGAGTTTCCCATACCTGGGCAGTGTGCTTATGACTGGCTCCAGTTTAACAGCAGAGGTCTCACTCCGAATCAGTCGAGCGGCAATATCTTTTCATCGGTTGCGTAACGCTGTGTGGAAGCTACCTGGTCTGTCGCTCCGCACTAAGCTTCAGGTCTTCTCGGCCACGGTCATTCCCTCCCTTCTCTACGCTTGCGAAACGTGGACCCCCCTAATGGAACATCTTCGCCGGTTAGAAACATTTAGGCTGACCTGCCTACGATCCATTCTGGGTTTAACCAGACTGGATTGTGTGAGGAGCTCACAAATCCTTGAAAGAAATGGGCAGGGTCCCATCGGTGAGCTCCTCCGGCAGGCAAGGCTGCGATGGCTGGGTCATGTAGCCCGCATGCCCAGCCACCGCATGCCGAAACAGCTTTTGTTTGGCCGGATTGAGGGGGCTAAGCGGGCGCGGCACGGGCTAGAGAAGAGATGGAGTGATGTGGTACAGGAGGACGTGGAGCTGAGTGGACTTGCCGATGACTGGTACCAGCGGTGTCAAGATCGGCCTCTGTGGAGGAGGCTCGTGAAGGATGCTACTGGGCAGTTGGAGGCAGTCGCCCTCCAACAACAACGGAGGGCGGAGGAGCGACGCTCACAACAGCGAGCGGAGCGCCGGGTGGCTAAAGCACAGCAGGTTGGCACAGTAGGGGGCACAGGTGGTGCATCAGCCAGTCATCTCAGTCAGTCGACCCGTGGCACCTGGGTCTGCCCCGTGACCTCCTGCCAGCGGGCGTTCGACACTTCACGTGGCCTCAGGGTGCACATAGCCTGGCACAAGCGTCGTGGTGACGTCACCGCCACTTAGTGGTGAATGGCGGTTGTTGTTGTTGTATGTAAGTATCTCAGTGTCTGTATGTAAGTTTCTGTATGTAAGTGTCTGTATGTAAGTGTCTCAGTGTCTGTATGTAAGTGTCTGTATGTAAGTATCTGTATGTAAATGTCTGTGTGTAAGTGTCTGTATGTAAGTGTCTTAGTGTCTGTATGTAAGTGTCTGTATGTAAGTGTCTGTATGTGTCTGTATGTAAGTGTCTGTATGTAAGTGTCTGTATGTAAGTGTCTGTATGTAAGTGGCTGTATGTAAGTGTCTGTAAGTGTCTGTATGTAAGTATCTGTATGTAAGTGTCTGTATGTAAGTTTCTGTATGTAAGTGTATGTTTGTAAGTGTCTGTATGTAAGTGTCTGTATGTAAGTGCCTGTTTGTAAGTGTCTGTATGTAAGTGTCTGTATATAAATGCCTGTATGTAAGTGTCTGTATGTAAGTGTCTCAGTGTCTGTATGTAAGTGTCTGTATGTAAGTGTCTCAGTGTCTGTATGTAAGTGTCTGTATGTAAGCTTCTGTATGGAAGTGTCTGTAAGTAGTGTCTCTATGTGTCTCAGTGTCTGTATGTAAGTTTCTGTATGTAAGTGTCTGAATGTAAGTGTCTGTATGTAAGTGTCTGTATGTCAGTGTCTCAGTGTCTGTATGTAAGTGTCTGTATGTAAGTGTCTCAGTGTCTGTATGTAAGTGTCTGTATGTAAGCGTCTGTATGTGTCTATGTAAGTGTCTCAGTGTCTATATTTAAGTGTCTGTATGTAAGTGTCTGTATGTAAGTGTCTCAGTGTCTGTATGTAAGTGTATGTAAGTGTCTGTATGTAAGTGTATGTATGTAAGTGTCTTAGTGTCTGTATGTAAGTGTATGTAAGCGTCTGTATGTAAGTGTCTATGTAAGTGTCTCAGTGTCTGTATGTAAGTGTCTGTATGTAATTGTCTGTATGTAAGTGTCTGTATGTAAGTGTCTGTATATAAGTGTCTGTATGTAAGTGTCTGTATGTAAGTGTCTCAGTGTCTGTTTGTCAGTATGTAAGTGTCTGTATGTAAGTGTATGTATGTAAGTGTCTGTATGTAAGTGTCTGTATGTGTCTGTATGTAATTGTCTGTATGCAAGTGTCTGTATGTAAGTGTCTGTATGTAAGTGGCTGTATGTAAGTGTCTGTAAGTGTCTGTATGTAAGTATCTGTATGTAAGTGTCTGTATGTAAGTTTCTGTATGTAAGTGTATGTTTGTAAGTGTCTGTAGTAAGTGTCTGTATGTAAGTGCCTGTTTGTAAGTGTCTGTATGCAAGTGCGTGTATATAAGTGCATGTATGTAAGTGTCTGTATGTAAGTGTCTCAGTGTCTGTATGTAAGTGTCTGTATGTAAGTGTCTCAGTGTCTGTATGTAAGTGTCTGTATGTAAGCTTCTGTATGTAAGTGTCTGTAAGTAGTGGCTCTATGTAAGTGTCTCAGTGTCTGTATGTAAGTGTCTGTATGTAAGTGTCTCAGTGTCTGTATGTAAGTGTCTGTATGTAAGTGTCTGTATGTAAGTGTCTGTATGTAAATGTCTCAGTGTCTGTATGTAAGTGTATGTAAGCGTCTGTATGTAAGTGTCTATGTAAGTGTCTCAGTGTCTGTATGTAAGTGTCTGTATGTAAGTGTCTGTATGTAAGTGTCTTAGTGTCTGTATGTAAGTGTCTGTATGTAATTGTCTGTGTGTAAGTGTCTTTATGTAAGAGTCTGTATGTAAGTGTCTGTATGTAAGTGTCTAAGTGTCTGTATGTAAGTGTCTTTATGTAAGAGTCTGTATGTAAGTGTCTGTATGTAAGTGTCTAAGTGTGTGTATGTAAGGGTCTGTATGTAAGTGTCTGTATGTAAGTGGCTGTATGTAAGTGTCTGTAAGTGTCTGTATGTAAGTATCTGTATGTAAGTGTCTGTATGTAAGTTTCTGTATGTAAGTGTCTCTATGTAAGTATCTGTATGTAAGTGTCTGTATGTCAGTGTCACAGTGTCAGTATGTAACTGTCTGTATGTAAGTGTCTGTATGTAATTGTCTGTATGTAAGTGTCTGTATGTAAGTGTCTGTATGTAAATGTCTCAGTGTCTGTATGTAAGTGTCTGTATGTAAGCGTCTGTATGTAAGTGTCTCAGTGTCTGTATGTAAGTGTCTGTATGTAAGCGTCTGTATGTAAGTGTCTATGTAAGTGTCTCAGTGTCTTTATGTAAATGTCTGTATGTAAGTGTCTCAGTGTCTGTATGTAAGTGTCTGTATGTAAGTGTCTGTATGTAAGTGTGTGTATGTAAGTGTCTGTATGTAAGTGTCTCAGTGTTTTTATGTAAGTGTCTGTATGTAAGTGTCTCAGTGTCTGTATGTAAGTGTCTGTATGTAAGCGTCTGTATGTAAGTGTCTATGTAAGTGTCTCAGTGTCTTTATGTAAATGTCTGTATGTAAGTGTCTCAGTGTCTGTATGTAAGTGTCTGTATGTAAGTGTCTGTATGTAAGTGTGTGTATGTAAGTGTCTGTATGTAAGTGTCTCAGTGTTTGTATGTAAGTGTCTGTATGTAAGTGTCTCAGTGTCTGTATGTAAATGTCTGTATGTAGGTGTCTGTATGTAAGTGTCTTAGTGTCTGTATGTAAGTGTCTGTATGTAATTGTCTGTATGTAAGTGTCTTTATGTAAGAGTCTGTATGTAAGTGTCTGTATGTAAGTGTCTAAGTGTCTGTATGTAAGTGTCTTTATGTAAGAGTCTGTATGTAAGCGTCTGTATGTAAGTGTCTCAGTGTCTGTATGTAAGTGTCTGTATGTAAGCGTCTGTATGTAAGTGTCTATGTAAGTGTCTCAGTGTCTTTATGTAAATGTCTGTATGTAAGTGTCTCAGTGTCTGTATGTAAGTGTCTGTATGTAAGTGTCTGTATGTAAGTGTGTGTATGTAAGTGTCTGTATGTAAGTGTCTCAGTGTTTGTATGTAAGTGTCTGTATGTAAGTGTCTCAGTGTCTGTATGTAAGTGTCTGTATGTAAGCGTCTGTATGTAAGTGTCTATGTAAGTGTCTCAGTGTCTTTATGTAAATGTCTGTATGTAAGTGTCTCAGTGTCTGTATGTAAGTGTCTGTATGTAAGTGTCTGTATGTAAGTGTGTGTATGTAAGTGTCTGTATGTAAGTGTCTCAGTGTTTGTATGTAAGTGTCTGTATGTAAGTGTCTCAGTGTCTGTATGTAAATGTCTGTATGTAGGTGTCTGTATGTAAGTGTCTTAGTGTCTGTATGTAAGTGTCTGTATGTAATTGTCTGTATGTAAGTGTCTTTATGTAAGAGTCTGTATGTAAGTGTCTGTATGTAAGTGTCTAAGTGTCTGTATGTAAGTGTCTTTATGTAAGAGTCTGTATGTAAGTGTCTGTATGTAAGTGTCTAAGTGTCTGTATGTAAGGGTCTGTATGTAAGTGTCTGTATGTAAGTGTCTGTATGTAAGTGTCTGTATGTAAGTGTTTGTATGTAAGTGTCTGTATGTAAGTGTCTCAGTGTCTGTTTGTGTCAGTATGTAAGTGTCTGTATGTAAGTGTCTGTATGTAAGTCTCAGTGTCTGTATGTCAGTGTGTGTTTGTAAGTGTCTGTATGTAAGTGTCTGTATGTAAGTGTCTGTATTTAAGTGTCTCAGTGTCTGTAAGTAAGTGTCTAAGTAAGTGTCTGTATGTAAGTGTCTGTATGTAAGTGTCTGTAAGTAGTGGCTCTATGTAAGTGTCTCAGTGTCTGTATGTAAGTGTCTGTATGTAAGTGTCTCAGTGTCTGTATGTAAGTGTCTGTATGTAAGTGTCTGTATGTAAGTGTCTGTATGTAAATGTCTCAGTGTCTGTATGTAAGTGTATGTAAGCGTCTGTATGTAAGTGTCTATGTAAGTGTCTCAGTGTCTGTATGTAAGTGTCTGTATGTAAGTGTCTGTATGTAAGTGTCTTAGTGTCTGTATGTAAGTGTCTGTATGTAATTGTCTGTGTGTAAGTGTCTTTATGTAAGAGTCTGTATGTAAGTGTCTGTATGTAAGTGTCTAAGTGTCTGTATGTAAGTGTCTTTATGTAAGAGTCTGTATGTAAGTGTCTGTATGTAAGTGTCTAAGTGTGTGTATGTAAGGGTCTGTATGTAAGTGTCTGTATGTAAGTGGCTGTATGTAAGTGTCTGTAAGTGTCTGTATGTAAGTATCTGTATGTAAGTGTCTGTATGTAAGCGTCTGTATGTAAGTGTCTCAGTGTCTGTATGTAAGTGTCTGTATGTAAGCGTCTGTATGTAAGTGTCTATGTAAGTGTCTCAGTGTCTTTATGTAAATGTCTGTATGTAAGTGTCTCAGTGTCTGTATGTAAGTGTCTGTATGTAAGTGTCTGTATGTAAGTGTGTGTATGTAAGTGTCTGTATGTAAGTGTCTCAGTGTTTGTATGTAAGTGTCTGTATGTAAGTGTCTCAGTGTCTGTATGTAAGTGTCTGTATGTAAGCGTCTGTATGTAAGTGTCTATGTAAGTGTCTCAGTGTCTTTATGTAAATGTCTGTATGTAAGTGTCTCAGTGTCTGTATGTAAGTGTCTGTATGTAAGTGTCTGTATGTAAGTGTGTGTATGTAAGTGTCTGTATGTAAGTGTCTCAGTGTTTGTATGTAAGTGTCTGTATGTAAGTGTATCAGTGTCTGTATGTAAATGTCTGTATGTAGGTGTCTGTATGTAAGTGTCTTAGTGTCTGTATGTAAGTGTCTGTATGTAATTGTCTGTATGTAAGTGTCTTTATGTAAGAGTCTGTATGTAAGTGTCTGTATGTAAGTGTCTAAGTGTCTGTATGTAAGTGTCTTTATGTAAGAGTCTGTATGTAAGCGTCTGTATGTAAGTGTCTCAGTGTCTGTATGTAAGTGTCTGTATGTAAGCGTCTGTATGTAAGTGTCTATGTAAGTGTCTCAGTGTCTTTATGTAAATGTCTGTATGTAAGTGTCTCAGTGTCTGTATGTAAGTGTCTGTATGTAAGTGTCTGTATGTAAGTGTGTGTATGTAAGTGTCTGTATGTAAGTGTCTCAGTGTTTGTATGTAAGTGTCTGTATGTAAGTGTCTCAGTGTCTGTATGTAAGTGTCTGTATGTAAGCGTCTGTATGTAAGTGTCTATGTAAGTGTCTCAGTGTCTTTATGTAAATGTCTGTATGTAAGTGTCTCAGTGTCTGTATGTAAGTGTCTGTATGTAAGTGTCTGTATGTAAGTGTGTGTATGTAAGTGTCTGTATGTAAGTGTCTCAGTGTTTGTATGTAAGTGTCTGTATGTAAGTGTCTCAGTGTCTGTATGTAAATGTCTGTATGTAGGTGTCTGTATGTAAGTGTCTTAGTGTCTGTATGTAAGTGTCTGTATGTAATTGTCTGTATGTAAGTGTCTTTATGTAAGAGTCTGTATGTAAGTGTCTGTATGTAAGTGTCTAAGTGTCTGTATGTAAGTGTCTTTATGTAAGAGTCTGTATGTAAGTGTCTGTATGTAAGTGTCTAAGTGTCTGTATGTAAGGGTCTGTATGTAAGTGTCTGTATGTAAGTGTCTGTATGTAAGTGTCTGTATGTAAGTGTTTGTATGTAAGTGTCTGTATGTAAGTGTCTCAGTGTCTGTTTGTGTCAGTATGTAAGTGTCTGTATGTAAGTGTCTGTATGTAAGTCTCAGTGTCTGTATGTCAGTGTGTGTTTGTAAGTGTCTGTATGTAAGTGTCTGTATGTAAGTGTCTGTATTTAAGTGTCTCAGTGTCTGTAAGTAAGTGTCTAAGTAAGTGTCTGTATGTAAGTGTCTGTATGTAAGTGTCTGTAAGTAGTGGCTCTATGTAAGTGTCTCAGTGTCTGTATGTAAGTGGCTCTATGTAAGTGTCTCAGTGTCTGTATGTAAGTGTCTGTATGTAAGTGTCTCAGTGTCTGTATGTAAGTGTCTGTATGTAAGTGTCTGTATGTAAGTGTCTGTATGTAAATGTCTCAGTGTCTGTATGTAAGTGTATGTAAGCGTCTGTATGTAAGTGTCTATGTAAGTGTCTCAGTGTCTGTATGTAAGTGTCTGTATGTAAGTGTCTGTATGTAAGTGTCTTAGTGTCTGTATGTAAGTGTCTGTATGTAATTGTCTGTGTGTAAGTGTCTTTATGTAAGAGTCTGTATGTAAGTGTCTGTATGTAAGTGTCTAAGTGTCTGTATGTAAGTGTCTTTATGTAAGAGTCTGTATGTAAGTGTCTGTATGTAAGTGTCTAAGTGTGTGTATGTAAGGGTCTGTATGTAAGTGTCTGTATGTAAGTGGCTGTATGTAAGTGTCTGTAAGTGTCTGTATGTAAGTATCTGTATGTAAGTGTCTGTATGTAAGTTTCTGTATGTAAGTGTCTCTATGTAAGTATCTGTATGTAAGTGTCTGTATGTCAGTGTCACAGTGTCAGTATGTAACTGTCTGTATGTAAGTGTCTGTATGTAATTGTCTGTATGTAAGTGTCTGTATGTAAGTGTCTGTATGTAAATGTCTCAGTGTCTGTATGTAAGTGTCTGTATGTAAGCGTCTGTATGTAAGTGTCTCAGTGTCTGTATGTAAGTGTCTGTATGTAAGCGTCTGTATGTAAGTGTCTATGTAAGTGTCTCAGTGTCTTTATGTAAATGTCTGTATGTAAGTGTCTCAGTGTCTGTATGTGTCTCAGTGTCTGTATGTAAGTGTCTGTATGTAAGTGTCTCAGTGTCTGTATGTAAGTGTCTGTATGTAAGTGTCTGTATGTAAGTGTGTGTATGTAAGTGTCTGTATGTAAGTGTCTCAGTGTCTGTATGTAAGTGTCTGTATGTAAGTGTCTCAGTGTCTGTATGTAAATGTCTGTATGTAGGTGTCTGTATGTAAGTGTCTTAGTGTCTGTATGTAAGTGTCTGTATGTAATTGTCTGTATGTAAGTGTCTTTATGTAAGAGTCTGTATGTAAGTGTCTGTATGTAAGTGTCTAAGTGTCTGTATGTAAGTGTCTTTATGTAAGAGTCTGTATGTAAGTGTCTGTATGTAAGTGTCTAAGTGTCTGTATGTAAGGGTCTGTATGTAAGTGTCTGTATGTAAGTGTCTGTATGTAAGTGTCTGTATGTAAGTGTTTGTATGTAAGTGTCTGTATGTAAGTGTCTCAGTGTCTGTTTGTGTCAGTATGTAAGTGTCTGTATGTAAGTGTCTGTATGTAAGTCTCAGTGTCTGTATGTCAGTGTGTGTTTGTAAGTGTCTGTATGTAAGTGTCTGTATGTAAGTGTCTGTATTTAAGTGTCTCAGTGTCTGTAAGTAAGTGTCTAAGTAAGTGTCTGTATGTAAGTGTCTGTATGTAAGTGTCTGTAAGTAGTGGCTCTATGTAAGTGTCTCAGTGTCTGTATGTAAGTGTCTGTATGTAAGTGTCTCAGTGTCTGTATGTAAGTGTCTGTATGTAAGTGTCTGTATGTAAGTGTCTGTATGTAAATGTCTCAGTGTCTGTATGTAAGTGTATGTAAGCGTCTGTATGTAAGTGTCTATGTAAGTGTCTCAGTGTCTGTATGTAAGTGTCTGTATGTAAGTGTCTGTATGTAAGTGTCTTAGTGTCTGTATGTAAGTGTCTGTATGTAATTGTCTGTGTGTAAGTGTCTTTATGTAAGAGTCTGTATGTAAGTGTCTGTATGTAAGTGTCTAAGTGTCTGTATGTAAGTGTCTTTATGTAAGAGTCTGTATGTAAGTGTCTGTATGTAAGTGTCTAAGTGTGTGTATGTAAGGGTCTGTATGTAAGTGTCTGTATGTAAGTGGCTGTATGTAAGTGTCTGTAAGTGTCTGTATGTAAGTATCTGTATGTAAGTGTCTGTATGTAAGTTTCTGTATGTAAGTGTCTCTATGTAAGTATCTGTATGTAAGTGTCTGTATGTCAGTGTCACAGTGTCAGTATGTAACTGTCTGTATGTAAGTGTCTGTATGTAATTGTCTGTATGTAAGTGTCTGTATGTAAGTGTCTGTATGTAAATGTCTCAGTGTCTGTATGTAAGTGTCTGTATGTAAGCGTCTGTATGTAAGTGTCTGTATGTAAATGTTTGTATGTAAGTGTCTGTATGTAAGTGTCTCAGTGTCTGTTTGTGTCAGTATGTAAGTGTCTGTATGTAAGTGTCTGTATGTAAGTGTCTGTATGTAAATGTTTGTATGTAAGTGTCTGTATGTAAGTGTCTCAGTGTCTGTTTGTGTCAGTATGTAAGTGTCTGTATGTAAGTGTCTATGTAAGTGTCTGTATGTAAGTGCCTGTATGTAAGTGTCTGTATGTAAGTGTCTGTATGTAAGTGTCTGTATGTAAGTGTGTGTATGTAAGTGTCTGTATGTAAGTGTCTGTATGTAAGTGTCTCAGTATCTGTATGTAAATGTCTTTATGTAAGTGTCTGTATGTAAGTGTCTGTATGTAAGTGTCTGTATGTAAGTCTCAGTGTCTGTATGTCAGTGTGTGTTTGTAAGTGTCTGTATGTAAGTGTCTGTATGTAAGTGTCTGTATTTAAGTGCCTCAGTGTCTGTAAATAAGTGTCTAAGTAAGTGTCTGTATGTAAGTGTCTGTATGTAAGTGTCTGTATGTTAAGTGTTTGTATGTAAGTGTCTGTATGTGAATATCTCAGTGTCTGTATGTAAGTGTCTGTATGTAAGTGTCTGTATGTAAGTGTCTCAGTGTCTGTATGTAAGTGTCTGTATGTAAGTGTCTGTATGTAAGTGTCTGTATGTAAGTGTCTGTGTGTTAAGTGTCTGTATGTAAGTGTCTGTATGTAAGTATCTCAGTGTCTATATGTAAGTTTCTGTATGTAAGTGTCTGTATGTAAGTGTCTCAGTGTCTGTATGTAAGTGTCTGTATGTAAGTATCTGTATGTAAATGTCTGTGTGTAAGTGTCTGTATGTAAGTGTCTTAGTGTCTGTATGTAAGTGTCTGTATGTAAGTGTCTGTATGTGTCTGTATGTAAGTGTCTGTATGTAAGTGTCTGTATGTAAGTGTCTGTATGTAAGTGGCTGTATGTAAGTGTCTGTAAGTGTCTGTATGTAAGTATCTGTATGTAAGTGTCTGTATGTAAGTTTCTGTATGTAAGTGTATGTTTGTAAGTGTCTGTATGTAAGTGTCTGTATGTAAGTGCCTGTTTGTAAGTGTCTGTATGTAAGTGTCTGTATATAAGTGCCTGTATGTAAGTGTCTGTATGTAAGTGTCTCAGTGTCTGTATGTAAGTGTCTGTATGTAAGTGTCTCAGTGTCTGTATGTAAGTGTCTGTATGTAAGCTTCTGTATGGAAGTGTCTGTAAGTAGTGTCTCTATGTGTCTCAGTGTCTGTATGTAAGTTTCTGTATGTAAGTGTCTGAATGTAAGTGTCTGTATGTAAGTGTCTGTATGTCAGTGTCTCAGTGTCTGTATGTAAGTGTCTGTATGTAAGTGTCTCAGTGTCTGTATGTAAGTGTCTGTATGTAAGCGTCTGTATGTGTCTATGTAAGTGTCTCAGTGTCTATATTTAAGTGTCTGTATGTAAGTGTCTGTATGTAAGTGTCTCAGTGTCTGTATGTAAGTGTATGTAAGTGTCTGTATGTAAGTGTATGTATGTAAGTGTCTTAGTGTCTGTATGTAAGTGTATGTAAGCGTCTGTATGTAAGTGTCTATGTAAGTGTCTCAGTGTCTGTATGTAAGTGTCTGTATGTAATTATCTGTATGTAAGTGTCTGTATGTAAGTGTCTGTATATAAGTGTCTGTATGTAAGTGTCTGTATGTAAGTGTCTCAGTGTCTGTTTGTGTCAGTATGTAAGTGTCTGTATGTAAGTGTATGTATGTAAGTGTCTGTATGTAAGTGTCTGTATGTGTCTGTATGTAATTGTCTGTATGCAAGTGTCTGTATGTAAGTGTCTGTATGTAAGTGTCTCAGTGTCTGTATGTAAGTGTCTGTATGTAAGTGTCTGTATGTAAGTGTGTGTATGTAAGTGTCTGTATGTGTCTGTATGTAATTGTCTGTATGCAAGTGTCTGTATGTAAGTGTCTGTATGTAAGTGGCTGTATGTAAGTGTCTGTAAGTGTCTGTATGTAAGTATCTGTATGTAAGTGTCTGTATGTAAGTTTCTGTATGTAAGTGTATGTTTGTAAGTGTCTGTAGTAAGTGTCTGTATGTAAGTGCCTGTTTGTAAGTGTCTGTATGCAAGTGCGTGTATATAAGTGCATGTATGTAAGTGTCTGTATGTAAGTGTCTCAGTGTCTGTATGTAAGTGTCTGTATGTAAGTGTCTCAGTGTCTGTATGTAAGTGTCTGTATGTAAGCTTCTGTATGTAAGTGTCTGTAAGTAGTGGCTCTATGTAAGTGTCTCAGTGTCTGTATGTAAGTGTCTGTATGTAAGTGTCTCAGTGTCTGTATGTAAGTGTCTGTATGTAAGTGTCTGTATGTAAGTGTCTGTATGTAAATGTCTCAGTGTCTGTATGTAAGTGTATGTAAGCGTCTGTATGTAAGTGTCTATGTAAGTGTCTCAGTGTCTGTATGTAAGTGTCTGTATGTAAGTGTCTGTATGTAAGTGTCTTAGTGTCTGTATGTAAGTGTCTGTATGTAATTGTCTGTGTGTAAGTGTCTTTATGTAAGAGTCTGTATGTAAGTGTCTGTATGTAAGTGTCTAAGTGTCTGTATGTAAGTGTCTTTATGTAAGAGTCTGTATGTAAGTGTCTGTATGTAAGTGTCTAAGTGTGTGTATGTAAGGGTCTGTATGTAAGTGTCTGTATGTAAGTGGCTGTATGTAAGTGTCTGTAAGTGTCTGTATGTAAGTATCTGTATGTAAGTGTCTGTATGTAAGTTTCTGTATGTAAGTGTCTCTATGTAAGTATCTGTATGTAAGTGTCTGTATGTCAGTGTCACAGTGTCAGTATGTAACTGTCTGTATGTAAGTGTCTGTATGTAATTGTCTGTATGTAAGTGTCTGTATGTAAGTGTCTGTATGTAAATGTCTCAGTGTCTGTATGTAAGTGTCTGTATGTAAGCGTCTGTATGTAAGTGTCTCAGTGTCTGTATGTAAGTGTCTGTATGTAAGCGTCTGTATGTAAGTGTCTATGTAAGTGTCTCAGTGTCTTTATGTAAATGTCTGTATGTAAGTGTCTCAGTGTCTGTATGTAAGTGTCTGTATGTAAGTGTCTGTATGTAAGTGTCTCAGTGTCTGTATGTAAGTGTCTGTATGTAAGTGTCTGTATGTAAGTGTGTGTATGTAAGTGTCTGTATGTAAGTGTCTCAGTGTTTGTATGTAAGTGTCTGTATGTAAGTGTCTCAGTGTCTGTATGTAAATGTCTGTATGTAGGTGTCTGTATGTAAGTGTCTTAGTGTCTGTATGTAAGTGTCTGTATGTAATTGTCTGTATGTAAGTGTCTTTATGTAAGAGTCTGTATGTAAGTGTCTGTATGTAAGTGTCTAAGTGTCTGTATGTAAGTGTCTTTATGTAAGAGTCTGTATGTAAGTGTCTGTATGTAAGTGTCTAAGTGTCTGTATGTAAGGGTCTGTATGTAAGTGTCTGTATGTAAGTGTCTGTATGTAAGTGTCTGTATGTAAGTGTTTGTATGTAAGTGTCTGTATGTAAGTGTCTCAGTGTCTGTTTGTGTCAGTATGTAAGTGTCTGTATGTAAGTGTCTGTATGTAAGTCTCAGTGTCTGTATGTCAGTGTGTGTTTGTAAGTGTCTGTATGTAAGTGTCTGTATGTAAGTGTCTGTATTTAAGTGTCTCAGTGTCTGTAAGTAAGTGTCTAAGTAAGTGTCTGTATGTAAGTGTCTGTATGTAAGTGTCTGTAAGTAGTGGCTCTATGTAAGTGTCTCAGTGTCTGTATGTAAGTGTCTGTATGTAAGTGTCTCAGTGTCTGTATGTAAGTGTCTGTATGTAAGTGTCTGTATGTAAGTGTCTGTATGTAAATGTCTCAGTGTCTGTATGTAAGTGTATGTAAGCGTCTGTATGTAAGTGTCTATGTAAGTGTCTCAGTGTCTGTATGTAAGTGTCTGTATGTAAGTGTCTGTATGTAAGTGTCTTAGTGTCTGTATGTAAGTGTCTGTATGTAATTGTCTGTGTGTAAGTGTCTTTATGTAAGAGTCTGTATGTAAGTGTCTGTATGTAAGTGTCTAAGTGTCTGTATGTAAGTGTCTTTATGTAAGAGTCTGTATGTAAGTGTCTGTATGTAAGTGTCTAAGTGTGTGTATGTAAGGGTCTGTATGTAAGTGTCTGTATGTAAGTGGCTGTATGTAAGTGTCTGTAAGTGTCTGTATGTAAGTATCTGTATGTAAGTGTCTGTATGTAAGTTTCTGTATGTAAGTGTCTCTATGTAAGTATCTGTATGTAAGTGTCTGTATGTCAGTGTCACAGTGTCAGTATGTAACTGTCTGTATGTAAGTGTCTGTATGTAATTGTCTGTATGTAAGTGTCTGTATGTAAGTGTCTGTATGTAAATGTCTCAGTGTCTGTATGTAAGTGTCTGTATGTAAGCGTCTGTATGTAAGTGTCTCAGTGTCTGTATGTAAGTGTCTGTATGTAAGCGTCTGTATGTAAGTGTCTATGTAAGTGTCTCAGTGTCTTTATGTAAATGTCTGTATGTAAGTGTCTCAGTGTCTGTATGTGTCTCAGTGTCTGTATGTAAGTGTCTGTATGTAAGTGTCTCAGTGTCTGTATGTAAGTGTCTGTATGTAAGTGTCTGTATGTAAGTGTGTGTATGTAAGTGTCTGTATGTAAGTGTCTCAGTGTCTGTATGTAAGTGTCTGTATGTAAGTGTCTCAGTGTCTGTATGTAAATGTCTGTATGTAGGTGTCTGTATGTAAGTGTCTTAGTGTCTGTATGTAAGTGTCTGTATGTAATTGTCTGTATGTAAGTGTCTTTATGTAAGAGTCTGTATGTAAGTGTCTGTATGTAAGTGTCTAAGTGTCTGTATGTAAGTGTCTTTATGTAAGAGTCTGTATGTAAGTGTCTGTATGTAAGTGTCTAAGTGTCTGTATGTAAGGGTCTGTATGTAAGTGTCTGTATGTAAGTGTCTGTATGTAAGTGTCTGTATGTAAGTGTTTGTATGTAAGTGTCTGTATGTAAGTGTCTCAGTGTCTGTTTGTGTCAGTATGTAAGTGTCTGTATGTAAGTGTCTGTATGTAAGTCTCAGTGTCTGTATGTCAGTGTGTGTTTGTAAGTGTCTGTATGTAAGTGTCTGTATGTAAGTGTCTGTATTTAAGTGTCTCAGTGTCTGTAAGTAAGTGTCTAAGTAAGTGTCTGTATGTAAGTGTCTGTATGTAAGTGTCTGTAAGTAGTGGCTCTATGTAAGTGTCTCAGTGTCTGTATGTAAGTGTCTGTATGTAAGTGTCTCAGTGTCTGTATGTAAGTGTCTGTATGTAAGTGTCTGTATGTAAGTGTCTGTATGTAAATGTCTCAGTGTCTGTATGTAAGTGTATGTAAGCGTCTGTATGTAAGTGTCTATGTAAGTGTCTCAGTGTCTGTATGTAAGTGTCTGTATGTAAGTGTCTGTATGTAAGTGTCTTAGTGTCTGTATGTAAGTGTCTGTATGTAATTGTCTGTGTGTAAGTGTCTTTATGTTAGAGTCTGTATGTAAGTGTCTGTATGTAAGTGTCTAAGTGTCTGTATGTAAGTGTCTTTATGTAAGAGTCTGTATGTAAGTGTCTGTATGTAAGTGTCTAAGTGTGTGTATGTAAGGGTCTGTATGTAAGTGTCTGTATGTAAGTGGCTGTATGTAAGTGTCTGTAAGTGTCTGTATGTAAGTATCTGTATGTAAGTGTCTGTATGTAAGTTTCTGTATGTAAGTGTCTCTATGTAAGTATCTGTATGTAAGTGTCTGTATGTCAGTGTCACAGTGTCAGTATGTAACTGTCTGTATGTAAGTGTCTGTATGTAATTGTCTGTATGTAAGTGTCTGTATGTAAGTGTCTGTATGTAAATGTCTCAGTGTCTGTATGTAAGTGTCTGTATGTAAGCGTCTGTATGTAAGTGTCTGTATGTAAATGTTTGTATGTAAGTGTCTGTATGTAAGTGTCTCAGTGTCTGTTTGTGTCAGTATGTAAGTGTCTGTATGTAAGTGTCTGTATGTAAGTGTCTGTATGTAAATGTTTGTATGTAAGTGTCTGTATGTAAGTGTCTCAGTGTCTGTTTGTGTCAGTATGTAAGTGTCTGTATGTAAGTGTCTATGTAAGTGTCTGTATGTAAGTGCCTGTATGTAAGTGTCTGTATGTAAGTGTCTGTATGTAAGTGTCTGTATGTAAGTGTGTGTATGTAAGTGTCTGTATGTAAGTGTCTGTATGTAAGTGTCTCAGTATCTGTATGTAAATGTCTTTATGTAAGTGTCTGTATGTAAGTGTCTGTATGTAAGTGTCTGTATGTAAGTCTCAGTGTCTGTATGTCAGTGTGTGTTTGTAAGTGTCTGTATGTAAGTGTCTGTATGTAAGTGTCTGTATTTAAGTGCCTCAGTGTCTGTAAATAAGTGTCTAAGTAAGTGTCTGTATGTAAGTGTCTGTATGTAAGTGTCTGTATGTTAAGTGTTTGTATGTAAGTGTCTGTATGTGAATATCTCAGTGTCTGTATGTAAGTGTCTGTATGTAAGTGTCTGTATGTAAGTGTCTCAGTGTCTGTATGTAAGTGTCTGTATGTAAGTGTCTGTATGTAAGTGTCTGTATGTAAGTGTCTGTGTGTTAAGTGTCTGTATGTAAGTGTCTGTATGTAAGTATCTCAGTGTCTATATGTAAGTTTCTGTATGTAAGTGTCTGTATGTAAGTGTCTCAGTGTCTGTATGTAAGTGTCTGTATGTAAGTATCTGTATGTAAATGTCTGTGTGTAAGTGTCTGTATGTAAGTGTCTTAGTGTCTGTATGTAAGTGTCTGTATGTAAGTGTCTGTATGTGTCTGTATGTAAGTGTCTGTATGTAAGTGTCTGTATGTAAGTGTCTGTATGTAAGTGGCTGTATGTAAGTGTCTGTAAGTGTCTGTATGTAAGTATCTGTATGTAAGTGTCTGTATGTAAGTTTCTGTATGTAAGTGTATGTTTGTAAGTGTCTGTATGTAAGTGTCTGTATGTAAGTGCCTGTTTGTAAGTGTCTGTATGTAAGTGTCTGTATATAAGTGCCTGTATGTAAGTGTCTGTATGTAAGTGTCTCAGTGTCTGTATGTAAGTGTCTGTATGTAAGTGTCTCAGTGTCTGTATGTAAGTGTCTGTATGTAAGCTTCTGTATGGAAGTGTCTGTAAGTAGTGTCTCTATGTGTCTCAGTGTCTGTATGTAAGTTTCTGTATGTAAGTGTCTGAATGTAAGTGTCTGTATGTAAGTGTCTGTATGTCAGTGTCTCAGTGTCTGTATGTAAGTGTCTGTATGTAAGTGTCTCAGTGTCTGTATGTAAGTGTCTGTATGTAAGCGTCTGTATGTGTCTATGTAAGTGTCTCAGTGTCTATATTTAAGTGTCTGTATGTAAGTGTCTGTATGTAAGTGTCTCAGTGTCTGTATGTAAGTGTATGTAAGTGTCTGTATGTAAGTGTATGTATGTAAGTGTCTTAGTGTCTGTATGTAAGTGTATGTAAGCGTCTGTATGTAAGTGTCTATGTAAGTGTCTCAGTGTCTGTATGTAAGTGTCTGTATGTAATTATCTGTATGTAAGTGTCTGTATGTAAGTGTCTGTATATAAGTGTCTGTATGTAAGTGTCTGTATGTAAGTGTCTCAGTGTCTGTTTGTGTCAGTATGTAAGTGTCTGTATGTAAGTGTATGTATGTAAGTGTCTGTATGTAAGTGTCTGTATGTGTCTGTATGTAATTGTCTGTATGCAAGTGTCTGTATGTAAGTGTCTGTATGTAAGTGGCTGTATGTAAGTGTCTGTAAGTGTCTGTATGTAAGTATCTGTATGTAAGTGTCTGTATGTAAGTTTCTGTATGTAAGTGTATGTTTGTAAGTGTCTGTAGTAAGTGTCTGTATGTAAGTGCCTGTTTGTAAGTGTCTGTATGCAAGTGCGTGTATATAAGTGCATGTATGTAAGTGTCTGTATGTAAGTGTCTCAGTGTCTGTATGTAAGTGTCTGTATGTAAGTGTCTCAGTGTCTGTATGTAAGTGTCTGTATGTAAGCTTCTGTATGTAAGTGTCTGTAAGTAGTGGCTCTATGTAAGTGTCTCAGTGTCTGTATGTAAGTGTCTGTATGTAAGTGTCTCAGTGTCTGTATGTAAGTGTCTGTATGTAAGTGTCTGTATGTAAGTGTCTGTATGTAAATATCTCAGTGTCTGTATGTAAGTGTATGTAAGCGTCTGTATGTAAGTGTCTATGTAAGTGTCTCAGTGTCTGTATGTAAGTGTCTGTATGTAAGTGTCTGTATGTAAGTGTCTTAGTGTCTGTATGTAAGTGTCTGTATGTAATTGTCTGTGTGTAAGTGTCTTTATGTAAGAGTCTGTATGTAAGTGTCTGTATGTAAGTGTCTAAGTGTCTGTATGTAAGTGTCTTTATGTAAGAGTCTGTATGTAAGTGTCTGTATGTAAGTGTCTAAGTGTGTGTATGTAAGGGTCTGTATGTAAGTGTCTGTATGTAAGTGGCTGTATGTAAGTGTCTGTAAGTGTCTGTATGTAAGTGTCTCTATGTAAGAGTCTGTATGTAAGTGTCTGTATGTAAGTGTCTAAGTGTCTGTATGTAAGTGTCTGTATGTAAGTTTCTGTATGTAAGTGTCTCTATGTAAGTATCTGTATGTAAGTGTCTGTATGTCAGTGTCACAGTGTCAGTATGTAACTGTCTGTATGTAAGTGTCTGTATGTAATTGTCTGTATGTAAGTGTCTGTATGTAAGTGTCTGTATGTAAATGTCTCAGTGTCTGTATGTAAGTGTCTGTATGTAAGCGTCTGTATGTAAGTGTCTCAGTGTCTGTATGTACGTGTCTGTATGTAAGCGTCTGTATGTAAGTGTCTATGTAAGTGTCTCAGTGTCTTTATGTAAATGTCTGTATGTAAGTGTCTCAGTGTCTGTATGTGTCTCAGTGTCTGTATGTAAGTGTCTGTATGTAAGTGTCTCAGTGTCTGTATGTAAGTGTCTGTATGTAAGTGTCTGTATGTAAGTGTGTGTATGTAAGTGTCTGTATGTAAGTGTCTCAGTGTCTGTATGTAAGTGTCTGTATGTAAGTGTCTCAGTGTCTGTATGTAAATGTCTGTATGTAGGTGTCTGTATGTAAGTGTCTTAGTGTCTGTATGTAAGTGTCTGTATGTAATTGTCTGTATGTAAGTGTCTTTATGTAAGAGTCTGTATGTAAGTGTCTGTATGTAAGTGTCTAAGTGTCTGTATGTAAGTGTCTTTATGTAAGAGTCTGTATGTAAGTGTCTGTATGTAAGTGTCTAAGTGTCTGTATGTAAGGGTCTGTATGTAAGTGTCTGTATGTAAGTGTCTGTATGTAAGTGTCTGTATGTAAGTGTTTGTATGTAAGTGTCTGTATGTAAGTGTCTCAGTGTCTGTTTGTGTCAGTATGTAAGTGTCTGTATGTAAGTGTCTGTATGTAAGTCTCAGTGTCTGTATGTCAGTGTGTGTTTGTAAGTGTCTGTATGTAAGTGTCTGTATGTAAGTGTCTGTATTTAAGTGTCTCAGTGTCTGTAAGTAAGTGTCTAAGTAAGTGTCTGTATGTAAGTGTCTGTATGTAAGTGTCTGTAAGTAGTGGCTCTATGTAAGTGTCTCAGTGTCTGTATGTAAGTGTCTGTATGTAAGTGTCTCAGTGTCTGTATGTAAGTGTCTGTATGTAAGTGTCTGTATGTAAGCGTCTGTATGTAAGTGTCTATGTAAGTGTCTCAGTGTCTGTATGTAAGTGTCTGTATGTAAGTGTCTGTATGTAAGTGTCTTAGTGTCTGTATGTAAGTGTCTGTATGTAATTGTCTGTGTGTAAGTGTCTTTATGTAAGAGTCTGTATGTAAGTGTCTGTATGTAAGTGTCTAAGTGTCTGTATGTAAGTGTCTTTATGTAAGAGTCTGTATGTAAGTGTCTGTATGTAAGTGTCTAAGTGTGTGTATGTAAGGGTCTGTATGTAAGTGTCTGTATGTAAGTGGCTGTATGTAAGTGTCTGTAAGTGTCTGTATGTAAGTATCTGTATGTAAGTGTCTGTATGTAAGTTTCTGTATGTAAGTGTCTCTATGTAAGTATCTGTATGTAAGTGTCTGTATGTCAGTGTCACAGTGTCAGTATGTAACTGTCTGTATGTAAGTGTCTGTATGTAATTGTCTGTATGTAAGTGTCTGTATGTAAGTGTCTGTATGTAAATGTCTCAGTGTCTGTATGTAAGTGTCTGTATGTAAGCGTCTGTATGTAAGTGTCTCAGTGTCTGTATGTAAGCTTCTGTATGTAAGTGTCTGTAAGTAGTGGCTCTATGTAAGTTTCTCAGTGTCTGTATGTAAGTGTCTGTATGTAAGTGTCTCAGTGTTTGTATGTAAGTGTCTGTATGTAAGTGTCTGTATGTAAGTGTCTGTATGTAAATGTCTCAGTGTCTGTATGTAAGTGTATGTAAGCGTCTGTATGTAAGTGTCTATGTAAGTGTCTCAGTGTCTGTATGTAAGTGTCTGAATGTAAGTGTCTGTATGTAAGTGTCTTAGTGTCTGTATGTAAGTGTCTGTATGTAATTGTCTGTGTGTAAGTGTCTTTATGTAAGAGTCTGTATGTAAGTGTCTGTATGTAAGTGTCTAAGTGTCTGTATGTAAGTGTCTTTATGTAAGAGTCTGTATGTAAGTGTCTGTATGTAAGTGTCTAAGTGTGTGTATGTAAGGGTCTGTATGTAAGTGTCTGTATGTAAGTGTCTGTATGTAAGTGTCTGTATGTAAATGTTTGTATGTAAGTGTCTGTATGTAAGTGTCTCAGTGTCTGTTTGTGTCAGTATGTAAGTGTCTGTATGTAAGTGTCTATGTAAGTGTCTGTGTGTTAAGTGTCTGTATGTAAGTGTCTGTATGTAAGTATCTCAGTGTCTATATGTAAGTTTCTGTATGTAAGTGTCTGTATGTAAGTGTCTCAGTGTCTGTATGTAAGTGTCTGTATGTAAGTATCTGTATGTAAATGTCTGTGTGTAAGTGTCTGTATGTAAGTGTCTTAGTGTCTGTATGTAAGTGTCTGTATGTAAGTGTCTGTATGTGTCTGTATGTAAGTGTCTGTATGTAAGTGTCTGTATGTAAGTGTCTGTATGTAAGTGGCTGTATGTAAGTGTCTGTAAGTGTCTGTATGTAAGTATCTGTATGTAAGTGTCTGTATGTAAGTTTCTGTATGTAAGTGTATGTTTGTAAGTGTCTGTATGTAAGTGTCTGTATGTAAGTGCCTGTTTGTAAGTGTCTGTATGTAAGTGTCTGTATATAAGTGCCTGTATGTAAGTGTCTGTATGTAAGTGTCTCAGTGTCTGTATGTAAGTGTCTGTATGTAAGTGTCTCAGTGTCTGTATGTAAGTGTCTGTATGTAAGCTTCTGTATGGAAGTGTCTGTAAGTAGTGTCTCTATGTGTCTCAGTGTCTGTATGTAAGTTTCTGTATGTAAGTGTCTGAATGTAAGTGTCTGTATGTAAGTGTCTGTATGTCAGTGTCTCAGTGTCTGTATGTAAGTGTCTGTATGTAAGTGTCTCAGTGTCTGTATGTAAGTGTCTGTATGTAAGCGTCTGTATGTGTCTATGTAAGTGTCTCAGTGTCTATATTTAAGTGTCTGTATGTAAGTGTCTGTATGTAAGTGTCTCAGTGTCTGTATGTAAGTGTATGTAAGTGTCTGTATGTAAGTGTATGTATGTAAGTGTCTTAGTGTCTGTATGTAAGTGTATGTAAGCGTCTGTATGTAAGTGTCTATGTAAGTGTCTCAGTGTCTGTATGTAAGTGTCTGTATGTAATTATCTGTATGTAAGTGTCTGTATGTAAGTGTCTGTATATAAGTGTCTGTATGTAAGTGTCTGTATGTAAGTGTCTCAGTGTCTGTTTGTGTCAGTATGTAAGTGTCTGTATGTAAGTGTATGTATGTAAGTGTCTGTATGTAAGTGTCTGTATGTGTCTGTATGTAATTGTCTGTATGCAAGTGTCTGTATGTAAGTGTCTGTATGTAAGTGGCTGTATGTAAGTGTCTGTAAGTGTCTGTATGTAAGTATCTGTATGTAAGTGTCTGTATGTAAGTTTCTGTATGTAAGTGTATGTTTGTAAGTGTCTGTAGTAAGTGTCTGTATGTAAGTGCCTGTTTGTAAGTGTCTGTATGCAAGTGCGTGTATATAAGTGCATGTATGTAAGTGTCTGTATGTAAGTGTCTCAGTGTCTGTATGTAAGTGTCTGTATGTAAGTGTCTCAGTGTCTGTATGTAAGTGTCTGTATGTAAGCTTCTGTATGTAAGTGTCTGTAAGTAGTGGCTCTATGTAAGTGTCTCAGTGTCTGTATGTAAGTGTCTGTATGTAAGTGTCTCAGTGTCTGTATGTAAGTGTCTGTATGTAAGTGTCTGTATGTAAGTGTCTGTATGTAAATATCTCAGTGTCTGTATGTAAGTGTATGTAAGCGTCTGTATGTAAGTGTCTATGTAAGTGTCTCAGTGTCTGTATGTAAGTGTCTGTATGTAAGTGTCTGTATGTAAGTGTCTTAGTGTCTGTATGTAAGTGTCTGTATGTAATTGTCTGTGTGTAAGTGTCTTTATGTAAGAGTCTGTATGTAAGTGTCTGTATGTAAGTGTCTAAGTGTCTGTATGTAAGTGTCTTTATGTAAGAGTCTGTATGTAAGTGTCTGTATGTAAGTGTCTAAGTGTGTGTATGTAAGGGTCTGTATGTAAGTGTCTGTATGTAAGTGGCTGTATGTAAGTGTCTGTAAGTGTCTGTATGTAAGTGTCTCTATGTAAGAGTCTGTATGTAAGTGTCTGTATGTAAGTGTCTAAGTGTCTGTATGTAAGTGTCTGTATGTAAGTTTCTGTATGTAAGTGTCTCTATGTAAGTATCTGTATGTAAGTGTCTGTATGTCAGTGTCACAGTGTCAGTATGTAACTGTCTGTATGTAAGTGTCTGTATGTAATTGTCTGTATGTAAGTGTCTGTATGTAAGTGTCTGTATGTAAATGTCTCAGTGTCTGTATGTAAGTGTCTGTATGTAAGCGTCTGTATGTAAGTGTCTCAGTGTCTGTATGTACGTGTCTGTATGTAAGCGTCTGTATGTAAGTGTCTATGTAAGTGTCTCAGTGTCTTTATGTAAATGTCTGTATGTAAGTGTCTCAGTGTCTGTATGTGTCTCAGTGTCTGTATGTAAGTGTCTGTATGTAAGTGTCTCAGTGTCTGTATGTAAGTGTCTGTATGTAAGTGTCTGTATGTAAGTGTGTGTATGTAAGTGTCTGTATGTAAGTGTCTCAGTGTCTGTATGTAAGTGTCTGTATGTAAGTGTCTCAGTGTCTGTATGTAAATGTCTGTATGTAGGTGTCTGTATGTAAGTGTCTTAGTGTCTGTATGTAAGTGTCTGTATGTAATTGTCTGTATGTAAGTGTCTTTATGTAAGAGTCTGTATGTAAGTGTCTGTATGTAAGTGTCTAAGTGTCTGTATGTAAGTGTCTTTATGTAAGAGTCTGTATGTAAGTGTCTGTATGTAAGTGTCTAAGTGTCTGTATGTAAGGGTCTGTATGTAAGTGTCTGTATGTAAGTGTCTGTATGTAAGTGTCTGTATGTAAGTGTTTGTATGTAAGTGTCTGTATGTAAGTGTCTCAGTGTCTGTTTGTGTCAGTATGTAAGTGTCTGTATGTAAGTGTCTGTATGTAAGTCTCAGTGTCTGTATGTCAGTGTGTGTTTGTAAGTGTCTGTATGTAAGTGTCTGTATGTAAGTGTCTGTATTTAAGTGTCTCAGTGTCTGTAAGTAAGTGTCTAAGTAAGTGTCTGTATGTAAGTGTCTGTATGTAAGTGTCTGTAAGTAGTGGCTCTATGTAAGTGTCTCAGTGTCTGTATGTAAGTGTCTGTATGTAAGTGTCTCAGTGTCTGTATGTAAGTGTCTGTATGTAAGTGTCTGTATGTAAGCGTCTGTATGTAAGTGTCTATGTAAGTGTCTCAGTGTCTGTATGTAAGTGTCTGTATGTAAGTGTCTGTATGTAAGTGTCTTAGTGTCTGTATGTAAGTGTCTGTATGTAATTGTCTGTGTGTAAGTGTCTTTATGTAAGAGTCTGTATGTAAGTGTCTGTATGTAAGTGTCTAAGTGTCTGTATGTAAGTGTCTTTATGTAAGAGTCTGTATGTAAGTGTCTGTATGTAAGTGTCTAAGTGTGTGTATGTAAGGGTCTGTATGTAAGTGTCTGTATGTAAGTGGCTGTATGTAAGTGTCTGTAAGTGTCTGTATGTAAGTATCTGTATGTAAGTGTCTGTATGTAAGTTTCTGTATGTAAGTGTCTCTATGTAAGTATCTGTATGTAAGTGTCTGTATGTCAGTGTCACAGTGTCAGTATGTAACTGTCTGTATGTAAGTGTCTGTATGTAATTGTCTGTATGTAAGTGTCTGTATGTAAGTGTCTGTATGTAAATGTCTCAGTGTCTGTATGTAAGTGTCTGTATGTAAGCGTCTGTATGTAAGTGTCTCAGTGTCTGTATGTAAGCTTCTGTATGTAAGTGTCTGTAAGTAGTGGCTCTATGTAAGTTTCTCAGTGTCTGTATGTAAGTGTCTGTATGTAAGTGTCTCAGTGTTTGTATGTAAGTGTCTGTATGTAAGTGTCTGTATGTAAGTGTCTGTATGTAAATGTCTCAGTGTCTGTATGTAAGTGTATGTAAGCGTCTGTATGTAAGTGTCTATGTAAGTGTCTCAGTGTCTGTATGTAAGTGTCTGAATGTAAGTGTCTGTATGTAAGTGTCTTAGTGTCTGTATGTAAGTGTCTGTATGTAATTGTCTGTGTGTAAGTGTCTTTATGTAAGAGTCTGTATGTAAGTGTCTGTATGTAAGTGTCTAAGTGTCTGTATGTAAGTGTCTTTATGTAAGAGTCTGTATGTAAGTGTCTGTATGTAAGTGTCTAAGTGTGTGTATGTAAGGGTCTGTATGTAAGTGTCTGTATGTAAGTGTCTGTATGTAAGTGTCTGTATGTAAATGTTTGTATGTAAGTGTCTGTATGTAAGTGTCTCAGTGTCTGTTTGTGTCAGTATGTAAGTGTCTGTATGTAAGTGTCTATGTAAGTGTCTGTATGTAAGTGCCTGTATGTAAGTGTCTGTATGTAAGTGTCTGTATGTAAGTGTCTGTATGTAAGTGTGTGTATGTAAGTGTCTGTATGTAAGTGTCTGTATGTAAGTGTCTCAGTATCTGTATGTAAATGTCTTTATGTAAGTGTCTGTATGTAAGTGTCTGTATGTAAGTGTCTGTATGTAAGTCTCAGTGTCTGTATGTCAGTGTGTGTTTGTAAGTGTCTGTATGTAAGTGTCTGTATGTAAGTGTCTGTATTTAAGTGCCTCAGTGTCTGTAAGTAAGTGTCTAAGTAAGTGTCTGTATGTAAGTGTCTGTATGTAAGTGTCTGTATGTTAAGTGTTTGTATGTAAGTGTCTGTATGTGAATATCTCAGTGTCTGTATGTAAGTGTCTGTATGTAAGTGTCTGTATGTAAGTGTCTCAGTGTCTGTATGTAAGTGTCTGTATGTAAGTGTCTGTATGTAAGTGTCTGTATGTAAGTGTCTGTGTGTTAAGTGTCTGTATGTAAGTGTCTGTATGTAAGTATCTCAGTGTCTGTATGTAAGTTTCTGTATGTAAGTGTCTGTATGTAAGTGTCTCAGTGTCTGTATGTAAGTGTCTGTATGTAAGTATCTGTATGTAAATGTCTGTGTGTAAGTGTCTGTATGTAAGTGTCTTAGTGTCTGTATGTAAGTGTCTGTATGTAAGTGTCTGTATGTGTCTGTATGTAAGTGCTTGTATGTAAGTGTCTGTATGTAAGTGTCTGTATGTAAGTGGCTGTATGTAAGTGTCTGTAAGTGTCTGTATGTAAGTATCTGTATGTAAGTGTCTGTATGTAAGTTTCTGTATGTAAGTGTATGTTTGTAAGTGTCTGTATGTAAGTGTCTGTATGTAAGTGCCTGTTTGTAAGTGTCTGTATGTAAGTGTCTGTATATAAGTGCCTGTATGTAAGTGTCTGTATGTAAGTGTCTCAGTGTCTGTATGTAAGTGTCTGTATGTAAGTGTCTCAGTGTCTGTATGTAAGTGTCTGTATGTAAGCTTCTGTATGGAAGTGTCTGTAAGTAGTGTCTCTATGTGTCTCAGTGTCTGTATGTAAGTTTCTGTATGTAAGTGTCTGAATGTAAGTGTCTGTATGTAAGTGTCTGTATGTCAGTGTCTCAGTGTCTGTATGTAAGTGTCTGTATGTAAGTGTCTCAGTGTCTGTATGTAAGTGTCTGTATGTAAGCGTCTGTATGTGTCTATGTAAGTGTCTCAGTGTCTATATTTAAGTGTCTGTATGTAAGTGTCTGTATGTAAGTGCCTGTATGTAAGTGTCTGTATGTAAGTGTCTGTATGTAAGTGTCTGTATGTAAGTGTGTGTATGTAAGTGTCTGTATGTAAGTGTCTGTATGTAAGTGTCTCAGTATCTGTATGTAAATGTCTTTATGTAAGTGTCTGTATGTAAGTGTCTGTATGTAAGTGTCTGTATGTAAGTCTCAGTGTCTGTATGTCAGTGTGTGTTTGTAAGTGTCTGTATGTAAGTGTCTGTATGTAAGTGTCTGTATTTAAGTGCCTCAGTGTCTGTAAGTAAGTGTCTAAGTAAGTGTCTGTATGTAAGTGTCTGTATGTAAGTGTCTGTATGTTAAGTGTTTGTATGTAAGTGTCTGTATGTGAATATCTCAGTGTCTGTATGTAAGTGTCTGTATGTAAGTGTCTGTATGTAAGTGTCTCAGTGTCTGTATGTAATTGTCTGTATATAAGTGTCTGTATGTAAGTGTCTGTATGTAAGTGTCTGTGTGTTAAGTGTCAGTCCGGCAAAACAACCCCCTACCTCCTCGCGGTGCCGGACGGGCAACTCTGTCGTGGACAGTGCTGTGGGGGGAGTTCCAATTTTGATTGGCTCCTCCCCTCATGGCATATGTGTCCACCACAGGGGCTAAACGGGGGCTCTGGACGGGTGCGAGGGGCTGGTAACCCCTCCACCTTCAATTAATTACCACAAAACCACGAATTAAAGTGAAATATGTAACAACTAAGCTTGTGCCGGAGGCCCCGGGGGGCCAGGCGTCTATGACGTCTCCTGGCAAAACCCCAATTGGCGGAGCCAGGAGATTGAATACCTACCCTCGGGGCTACTCCAGAAACAACGAAAAGCCACTACGGGTGGCCACGTGGAATGTTCGAACGCTCACTGCAGAGGAGAGGCTGCCACTCCTCTGTCGGGAGCTGGACCGGTACCGCCTGGATCTATGCGGCATTCAGGAGGTCCGGTGGACCGGCTCTGGCTCCTGCCACCATGAGGGGTGGACAGTCCTCTACTCGGGGCAGCAGACTGCCAAACAACAGGGTGTGGGTCTTCTTTTGAACAAAAGAATGAAGGGGGCGTGGGAGCGTGGCGGTGAGGTGTGGGAAGCTGTAAGCCCCAGGCTACTTTGGGCTCGCCTTCCCATCAACCGGAGGCGAGGAATGGTGGTCGTGGTTACTTATGCCCCCACCGAAGATGAACATCCGTGGAGGGATGCAGGCAAAGCCGATGAGTCAGATGCCTTCTATGACCTCCTGTCACAGGTGCTGGCTAAAGTGGCCCCTCGGGATAGAGTCATCATGTTGGGTGACTTCAATGCCCGAGTTGGTCATGATACTGGCACCTGGTCTGGAGTGATTGGAGGGCATGGGCCAGATCAGCTCAATAACAATGGTAGGAGGCTGCTAGATTTTTGTGCAGCCCATGGGCTTGTAATTACCAACACGCTGTTCCGGCATCGGCGCATCCACACAACATCATGGATGCATGCCGGGTCCAAGCAAGAACATCTGCTGGACTACATAGTGACGGACCAGCGAATGCGAGCCCATGTCCTTGACACCAGGACCTACCGTGGAGCTGATCTGCCCTCTGACCATCGACTAGTCATTTGTAAGATGCGCCTGCCATTCTTCCACTCCGGTGGTGGGTGTACACCCAGGACCCCATTCCAACCTAAAGTGGCCTGGTCTCAGTTATCTGATGAAAGTTGCAAGCGAGAATTTCATCATCGCTTGCGGCTGGGATTGGCATCGTCCCCGACTCCTCCTGATGTCGAGGGTAAATGGGCGAGGTTTAGGACTGTGACTCATGCAGCTGCAATGGCTGCTTTGGGTACGCGGTCCAGACCTCCCCAGACACCCTGGATGACAGAGGAGTTGTTCAGGATGGTTGAGAAAAAGCGACAGGCCCACTGTCATCGGCTACAGAATCCCACGTCAGAGAATGAGGAGGCTTACCGCAGCCTTCGCTCGGAGGTTCGGAGAGCCGTGAGGCGCTGCAAGGATGGGTGGTGGTCGCGGGTTGCTGAGGAGATGGAGTCTGCCTCAGTGGCCCGTGATCACAAATCGCTATTTAACTCCATCAAAAAAGTAACCTGCAGCGCCACACCTATTACCATCATTAGGGGAAAAAACGGTGATCCAATTTCCGACCCCCAGGAACAGGTTCGCAGATTTGCTGAGCATTTCTGTGAGGTCCTGGGGGAGGGAAAATCCCACAGCCAGGAAAACATCGTGGCACAAAGTGAGGATGACCCTGCTGAGGCTGCGGTGCCTCAAATATTGGATGAAGTCACCCCCTGTGAGTGGCTGGCTGAGGTGCCATCTGCTGAGGAAGTATTGAAGGCGATCCGGAGTCTGAGACCAGGAAAGGCAGCGGGCAGAGATGATCTCCCAAGCGAAATGCTGAGGGAGGGTGGCGTTTGTGCACAGACTGCCCTATATGACATCATAACAACAGTCTGGACCACTGGACGGGTTCCGCAGGATTGGAAGGATGCCCTGGTGGTCCCCCTTTTTAAGAAGGGGGACCGCACAGACTGTAACAACTACAGGGGCATCTCACTCCTCAGTGTGCCGGGAAAGGTCCTGGCAAGGATTATTCAGCATCGCCTTGCCGGGCACGCTGAGGAGAGGCTTGCGGAGCCCCAATGCGGTTTCAGGAAAGGGCGGTCCTGCACAGATGCCATATTTTCTGTCCGTCTGCTACAGCAGAGGTGTAGGGAATTCCAACAAGACCTACATCTCTGCTTTATTGACCTGGTCAAGGCCTATGATACCATCAGTAGGCCTGGGCTCTGGGTCGTTCTTCGTGCTTTTGGAGTACCTGACCCTCTGCTCACGATCATTAAGGACCTTCATGATGGTGAGCGGGCCCGGGTAAAACTACGTGGCCGGGAGTCAGAGCCATTCCCTGTACACCTTGGGGTGCGACAGGGATGTCCTCTGGCTCCCACATTATTTAACATCTATTTTGACCACGTAGTTCGTGAAGCCTTCAATAGCTGTACCGGGGGAATCTCCATATGGTACAGATATAATGGGAGGCTAATCGATGCCCGGGTGCGGTCAAGGGATGGCTCCCTATTGCTCAACCACGTTATGTATGCTGATGACTTGGTAATAGCTGCTCAGTCAGAGGAGGAGTTGCAGACGCTGCTGCTGAGACTGGAGCGTGCCACTAAGAGGTGGGGCCTTACCATCAGCCCCACCAAAACTAAGCACCTGCCTGGGTATTTTGTACCATCGGACACTCCACCCCCACAACTCCCAATCGGTGATGGGGCAGTTGTGGAGAGAGTGGAGAGTTTCCCATACCTGGGCAGTGTGCTTATGACTGGCTCCAGTTTAACAGCAGAGGTCTCACTCCGAATCAGTCGAGCGGCAATATCTTTTCATCGGTTGCGTAACGCTGTGTGGAAGCTACCTGGTCTGTCGCTCCGCACTAAGCTTCAGGTCTTCTCGGCCACGGTCATTCCCTCCCTTCTCTACGCTTGCGAAACGTGGACCCCCCTAATGGAACATCTTCGCCGGTTAGAAACATTTAGGCTGACCTGCCTACGATCCATTCTGGGTTTAACCAGACTGGATTGTGTGAGGAGCTCACAAATCCTTGAAAGAAATGGGCAGGGTCCCATCGGTGAGCTCCTCCGGCAGGCAAGGCTGCGATGGCTGGGTCATGTAGCCCGCATGCCCAGCCACCGCATGCCGAAACAGCTTTTGTTTGGCCGGATTGAGGGGGCTAAGCGGGCGCGGCACGGGCTAGAGAAGAGATGGAGTGATGTGGTACAGGAGGACGTGGAGCTGAGTGGACTTGCCGATGACTGGTACCAGCGGTGTCAAGATCGGCCTCTGTGGAGGAGGCTCGTGAAGGATGCTACTGGGCAGTTGGAGGCAGTCGCCCTCCAACAACAACGGAGGGCGGAGGAGCGACGCTCACAACAGCGAGCGGAGCGCCGGGTGGCTAAAGCACAGCAGGTTGGCACAGTAGGGGGCACAGGTGGTGCATCAGCCAGTCATCTCAGTCAGTCGACCCGTGGCACCTGGGTCTGCCCCGTGACCTCCTGCCAGCGGGCGTTCGACACTTCACGTGGCCTCAGGGTGCACATAGCCTGGCACAAGCGTCGTGGTGACGTCACCGCCACTTAGTGGTGAATGGCGGTTGTTGTTGTTGTATGTAAGTATCTCAGTGTCTGTATGTAAGTTTCTGTATGTAAGTGTCTGTATGTAAGTGTCTCAGTGTCTGTATGTAAGTGTCTGTATGTAAGTATCTGTATGTAAATGTCTGTGTGTAAGTGTCTGTATGTAAGTGTCTTAGTGTCTGTATGTAAGTGTCTGTATGTAAGTGTCTGTATGTGTCTGTATGTAAGTGTCTGTATGTAAGTGTCTGTATGTAAGTGTCTGTATGTAAGTGGCTGTATGTAAGTGTCTGTAAGTGTCTGTATGTAAGTATCTGTATGTAAGTGTCTGTATGTAAGTTTCTGTATGTAAGTGTATGTTTGTAAGTGTCTGTATGTAAGTGTCTGTATGTAAGTGCCTGTTTGTAAGTGTCTGTATGTAAGTGTCTGTATATAAATGCCTGTATGTAAGTGTCTGTATGTAAGTGTCTCAGTGTCTGTATGTAAGTGTCTGTATGTAAGTGTCTCAGTGTCTGTATGTAAGTGTCTGTATGTAAGCTTCTGTATGGAAGTGTCTGTAAGTAGTGTCTCTATGTGTCTCAGTGTCTGTATGTAAGTTTCTGTATGTAAGTGTCTGAATGTAAGTGTCTGTATGTAAGTGTCTGTATGTCAGTGTCTCAGTGTCTGTATGTAAGTGTCTGTATGTAAGTGTCTCAGTGTCTGTATGTAAGTGTCTGTATGTAAGCGTCTGTATGTGTCTATGTAAGTGTCTCAGTGTCTATATTTAAGTGTCTGTATGTAAGTGTCTGTATGTAAGTGTCTCAGTGTCTGTATGTAAGTGTATGTAAGTGTCTGTATGTAAGTGTATGTATGTAAGTGTCTTAGTGTCTGTATGTAAGTGTATGTAAGCGTCTGTATGTAAGTGTCTATGTAAGTGTCTCAGTGTCTGTATGTAAGTGTCTGTATGTAATTGTCTGTATGTAAGTGTCTGTATGTAAGTGTCTGTATATAAGTGTCTGTATGTAAGTGTCTGTATGTAAGTGTCTCAGTGTCTGTTTGTCAGTATGTAAGTGTCTGTATGTAAGTGTATGTATGTAAGTGTCTGTATGTAAGTGTCTGTATGTGTCTGTATGTAATTGTCTGTATGCAAGTGTCTGTATGTAAGTGTCTGTATGTAAGTGGCTGTATGTAAGTGTCTGTAAGTGTCTGTATGTAAGTATCTGTATGTAAGTGTCTGTATGTAAGTTTCTGTATGTAAGTGTATGTTTGTAAGTGTCTGTAGTAAGTGTCTGTATGTAAGTGCCTGTTTGTAAGTGTCTGTATGCAAGTGCGTGTATATAAGTGCATGTATGTAAGTGTCTGTATGTAAGTGTCTCAGTGTCTGTATGTAAGTGTCTGTATGTAAGTGTCTCAGTGTCTGTATGTAAGTGTCTGTATGTAAGCTTCTGTATGTAAGTGTCTGTAAGTAGTGGCTCTATGTAAGTGTCTCAGTGTCTGTATGTAAGTGTCTGTATGTAAGTGTCTCAGTGTCTGTATGTAAGTGTCTGTATGTAAGTGTCTGTATGTAAGTGTCTGTATGTAAATGTCTCAGTGTCTGTATGTAAGTGTATGTAAGCGTCTGTATGTAAGTGTCTATGTAAGTGTCTCAGTGTCTGTATGTAAGTGTCTGTATGTAAGTGTCTGTATGTAAGTGTCTTAGTGTCTGTATGTAAGTGTCTGTATGTAATTGTCTGTGTGTAAGTGTCTTTATGTAAGAGTCTGTATGTAAGTGTCTGTATGTAAGTGTCTAAGTGTCTGTATGTAAGTGTCTTTATGTAAGAGTCTGTATGTAAGTGTCTGTATGTAAGTGTCTAAGTGTGTGTATGTAAGGGTCTGTATGTAAGTGTCTGTATGTAAGTGGCTGTATGTAAGTGTCTGTAAGTGTCTGTATGTAAGTATCTGTATGTAAGTGTCTGTATGTAAGTTTCTGTATGTAAGTGTCTCTATGTAAGTATCTGTATGTAAGTGTCTGTATGTCAGTGTCACAGTGTCAGTATGTAACTGTCTGTATGTAAGTGTCTGTATGTAATTGTCTGTATGTAAGTGTCTGTATGTAAGTGTCTGTATGTAAATGTCTCAGTGTCTGTATGTAAGTGTCTGTATGTAAGCGTCTGTATGTAAGTGTCTCAGTGTCTGTATGTAAGTGTCTGTATGTAAGCGTCTGTATGTAAGTGTCTATGTAAGTGTCTCAGTGTCTTTATGTAAATGTCTGTATGTAAGTGTCTCAGTGTCTGTATGTGTCTCAGTGTCTGTATGTAAGTGTCTGTATGTAAGTGTCTCAGTGTCTGTATGTAAGTGTCTGTATGTAAGTGTCTGTATGTAAGTGTGTGTATGTAAGTGTCTGTATGTAAGTGTCTCAGTGTCTGTATGTAAGTGTCTGTATGTAAGTGTCTCAGTGTCTGTATGTAAATGTCTGTATGTAGGTGTCTGTATGTAAGTGTCTTAGTGTCTGTATGTAATTGTCTGTATGTAAGTGTCTTTATGTAAGAGTCTGTATGTAAGTGTCTGTATGTAAGTGTCTAAGTGTCTGTATGTAAGTGTCTTTATGTAAGAGTCTGTATGTAAGTGTCTGTATGTAAGTGTCTAAGTGTCTGTATGTAAGGGTCTGTATGTAAGTGTCTGTATGTAAGTGTCTGTATGTAAGTGTCTGTATGTAAGTGTTTGTATGTAAGTGTCTGTATGTAAGTGTCTCAGTGTCTGTTTGTGTCAGTATGTAAGTGTCTGTATGTAAGTGTCTGTATGTAAGTCTCAGTGTCTGTATGTCAGTGTGTGTTTGTAAGTGTCTGTATGTAAGTGTCTGTATGTAAGTGTCTGTATTTAAGTGTCTCAGTGTCTGTAAGTAAGTGTCTAAGTAAGTGTCTGTATGTAAGTGTCTGTATGTAAGTGTCTGTAAGTAGTGGCTCTATGTAAGTGTCTCAGTGTCTGTATGTAAGTGTCTGTATGTAAGTGTCTCAGTGTCTGTATGTAAGTGTCTGTATGTAAGTGTCTGTATGTAAGTGTCTGTATGTAAATGTCTCAGTGTCTGTATGTAAGTGTATGTAAGCGTCTGTATGTAAGTGTCTATGTAAGTGTCTCAGTGTCTGTATGTAAGTGTCTGTATGTAAGTGTCTGTATGTAAGTGTCTTAGTGTCTGTATGTAAGTGTCTGTATGTAATTGTCTGTGTGTAAGTGTCTTTATGTAAGAGTCTGTATGTAAGTGTCTGTATGTAAGTGTCTAAGTGTCTGTATGTAAGTGTCTTTATGTAAGAGTCTGTATGTAAGTGTCTGTATGTAAGTGTCTAAGTGTGTGTATGTAAGGGTCTGTATGTAAGTGTCTGTATGTAAGTGGCTGTATGTAAGTGTCTGTAAGTGTCTGTATGTAAGTATCTGTATGTAAGTGTCTGTATGTAAGTTTCTGTATGTAAGTGTCTCTATGTAAGTATCTGTATGTAAGTGTCTGTATGTCAGTGTCACAGTGTCAGTATGTAACTGTCTGTATGTAAGTGTCTGTATGTAATTGTCTGTATGTAAGTGTCTGTATGTAAGTGTCTGTATGTAAATGTCTCAGTGTCTGTATGTAAGTGTCTGTATGTAAGCGTCTGTATGTAAGTGTCTGTATGTAAATGTTTGTATGTAAGTGTCTGTATGTAAGTGTCTCAGTGTCTGTTTGTGTCAGTATGTAAGTGTCTGTATGTAAGTGTCTGTATGTAAGTGTCTGTATGTAAATGTTTGTATGTAAGTGTCTGTATGTAAGTGTCTCAGTGTCTGTTTGTGTCAGTATGTAAGTGTCTGTATGTAAGTGTCTATGTAAGTGTCTGTATGTAAGTGCCTGTATGTAAGTGTCTGTATGTAAGTGTCTGTATGTAAGTGTCTGTATGTAAGTGTGTGTATGTAAGTGTCTGTATGTAAGTGTCTGTATGTAAGTGTCTCAGTATCTGTATGTAAATGTCTTTATGTAAGTGTCTGTATGTAAGTGTCTGTATGTAAGTGTCTGTATGTAAGTCTCAGTGTCTGTATGTCAGTGTGTGTTTGTAAGTGTCTGTATGTAAGTGTCTGTATGTAAGTGTCTGTATTTAAGTGCCTCAGTGTCTGTAAATAAGTGTCTAAGTAAGTGTCTGTATGTAAGTGTCTGTATGTAAGTGTCTGTATGTTAAGTGTTTGTATGTAAGTGTCTGTATGTGAATATCTCAGTGTCTGTATGTAAGTGTCTGTATGTAAGTGTCTGTATGTAAGTGTCTCAGTGTCTGTATGTAAGTGTCTGTATGTAAGTGTCTGTATGTAAGTGTCTGTATGTAAGTGTCTGTGTGTTAAGTGTCTGTATGTAAGTGTCTGTATGTAAGTATCTCAGTGTCTATATGTAAGTTTCTGTATGTAAGTGTCTGTATGTAAGTGTCTCAGTGTCTGTATGTAAGTGTCTGTATGTAAGTATCTGTATGTAAATGTCTGTGTGTAAGTGTCTGTATGTAAGTGTCTTAGTGTCTGTATGTAAGTGTCTGTATGTAAGTGTCTGTATGTGTCTGTATGTAAGTGTCTGTATGTAAGTGTCTGTATGTAAGTGTCTGTATGTAAGTGGCTGTATGTAAGTGTCTGTAAGTGTCTGTATGTAAGTATCTGTATGTAAGTGTCTGTATGTAAGTTTCTGTATGTAAGTGTATGTTTGTAAGTGTCTGTATGTAAGTGTCTGTATGTAAGTGCCTGTTTGTAAGTGTCTGTATGTAAGTGTCTGTATATAAGTGCCTGTATGTAAGTGTCTGTATGTAAGTGTCTCAGTGTCTGTATGTAAGTGTCTGTATGTAAGTGTCTCAGTGTCTGTATGTAAGTGTCTGTATGTAAGCTTCTGTATGGAAGTGTCTGTAAGTAGTGTCTCTATGTGTCTCAGTGTCTGTATGTAAGTTTCTGTATGTAAGTGTCTGAATGTAAGTGTCTGTATGTAAGTGTCTGTATGTCAGTGTCTCAGTGTCTGTATGTAAGTGTCTGTATGTAAGTGTCTCAGTGTCTGTATGTAAGTGTCTGTATGTAAGCGTCTGTATGTGTCTATGTAAGTGTCTCAGTGTCTATATTTAAGTGTCTGTATGTAAGTGTCTGTATGTAAGTGTCTCAGTGTCTGTATGTAAGTGTATGTAAGTGTCTGTATGTAAGTGTATGTATGTAAGTGTCTTAGTGTCTGTATGTAAGTGTATGTAAGCGTCTGTATGTAAGTGTCTATGTAAGTGTCTCAGTGTCTGTATGTAAGTGTCTGTATGTAATTGTCTGTATGTAAGTGTCTGTATGTAAGTGTCTGTATATAAGTGTCTGTATGTAAGTGTCTGTATGTAAGTGTCTCAGTGTCTGTTTGTGTCAGTATGTAAGTGTCTGTATGTAAGTGTATGTATGTAAGTGTCTGTATGTAAGTGTCTGTATGTGTCTGTATGTAATTGTCTGTATGCAAGTGTCTGTATGTAAGTGTCTGTATGTAAGTGGCTGTATGTAAGTGTCTGTAAGTGTCTGTATGTAAGTATCTGTATGTAAGTGTCTGTATGTAAGTTTCTGTATGTAAGTGTATGTTTGTAAGTGTCTGTAGTAAGTGTCTGTATGTAAGTGCCTGTTTGTAAGTGTCTGTATGCAAGTGCGTGTATATAAGTGCATGTATGTAAGTGTCTGTATGTAAGTGTCTCAGTGTCTGTATGTAAGTGTCTGTATGTAAGTGTCTCAGTGTCTGTATGTAAGTGTCTGTATGTAAGCTTCTGTATGTAAGTGTCTGTAAGTAGTGGCTCTATGTAAGTGTCTCAGTGTCTGTATGTAAGTGTCTGTATGTAAGTGTCTCAGTGTCTGTATGTAAGTGTCTGTATGTAAGTGTCTGTATGTAAGTGTCTGTATGTAAATGTCTCAGTGTCTGTATGTAAGTGTATGTAAGCGTCTGTATGTAAGTGTCTATGTAAGTGTCTCAGTGTCTGTATGTAAGTGTCTGTATGTAAGTGTCTGTATGTAAGTGTCTTAGTGTCTGTATGTAAGTGTCTGTATGTAATTGTCTGTGTGTAAGTGTCTTTATGTAAGAGTCTGTATGTAAGTGTCTGTATGTAAGTGTCTAAGTGTCTGTATGTAAGTGTCTTTATGTAAGAGTCTGTATGTAAGTGTCTGTATGTAAGTGTCTAAGTGTGTGTATGTAAGGGTCTGTATGTAAGTGTCTGTATGTAAGTGGCTGTATGTAAGTGTCTGTAAGTGTCTGTATGTAAGTATCTGTATGTAAGTGTCTGTATGTAAGTTTCTGTATGTAAGTGTCTCTATGTAAGTATCTGTATGTAAGTGTCTGTATGTCAGTGTCACAGTGTCAGTATGTAACTGTCTGTATGTAAGTGTCTGTATGTAATTGTCTGTATGTAAGTGTCTGTATGTAAGTGTCTGTATGTAAATGTCTCAGTGTCTGTATGTAAGTGTCTGTATGTAAGCGTCTGTATGTAAGTGTCTCAGTGTCTGTATGTAAGTGTCTGTATGTAAGCGTCTGTATGTAAGTGTCTATGTAAGTGTCTCAGTGTCTTTATGTAAATGTCTGTATGTAAGTGTCTCAGTGTCTGTATGTGTCTCAGTGTCTGTATGTAAGTGTCTGTATGTAAGTGTCTCAGTGTCTGTATGTAAGTGTCTGTATGTAAGTGTCTGTATGTAAGTGTGTGTATGTAAGTGTCTGTATGTAAGTGTCTCAGTGTCTGTATGTAAGTGTCTGTATGTAAGTGTCTCAGTGTCTGTATGTAAATGTCTGTATGTAGGTGTCTGTATGTAAGTGTCTTAGTGTCTGTATGTAAGTGTCTGTATGTAATTGTCTGTATGTAAGTGTCTTTATGTAAGAGTCTGTATGTAAGTGTCTGTATGTAAGTGTCTAAGTGTCTGTATGTAAGTGTCTTTATGTAAGAGTCTGTATGTAAGTGTCTGTATGTAAGTGTCTAAGTGTCTGTATGTAAGGGTCTGTATGTAAGTGTCTGTATGTAAGTGTCTGTATGTAAGTGTCTGTATGTAAGTGTTTGTATGTAAGTGTCTGTATGTAAGTGTCTCAGTGTCTGTTTGTGTCAGTATGTAAGTGTCTGTATGTAAGTGTCTGTATGTAAGTCTCAGTGTCTGTATGTCAGTGTGTGTTTGTAAGTGTCTGTATGTAAGTGTCTGTATGTAAGTGTCTGTATTTAAGTGTCTCAGTGTCTGTAAGTAAGTGTCTAAGTAAGTGTCTGTATGTAAGTGTCTGTATGTAAGTGTCTGTAAGTAGTGGCTCTATGTAAGTGTCTCAGTGTCTGTATGTAAGTGTCTGTATGTAAGTGTCTCAGTGTCTGTATGTAAGTGTCTGTATGTAAGTGTCTGTATGTAAGCGTCTGTATGTAAGTGTCTATGTAAGTGTCTCAGTGTCTGTATGTAAGTGTCTGTATGTAAGTGTCTGTATGTAAGTGTCTTAGTGTCTGTATGTAAGTGTCTGTATGTAATTGTCTGTGTGTAAGTGTCTTTATGTAAGAGTCTGTATGTAAGTGTCTGTATGTAAGTGTCTAAGTGTCTGTATGTAAGTGTCTTTATGTAAGAGTCTGTATGTAAGTGTCTGTATGTAAGTGTCTAAGTGTGTGTATGTAAGGGTCTGTATGTAAGTGTCTGTATGTAAGTGGCTGTATGTAAGTGTCTGTAAGTGTCTGTATGTAAGTATCTGTATGTAAGTGTCTGTATGTAAGTTTCTGTATGTAAGTGTCTCTATGTAAGTATCTGTATGTAAGTGTCTGTATGTCAGTGTCACAGTGTCAGTATGTAACTGTCTGTATGTAAGTGTCTGTATGTAATTGTCTGTATGTAAGTGTCTGTATGTAAGTGTCTGTATGTAAATGTCTCAGTGTCTGTATGTAAGTGTCTGTATGTAAGCGTCTGTATGTAAGTGTCTCAGTGTCTGTATGTAAGCTTCTGTATGTAAGTGTCTGTAAGTAGTGGCTCTATGTAAGTTTCTCAGTGTCTGTATGTAAGTGTCTGTATGTAAGTGTCTCAGTGTCTGTATGTAAGTGTCTGTATGTAAGTGTCTGTATGTAAGTGTCTGTATGTAAATGTCTCAGTGTCTGTATGTAAGTGTATGTAAGCGTCTGTATGTAAGTGTCTATGTAAGTGTCTCAGTGTCTGTATGTAAGTGTCTGAATGTAAGTGTCTGTATGTAAGTGTCTTAGTGTCTGTATGTAAGTGTCTGTATGTAATTGTCTGTGTGTAAGTGTCTTTATGTAAGAGTCTGTATGTAAGTGTCTGTATGTAAGTGTCTAAGTGTCTGTATGTAAGTGTCTTTATGTAAGAGTCTGTATGTAAGTGTCTGTATGTAAGTGTCTAAGTGTGTGTATGTAAGGGTCTGTATGTAAGTGTCTGTATGTAAGTGTCTGTATGTAAGTGTCTGTATGTAAATGTTTGTATGTAAGTGTCTGTATGTAAGTGTCTCAGTGTCTGTTTGTGTCAGTATGTAAGTGTCTGTATGTAAGTGTCTATGTAAGTGTCTGTATGTAAGTGCCTGTATGTAAGTGTCTGTATGTAAGTGTCTGTATGTAAGTGTCTGTATGTAAGTGTGTGTATGTAAGTGTCTGTATGTAAGTGTCTGTATGTAAGTGTCTCAGTATCTGTATGTAAATGTCTTTATGTAAGTGTCTGTATGTAAGTGTCTGTATGTAAGTGTCTGTATGTAAGTCTCAGTGTCTGTATGTCAGTGTGTGTTTGTAAGTGTCTGTATGTAAGTGTCTGTATGTAAGTGTCTGTATTTAAGTGCCTCAGTGTCTGTAAGTAAGTGTCTAAGTAAGTGTCTGTATGTAAGTGTCTGTATGTAAGTGTCTGTATGTTAAGTGTTTGTATGTAAGTGTCTGTATGTGAATATCTCAGTGTCTGCATGTAAGTGTCTGTATGTAAGTGTCTGTATGTAAGTGTCTCAGTGTCTGTATGTAAGTGTCTGTATGTAAGTGTCTGTATGTAAGTGTCTGTATGTAAGTGTCTGTGTGTTAAGTGTCTGTATGTAAGTGTCTGTATGTAAGTATCTCAGTGTCTGTATGTAAGTTTCTGTATGTAAGTGTCTGTATGTAAGTGTCTCAGTGTCTGTATGTAAGTGTCTGTATGTAAGTATCTGTATGTAAATGTCTGTGTGTAAGTGTCTGTATGTAAGTGTCTTAGTGTCTGTATGTAAGTGTCTGTATGTAAGTGTCTGTATGTGTCTGTATGTAAGTGCTTGTATGTAAGTGTCTGTATGTAAGTGTCTGTATGTAAGTGGCTGTATGTAAGTGTCTGTAAGTGTCTGTATGTAAGTATCTGTATGTAAGTGTCTGTATGTAAGTTTCTGTATGTAAGTGTATGTTTTTAAGTGTCTGTATGTAAGTGTCTGTATGTAAGTGCCTGTTTGTAAGTGTCTGTATGTAAGTGTCTGTATATAAGTGCCTGTATGTAAGTGTCTGTATGTAAGTGTCTCAGTGTCTGTATGTAAGTGTCTGTATGTAAGTGTCTCAGTGTCTGTATGTAAGTGTCTGTATGTAAGCTTCTGTATGGAAGTGTCTGTAAGTAGTGTCTCTATGTGTCTCAGTGTCTGTATGTAAGTTTCTGTATGTAAGTGTCTGAATGTAAGTGTCTGTATGTAAGTGTCTGTATGTCAGTGTCTCAGTGTCTGTATGTAAGTGTCTGTATGTAAGTGTCTCAGTGTCTGTATGTAAGTGTCTGTATGTAAGCGTCTGTATGTGTCTATGTAAGTGTCTCAGTGTCTATATTTAAGTGTCTGTATGTAAGTGTCTGTATGTAAGTGTCTCAGTGTCTGTATGTAAGTGTATGTAAGTGTCTGTATGTAAGTGTATGTATGTAAGTGTCTTAGTGTCTGTATGTAAGTGTATGTAAGCGTCTGTATGTAAGTGTCTATGTAAGTGTCTCAGTGTCTGTATGTAAGTGTCTGTATGTAATTGTCTGTATGTAAGTGTCTGTATGTAAGTGTCTGTATATAAGTGTCTGTATGTAAGTGTCTGTATGTAAGTGTCTCAGTGTCTGTTTGTGTCAGTATGTAAGTGTCTGTATGTAAGTGTATGTATGTAAGTGTCTGTATGTAAGTGTCTGTATGTGTCTGTATGTAATTGTCTGTATGCAAGTGTCTGTATGTAAGTGTCTGTATGTAAGTGGCTGTATGTAAGTGTCTGTAAGTGTCTGTATGTAAGTATTTGTATGTAAGTGTCTGTATGTAAGTTTCTGTATGTAAGTGTATGTTTGTAAGTGTCTGTAGTAAGTGTCTGTATGTAAGTGCCTGTTTGTAAGTGTCTGTATGCAAGTGCGTGTATATAAGTGCATGTATGTAAGTGTCTGTATGTAAGTGTCTCAGTGTCTGTATGTAAGTGTCTGTATGTAAGTGTCTCAGTGTCTGTATGTAAGTGTCTGTATGTAAGCTTCTGTATGTAAGTGTCTGTAAGTAGTGGCTCTATGTAAGTGTCTCAGTGTCTGTATGTAAGTGTCTGTATGTAAGTGTCTCAGTGTCTGTATGTAAGTGTCTGTATGTAAGTGTCTGTATGTAAGTGTCTGTATGTAAATGTCTCAGTGTCTGTATGTAAGTGTATGTAAGCGTCTGTATGTAAGTGTCTATGTAAGTGTCTCAGTGTCTGTATGTAAGTGTCTGTATGTAAGTGTCTGTATGTAAGTGTCTTAGTGTCTGTATGTAAGTGTCTGTATGTAATTGTCTGTGTGTAAGTGTCTTTATGTAAGAGTCTGTATGTAAGTGTCTGTATGTAAGTGTCTAAGTGTCTGAATGTAAGTGTCTTTATGTAAGAGTCTGTATGTAAGTGTCTGTATGTAAGTGTCTAAGTGTGTGTATGTAAGGGTCTGTATGTAAGTGTCTGTATGTAAGTGGCTGTATGTAAGTGTCTGTAAGTGTCTGTATGTAAGTATCTGTATGTAAGTGTCTGTATGTAAGTTTCTGTATGTAAGTGTCTCTATGTAAGTATCTGTATGTAAGTGTCTGTATGTCAGTGTCACAGTGTCAGTATGTAACTGTCTGTATGTAAGTGTCTGTATGTAATTGTCTGTATGTAAGTGTCTGTATGTAAGTGTCTGTATGTAAATGTCTCAGTGTCTGTATGTAAGTGTCTGTATGTAAGCGTCTGTATGTAAGTGTCTCAGTGTCTGTATGTAAGTGTCTGTATGTAAGTGTCTGTATGTAAGTGTCTTAGTGTCTGTATGTAAGTGTCTGTATGTAATTGTCTGTGTGTAAGTGTCTTTATGTAAGAGTCTGTATGTAAGTGTCTGTATGTAAGTGTCTAAGTGTCTGTATGTAAGTGTCTTTATGTAAGAGTCTGTATGTAAGTGTCTGTATGTAAGTGTCTAAGTGTGTGTATGTAAGGGTCTGTATGTAAGTGTCTGTATGTAAGTGGCTGTATGTAAGTGTCTGTAAGTGTCTGTATGTAAGTATCTGTATGTAAGTGTCTGTATGTAAGTTTCTGTATGTAAGTGTCTCTATGTAAGTATCTGTATGTAAGTGTCTGTATGTCAGTGTCACAGTGTCAGTATGTAACTGTCTGTATGTAAGTGTCTGTATGTAATTGTCTGTATGTAAGTGTCTGTATGTAAGTGTCTGTATGTAAATGTCTCAGTGTCTGTATGTAAGTGTCTGTATGTAAGCGTCTGTATGTAAGTGTCTCAGTGTCTGTATGTAAGTGTCTGTATGTAAGCGTCTGTATGTAAGTGTCTATGTAAGTGTCTGTATGTAAGTGCCTCAGTGTCTGTAAGTAAGTGTCTAAGTAAGTGTCTGTATGTAAGTTTCTGTATGTAAGTGTCTGTATGTTAAGTGTTTGTATGTAAGTGTCTGTATGTGAATATCTCAGTGTCTGTATGTAAGTGTCTGTATGTAAGTGTCTGTATGTAAGTGTCTCAGTGTCTGTATGTAAGTGTCTGTATGTAAGTGTCTGTATGTAAGTGTCTGTATGTAAGTGTCTGTGTGTTAAGTGTCTGTATGTAAGTGTCTGTATGTAAGTATCTCAGTGTCTGTATGTAAGTTTCTGTATGTAAGTGTCTGTATGTAAGTGTCTCAGTGTCTGTATGTAAGTGTCTGTATGTAAGTATCTGTATGTAAATGTCTGTGTGTAAGTGTCTGTATGTAAGTGTCTTAGTGTCTGTATGTAAGTGTCTGTATGTAAGTGTCTGTATGTGTCTGTATGTAAGTGTCTGTATGTAAGTGTCTGTATGTAAGTGTCTGTATGTAAGTGGCTGTATGTAAGTGTCTGTAAGTGTCTGTATGTAAGTATCTGTATGTAAGTGTCTGTATGTAAGTTTCTGTATGTAAGTGTATGTTTGTAAGTGTCTGTATGTAAGTGTCTGTATGTAAGTGCCTGTTTGTATGTAAGTGATGGGGAGCGATAGTGTAGCGGTTAGCGCGCTGCGCTATGAACCTGGCGACCCGGGTTCGATTCCCGCTCACGGCCAACACCAGTGACGATTATCTGAACCGGTCCCGGGCCTCCCCTAGGTCGACTCAGCCTCAAATGAGTACCTGGTGCGGTGTGTAAACATTGCCACTGGGGAGACAAAGGCGGTCGGGCGTGGTGCTGGCCACCCACCCCCTCGTGTACCGTTCCGGCCTTCATAGGTGCTCGCTAACAGCACTTGCCCCTACAGTCTGTTAAGGCTATATGGGGGATCTTTGTCTTTGTCTTTGTATGTAAGTGTCTCAGTGTCTGTATGTAAGTGTCTGTATGTAAGCTTCTGTATGGAAGTGTCTGTAAGTAGTGTCTCTATGTGTCTCAGTGTCTGTATGTAAGTTTCTGTATGTAAGTGTCTGAATGTAAGTGTCTGTATGTAAGTGTCTGTATGTCAGTGTCTCAGTGTCTGTATGTAAGTGTCTGTATGTAAGTGTCTCAGTGTCTGTATGTAAGTGTCTGTATGTAAGCGTCTGTATGTGTCTATGTAAGTGTCTCAGTGTCTATATTTAAGTGTCTGTATGTAAGTGTCTGTATGTAAGTGTCTCAGTGTCTGTATGTAAGTGTATGTAAGTGTCTGTATGTAAGTGTATGTATGTAAGTGTCTTAGTGTCTGTATGTAAGTGTATGTAAGCGTCTGTATGTAAGTGTCTATGTAAGTGTCTCAGTGTCTGTATGTAAGTGTCTGTATGTAATTGTCTGTATGTAAGTGTCTGTATGTAAATGTCTGTATATAAGTGTCTGTATGTAAGTGTCTGTATGTAAGTGTCTCAGTGTCTGTTTGTGTCAGTATGTAAGTGTCTGTATGTAAGTGTATGTATGTAAGTGTCTGTATGTAAGTGTCTGTATGTGTCTGTATGTAATTGTCTGTATGCAAGTGTCTGTATGTAAGTGTCTGTATGTAAGTGGCTGTATGTGTCTGTAAGTGTCTGTATGTAAGTATCTGTATGTAAGTGTCTGTATGTAAGTTTCTGTATGTAAGTGTATGTTTGTAAGTGTCTGTAGTAAGTGTCTGTATGTAAGTGCCTGTTTGTAAGTGTCTGTATGCAAGTGCGTGTATATAAGTGCATGTATGTAAGTGTCTGTATGTAAGTGTCTCAGTGTCTGTATGTAAGTGTCTGTATGTAAGTGTCTCAGTGTCTGTATGTAAGTGTCTGTATGTAAGCTTCTGTATGTAAGTGTCTGTAAGTAGTGGCTCTATGTAAGTGTCTCAGTGTCTGTATGTAAGTGTCTGTATGTAAGTGTCTCAGTGTCTGTATGTAAGTGTCTGTATGTAAGTGTCTGTATGTAAGTGTCTGTATGTAAATGTCTCAGTGTCTGTATGTAAGTGTATGTAAGCGTCTGTATGTAAGTGTCTATGTAAGTGTCTCAGTGTCTGTATGTAAGTGTCTGTATGTAAGTGTCTGTATGTAAGTGTCTTAGTGTCTGTATGTAAGTGTCTGTATGTAATTGTCTGTGTGTAAGTGTCTTTATGTAAGAGTCTGTATGTAAGTGTCTGTATGTAAGTGTCTAAGTGTCTGTATGTAAGTGTCTTTATGTAAGAGTCTGTATGTAAGTGTCTGTATGTAAGTGTCTAAGTGTGTGTATGTAAGGGTCTGTATGTAAGTGTCTGTATGTAAGTGGCTGTATGTAAGTGTCTGTAAGTGTCTGTATGTAAGTATCTGTATGTAAGTGTCTGTATGTAAGTTTCTGTATGTAAGTGTCTCTATGTAAGTATCTGTATGTAAGTGTCTGTATGTCAGTGTCACAGTGTCAGTATGTAACTGTCTGTATGTAAGTGTCTGTATGTAATTGTCTGTATGTAAGTGTCTGTATGTAAGTGTCTGTATGTAAATGTCTCAGTGTCTGTATGTAAGTGTCTGTATGTAAGCGTCTGTATGTAAGTGTCTCAGTGTCTGTATGTAAGTGTCTGTATGTAAGCGTCTGTATGTAAGTGTCTATGTAAGTGTCTCAGTGTCTTTATGTAAATGTCTGTATGTAAGTGTCTCAGTGTCTGTATGTGTCTCAGTGTCTGTATGTAAGTGTCTGTATGTAAGTGTCTCAGTGTCTGTATGTAAGTGTCTGTATGTAAGTGTCTGTATGTAAGTGTGTGTATGTAAGTGTCTGTATGTAAGTGTCTCAGTGTCTGTATGTAAGTGTCTGTATGTAAGTGTCTCAGTGTCTGTATGTAAATGTCTGTATGTAGGTGTCTGTATGTAAGTGTCTTAGTGTCTGTATGTAAGTGTCTGTATGTAATTGTCTGTATGTAAGTGTCTTTATGTAAGAGTCTGTATGTAAGTGTCTGTATGTAAGTGTCTAAGTGTCTGTATGTAAGTGTCTTTATGTAAGAGTCTGTATGTAAGTGTCTGTATGTAAGTGTCTAAGTGTCTGTATGTAAGGGTCTGTATGTAAGTGTCTGTATGTAAGTGTCTGTATGTAAGTGTCTGTATGTAAGTGTTTGTATGTAAGTGTCTGTATGTAAGTGTCTCAGTGTATGTTTGTGTCAGTATGTAAGTGTCTGTATGTAAGTGTCTGTATGTAAGTCTCAGTGTCTGTATGTCAGTGTGTGTTTGTAAGTGTCTGTATGTAAGTGTCTGTATGTAAGTGTCTGTATTTAAGTGTCTCAGTGTCTGTAAGTAAGTGTCTAAGTAAGTGTCTGTATGTAAGTGTCTGTATGTAAGTGTCTGTAAGTAGTGGCTCTATGTAAGTGTCTCAGTGTCTGTATGTAAGTGTCTGTATGTAAGTGTCTCAGTGTCTGTATGTAAGTGTCTGTATGTAAGTGTCTGTATGTAAGTGTCTGTATGTAAATGTCTCAGTGTCTGTATGTAAGTGTATGTAAGCGTCTGTATGTAAGTGTCTATGTAAGTGTCTCAGTGTCTGTATGTAAGTGTCTGTATGTAAGTGTCTGTATGTAAGTGTCTTAGTGTCTGTATGTAAGTGTCTGTATGTAATTGTCTGTGTGTAAGTGTCTTTATGTAAGAGTCTGTATGTAAGTGACTGTATGTAAGTGTCTAAGTGTCTGTATGTAAGTGTCTTTATGTAAGAGTCTGTATGTAAGTGTCTGTATGTAAGTGTCTAAGTGTGTGTATGTAAGGGTCTGTATGTAAGTGTCTGTATGTAAGTGGCTGTATGTAAGTGTCTGTAAGTGTCTGTATGTAAGTATCTGTATGTAAGTGTCTGTATGTAAGTGTCTGTATGTAAGTGTCTCTATGTAAGTATCTGTATGTAAGTGTCTGTATGTCAGTGTCACAGTGTCAGTATGTAACTGTCTGTATGTAAGTGTCTGTATGTAATTGTCTGTATGTAAGTGTCTGTATGTAAGTGTCTGTATGTAAATGTCTCAGTGTCTGTATGTAAGTGTCTGTATGTAAGCGTCTGTATGTAAGTGTCTCAGTGTCTGTATGTAAGTGTCTGTATGTAAGCGTCTGTATGTAAGTGTCTATGTAAGTGTCTCAGTGTCTTTATGTAAATGTCTGTATGTAAGTGTCTCAGTGTCTGTATGTGTCTCAGTGTCTGTATGTAAGTGTCTGTATGTAAGTGTCTCAGTGTCTGTATGTAAGTGTCTGTATGTAAGTGTCTGTATGTAAGTGTGTGTATGTAAGTGTCTGTATGTAAGTGTCTCAGTGTCTGTATGTAAGTGTCTGTATGTAAGTGTCTCAGTTTCTGTATGTAAATGTCTGTATGTAGGTGTCTGTATGTAAGTGTCTTAGTGTCTGTATGTAAGTGTCTGTATGTAATTGTCTGTATGTAAGTGTCTTTATGTAAGAGTCTGTATGTAAGTGTCTGTATGTAAGTGTCTAAGTGTCTGTATATAAGTGTCTTTATGTAAGAGTCTGTATGTAAGTGTCTGTATGTAAGTGTCTAAGTGTCTGTATGTAAGGGTCTGTATGTAAGTGTCTGTATGTAAGTGTCTGTATGTAAGTGTCTGTATGAAAGTGTTTGTATGTAAGTGTCTGTATGTAAGTGTCTCAGTGTCTGTTTGTGTCAGTATGTAAGTGTCTGTATGTAAGTGTCTGTATGTAAGTCTCAGTGTCTGTATGTCAGTGTGTGTTTGTAAGTGTCTGTATGTAAGTGTCTGTATGTAAGTGTCTGTATTTAAGTGTCTCAGTGTCTGTAAGTAAGTGTCTAAGTAAGTGTCTGTATGTAAGTGTCTGTATGTAAGTGTCTGTATGTGAATATCTCAGTGTCTGTATGTAAGTGTCTGTATGTAAGTGTCTGTATGTAAGTGTCTCAGTGTCTGTATGTAAGTGTCTGTATGTAAGTTTCTGTATGTAAGTGTCTGTATGTAAGCGTCTGTATGTTAAGTGTCTGTATGTAAGTGTCTGTATGTAAGTATCTCAGTGTCTGTATGTAAGTTTCTGTATGTAAGTGTCTGTATGTAAGTGTCTCAGTGTCTGTATGTAAGTGTCTGTATGTAAGTTTCTGTATGTAAGTATCTGTATGTAAATGTCTGTGTGTAAGTGTCTTAGTGTCTGTATGTAAGTGTCTGTATGTGTCTGTATGTAAGTGTCTGTATGTAAGTGTCTGTATGTAAGTGTCTGTATGTAAGTGTCTGTATGTAAGTGGCTGTATGTAAGTGTCTGTAAGTGTCTGTATATAAGTATCTGTATGTAAGTGTCTGTATGTAAGTTTCTGTATGTAACTGTCTCTATGTAAGTATCTGTATGTAAGTGTCTGTATGTCAGTGTCACAGTGTCAATATGTAAGTGTCTGTATATAAGTGCCTGTATGTAAGTGTCTGTATGTAAGTGTCTGTGTGTAAGTGTCTGTATGTAAGTGTCTCAGTGTCTGTATATAAGTGTCTGTATGTAAGCGGCTGTATGTAAGTGTCTCAGTGTCTGTATGTAAGTGTCTGTATGTAAGCTTCTGTATGTAAGTGTCTGTAAGTAGTGGCTCTATGTAAGTGTCTCAGTGTCTGTATGTAAGTGTCTGTATGTAAGTGTCTCAGTGTCTGTATGTAAGTGTCTGTATGTAAGTGTCTGTATGTAAGTGTCTGTATGTAAATGTCTCAGTGTCTGTATGTAAGTGTATGTAAGCGTCTGTATGTAAGTGTCTATGTAAGTGTCTCAGTGTCTGTATGTAAGTGTCTGTATGTAAGTGTCTGTATGTAAGTGTCTTAGTGTCTGTATGTAAGTGTCTGTATGTAATTGTCTGTGTGTAAGTGTCTTTATGTAAGAGTCTGTATGTAAGTGTCTGTATGTAAGTGTCTAAGTGTCTGTATGTAAGTGTCTTTATGTAAGAGTCTGTATGTAAGTGTCTGTATGTAAGTGTCTAAGTGTGTGTATGTAAGGGTCTGTATGTAAGTGTCTGTATGTAAGTGGCTGTATGTAAGTGTCTGTAAGTGTCTGTATGTAAGTATCTGTATGTAAGTGTCTGTATGTAAGTTTCTGTATGTAAGTGTCTCTATGTAAGTATCTGTATGTAAGTGTCTGTATGTCAGTGTCACAGTGTCAGTATGTAACTGTCTGTATGTAAGTGTCTGTATGTAATTGTCTGTATGTAAGTGTCTGTATGTAAGTGTCTGTATGTAAATGTCTCAGTGTCTGTATGTAAGTGTCTGTATGTAAGCGTCTGTATGTAAGTGTCTCAGTGTCTGTATGTAAGTGTCTGTATGTAAGCGTCTGTATGTAAGTGTCTATGTAAGTGTCTCAGTGTCTTTATGTAAATGTCTGTATGTAAGTGTCTCAGTGTCTGTATGCGTCTCAGTGTCTGTATGTAAGTGTCTGTATGTAAGTGTCTCAGTGTCTGTATGTAAGTGTCTGTATGTAAGTGTCTGTATGTAAGTGTGTGTATGTAAGTGTCTGTATGTAAGTGTCTCAGTGTCTGTATGTAAGTGTCTGTATGTAAGTGTCTCAGTGTCTGTATGTAAATGTCTGTATGTAGGTGTCTGTATGTAAGTGTCTTAGTGTCTGTATGTAAGTGTCTGTATGTAATTGTCTGTATGTAAGTGTCTTTATGTAAGAGTCTGTATGTAAGTGTCTGTATGTAAGTGTCTAAGTGTCTGTATGTAAGTGTCTTTATGTAAGAGTCTGTATGTAAGTGTCTGTATGTAAGTGTCTAAGTGTCTGTATGTAAGGGTCTGTATGTAAGTGTCTGTATGTAAGTGTCTGTATGTAAGTGTCTGTATGTAAGTGTTTGTATGTAAGTGTCTGTATGTAAGTGTCTCAGTGTCTGTTTGTGTCAGTATGTAAGTGTCTGTATGTAAGTGTCTGTATGTAAGTCTCAGTGTCTGTATGTCAGTGTGTGTTTGTAAGTGTCTGTATGTAAGTGTCTGTATGTAAGTGTCTGTATTTAAGTGTCTCAGTGTCTGTAAGTAAGTGTCTAAGTAAGTGTCTGTATGTAAGTGTCTGTATGTAAGTGTCTGTAAGTAGTGGCTCTATGTAAGTGTCTCAGTGTCTGTATGTAAGTGTCTGTATGTAAGTGTCTCAGTGTCTGTATGTAAGTGTCTGTATGTAAGTGTCTGTATGTAAGTGTCTGTATGTAAATGTCTCAGTGTCTGTATGTAAGTGTATGTAAGCGTCTGTATGTAAGTGTCTATGTAAGTGTCTCAGTGTCTGTATGTGTCTGTATGTAAGTGTCTGTATGTAAGTGTCTTAGTGTCTGTATGTAAGTGTCTGTATGTAATTGTCTGTGTGTAAGTGTTTTTATGTAAGAGTCTGTATGTAAGTGTCTGTATGTAAGTGTCTAAGTGTCTGTATGTAAGTGTCTTTATGTAAGAGTCTGTATGTAAGTGTCTGTATGTAAGTGTCTAAGTGTGTGTATGTAAGGGTCTGTATGTAAGTGTCTGTATGTAAGTGGCTGTATGTAAGTGTCTGTAAGTGTCTGTATGTAAGTATCTGTATGTAAGTGTCTGTATGTAAGTTTCTGTATGTAAGTGTCTCTATGTAAGTATCTGTATGTAAGTGTCTGTATGTCAGTGTCACAGTGTCAGTATGTAACTGTCTGTATGTAAGTGTCTGTATGTAATTGTCTGTATGTAAGTGTCTGTATGTAAGTGTCCGTATGTAAATGTCTCAGTGTCTGTATGTAAGTGTCTGTATGTAAGCGTCTGTATGTAAGTGTCTCAGTGTCTGTATGTAAGTGTCTGTATGTAAGCGTCTGTATGTAAGTGTCTATGTAAGTGTCTCAGTGTCTTTATGTAAATGTCTGTATGTAAGTGTCTCAGTGTCTGTATGTGTCTCAGTGTCTGTATGTAAGTGTCTGTATGTAAGTGTCTCAGTGTCTGTATGTAAGTGTCTGTATGTAAGTGTCTGTATGTAAGTGTGTGTATGTAAGTGTCTGTATGTAAGTGTCTCAGTGTCTGTATGTAAGTGTCTGTATGTAAGTGTCTCAGTGTCTGTATGTAAATGTCTGTATGTAGGTGTCTGTATGTAAGTGTCTTAGTGTCTGTATGTAAGTGTCTGTATGTAATTGTCTGTATGTAAGTGTCTTTATGTAAGAGTCTGTATGTAAGTGTCTGTATGTAAGTGTCTAAGTGTCTGTATGTAAGTGTCTTTATGTAAGAGTCTGTATGTAAGTGTCTGTATGTAAGTGTCTAAGTGTCTGTATGTAAGGGTCTGTATGTAAGTGTCTGTATGTAAGTGTCTGTATGTAAGTGTCTGTATGTAAGTGTTTGTATGTAAGTGTCTGTATGTAAGTGTCTCAGTGTCTGTTTGTGTCAGTATGTAAGTGTCTGTATGTAAGTGTCTGTATGTAAGTCTCAGTGTCTGTATGTCAGTGTGTGTTTGTAAGTGTCTGTATGTAAGTGTCTGTATGTAAGTGTCTGTATTTAAGTGTCTCAGTGTCTGTAAGTAAGTGTCTAAGTAAGTGTCTGTATGTAAGTGTCTGTATGTAAGTGTCTGTATGTTAAGTGTTTATATGTAAGTGTCTGTATGTGAATATCTCAGTGTCTGTATGTAAGTGTCTGTATGTAAGTGTCTGTATGTAAGTGTCTCAGTGTCTGTATGTAAGTGTCTGTATGTAAGTTTCTGTATGTAAGTGTCTGTATGTAAGCGTCTGTATGTTAAGTGTCTGTATGTAAGTGTCTGTATGTAAGTATCTCAGTGTCTGTATGTAAGTTTCTGTATGTAAGTGTCTGTATGTAAGTGTCTCAGTGTCTGTATGTAAGTGTCTGTATGTAAGTTTCTGTATGTAAGTATCTGTATGTAAATGTCTGTGTGTAAGTGTCTTAGTGTCTGTATGTAAGTGTCTGTATGTGTCTGTATGTAAGTGTCTGTATGTAAGTGTCTGTATGTAAGTGTCTGTATGTAAGTGTCTGTATGTAAGTGGCTGTATGTAAGTGTCTGTAAGTGTCTGTATATAAGTATCTGTATGTAAGTGTCTGTATGTAAGTTTCTGTATGTAACTGTCTCTATGTAAGTATCTGTATGTAAGTGTCTGTATGTCAGTGTCACAGTGTCAATATGTAAGTGTCTGTATATAAGTGCCTGTATGTAAGTGTCTGTATGTAAGTGTCTGTGTGTAAGTGTCTGTATGTAAGTGTCTCAGTGTCTGTATATAAGTGTCTGTATGTAAGCGGCTGTATGTAAGTGTCTCAGTGTCTGTATGTAAGTGTCTGTATGTAAGTGTCTGTATGTAAGTGTCTCAGTGTTTGTATGTAAGTGTCTGTATGTAAGCGTCTGTATGTAAGTGTCTATTTAAGTGTCTCAGTGTCTTTATGTAAGTGTCTGTATGTAAGTGTCTCAGTGTCTGTATGTAAGTGTCTCAGTGTCTGTATGTAAGTGTCTGTATGTAAGTGTCTCAGTGTCTGTATGTAAGTGTCTGTATGTAAGTGTCTGTATGTAAGTGTCTGTATGTAAGTGTCTGTATGTAAGTGGCTGTATGTAAGTGTCCGTATGTAAGTGTCTGTATGTAAGTGTCTGTATGTGTCTGTATGTAAGTGTCTGTATGTAAGTGTCTGTATGTAAGTGTCTGTATGTAAGTGTCTGTATGTAAGTGTCTGTATGTTAAGTGTCTGTATGTAAGTGTCTGTATGTAAGTATCTCAGTGTCTGTATGTAAGTTTCTGTATGTAAGTGTCTGTATGTAAGTGTCTCAGTGTCTGTATGTAAGTGTCTGTATGTAAGTATCTGTATGTAAATGTCTGTGTGTAAGTGTCTGTATGTAAGTGTCTTAGTGTCTGTATGTAAGTGTCTGTATGTAAGTGTCTGTATGTGTCTGTATGTAAGTGTCTGTATGCAAGTGTCTGTATGTAAGTGTCTGTATGTAAGTGGCTGTATGTAAGTGTCTGTAAGTGTCTGTATGTAAGTATCTGTATGTAAGTGTCTGTATGTAAGTTTCTGTATGTAAGTGTATGTTTGTAAGTGTCTGTATGTAAGTGTCTATATGTAAGTGCCTGTTTGTAAGTGTCTGTATGTAAGTGCGTGTATATAAGTGCATGTATGTAAGTGTCTGTATGTAAGTGTCTCAGTGTCTGTATGTAAGTGTCTGTATGTAAGTGTCTCAGTGTCTGTATGTAAGTGTCTGTATGTAAGCTTCTGTATGTAAGTGTCTGTAAGTAGTGCCTCTATGTAAGTGTCTCAGTGTCTGTATGTAAGTGTCTGTATGTAAGTGTCTCAGTGTCTGTATGTAAGTGTCTGTAGGTAAGTGTCTGTATGTAAGTGTCTGTATGTAAGTGTCTCAGTGTCTGTATGCAAGTGTATGTAAGTGTCTGTATGTAAGTGTCTGTATGTAAGTGTCTCAGTGTCTGTATGTAAGTGTATGTAAGCGTCTGTATGTAAGTGTCTATGTAAGTGTCTCAGTGTCTGTATGTAATTGTTTGTATGTAAGTGTCTGTATGTAAGTGTCTCAGTGTCTGTATGTAAGTGTCTGTATGTAATTGTCTGTATGTAAGTGTCTTTATGTAAGAGTCTGTATGTAAGTGTATGTATGTAAGTGTCTAAGTGTCTGTATGTAAGTGTCTGTATGTAAGTGTCTGTATGTAAGTGTCTGTATGTAAGTGTCTCAGTATCTGTATGTAAATGTCTGTATGTAAGTGTCTGTATGTAAGTGTCTCTATGTAAGTCTCAGTGTCTGTATGTCAGTGTGTGTTTGGAAGTGTCTGTGTGTAAGTGTCTGTATGTAAGTGTCTCAGTGTCTGTATATAAGTGTCTGTATGTAAGCGTCTGTATGTAAGTGTCTCAGTGTCTGTATGTAAGTGTCTGTATGTAAGTGTCTGTATGTAAGTGTCTCAGTGTCTGTATGTAAGTGTCTATGTAAGTGTCTCAGTGTCTTTATGTAAGTGTCTGTATGTAAGTGTCTCAGTGTCTGTATGTAAGTGTCTCAGTGTCTGTATGTAAGTGTCTGTATGTAAGTGTCTCAGTGTCTGTATGTAAGTGTCTGTATGTAAGTGTCTGTATGTAAGTGTCTCAGTGTCTGTATGTAAGTGTCTGTATGTAAGCGTCTGTATGTAAGTGTCTATGTAAGTGTCTCAGTGTCTTTATGTAAATGTCTGTATGTAAGTGTCTCAGTGTCTGTATGTAAGTGTCTCAGTGTCTGTATGTAAGTGTCTGTATGTAAGTGTCTCAGTGTCTGTATGTAAGTGTCTATGTAAGTGTCTCAGTGTCTTTATGTAAGTGTCTGTATGTAAGTGTCTCAGTGTCTGTATGTAAGTGTCTCAGTGTCTGTATGTAAGTGTCTGTATGTAAGTGTCTCAGTGTCTGTATGTAAGTGTCTGTATGTAAGTGTCTGTATGTAAGTGTCTCAGTGTCTGTATGTAAGTTTCTGTATGTAAGCGTCTGTATGTAAGTGTCTATGTAAGTGTCTCAGTGTCTTTATGTAAATGTCTGTATGTAAGTGTCTCAGTGTCTGTATGTAAGTGTCTCAGTGTCTGTATGTAAGTGTCTGTATGTAAGTGTCTCATTGTCTGTATGTAAGTGTCTGTATGTAAGTGTCTGTATGTAAGTGTGTGTATGTAAGTGTCTGTATGTAAGTGTCTCAGTGTCTGTATGTAAGTGTCTGCATGTAAGTGTCTCAGTGTCTGTATGTAAATGTCTGTATGTAAGTGTCTGTATGTAATTGTCTGTATGTAAGTGTCTTTATGTAAGAGTCTGTATGTAAGTGTCTGTATGTAAGTGTCTAAGTGTCTGTATGTAAGTGTCTTTATGTAAGAGTCTGTATGTAAGTGTCTGTATGTAAGTGTCTAAGTGTCTGTATGTAAGGGTCTGTATGTAAGTGTCTGTATGTAAGAGTCTGTGTGTAAGGGTCTATATGTAAGTGTTTGTATGTAAGTGTCTGTATGTAAGTGTCTCAGTGTCTGTTTGTGTCAGTATGTAAGTGTCTGTATGTAAGTGTCTATGTAAGTGTATGTATGTAAGTGCCTGTATGTAAGTGTATGTATGTAAGTGTGTGTATGTAAGTGTCTGTATGTAAGTGTCTGTATGTAAGTATCTCTATGTAAATGTCTGTGTGTAAGTGTCTGTATGTAAGTGTCTTAGTGTCTGTATGTAAGTGTCTGTATGTAAGTGTCTGTATGTGTCTGTATGTAAGTGTCTGTATGTAAGTGTCTGTATGTAAGTGTCTGTATGTAAGTGTCTGTATGTAAGTGGCTGTATGTAAGTGTCTGTAAGTGTCTGTATGTAAGTATCTGTATGTAAGTGTCTGTATGTAAGTTTCTGTATGTAAGTGTCTCTATGTAGGTATCTGTATGTAAGTGTCTGTATGTCAGTGTCACAGTGTCAGTATGTAACTGTCTGTATGTAAGTGTCTGTATGTAATTGTCTGTATGTAAGTGTCTGTATGTAAGTGTCTGTATGTAAATGTCTCAGTGTCTGTATGTAAGTGTCTGTATGTAAGCGTCTGTATGTAAGTGTCTCAGTGTCTGTATGTAAGTGTCTGTATGTAAGCGTCTGTATGTAAGTGTCTATGTAAGTGTCTCAGTGTCTTTATGTAAATGTCTGTATGTAAGTGTCTCAGTGTCTGTATGTGTCTCAGTGTCTGTATGTAAGTGTCTGTATGTAAATGTCTCAGTGTCTGTATGTAAGTGTCTGTATGTAAGTGTCTGTATGTAAGTGTGTGTATGTAAGTGTCTGTATGTAAGTGTCTCAGTGTCTGTATGTAAGTGTCTGTATGTAAGTGTCTCAGTGTCTGTATGTAAATGTCTGTATGTAAGTGTCTGTATGTAAGTGTCTTAGTGTCTGTATGTAAGTGTCTGTATGTAATTGTCTGTATGTAAGTGTCTTTATGTAAGAGTCTGTATGTAAGTGTCTGTATGTAAGTGTCTCAGTGTCTGTATGTAAGTGTCTTTATGTAAGAGTCTGTATGTAAGTGTCTGTATGTAAGTGTCTAAGTGTCTGTATGTAAGGGTCTGTATGTAAGTGTCTGTATGTAAGTGTCTGTATGTAAGTGTCTGTATGTAAGTGTTTGTATGTAAGTGTCTGTATGTAAGTGTCTCAGTGTCTGTTTGTGTCAGTATGTAAGTGTCTGTATGTAAGTGTCTGTATGTAAGTGTGTGTATGTAAGTGTCTGTATGTGTCTGTATGTAAGTGTCTCAGTGTCTGTATGTAAATGTCTTTATGTAAGTGTCTGTATGTAAGTGTCTGTATGTAAGTGTCTGTATGTAAGTCTCAGTGTCTGTATGTCAGTGTGTGTTTGTAAGTGTCTGTATGTAAGTGTCTGTATGTTAAGTGTTTATATGTAAGTGTCTGTATCTGAATATCTCAGTGTCTGTATGTAAGTGTCTGTATGTAAGTGTCTGTATGTAATTGTCTCAGTGTCTGTATGTAAGTGTCTGTATGTAAGTTTCTGTATGTAAGTGTCTGTATGTAAGTGTCTGTATGTTAAGTGTCTGTATGTAAGTGTCTGTATGTAAGTATCTCAGTGTCTGTATGTAAGTTTCTGTATGTAAGTGTCTGTATGTAAGTGTCTCAGTGTCTGTATGTAAGTGTCTGTATGTAAGTGTCTGTATGTAAGTATCTGTATGTAAATATCTGTGTGTAAGTGTCTGTATGTAAGTGTCTTAGTGTCTGTATGTAAGTGTCTGTATGTAAGTGTCTGTATGTGTCTGTATGTAAGTGTCTGTATGTAAGTGTCTGTATGTAAGTGTCTGTATGTAAGTGGCTGTATGTAAGTGTCTGTAAGTGTCTATATGTAAGTATCTGTATGTAAGTGTCTGTATGTACGTTTCTGTATGTAAGTGTATGTTTGTAAGTGTCTGTATGTAAGTGTCTGTATGTAAGTGTCTCAGTGTCTGTATGTAAGTGTATGTAAGTGTCTGTATGTAAGTGTCTGTATGTAAGTGTCTCAGTGTCTGTATGTAAGTGTATGTAAGCGTCTGTATGTAAGTGTCTGTATGTAAGTGTTTGTATGTAAGTGTCTCAGTATCTGTATGTAAATGTCTTTATGTAAGTGTCTGTATGTAAGTGTCTCAGTGTCTGTTTGTGTCAGTATGTAAGTGTCTGTATGTAAGTGTCTGTATGTAAGTGTCTATGTAAGTGTCTCAGTGTCTGTATGTAAGTGTATGTATGTAAGTGTCTGTATGTAAGTGTCTTAGTGTCTGTATGTAAGTGTCTGTATGTAATTGTCTGTATGTAAGTGTCTTTATGTAAGAGTCTGTATGTAAGTGTCTGTATGTAAGTGTCTAAGTGTCTGTATGTAAGTGTCTTTATGTAAGAGTCTGTATGTAAGTGTCTCAGTGTCTGTTTGTGTCAGTATGTAAGTGTCTGTATGTAAGTGTCTGTATGTAAGTGTCTATGTAAGTGTCTCAGTGTCTGTATGTAAGTGTATATATGTAAGTGTCTGTATGTAAGTGTCTTAGTGTCTGTATGTAAGTGTCTGTATGTAATTGTCTGTATGTAAGTGTCTTTATGTAAGAGTCTGTATGTAAGTGTCTGTATGTAAGTGTCTAAGTGTCTGTATGTAAGTGTCTTTATGTAAGAGTCTGTATGTAAGTGTCTGTATGTAAGTGTCTAAGTGTGTGTATGTAAGGGTCTGTATGTAAGTGTCTGTATGTAAGTGTCTGTATGTAAGTGTCTGTATGTAAGTGTTTGTATGTAAGTGTCTGTATGTAAGTGTCTCAGTGTCTGTTTGTGTCAGTATGTAAGTGTCTGTATGTAAGTGTCTATGTAAGTGTCTGTATGTAAGTGCCTGTATGTAAGTGTCTGTATGTAAGTGTCTGTATGTAAGTGTCTCTATGTAAGTGTGTGTATGTAAGTGTCTGTATGTAAGTGTCTGTATGTAAGTGTCTCACTATCTGTATATAAATGTCTTTATGTAAGTGTCTGTATGTAAGTGTCTGTATGTAAGTGTCTGTATGTAAGTCTCAGTGTCTGTATGTCAGTGTGTGTTTGTAAGTGTCTGTATGTAAGTGTCTGTATTTAAGTGTCTCAGTGTCTGTAAGTAAGTGTCTAAGTAATTGTCTGTATGTAAGTGCCTGTATGTAAGTGTCTGTATGTAAGTGTCTCGGTGTCTGTATGTAAGTGTCTGTATGTAAGTGTCTCAGTGTCTGTATGTAAGTGTCTGTATGCAAGCTTCTGTATGTAAGTGTCTGTAAGTAGTGTCTCTATGTAAGTGTCTCAGTGTCTGTATGTAAGTGTCTGTATGTAAGTGTCTCAATGTAAGTGTCTGTATGTAAGTGTCTGTATGTCAGTGTCACAGTGTCTGTATGTAAATGTCTGTATGTAAGTGTCTCAGTGTCTGTATGTAAGTGTCTGTATGTAAGCATCTGTATGTGCCTATGTAAGTGTCTCAGTGTCTGTATGTAAGTGTCTGTATGTAAGTGTCTGTATGTAAGTGTCTCAGTGTCTGTATGTAAGTGTATGTAAGTGTCTGTATGTAAGTGTCTGTATGTAAGTGTCTCAGTGTCTGTATGTAAGTGTATGTAAGCGTCTGTATGTAAGTGTCTATGTAAGTGTCTCAGTGTCTGTATGTAATTGTTTGTATGTAAGTGTCTGTATGTAAGTGTCTCAGTGTCTGTATGTAAGTGTCTGTATGTAATTGTCTGTATGTAAGTGTCTTTATGTAAGAGTCTGTATGTAAGTGTATGTATGTGTCTAAGTGTCTGTATGTAAGTGTCTCTATGTAAGAGTCTGTATGTAAGTGTCTGTATGTAAGTGTCTAAGTGTCTGTATGTAAGGGTCTGTATGTAAGTGTCTATATGTAAGTGTCTGTATGTAAGTGTCTGTATGTAAGTGTCTGTATGTAAGTGTTTGTATGTAAGTGTACGTATGTAAGTGTCTCAGTGTCTGTTTGTAAGTGTCAGTATGCAAGTGTCTGTATGTAAGTGTCTATGTAAGTGTCTGTATTTAAGTGCCTGTATGTAAGTGTCTGTATGTAAGTGTCTGTATGTAAGTGTCTGTATGTAAGTGTCTGTATGTAAGTGTCTCAGTATCTGTATGTAAATGTCTGTATGTAAGTGTCTGTATGTAAGTGTCTCTATGTAAGTCTCAGTGTCTGTATGTCAGTGTGTGTTTGGAAGTGTCTGTGTGTAAGTGTCTGTATGTAAGTGTCTCAGTGTCTGTATATAAGTGTCTGTATGTAAGCGTCTGTATGTAAGTGTCTCAGTGTCTGTATGTAAGTGTCTGTATGTAAGTGTCTGTATGTAAGTGTCTCAGTGTCTGTATGTAAGTGTCTATGTAAGTGTCTCAGTGTCTTTATGTAAGTGTCTGTATGTAAGTGTCTCAGTGTCTGTATGTAAGTGTCTCAGTGTCTGTATGTAAGTGTCTGTATGTAAGTGTCTCAGTGTCTGTATGTAAGTGTCTGTATGTAAGTGTCTGTATGTAAGTGTCTCAGTGTCTGTATGTAAGTGTCTGTATGTAAGCGTCTGTATGTAAGTGTCTATGTAAGTGTCTCAGTGTCTTTATGTAAATGTCTGTATGTAAGTGTCTCAGTGTCTGTATGTAAGTGTCTCAGTGTCTGTATGTAAGTGTCTGTATGTAAGTGTCTCAGTGTCTGTATGTAAGTGTCTGTATGTAAGTGTCTGTATGTAAGTGTGTGTATGTAAGTGTCTGTATGTAAGTGTCTCAGTGTCTGTATGTAAGTGTCTGCATGTAAGTGTCTCAGTGTCTGTATGTAAATGTCTGTATGTAAGTGTCTGTATGTAAGTGTCTTAGTGTCTGTATGTAAGTGTCTGTATGTAATTGTCTGTATTTTAGTGTCTTTATGTCAGAGTCTGTATGTAAGTGTCTTTATGTAAGAGTCTGTATGTAAGTGTCTCAGTGTCTGTTTGTGTCAGTATGTAAGTGTCTGTATGTAAGTGTCTGTATGTAAGTGTCTATGTAAGTGTCTCAGTGTCTGTATGTAAGTGTATATATGTAAGTGTCTGTATGTAAGTGTCTTAGTGTCTGTATGTAAGTGTCTGTATGTAATTGTCTGTATGTAAGTGTCTTTATGTAAGAGTCTGTATGTAAGTGTCTGTATGTAAGTGTCTAAGTGTCTGTATGTAAGTGTCTTTATGTAAGAGTCTGTATGTAAGTGTCTGTATGTAAGTGTCTAAGTGTGTGTATGTAAGGGTCTGTATGTAAGTGTCTGTATGTAAGTGTCTGTATGTAAGTGTCTGTATGTAAGTGTTTGTATGTAAGTGTCTGTATGTAAGTGTCTCAGTGTCTGTTTGTGTCAGTATGTAAGTGTCTGTATGTAAGTGTCTATGTAAGTGTCTGTATGTAAGTGCCTGTATGTAAGTGTCTGTATGTAAGTGTCTGTATGTAAGTGTCTCTATGTAAGTGTGTGTATGTAAGTGTCTGTATGTAAGTGTCTGTATGTAAGTGTCTCACTATCTGTATATAAATGTCTTTATGTAAGTGTCTGTATGTAAGTGTCTGTATGTAAGTGTCTGTATGTAAGTCTCAGTGTCTGTATGTCAGTGTGTGTTTGTAAGTGTCTGTATGTAAGTGTCTGTATTTAAGTGTCTCAGTGTCTGTAAGTAAGTGTCTAAGTAATTGTCTGTATGTAAGTGCCTGTATGTAAGTGTCTGTATGTAAGTGTCTCGGTGTCTGTATGTAAGTGTCTGTATGTAAGTGTCTCAGTGTCTGTATGTAAGTGTCTGTATGCAAGCTTCTGTATGTAAGTGTCTGTAAGTAGTGTCTCTATGTAAGTGTCTCAGTGTCTGTATGTAAGTGTCTGTATGTAAGTGTCTCAATGTAAGTGTCTGTATGTAAGTGTCTGTATGTCAGTGTCACAGTGTCTGTATGTAAATGTCTGTATGTAAGTGTCTCAGTGTCTGTATGTAAGTGTCTGTATGTAAGCATCTGTATGTGTCTATGTAAGTGTCTCAGTGTCTGTATGTAAGTGTATGTAAGTGTCTGTATGTAAGTGTCTGTATGTAAGTGTCTCAGTGTCTGTATGTAAGTGTATGTAAGCGTCTGTATGTAAGTGTCTATGTAAGTGTCTCAGTGTCTGTATGTAATTGTTTGTATGTAAGTGTCTGTATGTAAGTGTCTCAGTGTCTGTATGTAAGTGTCTGTATGTAATTGTCTGTATGTAAGTGTCTTTATGTAAGAGTCTGTATGTAAGTGTATGTATGTGTCTAAGTGTCTGTATGTAAGTGTCTCTATGTAAGAGTCTGTATGTAAGTGTCTGTATGTAAGTGTCTAAGTGTCTGTATGTAAGGGTCTGTATGTAAGTGTCTATATGTAAGTGTCTGTATGTAAGTGTCTGTATGTAAGTGTCTGTATGTAAGTGTTTGTATGTAAGTGTACGTATGTAAGTGTCTCAGTGTCTGTTTGTAAGTGTCAGTATGCAAGTGTCTGTATGTAAGTGTCTATGTAAGTGTCTGTATTTAAGTGCCTGTATGTAAGTGTCTGTATGTAAGTGTCTGTATGTAAGTGTCTGTATGTAAGTGTCTGTATGTAAGTGTCTCAGTATCTGTATGTAAATGTCTGTATGTAAGTGTCTGTATGTAAGTGTCTCTATGTAAGTCTCAGTGTCTGTATGTCAGTGTGTGTTTGGAAGTGTCTGTGTGTAAGTGTCTGTATGTAAGTGTCTCAGTGTCTGTATATAAGTGTCTGTATGTAAGCGTCTGTATGTAAGTGTCTCAGTGTCTGTATGTAAGTGTCTGTATGTAAGTGTCTGTATGTAAGTGTCTCAGTGTCTGTATTTAAGTGTCTATGTAAGTGTCTCAGTGTCTTTATGTAAGTGTCTGTATGTAAGTGTCTCAGTGTCTGTATGTAAGTGTCTCAGTGTCTGTATGTAAGTGTCTGTATGTAAGTGTCTCAGTGTCTGTATGTAAGTGTCTGTATGTAAGTGTCTGTATGTAAGTGTCTCAGTGTCTGTATGTAAGTGTCTGTATGTAAGCTTCTGTATGTAAGTGTCTATGTAAGTGTCTCAGTGTCTTTATGTAAATGTCTGTATGTAAGTGTCTCAGTGTCTGTATGTAAGTGTCTCAGTGTCTGTATGTAAGTGTCTGTATGTAAGTGTCTCAGTGTCTGTATGTAAGTGTCTGTATGTAAGTGTCTGTATGTAAGTGTGTGTATGTAAGTGTCTGTATGTAAGTGTCTCAGTGTCTGTATGTAAGTGTCTGCATGTAAGTGTCTCAGTGTCTGTATGTAAATGTCTGTATGTAAGTGTCTGTATGTAAGTGTCTTAGTGTCTGTATGTAAGTGTCTGTATGTAATTGTCTGTATGTAAGTGTCTTTATGTAAGAGTCTATATGTAAGTGTCTGTATGTAAGTGTCTAAGTGTCTGTATGTAAGTGTCTTTATGTAAGAGTCTGTATGTAAGTGTCTGTATGTAAGTGTCTAAGTGTCTGTATGTAAGGGTCTGTATGTAAGTGTCTGTATGTAAGTGTCTGTGTGTAAGGGTCTATATGTAAGTGTTTGTATGTAAGTGTCTGTATGTAAGTGTCTCAGTGTCTGTATGTAAGTGTCTGTATGTAATTGTCTGTATGTAAGTGTCTTTATGTAAGAGTCTGTATGTAAGTGTATGTATGTGTCTAAGTGTCTGTATGTAAGTGTCTCTATGTAAGAGTCTGTATGTAAGTGTCTGTATGTAAGTGTCTAAGTGTCTGTATGTAAGGGTCTGTATGTAAGTGTCTATATGTAAGTGTCTGTATGTAAGTGTCTGTATGTAAGTGTCTGTATGTAAGTGTTTGTATGTAAGTGTACGTATGTAAGTGTCTCAGTGTCTGTTTGTAAGTGTCAGTATGCAAGTGTCTGTATGTAAGTGTCTATGTAAGTGTCTGTATTTAAGTGCCTGTATGTAAGTGTCTGTATGTAAGTGTCTGTATGTAAGTGTCTGTATGTAAGTGTCTGTATGTAAGTGTCTCAGTATCTGTATGTAAATGTCTGTATGTAAGTGTCTGTATGTAAGTGTCTCTATGTAAGTCTCAGTGTCTGTATGTCAGTGTGTGTTTGGAAGTGTCTGTGTGTAAGTGTCTGTATGTAAGTGTCTCAGTGTCTGTATATAAGTGTCTGTATGTAAGCGTCTGTATGTAAGTGTCTCAGTGTCTGTATGTAAGTGTCTGTATGTAAGTGTCTGTATGTAAGTGTCTCAGTGTCTGTATGTAAGTGTCTATGTAAGTGTCTCAGTGTCTTTATGTAAGTGTCTGTATGTAAGTGTCTCAGTGTCTGTATGTAAGTGTCTCAGTGTCTGTATGTAAGTGTCTGTATGTAAGTGTCTCAGTGTCTGTATGTAAGTGTCTGTATGTAAGTGTCTGTATGTAAGTGTCTCAGTGTCTGTATGTAAGTGTCTGTATGTAAGCTTCTGTATGTAAGTGTCTATGTAAGTGTCTCAGTGTCTTTATGTAAATGTCTGTATGTAAGTGTCTCAGTGTCTGTATGTAAGTGTCTCAGTGTCTGTATGTAAGTGTCTGTATGTAAGTGTCTCAGTGTCTGTATGTAAGTGTCTGTATGTAAGTGTCTGTATGTAAGTGTGTGTATGTAAGTGTCTGTATGTAAGTGTCTCAGTGTCTGTATGTAAGTGTCTGCATGTAAGTGTCTCAGTGTCTGTATGTAAATGTCTGTATGTAAGTGTCTGTATGTAAGTGTCTTAGTGTCTGTATGTAAGTGTCTGTATGTAATTGTCTGTATGTAAGTGTCTTTATGTAAGAGTCTATATGTAAGTGTCTGTATGTAAGTGTCTAAGTGTCTGTATGTAAGTGTCTTTATGTAAGAGTCTGTATGTAAGTGTCTGTATGTAAGTGTCTAAGTGTCTGTATGTAAGGGTCTGTATGTAAGTGTCTGTATGTAAGTGTCTGTGTGTAAGGGTCTATATGTAAGTGTTTGTATGTAAGTGTCTGTATGTAAGTGTCTCAGTGTCTGTATGTAAGTGTCTGTATGTAATTGTCTGTATGTAAGTGTCTTTATGTAAGAGTCTGTATGTAAGTGTATGTATGTGTCTAAGTGTCTGTATGTAAGTGTCTCTATGTAAGAGTCTGTATGTAAGTGTCTGTATGTAAGTGTCTAAGTGTCTGTATGTAAGGGTCTGTATGTAAGTGTCTATATGTAAGTGTCTGTATGTAAGTGTCTGTATGTAAGTGTCTGTATGTAAGTGTTTGTATGTAAGTGTACGTATGTAAGTGTCTCAGTGTCTGTTTGTAAGTGTCAGTATGCAAGTGTCTGTATGTAAGTGTCTATGTAAGTGTCTGTATTTAAGTGCCTGTATGTAAGTGTCTGTATGTAAGTGTCTGTATGTAAGTGTCTGTATGTAAGTGTCTGTATGTAAGTGTCTCAGTATCTGTATGTAAATGTCTGTATGTAAGTGTCTGTATGTAAGTGTCTCTATGTAAGTCTCAGTGTCTGTATGTCAGTGTGTGTTTGGAAGTGTCTGTGTGTAAGTGTCTGTATGTAAGTGTCTCAGTGTCTGTATATAAGTGTCTGTATGTAAGCGTCTGTATGTAAGTGTCTCAGTGTCTGTATGTAAGTGTCTGTATGTAAGTGTCTGTATGTAAGTGTCTCAGTGTCTGTATGTAAGTGTCTATGTAAGTGTCTCAGTGTCTTTATGTAAGTGTCTGTATGTAAGTGTCTCAGTGTCTGTATGTAAGTGTCTCAGTGTCTGTATGTAAGTGTCTGTATGTAAGTGTCTCAGTGTCTGTATGTAAGTGTCTGTATGTAAGTGTCTGTATGTAAGTGTCTCAGTGTCTGTATGTAAGTGTCTGTATGTAAGCGTCTGTATGTAAGTGTCTATGTAAGTGTCTCAGTGTCTTTATGTAAATGTCTGTATGTAAGTGTCTCAGTGTCTGTATGTAAGTGTCTCAGTGTCTGTATGTAAGTGTCTGTATGTAAGTGTCTCAGTGTCTGTATGTAAGTGTCTGTATGTAAGTGTCTGTATGTAAGTGTGTGTATGTAAGTGTCTGTATGTAAGTGTCTCAGTGTCTGTATGTAAGTGTCTGCATGTAAGTGTCTCAGTGTCTGTATGTAAATGTCTGTATGTAAGTGTCTGTATGTAAGTGTCTTAGTGTCTGTATGTAAGTGTCTATATGTAATTGTCTGTATGTAAGTGTCTTTATGTAAGAGTCTGTATGTAAGTGTCTTTATGTAAGAGTCTGTATGTAAGTGTCTCAGTGTCTGTTTGTGTCAGTATGTAAGTGTCTGTATGTAAGTGTCTGTATGTAAGTGTCTATGTAAGTGTCTCAGTGTCTGTATGTAAGTGTATATATGTAAGTGTCTGTATGTAAGTGTCTTAGTGTCTGTATGTAAGTGTCTGTATGTAATTGTCTGTATGTAAGTGTCTTTATGTAAGAGTCTGTATGTAAGTGTCTGTATGTAAGTGTCTAAGTGTCTGTATGTAAGTGTCTTTATGTAAGAGTCTGTATGTAAGTGTCTGTATGTAAGTGTCTAAGTGTGTGTATGTAAGGGTCTGTATGTAAGTGTCTGTATGTAAGTGTCTGTATGTAAGTGTCTGTATGTAAGTGTTTGTATGTAAGTGTCTGTATGTAAGTGTCTCAGTGTCTGTTTGTGTCAGTATGTAAGTGTCTGTATGTAAGTGTCTATGTAAGTGTCTGTATGTAAGTGCCTGTATGTAAGTGTCTGTATGTAAGTGTCTGTATGTAAGTGTCTCTATGTAAGTGTGTGTATGTAAGTGTCTGTATGTAAGTGTCTGTATGTAAGTGTCTCACTATCTGTATATAAATGTCTTTATGTAAGTGTCTGTATGTAAGTGTCTGTATGTAAGTGTCTGTATGTAAGTCTCAGTGTCTGTATGTCAGTGTGTGTTTGTAAGTGTCTGTATGTAAGTGTCTGTATTTAAGTGTCTCAGTGTCTGTAAGTAAGTGTCTAAGTAATTGTCTGTATGTAAGTGCCTGTATGTAAGTGTCTGTATGTAAGTGTCTCGGTGTCTGTATGTAAGTGTCTGTATGTAAGTGTCTCAGTGTCTGTATGTAAGTGTCTGTATGCAAGCTTCTGTATGTAAGTGTCTGTAAGTAGTGTCTCTATGTAAGTGTCTCAGTGTCTGTATGTAAGTGTCTGTATGTAAGTGTCTCAATGTAAGTGTCTGTATGTAAGTGTCTGTATGTCAGTGTCACAGTGTCTGTATGTAAATGTCTGTATGTAAGTGTCTCAGTGTCTGTATGTAAGTGTCTGTATGTAAGCATCTGTATGTGTCTATGTAAGTGTCTCAGTGTCTGTATGTAAGTGTCTGTATGTAAGTGTCTGTATGTAAGTGTCTCAGTGTCTGTATGTAAGTGTATGTAAGTGTCTGTATGTAAGTGTCTGTATGTAAGTGTCTCAGTGTCTGTATGTAAGTGTATGTAAGCGTCTGTATGTAAGTGTCTATGTAAGTGTCTCAGTGTCTGTATGTAATTGTTTGTATGTAAGTGTCTGTATGTAAGTGTCTCAGTGTCTGTATGTAAGTGTCTGTATGTAATTGTCTGTATGTAAGTGTCTTTATGTAAGAGTCTGTATGTAAGTGTATGTATGTGTCTAAGTGTCTGTATGTAAGTGTCTCTATGTAAGAGTCTGTATGTAAGTGTCTGTATGTAAGTGTCTAAGTGTCTGTATGTAAGGGTCTGTATGTAAGTGTCTATATGTAAGTGTCTGTATGTAAGTGTTTGTATGTAAGTGTACGTATGTAAGTGTCTCAGTGTCTGTTTGTAAGTGTCAGTATGCAAGTGTCTGTATGTAAGTGTCTATGTAAGTGTCTGTATTTAAGTGCCTGTATGTAAGTGTCTGTATGTAAGTGTCTGTATGTAAGTGTCTGTATGTAAGTGTCTGTATGTAAGTGTCTCAGTATCTGTATGTAAATGTCTGTATGTAAGTGTCTGTATGTAAGTGTCTCTATGTAAGTCTCAGTGTCTGTATGTCAGTGTGTGTTTGGAAGTGTCTGTGTGTAAGTGTCTGTATGTAAGTGTCTCAGTGTCTGTATATAAGTGTCTGTATGTAAGCGTCTGTATGTAAGTGTCTCAGTGTCTGTATGTAAGTGTCTGTATGTAAGTGTCTGTATGTAAGTGTCTCAGTGTCTGTATGTAAGTGTCTATGTAAGTGTCTCAGTGTCTTTATGTAAGTGTCTGTATGTAAGTGTCTCAGTGTCTGTATGTAAGTGTCTCAGTGTCTGTATGTAAGTGTCTGTATGTAAGTGTCTCAGTGTCTGTATGTAAGTGTCTGTATGTAAGTGTCTGTATGTAAGTGTCTCAGTGTCTGTTGTAAGTGTCTGTATGTAAGCGTCTGTATGTAAGTGTCTATGTAAGTGTCTCAGTGTCTTTATGTAAATGTCTGTATGTAAGTGTCTCAGTGTCTGTATGTAAGTGTCTCAGTGTCTGTATGTAAGTGTCTGTATGTAAGTGTCTCAGTGTCTGTATGTAAGTGTCTGTATGTAAGTGTCTGTATGTAAGTGTGTGTATGTAAGTGTCTGTATGTAAGTGTCTCAGTGTCTGTATGTAAGTGTCTGCATGTAAGTGTCTCAGTGTCTGTATGTAAATGTCTGTATGTAAGTGTCTGTATGTAAGTGTCTTAGTGTCTGTATGTAAGTGTCTGTATGTAATTGTCTGTATGTAAGTGTCTTTATGTAAGAGTCTGTATGTAAGTGTCTGTATGTAAGTGTCTAAGTGTCTGTATGTAAGTGTCTTTATGTAAGAGTCTGTATGTAAGTGTCTGTATGTAAGTGTCTAAGTGTCTGTATGTAAGGGTCTGTATGTAAGTGTCTGTATGTAAGTGTCTGTGTGTAAGGGTCTATATGTAAGTGTTTGTATGTAAGTGTCTGTATGTAAGTGTCTCAGTGTCTGTTTGTGTCAGTATGTAAGTGTCTGTATGTAAGTGTCTATGTAAGTGTATGTATGTAAGTGCCTGTATGTAAGTGTCTGTATGTAAGTGTGTGTATGTAAGTGTCTGTATGTAAGTGTCTGTATGTAAGTATCTCTATGTAAATGTCTATGTGTAAGTGTCTGTATGTAAGTGTCTTAGTGTCTGTATGTAAGTGTCTGTATGTAAGTGTCTGTATGTGTCTGTATGTAAGTGTCTGTATGTAAGTGTCTGTATGTAAGTGTCTGTATGTAAGTGTCTGTATGTAAGTGGCTGTATGTAAGTGTCTGTAAGTGTCTGTATGTAAGTATCTGTATGTAAGTGTCTGTATGTAAGTTTCTGTATGTAAGTGTCTCTATGTAAGTATCTGTATGTAAGTGTCTGTATGTCAGTGTCACAGTGTCAGTATGTAACTGTCTGTATGTAAGTGTCTGTATGTAATTGTCTGTATGTAAGTGTCTGTATGTAAGTGTCTGTATGTAAATGTCTCAGTGTCTGTATGTAAGTGTCTGTATGTAAGCGTCTGTATGTAAGTGTCTCAGTGTCTGTATGTAAGTGTCTGTATGTAAGCATCTGTATGTAAGTGTCTATGTAAGTGTCTCAGTGTCTTTATGTAAATGTCTGTATGTAAGTGTCTCAGTGTCTGTATGTGTCTCAGTGTCTGTATGTAAGTGTCTGTATGTAAGTGTCTCAGTGTCTGTATGTAAGTGTCTGTATGTAAGTGTCTGTATGTAAGTGTGTGTATGTAAGTGTCTGTATGTAAGTGTCTCAGTGTCTGTATGTAAGTGTCTGTATGTAAGTGTCTCAGTGTCTGTATGTAAATGTCTGTATGTAAGTGTCTTAGTGTCTGTATGTAAGTGTCTGTATGTAATTGTCTGTATGTAAGTGTCTTTATGTAAGAGTCTGTATGTAAGTGTCTGTATGTAAGTGTCTAAGTGTCTGTATGTAAGTGTCTTTATGTAAGAGTCTGTATGTAAGTGTCTGTATGTAAGTGTCTAAGTGTCTGTATGTAAGGGTCTGTATGTAAGTGTCTGTATGTAAGTGTCTGTATGTAAGTGTCTGTATGTAAGTGTTTGTATGTAAGTGTCTGTATGTAAGTGTCTCAGTGTCTGTTTGTGTCAGTATGTAAGTGTCTGTATGTAAGTGTCTGTATGTAAGTGTGTGTATGTAAGTGTCTGTATGTGTCTGTATGTAAGTGTCTCAGTGTCTGTATGTAAATGTCTTTATGTAAGTGTCTGTATGTAAGTGTCTGTATGTAAGTGTCTGTATGTAAGTCTCAGTGTCTGTATGTCAGTGTGTGTTTGTAAGTGTCTGTATGTAAGTGTCTGTATGTAAGTGTCTGTATGTTAAGTGTCTGTATGTAAGTGTCTGTATGTAAGTATCTCAGTGTCTGTATGTAAGTTTCTGTATGTAAGTGTCTGTATGTAAGTGTCTCAGTGTCTGTATGTAAGTGTCTGTATGTAAGTGTCTGTATGTAAGTATCTGTATGTAAATGTCTGTGTGTAAGTGTCTGTATGTAAGTGTCTTAGTGTCTGTATGTAAGTGTCTGTATGTGTCTGTATGTAAGTGTCTGTATGTAAGTGTCTGTATGTAAGTGGCTGTATGTAAGTGTCTGTAAGTGTCTATATGTAAGTATCTGTATGTAAGTGTCTGTATGTAAGTTTCTGTATGTAAGTGTATGTTTGTAAGTGTCTGTATGTAAGTGTCTGTATGTAAGTGCCTGTTTGTAAGTGCCTGTATGTAAGTGTCTGTATGTAAGTGCCTCAGTGTCTGTATGTAAGTGTCTGTATGTAAGTGTCTCAGTGTCTGTATGTAAGTGTCTGTATGTAAGCTTCTGTATGTAAGTGTCTGTAAGTAGTGTCTCTATGTAAGTGTCTCAGTGTCTGTATGTAAGTGTCTGTATGTAAGTGTCTCAGTGTCTGTATGTAAGTGTCTGTATGTAAGTGTCTGTATGTAAGTGTCTGTATGTAAATGTCTCAGTGTCTGTATGTAAGTGTATGTAAGCGTTTGTATGTCAGTGTCTATGTAAGTGTCTCAGTGTCTGTATGTAAGTGTCTGTATGTAAGTGTCTGTATGTAAGTGTCTTAGTGTCTGTATGTAAGTGTCTGTATGTAATTGTCTGTGTGTAAGTGTTTTTATGTAAGAGTCTGTATGTAAGTGTCTGTATGTAAGTGTCTAAGTGTCTGTATGTAAGTGTCTTTATGTAAGAGTCTGTATGTGTCTCTATGTAAGTGTCTAAGTGTGTGTATGTAAGGGTCTGTATGTAAGTGTCTGTATGTAAGTGTCTCAGTGTCTGTATGTAAGTGTCTGTATGTAAGCATCTGTATGTAAGTGTCTATGTAAGTGTCTCAGTGTCTTTATGTAAGTGTCTGTATGTAAGTGTCTCAGTGTCTGTATGTAAGTGTCTCAGTGTCTGTTTGTAAGTGTCTGTATGTAAGTGTATCAGTGTCTGTATGTAAGTGTCTGTATGTAAGTGGCTGTATGTAAGTGTCTGTATGTAAGTGTCTCAGTGTCTGTATGTAAGTGTCTGTATGTTAGTGTCTCAGTGTCTGTATGTAAGTGTCTGTATGTAAGTGTCTGTATGTAAGTGTCTGTATGTAAATGTCTCAGTGTCTGTATGTAAGTGTATGTAAGCGTCTGTATGTAAGTGTCTATGTAAGTGTCTCAGTGTCTGTATGTAAGTGTCTGTATGTAAGTGTCTGTATGTAAGTGTCTTAGTGTCTGTATGTAAGTGTCTGTATGTAATTGTCTGTATGTAAGTGTCTTAATGTAAGAGTCTGTATGTAAGTGTCTGTATGTAAGTGTCTAAGTGTTTGTATGTAAGTGTCTTTATGTAAGAGTCTGTATGTAAGTGTCTGTATGTAAGTGTCTAAGTGTGTGTATGTAAGGGTCTGTATGTAAGTGTCTGTATGTAAGTGTTTCAGTGTCTGTTTGTGTCAGTATGTAAGTGTCTGTATGTAAGTGTCTATGTAAGTGTCTGTATGTAAGTGCCTGTATGTAAGTATCTGTATGTAAGTGTCTGTATGTAAGTTTCTGTATGTAACTGTCTCTATGTAAGTATCTGTATGTAAGTGTCTGTATGTCAGTGTCACAGTGTCAGTATGTAAGTGTCTGTATGTAAGTGTCTGTATGTAAGTGTCTGTATGTAAGTGTCTGTATGTAAGTGTCTCAGTGTCTGTATATAAGTGTCTCTATGTAAGCATCTGTATGTAAGTGTCTCAGTGTCTCTATGTAAGTGTCTGTATGTAAGTGTCTGTATGTAAGTGTCTCAGTGTCTGTATGTAAGCGTTTGTATGTAAGTGTCTATGTAAGTGTCTCAGTGTCTTTATGTAAGTGTCTGTATGTAAGTGTCTCAGTGTCTGTATGTAAGTGTCTCAGTGTCTGTATGTAAGTGTCTGTATGTAAGTGTCTCAGTGTCTGCATGTAAGTGTCTGTATGTAAGTGTCTGTATGTAAGTGTCTGTATGTAAGTGTCTCAGTGTCTGTATGTAAGTGTCTGTATGTAAGTGCCTCAGTGTCTGTATGTAAGTGTCTGTATGTAAGTGTCTGTATGTAAATGTCTCAGTGTCTGTATGTAAGTGTATGTATGTAAGTGTCTGTATGTAAGTGTCTTAGTGTCTGTATGTAAGTGTCTGTATGTAATTGTCTGTATGTAAGTGTCTTTATGTAAGAGTCTGTATGTAAGGGTCTGTATGTAAGTGTCTAAGGGTCTGTATGTAAGTGTCTAAGTGTCTGTATGTAAGTGTCTTTATGTAAGAGTCTGTAAGTAAGTGTCTGTATGTAAGTGTCTCAGTGTCTGTATGTAAGTGTATGTAAGTGTCTGCATGTAAGTGTCTCAGTGTCTGTATGTAAATGTCTGTATGTAAGTGTCTGTATGTAAGTGTCTTAGTGTCTGTATGTAAGTGCCTGTATGTAAGTGTCTGTATGTAAGTGTCTGTATGTAAGTGTCTCTATGTAAGTGTGTGTATGTAAGTGTCTGTATGTAAGTGTCTGTATGTAAGTGTCTCACTATCTGTATGTAAATGTCTTTATGTAAGTGTCTGTATGTAAGTGTCTGTATGTAAGTGTCTGTATGTAAGTCTCAGTGTCTGTATGTCAGTGTGTGTTTGTAAGTGTCTGTATGTAAGTGTCTGTATTTAAGTGTCTCAGTGTCTGTAAGTAAGTGTCTAAGTAATTGTCTGTATGTAAGTGCCTGTATGTAAGTGTCTGTATGTAAGTGTCTCGGTGTCTGTATGTAAGTGTCTGTATGTAAGTGTCTCAGTGTCTGTATGTAAGTGTCTGTATGCAAGCTTCTGTATGTAAGTGTCTGTAAGTAGTGTCTCTATGTAAGTGTCTCAGTGTCTGTATGTAAGTGTCTGTATGTAAGTGTCTCAATGTAAGTGTCTGTATGTAAGTGTCTGTATGTCAGTGTCACAGTGTCTGTATGTAAATGTCTGTATGTAAGTGTCTCAGTGTCTGTATGTAAGTGTCTGTATGTAAGCATCTGTATGTGTCTATGTAAGTGTCTCAGTGTCTGTATGTAAGTGTCTGTATGTAAGTGTCTGTATGTAAGTGTCTCAGTGTCTGTATGTAAGTGTATGTAAGTGTCTGTATGTAAGTGTCTGTATGTAAGTGTCTCAGTGTCTGTATGTAAGTGTATGTAAGCGTCTGTATGTAAGTGTCTATGTAAGTGTCTCAGTGTCTGTATGTAAGTGTCTGTATGTAATTGTCTGTATGTAAGTGTCTTTATGTAAGAGTCTGTATGTAAGTGTATGTATGTAAGTGTCTAAGTGTCTGTATGTAAGTGTCTCTATGTAAGAGTCTGTATGTAAGTGTCTGTATGTAAGTGTCTAAGTGTCTGTATGTAAGGGTCTGTATGTAAGTGTCTATATGTAAGTGTCTGTATGTAAGTGTCTGTATGTAAGTGTCTGTATGTAAGTGTTTGTATGTAAGTGTACGTATGTAAGTGTCTCAGTGTCTGTTTTTAAGTGTCAGTATGCAAGTGTCTGTATGTAAGTGTCTATGTAAGTGTCTGTATTTAAGTGCCTGTATGTAAGTGTCTGTATGTAAGTGTCTGTATGTAAGTGTCTGTATGTAAGTGTCTGTATGTAAGTGTCTCAGTATCTGTATGTAAATGTCTGTATGTAAGTGTCTGTATGTAAGTGTCTCTATGTAAGTCTCAGTGTCTGTATGTCAGTGTGTGTTTGGAAGTGTCTGTGTGTAAGTGTCTGTATGTAAGTGTCTCAGTGTCTGTATATAAGTGTCTATGTAAGTGTCTGTATGTAAGTGTCTCAGTGTCTGTATGTAAGTGTCTGTATGTAAGTGTCTCAGTGTCTGTATGTAAGTGTCTGTATGTAAGTGTCTGTATGTAAGTGTCTCAGTGTCTGTATGTAAGTGTCTTTATGTAAGCGTCTGTATGTAAGTGTCTCAGTGTCTGTATGTAAGTGTCTGTATGTAAGTGTCTCAGTGTCTGTATGTAAGTGTCTGTATGTAAGTGTCTGTATGTAAGTGTCTCAGTGTCTGTATGTAAGTGTCTTTATGTAAGCGTCTGTATGTAAGTGTCTATGTAAGTGTCTCAGTGTCTTTATGTAAATGTCTGTATGTAAGTGTCTCAGTGTCTGTATGTAATGTCTCAGTGTCTGTATGTAAGTGTCTGTATGTAAGTGTCTCAGTGTCTGTATGTAAGTGTCTGTATGTAAGTGTCTGTATGTAAGTGTCTCAGTGTCTGTATGTAAGTGTCTGTATGTAAGCGTCTGTATGTAAGTGTCTATGTAAGTGTCTCAGTGTCTGTATGTAAGTGTCTCAGTGTCTGTATGTAAGTGTCTGTATGTAAGTGTCTCAGTGTCTGTATGTAAGTGTCTGTATGTAAGTGTCTGTATGTAAGTGTGTGTATGTAAGTGTCTGTATGTAAGTGTCTCAGTGTCTGTATGTAAGTGTCTGCATGTAAGTGTCTCAGTGTCTGTATGTAAATGTCTGTATGTAAGTGTCTGTATGTAAGTGTCTTAGTGTCTGTATGTAAGTGTCTGTATGTAATTGTCTGTATGTAAGTGTCTTTATGTAAGAGTCTGTATGTAAGTGTCTGTATGTAAGTTTCTAAGTGTCTGTATGTAAGTGTCTTTATGTAAGAGTCTGTATGTAAGTGTCTGTATGTAAGTGTCTAAGTGTCTGTATGTAAGGGTCTGTATGTAAGTGTCTGTATGTAAGTGTCTGTGTGTAAGGGTCTATATGTAAGTGTTTGTATGTAAGTGTCTGTATGTAAGTGTCTCAGTGTCTGTTTGTGTCAGTATGTAAGTGTCTGTATGTAAGTGTCTATGTAAGTGTATGTATGTAAGTGCCTGTATGTAAGTGTCTGTATGTAAGTGTGTGTATGTAAGTGTCTGTATGTAAGTGTCTGTATGTAAGTATCTCTATGTAAATGTCTGTGTGTAAGTGTCTGTATGTAAGTGTCTTAGTGTCTGTATGTAAGTGTCTGTATGTAAGTGTCTGTATGTGTCTGTATGTAAGTGTCTTTATGTAAGTGTCTGTATGTAAGTGTCTGTATGTAAGTGTCTGTATGTAAGTGGCTGTATGTAAGTGTCTGTAAGTGTCTGTATGTAAGTGTCTGTATGTAAGTGTCTGTATGTAAGTGTCTGTATGTAAGTGGCTGTATGTAAGTGTCTGTAAGTGTCTGTATGTAAGTATCTGTATGTAAGTGTCTGTATGTAAGTTTCTGTATGTAAGTGTCTCTATGTAAGTATCTGTATGTAAGTGTCTGTATGTCAGTGTCACAGTGTCAGTATGTAACTATCTGTATGTAAGTGTCTGTATGTAATTGTCTGTATGTAAGTGTCTGTATGTAAGTGTCTGTATGTAAATGTCTCAGTGTCTGTATGTAAGTGTCTGTGTGTAAGCGTCTGTATGTAAGTGTCTCAGTGTCTGTATGTAAGTGTCTGTATGTAAGCGTCTGTATGTAAGTGTCTATGTAAGTGTCTCAGTGTCTTTATGTAAATGTCTGTATGTAAGTGTCTCAGTGTCTGTATGTGTCTCAGTGTCTGTATGTAAGTGTCTGTATGTAAGTGTCTCAGTGTCTGTATGTAAGTGTCTGTATGTAAGTGTCTGTATGTAAGTGTGTGTATGTAAGTGTCTGTATGTAAGTGTCTCAGTGTCTGTATGTAAGTGTCTGTATGTAAGTGTCTCAGTGTCTGTATGTAAATGTCTGTATGTAAGTGTCTTAGTGTCTGTATGTAAGTGTCTGTATGTAATTGTCTGTATGTAAGTGTCTTTATGTAAGAGTCTGTATGTAAGTGTCTGTATGTAAGTGTCTAAGTGTCTGTATGTAAGTGTCTTTATGTAAGAGTCTGTATGTAAGTGTCTGTATGTAAGTGTCTAAGTGTCTGTATGTAAGGGTCTGTATGTAAGTGTCTGTATGTAAGTGTCTGTATGTAAGTGTCTGTATGTAAGTGTTTGTATGTAAGTGTCTGTATGTAAGTGTCTCAGTGTCTGTTTGTGTCAGTATGTAAGTGTCTGTATGTAAGTGTCTGTATGTAAGTGTGTGTATGTAAGTGTCTGTATGTGTCTGTATGTAAGTGTCTCAGTGTCTGTATGTCAGTGTGTGTTTGTAAGTGTCTGTATGTAAGTGTCTGTATGTAAGTGTCTGTATGTTAAGTGTCTGTATGTAAGTGTCTGTATGTAAGTATCTCAGTGTCTGTATGTAAGTGTCTGTATGTAAGTGTCTAAGTGTCTGTATGTAAGGGTCTGTATGTAAGTGTCTGTATGTAAGTGTCTGTGTGTAAGGGTCTATATGTAAGTGTTTGTATGTAAGTGTCTGTATGTAAGTGTCTCAGTGTCTGTTTGTGTCAGTATGTAAGTGTCTGTATGTAAGTGTCTATGTAAGTGTATGTATGTAAGTGCCTGTATGTAAGTGTCTGTATGTAAGTGTGTGTATGTAAGTGTCTGTATGTAAGTGTCTGTATGTAAGTATCTCTATGTAAATGTCTGTGTGTAAGTGTCTGTATGTAAGTGTCTTAGTGTCTGTATGTAAGTGTCTGTATGTAAGTGTCTGTATGTGTCTGTATGTAAGTGTCTTTATGTAAGTGTCTGTATGTAAGTGTCTGTATGTAAGTGTCTGTATGTAAGTGGCTGTATGTAAGTGTCTGTAAGTGTCTGTATGTAAGTGTCTGTATGTAAGTGTCTGTATGTAAGTGTCTGTATGTAAGTGGCTGTATGTAAGTGTCTGTAAGTGTCTGTATGTAAGTATCTGTATGTAAGTGTCTGTATGTAAGTTTCTGTATGTAAGTGTCTCTATGTAAGTATCTGTATGTAAGTGTCTGTATGTCAGTGTCACAGTGTCAGTATGTAACTATCTGTATGTAAGTGTCTGTATGTAATTGTCTGTATGTAAGTGTCTGTATGTAAGTGTCTGTATGTAAATGTCTCAGTGTCTGTATGTAAGTGTCTGTATGTAAGCGTCTGTATGTAAGTGTCTCAGTGTCTGTATGTAAGTGTCTGTATGTAAGCGTCTGTATGTAAGTGTCTATGTAAGTGTCTCAGTGTCTTTATGTAAATGTCTGTATGTAAGTGTCTCAGTGTCTGTATGTGTCTCAGTGTCTGTATGTAAGTGTCTGTATGTAAGTGTCTCAGTGTCTGTATGTAAGTGTCTGTATGTAAGTGTCTGTATGTAAGTGTGTGTATGTAAGTGTCTGTATGTAAGTGTCTCAGTGTCTGTATGTAAGTGTCTGTATGTAAGTGTCTCAGTGTCTGTATGTAAATGTCTGTATGTAAGTGTCTTAGTGTCTGTATGTAAGTGTCTGTATGTAATTGTCTGTATGTAAGTGTCTTTATGTAAGAGTCTGTATGTAAGTGTCTGTATGTAAGTGTCTAAGTGTCTGTATGTAAGTGTCTTTATGTAAGAGTCTGTATGTAAGTGTCTGTATGTAAGTGTCTAAGTGTCTGTATGTAAGGGTCTGTATGTAAGTGTCTGTATGTAAGTGTCTGTATGTAAGTGTCTGTATGTAAGTGTTTGTATGTAAGTGTCTGTATGTAAGTGTCTCAGTGTCTGTTTGTGTCAGTATGTAAGTGTCTGTATGTAAGTGTCTGTATGTAAGTGTGTGTATGTAAGTGTCTGTATGTGTCTGTATGTAAGTGTCACAGTGTCTGTATGTAAATGTATTTATGTAAGTGTCTGTATGTAAGTGTCTGTATGTAAGTGTCTGTATGTAAGTCTCAGTGTCTGTATGTCAGTGTGTGTTTGTAAGTGTCTGTATGTAAGTGTCTGTATGTAAGTGTCTGTATGTTAAGTGTCTGTATGTAAGTGTCTGTATGTAAGTATCTCAGTGTCTGTATGTAAGTTTCTGTATGTAAGTGTCTGTATGTATGTGTCTATGTAAGTGTCTCAGTGTCTGTATGTAAGTGTCTGTATGTAAGTGTCTGTATGTAAGTGTCTGTATGTAAGTGTCTGTATGTAAATGTCTCAGTGTCTGTATGTAAGTGTCTGTATGTAAGCGTCTGTATGTAAGTGTCTCAGTGTCTGTATGTAAGTGTCTGTATGTAAGCGTCTGTATGTAAGTGTCTATGTAAGTGTCTCAGTGTCTTTATGTAAATGTCTGTATGTAAGTGTCTCAGTGTCTGTATGTGTCTCAGTGTCTGTATGTAAGTGTCTGTATGTAAGTGTCTCAGTGTCTGTATGTAAGTGTCTGTATGTAAGTGTCTGTATGTAAGTGTGTGTATGTAAGTGTCTGTATGTAAGTGTCTCAGTGTCTGTATGTAAGTGTCTGTATGTAAGTGTCTCAGTGTCTGTATGTAAATGTCTGTATGTAAGTGTCTTAGTGTCTGTATGTAAGTGTCTGTATGTAATTGTCTGTATGTAAGTGTCTTTATGTAAGAGTCTGTATGTAAGTGTCTGTATGTAAGTGTCTAAGTGTCTGTATGTAAGTGTCTTTATGTAAGAGTCTGTATGTAAGTGTCTGTATGTAAGTGTCTAAGTGTCTGTATGTAAGGGTCTGTATGTAAGTGTCTGTATGTAAGTGTCTGTATGTAAGTGTCTGTATGTAAGTGTTTGTATGTAAGTGTCTGTATGTAAGTGTCTCAGTGTCTGTTTGTGTCAGTATGTAAGTGTCTGTATGTAAGTGTCTGTATGTAAGTGTGTGTATGTAAGTGTCTGTATGTGTCTGTATGTAAGTGTCACAGTGTCTGTATGTAAATGTATTTATGTAAGTGTCTGTATGTAAGTGTCTGTATGTAAGTGTCTGTATGTAAGTCTCAGTGTCTGTATGTCAGTGTGTGTTTGTAAGTGTCTGTATGTAAGTGTCTGTATGTAAGTGTCTGTATGTTAAGTGTCTGTATGTAAGTGTCTGTATGTAAGTATCTCAGTGTCTCTATGTAAGTTTCTGTATGTAAGTGTCTGTATGTATGTGTCTATGTAAGTGTCTCAGTGTCTGTATGTAAGTGTCTGTATGTAAGTGTCTGTATGTAAGTGTCTCAGTGTCTGTATGTAAGTGTATGTAAGTGTCTGTATGTAAGTGTCTGTATGTAAGTGTCTCAGTGTCTGTATGTAAGTGTATGTAAGCGTCTGTATGTAAGTGTCTATGTAAGTGTCTCAGTGTCTGTATGTAAGTGTCTGTATGTAATTGTCTGTATGTAAGTGTCTTTATGTAAGAGTCTGTATGTAAGTGTATGTATGTAAGTGTCTAAGTGTCTGTATGTAAGTGTCTCTATGTAAGAGTCTGTATGTAAGTGTCTGTATGTAAGTGTCTAAGTGTCTGTATGTAAGGGTCTGTATGTAAGTGTCTATATGTAAGTGTCTGTATGTAAGTGTCTGTATGTAAGTGTCTGTATGTAAGTGTTTGTATGTAAGTGTACGTATGTAAGTGTCTCAGTGTCTGTTTTTAAGTGTCAGTATGCAAGTGTCTGTATGTAAGTGTCTATGTAAGTGTCTGTATTTAAGTGCCTGTATGTAAGTGTCTGTATGTAAGTGTCTGTATGTAAGTGTCTGTATGTAAGTGTCTCAGTATCTGTATGTAAATGTCTGTATGTAAGTGTCTGTATGTAAGTGTCTCTATGTAAGTCTCAGTGTCTGTATGTCAGTGTGTGTTTGGAAGTGTCTGTGTGTAAGTGTCTGTATGTAAGTGTCTCAGTGTCTGTATATAAGTGTCTATGTAAGTGTCTGTATGTAAGTGTCTCAGTGTCTGTATGTAAGTGTCTGTATGTAAGTGTCTCAGTGTCTGTATGTAAGTGTCTGTATGTAAGTGTCTGTATGTAAGTGTCTCAGTGTCTGTATGTAAGTGTCTTTATGTAAGCGTCTGTATGTAAGTGTCTCAGTGTCTGTATGTAAGTGTCTGTATGTAAGTGTCTCAGTGTCTGTATGTAAGTGTCTGTATGTAAGTGTCTGTATGTAAGTGTCTCAGTGTCTGTATGTAAGTGTCTTTATGTAAGCGTCTGTATGTAAGTGTCTATGTAAGTGTCTCAGTGTCTTTATGTAAATGTCTGTATGTAAGTGTCTCAGTGTCTGTATGTAAGTGTCTCAGTGTCTGTATGTAAGTGTCTGTATGTAAGTGTCTCAGTGTCTGTATGTAAGTGTCTGTATGTAAGTGTCTGTATGTAAGTGTCTCAGTGTCTGTATGTAAGTGTCTGTATGTAAGCCTCTGTATGTAAGTGTCTATGTAAGTGTCTCAGTGTCTGTATGTAAGTGTCTCAGTGTCTGTATGTAAGTGTCTGTATGTAAGTGTCTCAGTGTCTGTATGTAAGTGTCTGTATGTAAGTGTCTGTATGTAAGTGTGTGTATGTAAGTGTCTGTATGTAAGTGTCTCAGTGTCTGTATGTAAGTGTCTGCATGTAAGTGTCTCAGTGTCTGTATGTAAATGTCTGTATGTAAGTGTCTGTATGTAAGTGTCTTAGTGTCTGTATGTAAGTGTCTGTATGTAATTGTCTGTATGTAAGTGTCTTTATGTAAGAGTCTGTATGTAAGTGTCTGTATGTAAGTTTCTAAGTGTCTGTATGTAAGTGTCTTTATGTAAGAGTCTGTATGTAAGTGTCTGTATGTAAGTGTCTAAGTGTCTGTATGTAAGGGTCTGTATGTAAGTGTCTGTATGTAAGTGTCTGTGTGTAAGGGTCTATATGTAAGTGTTTGTATGTAAGTGTCTGTATGTAAGTGTCTCAGTGTCTGTTTGTGTCAGTATGTAAGTGTCTGTATGTAAGTGTCTATGTAAGTGTATGTATGTAAGTGCCTGTATGTAAGTGTCTGTATGTAAGTGTGTGTATGTAAGTGTCTGTATGTAAGTGTCTGTATGTAAGTATCTCTATGTAAATGTCTGTGTGTAAGTGTCTGTATGTAAGTGTCTTAGTGTCTGTATGTAAGTGTCTGTATGTAAGTGTCTGTATGTGTCTGTATGTAAGTGTCTTTATGTAAGTGTCTGTATGTAAGTGTCTGTATGTAAGTGTCTGTATGTAAGTGGCTGTATGTAAGTGTCTGTAAGTGTCTGTATGTAAGTGTCTGTATGTAAGTGTCTGTATGTAAGTGTCTGTATGTAAGTGTCTGTATGTAAGTGGCTGTATGTAAGTGTCTGTAAGTGTCTGTATGTAAGTATCTGTATGTAAGTGTCTGTATGTAAGTTTCTGTATGTAAGTGTCTCTATGTAAGTATCTGTATGTAAGTGTCTGTATGTCAGTGTCACAGTGTCAGTATGTAACTATCTGTATGTAAGTGTCTGTATGTAATTGTCTGTATGTAAGTGTCTGTATGTAAGTGTCTGTATGTAAATGTCTCAGTGTCTGTATGTAAGTGTCTGTATGTAAGCGTCTGTATGTAAGTGTCTCAGTGTCTGTATGTAAGTGTCTGTATGTAAGCGTCTGTATGTAAGTGTCTATGTAAGTGTCTCAGTGTCTTTATGTAAATGTCTGTATGTAAGTGTCTCAGTGTCTGTATGTGTCTCAGTGTCTGTATGTAAGTGTCTGTATGTAAGTGTCTCAGTGTCTGTATGTAAGTGTCTGTATGTAAGTGTCTGTATGTAAGTGTGTGTATGTAAGTGTCTGTATGTAAGTGTCTCAGTGTCTGTATGTAAGTGTCTGTATGTAAGTGTCTCAGTGTCTGTATGTAAATGTCTGTATGTAAGTGTCTTAGTGTCTGTATGTAAGTGTCTGTATGTAATTGTCTGTATGTAAGTGTCTTTATGTAAGAGTCTGTATGTAAGTGTCTGTATGTAAGTGTCTAAGTGTCTGTATGTAAGTGTCTTTATGTAAGAGTCTGTATGTAAGTGTCTGTATGTAAGTGTCTAAGTGTCTGTATGTAAGGGTCTGTATGTAAGTGTCTGTATGTAAGTGTCTGTATGTAAGTGTCTGTATGTAAGTGTTTGTATGTAAGTGTCTGTATGTAAGTGTCTCAGTGTCTGTTTGTGTCAGTATGTAAGTGTCTGTATGTAAGTGTCTGTATGTAAGTGTGTGTATGTAAGTGTCTGTATGTGTCTGTATGTAAGTGTCTCAGTGTCTGTATGTAAATGTATTTATGTAAGTGTCTGTATGTAAGTGTCTGTATGTAAGTGTCTGTATGTAAGTCTCAGTGTCTGTATGTCAGTGTGTGTTTGTAAGTGTCTGTATGTAAGTGTCTGTATGTAAGTGTCTGTATGTTAAGTGTCTGTATGTAAGTGTCTGTATGTAAGTATCTCAGTGTCTGTATGTAAGTTTCTGTATGTAAGTGTCTGTATGTAAGTGTCTCAGTGTCTGTATGTAAGTGTCTGTATGTAAGTGTCTGTATGTAAGTATCTGTATGTAAATGTCTGTGTGTAAGTGTCTGTATGTAAGTGTCTTAGTGTCTGTATGTAAGTGTCTGTATGTAAGTGTCTGTATGTGTCTGTATGTAAGTGTCTGTATGTAAGTGTCTGTATGTAAGTGTCTGTATGTAAGTGGCTGTATGTAAGTGTCTGTAAGTGTCTATATGTAAGTATCTGTATGTAAGTGTCTGTATGTAAGTTTCTGTATGTAAGTGTATGTTTGTAAGTGTCTGTATGTAAGTGTCTGTATGTAAGTGCCTGTTTGTAAGTGCCTGTATGTAAGTGTCTGTATGTAAGTGCCTCAGTGTCTGTATGTAAGTGTCTGTATGTAAGTGTCTCAGTGTCTGTATGTAAGTGTCTGTATGTAAGCTTCTGTATGTAAGTGTCTGTAAGTAGTGTCTCTATGTAAGTGTCTCAGTGTCTGTATGTAAGTGTCTGTATGTAAGTGTCTCAGTGTCTGTATGTAAGTGTCTGTATGTAAGTGTCTGTATGTAAGTGTCTGTTTGTAAATGTCTCAGTGTCTGTATGTAAGTGTATGTAAGCGTTTGTATGTCAGTGTCTATGTAAGTGTCTCAGTGTCTGTATGTAAGTGTCTGTATGTAAGTGTCTGTATGTAAGTGTCTTAGTGTCTGTATGTAAGTGTCTGTATGTAATTGTCTGTGTGTAAGTGTTTTTAAGTAAGAGTCTGTATGTAAGTGTCTGTATGTAAGTGTCTAAGTGTCTGTATGTAAGTGTCTTTATGTAAGAGTCTGTATGTGTCTCTATGTAAGTGTCTAAGTGTGTGTATGTAAGGGTCTGTATGTAAGTGTCTGTATGTAAGTGTCTCAGTGTCTGTATGTAAGTGTCTGTATGTAAGCATCTGTATGTAAGTGTCTATGTAAGTGTCTCAGTGTCTTTATGTAAGTGTCTGTATGTAAGTGTCTCAGTGTCTGTATGTAAGTGTCTCAGTGTCTGTTTGTAAGTGTCTGTATGTAAGTGTCTCAGTGTCTGTATGTAAGTGTCTGTATGTAAGTGGCTGTATGTAAGTGTCTGTATGTAAGTGTCTCAGTGTCTGTATGTAAGTGTCTGTATGTTAGTGTCTCAGTGTCTGTATGTAAGTGTCTGTATGTAAGTGTCTGTATGTAAGTGTCTGTATGTAAATGTCTCAGTGTCTGTATGTAAGTGTATGTAAGCGTCTGTATGTAAGTGTCTATGTAAGTGTCTCAGTGTCTGTATGTAAGTGTCTGTATGTAAGTGTCTGTATGTAAGTGTCTTAGTGTCTGTATGTAAGTGTCTGTATGTAATTGTCTGTATGTAAGTGTCTTAATGTAAGAGTCTGTATGTAAGTGTCTGTATGTAAGTGTCTAAGTGTTTGTATGTAAGTGTCTTTATGTAAGAGTCTGTATGTAAGTGTCTGTATGTAAGTGTCTAAGTGTGTGTATGTAAGGGTCTGTATGTAAGTGTCTGTATGTAAGTGTTTCAGTGTCTGTTTGTGTCAGTATGTAAGTGTCTGTATGTAAGTGTCTATGTAAGTGTCTGTATGTAAGTGCCTGTATGTAAGTATCTGTATGTAAGTGTCTGTATGTAAGTTTCTGTATGTAACTGTCTCTATGTAAGTATCTGTATGTAAGTGTCTGTATGTCAGTGTCACAGTGTCAGTATGTAAGTGTCTGTATGTAAGTGTCTGTATGTAAGTGTCTGTATGTAAGTGTCTGTATGTAAGTGTCTCAGTGTCTGTATATAAGTGTCTCTATGTAAGCATCTGTATGTAAGTGTCTATGTAAGTGTCTCAGTGTCTGTATGTAAGTGTCTTTATGTAAGTGTCTGTATGTAAGTGTCTGTATGTAAATGTCTCAGTGTCTGTATGTAAGTGTATGTAAGCGTCTGTATGTAAGTGTCTATGTAAGTGTCTCAGTGTCTGTATGTAAGTGTCTTTATGTAAGAGTCTGTATGTAAGTGTCTGTATGTAAGTGTCTAAGTGTCTGTATGTAAAGGTCTGTATGTAAGTGTCTGTATGTAAGTGTCTGTGTGTAAGGGTCTATATGTAAGTGTTTGTATGTAAGTGTCTGTATGTAAGTGTCTCAGTGTCTGTTTGTGTCAGTATGTAAGTGTCTGTATGTAAGTGTCTATGTAAGTGTATGTATGTAAGTGCCTGTATGTAAGTGTCTGTATGTAAGTGTGTGTATGTAAGTGTCTGTATGTAAGTGTCTGTATGTAAGTATCTCTATGTAAATGTCTGTGTGTAAGTGTCTGTATGTAAGTGTCTTAGTGTCTGTATGTAAGTGTCTGTATGTAAGTGTCTGTATGTGTCTGTATGTAAGTGTCTTTATGTAAGTGTCTGTATGTAAGTGTCTGTATGTAAGTGTCTGTATGTAAGTGGCTGTATGTAAGTGTCTGTAAGTGTCTGTATGTAAGTGTCTGTATGTAAGTGTCTGTATGTAAGTGTCTGTATGTAAGTGTCTGTATGTAAGTGGCTGTATGTAAGTGTCTGTAAGTGTCTGTATGTAAGTATCTGTATGTAAGTGTCTGTATGTAAGTTTCTGTATGTAAGTGTCTCTATGTAAGTATCTGTATGTAAGTGTCTGTATGTCAGTGTCACAGTGTCAGTATGTAACTATCTGTATGTAAGTGTCTGTATGTAATTGTCTGTATGTAAGTGTCTGTATGTAAGTGTCTGTATGTAAATGTCTCAGTGTCTGTATGTAAGTGTCTGTATGTAAGCATCTGTATGTAAGTGTCTCAGTGTCTGTATGTAAGTGTCTGTATGTAAGCGTCTGTATGTAAGTGTCTATGTAAGTGTCTCAGTGTCTTTATGTAAATGTCTGTATGTAAGTGTCTCAGTGTCTGTATGTGTCTCAGTGTCTGTATGTAAGTGTCTGTATGTAAGTGTCTCAGTGTCTTTATGTAAGTGTCTGTATGTAAGTGTCTGTATGTAAGTGTGTGTATGTAAGTGTCTGTATGTAAGTGTCTCAGTGTCTGTATGTAAGTGTCTGTATGTAAGTGTCTCAGTGTCTGTATGTAAATGTCTGTATGTAAGTGTCTTAGTGTCTGTATGTAAGTGTCTGTATGTAATTGTCTGTATGTAAGTGTCTTTATGTAAGAGTCTGTATGTAAGTGTCTGTATGTAAGTGTCTAAGTGTCTGTATGTAAGTGTCTTTATGTAAGAGTCTGTATGTAAGTGTCTGTATGTAAGTGTCTAAGTGTCTGTATGTAAGGGTCTGTATGTAAGTGTCTGTATGTAAGTGTCTGTATGTAAGTGTCTGTATGTAAGTGTTTGTATGTAAGTGTCTGTATGTAAGTGTCTCAGTGTCTGTTTGTGTCAGTATGTAAGTGTCTGTATGTAAGTGTCTGTATGTAAGTGTGTGTATGTAAGTGTCTGTATGTGTCTGTATGTAAGTGTCTCAGTGTCTGTATGTAAATGTATTTATGTAAGTGTCTGTATGTAAGTGTCTGTATGTAAGTGTCTGTATGTAAGTCTCAGTGTCTGTATGTCAGTGTGTGTTTGTAAGTGTCTGTATGTAAGTGTCTGTATGTAAGTGTCTGTATGTTAAGTGTCTGTATGTAAGTGTCTGTATGTAAGTATCTCAGTGTCTGTATGTAAGTTTCTGTATGTAAGTGTCTGTATGTAAGTGTCTCAGTGTCTGTATGTAAGTGTCTGTATGTAAGTGTCTGTATGTAAGTATCTGTATGTAAATGTCTGTGTGTAAGTGTCTGTATGTAAGTGTCTTAGTGTCTGTATGTAAGTGTCTGTATGTAAGTGTCTGTATGTGTCTGTATGTAAGTGTCTGTATGTAAGTGTCTGTATGTAAGTGTCTGTATGTAAGTGGCTGTATGTAAGTGTCTGTAAGTGTCTATATGTAAGTATCTGTATGTAAGTGTCTGTATGTAAGTTTCTGTATGTAAGTGTATGTTTGTAAGTGTCTGTATGTAAGTGTCTGTATGTAAGTGCCTGTTTGTAAGTGCCTGTATGTAAGTGTCTGTATGTAAGTGCCTCAGTGTCTGTATGTAAGTGTCTGTATGTAAGTGTCTCAGTGTCTGTATGTAAGTGTCTGTATGTAAGCTTCTGTATGTAAGTGTCTGTAAGTAGTGTCTCTATGTAAGTGTCTCAGTGTCTGTATGTAAGTGTCTGTATGTAAGTGTCTCAGTGTCTGTATGTAAGTGTCTGTATGTAAGTGTCTGTATGTAAGTGTCTGTATGTAAATGTCTCAGTGTCTGTATGTAAGTGTATGTAAGCGTTTGTATGTCAGTGTCTATGTAAGTGTCTCAGTGTCTGTATGTAAGTGTCTGTATGTAAGTGTCTGTATGTAAGTGTCTTAGTGTCTGTATGTAAGTGTCTGTATGTAATTGTCTGTGTGTAAGTGTTTTTAAGTAAGAGTCTGTATGTAAGTGTCTGTATGTAAGTGTCTAAGTGTCTGTATGTAAGTGTCTTTATGTAAGAGTCTGTATGTGTCTCTATGTAAGTGTCTAAGTGTGTGTATGTAAGGGTCTGTATGTAAGTGTCTGTATGTAAGTGTCTCAGTGTCTGTATGTAAGTGTCTGTATGTAAGCATCTGTATGTAAGTGTCTATGTAAGTGTCTCAGTGTCTTTATGTAAGTGTCTGTATGTAAGTGTCTCAGTGTCTGTATGTAAGTGTCTCAGTGTCTGTTTGTAAGTGTCTGTATGTAAGTGTCTCAGTGTCTGTATGTAAGTGTCTGTATGTAAGTGGCTGTATGTAAGTTTCTGTATGTAAGTGTCTCAGTGTCTGTATGTAAGTGTCTGTATGTTAGTGTCTCAGTGTCTGTATGTAAGTGTCTGTATGTAAGTGTCTGTATGTAAGTGTCTGTATGTAAATGTCTCAGTGTCTGTATGTAAGTGTATGTAAGCGTCTGTATGTAAGTGTCTATGTAAGTGTCTCAGTGTCTGTATGTAAGTGTCTGTATGTAAGTGTCTGTATGTAAGTGTCTTAGTGTCTGTATGTAAGTGTCTGTATGTAATTGTCTGTATGTAAGTGTCTTAATGTAAGAGTCTGTATGTAAGTGTCTGTATGTAAGTGTCTAAGTGTTTGTATGTAAGTGTCTTTATGTAAGAGTCTGTATGTAAGTGTCTGTATGTAAGTGTCTAAGTGTGTGTATGTAAGGGTCTGTATGTAAGTGTCTGTATGTAAGTGTTTCAGTGTCTGTTTGTGTCAGTATGTAAGTGTCTGTATGTAAGTGTCTATGTAAGTGTCTGTATGTAAGTGCCTGTATGTAAGTATCTGTATGTAAGTGTCTGTATGTAAGTTTCTGTATGTAACTGTCTCTATGTAAGTATCTGTATGTAAGTGTCTGTATGTCAGTGTCACAGTGTCAGTATGTAAGTGTCTGTATGTAAGTGTCTGTATGTAAGTGTCTGTATGTAAGTGTCTGTATGTAAGTGTCTCAGTGTCTGTATATAAGTGTCTCTATGTAAGCATCTGTATGTAAGTGTCTCAGTGTCTCTATGTAAGTGTCTGTATGTAAGTGTCTGTATGTAAGTGTCTCAGTGTCTGTATGTAAGCGTTTGTATGTAAGTGTCTATGTAAGTGTCTCAGTGTCTTTATGTAAGTGTCTGTATGTAAGTGTCTCAGTGTCTGTATGTAAGTGTCTCAGTGTCTGTATGTAAGAGTCTGTATGTAAGTGTCTCAGTGTCTGCATGTAAGTGTCTGTATGTAAGTGTCTGTATGTAAGTGTCTGTATGTAAATGTCTCAGTGTCTGTATGTAAGTGTATGTATGTAAGTGTCTGTATGTAAGTGTCTTAGTGTCTGTATGTAAGTGTCTGTATGTAATTGTCTGTATGTAAGTGTCTTTATGTAAGAGTCTGTATGTAAGGGTCTGTATGTAAGTGTCTAAGGGTCTGTATGTAAGTGTCTAAGTGTCTGTATGTAAGTGTCTTTATGTAAGAGTCTGTAAGTGTCTGTATGTAAGTGTCTCAGTGTCTGTATGTAAGTGTATGTAAGTGTCTGCATGTAAGTGTCTCAGTGTCTGTATGTAAATGTCTGTATGTAAGTGTCTGTATGTAAGTGTCTTAGTGTCTGTATGTAAGTGCCTGTATGTAAGTGTCTGTATGTAAGTGTCTGTATGTAAGTGTCTCTATGTAAGTGTGTGTATGTAAGTGTCTGTATGTAAGTGTCTGTATGTAAGTGTCTCACTATCTGTATGTAAATGTCTTTATGTAAGTGTCTGTATGTAAGTGTCTGTATGTAAGTGTCTGTATGTAAGTCTCAGTGTCTGTATGTCAGTGTGTGTTTGTAAGTGTCTGTATGTAAGTGTCTGTATTTAAGTGTCTCAGTGTCTGTAAGTAAGTGTCTAAGTAATTGTCTGTATGTAAGTGCCTGTATGTAAGTGTCTGTATGTAAGTGTCTCGGTGTCTGTATGTAAGTGTCTGTATGTAAGTGTCTCAGTGTCTGTATGTAAGTGTCTGTATGCAAGCTTCTGTATGTAAGTGTCTGTAAGTAGTGTCTCTATGTAAGTGTCTCAGTGTCTGTATGTAAGTGTCTGTATGTAAGTGTCTCAATGTAAGTGTCTGTATGTAAGTGTCTGTATGTCAGTGTCACAGTGTCTGTATGTAAATGTCTGTATGTAAGTGTCTCAGTGTCTGTATGTAAGTGTCTGTATGTAAGCATCTGTATGTGTCTATGTAAGTGTCTCAGTGTCTGTATGTAAGTGTCTGTATGTAAGTGTCTGTATGTAAGTGTCTCAGTGTCTGTATGTAAGTGTATGTATGTAAGTGTCTGTATGTAAGTGTCTGTATGTAAGTGTTTGTATGTAAGTGTCTGTATGTAAGTGTCTCAGTGTCTGTTTGTGTCAGTATGTAAGTGTCTGTATGTAAGTGTCTGTATGTAAGTGTGTGTATGTAAGTGTCTGTATGTGTCTGTATGTAAGTGTCTCAGTGTCTGTATGTAAATGTATTTATGTAAGTGTCTGTATGTAAGTGTCTGTATGTAAGTCTCAGTGTCTGTATGTCAGTGTGTGTTTGTAAGTGTCTGTATGTAAGTGTCTGTATGTAAGTGTCTGTATGTTAAGTGTCTGTATGTAAGTGTCTGTATGTAAGTATCTCAGTGTCTGTATGTAAGTTTCTGTATGTAAGTGTCTGTATGTAAGTGTCTCAGTGTCTGTATGTAAGTGTCTGTATGTAAGTGTCTGTATGTAAGTATCTGTATGTAATTGTCTGTGTGTAAGTGTCTGTATGTAAGTGTCTTAGTGTCTGTATGTAAGTGTCTGTATGTAAGTGTCTGTATGTGTCTGTATGTAAGTGTCTGTATGTAAGTGTCTGTATGTAAGTGTCTGTATGTAAGTGGCTGTATGTAAGTGTCTGTAAGTGTCTATATGTAAGTATCTGTATGTAAGTGTCTGTATGTAAGTTTCTGTATGTAAGTGTATGTTTGTAAGTGTCTGTATGTAAGTGTCTGTATGTAAGTGCCTGTTTGTAAGTGCCTGTATGTAAGTGTCTGTATGTAAGTGCCTCAGTGTCTGTATGTAAGTGTCTGTATGTAAGTGTCTCAGTGTCTGTATGTAAGTGTCTGTATGTAAGCTTCTGTATGTAAGTGTCTGTAAGTAGTGTCTCTATGTAAGTGTCTCAGTGTCTGTATGTAAGTGTCTGTATGTAAGTGTCTCAGTGTCTGTATGTAAGTGTCTGTATGTAAGTGTCTGTATGTAAGTGTCTGTATGTAAATGTCTCAGTGTCTGTATGTAAGTGTATGTAAGCGTTTGTATGTCAGTGTCTATGTAAGTGTCTCAGTGTCTGTATGTAAGTGTCTGTATGTAAGTGTCTGTATGTAAGTGTCTTAGTGTCTGTATGTAAGTGTCTGTATGTAATTGTCTGTGTGTAAGTGTTTTTAAGTAAGAGTCTGTATGTAAGTGTCTGTATGTAAGTGTCTAAGTGTCTGTATGTAAGTGTCTTTATGTAAGAGTCTGTATGTGTCTCTATGTAAGTGTCTAAGTGTGTGTATGTAAGGGTCTGTATGTAAGTGTCTGTATGTAAGTGTCTCAGTGTCTGTATGTAAGTGTCTGTATGTAAGCATCTGTATGTAAGTGTCTATGTAAGTGTCTCAGTGTCTTTATGTAAGTGTCTGTATGTAAGTGTCTCAGTGTCTGTATGTAAGTGTCTCAGTGTCTGTTTGTAAGTGTCTGTATGTAAGTGTCTCAGTGTCTGTATGTAAGTGTCTGTATGTAAGTGGCTGTATGTAAGTGTCTGTATGTAAGTGTCTCAGTGTCTGTATGTAAGTGTCTGTATGTTAGTGTCTCAGTGTCTGTATGTAAGTGTCTGTATGTAAGTGTCTGTATGTAAGTGTCTGTATGTAAATGTCTCAGTGTCTGTATGTAAGTGTATGTAAGCGTCTGTATGTAAGTGTCTATGTAAGTGTCTCAGTGTCTGTATGTAAGTGTCTGTATGTAAGTGTCTGTATGTAAGTGTCTTAGTGTCTGTATGTAAGTGTCTGTATGTAATTGTCTGTATGTAAGTGTCTTAATGTAAGAGTCTGTATGTAAGTGTCTGTATGTAAGTGTCTAAGTGTTTGTATGTAAGTGTCTTTATGTAAGAGTCTGTATGTAAGTGTCTGTATGTAAGTGTCTAAGTGTGTGTATGTAAGGGTCTGTATGTAAGTGTCTGTATGTAAGTGTTTCAGTGTCTGTTTGTGTCAGTATGTAAGTGTCTGTATGTAAGTGTCTATGTAAGTGTCTGTATGTAAGTGCCTGTATGTAAGTATCTGTATGTAAGTGTCTGTATGTAAGTTTCTGTATGTAACTGTCTCTATGTAAGTATCTGTATGTAAGTGTCTGTATGTCAGTGTCACAGTGTCAGTATGTAAGTGTCTGTATGTAAGTGTCTGTATGTAAGTGTCTGTATGTAAGTGTCTGTATGTAAGTGTCTCAGTGTCTGTATATAAGTGTCTCTATGTAAGCATCTGTATGTAAGTGTCTCAGTGTCTCTATGTAAGTGTCTGTATGTAAGTGTCTGTATGTAAGTGTCTCAGTGTCTGTATGTAAGCGTTTGTATGTAAGTGTCTATGTAAGTGTCTCAGTGTCTTTATGTAAGTGTCTGTATGTAAGTGTCTCAGTGTCTGTATGTAAGTGTCTGTATGTAAGTGTCTCAGTGTCTGCATGTAAGTGTCTGTATGTAAGTGTCTGTATGTAAGTGTCTGTATGTAAGTGTCTCAGTGTCTGTATGTAAGTGTCTGTATGTAAGTGCCTCAGTGTCTGTATGTAAGTGTCTGTATGTAAGTGTCTGTATGTAAATGTCTCAGTGTCTGTATGTAAGTGTATGTATGTAAGTGTCTGTATGTAAGTGTCTTAGTGTCTGTATGTAAGTGTCTGTATGTAATTGTCTGTATGTAAGTGTCTTTATGTAAGAGTCTGTATGTAAGGGTCTGTATGTAAGTGTCTAAGGGTCTGTATGTAAGTGTCTAAGTGTCTGTATGTAAGTGTCTTTATGTAAGAGTCTGTAAGTAAGTGTCTGTATGTAAGTGTCTCAGTGTCTGTATGTAAGTGTATGTAAGTGTCTGCATGTAAGTGTCTCAGTGTCTGTATGTAAATGTCTGTATGTAAGTGTCTGTATGTAAGTGTCTTAGTGTCTGTATGTAAGTGCCTGTATGTAAGTGTCTGTATGTAAGTGTCTGTATGTAAGTGTCTCTATGTAAGTGTGTGTATGTAAGTGTCTGTATGTAAGTGTCTGTATGTAAGTGTCTCACTATCTGTATGTAAATGTCTTTATGTAAGTGTCTGTATGTAAGTGTCTGTATGTAAGTCTCAGTGTCTGTATGTCAGTGTGTGTTTGTAAGTGTCTGTATGTAAGTGTCTGTATTTAAGTGTCTCAGTGTCTGTAAGTAAGTGTCTAAGTAATTGTCTGTATGTAAGTGCCTGTATGTAAGTGTCTGTATGTAAGTGTCTCGGTGTCTGTATGTAAGTGTCTGTATGTAAGTGTCTCAGTGTCTGTATGTAAGTGTCTGTATGCAAGCTTCTGTATGTAAGTGTCTGTAAGTAGTGTCTCTATGTAAGTGTCTCAGTGTCTGTATGTAAGTGTCTGTATGTAAGTGTCTCAATGTAAGTGTCTGTATGTAAGTGTCTGTATGTCAGTGTCACAGTGTCTGTATGTAAATGTCTGTATGTAAGTGTCTCAGTGTCTGTATGTAAGTGTCTGTATGTAAGCATCTGTATGTGTCTATGTAAGTGTCTCAGTGTCTGTATGTAAGTGTCTGTATGTAAGTGTCTGTATGTAAGTGTCTCAGTGTCTGTATGTAAGTGTATGTAAGTGTCTGTATGTAAGTGTCTCAGTGTCTGTATGTAAGTGTATGTAAGCGTCTGTATGTAAGTGTCTATGTAAGTGTCTCAGTGTCTGTATGTAAGTGTCTGTATGTAATTGTCTGTATGTAAGTGTCTTTATGTAAGAGTCTGTATGTAAGTGTATGTATGTAAGTGTCTAAGTGTCTGTATGTAAGTGTCTCTATGTAAGAGTCTGTATGTAAGTGTCTGTATGTAAGTGTCTAAGTGTCTGTATGTAAGGGTCTGTATGTAAGTGTCTATATGTAAGTGTCTGTATGTAAGTGTCTGTATGTAAGTGTCTGTATGTAAGTGTTTGTATGTAAGTGTACGTATGTAAGTGTCTCAGTGTCTGTTTTTAAGTGTCAGTATGCAAGTGTCTGTATGTAAGTGTCTATGTAAGTGTCTGTATTTAAGTGCCTGTATGTAAGTGTCTGTATGTAAGTGTCTGTATGTAAGTGTCTGTATGTAAGTGTCTGTATGTAAGTGTCTCAGTATCTGTATGTAAATGTCTGTATGTAAGTGTCTGTATGTAAGTGTCTCTATGTAAGTCTCAGTGTCTGTATGTCAGTGTGTGTTTGGAAGTGTCTGTGTGTAAGTGTCTGTATGTAAGTGTCTCAGTGTCTGTATATAAGTGTCTATGTAAGTGTCTGTATGTAAGTGTCTCAGTGTCTGTATGTAAGTGTCTGTATGTAAGTGTCTCAGTGTCTGTATGTAAGTGTCTGTATGTAAGTGTCTGTATGTAAGTGTCTCAGTGTCTGTATGTAAGTGTCTTTATGTAAGCGTCTGTATGTAAGTGTCTCAGTGTCTGTATGTAAGTGTCTGTATGTAAGTGTCTCAGTGTCTGTATGTAAGTGTCTGTATGTAAGTGTCTGTATGTAAGTGTCTCAGTGTCTGTATGTAAGTGTCTTTATGTAAGCGTCTGTATGTAAGTGTCTATGTAAGTGTCTCAGTGTCTTTATGTAAATGTCTGTATGTAAGTGTCTCAGTGTCTGTATGTAAGTGTCTCAGTGTCTGTATGTAAGTGTCTGTATGTAAGTGTCTCAGTGTCTGTATGTAAGTGTCTGTATGTAAGTGTCTGTATGTAAGTGTCTCAGTGTCTGTATGTAAGTGTCTGTATGTAAGCGTCTGTATGTAAGTGTCTATGTAAGTGTCTCAGTGTCTTTATGTAAATGTCTGTATGTAAGTGTCTCAGTGTCTGTATGTAAGTGTCTCAGTGTCTGTATGTAAGTGTCTGTATGTAAGTGTCTCAGTGTCTGTATGTAAGTGTCTGTATGTAAGTGTCTGTATGTAAGTGTATGGGGAGCGATAGTGTAGCGGTTAGCGCGCTGCGCTATGAACCTGGCGACCCGGGTTCGATTCCCGCTCACGGCCAACACCAGTGACGATTATCTGAACCGGTCCCGGGCCTCCCCTAGGTCGACTCAGCCTCAAATGAGTACCTGGTGCGGTGTGTAAACATTGCCACTAGGGAGACAAAGGCGGTCGGGCGTGGTGCTGGCCACCCACCCCCTCGTGTACCGTTCCGGCCTTCATAGGTGCTCGCTAACAGCACTTGCCCCTACAGTCTGTTAAGGCTATATGGGGGATCTTTGTCTTTGTATGTAAGTGTGTGTATGTAAGTGTCTGTATGTAAGTGTCTCAGTGTCTGTATGTAAGTGTCTGCATGTAAGTGTCTCAGTGTCTGTATGTAAATGTCTGTATGTAAGTGTCTGTATGTAAGTGTCTTAGTGTCTGTATGTAAGTGTCTGTATGTAATTGTCTGTATGTAAGTGTCTTTATGTAAGAGTCTGTATGTAAGTGTCTGTATGTAAGTTTCTAAGTGTCTGTATGTAAGTGTCTTTATGTAAGAGTCTGTATGTAAGTGTCTGTATGTAAGTGTCTAAGTGTCTGTATGTAAGGGTCTGTATGTAAGTGTCTGTATGTGTCTGTATGTAAGTGTCTGTATGTAAGTGTCTGTATGTAAGTGTCTGTATGTAAGTGGCTGTATGTAAGTGTCTGTAAGTGTCTGTATGTAAGTATCTGTATGTAAGTGTCTGTATGTAAGTTTCTGTATGTAAGTGTATGTTTGTAAGTGTCTGTATGTAAGTGTCTGTATGTAAGTGCCTGTTTGTAAGTGTCTGTATGTAAGTGTCTGTATATAAATGCCTGTATGTAAGTGTCTGTATGTAAGTGTCTCAGTGTCTGTATGTAAGTGTCTGTATGTAAGTGTCTCAGTGTCTGTATGTAAGTGTCTGTATGTAAGCTTCTGTATGGAAGTGTCTGTAAGTAGTGTCTCTATGTGTCTCAGTGTCTGTATGTAAGTTTCTGTATGTAAGTGTCTGAATGTAAGTGTCTGTATGTAAGTGTCTGTATGTCAGTGTCTCAGTGTCTGTATGTAAGTGTCTGTATGTAAGTGTCTCAGTGTCTGTATGTAAGTGTCTGTATGTAAGCGTCTGTATGTGTCTATGTAAGTGTCTCAGTGTCTATATTTAAGTGTCTGTATGTAAGTGTCTGTATGTAAGTGTCTCAGTGTCTGTATGTAAGTGTATGTAAGTGTCTGTATGTAAGTGTATGTATGTAAGTGTCTTAGTGTCTGTATGTAAGTGTATGTAAGCGTCTGTATGTAAGTGTCTATGTAAGTGTCTCAGTGTCTGTATGTAAGTGTCTGTATGTAATTGTCTGTATGTAAGTGTCTGTATGTAAGTGTCTGTATATAAGTGTCTGTATGTAAGTGTCTGTATGTAAGTGTCTCAGTGTCTGTTTGTCAGTATGTAAGTGTCTGTATGTAAGTGTATGTATGTAAGTGTCTGTATGTAAGTGTCTGTATGTGTCTGTATGTAATTGTCTGTATGCAAGTGTCTGTATGTAAGTGTCTGTATGTAAGTGGCTGTATGTAAGTGTCTGTAAGTGTCTGTATGTAAGTATCTGTATGTAAGTGTCTGTATGTAAGTTTCTGTATGTAAGTGTATGTTTGTAAGTGTCTGTAGTAAGTGTCTGTATGTAAGTGCCTGTTTGTAAGTGTCTGTATGCAAGTGCGTGTATATAAGTGCATGTATGTAAGTGTCTGTATGTAAGTGTCTCAGTGTCTGTATGTAAGTGTCTGTATGTAAGTGTCTCAGTGTCTGTATGTAAGTGTCTGTATGTAAGCTTCTGTATGTAAGTGTCTGTAAGTAGTGGCTCTATGTAAGTGTCTCAGTGTCTGTATGTAAGTGTCTGTATGTAAGTGTCTCAGTGTCTGTATGTAAGTGTCTGTATGTAAGTGTCTGTATGTAAGTGTCTGTATGTAAATGTCTCAGTGTCTGTATGTAAGTGTATGTAAGCGTCTGTATGTAAGTGTCTATGTAAGTGTCTCAGTGTCTGTATGTAAGTGTCTGTATGTAAGTGTCTGTATGTAAGTGTCTTAGTGTCTGTATGTAAGTGTCTGTATGTAATTGTCTGTGTGTAAGTGTCTTTATGTAAGAGTCTGTATGTAAGTGTCTGTATGTAAGTGTCTAAGTGTCTGTATGTAAGTGTCTTTATGTAAGAGTCTGTATGTAAGTGTCTGTATGTAAGTGTCTAAGTGTGTGTATGTAAAGGTATGTCATCGGCTACAGAATCCCACGTCAGAGAATGAGGAGGCTTACCGCAGCCTTCGCTCGGAGGTTCGGAGAGCCGTGAGGCGCTGCAAGGATGGGTGGTGGTCGCGGGTTGCTGAGGAGATGGAGTCTGCCTCAGTGGCCCGTGATCACAAATCTCTATTTAACTCCATCAAAAAAGTAACCTGCAGCGCCACACCTATTACCATCATTAGGGGAAAAAACGGTGATCCAATTTCCGACCCCCAGGAACAGGTTCGCAGATTTGCTGAGCATTTCTGTGAGGTCCTGGGGGAGGGAAAATCCCTCAGCCAGGAAAACATCGTGGCACAAAGTGAGGATGACCCTGCTGAGGCTGCGGTGCCTCAAATATTGGATGAAGTCACCCCCTGTGAGTGGCTGGCTGAGGTGCCAGCTGCTGATGAAGTATTGAAGGCGATCCGGAGTCTGAGACCAGGAAAGGCAGCGGGCAGAGATGATCTCCCAAGCGAAATGCTGAGGGAGGGTGGCATTTGTGCACAGACTGCCCTATATGACATCATAACAACAGTCTGGACCACTGGACGGGTTCCGCAGGATTGGAAAGATGCCCTGGTGGTCCCCCTTTTTAAGAAGGGGGACCGCACAGACTGTAACAACTACAGGGGCATCTCACTCCTCAGTGTGCCGGGAAAGGTCCTGGCAAGGATTATTCAGCATCGCCTTGCCAGGCACGCTGAGGAGAGGCTTGCGGAGCCCCAATGCGGTTTCAGGAAAGGGCGGTCCTGCACAGATGCCATATTTTCTGTCCGTCTGCTACAGCAGAGGTGTAGGGAATTCCAACAAGACCTACATCTCTGCTTTATTGACCTGGTCAAGGCCTATGATACCATCAGTAGGCCTGGGCTCTGGATCGTTCTTCGTGCTTTTGGAGTACCTGACCCTCTGCTCACGATCATTAACGACCTTCATGATGGTGAGCGGGCCCGGGTAAAACTACGTGGCCGGGAGTCAGAGCCATTCCCTGTACACCTTGGGGTGCGACAGGGATGTCCTCTGGCTCCCACATTATTTAACATCTATTTTGACCACGTAGTTCGTGAAGCCTTCAATAGCTGTACCGGGGGAATCTCCATATGGTACAGATATAATGGGAGGCTAATCGATGCCCGGGTGCGGTCAAGGGATGGCTCCCTATTGCTCAACCACGTTATGTATGCTGATGACTTGGTAATAGCTGCTCAGTCAGAGGAGGAGTTGGAGACGCTGCTGCTGAGACTGGAGCGTGCCACTAAGAGGTGGGGCCTTACCATCAGCCCCACCAAAACTAAGCACCTGCCTGGGTATTTTGTACCATCGGACACTCCACCCCCACAACTCCCAATCGGTGATGGGGCAGTTGTGGAGAGAGTGGAGAGTTTCCCATACCTGGGCAGTGTGCTTATGACTGGCTCCAGTTTAACAGCGGAGGTCTCACTCCGAATCAGTCGAGCGGCAATATCTTTTCATCGGTTGCGTAACGCTGTGTGGAAGCTACCTGGTCTGTCGCTCCGCACTAAGCTTCAGGTCTTCTCGGCCACGGTCATTCCCTCCCTTCTCTACGCTTGCGAAACGTGGACCCCCCTAATGGAACATCTTCGCCGGTTAGAAACATTTAGGCTGGCCTGCCTACGATCCATCCTGGGTTTAACCAGACTGGATTGTGTGAGGAGCTCACAAATCCTTGAAAGATCTGGGCAGGGTCCCATCGGTGAGCTCCTCCGGCAGGCAAGGCTGCGATGGCTGGGTCATGTAGCCCGCATGCCCAGCCACCGCATGCCGAAACAGCTTTTGTTTGGCCGGATTGAGGGGGCTAAGCGGGCGCGGCACGGGCTAGAGAAGAGATGGAGTGATGTAGTACAGGAGGACGTGGAGCTGAGTGGACTTGCCGATGACTGGTACCAGTGGTGTCAAGATCGGCCTCTGTGGAGGAGGCTCGTGAAGGATGCTACTGGGCAGTTGGAGGCAGTCGCCCTCCAACAACAACGGAGGGCGGAGGAGCGACGCTCACAACAGCGAGCGGAGCGCCGGGTGGCTAAAGCACAGCAGGTTGGCACAGTAGGGGGCACAGGTGGTGCATCAGCCAGTCATCTCAGTCAGTCGACCCGTGGCACCTGGGTCTGCCCCGTGACCTCCTGCCAGCGGGCGTTCGACACTTCACGTGGCCTCAGGGTGCACATAGCCTGGCACAAGCGTCGTGGTGACGTCACCGCCACTTAGTGGCGAATGGCGGTTGTTGTTGTTGTTGTATGTAAGTGTCTGTATGTAAGTGGCTGTATGTAAGTGTCTGTAAGTGTCTGTATGTAAGTATCTGTATGTAAGTGTCTGTATGTAAGTTTCTGTATGTAAGTGTCTCTATGTAAGTATCTGTATGTAAGTGTCTGTATGTCAGTGTCACAGTGTCAGTATGTAACTGTCTGTATGTAAGTGTCTGTATGTAATTGTCTGTATGTAAGTGTCTGTATGTAAGTGTCTGTATGTAAATGTCTCAGTGTCTGTATGTAAGTGTCTGTATGTAAGCGTCTGTATGTAAGTGTCTCAGTGTCTGTATGTAAGTGTCTGTATGTAAGCGTCTGTATGTAAGTGTCTATGTAAGTGTCTCAGTGTCTTTATGTAAATGTCTGTATGTAAGTGTCTCAGTGTCTGTATGTGTCTCAGTGTCTGTATGTAAGTGTCTGTATGTAAGTGTCTCAGTGTCTGTATGTAAGTGTCTGTATGTAAGTGTCTGTATGTAAGTGTGTGTATGTAAGTGTCTGTATGTAAGTGTCTCAGTGTCTGTATGTAAGTGTCTGTATGTAAGTGTCTCAGTGTCTGTATGTAAATGTCTGTATGTAGGTGTCTGTATGTAAGTGTCTTAGTGTCTGTATGTAAGTGTCTGTATGTAATTGTCTGTATGTAAGTGTCTTTATGTAAGAGTCTGTATGTAAGTGTCTGTATGTAAGTGTCTAAGTGTCTGTATGTAAGTGTCTTTATGTAAGAGTCTGTATGTAAGTGTCTGTATGTAAGTGTCTAAGTGTCTGTATGTAAGGGTCTGTATGTAAGTGTCTGTATGTAAGTGTCTGTATGTAAGTGTCTGTATGTAAGTGTTTGTATGTAAGTGTCTGTATGTAAGTGTCTCAGTGTCTGTTTGTGTCAGTATGTAAGTGTCTGTATGTAAGTGTCTGTATGTAAGTCTCAGTGTCTGTATGTCAGTGTGTGTTTGTAAGTGTCTGTATGTAAGTGTCTGTATGTAAGTGTCTGTATTTAAGTGTCTCAGTGTCTGTAAGTAAGTGTCTAAGTAAGTGTCTGTATGTAAGTGTCTGTATGTAAGTGTCTGTAAGTAGTGGCTCTATGTAAGTGTCTCAGTGTCTGTATGTAAGTGTCTGTATGTAAGTGTCTCAGTGTCTGTATGTAAGTGTCTGTATGTAAGTGTCTGTATGTAAGTGTCTGTATGTAAATGTCTCAGTGTCTGTATGTAAGTGTATGTAAGCGTCTGTATGTAAGTGTCTATGTAAGTGTCTCAGTGTCTGTATGTAAGTGTCTGTATGTAAGTGTCTGTATGTAAGTGTCTTAGTGTCTGTATGTAAGTGTCTGTATGTAATTGTCTGTGTGTAAGTGTCTTTATGTAAGAGTCTGTATGTAAGTGTCTGTATGTAAGTGTCTAAGTGTCTGTATGTAAGTGTCTTTATGTAAGAGTCTGTATGTAAGTGTCTGTATGTAAGTGTCTAAGTGTGTGTATGTAAGGGTCTGTATGTAAGTGTCTGTATGTAAGTGGCTGTATGTAAGTGTCTGTAAGTGTCTGTATGTAAGTATCTGTATGTAAGTGTCTGTATGTAAGTTTCTGTATGTAAGTGTCTCTATGTAAGTATCTGTATGTAAGTGTCTGTATGTCAGTGTCACAGTGTCAGTATGTAACTGTCTGTATGTAAGTGTCTGTATGTAATTGTCTGTATGTAAGTGTCTGTATGTAAGTGTCTGTATGTAAATGTCTCAGTGTCTGTATGTAAGTGTCTGTATGTAAGCGTCTGTATGTAAGTGTCTCAGTGTCTGTATGTAAGTGTCTGTATGTAAGCGTCTGTATGTAAGTGTCTATGTAAGTGTCTCAGTGTCTTTATGTAAATGTCTGTATGTAAGTGTCTCAGTGTCTGTATGTGTCTCAGTGTCTGTATGTAAGTGTCTGTATGTAAGTGTCTCAGTGTCTGTATGTAAGTGTCTGTATGTAAGTGTCTGTATGTAAGTGTGTGTATGTAAGTGTCTGTATGTAAGTGTCTCAGTGTCTGTATGTAAGTGTCTGTATGTAAGTGTCTCAGTGTCTGTATGTAAATGTCTGTATGTAGGTGTCTGTATGTAAGTGTCTTAGTGTCTGTATGTAAGTGTCTGTATGTAATTGTCTGTATGTAAGTGTCTTTATGTAAGAGTCTGTATGTAAGTGTCTGTATGTAAGTGTCTAAGTGTCTGTATGTAAGTGTCTTTATGTAAGAGTCTGTATGTAAGTGTCTGTATGTAAGTGTCTAAGTGTCTGTATGTAAGGGTCTGTATGTAAGTGTCTGTATGTAAGTGTCTGTATGTAAGTGTCTGTATGTAAGTGTTTGTATGTAAGTGTCTGTATGTAAGTGTCTCAGTGTCTGTTTGTGTCAGTATGTAAGTGTCTGTATGTAAGTGTCTGTATGTAAGTCTCAGTGTCTGTATGTCAGTGTGTGTTTGTAAGTGTCTGTATGTAAGTGTCTGTATGTAAGTGTCTGTATTTAAGTGTCTCAGTGTCTGTAAGTAAGTGTCTAAGTAAGTGTCTGTATGTAAGTGTCTGTATGTAAGTGTCTGTAAGTAGTGGCTCTATGTAAGTGTCTCAGTGTCTGTATGTAAGTGTCTGTATGTAAGTGTCTCAGTGTCTGTATGTAAGTGTCTGTATGTAAGGTACTGTATGTAAGTGTCTGTATGTAAATGTCTCAGTGTCTGTATGTAAGTGTATGTAAGCGTCTGTATGTAAGTGTCTATGTAAGTGTCTCAGTATCTGTATGTAAGTGTCTGTATGTAAGTGTCTGTATGTAAGTGTCTTAGTGTCTGTATGTAAGTGTCTGTATGTAATTGTCTGTGTGTAAGTGTCTTTATGTAAGAGTCTGTATGTAAGTGTCTGTATGTAAGTGTCTAAGTGTCTGTATGTAAGTGTCTTTATGTAAGAGTCTGTATGTAAGTGTCTGTATGTAAGTGTCTAAGTGTGTGTATGTAAGGGTCTGTATGTAAGTGTCTGTATGTAAGTGGCTGTATGTAAGTGTCTGTAAGTGTCTGTATGTAAGTATCTGTATGTAAGTGTCTGTATGTAAGTTTCTGTATGTAAGTGTCTCTATGTAAGTATCTGTATGTAAGTGTCTGTATGTCAGTGTCACAGTGTCAGTATGTAACTGTCTGTATGTAAGTGTCTGTATGTAATTGTCTGTATGTAAGTGTCTGTATGTAAGTGTCTGTATGTAAATGTCTCAGTGTCTGTATGTAAGTGTCTGTATGTAAGCGTCTGTATGTAAGTGTCTGTATGTAAATGTTTGTATGTAAGTGTCTGTATGTAAGTGTCTCAGTGTCTGTTTGTGTCAGTATGTAAGTGTCTGTATGTAAGTGTCTGTATGTAAGTGTCTGTATGTAAATGTTTGTATGTAAGTGTCTGTATGTAAGTGTCTCAGTGTCTGTTTGTGTCAGTATGTAAGTGTCTGTATGTAAGTGTCTATGTAAGTGTCTGTATGTAAGTGCCTGTATGTAAGTGTCTGTATGTAAGTGTCTGTATGTAAGTGTCTGTATGTAAGTGTGTGTATGTAAGTGTCTGTATGTAAGTGTCTGTATGTAAGTGTCTCAGTATCTGTATGTAAATGTCTTTATGTAAGTGTCTGTATGTAAGTGTCTGTATGTAAGTGTCTGTATGTAAGTCTCAGTGTCTGTATGTCAGTGTGTGTTTGTAAGTGTCTGTATGTAAGTGTCTGTATGTAAGTGTCTGTATTTAAGTGCCTCAGTGTCTGTAAGTAAGTGTCTAAGTAAGTGTCTGTATGTAAGTGTCTGTATGTAAGTGTCTGTATGTTAAGTGTTTGTATGTAAGTGTCTGTATGTGAATATCTCAGTGTCTGTATGTAAGTGTCTGTATGTAAGTGTCTGTATGTAAGTGTCTCAGTGTCTGTATGTAAGTGTCTGTATGTAAGTGTCTGTATGTAAGTGTCTGTATGTAAGTGTCTGTGTGTTAAGTGTCTGTATGTAAGTGTCTGTATGTAAGTATCTCAGTGTCTATATGTAAGTTTCTGTATGTAAGTGTCTGTATGTAAGTGTCTCAGTGTCTGTATGTAAGTGTCTGTATGTAAGTATCTGTATGTAAATGTCTGTGTGTAAGTGTCTGTATGTAAGTGTCTTAGTGTCTGTATGTAAGTGTCTGTATGTAAGTGTCTGTATGTGTCTGTATGTAAGTGTCTGTATGTAAGTGTCTGTATGTAAGTGTCTGTATGTAAGTGGCTGTATGTAAGTGTCTGTAAGTGTCTGTATGTAAGTATCTGTATGTAAGTGTCTGTATGTAAGTTTCTGTATGTAAGTGTATGTTTGTAAGTGTCTGTATGTAAGTGTCTGTATGTAAGTGCCTGTTTGTAAGTGTCTGTATGTAAGTGTCTGTATATAAGTGCCTGTATGTAAGTGTCTGTATGTAAGTGTCTCAGTGTCTGTATGTAAGTGTCTGTATGTAAGTGTCTCAGTGTCTGTATGTAAGTGTCTGTATGTAAGCTTCTGTATGGAAGTGTCTGTAAGTAGTGTCTCTATGTGTCTCAGTGTCTGTATGTAAGTTTCTGTATGTAAGTGTCTGAATGTAAGTGTCTGTATGTAAGTGTCTGTATGTCAGTGTCTCAGTGTCTGTATGTAAGTGTCTGTATGTAAGTGTCTCAGTGTCTGTATGTAAGTGTCTGTATGTAAGCGTCTGTATGTGTCTATGTAAGTGTCTCAGTGTCTATATTTAAGTGTCTGTATGTAAGTGTCTGTATGTAAGTGTCTCAGTGTCTGTATGTAAGTGTATGTAAGTGTCTGTATGTAAGTGTATGTATGTAAGTGTCTTAGTGTCTGTATGTAAGTGTATGTAAGCGTCTGTATGTAAGTGTCTATGTAAGTGTCTCAGTGTCTGTATGTAAGTGTCTGTATGTAATTGTCTGTATGTAAGTGTCTGTATGTAAGTGTCTGTATATAAGTGTCTGTATGTAAGTGTCTGTATGTAAGTGTCTCAGTGTCTGTTTGTGTCAGTATGTAAGTGTCTGTATGTAAGTGTATGTATGTAAGTGTCTGTATGTAAGTGTCTGTATGTGTCTGTATGTAATTGTCTGTATGCAAGTGTCTGTATGTAAGTGTCTGTATGTAAGTGGCTGTATGTAAGTGTCTGTAAGTGTCTGTATGTAAGTATCTGTATGTAAGTGTCTGTATGTAAGTTTCTGTATGTAAGTGTATGTTTGTAAGTGTCTGTAGTAAGTGTCTGTATGTAAGTGCCTGTTTGTAAGTGTCTGTATGCAAGTGCGTGTATATAAGTGCATGTATGTAAGTGTCTGTATGTAAGTGTCTCAGTGTCTGTATGTAAGTGTCTGTATGTAAGTGTCTCAGTGTCTGTATGTAAGTGTCTGTATGTAAGCTTCTGTATGTAAGTGTCTGTAAGTAGTGGCTCTATGTAAGTGTCTCAGTGTCTGTATGTAAGTGTCTGTATGTAAGTGTCTCAGTGTCTGTATGTAAGTGTCTGTATGTAAGTGTCTGTATGTAAGTGTCTGTATGTAAATGTCTCAGTGTCTGTATGTAAGTGTATGTAAGCGTCTGTATGTAAGTGTCTATGTAAGTGTCTCAGTGTCTGTATGTAAGTGTCTGTATGTAAGTGTCTGTATGTAAGTGTCTTAGTGTCTGTATGTAAGTGTCTGTATGTAATTGTCTGTGTGTAAGTGTCTTTATGTAAGAGTCTGTATGTAAGTGTCTGTATGTAAGTGTCTAAGTGTCTGTATGTAAGTGTCTTTATGTAAGAGTCTGTATGTAAGTGTCTGTATGTAAGTGTCTAAGTGTGTGTATGTAAGGGTCTGTATGTAAGTGTCTGTATGTAAGTGGCTGTATGTAAGTGTCTGTAAGTGTCTGTATGTAAGTATCTGTATGTAAGTGTCTGTATGTAAGTTTCTGTATGTAAGTGTCTCTATGTAAGTATCTGTATGTAAGTGTCTGTATGTCAGTGTCACAGTGTCAGTATGTAACTGTCTGTATGTAAGTGTCTGTATGTAATTGTCTGTATGTAAGTGTCTGTATGTAAGTGTCTGTATGTAAATGTCTCAGTGTCTGTATGTAAGTGTCTGTATGTAAGCGTCTGTATGTAAGTGTCTCAGTGTCTGTATGTAAGTGTCTGTATGTAAGCGTCTGTATGTAAGTGTCTATGTAAGTGTCTCAGTGTCTTTATGTAAATGTCTGTATGTAAGTGTCTCAGTGTCTGTATGTGTCTCAGTGTCTGTATGTAAGTGTCTGTATGTAAGTGTCTCAGTGTCTGTATGTAAGTGTCTGTATGTAAGTGTCTGTATGTAAGTGTGTGTATGTAAGTGTCTGTATGTAAGTGTCTCAGTGTCTGTATGTAAGTGTCTGTATGTAAGTGTCTCAGTGTCTGTATGTAAATGTCTGTATGTAGGTGTCTGTATGTAAGTGTCTTAGTGTCTGTATGTAAGTGTCTGTATGTAATTGTCTGTATGTAAGTGTCTTTATGTAAGAGTCTGAATGTAAGTGTCTGTATGTAAGTGTCTAAGTGTCTGTATGTAAGTGTCTTTATGTAAGAGTCTGTATGTAAGTGTCTGTATGTAAGTGTCTAAGTGTCTGTATGTAAGGGTCTGTATGTAAGTGTCTGTATGTAAGTGTCTGTATGTAAGTGTCTGTATGTAAGTGTTTGTATGTAAGTGTCTGTATGTAAGTGTCTCAGTGTCTGTTTGTGTCAGTATGTAAGTGTCTGTATGTAAGTGTCTGTATGTAAGTCTCAGTGTCTGTATGTCAGTGTGTGTTTGTAAGTGTCTGTATGTAAGTGTCTGTATGTAAGTGTCTGTATTTAAGTGTCTCAGTGTCTGTAAGTAAGTGTCTAAGTAAGTGTCTGTATGTAAGTGTCTGTATGTAAGTGTCTGTAAGTAGTGGCTCTATGTAAGTGTCTCAGTGTCTGTATGTAAGTGTCTGTATGTAAGTGTCTCAGTGTCTGTATGTAAGTGTCTGTATGTAAGTGTCTGTATGTAAGTGTCTGTATGTAAATGTCTCAGTGTCTGTATGTAAGTGTATGTAAGCGTCTGTATGTAAGTGTCTATGTAAGTGTCTCAGTGTCTGTATGTAAGTGTCTGTATGTAAGTGTCTGTATGTAAGTGTCTTAGTGTCTGTATGTAAGTGTCTGTATGTAATTGTCTGTGTGTAAGTGTCTTTATGTAAGAGTCTGTATGTAAGTGTCTGTATGTAAGTGTCTAAGTGTCTGTATGTAAGTGTCTTTATGTAAGAGTCTGTATGTAAGTGTCTGTATGTAAGTGTCTAAGTGTGTGTATGTAAGGGTCTGTATGTAAGTGTCTGTATGTAAGTGGCTGTATGTAAGTGTCTGTAAGTGTCTGTATGTAAGTATCTGTATGTAAGTGTCTGTATGTAAGTGGCTGTATGTAAGTGTCTGTAAGTGTCTGTATGTAAGTATCTGTATGTAAGTGTCTGTATGTAAGTTTCTGTATGTAAGTGTCTGTATGTAATTGTCTGTATGTAAGTGTCTGTATGTAAGTGTCTGTATGTAAATGTCTCAGTGTCTGTATGTAAGTGTCTGTATGTAAGCGTCTGTATGTAAGTGTCTCAGTGTCTGTATGTAAGCTTCTGTATGTAAGTGTCTGTAAGTAGTGGCTCTATGTAAGTTTCTCAGTGTCTGTATGTAAGTGTCTGTATGTAAGTGTCTCAGTGTCTGTATGTAAGTGTCTGTATGTAAGTGTCTGTATGTAAGTGTCTGTATGTAAATGTCTCAGTGTCTGTATGTAAGTGTATGTAAGCGTCTGTATGTAAGTGTCTATGTAAGTGTCTCAGTGTCTGTATGTAAGTGTCTGAATGTAAGTGTCTGTATGTAAGTGTCTTAGTGTCTGTATGTAAGTGTCTGTATGTAATTGTCTGTGTGTAAGTGTCTTTATGTAAGAGTCTGTATGTAAGTGTCTGTATGTAAGTGTCTAAGTGTGTGTATGTAAGGGTCTGTATGTAAGTGTCTGTATGTAAGTGTCTGTATGTAAGTGTCTGTATGTAAATGTTTGTATGTAAGTGTCTGTATGTAAGTGTCTCAGTGTCTGTTTGTGTCAGTATGTAAGTGTCTGTATGTAAGTGTCTATGTAAGTGTCTGTATGTAAGTGCCTGTATGTAAGTGTCTGTATGTAAGTGTCTGTATGTAAGTGTCTGTATGTAAGTGTGTGTATGTAAGTGTCTGTATGTAAGTGTCTGTATGTAAGTGTCTCAGTATCTGTATGTAAATGTCTTTATGTAAGTGTCTGTATGTAAGTGTCTGTATGTAAGTGTCTGTATGTAAGTCTCAGTGTCTGTATGTCAGTGTGTGTTTGTAAGTGTCTGTATGTAAGTGTCTGTATGTAAGTGTCTGTATTTAAGTGCCTCAGTGTCTGTAAGTAAGTGTCTAAGTAAGTGTCTGTATGTAAGTGTCTGTATGTAAGTGTCTGTATGTTAAGTGTTTGTATGTAAGTGTCTGTATGTGAATATCTCAGTGTCTGTATGTAAGTGTCTGTATGTAAGTGTCTGTATGTAAGTGTCTCAGTGTCTGTATGTAAGTGTCTGTATGTAAGTGTCTGTATGTAAGTGTCTGTATGTAAGTGTCTGTGTGTTAAGTGTCTGTATGTAAGTGTCTGTATGTAAGTATCTCAGTGTCTGTATGTAAGTTTCTGTATGTAAGTGTCTGTATGTAAGTGTCTCAGTGTCTGTATGTAAGTGTCTGTATGTAAGTATCTGTATGTAAATGTCTGTGTGTAAGTGTCTGTATGTAAGTGTCTTAGTGTCTGTATGTAAGTGTCTGTATGTAAGTGTCTGTATGTGTCTGTATGTAAGTGCTTGTATGTAAGTGTCTGTATGTAAGTGTCTGTATGTAAGTGGCTGTATGTAAGTGTCTGTAAGTGTCTGTATGTAAGTATCTGTATGTAAGTGTCTGTATGTAAGTTTCTGTATGTAAGTGTATGTTTGTAAGTGTCTGTATGTAAGTGTCTGTATGTAAGTGCCTGTTTGTAAGTGTCTGTATGTAAGTGTCTGTATATAAGTGCCTGTATGTAAGTGTCTGTATGTAAGTGTCTCAGTGTCTGTATGTAAGTGTCTGTATGTAAGTGTCTCAGTGTCTGTATGTAAGTGTCTGTATGTAAGCTTCTGTATGGAAGTGTCTGTAAGTAGTGTCTCTATGTGTCTCAGTGTCTGTATGTAAGTTTCTGTATGTAAGTGTCTGAATGTAAGTGTCTGTATGTAAGTGTCTGTATGTCAGTGTCTCAGTGTCTGTATGTAAGTGTCTGTATGTAAGTGTCTCAGTGTCTGTATGTAAGTGTCTGTATGTAAGCGTCTGTATGTGTCTATGTAAGTGTCTCAGTGTCTATATTTAAGTGTCTGTATGTAAGTGTCTGTATGTAAGTGTCTCAGTGTCTGTATGTAAGTGTATGTAAGTGTCTGTATGTAAGTGTATGTATGTAAGTGTCTTAGTGTCTGTATGTAAGTGTATGTAAGCGTCTGTATGTAAGTGTCTATGTAAGTGTCTCAGTGTCTGTATGTAAGTGTCTGTATGTAATTGTCTGTATGTAAGTGTCTGTATGTAAGTGTCTGTATATAAGTGTCTGTATGTAAGTGTCTGTATGTAAGTGTCTCAGTGTCTGTTTGTGTCAGTATGTAAGTGTCTGTATGTAAGTGTATGTATGTAAGTGTCTGTATGTAAGTGTCTGTATGTGTCTGTATGTAATTGTCTGTATGCAAGTGTCTGTATGTAAGTGTCTGTATGTAAGTGGCTGTATGTAAGTGTCTGTAAGTGTCTGTATGTAAGTATCTGTATGTAAGTGTCTGTATGTAAGTTTCTGTATGTAAGTGTATGTTTGTAAGTGTCTGTAGTAAGTGTCTGTATGTAAGTGCCTGTTTGTAAGTGTCTGTATGCAAGTGCGTGTATATAAGTGCATGTATGTAAGTGTCTGTATGTAAGTGTCTCAGTGTCTGTATGTAAGTGTCTGTATGTAAGTGTCTCAGTGTCTGTATGTAAGTGTCTGTATGTAAGCTTCTGTATGTAAGTGTCTGTAAGTAGTGGCTCTATGTAAGTGTCTCAGTGTCTGTATGTAAGTGTCTGTATGTAAGTGTCTCAGTGTCTGTATGTAAGTGTCTGTATGTAAGTGTCTGTATGTAAGTGTCTGTATGTAAATGTCTCAGTGTCTGTATGTAAGTGTATGTAAGCGTCTGTATGTAAGTGTCTATGTAAGTGTCTCAGTGTCTGTATGTAAGTGTCTGTATGTAAGTGTCTGTATGTAAGTGTCTTAGTGTCTGTATGTAAGTGTCTGTATGTAATTGTCTGTGTGTAAGTGTCTTTATGTAAGAGTCTGTATGTAAGTGTCTGTATGTAAGTGTCTAAGTGTCTGTATGTAAGTGTCTTTATGTAAGAGTCTGTATGTAAGTGTCTGTATGTAAGTGTCTAAGTGTGTGTATGTAAGGGTCTGTATGTAAGTGTCTGTATGTAAGTGGCTGTATGTAAGTGTCTGTAAGTGTCTGTATGTAAGTATCTGTATGTAAGTGTCTGTATGTAAGTTTCTGTATGTAAGTGTCTCTATGTAAGTATCTGTATGTAAGTGTCTGTATGTCAGTGTCACAGTGTCAGTATGTAACTGTCTGTATGTAAGTGTCTGTATGTAATTGTCTGTATGTAAGTGTCTGTATGTAAGTGTCTGTATGTAAATGTCTCAGTGTCTGTATGTAAGTGTCTGTATGTAAGCGTCTGTATGTAAGTGTCTCAGTGTCTGTATGTAAGTGTCTGTATGTAAGTGTCTGTATGTAAGTGTCTTAGTGTCTGTATGTAAGTGTCTGTATGTAATTGTCTGTGTGTAAGTGTCTTTATGTAAGAGTCTGTATGTAAGTGTCTGTATGTAAGTGTCTAAGTGTCTGTATGTAAGTGTCTTTATGTAAGAGTCTGTATGTAAGTGTCTGTATGTAAGTGTCTAAGTGTGTGTATGTAAGGGTCTGTATGTAAGTGTCTGTATGTAAGTGGCTGTATGTAAGTGTCTGTAAGTGTCTGTATGTAAGTATCTGTATGTAAGTGTCTGTATGTAAGTTTCTGTATGTAAGTGTCTCTATGTAAGTATCTGTATGTAAGTGTCTGTATGTCAGTGTCACAGTGTCAGTATGTAACTGTCTGTATGTAAGTGTCTGTATGTAATTGTCTGTATGTAAGTGTCTGTATGTAAGTGTCTGTATGTAAATGTCTCAGTGTCTGTATGTAAGTGTCTGTATGTAAGCGTCTGTATGTAAGTGTCTCAGTGTCTGTATGTAAGTGTCTGTATGTAAGCGTCTGTATGTAAGTGTCTATGTAAGTGTCTGTATGTAAGTGCCTCAGTGTCTGTAAGTAAGTGTCTAAGTAAGTGTCTGTATGTAAGTTTCTGTATGTAAGTGTCTGTATGTTAAGTGTTTGTATGTAAGTGTCTGTATGTGAATATCTCAGTGTCTGTATGTAAGTGTCTGTATGTAAGTGTCTGTATGTAAGTGTCTCAGTGTCTGTATGTAAGTGTCTGTATGTAAGTGTCTGTATGTAAGTGTCTGTATGTAAGTGTCTGTGTGTTAAGTGTCTGTATGTAAGTGTCTGTATGTAAGTATCTCAGTGTCTGTATGTAAGTTTCTGTATGTAAGTGTCTGTATGTAAGTGTCTCAGTGTCTGTATGTAAGTGTCTGTATGTAAGTATCTGTATGTAAATGTCTGTGTGTAAGTGTCTGTATGTAAGTGTCTTAGTGTCTGTATGTAAGTGTCTGTATGTAAGTGTCTGTATGTGTCTGTATGTAAGTGTCTGTATGTAAGTGTCTGTATGTAAGTGTCTGTATGTAAGTGGCTGTATGGAAGTGTCTGTAAGTGTCTGTATGTAAGTATCTGTATGTAAGTGTCTGTATGTAAGTTTCTGTATGTAAGTGTATGTTTGTAAGTGTCTGTATGTAAGTGTCTGTATGTAAGTGCCTGTTTGTATGTAAGTGATGGGGAGCGATAGTGTAGCGGTTAGCGCGCTGCGCTATGAACCTGGCGACCCGGGTTCGATTCCCGCTCACGGCCAACACCAGTGACGATTATCTGAACCGGTCCCGGGCCTCCCCTAGGTCGACTCAGCCTCAAATGAGTACCTGGTGCGGTGTGTAAACATTGCCACTGGGGAGACAAAGGCGGTCGGGCGTGGTGCTGGCCACCCACCCCCTCGTGTACCGTTCCGGCCTTCATAGGTGCTTGCTAACAGCACTTGCCCCTACAGTCTGTTAAGGCTATATGGGGGATCTTTGTCTTTGTCTTTGTATGTAAGTGTCTCAGTGTCTGTATGTAAGTGTCTGTATGTAAGCTTCTGTATGGAAGTGTCTGTAAGTAGTGTCTCTATGTGTCTCAGTGTCTGTATGTAAGTTTCTGTATGTAAGTGTCTGAATGTAAGTGTCTGTATGTAAGTGTCTGTATGTCAGTGTCTCAGTGTCTGTATGTAAGTGTCTGTATGTAAGTGTCTCAGTGTCTGTATGTAAGTGTCTGTATGTAAGCGTCTGTATGTGTCTATGTAAGTGTCTCAGTGTCTATATTTAAGTGTCTGTATGTAAGTGTCTGTATGTAAGTGTCTCAGTGTCTGTATGTAAGTGTATGTAAGTGTCTGTATGTAAGGTGTATGTATGTAAGTGTCTTAGTGTCTGTATGTAAGTGTATGTAAGCGTCTGTATGTAAGTGTCTATGTAAGTGTCTCAGTGTCTGTATGTAAGTGTCTGTATGTAATTGTCTGTATGTAAGTGTCTGTATGTAAGTGTCTGTATATAAGTGTCTGTATGTAAGTGTCTGTATGTAAGTGTCTCAGTGTCTGTTTGTGTCAGTATGTAAGTGTCTGTATGTAAGTGTATGTATATAAGTGTCTGTATGTAAGTGTCTGTATGTGTCTGTATGTAATTGTCTGTATGCAAGTGTCTGTATGTAAGTGTCTGTATGTAAGTGGCTGTATGTGTCTGTAAGTGTCTGTATGTAAGTATCTGTATGTAAGTGTCTGTATGTAAGTTTCTGTATGTAAGTGTATGTTTGTAAGTGTCTGTAGTAAGTGTCTGTATGTAAGTGCCTGTTTGTAAGTGTCTGTATGCAAGTGCGTGTATATAAGTGCATGTATGTAAGTGTCTGTATGTAAGTGTCTCAGTGTCTGTATGTAAGTGTCTGTATGTAAGTGTCTCAGTGTCTGTATGTAAGTGTCTGTATGTAAGCTTCTGTATGTAAGTGTCTGTAAGTAGTGGCTCTATGTAAGTGTCTCAGTGTCTGTATGTAAGTGTATGTATGTAAGTGTCTCAGTGTCTGTATGTAAGTGTCTGTATGTAAGTGTCTGTATGTAAGTGTCTGTATGTAAATGTCTCAGTGTCTGTATGTAAGTGTATGTAAGCGTCTGTATGTAAGTGTCTATGTAAGTGTCTCAGTGTCTGTATGTAAGTGTCTGTATGTAAGTGTCTGTATGTAAGTGTCTTAGTGTCTGTATGTAAGTGTCTGTATGTAATTGTCTGTGTGTAAGTGTCTTTATGTAAGAGTCTGTATGTAAGTGTCTGTATGTAAGTGTCTAAGTGTCTGTATGTAAGTGTCTTTATGTAAGAGTCTGTATGTAAGTGTCTGTATGTAAGTGTCTAAGTGTGTGTATGTAAGGGTCTGTATGTAAGTGTCTGTATGTAAGTGGCTGTATGTAAGTGTCTGTAAGTGTCTGTATGTAAGTATCTGTATGTAAGTGTCTGTATGTAAGTTTCTGTATGTAAGTGTCTCTATGTAAGTATCTGTATGTAAGTGTCTGTATGTCAGTGTCACAGTGTCAGTATGTAACTGTCTGTATGTAAGTGTCTGTATGTAATTGTCTGTATGTAAGTGTCTGTATGTAAGTGTCTGTATGTAAATGTCTCAGTGTCTGTATGTAAGTGTCTGTATGTAAGCGTCTGTATGTAAGTGTCTCAGTGTCTGTATGTAAGTGTCTGTATGTAAGCGTCTGTATGTAAGTGTCTATGTAAGTGTCTCAGTGTCTTTATGTAAATGTCTGTATGTAAGTGTCTCAGTGTCTGTATGTGTCTCAGTGTCTGTATGTAAGTGTCTGTATGTAAGTGTCTCAGTGTCTGTATGTAAGTGTCTGTATGTAAGTGTCTGTATGTAAGTGTGTGTATGTAAGTGTCTGTATGTAAGTGTCTCAGTGTCTGTATGTAAGTGTCTGTATGTAAGTGTCTCAGTGTCTGTATGTAAATGTCTGTATGTAGGTGTCTGTATGTAAGTGTCTTAGTGTCTGTATGTAAGTGTCTGTATGTAATTGTCTGTATGTAAGTGTCTTTATGTAAGAGTCTGTATGTAAGTGTCTGTATGTAAGTGTCTAAGTGTCTGTATGTAAGTGTCTTTATGTAAGAGTCTGTATGTAAGTGTCTGTATGTAAGTGTCTAAGTGTCTGTATGTAAGGGTCTGTATGTAAGTGTCTGTATGTAAGTGTCTGTATGTAAGTGTTTGTATGTAAGTGTCTGTATGTAAGTGTCTCAGTGTCTGTTTGTGTCAGTATGTAAGTGTCTGTATGTAAGTGTCTGTATGTAAGTCTCAGTGTCTGTATGTCAGTGTGTGTTTGTAAGTGTCTGTATGTAAGTGTCTGTATGTAAGTGTCTGTATTTAAGTGTCTCAGTGTCTGTAAGTAAGTGTCTAAGTAAGTGTCTGTATGTAAGTGTCTGTATGTAAGTGTCTGTAAGTAGTGGCTCTATGTAAGTGTCTCAGTGTCTGTATGTAAGTGTCTGTATGTAAGTGTCTCAGTGTCTGTATGTAAGTGTCTGTATGTAAGTGTCTGTATGTAAGTGTCTGTATGTAAATGTCTCAGTGTCTGTATGTAAGTGTATGTAAGCGTCTGTATGTAAGTGTCTATGTAAGTGTCTCAGTGTCTGTATGTAAGTGTCTCTATGTAAGTATCTGTATGTAAGTGTCTGTATGTCAGTGTCACAGTGTCAGTATGTAACTGTCTGTATGTAAGTGTCTGTATGTAATTGTCTGTATGTAAGTGTCTGTATGTAAGTGTCTGTATGTAAATGTCTCAGTGTCTGTATGTAAGTGTCTGTATGTAAGCGTCTGTATGTAAGTGTCTCAGTGTCTGTATGTAAGCTTCTGTATGTAAGTGTCTGTAAGTAGTGGCTCTATGTAAGTTTCTCAGTGTCTGTATGTAAGTGTCTGTATGTAAGTGTCTCAGTGTCTGTATGTAAGTGTCTGTATGTAAGTGTCTGTATGTAAGTGTCTGTATGTAAATGTCTCAGTGTCTGTATGTAAGTGTATGTAAGCGTCTGTATGTAAGTGTCTATGTAAGTGTCTCAGTGTCTGTATGTAAGTGTCTGAATGTAAGTGTCTGTATGTAAGTGTCTTAGTGTCTGTATGTAAGTGTCTGTATGTAATTGTCTGTGTGTAAGTGTCTTTATGTAAGAGTCTGTATGTAAGTGTCTGTATGTAAGTGTCTAAGTGTCTGTATGTAAGTGTCTTTATGTAAGAGTCTGTATGTAAGTGTCTGTATGTAAGTGTCTAAGTGTGTGTATGTAAGGGTCTGTATGTAAGTGTCTGTATGTAAGTGTCTGTATGTAAGTGTCTGTATGTAAATGGTTGTATGTAAGTGTCTGTATGTAAGTGTCTCAGTGTCTGTTTGTGTCAGTATGTAAGTGTCTGTATGTAAGTGTCTATGTAAGTGTCTGTATGTAAGTGCCTGTATGTAAGTGTCTGTATGTAAGTGTCTGTATGTAAGTGTCTGTATGTAAGTGTGTGTATGTAAGTGTCTGTATGTAAGTGTCTGTATGTAAGTGTCTCAGTATCTGTATGTAAATGTCTTTATGTAAGTGTCTGTATGTAAGTGTCTGTATGTAAGTGTCTGTATGTAAGTCTCAGTGTCTGTATGTCAGTGTGTGTTTGTAAGTGTCTGTATGTAAGTGTCTGTATGTAAGTGTCTGTATTTAAGTGCCTCAGTGTCTGTAAGTAAGTGTCTAAGTAAGTGTCTGTATGTAAGTGTCTGTATGTAAGTGTCTGTATGTTAAGTGTTTGTATGTAAGTGTCTGTATGTGAATATCTCAGTGTCTGTATGTAAGTGTCTGTATGTAAGTGTCTGTATGTAAGTGTCTCAGTGTCTGTATGTAAGTGTCTGTATGTAAGTGTCTGTATGTAAGTGTCTGTATGTAAGTGTCTGTGTGTTAAGTGTCTGTATGTAAGTGTCTGTATGTAAGTATCTCAGTGTCTGTATGTAAGTTTCTGTATGTAAGTGTCTGTATGTAAGTGTCTCAGTGTCTGTATGTAAGTGTCTGTATGTAAGTATCTGTATGTAAATGTCTGTGTGTAAGTGTCTGTATGTAAGTGTCTTAGTGTCTGTATGTAAGTGTCTGTATGTAAGTGTCTGTATGTGTCTGTATGTAAGTGCTTGTATGTAAGTGTCTGTATGTAAGTGTCTGTATGTAAGTGGCTGTATGTAAGTGTCTGTAAGTGTCTGTATGTAAGTATCTGTATGTAAGTGTCTGTATGTAAGTTTCTGTATGTAAGTGTATGTTTGTAAGTGTCTGTATGTAAGTGTCTGTATGTAAGTGCCTGTTTGTAAGTGTCTGTATGTAAGTGTCTGTATATAAGTGCCTGTATGTAAGTGTCTGTATGTAAGTGTCTCAGTGTCTGTATGTAAGTGTCTGTATGTAAGTGTCTCAGTGTCTGTATGTAAGTGTCTGTATGTAAGCTTCTGTATGGAAGTGTCTGTAAGTAGTGTCTCTATGTGTCTCAGTGTCTGTATGTAAGTTTCTGTATGTAAGTGTCTGAATGTAAGTGTCTGTATGTAAGTGTCTGTATGTCAGTGTCTCAGTGTCTGTATGTAAGTGTCTGTATGTAAGTGTCTCAGTGTCTGTATGTAAGTGTCTGTATGTAAGCGTCTGTATGTGTCTATGTAAGTGTCTCAGTGTCTATATTTAAGTGTCTGTATGTAAGTGTCTGTATGTAAGTGTCTCAGTGTCTGTATGTAAGTGTATGTAAGTGTCTGTATGTAAGTGTATGTATGTAAGTGTCTTAGTGTCTGTATGTAAGTGTATGTAAACGTCTGTATGTAAGTGTCTATGTAAGTGTCTCAGTGTCTGTATGTAAGTGTCTGTATGTAATTGTCTGTATGTAAGTGTCTGTATGTAAGTGTCTGTATATAAGTGTCTGTATGTAAGTGTCTGTATGTAAGTGTCTCAGTGTCTGTTTGTGTCAGTATGTAAGTGTCTGTATGTAAGTGTATGTATGTAAGTGTCTGTATGTAAGTGTCTGTATGTGTCTGTATGTAATTGTCTGTATGCAAGTGTCTGTATGTAAGTGTCTGTATGTAAGTGGCTGTATGTAAGTGTCTGTAAGTGTCTGTATGTAAGTATCTGTATGTAAGTGTCTGTATGTAAGTTTCTGTATGTAAGTGTATGTTTGTAAGTGTCTGTAGTAAGTGTCTGTATGTAAGTGCCTGTTTGTAAGTGTCTGTATGCAAGTGCGTGTATATAAGTGCATGTATGTAAGTGTCTGTATGTAAGTGTCTCAGTGTCTGTATGTAAGTGTCTGTATGTAAGTGTCTCAGTGTCTGTATGTAAGTGTCTGTATGTAAGCTTCTGTATGTAAGTGTCTGTAAGTAGTGGCTCTATGTAAGTGTCTCAGTGTCTGTATGTAAGTGTCTGTATGTAAGTGTCTCAGTGTCTGTATGTAAGTGTCTGTATGTAAGTGTCTGTATGTAAGTGTCTGTATGTAAATGTCTCAGTGTCTGTATGTAAGTGTATGTAAGCGTCTGTATGTAAGTGTCTATGTAAGTGTCTCAGTGTCTGTATGTAAGTGTCTGTATGTAAGTGTCTGTATGTAAGTGTCTTAGTGTCTGTATGTAAGTGTCTGTATGTAATTGTCTGTGTGTAAGTGTCTTTATGTAAGAGTCTGTATGTAAGTGTCTGTATGTAAGTGTCTAAGTGTCTGTATGTAAGTGTCTTTATGTAAGAGTCTGTATGTAAGTGTCTGTATGTAAGTGTCTAAGTGTGTGTATGTAAGGGTCTGTATGTAAGTGTCTGTATGTAAGTGGCTGTATGTAAGTGTCTGTAAGTGTCTGTATGTAAGTATCTGTATGTAAGTGTCTGTATGTAAGTTTCTGTATGTAAGTGTCTCTATGTAAGTATCTGTATGTAAGTGTCTGTATGTCAGTGTCACAGTGTCAGTATGTAACTGTCTGTATGTAAGTGTCTGTATGTAATTGTCTGTATGTAAGTGTCTGTATGTAAGTGTCTGTATGTAAATGTCTCAGTGTCTGTATGTAAGTGTCTGTATGTAAGCGTCTGTATGTAAGTGTCTCAGTGTCTGTATGTAAGTGTCTGTATGTAAGTGTCTGTATGTAAGTGTCTTAGTGTCTGTATGTAAGTGTCTGTATGTAATTGTCTGTGTGTAAGTGTCTTTATGTAAGAGTCTGTATGTAAGTGTCTGTATGTAAGTGTCTAAGTGTCTGTATGTAAGTGTCTTTATGTAAGAGTCTGTATGTAAGTGTCTGTATGTAAGTGTCTAAGTGTGTGTATGTAAGGGTCTGTATGTAAGTGTCTGTATGTAAGTGGCTGTATGTAAGTGTCTGTAAGTGTCTGTATGTAAGTATCTGTATGTAAGTGTCTGTATGTAAGTTTCTGTATGTAAGTGTCTCTATGTAAGTATCTGTATGTAAGTGTCTGTATGTCAGTGTCACAGTGTCAGTATGTAACTGTCTGTATGTAAGTGTCTGTATGTAATTGTCTGTATGTAAGTGTCTGTATGTAAGTGTCTGTATGTAAATGTCTCAGTGTCTGTATGTAAGTGTCTGTATGTAAGCGTCTGTATGTAAGTGTCTCAGTGTCTGTATGTAAGTGTCTGTATGTAAGCGTCTGTATGTAAGTGTCTATGTAAGTGTCTGTATGTAAGTGCCTCAGTGTCTGTAAGTAAGTGTCTAAGTAAGTGTCTGTATGTAAGTTTCTGTATGTAAGTGTCTGTATGTTAAGTGTTTGTATGTAAGTGTCTGTATGTGAATATCTCAGTGTCTGTATGTAAGTGTCTGTATGTAAGTGTCTGTATGTAAGTGTCTCAGTGTCTGTATGTAAGTGTCTGTATGTAAGTGTCTGTATGTAAGTGTCTGTATGTAAGTGTCTGTGTGTTAAGTGTCTGTATGTAAGTGTCTGTATGTAAGTATCTCAGTGTCTGTATGTAAGTTTCTGTATGTAAGTGTCTGTATGTAAGTGTCTCAGTGTCTGTATGTAAGTGTCTGTATGTAAGTATCTGTATGTAAATGTCTGTGTGTAAGTGTCTGTATGTAAGTGTCTTAGTGTCTGTATGTAAGTGTCTGTATGTAAGTGTCTGTATGTGTCTGTATGTAAGTGTCTGTATGTAAGTGTCTGTATGTAAGTGTCTGTATGTAAGTGGCTGTATGTAAGTGTCTGTAAGTGTCTGTATGTAAGTATCTGTATGTAAGTGTCTGTATGTAAGTTTCTGTATGTAAGTGTATGTTTGTAAGTGTCTGTATGTAAGTGTCTGTATGTAAGTGCCTGTTTGTATGTAAGTGATGGGGAGCGATAGTGTAGCGGTTAGCGCGCTGCGCTATGAACCTGGCGACCCGGGTTCGATTCCCGCTCACGGCCAACACCAGTGACGATTATCTGAACCGGTCCCGGGCCTCCCCTAGGTCGACTCAGCCTCAAATGAGTACCTGGTGCGGTGTGTAAACATTGCCACTGGGGAGACAAAGGCGGTCGGGCGTGGTGCTGGCCACCCACCCCCTCGTGTACCGTTCCGGCCTTCATAGGTGCTTGCTAACAGCACTTGCCCCTACAGTCTGTTAAGGCTATATGGGGGATCTTTGTCTTTGTCTTTGTATGTAAGTGTCTCAGTGTCTGTATGTAAGTGTCTGTATGTAAGCTTCTGTATGGAAGTGTCTGTAAGTAGTGTCTCTATGTGTCTCAGTGTCTGTATGTAAGTTTCTGTATGTAAGTGTCTGAATGTAAGTGTCTGTATGTAAGTGTCTGTATGTCAGTGTCTCAGTGTCTGTATGTAAGTGTCTGTATGTAAGTGTCTCAGTGTCTGTATGTAAGTGTCTGTATGTAAGCGTCTGTATGTGTCTATGTAAGTGTCTCAGTGTCTATATTTAAGTGTCTGTATGTAAGTGTCTGTATGTAAGTGTCTCAGTGTCTGTATGTAAGTGTATGTAAGTGTCTGTATGTAAGGTGTATGTATGTAAGTGTCTTAGTGTCTGTATGTAAGTGTATGTAAGCGTCTGTATGTAAGTGTCTATGTAAGTGTCTCAGTGTCTGTATGTAAGTGTCTGTATGTAATTGTCTGTATGTAAGTGTCTGTATGTAAGTGTCTGTATATAAGTGTCTGTATGTAAGTGTCTGTATGTAAGTGTCTCAGTGTCTGTTTGTGTCAGTATGTAAGTGTCTGTATGTAAGTGTATGTATGTAAGTGTCTGTATGTAAGTGTCTGTATGTGTCTGTATGTAATTGTCTGTATGCAAGTGTCTGTATGTAAGTGTCTGTATGTAAGTGGCTGTATGTGTCTGTAAGTGTCTGTATGTAAGTATCTGTATGTAAGTGTCTGTATGTAAGTTTCTGTATGTAAGTGTATGTTTGTAAGTGTCTGTAGTAAGTGTCTGTATGTAAGTGCCTGTTTGTAAGTGTCTGTATGCAAGTGCGTGTATATAAGTGCATGTATGTAAGTGTCTGTATGTAAGTGTCTCAGTGTCTGTATGTAAGTGTCTGTATGTAAGTGTCTCAGTGTCTGTATGTAAGTGTCTGTATGTAAGCTTCTGTATGTAAGTGTCTGTAAGTAGTGGCTCTATGTAAGTGTCTCAGTGTCTGTATGTAAGTGTCTGTATGTAAGTGTCTCAGTGTCTGTATGTAAGTGTCTGTATGTAAGTGTCTGTATGTAAGTGTCTGTATGTAAATGTCTCAGTGTCTGTATGTAAGTGTATGTAAGCGTCTGTATGTAAGTGTCTATGTAAGTGTCTCAGTGTCTGTATGTAAGTGTCTGTATGTAAGTGTCTGTATGTAAGTGTCTTAGTGTCTGTATGTAAGTGTCTGTATGTAATTGTCTGTGTGTAAGTGTCTTTATGTAAGAGTCTGTATGTAAGTGTCTGTATGTAAGTGTCTAAGTGTCTGTATGTAAGTGTCTTTATGTAAGAGTCTGTATGTAAGTGTCTGTATGTAAGTGTCTAAGTGTGTGTATGTAAGGGTCTGTATGTAAGTGTCTGTATGTAAGTGGCTGTATGTAAGTGTCTGTAAGTGTCTGTATGTAAGTATCTGTATGTAAGTGTCTGTATGTAAGTTTCTGTATGTAAGTGTCTCTATGTAAGTATCTGTATGTAAGTGTCTGTATGTCAGTGTCACAGTGTCAGTATGTAACTGTCTGTATGTAAGTGTCTGTATGTAATTGTCTGTATGTAAGTGTCTGTATGTAAGTGTCTGTATGTAAATGTCTCAGTGTCTGTATGTAAGTGTCTGTATGTAAGCGTCTGTATGTAAGTGTCTCAGTGTCTGTATGTAAGTGTCTGTATGTAAGCGTCTGTATGTAAGTGTCTATGTAAGTGTCTCAGTGTCTTTATGTAAATGTCTGTATGTAAGTGTCTCAGTGTCTGTATGTGTCTCAGTGTCTGTATGTAAGTGTCTGTATGTAAGTGTCTCAGTGTCTGTATGTAAGTGTCTGTATGTAAGTGTCTGTATGTAAGTGTGTGTATGTAAGTGTCTGTATGTAAGTGTCTCAGTGTCTGTATGTAAGTGTCTGTATGTAAGTGTCTCAGTGTCTGTATGTAAATGTCTGTATGTAGGTGTCTGTATGTAAGTGTCTTAGTGTCTGTATGTAAGTGTCTGTATGTAATTGTCTGTATGTAAGTGTCTTTATGTAAGAGTCTGTATGTAAGTGTCTGTATGTAAGTGTCTAAGTGTCTGTATGTAAGTGTCTTTATGTAAGAGTCTGTATGTAAGTGTCTGTATGTAAGTGTCTAAGTGTCTGTATGTAAGGGTCTGTATGTAAGTGTCTGTATGTAAGTGTCTGTATGTAAGTGTTTGTATGTAAGTGTCTGTATGTAAGTGTCTCAGTGTCTGTTTGTGTCAGTATGTAAGTGTCTGTATGTAAGTGTCTGTATGTAAGTCTCAGTGTCTGTATGTCAGTGTGTGTTTGTAAGTGTCTGTATGTAAGTGTCTGTATGTAAGTGTCTGTATTTAAGTGTCTCAGTGTCTGTAAGTAAGTGTCTAAGTAAGTGTCTGTATGTAAGTGTCTGTATGTAAGTGTCTGTAAGTAGTGGCTCTATGTAAGTGTCTCAGTGTCTGTATGTAAGTGTCTGTATGTAAGTGTCTCAGTGTCTGTATGTAAGTGTCTGTATGTAAGTGTCTGTATGTAAGTGTCTGTATGTAAATGTCTCAGTGTCTGTATGTAAGTGTATGTAAGCGTCTGTATGTAAGTGTCTATGTAAGTGTCTCAGTGTCTGTATGTAAGTGTCTGTATGTAAGTGTCTGTATGTAAGTGTCTTAGTGTCTGTATGTAAGTGTCTGTATGTAATTGTCTGTGTGTAAGTGTCTTTATGTAAGAGTCTGTATGTAAGTGTCTGTATGTAAGTGTCTAAGTGTCTGTATGTAAGTGTCTTTATGTAAGAGTCTGTATGTAAGTGTCTGTATGTAAGTGTCTAAGTGTGTGTATGTAAGGGTCTGTATGTAAGTGTCTGTATGTAAGTGGCTGTATGTAAGTGTCTGTAAGTGTCTGTATGTAAGTATCTGTATGTAAGTGTCTGTATGTAAGTTTCTGTATGTAAGTGTCTCTATGTAAGTATCTGTATGTAAGTGTCTGTATGTCAGTGTCACAGTGTCAGTATGTAACTGTCTGTATGTAAGTGTCTGTATGTAATTGTCTGTATGTAAGTGTCTGTATGTAAGTGTCTGTATGTAAATGTCTCAGTGTCTGTATGTAAGTGTCTGTATGTAAGCGTCTGTATGTAAGTGTCTCAGTGTCTGTATGTAAGTGTCTGTATGTAAGCGTCTGTATGTAAGTGTCTATGTAAGTGTCTCAGTGTCTTTATGTAAATGTCTGTATGTAAGTGTCTCAGTGTCTGTATGTGTCTCAGTGTCTGTATGTAAGTGTCTGTATGTAAGTGTCTCAGTGTCTGTATGTAAGTGTCTGTATGTAAGTGTCTGTATGTAAGTGTGTGTATGTAAGTGTCTGTATGTAAGTGTCTCAGTGTCTGTATGTAAGTGTCTGTATGTAAGTGTCTCAGTTTCTGTATGTAAATGTCTGTATGTAGGTGTCTGTATGTAAGTGTCTTAGTGTCTGTATGTAAGTGTCTGTATGTAATTGTCTGTATGTAAGTGTCTTTATGTAAGAGTCTGTATGTAAGTGTCTGTATGTAAGTGTCTAAGTGTCTGTATGTAAGTGTCTTTATGTAAGAGTCTGTATGTAAGTGTCTGTATGTAAGTGTCTAAGTGTCTGTATGTAAGGGTCTGTATGTAAGTGTCTGTATGTAAGTGTCTGTATGTAAGTGTCTGTATGAAAGTGTTTGTATGTAAGTGTCTGTATGTAAGTGTCTCAGTGTCTGTTTGTGTCAGTATGTAAGTGTCTGTATGTAAGTGTCTGTATGTAAGTCTCAGTGTCTGTATGTCAGTGTGTGTTTGTAAGTGTCTGTATGTAAGTGTCTGTATGTAAGTGTCTGTATTTAAGTGTCTCAGTGTCTGTAAGTAAGTGTCTAAGTAAGTGTCTGTATGTAAGTGTCTGTATGTAAGTGTCTGTATGTGAATATCTCAGTGTCTGTATGTAAGTGTCTGTATGTAAGTGTCTGTATGTAAGTGTCTCAGTGTCTGTATGTAAGTGTCTGTATGTAAGTTTCTGTATGTAAGTGTCTGTATGTAAGCGTCTGTATGTTAAGTGTCTGTATGTAAGTGTCTGTATGTAAGTATCTCAGTGTCTGTATGTAAGTTTCTGTATGTAAGTGTCTGTATGTAAGTGTCTCAGTGTCTGTATGTAAGTGTCTGTATGTAAGTTTCTGTATGTAAGTATCTGTATGTAAATGTCTGTGTGTAAGTGTCTTAGTGTCTGTATGTAAGTGTCTGTATGTGTCTGTATGTAAGTGTCTGTATGTAAGTGTCTGTATGTAAGTGTCTGTATGTAAGTGTCTGTATGTAAGTGGCTGTATGTAAGTGTCTGTAAGTGTCTGTATATAAGTATCTGTATGTAAGTGTCTGTATGTAAGTTTCTGTATGTAACTGTCTCTATGTAAGTATCTGTATGTAAGTGTCTGTATGTCAGTGTCACAGTGTCAATATGTAAGTGTCTGTATATAAGTGCCTGTATGTAAGTGTCTGTATGTAAGTGTCTGTGTGTAAGTGTCTGTATGTAAGTGTCTCAGTGTCTGTATATAAGTGTCTGTATGTAAGCGGCTGTATGTAAGTGTCTCAGTGTCTGTATGTAAGTGTCTGTATGTAAGCTTCTGTATGTAAGTGTCTGTAAGTAGTGGCTCTATGTAAGTGTCTCAGTGTCTGTATGTAAGTGTCTGTATGTAAGTGTCTCAGTGTCTGTATGTAAGTGTCTGTATGTAAGTGTCTGTATGTAAGTGTCTGTATGTAAATGTCTCAGTGTCTGTATGTAAGTGTATGTAAGCGTCTGTATGTAAGTGTCTATGTAAGTGTCTCAGTGTCTGTATGTAAGTGTCTGTATGTAAGTGTCTGTATGTAAGTGTCTTAGTGTCTGTATGTAAGTGTCTGTATGTAATTGTCTGTGTGTAAGTGTCTTTATGTAAGAGTCTGTATGTAAGTGTCTGTATGTAAGTGTCTAAGTGTCTGTATGTAAGTGTCTTTATGTAAGAGTCTGTATGTAAGTGTCTGTATGTAAGTGTCTAAGTGTGTGTATGTAAGGGTCTGTATGTAAGTGTCTGTATGTAAGTGGCTGTATGTAAGTGTCTGTAAGTGTCTGTATGTAAGTATCTGTATGTAAGTGTCTGTATGTAAGTTTCTGTATGTAAGTGTCTCTATGTAAGTATCTGTATGTAAGTGTCTGTATGTCAGTGTCACAGTGTCAGTATGTAACTGTCTGTATGTAAGTGTCTGTATGTAATTGTCTGTATGTAAGTGTCTGTATGTAAGTGTCTGTATGTAAATGTCTCAGTGTCTGTATGTAAGTGTCTGTATGTAAGCGTCTGTATGTAAGTGTCTCAGTGTCTGTATGTAAGTGTCTGTATGTAAGCGTCTGTATGTAAGTGTCTATGTAAGTGTCTCAGTGTCTTTATGTAAATGTCTGTATGTAAGTGTCTCAGTGTCTGTATGCGTCTCAGTGTCTGTATGTAAGTGTCTGTATGTAAGTGTCTCAGTGTCTGTATGTAAGTGTCTGTATGTAAGTGTCTGTATGTAAGTGTGTGTATGTAAGTGTCTGTATGTAAGTGTCTCAGTGTCTGTATGTAAGTGTCTGTATGTAAGTGTCTCAGTGTCTGTATGTAAATGTCTGTATGTAGGTGTCTGTATGTAAGTGTCTTAGTGTCTGTATGTAAGTGTCTGTATGTAATTGTCTGTATGTAAGTGTCTTTATGTAAGAGTCTGTATGTAAGTGTCTGTATGTAAGTGTCTAAGTGTCTGTATGTAAGTGTCTTTATGTAAGAGTCTGTATGTAAGTGTCTGTATGTAAGTGTCTAAGTGTCTGTATGTAAGGGTCTGTATGTAAGTGTCTGTATGTAAGTGTCTGTATGTAAGTGTCTGTATGTAAGTGTTTGTATGTAAGTGTCTGTATGTAAGTGTCTCAGTGTCTGTTTGTGTCAGTATGTAAGTGTCTGTATGTAAGTGTCTGTATGTAAGTCTCAGTGTCTGTATGTCAGTGTGTGTTTGTAAGTGTCTGTATGTAAGTGTATGTATGTAAGTGTCTGTATTTAAGTGTCTCAGTGTCTGTAAGTAAGTGTCTAAGTAAGTGTCTGTATGTAAGTGTCTGTATGTAAGTGTCTGTAAGTAGTGGCTCTATGTAAGTGTCTCAGTGTCTGTATGTAAGTGTCGGTATGTAAGTGTCTCAGTGTCTGTATGTAAGTGTCTGTATGTAAGTGTCTGTATGTAAGTGTCTGTATGTAAATGTCTCAGTGTCTGTATGTAAGTGTATGTAAGCGTCTGTATGTAAGTGTCTATGTAAGTGTCTCAGTGTCTGTATGTAAGTGTCTGTATGTAAGTGTCTGTATGTAAGTGTCTTAGTGTCTGTATGTAAGTGTCTGTATGTAATTGTCTGTGTGTAAGTGTTTTTATGTAAGAGTCTGTATGTAAGTGTCTGTATGTAAGTGTCTAAGTGTCTGTATGTAAGTGTCTTTATGTAAGAGTCTGTATGTAAGTGTCTGTATGTAAGTGTCTAAGTGTGTGTATGTAAGGGTCTGTATGTAAGTGTCTGTATGTAAGTGGCTGTATGTAAGTGTCTGTAAGTGTCTGTATGTAAGTATCTGTATGTAAGTGTCTGTATGTAAGTTTCTGTATGTAAGTGTCTCTATGTAAGTATCTGTATGTAAGTGTCTGTATGTCAGTGTCACAGTGTCAGTATGTAACTGTCTGTATGTAAGTGTCTGTATGTAATTGTCTGTATGTAAGTGTCTGTATGTAAGTGTCCGTATGTAAATGTCTCAGTGTCTGTATGTAAGTGTCTGTATGTAAGCGTCTGTATGTAAGTGTCTCAGTGTCTGTATGTAAGTGTCTGTATGTAAGCGTCTGTATGTAAGTGTCTATGTAAGTGTCTCAGTGTCTTTAAGTAAATGTCTGTATGTAAGTGTCTCAGTGTCTGTATGTGTCTCAGTGTCTGTATGTAAGTGTCTGTATGTAAGTGTCTCAGTGTCTGTATGTAAGTGTCTGTATGTAAGTGTCTGTATGTAAGTGTGTGTATGTAAGTGTCTGTATGTAAGTGTCTCAGTGTCTGTATGTAAGTGTCTGTATGTAAGTGTCTCAGTGTCTGTATGTAAATGTCTGTATGTAGGTGTCTGTATGTAAGTGTCTTAGTGTCTGTATGTAAGTGTCTGTATGTAATTGTCTGTATGTAAGTGTCTTTATGTAAGAGTCTGTATGTAAGTGTCTGTATGTAAGTGTCTAAGTGTCTGTATGTAAGTGTCTTTATGTAAGAGTCTGTATGTAAGTGTCTGTATGTAAGTGTCTAAGTGTCTGTATGTAAGGGTCTGTATGTAAGTGTCTGTATGTAAGTGTCTGTATGTAAGTGTCTGTATGTAAGTGTTTGTATGTAAGTGTCTGTATGTAAGTGTCTCAGTGTCTGTTTGTGTCAGTATGTAAGTGTCTGTATGTAAGTGTCTGTATGTAAGTCTCAGTGTCTGTATGTCAGTGTGTGTTTGTAAGTGTCTGTATGTAAGTGTCTGTATGTAAGTGTCTGTATTTAAGTGTCTCAGTGTCTGTAAGTAAGTGTCTAAGTAAGTGTCTGTATGTAAGTGTCTGTATGTAAGTGTCTGTATGTTAAGTGTTTATATGTAAGTGTCTGTATGTGAATATCTCAGTGTCTGTATGTAAGTGTCTGTATGTAAGTGTCTGTATGTAAGTGTCTCAGTGTCTGTATGTAAGTGTCTGTATGTAAGTTTCTGTATGTAAGTGTCTGTATGTAAGCGTCTGTATGTTAAGTGTCTGTATGTAAGTGTCTGTATGTAAGTATCTCAGTGTCTGTATGTAAGTTTCTGTATGTAAGTGTCTGTATGTAAGTGTCTCAGTGTCTGTATGTAAGTGTCTGTATGTAAGTTTCTGTATGTAAGTATCTGTATGTAAATGTCTGTGTGTAAGTGTCTTAGTGTCTGTATGTAAGTGTCTGTATGTGTCTGTATGTAAGTGTCTGTATGTAAGTGTCTGTATGTAAGTGTCTGTATGTAAGTGTCTGTATGTAAGTGGCTGTATGTAAGTGTCTGTAAGTGTCTGTATATAAGTATCTGTATGTAAGTGTCTGTATGTAAGTTTCTGTATGTAACTGTCTCTATGTAAGTATCTGTATGTAAGTGTCTGTATGTCAGTGTCACAGTGTCAATATGTAAGTGTCTGTATATAAGTGCCTGTATGTAAGTGTCTGTATGTAAGTGTCTGTGTGTAAGTGTCTGTATGTAAGTGTCTCAGTGTCTGTATATAAGTGTCTGTATGTAAGCGGCTGTATGTAAGTGTCTCAGTGTCTGTATGTAAGTGTCTGTATGTAAGTGTCTGTATGTAAGTGTCTCAGTGTTTGTATGTAAGTGTCTGTATGTAAGCGTCTGTATGTAAGTGTCTATTTAAGTGTCTCAGTGTCTTTATGTAAGTGTCTGTATGTAAGTGTCTCAGTGTCTGTATGTAAGTGTCTCAGTGTCTGTATGTAAGTGTCTGTATGTAAGTGTCTCAGTGTCTGTATGTAAGTGTCTGTATGTAAGTGTCTGTATGTAAGTGTCTGTATGTAAGTGTCTGTATGTAAGTGGCTGTATGTAAGTGTCCGTATGTAAGTGTCTGTATGTAAGTGTCTGTATGTGTCTGTATGTAAGTGTCTGTATGTAAGTGTCTGTATGTAAGTGTCTGTATGTAAGTGTCTGTATGTAAGTGTCTGTATGTTAAGTGTCTGTATGTAAGTGTCTGTATGTAAGTATCTCAGTGTCTGTATGTAAGTTTCTGTATGTAAGTGTCTGTATGTAAGTGTCTCAGTGTCTGTATGTAAGTGTCTGTATGTAAGTATCTGTATGTAAATGTCTGTGTGTAAGTGTCTGTATGTAAGTGTCTTAGTGTCTGTATGTAAGTGTCTGTATGTAAGTGTCTGTATGTGTCTGTATGTAAGTGTCTGTATGCAAGTGTCTGTATGTAAGTGTCTGTATGTAAGTGGCTGTATGTAAGTGTCTGTAAGTGTCTGTATGTAAGTATCTGTATGTAAGTGTCTGTATGTAAGTTTCTGTATGTAAGTGTATGTTTGTAAGTGTCTGTATGTAAGTGTCTATATGTAAGTGCCTGTTTGTAAGTGTCTGTATGTAAGTGCGTGTATATAAGTGCATGTATGTAAGTGTCTGTATGTAAGTGTCTCAGTGTCTGTATGTAAGTGTCTGTATGTAAGTGTCTCAGTGTCTGTATGTAAGTGTCTGTATGTAAGCTTCTGTATGTAAGTGTCTGTAAGTAGTGCCTCTATGTAAGTGTCTCAGTGTCTGTATGTAAGTGTCTGTATGTAAGTGTCTCAGTGTCTGTATGTAAGTGTCTGTAGGTAAGTGTCTGTATGTAAGTGTCTGTATGTAAGTGTCTCAGTGTCTGTATGTAAGTGTATGTAAGTGTCTGTATGTAAGTGTCTGTATGTAAGTGTCTCAGTGTCTGTATGTAAGTGTATGTAAGCGTCTGTATGTAAGTGTCTATGTAAGTGTCTCAGTGTCTGTATGTAATTGTTTGTATGTAAGTGTCTGTATGTAAGTGTCTCAGTGTCTGTATGTAAGTGTCTGTATGTAATTGTCTGTATGTAAGTGTCTTTATGTAAGAGTCTGTATGTAAGTGTATGTATGTAAGTGTCTAAGTGTCTGTATGTAAGGGTCTGTATGTAAGTGTCTATATGTAAGTGTCTGTATGTAAGTGTCTGTATGTAAGTGTCTGTATGTAAGTGTTTGTATGTAAGTGTACGTATGTAAGTGTCTCAGTGTCTGTTTGTAAGTGTCAGTATGCAAGTGTCTGTATGTAAGTGTCTATGTAAGTGTCTGTATTTAAGTGCCTGTATGTAAGTGTCTGTATGTAAGTGTCTGTATGTAAGTGTCTGTATGTAAGTGTCTGTATGTAAGTGTCTCAGTATCTGTATGTAAATGTCTGTATGTAAGTGTCTGTATGTAAGTGTCTCTATGTAAGTCTCAGTGTCTGTATGTCAGTGTGTGTTTGGAAGTGTCTGTGTGTAAGTGTCTGTATGTAAGTGTCTCAGTGTCTGTATATAAGTGTCTGTATGTAAGCGTCTGTATGTAAGTGTCTCAGTGTCTGTATGTAAGTGTCTGTATGTAAGTGTCTGTATGTAAGTGTCTCAGTGTCTGTATGTAAGTGTCTATGTAAGTGTCTCAGTGTCTTTATGTAAGTGTCTGTATGTAAGTGTCTCAGTGTCTGTATGTAAGTGTCTCAGTGTCTGTATGTAAGTGTCTGTATGTAAGTGTCTCAGTGTCTGTATGTAAGTGTCTGTATGTAAGTGTCTGTATGTAAGTGTCTCAGTGTCTGTATGTAAGTGTCTGTATGTAAGCATCTGTATGTAAGTGTCTATGTAAGTGTCTCAGTGTCTTTATGTAAATGTCTGTATGTAAGTGTCTCAGTGTCTGTATGTAAGTGTCTCAGTGTCTGTATGTAAGTGTCTGTATGTAAGTGTCTCAGTGTCTGTATGTAAGTGTCTATGTAAGTGTCTCAGTGTCTTTATGTAAGTGTCTGTATGTAAGTGTCTCAGTGTCTGTATGTAAGTGTCTCAGTGTCTGTATGTAAGTGTCTGTATGTAAGTGTCTCAGTGTCTGTATGTAAGTGTCTGTATGTAAGTGTCTGTATGTAAGTGTCTCAGTGTCTGTATGTAAGTTTCTGTATGTAAGCGTCTGTATGTAAGTGTCTATGTAAGTGTCTCAGTGTCTTTATGTAAATGTCTGTATGTAAGTGTCTCAGTGTCTGTATGTAAGTGTCTCAGTGTCTGTATGTAAGTGTCTGTATGTAAGTGTCTCATTGTCTGTATGTAAGTGTCTGTATGTAAGTGTCTGTATGTAAGTGTGTGTATGTAAGTGTCTGTATGTAAGTGTCTCAGTGTCTGTATGTAAGTGTCTGCATGTAAGTGTCTCAGTGTCTGTATGTAAATGTCTGTATGTAAGTGTCTGTATGTAATTGTCTGTATGTAAGTGTCTTTATGTAAGAGTCTGTATGTAAGTGTCTGTATGTAAGTGTCTAAGTGTCTGTATGTAAGTGTCTTTATGTAAGAGTCTGTATGTAAGTGTCTGTATGTAAGTGTCTAAGTGTCTGTATGTAAGGGTCTGTATGTAAGTGTCTGTATGTAAGTGTCTGTGTGTAAGGGTCTATATGTAAGTGTTTGTATGTAAGTGTCTGTATGTAAGTGTCTCAGTGTCTGTTTGTGTCAGTATGTAAGTGTCTGTATGTAAGTGTCTATGTAAGTGTATGTATGTAAGTGCCTGTATGTAAGTGTATGTATGTAAGTGTGTGTATGTAAGTGTCTGTATGTAAGTGTCTGTATGTAAGTATCTCTATGTAAATGTCCGTGTGTAAGTGTCTGTATGTAAGTGTCTTAGTGTCTGTATGTAAGTGTCTGTATGTAAGTGTCTGTATGTGTCTGTATGTAAGTGTCTGTATGTAAGTGTCTGTATGTAAGTGTCTGTATGTAAGTGTCTGTATGTAAGTGGCTGTATGTAAGTGTCTGTAAGTGTCTGTATGTAAGTATCTGTATGTAAGTGTCTGTATGTAAGTTTCTGTATGTAAGTGTCTCTATGTAGGTATCTGTATGTAAGTGTCTGTATGTCAGTGTCACAGTGTCAGTATGTAACTGTCTGTATGTAAGTGTCTGTATGTAATTGTCTGTATGTAAGTGTCTGTATGTAAGTGTCTGTATGTAAATGTCTCAGTGTCTGTATGTAAGTGTCTGTATGTAAGCGTCTGTATGTAAGTGTCTCAGTGTCTGTATGTAAGTGTCTGTATGTAAGCGTCTGTATGTAAGTGTCTATGTAAGTGTCTCAGTGTCTTTATGTAAATGTCTGTATGTAAGTGTCTCAGTGTCTGTATGTGTCTCAGTGTCTGTATGTAAGTGTCTGTATGTAAATGTCTCAGTGTCTGTATGTAAGTGTCTGTATGTAAGTGTCTGTATGTAAGTGTGTGTATGTAAGTGTCTGTATGTAAGTGTCTCAGTGTCTGTATGTAAGTGTCTGTATGTAAGTGTCTCAGTGTCTGTATGTAAATGTCTGTATGTAAGTGTCTGTATGTAAGTGTCTTAGTGTCTGTATGTAAGTGTCTGTATGTAATTGTCTGTATGTAAGTGTCTTTATGTAAGAGTCTGTATGTAAGTGTCTGTATGTAAGTGTCTCAGTGTCTGTATGTAAGTGTCTTTATGTAAGAGTCTGTATGTAAGTGTCTGTATGTAAGTGTCTAAGTGTCTGTATGTAAGGGTCTGTATGTAAGTGTCTGTATGTAAGTGTCTGTATGTAAGTGTCTGTATGTAAGTGTTTGTATGTAAGTGTCTGTATGTAAGTGTCTCAGTGTCTGTTTGTGTCAGTATGTAAGTGTCTGTATGTAAGTGTCTGTATGTAAGTGTGTGTATGTAAGTGTCTGTATGTGTCTGTATGTAAGTGTCTCAGTGTCTGTATGTAAATGTCTTTATGTAAGTGTCTGTATGTAAGTGTCTGTATGTAAGTGTCTGTATGTAAGTCTCAGTGTCTGTATGTCAGTGTGTGTTTGTAAGTGTCTGTATGTAAGTGTCTGTATGTTAAGTGTTTATATGTAAGTGTCTGTATCTGAATATCTCAGTGTCTGTATGTAAGTGTCTGTATGTAAGTGTCTGTATGTAATTGTCTCAGTGTCTGTATGTAAGTGTCTGTATGTAAGTTTCTGTATGTAAGTGTCTGTATGTAAGTGTCTGTATGTTAAGTGTCTGTATGTAAGTGTCTGTATGTAAGTATCTCAGTGTCTGTATGTAAGTTTCTGTATGTAAGTGTCTGTATGTAAGTGTCTCAGTGTCTGTATGTAAGTGTCTGTATGTAAGTGTCTGTATGTAAGTATCTGTATGTAAATATCTGTGTGTAAGTGTCTGTATGTAAGTGTCTTAGTGTCTGTATGTAAGTGTCTGTATGTAAGTGTCTGTATGTGTCTGTATGTAAGTGTCTGTATGTAAGTGTCTGTATGTAAGTGTCTGTATGTAAGTGGCTGTATGTAAGTGTCTGTAAGTGTCTATATGTAAGTATCTGTATGTAAGTGTCTGTATGTACGTTTCTGTATGTAAGTGTATGTTTGTAAGTGTATGTATGTAAGTGTCTGTATGTAAGTGTCTCAGTGTCTGTATGTAAGTGTATGTAAGTGTCTGTATGTAAGTGTCTGTATGTAAGTGTCTCAGTGTCTGTATGTAAGTGTATGTAAGCGTCTGTATGTAAGTGTCTGTATGTAAGTGTTTGTATGTAAGTGTCTCAGTATCTGTATGTAAATGTCTTTATGTAAGTGTCTGTATGTAAGTGTCTCAGTGTCTGTTTGTGTCAGTATGTAAGTGTCTGTATGTAAGTGTCTGTATGTAAGTGTCTATGTAAGTGTCTCAGTGTCTGTATGTAAGTGTATGTATGTAAGTGTCTGTATGTAAGTGTCTTAGTGTCTGTATGTAAGTGTCTGTATGTAATTGTCTGTATGTAAGTGTCTTTATGTAAGAGTCTGTATGTAAGTGTCTGTATGTAAGTGTCTAAGTGTCTGTATGTAAGTGTCTTTATGTAAGAGTCTGTATGTAAGTGTCTCAGTGTCTGTTTGTGTCAGTATGTAAGTGTCTGTATGTAAGTGTCTGTATGTAAGTGTCTATGTAAGTGTCTCAGTGTCTGTATGTAAGTGTATATATGTAAGTGTCTGTATGTAAGTGTCTTAGTGTCTGTATGTAAGTGTCTGTATGTAATTGTCTGTATGTAAGTGTCTTTATGTAAGAGTCTGTATGTAAGTGTCTGTATGTAAGTGTCTAAGTGTCTGTATGTAAGTGTCTTTATGTAAGAGTCTGTATGTAAGTGTCTGTATGTAAGTGTCTAAGTGTGTGTATGTAAGGGTCTGTATGTAAGTGTCTGTATGTAAGTGTCTGTATGTAAGTGTCTGTATGTAAGTGTTTGTATGTAAGTGTCTGTATGTAAGTGTCTCAGTGTCTGTTTGTGTCAGTATGTAAGTGTCTGTATGTAAGTGTCTATGTAAGTGTCTGTATGTAAGTGCCTGTATGTAAGTGTCTGTATGTAAGTGTCTGTATGTAAGTGTCTCTATGTAAGTGTGTGTATGTAAGTGTCTGTATGTAAGTGTCTGTATGTAAGTGTCTCACTATCTGTATATAAATGTCTTTATGTAAGTGTCTGTATGTAAGTGTCTGTATGTAAGTGTCTGTATGTAAGTCTCAGTGTCTGTATGTCAGTGTGTGTTTGTAAGTGTCTGTATGTAAGTGTCTGTATTTAAGTGTCTCAGTGTCTGTAAGTAAGTGTCTAAGTAATTGTCCGTATGTAAGTGCCTGTATGTAAGTGTCTGTATGTAAGTGTCTCGGTGTCTGTATGTAAGTGTCTGTATGTAAGTGTCTCAGTGTCTGTATGTAAGTGTCTGTATGCAAGCTTCTGTATGTAAGTGTCTGTAAGTAGTGTCTCTATGTAAGTGTCTCAGTGTCTGTATGTAAGTGTCTGTATGTAAGTGTCTCAATGTAAGTGTCTGTATGTAAGTGTCTGTATGTCAGTGTCACAGTGTCTGTATGTAAATGTCTGTATGTAAGTGTCTCAGTGTCTGTATGTAAGTGTCTGTATGTAAGCATCTGTATGTGTCTATGTAAGTGTCTCAGTGTCTGTATGTAAGTGTCTGTATGTAAGTGTCTGTATGTAAGTGTCTCAGTGTCTGTATGTAAGTGTATGTAAGTGTCTGTATGTAAGTGTCTGTATGTAAGTGTCTCAGTGTCTGTATGTAAGTGTATGTAAGCGTCTGTATGTAAGTGTCTATGTAAGTGTCTCAGTGTCTGTATGTAATTGTTTGTATGTAAGTGTCTGTATGTAAGTGTCTCAGTGTCTGTATGTAAGTGTCTGTATGTAATTGTCTGTATGTAAGTGTCTTTATGTAAGAGTCTGTATGTAAGTGTATGTATGTGTCTAAGTGTCTGTATGTAAGTGTCTCTATGTAAGAGTCTGTATGTAAGTGTCTGTATGTAAGTGTCTAAGTGTCTGTATGTAAGGGTCTGTATGTAAGTGTCTATATGTAAGTGTCTGTATGTAAGTGTCTGTATGTAAGTGTCTGTATGTAAGTGTTTGTATGTAAGTGTACGTATGTAAGTGTCTCAGTGTCTGTTTGTAAGTGTCAGTATGCAAGTGTCTGTATGTAAGTGTCTATGTAAGTGTCTGTATTTAAGTGCCTGTATGTAAGTGTCTGTATGTAAGTGTCTGTATGTAAGTGTCTGTATGTAAGTGTCTGTATGTAAGTGTCTCAGTATCTGTATGTAAATGTCTGTATGTAAGTGTCTGTATGTAAGTGTCTCTATGTAAGTCTCAGTGTCTGTATGTCAGTGTGTGTTTGGAAGTGTCTGTGTGTAAGTGTCTGTATGTAAGTGTCTCAGTGTCTGTATATAAGTGTCTGTATGTAAGCGTCTGTATGTAAGTGTCTCAGTGTCTGTATGTAAGTGTCTGTATGTAAGTGTCTGTATGTAAGTGTCTCAGTGTCTGTATGTAAGTGTCTATGTAAGTGTCTCAGTGTCTTTATGTAAGTGTCTGTATGTAAGTGTCTCAGTGTCTGTATGTAAGTGTCTCAGTGTCTGTATGTAAGTGTCTGTATGTAAGTGTCTCAGTGTCTGTATGTAAGTGTCTGTATGTAAGTGTCTGTATGTAAGTGTCTCAGTGTCTGTATGTAAGTGTCTGTATGTAAGCGTCTGTATGTAAGTGTCTATGTAAGTGTCTCAGTGTCTTTATGTAAATGTCTGTATGTAAGTGTCTCAGTGTCTGTATGTAAGTGTCTCAGTGTCTGTATGTAAGTGTCTGTATGTAAGTGTCTCAGTGTCTGTATGTAAGTGTCTGTATGTAAGTGTCTGTATGTAAGTGTGTGTATGTAAGTGTCTGTATGTAAGTGTCTCAGTGTCTGTATGTAAGTGTCTGCATGTAAGTGTCTCAGTGTCTGTATGTAAATGTCTGTATGTAAGTGTCTGTATGTAAGTGTCTTAGTGTCTGTATGTAAGTGTCTGTATGTAATTGTCTGTATGTAAGTGTCTTTATGTAAGAGTCTGTATGTAAGTGTCTTTATGTAAGAGTCTGTATGTAAGTGTCTCAGTGTCTGTTTGTGTCAGTATGTAAGTGTCTGTATGTAAGTGTCTGTATGTAAGTGTCTATGTAAGTGTCTCAGTGTCTGTATGTAAGTGTATATATGTAAGTGTCTGTATGTAAGTGTCTTAGTGTCTGTATGTAAGTGTCTGTATGTAATTGTCTGTATGTAAGTGTCTTTATGTAAGAGTCTGTATGTAAGTGTCTGTATGTAAGTGTCTAAGTGTCTGTATGTAAGTGTCTTTATGTAAGAGTCTGCATGTAAGTGTCTGTATGTAAGTGTCTAAGTGTGTGTATGTAAGGGTCTGTATGTAAGTGTCTGTATGTAAGTGTCTGTATGTAAGTGTCTGTATGTAAGTGTTTGTATGTAAGTGTCTGTATGTAAGTGTCTCAGTGTCTGTTTGTGTCAGTATGTAAGTGTCTGTATGTAAGTGTCTATGTAAGTGTCTGTATGTAAGTGCCTGTATGTAAGTGTCTGTATGTAAGTGTCTGTATGTAAGTGTCTCTATGTAAGTGTGTGTATGTAAGTGTCTGTATGTAAGTGTCTGTATGTAAGTGTCTCACTATCTGTATATAAATGTCTTTATGTAAGTGTCTGTATGTAAGTGTCTGTATGTAAGTGTCTGTATGTAAGTCTCAGTGTCTGTATGTCAGTGTGTGTTTGTAAGTGTCTGTATGTAAGTGTCTGTATTTAAGTGTCTCAGTGTCTGTAAGTAAGTGTCTAAGTAATTGTCTGTATGTAAGTGCCTGTATGTAAGTGTCTGTATGTAAGTGTCTCGGTGTCTGTATGTAAGTGTCTGTATGTAAGTGTCTCAGTGTCTGTATGTAAGTGTCTGTATGCAAGCTTCTGTATGTAAGTGTCTGTAAGTAGTGTCTCTATGTAAGTGTCTCAGTGTCTGTATGTAAGTGTCTGTATGTAAGTGTCTCAATGTAAGTGTCTGTATGTAAGTGTCTGTATGTCAGTGTCACAGTGTCTGTATGTAAATGTCTGTATGTAAGTGTCTCAGTGTCTGTATGTAAGTGTCTGTATGTAAGCATCTGTATGTGTCTATGTAAGTGTCTCAGTGTCTGTATGTAAGTGTCTGTATGTAAGTGTCTGTATGTAAGTGTCTCAGTGTCTGTATGTAAGTGTATGTAAGTGTCTGTATGTAAGTGTCTGTATGTAAGTGTCTCAGTGTCTGTATGTAAGTGTATGTAAGCGTCTGTATGTAAGTGTCTATGTAAGTGTCTCAGTGTCTGTATGTAATTGTTTGTATGTAAGTGTCTGTATGTAAGTGTCTCAGTGTCTGTATGTAAGTGTCTGTATGTAATTGTCTGTATGTAAGTGTCTTTATGTAAGAGTCTGTATGTAAGTATATGTATGTGTCTAAGTGTCTGTATGTAAGTGTCTCTATGTAAGAGTCTGTATGTAAGTGTCTGTATGTAAGTGTCTAAGTGTCTGTATGTAAGGGTCTGTATGTAAGTGTCTATATGTAAGTGTCTGTATGTAAGTGTCTGTATGTAAGTGTCTGTATGTAAGTGTTTGTATGTAAGTGTACGTATGTAAGTGTCTCAGTGTCTGTTTGTAAGTGTCAGTATGCAAGTGTCTGTATGTAAGTGTCTATGTAAGTGTCTGTATTTAAGTGCCTGTATGTAAGTGTCTGTATGTAAGTGTCTGTATGTAAGTGTCTGTATGTAAGTGTCTGTATGTAAGTGTCTCAGTATCTCTATGTAAATGTCTGTATGTAAGTGTCTGTATGTAAGTGTCTCTATGTAAGTCTCAGTGTCTGTATGTCAGTGTGTGTTTGGAAGTGTCTGTGTGTAAGTGTCTGTATGTAAGTGTCTCAGTGTCTGTATATAAGTGTCTGTATGTAAGCGTCTGTATGTAAGTGTCTCAGTGTCTGTATGTAAGTGTCTGTATGTAAGTGTCTGTATGTAAGTGTCTCAGTGTCTGTATGTAAGTGTCTATGTAAGTGTCTCAGTGTCTTTATGTAAGTGTCTGTATGTAAGTGTCTCAGTGTCTGTATGTAAGTGTCTCAGTGTCTGTATGTAAGTGTCTGTATGTAAGTGTCTCAGTGTCTGTATGTAAGTGTCTGTATGTAAGTGTCTGTATGTAAGTGTCTCAGTGTCTGTATGTAAGTGTCTGTATGTAAGCGTCTGTATGTAAGTGTCTATGTAAGTGTCTCAGTGTCTTTATGTAAATGTCTGTATGTAAGTGTCTCAGTGTCTGTATGTAAGTGTCTCAGTGTCTGTATGTAAGTGTCTGTATGTAAGTGTCTCAGTGTCTGTATGTAAGTGTCTGTATGTAAGTGTCTGTATGTAAGTGTGTGTATGTAAGTGTCTGTATGTAAGTGTCTCAGTGTCTGTATGTAAGTGTCTGCATGTAAGTGTCTCAGTGTCTGTATGTAAATGTCTGTATGTAAGTGTCTGTATGTAAGTGTCTTAGTGTCTGTATGTAAGTGTCTGTATGTAATTGTCTGTATGTAAGTGTCTTTATGTAAGAGTCTGTATGTAAGTGTCTGTATGTAAGTGTCTAAGTGTCTGTATGTAAGTGTCTTTATGTAAGAGTCTGTATGTAAGTGTCTGTATGTAAGTGTCTAAGTGTCTGTATGTAAGGGTCTGTATGTAAGTGTCTGTATGTAAGTGTCTGTGTGTAAGGGTCTATATGTAAGTGTTTGTATGTAAGTGTCTGTATGTAAGTGTCTCAGTGTCTGTATGTAAGTGTCTGTATGTAATTGTCTGTATGTAAGTGTCTTTATGTAAGAGTCTGTATGTAAGTGTATGTATGTGTCTAAGTGTCTGTATGTAAGTGTCTCTATGTAAGAGTCTGTATGTAAGTGTCTGTATGTAAGTGTCTAAGTGTCTGTATGTAAGGGTCTGTATGTAAGTGTCTATATGTAAGTGTCTGTATGTAAGTGTCTGTATGTAAATGTCTGTATGTAAGTGTTTGTATGTAAGTGTACGTATGTAAGTGTCTCAGTGTCTGTTTGTAAGTGTCAGTATGCAAGTGTCTGTATGTAAGTGTCTATGTAAGTGTCTGTATTTAAGTGCCTGTATGTAAGTGTCTGTATGTAAGTGTCTGTATGTAAGTGTCTGTATGTAAGTGTCTGTATGTAAGTGTCTCAGTATCTGTATGTAAATGTCTGTATGTAAGTGTCTGTATGTAAGTGTCTCTATGTAAGTCTCAGTGTCTGTATGTCAGTGTGTGTTTGGAAGTGTCTGTGTGTAAGTGTCTGTATGTAAGTGTCTCAGTGTCTGTATATAAGTGTCTGTATGTAAGCGTCTGTATGTAAGTGTCTCAGTGTCTGTATGTAAGTGTCTGTATGTAAGTGTCTGTATGTAAGTGTCTCAGTGTCTGTATGTAAGTGTCTATGTAAGTGTCTCAGTGTCTTTATGTAAGTGTCTGTATGTAAGTGTCTCAGTGTCTGTATGTAAGTGTCTCAGTGTCTGTATGTAAGTGTCTGTATGTAAGTGTCTCAGTGTCTGTATGTAAGTGTCTGTATGTAAGTGTCTGTATGTAAGTGTCTCAGTGTCTGTATGTAAGTGTCTGTATGTAAGCGTCTGTATGTAAGTGTCTATGTAAGTGTCTCAGTGTCTTTATGTAAATGTCTGTATGTAAGTGTCTCAGTGTCTGTATGTAAGTGTCTCAGTGTCTGTATGTAAGTGTCTGTATGTAAGTGTCTCAGTGTCTGTATGTAAGTGTCTGTATGTAAGTGTCTGTATGTAAGTGTGTGTATGTAAGTGTCTGTATGTAAGTGTCCGGCAAAACAACCCCCTACCTCCTCGCGGTGCCGGACGGGCAACTCTGTCGTGGACAGTGCTGTGGGGGGAGTTCCAATTTTGATTGGCTCCTCCCCTCATGGCATATGTGTCCACCACAGGGGCTAAACGGGGGCTCTGGACGGGTGCGAGGGGCTGGTAACCCCTCCACCTTCAATTAATTACCACAAAACCACGAATTAAAGTGAAATATGTAACAACTAAGCTTGTGCCGGAGGCCCCGGGGGGCCAGGCGTCTATGACGTCTCCTGGCCAAACCCCAATTGGCGGAGCCAGGAGATTGAATACCTACCCTCGGGGCTACTCCAGAAACAACGAAAAGCCACTACGGGTGGCCACGTGGAATGTTCGAACGCTCACTGCAGAGGAGAGGCTGCCACTCCTCTGTCGGGAGCTGGACCGGTACCGCCTGGATCTATGCGGCATTCAGGAGGTCCGGTGGACCGGCTCTGGCTCCTGCCACCATGAGGGGTGGACAGTCCTCTACTCGGGGCAGCAGACTGCCAAACAACAGGGTGTGGGTCTTCTTTTGAACAAAAGAATGAAGGGGGCGTGGGAGCGTGGCGGTGAGGTGTGGGAAGCTGTAAGCCCCAGGCTACTTTGGGCTCGCCTTCCCATCAACCGGAGGCGAGGAATGGTGGTCGTGGTTACTTATGCCCCCACCGAAGATGAACATCCGTGGAGGGATGCAGGCAAAGCCGATGAGTCAGATGCCTTCTATGACCTCCTGTCACAGGTGCTGGCTAAAGTGGCCCCTCGGGATAGAGTCATCATGTTGGGTGACTTCAATGCCCGAGTTGGTCATGATACTGGCACCTGGTCTGGAGTGATTGGAGGGCATGGGCCAGATCAGCTCAATAACAACGGTAGGAGGCTGCTAGATTTTTGTGCAGCCCATGGGCTTGTAATTACCAACACGCTGTTCCGGCATCGGCGCATCCACACAACATCATGGATGCATGCCGGGTCCAAGCAAGAACATCTGCTGGACTACATAGTGACGGACCAGCGAATGCGAGCCCATGTCCTTGACACCAGGACCTACCGTGGAGCTGATCTGCCCTCTGACCATCGACTAGTCATCTGTAAGATGCGCCTGCCATTCTTCCACTCCGGTGGTGGGTGTACACCCAGGACCCCATTCCAACCTAAAGTGGCCTGGTCTCAGTTATCTGATGAAAGTTGCAAGCGAGAATTTCATCATCGCTTGCGGCTGGGATTGGCATCGTCCCCGACTCCTCCTGATGTCGAGGGTAAATGGGCGAGGTTTAGGACTGTGACTCATGCAGCTGCAATGGCTGCTTTGGGTACGCGGTCCAGACCTCCCCAGACACCCTGGATGACAGAGGAGTTGTTCAGGATGGTTGAGAAAAAGCGACAGGCCCACTGTCATCGGCTACAGAATCCCACGTCAGAGAATGAGGAGGCTTACCGCAGCCTTCGCTCGGAGGTTCGGAGAGCCGTGAGGCGCTGCAAGGATGGGTGGTGGTCGCGGGTTGCTGAGGAGATGGAGTCTGCCTCAGTGGCCCGTGATCACAAATCGCTATTTAACTCCATCAAAAAAGTAACCTGCAGCGCCACACCTATTACCATCATTAGGGGAAAAAACGGTGATCCAATTTCCGACCCCCAGGAACAGGTTCGCAGATTTGCTGAGCATTTCTGTGAGGTCCTGGGGGAGGGAAAATCCCTCAGCCAGGAAAACATCGTGGCACAAAGTGAGGATGACCCTGCTGATGCTGCGGTGCCTCAAATATTGGATGAAGTCACCCCCTGTGAGTGGCTGGCTGAGGTGCCATCTGCTGAGGAAGTATTGAAGGCGATCCGGAGTCTGAGACCAGGAAAGGCAGCGGGCAGAGATGATCTCCCAAGCGAAATGCTGAGGGAGGGTGGCGTTTGTGCACAGACTGCCCTATATGACATCATAACAACAGTCTGGACCACTGGACGGGTTCCGCAGGATTGGAAGGATGCCCTGGTGGTCCCCCTTTTTAAGAAGGGGGACCGCAGAGACTGTAACAACTACAGGGGCATCTCACTACTCAGTGTGCCGGGAAAGGTCCTGGCAAGGATTATTCAGCATCGCCTTGCCAGGCACGCTGAGGAAAGGCTTGCGGAGCCCCAATGCGGTTTCAGGAAAGGGCGGTCCTGCACAGATGCCATATTTTCTGTCCGTCTGCTACAGCAGAGGTGTAGGGAATTCCAACAAGACCTACATCTCTGCTTTATTGACCTGGTCAAGGCCTATGATACCATCAGTAGGCCTGGGCTCTGGGTCGTTCTTCGTGCTTTTGGAGTACCTGACCCTCTGCTCACGATCATTAAGGACCTTCATGATGGTGAGCGGGCCCGGGTAAAACTACGTGGCCGGGAGTCAGAGCCATTCCCTGTACACCTTGGGGTGCGACAGGGATGTCCTCTGGCTCCCACATTATTTAACATCTATTTTGACCACGTAGTTCGTGAAGCCTTCAATAGCTGTACCGGGGGAATCTCCATATGGTACAGATATAATGGGAGGCTAATCGATGCCCGGGTGCGGTCAAGGGATGGCTCCCTATTGCTCAACCACGTTATGTATGCTGATGACTTGGTAATAGCTGCTCAGTCAGAGGAGGAGTTGGAGACGCTGCTGCTGAGACTGGAGCGTGCCACTAAGAGGTGGGGCCTTACCATCAGCCCCACCAAAACTAAGCACCTGCCTGGGTATTTTGTACCATCGGACACTCCACCCCCACAACTCCCAATCGGTGATGGGGCAGTTGTGGAGAGAGTGGAGAGTTTCCCATACCTGGGCAGTGTGCTTATGACTGGCTCCAGTTTAACAGCAGAGGTCTCACTCCGAATCAGTCGAGCAGCAATATCTTTTCATCGGTTGCGTAACGCTGTGTGGAAGCTACCTGGTCTGTCGCTCCGCACTAAGCTTCAGGTCTTCTCGGCCACGGTCATTCCCTCCCTTCTCTACGCTTGCGAAACGTGGACCCCCCTAATGGAACATCTTCGCCGGTTAGAAACATTTAGGCTGACCTGCCTACGATCCATCCTGGGTTTAACCAGACTGGATTGTGTGAGGAGCTCACAAATCCTTGAAAGATCTGGGCAGGGTCCCATCGGTGAGCTCCTCCGGCAGGCAAGGCTGCGATGGCTGGGTCATGTAGCCCGCATGCCCAGCCACCGCATGCCGAAACAGCTTTTGTTTGGCCGGATTGAGGGGGCTAAGCGGGCGCGGCACGGGCTAGAGAAGAGATGGAGTGATGTGGTACAGGAGGACGTGGAGCTGAGTGGACTTGCCGATGACTGGTACCAGCGGTGTCAAGATCGGCCTCTGTGGAGGAGGCTCGTGAAGGATGCTACTGGGCAGTTGGAGGCAGTCGCCCTCCAACAACAACGGAGGGCGGAGGAGCAACGCTCACAACAGCGAGCGGAGCGCCGGGTGGCTAAAGCACAGCAGGTTGGCACAGTAGGGGGCACAGGTGGTGCATCAGCCAGTCATCTCAGTCAGTCGACCCGTGGCACCTGGGTCTGCCCCGTGACCTCCTGCCAGCGGGCGTTCGACACTTCACGTGGCCTCAGGGTGCACATAGCCTGGCACAAGCGTCGTGGTGACGTCACCGCCACTTAGTGGCGAATGGCGGTTGTTGTTGTTGTTGTATGTAAGTGTCTCAGTGTCTGTATGTAAGTGTCTGCATGTAAGTGTCTCAGTGTCTGTATGTAAGTGTCTGTATGTAAGTGTCTTAGTGTCTGTATGTAAGTGTCTGTATGTAATTGTCTGTATGTAAGTGTCTTTATGTAAGAGTCTGTATGTAAGTGTCTTTATGTAAGAGTCTGTATGTAAGTGTCTCAGTGTCTGTTTGTGTCAGTATGTAAGTGTCTGTATGTAAGTGTCTGTATGTAAGTGTCTATGTAAGTGTCTCAGTGTCTGTATGTAAGTGTATATATGTAAGTGTCTGTATGTAAGTGTCTTAGTGTCTGTATGTAAGTGTCTGTATGTAATTGTCTGTATGTAAGTGTCTTTATGTAAGAGTCTGTATGTAAGTGTCTGTATGTAAGTGTCTAAGTGTCTGTATGTAAGTGTCTTTATGTAAGAGTCTGTATGTAAGTGTCTGTATGTAAGTGTCTAAGTGTGTGTATGTAAGGGTCTGTATGTAAGTGTCTGTATGTAAGTGTCTGTATGTAAGTGTCTGTATGTAAGTGTTTGTATGTAAGTGTCTGTATGTAAGTGTCTCAGTGTCTGTTTGTGTCAGTATGTAAGTGTCTGTATGTAAGTGTCTATGTAAGTGTCTGTATGTAAGTGCCTGTATGTAAGTGTCTGTATGTAAGTGTCTGTATGTAAGTGTCTCTATGTAAGTGTGTGTATGTAAGTGTCTGTATGTAAGTGTCTGTATGTAAGTGTCTCACTATCTGTATATAAATGTCTTTATGTAAGTGTCTGTATGTAAGTGTCTGTATGTAAGTGTCTGTATGTAAGTCTCAGTGTCTGTATGTCAGTGTGTGTTTGTAAGTGTCTGTATGTAAGTGTCTGTATTTAAGTGTCTCAGTGTCTGTAAGTAAGTGTCTAAGTAATTGTCTGTATGTAAGTGCCTGTATGTAAGTGTCTGTATGTAAGTGTCTCGGTGTCTGTATGTAAGTGTCTGTATGTAAGTGTCTCAGTGTCTGTATGTAAGTGTCTGTATGCAAGCTTCTGTATGTAAGTGTCTGTAAGTAGTGTCTCTATGTAAGTGTCTCAGTGTCTGTATGTAAGTGTCTGTATGTAAGTGTCTCAATGTAAGTGTCTGTATGTAAGTGTCTGTATGTCAGTGTCACAGTGTCTGTATGTAAATGTCTGTATGTAAGTGTCTCAGTGTCTGTATGTAAGTGTCTGTATGTAAGCATCTGTATGTGTCTATGTAAGTGTCTCAGTGTCTGTATGTAAGTGTCTGTATGTAAGTGTCTGTATGTAAGTGTCTCAGTGTCTGTATGTAAGTGTATGTAAGTGTCTGTATGTAAGTGTCTGTATGTAAGTGTCTCAGTGTCTGTATGTAAGTGTATGTAAGCGTCTGTATGTAAGTGTCTATGTAAGTGTCTCAGTGTCTGTATGTAATTGTTTGTATGTAAGTGTCTGTATGTAAGTGTCTCAGTGTCTGTATGTAAGTGTCTGTATGTAATTGTCTGTATGTAAGTGTCTTTATGTAAGAGTCTGTATGTAAGTGTATGTATGTGTCTAAGTGTCTGTATGTAAGTGTCTCTATGTAAGAGTCTGTATGTAAGTGTCTGTATGTAAGTGTCTAAGTGTCTGTATGTAAGGGTCTGTATGTAAGTGTCTATATGTAAGTGTCTGTATGTAAGTGTTTGTATGTAAGTGTACGTATGTAAGTGTCTCAGTGTCTGTTTGTAAGTGTCAGTATGCAAGTGTCTGTATGTAAGTGTCTATGTAAGTGTCTGTATTTAAGTGCCTGTATGTAAGTGTCTGTATGTAAGTGTCTGTATGTAAGTGTCTGTATGTAAGTGTCTGTATGTAAGTGTCTCAGTATCTGTATGTAAATGTCTGTATGTAAGTGTCTGTATGTAAGTGTCTCTATGTAAGTCTCAGTGTCTGTATGTCAGTGTGTGTTTGGAAGTGTCTGTGTGTAAGTGTCTGTATGTAAGTGTCTCAGTGTCTGTATATAAGTGTCTGTATGTAAGCGTCTGTATGTAAGTGTCTCAGTGTCTGTATGTAAGTGTCTGTATGTAAGTGTCTGTATGTAAGTGTCTCAGTGTCTGTATGTAAGTGTCTATGTAAGTGTCTCAGTGTCTTTATGTAAGTGTCTGTATGTAAGTGTCTCAGTGTCTGTATGTAAGTGTCTCAGTGTCTGTATGTAAGTGTCTGTATGTAAGTGTCTCAGTGTCTGTATGTAAGTGTCTGTATGTAAGTGTCTGTATGTAAGTGTCTCAGTGTCTGTATGTAAGTGTCTGTATGTAAGCGTCTGTATGTAAGTGTCTATGTAAGTGTCTCAGTGTCTTTATGTAAATGTCTGTATGTAAGTGTCTCAGTGTCTGTATGTAAGTGTCTCAGTGTCTGTATGTAAGTGTCTGTATGTAAGTGTCTCAGTGTCTGTATGTAAGTGTCTGTATGTAAGTGTGTGTATGTAAGTGTCTGTATGTAAGTGTCTCAGTGTCTGTATGTAAGTGTCTGCATGTAAGTGTCTCAGTGTCTGTATGTAAATGTCTGTATGTAAGTGTCTGTATGTAAGTGTCTTAGTGTCTGTATGTAAGTGTCTGTATGTAATTGTCTGTATGTAAGTGTCTTTATGTAAGAGTCTGTATGTAAGTGTCTGTATGTAAGTGTCTAAGTGTCTGTATGTAAGTGTCTTTATGTAAGAGTCTGTATGTAAGTGTCTGTATGTAAGTGTCTAAGTGTCTGTATGTAAGGGTCTGTATGTAAGTGTCTGTATGTAAGTGTCTGTGTGTAAGGGTCTATATGTAAGTGTTTGTATGTAAGTGTCTGTATGTAAGTGTCTCAGTGTCTGTTTGTGTCAGTATGTAAGTGTCTGTATGTAAGTGTCTATGTAAGTGTATGTATGTAAGTGCCTGTATGTAAGTGTCTGTATGTAAGTGTGTGTATGTAAGTGTCTGTATGTAAGTGTCTGTATGTAAGTATCTCTATGTAAATGTCTGTGTGTAAGTGTCTGTATGTAAGTGTCTTAGTGTCTGTATGTAAGTGTCTGTATGTAAGTGTCTGTATGTGTCTGTATGTAAGTGTCTGTATGTAAGTGTCTGTATGTAAGTGTCTGTATGTAAGTGTCTGTATGTAAGTGGCTGTATGTAAGTGTCTGTAAGTGTCTGTATGTAAGTATCTGTATGTAAGTGTCTGTATGTAAGTTTCTGTATGTAAGTGTCTCTATGTAAGTATCTGTATGTAAGTGTCTGTATGTCAGTGTCACAGTGTCAGTATGTAACTGTCTGTATGTAAGTGTCTGTATGTAATTGTCTGTATGTAAGTGTCTGTATGTAAGTGTCTGTATGTAAATGTCTCAGTGTCTGTATGTAAGTGTCTGTATGTAAGCGTCTGTATGTAAGTGTCTCAGTGTCTATATGTAAGTGTCTGTATGTAAGCGTCTGTATGTAAGTGTCTATGTAAGTGTCTCAGTGTCTTTATGTAAATGTCTGTATGTAAGTGTCTCAGTGTCTGTATGTGTCTCAGTGTCTGTATGTAAGTGTCTGTATGTAAGTGTCTCAGTGTCTGTATGTAAGTGTCTGTATGTAAGTGTCTGTATGTAAGTGTGTGTATGTAAGTGTCTGTATGTAAGTGTCTCAGTGTCTGTATGTAAGTGTCTGTATGTAAGTGTCTCAGTGTCTGTATGTAAATGTCTGTATGTAAGTGTCTTAGTGTCTGTATGTAAGTGTCTGTATGTAATTGTCTGTATGTAAGTGTCTTTATGTAAGAGTCTGTATGTAAGTGTCTGTATGTAAGTGTCTAAGTGTCTGTATGTAAGTGTCTTTATGTAAGAGTCTGTATGTAAGTGTCTGTATGTAAGTGTCTAAGTGTCTGTATGTAAGGGTCTGTATGTAAGTGTCTGTATGTAAGTGTCTGTATGTAAGTGTCTGTATGTAAGTGTTTGTATGTAAGTGTCTGTATGTAAGTGTCTCAGTGTCTGTTTGTGTCAGTATGTAAGTGTCTGTATGTAAGTGTCTGTATGTAAGTGTGTGTATGTAAGTGTCTGTATGTGTCTGTATGTAAGTGTCTCAGTGTCTGTATGTAAATGTCTTTATGTAAGTGTCTGTATGTAAGTGTCTGTATGTAAGTGTCTGTATGTAAGTCTCAGTGTCTGTATGTCAGTGTGTGTTTGTAAGTGTCTGTATGTAAGTGTCTGTATGTAAGTGTCTGTATGTTAAGTGTCTGTATGTAAGTGTCTGTATGTAAGTATCTCAGTGTCTGTATGTAAGTTTCTGTATGTAAGTGTCTGTATGTAAGTGTCTCAGTGTCTGTATGTAAGTGTCTGTATGTAAGTGTCTGTATGTAAGTATCTGTATGTAAATGTCTGTGTGTAAGTGTCTGTATGTAAGTGTCTTAGTGTCTGTATGTAAGTGTCTGTATGTGTCTGTATGTAAGTGTCTGTATGTAAGTGGCTGTATGTAAGTGTCTGTAAGTGTCTATATGTAAGTATCTGTATGTAAGTGTATGTTTGTAAGTGTCTGTATGTAAGTGTCTGTATGTAAGTGCCTCTTTGTAAGTGCCTGTATGTAAGTGTCTGTATGTAAGTGCCTCAGTGTCTGTATGTAAGTGTCTGTATGTAAGTGTCTCAGTGTCTGTATGTAAGTGTCTGTATGTAAGCTTCTGTATGTAAGTGTCTGTAAGTAGTGTCTCTATGTAAGTGTCTCAGTGTCTGTATGTAAGTGTCTGTATGTAAGTGTCTCAGTGTCTGTATGTAAGTGTCTGTATGTAAGTGTCTGTATGTAAGTGTCTGTATGTAAATGTCTCAGTGTCTGTATGTAAGTGTCTGTATGTAATTGTCTGTGTGTAAGTGTTTTTATGTAAGAGTCTGTATGTAAGTGTCTGTATGTAAGTGTCTAAGTGTCTGTATGTAAGTGTCTTTATGTAAGAGTCTGTATGTGTCTCTATGTAAGTGTCTAAGTGTGTGTATGTAAGGGTCTGTATGTAAGTGTCTGTATGTAAGTGTCTCAGTGTCTGTATGTAAGTGTCTGTATGTAAGCATCTGTATGTAAGTGTCTATGTAAGTGTCTCAGTGTCTTTATGTAAGTGTCTGTATGTAAGTGTCTCAGTGTCTGTATGTAAGTGTCTCAGTGTCTGTTTGTAAGTGTCTGTATGTAAGTGTATCAGTGTCTGTATGTAAGTGTCTGTATGTAAGTGGCTGTATGTAAGTGTCTATATGTAAGTGTCTCAGTGTCTGTATGTTAGTGTGTCCGGCAAAACAACCCCCTACCTCCTCGCGGTGCCGGACGGGCAACTCTGTCGTGGACAGCGCTGTGGGGGGAGATCCAATTTTGATTGGCTCCTCCCCTCATGGCATATGTGTCCACCACAGGGGCTAAACGGGGGCTCTGGACGGGTGCGAGGGGCTGGTAACCCCTCCACCTTCAATTAATTACCACGAAACTACGAATTAAACTGAAATATGTAACAACTAAGCTTGTGCCGGAGGCCCCGGGGGGCCAGGCGTCTATGACGTCTCCTGGCCAAACCCCAATTGGCGGAGCCAGGAGATTGAATACCTACCCTCGGGGCTACTCCAGAAACAACAAAAAGCCACTACGGTTGGCCACGTGGAATGTTCGAACGCTCACTGCAGAGGAGAGGCTGCCACTCCTCTGTCGGGAGCTGGACCGGTACCGCCTGGATCTATGCGGCATTCAGGAGGTCCGGTGGACCGGCTCTGGCTCCTGCCACCATGAGGGGTGGACAGTCCTCTACTCGGGGCAGCAGACTGCCAAACAACAGGGTGTGGGTCTTCTTTTGAACAAAAGAATGAAGGGGGCGTGGGAGCGTGGCGGTGAGGTGTGGGAAGCTGTAAGCCCCAGGCTACTTTGGGCTCGCCTTCCCATCAACCGGAGGCGAGGAATGGTGGTCGTGGTTACTTATGCCCCCACCGAAGATGAACATCCGTGGAGGGATGCAGGCAAAGCCGATGAGTCAGATGCCTTCTATGACCTCCTGTCACAGGTGCTGGCTAAAGTGGCCCCTCGGGATAGAGTCATCATGTTGGGTGACTTCAATGCCCGAGTTGGTCATGATACTGGCACCTGGTCTGGAGTGATTGGAGGGCATGGGCCAGATCAGCTCAATAACAACGGTAGGAGGCTGCTAGATTTTTGTGCAGCCCATGGGCTTGTAATTACCAACACGCTGTTCCGGCATCGGCGCATCCACACAACATCATGGATGCATGCCGGGTCCAAGCAAGAACATCTGCTGGACTACATAGTGACGGACCAGCGAATGCGAGCCCATGTCCTTGACACCAGGACCTACCGTGGAGCTGATCTGCCCTCTGACCATCGACTAGTCATCTGTAAGATGCGCCTGCCATTCTTCCACTCCGGTGGTGGGTGTACACCCAGGACCCCATTCCAACCTAAAGTGGCCTGGTCTCAGTTATCTGATGAAAGTTGCAAGCGAGAATTTCATCATCGCTTGCGGCTGGGATTGGCATCGTCCCCGACTCCTCCTGATGTCGAGGGTAAATGGGCGAGGTTTAGGACTGTGACTCATGCAGCTGCAATGGCTGCTTTGGGTACGCGGTCCAGACCTCCCCAGACACCCTGGATGACAGAGGAGTTGTTCAGGATGGTTGAGAAAAAGCGACAGGCCCACTGTCATCGGCTACAGAATCCCACGTCAGAGAATGAGGAGGCTTACCGCAGCCTTCGCTCGGAGGTTCGGAGAGCCGTGAGGCGCTGCAAGGATGGGTGGTGGTCGCGGGTTGCTGAGGAGATGGAGTCTGCCTCAGTGGCCCGTGATCACAAATCTATATTTAACTCCATCAAAAAAGTAACCTGCAGCGCCACACCTATTACCATCATTAGGGGAAAAAACGGTGATCCAATTTCCGACCCCCAGGAACAGGTTCGCAGATTTGCTGAGCATTTCTGTGAGGTCCTGGGGGAGGGAAAATCCCTCAGCCAGGAAAACATCGCGGCACAAAGTGAGGATGACCCTGCTGAGGCTGCGGTGCCTCAAATATTGGATGAAGTCACCCCCTGTGAGTGGCTGGCTGAGGTGCCATCTGCTGAGGAAGAATTGAAGGCGATCCGGAGTCTGAGACCAGGAAAGGCAGCGGGCAGAGATGATCTCCCAAGCGAAATGCTGAGGGAGGGTGGTGTTTGTGCACAGACTGCCCTATATGACATCATAACAACAGTCTGGACCACTGGACGGGTTCCGCAGGATTGGAAGGATGCCCTGGTGGTCCCCCTTTTTAAGAAGGGGGACCGCACAGACTGTAACAACTACAGGGGCATCTCACTACTCAGTGTGCCGGGAAAGGTCCTGGCAAGGATTATTCAGCATCGCCTTGCCAGGCACGCTGAGGAGAGGCTTGCGGAGCCCCAATGCGGTTTCAGGAAAGGGCGGTCCTGCACAGATGCCATATTTTCTGTCCGTCTGCTACAGCAGAGGTGTAGGGAATTCCAACAAGACCTACATCTCTGCTTTATTGACCTGGTCAAGGCCTATGATACCATCAGTAGGCCTGGGCTCTGGGTCGTTCTTCGTGCTTTTGGAGTACCTGACCCTCTGCTCACGATCATTAAGGACCTTCATGATGGTGAGCGGGCCCGGGTAAAACTACGTGGCCGGGAGTCAGAGCCATTCCCTGTACACCTTGGGGTGCGACAGGGATGTCCTCTGGCTCCCACATTATTTAACATCTATTTTGACCACGTAGTTCGTGAAGCCTTCAATAGCTGTACCGGGGGAATCTCCATATGGTACAGATATAATGGGAGGCTAATCGATGCCCGGGTGCGGTCAAGGGATGGCTCCCTATTGCTCAACCACGTTATGTATGCTGATGACTTGGTAATAGCTGCTCAGTCAGAGGAGGAGTTGGAGACGCTGCTGCTGAGACTGGAGCGTGCCACTAAGAGGTGGGGCCTTACCATCAGCCCCACCAAAACTAAGCACCTGCCTGGGTATTTTGTACCATCGGACACTCCACCCCCACAACTCCCAATCGGTGATGGGGCAGTTGTGGAGAGAGTGGAGAGTTTCCCATACCTGGGTAGTGTGCTTATGACTGGCTCCAGTTTAACAGCAGAGGTCTCACTCCGAATCAGTCGAGCGGCAATATCTTTTCATCGGTTGCGTAACGCTGTGTGGAAGCTACCTGGTCTGTCGCTCCGCACTAAGCTTCAGGTCTTCTCAGCCACGGTCATTCCCTCCCTTCTCTACGCTTGCGAAACGTGGACCCCCCTAATGGAACATCTTCGCCGGTTAGAAACATTTAGGCTGGCCTGCCTACGATCCATCCTGGGTTTAACCAGACTGGATTGTGTGAGGAGCTCACAAATCCTTGAAAGATCTGGGCAGGGTCCCATCGGTGAGCTCCTCCGGCAGGCAAGGCTGCGATGGCTGGGTCATGTAGCCCGCATGCCCAGCCACCGCATGCCGAAACAGCTTTTGTTTGGCCGGATTGAGGGGGCTAAGCGGGCGCGGCACGGGCTAGAGAAGAGATGGAGTGATGTGGTACAGGAGGACGTGGAGCTGAGTGGACTTGCCGATGACTGGTACCAGCGGTGTCAAGATCGGCCTCTGTGGAGGAGGCTGGTGAAGGATGCTACTGGGCAGTTGGAGGCAGTCGCCCTCCAACAACAACGGAGGGCGGAGGAGCGACGCTCACAACAGCGAGCGGAGCGCCGGGTGGCTAAAGCACAGCAGGTTGGCACAGTAGGGGGCACAGGTGGTGCATCAGCCAGTCATCTCAGTCAGTCGACCCGTGGCACCTGGGTCTGCCCCGTGACCTCCTGCCAGCGGGCGTTCGACACTTCACGTGGCCTCAGGGTGCACATAGCCTGGCACAAGCGTCGTGGTGACGTCACCGCCACTTAGTGGCGAATGGCGGTTGTTGTTGTTGTTGTATGTTAGTGTCTCAGTGTCTGTATGTAAGTGTCTGTATGTAAGTGTCTGTATGTAAGTGTCTGTATGTAAATGTCTCAGTGTCTGTATGTAAGTGTATGTAAGCGTCTGTATGTAAGTGTCTATGTAAGTGTCTCAGTGTCTGTATGTAAGTGTCTGTATGTAAGTGTCTGTATGTAAGTGTCTTAGTGTCTGTATGTAAGTGTCTGTATGTAATTGTCTGTATGTAAGTGTCTTAATGTAAGAGTCTGTATGTAAGTGTCTGTATGTAAGTGTCTAAGTGTTTGTATGTAAGTGTCTTTATGTAAGAGTCTGTATGTAAGTGTCTGTATGTAAGTGTCTAAGTGTGTGTATGTAAGGGTCTGTATGTAAGTGTCTGTATGTAAGTGTTTCAGTGTCTGTTTGTGTCAGTATGTAAGTGTCTGTATGTAAGTGTCTATGTAAGTGTCTGTATGTAAGTGCCTGTATGTAAGTATCTGTATGTAAGTGTCTGTATGTAAGTTTCTGTATGTAACTGTCTCTATGTAAGTATCTGTATGTAAGTGTCTGTATGTCAGTGTCACAGTGTCAGTATGTAAGTGTCTGTATGTAAGTGTCTGTATGTAAGTGTCTGTATGTAAGTGTCTGTATGTAAGTGTCTCAGTGTCTGTATATAAGTGTCTCTATGTAAGCATCTGTATGTAAGTGTCTCAGTGTCTCTATGTAAGTGTCTGTATGTAAGTGTCTGTATGTAAGTGTCTCAGTGTCTGTATGTAAGCGTTTGTATGTAAGTGTCTATGTAAGTGTCTCAGTGTCTTTATGTAAGTGTCTGTATGTAAGTGTCTCAGTGTCTGTATGTAAGTGTCTCAGTGTCTGTATGTAAGTGTCTGTATGTAAGTGTCTCAGTGTCTGCATGTAAGTGTCTGTATGTAAGTGTCTGTATGTAAGTGTCTGTATGTAAGTGTCTCAGTGTCTGTATGTAAGTGTCTGTATGTAAGTGCCTCAGTGTCTGTATGTAAGTGTCTGTATGTAAGTGTCTGTATGTAAATGTCTCAGTGTCTGTATGTAAGTGTATGTATGTAAGTGTCTGTATGTAAGTGTCTTAGTGTCTGTATGTAAGTGTCTGTATGTAATTGTCTGTATGTAAGTGTCTTTATGTAAGAGTCTGTATGTAAGGGTCTGTATGTAAGTGTCTAAGGGTCTGTATGTAAGTGTCTAAGTGTCTGTATGTAAGTGTCTTTATGTAAGAGTCTGTAAGTAAGTGTCTGTATGTAAGTGTCTCAGTGTCTGTATGTAAGTGTATGTAAGTGTCTGCATGTAAGTGTCTCAGTGTCTGTATGTAAATGTCTGTATGTAAGTGTCTGTATGTAAGTGTCTTAGTGTCTGTATGTAAGTGCCTGTATGTAAGTGTCTGTATGTAAGTGTCTGTATGTAAGTGTCTCTATGTAAGTGTGTGTATGTAAGTGTCTGTATGTAAGTGTCTGTATGTAAGTGTCTCACTATCTGTATGTAAATGTCTTTATGTAAGTGTCTGTATGTAAGTGTCTGTATGTAAGTGTCTGTATGTAAGTCTCAGTGTCTGTATGTCAGTGTGTGTTTGTAAGTGTCTGTATGTAAGTGTCTGTATTTAAGTGTCTCAGTGTCTGTAAGTAAGTGTCTAAGTAATTGTCTGTATGTAAGTGCCTGTATGTAAGTGTCTGTATGTAAGTGTCTCGGTGTCTGTATGTAAGTGTCTGTATGTAAGTGTCTCAGTGTCTGTATGTAAGTGTCTGTATGCAAGCTTCTGTATGTAAGTGTCTGTAAGTAGTGTCTCTATGTAAGTGTCTCAGTGTCTGTATGTAAGTGTCTGTATGTAAGTGTCTCAATGTAAGTGTCTGTATGTAAGTGTCTGTATGTCAGTGTCACAGTGTCTGTATGTAAATGTCTGTATGTAAGTGTCTCAGTGTCTGTATGTAAGTGTCTGTATGTAAGCATCTGTATGTGTCTATGTAAGTGTCTCAGTGTCTGTATGTAAGTGTCTGTATGTAAGTGTCTGTATGTAAGTGTCTCAGTGTCTGTATGTAAGTGTATGTAAGTGTCTGTATGTAAGTGTCTGTATGTAAGTGTCTCAGTGTCTGTATGTAAGTGTATGTAAGCGTCTGTATGTAAGTGTCTATGTAAGTGTCTCAGTGTCTGTATGTAAGTGTCTGTATGTAATTGTCTGTATGTAAGTGTCTTTATGTAAGAGTCTGTATGTAAGTGTATGTATGTAAGTGTCTAAGTGTCTGTATGTAAGTGTCTCTATGTAAGAGTCTGTATGTAAGTGTCTGTATGTAAGTGTCTAAGTGTCTGTATGTAAGGGTCTGTATGTAAGTGTCTATATGTAAGTGTCTGTATGTAAGTGTCTGTATGTAAGTGTCTGTATGTAAGTGTTTGTATGTAAGTGTACGTATGTAAGTGTCTCAGTGTCTGTTTTTAAGTGTCAGTATGCAAGTGTCTGTATGTAAGTGTCTATGTAAGTGTCTGTATTTAAGTGCCTGTATGTAAGTGTCTGTATGTAAGTGTCTGTATGTAAGTGTCTGTATGTAAGTGTCTGTATGTAAGTGTCTCAGTATCTGTATGTAAATGTCTGTATGTAAGTGTCTGTATGTAAGTGTCTCTATGTAAGTCTCAGTGTCTGTATGTCAGTGTGTGTTTAGAAGTGTCTGTGTGTAAGTGTCTGTATGTAAGTGTCTCAGTGTCTGTATATAAGTGTCTATGTAAGTGTCTGTATGTAAGTGTCTCAGTGTCTGTATGTAAGTGTCTGTATGTAAGTGTCTCAGTGTCTGTATGTAAGTGTCTGTATGTAAGTGTCTGTATGTAAGTGTCTCAGTGTCTGTATGTAAGTGTCTTTATGTAAGCGTCTGTATGTAAGTGTCTCAGTGTCTGTATGTAAGTGTCTGTATGTAAGTGTCTCAGTGTCTGTATGTAAGTGTCTGTATGTAAGTGTCTGTATGTAAGTGTCTCAGTGTCTGTATGTAAGTGTCTTTATGTAAGCGTCTGTATGTAAGTGTCTATGTAAGTGTCTCAGTGTCTTTATGTAAATGTCTGTATGTAAGTGTCTCAGTGTCTGTATGTAAGTGTCTCAGTGTCTGTATGTAAGTGTCTGTATGTAAGTGTCTCAGTGTCTGTATGTAAGTGTCTGTATGTAAGTGTCTGTATGTAAGTGTCTCAGTGTCTGTATGTAAGTGTCTGTATGTAAGCGTCTGTATGTAAGTGTCTATGTAAGTGTCTCAGTGTCTGTATGTAAGTGTCTCAGTGTCTGTATGTAAGTGTCTGTATGTAAGTGTCTCAGTGTCTGTATGTAAGTGTCTGTATGTAAGTGTCTGTATGTAAGTGTGTGTATGTAAGTGTCTGTATGTAAGTGTCTCAGTGTCTGTATGTAAGTGTCTGCATGTAAGTGTCTCAGTGTCTGTATGTAAATGTCTGTATGTAAGTGTCTGTATGTAAGTGTCTTAGTGTCTGTATGTAAGTGTCTGTATGTAATTGTCTGTATGTAAGTGTCTTTATGTAAGAGTCTGTATGTAAGTGTCTGTATGTAAGTTTCTAAGTGTCTGTATGTAAGTGTCTTTATGTAAGAGTCTGTATGTAAGTGTCTGTATGTAAGTGTCTAAGTGTCTGTATGTAAGGGTCTGTATGTAAGTGTCTGTATGTAAGTGTCTGTGTGTAAGGGTCTATATGTAAGTGTTTGTATGTAAGTGTCTGTATGTAAGTGTCTCAGTGTCTGTTTGTGTCAGTATGTAAGTGTCTGTATGTAAGTGTCTATGTAAGTGTATGTATGTAAGTGCCTGTATGTAAGTGTCTGTATGTAAGTGTGTGTATGTAAGTGTCTGTATGTAAGTGTCTGTATGTAAGTATCTCTATGTAAATGTCTGTGTGTAAGTGTCTGTATGTAAGTGTCTTAGTGTCTGTATGTAAGTGTCTGTATGTAAGTGTCTGTATGTGTCTGTATGTAAGTGTCTTTATGTAAGTGTCTGTATGTAAGTGTCTGTATGTAAGTGTCTGTATGTAAGTGGCTGTATGTAAGTGTCTGTAAGTGTCTGTATGTAAGTGTCTGTATGTAAGTGTCTGTATGTAAGTGTCTGTATGTAAGTGTCTGTATGTAAGTGGCTGTATGTAAGTGTCTGTAAGTGTCTGTATGTAAGTATCTGTATGTAAGTGTCTGTATGTAAGTTTCTGTATGTAAGTGTCTCTATGTAAGTATCTGTATGTAAGTGTCTGTATGTCAGTGTCACAGTGTCAGTATGTAACTATCTGTATGTAAGTGTCTGTATGTAATTGTCTGTATGTAAGTGTCTGTATGTAAGTGTCTGTATGTAAATGTCTCAGTGTCTGTATGTAAGTGTCTGTATGTAAGCGTCTGTATGTAAGTGTCTCAGTGTCTGTATGTAAGTGTCTGTATGTAAGCGTCTGTATGTAAGTGTCTATGTAAGTGTCTCAGTGTCTTTATGTAAATGTCTGTATGTAAGTGTCTCAGTGTCTGTATGTGTCTCAGTGTCTGTATGTAAGTGTCTGTATGTAAGTGTCTCAGTGTCTGTATGTAAGTGTCTGTATGTAAGTGTCTGTATGTAAGTGTGTGTATGTAAGTGTCTGTATGTAAGTGTCTCAGTGTCTGTATGTAAGTGTCTGTATGTAAGTGTCTCAGTGTCTGTATGTAAATGTCTGTATGTAAGTGTCTTAGTGTCTGTATGTAAGTGTCTGTATGTAATTGTCTGTATGTAAGTGTCTTTATGTAAGAGTCTGTATGTAAGTGTCTGTATGTAAGTGTCTAAGTGTCTGTATGTAAGTGTCTTTATGTAAGAGTCTGTATGTAAGTGTCTGTATGTAAGTGTCTAAGTGTCTGTATGTAAGGGTCTGTATGTAAGTGTCTGTATGTAAGTGTCTGTATGTAAGTGTCTGTATGTAAGTGTTTGTATGTAAGTGTCTGTATGTGTCTGTATGTAAGTGTCTCAGTGTCTGTATGTAAATGTATTTATGTAAGTGTCTGTATGTAAGTGTCTGTATGTAAGTGTCTGTATGTAAGTCTCAGTGTCTGTATGTCAGTGTGTGTTTGTAAGTGTCTGTATGTAAGTGTCTGTATGTAAGTGTCTGTATGTTAAGTGTCTGTATGTAAGTGTCTGTATGTAAGTATCTCAGTGTCTGTATGTAAGTGTCTGTATGTAAGTGTCTAAGTGTCTGTATGTAAGGGTCTGTATGTAAGTGTCTGTATGTAAGTGTCTGTGTGTAAGGGTCTATATGTAAGTGTTTGTATGTAAGTGTCTGTATGTAAGTGTCTCAGTGTCTGTTTGTGTCAGTATGTAAGTGTCTGTATGTAAGTGTCTATGTAAGTGTATGTATGTAAGTGCCTGTATGTAAGTGTCTGTATGTAAGTGTGTGTATGTAAGTGTCTGTATGTAAGTGTCTGTATGTAAGTATCTCTATGTAAATGTCTGTGTGTAAGTGTCTGTATGTAAGTGTCTTAGTGTCTGTATGTAAGTGTCTGTATGTAAGTGTCTGTATGTGTCTGTATGTAAGTGTCTTTATGTAAGTGTCTGTATGTAAGTGTCTGTATGTAAGTGTCTGTATGTAAGTGGCTGTATGTAAGTGTCTGTAAGTGTCTGTATGTAAGTGTCTGTATGTAAGTGTCTGTATGTAAGTGTCTGTATGTAAGTGTCTGTATGTAAGTGGCTGTATGTAAGTGTCTGTAAGTGTCTGTATGTAAGTATCTGTATGTAAGTGTCTGTATGTAAGTTTCTGTATGTAAGTGTCTCTATGTAAGTATCTGTATGTAAGTGTCTGTATGTCAGTGTCACAGTGTCAGTATGTAACTATCTGTATGTAAGTGTCTGTATGTAATTGTCTGTATGTAAGTGTCTGTATGTAAGTGTCTGTATGTAAATGTCTCAGTGTCTGTATGTAAGTGTCTGTATGTAAGCGTCTGTATGTAAGTGTCTCAGTGTCTGTATGTAAGTGTCTGTATGTAAGCGTCTGTATGTAAGTGTCTATGTAAGTGTCTCAGTGTCTTTATGTAAATGTCTGTATGTAAGTGTCTCAGTGTCTGTATGTGTCTCAGTGTCTGTATGTAAGTGTCTGTATGTAAGTGTCTCAGTGTCTGTATGTAAGTGTCTGTATGTAAGTGTCTGTATGTAAGTGTGTGTATGTAAGTGTCTGTATGTAAGTGTCTCAGTGTCTGTATGTAAGTGTCTGTATGTAAGTGTCTCAGTGTCTGTATGTAAATGTCTGTATGTAAGTGTCTTAGTGTCTGTATGTAAGTGTCTGTATGTAATTGTCTGTATGTAAGTGTCTTTATGTAAGAGTCTGTATGTAAGTGTCTGTATGTAAGTGTCTAAGTGTCTGTATGTAAGTGTCTTTATGTAAGAGTCTGTATGTAAGTGTCTGTATGTAAGTGTCTAAGTGTCTGTATGTAAGGGTCTGTATGTAAGTGTCTGTATGTAAGTGTCTGTATGTAAGTGTCTGTATGTAAGTGTTTGTATGTAAGTGTCTGTATGTAAGTGTCTCAGTGTCTGTTTGTGTCAGTATGTAAGTGTTTGTATGTAAGTGTCTGTATGTAAGTGTGTGTATGTAAGTGTCTGTATGTGTCTGTATGTAAGTGTCACAGTGTCTGTATGTAAATGTATTTATGTAAGTGTCTGTATGTAAGTGTCTGTATGTAAGTGTCTGTATGTAAGTCTCAGTGTCTGTATGTCAGTGTGTGTTTGTAAGTGTCTGTATGTAAGTGTTTGTATGTAAGTGTCTGTATGTTAAGTGTCTGTATGTAAGTGTCTGTATGTAAGTATCTCAGTGTCTGTATGTAAGTTTCTGTATGTAAGTGTCTGTATGTATGTGTCTATGTAAGTGTCTCAGTGTCTGTATGTAAGTGTCTGTATGTAAGTGTCTGTATGTAAGTGTCTCAGTGTCTGTATGTAAGTGTATGTAAGTGTCTGTATGTAAGTGTCTGTATGTAAGTGTCTCAGTGTCTGTATGTAAGTGTATGTAAGCGTCTGTATGTAAGTGTCTATGTAAGTGTCTCAGTGTCTGTATGTAAGTGTCTGTATGTAATTGTCTGTATGTAAGTGTCTTTATGTAAGAGTCTGTATGTAAGTGTATGTATGTAAGTGTCTAAGTGTCTGTATGTAAGTGTCTCTATGTAAGAGTCTGTATGTAAGTGTCTGTATGTAAGTGTCTAAGTGTCTGTATGTAAGGGTCTGTATGTAAGTGTCTATATGTAAGTGTCTGTATGTAAGTGTCTGTATGTAAGTGTCTGTATGTAAGTGTTTGTATGTAAGTGTACGTATGTAAGTGTCTCAGTGTCTGTTTTTAAGTGTCAGTATGCAAGTGTCTGTATGTAAGTGTCTATGTAAGTGTCTGTATTTAAGTGCCTGTATGTAAGTGTCTGTATGTAAGTGTCTGTATGTAAGTGTCTGTATGTAAGTGTCTGTATGTAAGTGTCTCAGTATCTGTATGTAAATGTCTGTATGTAAGTGTCTGTATGTAAGTGTCTCTATGTAAGTCTCAGTGTCTGTATGTCAGTGTGTGTTTGGAAGTGTCTGTGTGTAAGTGTCTGTATGTAAGTGTCTCAGTGTCTGTATATAAGTGTCTATGTAAGTGTCTGTATGTAAGTGTCTCAGTGTCTGTATGTAAGTGTCTGTATGTAAGTGTCTCAGTGTCTGTATGTAAGTGTCTGTATGTAAGTGTCTGTATGTAAGTGTCTCAGTGTCTGTATGTAAGTGTCTTTATGTAAGCGTCTGTATGTAAGTGTCTCAGTGTCTGTATGTAAGTGTCTGTATGTAAGTGTCTCAGTGTCTGTATGTAAGTGTCTGTATGTAAGTGTCTGTATGTAAGTGTCTCAGTGTCTGTATGTAAGTGTCTTTATGTAAGCGTCTGTATGTAAGTGTCTATGTAAGTGTCTCAGTGTCTTTATGTAAATGTCTGTATGTAAGTGTCTCAGTGTCTGTATGTAAGTGTCTGTATGTAAGTGTCTCAGTGTCTGTTTGTAAGTGTCTGTATGTAAGTGTCTGTATGTAAGTGTCTCAGTGTCTGTATGTAAGTGTCTGTATGTAAGCGTCTGTATGTAAGTGTCTATGTAAGTGTCTCAGTGTCTGTATGTAAGTGTCTCAGTGTCTGTATGTAAGTGTCTGTATGTAAGTGTCTCAGTGTCTGTATGTAAGTGTCTGTATGTAAGTGTCTGTATGTAAGTGTGTGTATGTAAGTGTCTGTATGTAAGTGTCTCAGTGTCTGTATGTAAGTGTCTGCATGTAAGTGTCTCAGTGTCTGTATGTAAATGTCTGTATGTAAGTGTCTGTATGTAAGTGTCTTAGTGTCTGTATGTAAGTGTCTGTATGTAATTGTCTGTATGTAAGTGTCTTTATGTAAGAGTCTGTATGTAAGTGTCTGTATGTAAGTTTCTAAGTGTCTGTATGTAAGTGTCTTTATGTAAGAGTCTGTATGTAAGTGTCTGTATGTAAGTGTCTAAGTGTCTGTATGTAAGGGTCTGTATGTAAGTGTCTGTATGTAAGTGTCTGTGTGTAAGGGTCTATATGTAAGTGTTTGTATGTAAGTGTCTGTATGTAAGTGTCTCAGTGTCTGTTTGTGTCAGTATGTAAGTGTCTGTATGTAAGTGTCTATGTAAGTGTATGTATGTAAGTGCCTGTATGTAAGTGTCTGTATGTAAGTGTGTGTATGTAAGTGTCTGTATGTAAGTGTCTGTATGTAAGTATCTCTATGTAAATGTCTGTGTGTAAGTGTCTGTATGTAAGTGTCTTAGTGTCTGTATGTAAGTGTCTGTATGTAAGTGTCTGTATGTGTCTGTATGTAAGTGTCTTTATGTAAGTGTCTGTATGTAAGTGTCTGTATGTAAGTGTCTGTATGTAAGTGGCTGTATGTAAGTGTCTGTAAGTGTCTGTATGTAAGTGTCTGTATGTAAGTGTCTGTATGTAAGTGTCTGTATGTAAGTGTCTGTATGTAAGTGGCTGTATGTAAGTGTCTGTAAGTGTCTGTATGTAAGTATCTGTATGTAAGTGTCTGTATGTAAGTTTCTGTATGTAAGTGTCTCTATGTAAGTATCTGTATGTAAGTGTCTGTATGTCAGTGTCACAGTGTCAGTATGTAACTATCTGTATGTAAGTGTCTGTATGTAATTGTCTGTATGTAAGTGTCTGTATGTAAGTGTCTGTATGTAAATGTCTCAGTGTCTGTATGTAAGTGTCTGTATGTAAGCGTCTGTATGTAAGTGTCTCAGTGTCTGTATGTAAGTGTCTGTATGTAAGCGTCTGTATGTAAGTGTCTATGTAAGTGTCTCAGTGTCTTTATGTAAATGTCTGTATGTAAGTGTCTCAGTGTCTGTATGTGTCTCAGTGTCTGTATGTAAGTGTCTGTATGTAAGTGTCTCAGTGTCTGTATGTAAGTGTCTGTATGTAAGTGTCTGTATGTAAGTGTGTGTATGTAAGTGTCTGTATGTAAGTGTCTCAGTGTCTGTATGTAAGTGTCTGTATGTAAGTGTCTCAGTGTCTGTATGTAAATGTCTGTATGTAAGTGTCTTAGTGTCTGTATGTAAGTGTCTGTATGTAATTGTCTGTATGTAAGTGTCTTTATGTAAGAGTCTGTATGTAAGTGTCTGTATGTAAGTGTCTAAGTGTCTGTATGTAAGTGTCTTTATGTAAGAGTCTGTATGTAAGTGTCTGTATGTAAGTGTCTAAGTGTCTGTATGTAAGGGTCTGTATGTAAGTGTCTGTATGTAAGTGTCTGTATGTAAGTGTCTGTATGTAAGTGTTTGTATGTAAGTGTCTGTATGTAAGTGTCTCAGTGTCTGTTTGTGTCAGTATGTAAGTGTCTGTATGTAAGTGTCTGTATGTAAGTGTGTGTATGTAAGTGTCTGTATGTGTCTGTATGTAAGTGTCTCAGTGTCTGTATGTAAATGTATTTATGTAAGTGTCTGTATGTAAGTGTCTGTATGTAAGTGTCTGTATGTAAGTCTCAGTGTCTGTATGTCAGTGTGTGTTTGTAAGTGTCTGTATGTAAGTGTCTGTATGTAAGTGTCTGTATGTTAAGTGTCTGTATGTAAGTGTCTGTATGTAAGTATCTCAGTGTCTGTATGTAAGTTTCTGTATGTAAGTGTCTGTATGTAAGTGTCTCAGTGTCTGTATGTAAGTGTCTGTATGTAAGTGTCTGTATGTAAGTATCTGTATGTAAATGTCTGTGTGTAAGTGTCTGTATGTAAGTGTCTTAGTGTCTGTATGTAAGTGTCTGTATGTAAGTGTCTGTATGTGTCTGTATGTAAGTGTCTGTATGTAAGTGTCTGTATGTAAGTGTCTGTATGTAAGTGGCTGTATGTAAGTGTCTGTAAGTGTCTATATGTAAGTATCTGTATGTAAGTGTCTGTATGTAAGTTTCTGTATGTAAGTGTATGTTTGTAAGTGTCTGTATGTAAGTGTCTGTATGTAAGTGCCTGTTTGTAAGTGCCTGTATGTAAGTGTCTGTATGTAAGTGCCTCAGTGTCTGTATGTAAGTGTCTGTATGTAAGTGTCTCAGTGTCTGTATGTAAGTGTCTGTATGTAAGCTTCTGTATGTAAGTGTCTGTAAGTAGTGTCTCTATGTAAGTGTCTCAGTGTCTGTATGTAAGTGTCTGTATGTAAGTGTCTCAGTGTCTGTATGTAAGTGTCTGTATGTAAGTGTCTGTATGTAAGTGTCTGTATGTAAATGTCTCAGTGTCTGTATGTAAGTGTATGTAAGCGTTTGTATGTCAGTGTCTATGTAAGTGTCTCAGTGTCTGTATGTAAGTGTCTGTATGTAAGTGTCTGTATGTAAGTGTCTTAGTGTCTGTATGTAAGTGTCTGTATGTAATTGTCTGTGTGTAAGTGTTTTTAAGTAAGAGTCTGTATGTAAGTGTCTGTATGTAAGTGTCTAAGTGTCTGTATGTAAGTGTCTTTATGTAAGAGTCTGTATGTGTCTCTATGTAAGTGTCTAAGTGTGTGTATGTAAGGGTCTGTATGTAAGTGTCTGTATGTAAGTGTCTCAGTGTCTGTATGTAAGTGTCTGTATGTAAGCATCTGTATGTAAGTGTCTATGTAAGTGTCTCAGTGTCTTTATGTAAGTGTCTGTATGTAAGTGTCTCAGTGTCTGTATGTAAGTGTCTCAGTGTCTGTTTGTAAGTGTCTGTATGTAAGTGTCTCAGTGTCTGTATGTAAGTGTCTGTATGTAAGTGGCTGTATGTAAGTGTCTGTATGTAAGTGTCTCAGTGTCTGTATGTAAGTGTCTGTATGTTAGTGTCTCAGTGTCTGTATGTAAGTGTCTGTATGTAAGTGTCTGTATGTAAGTGTCTGTATGTAAATGTCTCAGTGTCTGTATGTAAGTGTATGTAAGCGTCTGTATGTAAGTGTCTATGTAAGTGTCTCAGTGTCTGTATGTAAGTGTCTGTATGTAAGTGTCTGTATGTAAGTGTCTTAGTGTCTGTATGTAAGTGTCTGTATGTAATTGTCTGTATGTAAGTGTCTTAATGTAAGAGTCTGTATGTAAGTGTCTGTATGTAAGTGTCTAAGTGTTTGTATGTAAGTGTCTTTATGTAAGAGTCTGTATGTAAGTGTCTGTATGTAAGTGTCTAAGTGTGTGTATGTAAGGGTCTGTATGTAAGTGTCTGTATGTAAGTGTTTCAGTGTCTGTTTGTGTCAGTATGTAAGTGTCTGTATGTAAGTGTCTATGTAAGTGTCTGTATGTAAGTGCCTGTATGTAAGTATCTGTATGTAAGTGTCTGTATGTAAGTTTCTGTATGTAACTGTCTCTATGTAAGTATCTGTATGTAAGTGTCTGTATGTCAGTGTCACAGTGTCAGTATGTAAGTGTCTGTATGTAAGTGTCTGTATGTAAGTGTCTGTATGTAAGTGTCTGTATGTAAGTGTCTCAGTGTCTGTATATAAGTGTCTCTATGTAAGCATCTGTATGTAAGTGTCTCAGTGTCTCTATGTAAGTGTCTGTATGTAAGTGTCTGTATGTAAGTGTCTCAGTGTCTGTATGTAAGCGTTTGTATGTAAGTGTCTATGTAAGTGTCTCAGTGTCTTTATGTAAGTGTCTGTATGTAAGTGTCTCAGTGTCTGTATGTAAGTGTCTCAGTGTCTGTATGTAAGAGTCTGTATGTAAGTGTCTCAGTGTCTGTATGTAAGTGTCTATGTAAGTGTCTGTATTTAAGTGCCTGTATGTAAGTGTCTGTATGTAAGTGTCTGTATGTAAGTGTCTGTATGTAAGTGTCTGTATGTAAGTGTCTCAGTATCTGTATGTAAATGTCTGTATGTAAGTGTCTGTATGTAAGTGTCTCTATGTAAGTCTCAGTGTCTGTATGTCAGTGTGTGTTTGGAAGTGTCTGTGTGTAAGTGTCTGTATGTAAGTGTCTCAGTGTCTGTATATAAGTGTCTATGTAAGTGTCTGTATGTAAGTGTCTCAGTGTCTGTATGTAAGTGTCTGTATGTAAGTGTCTCAGTGTCTGTATGTAAGTGTCTGTATGTAAGTGTCTGTATGTAAGTGTCTCAGTGTCTGTATGTAAGTGTCTTTATGTAAGCGTCTGTATGTAAGTGTCTCAGTGTCTGTATGTAAGTGTCTGTATGTAAGTGTCTCAGTGTCTGTATGTAAGTGTCTGTATGTAAGTGTCTGTATGTAAGTGTCTCAGTGTCTGTATGTAAGTGTCTTTATGTAAGCGTCTGTATGTAAGTGTCTATGTAAGTGTCTCAGTGTCTTTATGTAAATGTCTGTATGTAAGTGTCTCAGTGTCTGTATGTAAGTGTCTGTATGTAAGTGTCTCAGTGTCTGTATGTAAGTGTCTGTATGTAAGTGTCTGTATGTAAGTGTCTCAGTGTCTGTATGTAAGTGTCTGTATGTAAGCGTCTGTATGTAAGTGTCTATGTAAGTGTCTCAGTGTCTGTATGTAAGTGTCTCAGTGTCTGTATGTAAGTGTCTGTATGTAAGTGTCTCAGTGTCTGTATGTAAGTGTCTGTATGTAAGTGTCTGTATGTAAGTGTGTGTATGTAAGTGTCTGTATGTAAGTGTCTCAGTGTCTGTATGTAAGTGTCTGCATGTAAGTGTCTCAGTGTCTGTATGTAAATGTCTGTATGTAAGTGTCTGTATGTAAGTGTCTTAGTGTCTGTATGTAAGTGTCTGTATGTAATTGTCTGTATGTAAGTGTCTTTATGTAAGAGTCTGTATGTAAGTGTCTGTATGTAAGTTTCTAAGTGTCTGTATGTAAGTGTCTTTATGTAAGAGTCTGTATGTAAGTGTCTGTATGTAAGTGTCTAAGTGTCTGTATGTAAGGGTCTGTATGTAAGTGTCTGTATGTAAGTGTCTGTGTGTAAGGGTCTATATGTAAGTGTTTGTATGTAAGTGTCTGTATGTAAGTGTCTCAGTGTCTGTTTGTGTCAGTATGTAAGTGTCTGTATGTAAGTGTCTATGTAAGTGTATGTATGTAAGTGCCTGTATGTAAGTGTCTGTATGTAAGTGTGTGTATGTAAGTGTCTGTATGTAAGTGTCTGTATGTAAGTATCTCTATGTAAATGTCTGTGTGTAAGTGTCTGTATGTAAGTGTCTTAGTGTCTGTATGTAAGTGTCTGTATGTAAGTGTCTGTATGTGTCTGTATGTAAGTGTCTTTATGTAAGTGTCTGTATGTAAGTGTCTGTATGTAAGTGTCTGTATGTAAGTGGCTGTATGTAAGTGTCTGTAAGTGTCTGTATGTAAGTGTCTGTATGTAAGTGTCTGTATGTAAGTGTCTGTATGTAAGTGTCTGTATGTAAGTGGCTGTATGTAAGTGTCTGTAAGTGTCTGTATGTAAGTATCTGTATGTAAGTGTCTGTATGTAAGTTTCTGTATGTAAGTGTCTCTATGTAAGTATCTGTATGTAAGTGTCTGTATGTCAGTGTCACAGTGTCAGTATGTAACTATCTGTATGTAAGTGTCTGTATGTAATTGTCTGTATGTAAGTGTCTGTATGTAAGTGTCTGTATGTAAATGTCTCAGTGTCTGTATGTAAGTGTCTGTATGTAAGCGTCTGTATGTAAGTGTCTCAGTGTCTGTATGTAAGTGTCTGTATGTAAGCGTCTGTATGTAAGTGTCTATGTAAGTGTCTCAGTGTCTTTATGTAAATGTCTGTATGTAAGTGTCTCAGTGTCTGTATGTGTCTCAGTGTCTGTATGTAAGTGTCTGTATGTAAGTGTCTCAGTGTCTGTATGTAAGTGTCTGTATGTAAGTGTCTGTATGTAAGTGTGTGTATGTAAGTGTCTGTATGTAAGTGTCTCAGTGTCTGTATGTAAGTGTCTGTATGTAAGTGTCTCAGTGTCTGTATGTAAATGTCTGTATGTAAGTGTCTTAGTGTCTGTATGTAAGTGTCTGTATGTAATTGTCTGTATGTAAGTGTCTTTATGTAAGAGTCTGTATGTAAGTGTCTGTATGTAAGTGTCTAAGTGTCTGTATGTAAGTGTCTTTATGTAAGAGTCTGTATGTAAGTGTCTGTATGTAAGTGTCTAAGTGTCTGTATGTAAGGGTCTGTATGTAAGTGTCTGTATGTAAGTGTCTGTATGTAAGTGTCTGTATGTAAGTGTTTGTATGTAAGTGTCTGTATGTAAGTGTCTCAGTGTCTGTTTGTGTCAGTATGTAAGTGTCTGTATGTAAGTGTCTGTATGTAAGTGTGTGTATGTAAGTGTCTGTATGTGTCTGTATGTAAGTGTCTCAGTGTCTGTATGTAAATGTATTTATGTAAGTGTCTGTATGTAAGTGTCTGTATGTAAGTGTCTGTATGTAAGTCTCAGTGTCTGTATGTCAGTGTGTGTTTGTAAGTGTCTGTATGTAAGTGTCTGTATGTAAGTGTCTGTATGTTAAGTGTCTGTATGTAAGTGTCTGTATGTAAGTATCTCAGTGTCTGTATGTAAGTTTCTGTATGTAAGTGTCTGTATGTAAGTGTCTCAGTGTCTGTATGTAAGTGTCTGTATGTAAGTGTCTGTATGTAAGTATCTGTATGTAAATGTCTGTGTGTAAGTGTCTGTATGTAAGTGTCTTAGTGTCTGTATGTAAGTGTCTGTATGTAAGTGTCTGTATGTGTCTGTATGTAAGTGTCTGTATGTAAGTGTCTGTATGTAAGTGTCTGTATGTAAGTGGCTGTATGTAAGTGTCTGTAAGTGTCTATATGTAAGTATCTGTATGTAAGTGTCTGTATGTAAGTTTCTGTATGTAAGTGTATGTTTGTAAGTGTCTGTATGTAAGTGTCTGTATGTAAGTGCCTGTTTGTAAGTGCCTGTATGTAAGTGTCTGTATGTAAGTGCCTCAGTGTCTGTATGTAAGTGTCTGTATGTAAGTGTCTCAGTGTCTGTATGTAAGTGTCTGTATGTAAGCTTCTGTATGTAAGTGTCTGTAAGTAGTGTCTCTATGTAAGTGTCTCAGTGTCTGTATGTAAGTGTCTGTATGTAAGTGTCTCAGTGTCTGTATGTAAGTGTCTGTATGTAAGTGTCTGTATGTAAGTGTCTGTATGTAAATGTCTCAGTGTCTGTATGTAAGTGTATGTAAGCGTTTGTATGTCAGTGTCTATGTAAGTGTCTCAGTGTCTGTATGTAAGTGTCTGTATGTAAGTGTCTGTATGTAAGTGTCTTAGTGTCTGTATGTAAGTGTCTGTATGTAATTGTCTGTGTGTAAGTGTTTTTAAGTAAGAGTCTGTATGTAAGTGTCTGTATGTAAGTGTCTAAGTGTCTGTATGTAAGTGTCTTTATGTAAGAGTCTGTATGTGTCTCTATGTAAGTGTCTAAGTGTGTGTATGTAAGGGTCTGTATGTAAGTGTCTGTATGTAAGTGTCTCAGTGTCTGTATGTAAGTGTCTGTATGTAAGCATCTGTATGTAAGTGTCTATGTAAGTGTCTCAGTGTCTTTATGTAAGTGTCTGTATGTAAGTGTCTCAGTGTCTGTATGTAAGTGTCTCAGTGTCTGTTTGTAAGTGTCTGTATGTAAGTGTCTCAGTGTCTGTATGTAAGTGTCTGTATGTAAGTGGCTGTATGTAAGTGTCTGTATGTAAGTGTCTCAGTGTCTGTATGTAAGTGTCTGTATGTTAGTGTCTCAGTGTCTGTATGTAAGTGTCTGTATGTAAGTGTCTGTATGTAAGTGTCTGTATGTAAATGTCTCAGTGTCTGTATGTAAGTGTATGTAAGCGTCTGTATGTAAGTGTCTATGTAAGTGTCTCAGTGTCTGTATGTAAGTGTCTGTATGTAAGTGTCTGTATGTAAGTGTCTTAGTGTCTGTATGTAAGTGTCTGTATGTAATTGTCTGTATGTAAGTGTCTTAATGTAAGAGTCTGTATGTAAGTGTCTGTATGTAAGTGTCTAAGTGTTTGTATGTAAGTGTCTTTATGTAAGAGTCTGTATGTAAGTGTCTGTATGTAAGTGTCTAAGTGTGTGTATGTAAGGGTCTGTATGTAAGTGTCTGTATGTAAGTGTTTCAGTGTCTGTTTGTGTCAGTATGTAAGTGTCTGTATGTAAGTGTCTATGTAAGTGTCTGTATGTAAGTGCCTGTATGTAAGTATCTGTATGTAAGTGTCTGTATGTAAGTTTCTGTATGTAACTGTCTCTATGTAAGTATCTGTATGTAAGTGTCTGTATGTCAGTGTCACAGTGTCAGTATGTAAGTGTCTGTATGTAAGTGTCTGTATGTAAGTGTCTGTATGTAAGTGTCTGTATGTAAGTGTCTCAGTGTCTGTATATAAGTGTCTCTATGTAAGCATCTGTATGTAAGTGTCTCAGTGTCTCTATGTAAGTGTCTGTATGTAAGTGTCTGTATGTAAGTGTCTCAGTGTCTGTATGTAAGCGTTTGTATGTAAGTGTCTATGTAAGTGTCTCAGTGTCTTTATGTAAGTGTCTGTATGTAAGTGTCTCAGTGTCTGTATGTAAGTGTCTCAGTGTCTGTATGTAAGAGTCTGTATGTAAGTGTCTCAGTGTCTGCATGTAAGTGTCTGTATGTAAGTGTCTGTATGTAAGTGTCTGTATGTAAGTGTCTCAGTGTCTGTATGTAAGTGTCTGTATGTAAGTGCCTCAGTGTCTGTATGTAAGTGTCTGTATGTAAGTGTCTGTATGTAAATGTCTCAGTGTCTGTATGTAAGTGTATGTATGTAAGTGTCTGTATGTAAGTGTCTTAGTGTCTGTATGTAAGTGTCTGTATGTAATTGTCTGTATGTAAGTGTCTTTATGTAAGAGTCTGTATGTAAGGGTCTGTATGTAAGTGTCTAAGGGTCTGTATGTAAGTGTCTAAGTGTCTGTATGTAAGTGTCTTTATGTAAGAGTCTGTAAGTGTCTGTATGTAAGTGTCTCAGTGTCTGTATGTAAGTGTATGTAAGTGTCTGCATGTAAGTGTCTCAGTGTCTGTATGTAAATGTCTGTATGTAAGTGTCTGTATGTAAGTGTCTTAGTGTCTGTATGTAAGTGCCTGTATGTAAGTGTCTGTATGTAAGTGTCTGTATGTAAGTGTCTCTATGTAAGTGTGTGTATGTAAGTGTCTGTATGTAAGTGTCTGTATGTAAGTGTCTCACTATCTGTATGTAAATGTCTTTATGTAAGTGTCTGTATGTAAGTGTCTGTATGTAAGTGTCTGTATGTAAGTCTCAGTGTCTGTATGTCAGTGTGTGTTTGTAAGTGTCTGTATGTAAGTGTCTGTATTTAAGTGTCTCAGTGTCTGTAAGTAAGTGTCTAAGTAATTGTCTGTATGTAAGTGCCTGTATGTAAGTGTCTGTATGTAAGTGTCTCGGTGTCTGTATGTAAGTGTCTGTATGTAAGTGTCTCAGTGTCTGTATGTAAGTGTCTGTATGCAAGCTTCTGTATGTAAGTGTCTGTAAGTAGTGTCTCTATGTAAGTGTCTCAGTGTCTGTATGTAAGTGTCTGTATGTAAGTGTCTCAATGTAAGTGTCTGTATGTAAGTGTCTGTATGTCAGTGTCACAGTGTCTGTATGTAAATGTCTGTATGTAAGTGTCTCAGTGTCTGTATGTAAGTGTCTGTATGTAAGCATCTGTATGTGTCTATGTAAGTGTCTCAGTGTCTGTATGTAAGTGTCTGTATGTAAGTGTCTGTATGTAGGTGTCTCAGTGTCTGTATGTAAGTGTATGTATGTAAGTGTCTGTATGTAAGTGTCTGTATGTAAGTGTTTGTATGTAAGTGTCTGTATGTAAGTGTCTCAGTGTCTGTTTGTGTCAGTATGTAAGTGTCTGTATGTAAGTGTCTGTATGTAAGTGTGTGTATGTAAGTGTCTGTATGTGTCTGTATGTAAGTGTCTCAGTGTCTGTATGTAAATGTATTTATGTAAGTGTCTGTATGTAAGTGTCTGTATGTAAGTCTCAGTGTCTGTATGTCAGTGTGTGTTTGTAAGTGTCTGTATGTAAGTGTCTGTATGTAAGTGTCTGTATGTTAAGTGTCTGTATGTAAGTGTCTGTATGTAAGTATCTCAGTGTCTGTATGTAAGTTTCTGTATGTAAGTGTCTGTATGTAAGTGTCTCAGTGTCTGTATGTAAGTGTCTGTATGTAAGTGTCTGTATGTAAGTATCTGTATGTAAATGTCTGTGTGTAAGTGTCTGTATGTAAGTGTCTTAGTGTCTGTATGTAAGTGTCTGTATGTAAGTGTCTGTATGTGTCTGTATGTAAGTGTCTGTATGTAAGTGTCTGTATGTAAGTGTCTGTATGTAAGTGGCTGTATGTAAGTGTCTGTAAGTGTCTATATGTAAGTATCTGTATGTAAGTGTCTGTATGTAAGTTTCTGTATGTAAGTGTATGTTTGTAAGTGTCTGTATGTAAGTGTCTGTATGTAAGTGCCTGTTTGTAAGTGCCTGTATGTAAGTGTCTGTATGTAAGTGCCTCAGTGTCTGTATGTAAGTGTCTGTATGTAAGTGTCTCAGTGTCTGTATGTAAGTGTCTGTATGTAAGCTTCTGTATGTAAGTGTCTGTAAGTAGTGTCTCTATGTAAGTGTCTCAGTGTCTGTATGTAAGTGTCTGTATGTAAGTGTCTCAGTGTCTGTATGTAAGTGTCTGTATGTAAGTGTCTGTATGTAAGTGTCTGTATGTAAATGTCTCAGTGTCTGTATGTAAGTGTATGTAAGCGTTTGTATGTCAGTGTCTATGTAAGTGTCTCAGTGTCTGTATGTAAGTGTCTGTATGTAAGTGTCTGTATGTAAGTGTCTTAGTGTCTGTATGTAAGTGTCTGTATGTAATTGTCTGTGTGTAAGTGTTTTTAAGTAAGAGTCTGTATGTAAGTGTCTGTATGTAAGTGTCTAAGTGTCTGTATGTAAGTGTCTTTATGTAAGAGTCTGTATGTGTCTCTATGTAAGTGTCTAAGTGTGTGTATGTAAGGGTCTGTATGTAAGTGTCTGTATGTAAGTGTCTCAGTGTCTGTATGTAAGTGTCTGTATGTAAGCATCTGTATGTAAGTGTCTATGTAAGTGTCTCAGTGTCTTTATGTGTCTGTATGTAAGTGTCTCAGTGTCTGTATGTAAGTGTCTCAGTGTCTGTTTGTAAGTGTCTGTATGTAAGTGTCTCAGTGTCTGTATGTAAGTGTCTGTATGTAAGTGGCTGTATGTAAGTGTCTGTATGTAAGTGTCTCAGTGTCTGTATGTAAGTGTCTGTATGTTAGTGTCTCAGTGTCTGTATGTAAGTGTCTGTATGTAAGTGTCTGTATGTAAGTGTCTGTATGTAAATGTCTCAGTGTCTGTATGTAAGTGTATGTAAGCGTCTGTATGTAAGTGTCTATGTAAGTGTCTCAGTGTCTGTATGTAAGTGTCTGTATGTAAGTGTCTGTATGTAAGTGTCTTAGTGTCTGTATGTAAGTGTCTGTATGTAATTGTCTGTATGTAAGTGTCTTAATGTAAGAGTCTGTATGTAAGTGTCTGTATGTAAGTGTCTAAGTGTTTGTATGTAAGTGTCTTTATGTAAGAGTCTGTATGTAAGTGTCTGTATGTAAGTGTCTAAGTGTGTGTATGTAAGGGTCTGTATGTAAGTGTCTGTATGTAAGTGTTTCAGTGTCTGTTTGTGTCAGTATGTAAGTGTCTGTATGTAAGTGTCTATGTAAGTGTCTGTATGTAAGTGCCTGTATGTAAGTATCTGTATGTAAGTGTCTGTATGTAAGTTTCTGTATGTAACTGTCTCTATGTAAGTATCTGTATGTAAGTGTCTGTATGTCAGTGTCACAGTGTCAGTATGTAAGTGTCTGTATGTAAGTGTCTGTATGTAAGTGTCTGTATGTAAGTGTCTGTATGTAAGTGTCTCAGTGTCTGTATATAAGTGTCTCTATGTAAGCATCTGTATGTAAGTGTCTCAGTGTCTCTATGTAAGTGTCTGTATGTAAGTGTCTGTATGTAAGTGTCTCAGTGTCTGTATGTAAGCGTTTGTATGTAAGTGTCTATGTAAGTGTCTCAGTGTCTTTATGTAAGTGTCTGTATGTAAGTGTCTCAGTGTCTGTATGTAAGTGTCTGTATGTAAGTGTCTCAGTGTCTGCATGTAAGTGTCTGTATGTAAGTGTCTGTATGTAAGTGTCTGTATGTAAGTGTCTCAGTGTCTGTATGTAAGTGTCTGTATGTAAGTGCCTCAGTGTCTGTATGTAAGTGTCTGTATGTAAGTGTCTGTATGTAAATGTCTCAGTGTCTGTATGTAAGTGTATGTATGTAAGTGTCTGTATGTAAGTGTCTTAGTGTCTGTATGTAAGTGTCTGTATGTAATTGTCTGTATGTAAGTGTCTTTATGTAAGAGTCTGTATGTAAGGGTCTGTATGTAAGTGTCTAAGGGTCTGTATGTAAGTGTCTAAGTGTCTGTATGTAAGTGTCTTTATGTAAGAGTCTGTAAGTAAGTGTCTGTATGTAAGTGTCTCAGTGTCTGTATGTAAGTGTATGTAAGTGTCTGCATGTAAGTGTCTCAGTGTCTGTATGTAAATGTCTGTATGTAAGTGTCTGTATGTAAGTGTCTTAGTGTCTGTATGTAAGTGCCTGTATGTAAGTGTCTGTATGTAAGTGTCTGTATGTAAGTGTCTCTATGTAAGTGTGTGTATGTAAGTGTCTGTATGTAAGTGTCTGTATGTAAGTGTCTCACTATCTGTATGTAAATGTCTTTATGTAAGTGTCTGTATGTAAGTGTCTGTATGTAAGTGTCTGTATGTAAGTCTCAGTGTCTGTATGTCAGTGTGTGTTTGTAAGTGTCTGTATGTAAGTGTCTGTATTTAAGTGTCTCAGTGTCTGTAAGTAAGTGTCTAAGTAATTGTCTGTATGTAAGTGCCTGTATGTAAGTGTCTGTATGTAAGTGTCTCGGTGTCTGTATGTAAGTGTCTGTATGTAAGTGTCTCAGTGTCTGTATGTAAGTGTCTGTATGCAAGCTTCTGTATGTAAGTGTCTGTAAGTAGTGTCTCTATGTAAGTGTCTCAGTGTCTGTATGTAAGTGTCTGTATGTAAGTGTCTCAATGTAAGTGTCTGTATGTAAGTGTCTGTATGTCAGTGTCACAGTGTCTGTATGTAAATGTCTGTATGTAAGTGTCTCAGTGTCTGTATGTAAGTGTCTGTATGTAAGCATCTGTATGTGTCTATGTAAGTGTCTCAGTGTCTGTATGTAAGTGTCTGTATGTAAGTGTCTGTATGTAAGTGTCTCAGTGTCTGTATGTAAGTGTTTGTAAGTGTCTGTATGTAAGTGTCTCAGTGTCTGTATGTAAGTGTATGTAAGCGTCTGTATGTAAGTGTCTATGTAAGTGTCTCAGTGTCTGTATGTAAGTGTCTGTATGTAATTGTCTGTATGTAAGTGTCTTTATGTAAGAGTCTGTATGTAAGTGTATGTATGTAAGTGTCTAAGTGTCTGTATGTAAGTGTCTCTATGTAAGAGTCTGTATGTAAGTGTCTGTATGTAAGTGTCTAAGTGTCTGTATGTAAGGGTCTGTATGTAAGTGTCTATATGTAAGTGTCTGTATGTAAGTGTCTGTATGTAAGTGTCTGTATGTAAGTGTTTGTATGTAAGTGTACGTATGTAAGTGTCTCAGTGTCTGTTTTTAAGTGTCAGTATGCAAGTGTCTGTATGTAAGTGTCTATGTAAGTGTCTGTATTTAAGTGCCTGTATGTAAGTGTCTGTATGTAAGTGTCTGTATGTAAGTGTCTGTATGTAAGTGTCTGTATGTAAGTGTCTCAGTATCTGTATGTAAATGTCTGTATGTAAGTGTCTGTATGTAAGTGTCTCTATGTAAGTCTCAGTGTCTGTATGTCAGTGTGTGTTTGGAAGTGTCTGTGTGTAAGTGTCTGTATGTAAGTGTCTCAGTGTCTGTATATAAGTGTCTATGTAAGTGTCTGTATGTAAGTGTCTCAGTGTCTGTATGTAAGTGTCTGTATGTAAGTGTCTCAGTGTCTGTATGTAAGTGTCTGTATGTAAGTGTCTGTATGTAAGTGTCTCAGTGTCTGTATGTAAGTGTCTTTATGTAAGCGTCTGTATGTAAGTGTCTCAGTGTCTGTATGTAAGTGTCTGTATGTAAGTGTCTCAGTGTCTGTATGTAAGTGTCTGTATGTAAGTGTCTGTATGTAAGTGTCTCAGTGTCTGTATGTAAGTGTCTTTATGTAAGCGTCTGTATGTAAGTGTCTATGTAAGTGTCTCAGTGTCGTTATGTAAATGTCTGTATGTAAGTGTCTCAGTGTCTGTATGTAAGTGTCTCCGTGTCTGTATGTAAGTGTCTGTATGTAAGTGTCTCAGTGTCTGTATGTAAGTGTCTGTATGTAAGTGTCTGTATGTAAGTGTCTCAGTGTCTGTATGTAAGTGTCTGTATGTAAGCGTCTGTATGTAAGTGTCTATGTAAGTGTCTCAGTGTCTTTATGTAAATGTCTGTATGTAAGTGTCTCAGTGTCTGTATGTAAGTGTCTCAGTGTCTGTATGTAAGTGTCTGTATGTAAGTGTCTCAGTGTCTGTATGTAAGTGTCTGTATGTAAGTGTCTGTATGTAAGTGTATGGGGAGCGATAGTGTAGCGGTTAGCGCGCTGCGCTATGAACCTGGCGACCCGGGTTCGATTCCCGCTCACGGCCAACACCAGTGACGATTATCTGAACCGGTCCCGGGCCTCCCCTAGGTCGACTCAGCCTCAAATGAGTACCTGGTGCGGTGTGTAAACATTGCCACTAGGGAGACAAAGGCGGTCGGGCGTGGTGCTGGCCACCCACCCCCTCGTGTACCGTTCCGGCCTTCATAGGTGCTCGCTAACAGCACTTGCCCCTACAGTCTGTTAAGGCTATATGGGGGATCTTTGTCTTTGTATGTAAGTGTGTGTATGTAAGTGTCTGTATGTAAGTGTCTCAGTGTCTGTATGTAAGTGTCTGCATGTAAGTGTCTCAGTGTCTGTATGTAAATGTCTGTATGTAAGTGTCTGTATGTAAGTGTCTTAGTGTCTGTATGTAAGTGTCTGTATGTAATTGTCTGTATGTAAGTGTCTTTATGTAAGAGTCTGTATGTAAGTGTCTGTATGTAAGTTTCTAAGTGTCTGTATGTAAGTGTCTTTATGTAAGAGTCTGTATGTAAGTGTCTGTATGTAAGTGTCTAAGTGTCTGTATGTAAGGGTCTGTATGTAAGTGTCTGTATGTAAGTGTCTGTGTGTAAGGGTCTATATGTAAGTGTTTGTATGTAAGTGTCTGTATGTAAGTGTCTCAGTGTCTGTTTGTGTCAGTATGTAAGTGTCTGTATGTAAGTGTCTATGTAAGTGTATGTATGTAAGTGCCTGTATGTAAGTGTCTGTATGTAAGTGTGTGTATGTAAGTGTCTGTATGTAAGTGTCTGTATGTAAGTATCTCTATGTAAATGTCTGTGTGTAAGTGTCTGTATGTAAGTGTCTGTATGTAAGTGTCTCTATGTAAGTGTGTGTATGTAAGTGTCTGTATGTAAGTGTCTGTATGTAAGTGTCTCACTATCTGTATGTAAATGTCTTTATGTAAGTGTCTGTATGTAAGTGTCTGTATGTAAGTGTCTGTATGTAAGTCTCAGTGTCTGTATGTCAGTGTGTGTTTGTAAGTGTCTGTATGTAAGTGTCTGTATTTAAGTGTCTCAGTGTCTGTAAGTAAGTGTCTAAGTAATTGTCTGTATGTAAGTGCCTGTATGTAAGTGTCTGTATGTAAGTGTCTCGGTGTCTGTATGTAAGTGTCTGTATGTAAGTGTCTCAGTGTCTGTATGTAAGTGTCTGTATGCAAGCTTCTGTATGTAAGTGTCTGTAAGTAGTGTCTCTATGTAAGTGTCTCAGTGTCTGTATGTAAGTGTCTGTATGTAAGTGTCTCAATGTAAGTGTCTGTATGTAAGTGTCTGTATGTCAGTGTCACAGTGTCTGTATGTAAATGTCTGTATGTAAGTGTCTCAGTGTCTGTATGTAAGTGTCTGTATGTAAGCATCTGTATGTGTCTATGTAAGTGTCTCAGTGTCTGTATGTAAGTGTCTGTATGTAAGTGTCTGTATGTAAGTGTCTCAGTGTCTGTATGTAAGTGTATGTAAGTGTCTGTATGTAAGTGTCTCAGTGTCTGTATGTAAGTGTATGTAAGCGTCTGTATGTAAGTGTCTATGTAAGTGTCTCAGTGTCTGTATGTAAGTGTCTGTATGTAATTGTCTGTATGTAAGTGTCTTTATGTAAGAGTCTGTATGTAAGTGTATGTATGTAAGTGTCTAAGTGTCTGTATGTAAGTGTCTCTATGTAAGAGTCTGTATGTAAGTGTCTGTATGTAAGTGTCTAAGTGTCTGTATGTAAGGGTCTGTATGTAAGTGTCTATATGTAAGTGTCTGTATGTAAGTGTCTGTATGTAAGTGTCTGTATGTAAGTGTTTGTATGTAAGTGTACGTATGTAAGTGTCTCAGTGTCTGTTTTTAAGTGTCAGTATGCAAGTGTCTGTATGTAAGTGTCTATGTAAGTGTCTGTATTTAAGTGCCTGTATGTAAGTGTCTGTATGTAAGTGTCTGTATGTAAGTGTCTGTATGTAAGTGTCTGTATGTAAGTGTCTCAGTATCTGTATGTAAATGTCTGTATGTAAGTGTCTGTATGTAAGTGTCTCTATGTAAGTCTCAGTGTCTGTATGTCAGTGTGTGTTTGGAAGTGTCTGTGTGTAAGTGTCTGTATGTAAGTGTCTCAGTGTCTGTATATAAGTGTCTATGTAAGTGTCTGTATGTAAGTGTCTCAGTGTCTGTATGTAAGTGTCTGTATGTAAGTGTCTCAGTGTCTGTATGTAAGTGTCTGTATGTAAGTGTCTGTATGTAAGTGTCTCAGTGTCTGTATGTAAGTGTCTTTATGTAAGCGTCTGTATGTAAGTGTCTCAGTGTCTGTATGTAAGTGTCTGTATGTAAGTGTCTCAGTGTCTGTATGTAAGTGTCTGTATGTAAGTGTCTGTATGTAAGTGTCTCAGTGTCTGTATGTAAGTGTCTTTATGTAAGCGTCTGTATGTAAGTGTCTATGTAAGTGTCTCAGTGTCGTTATGTAAATGTCTGTATGTAAGTGTCTCAGTGTCTGTATGTAAGTGTCTCCGTGTCTGTATGTAAGTGTCTGTATGTAAGTGTCTCAGTGTCTGTATGTAAGTGTCTGTATGTAAGTGTCTGTATGTAAGTGTCTCAGTGTCTGTATGTAAGTGTCTGTATGTAAGCGTCTGTATGTAAGTGTCTATGTAAGTGTCTCAGTGTCTTTATGTAAATGTCTGTATGTAAGTGTCTCAGTGTCTGTATGTAAGTGTCTCAGTGTCTGTATGTAAGTGTCTGTATGTAAGTGTCTCAGTGTCTGTATGTAAGTGTCTGTATGTAAGTGTCTGTATGTAAGTGTATGGGGAGCGATAGTGTAGCGGTTAGCGCGCTGCGCTATGAACCTGGCGACCCGGGTTCGATTCCCGCTCACGGCCAACACCAGTGACGATTATCTGAACCGGTCCCGGGCCTCCCCTAGGTCGACTCAGCCTCAAATGAGTACCTGGTGCGGTGTGTAAACATTGCCACTAGGGAGACAAAGGCGGTCGGGCGTGGTGCTGGCCACCCACCCCCTCGTGTACCGTTCCGGCCTTCATAGGTGCTCGCTAACAGCACTTGCCCCTACAGTCTGTTAAGGCTATATGGGGGATCTTTGTCTTTGTATGTAAGTGTGTGTATGTAAGTGTCTGTATGTAAGTGTCTCAGTGTCTGTATGTAAGTGTCTGCATGTAAGTGTCTCAGTGTCTGTATGTAAATGTCTGTATGTAAGTGTCTGTATGTAAGTGTCTTAGTGTCTGTATGTAAGTGTCTGTATGTAATTGTCTGTATGTAAGTGTCTTTATGTAAGAGTCTGTATGTAAGTGTCTGTATGTAAGTTTCTAAGTGTCTGTATGTAAGTGTCTTTATGTAAGAGTCTGTATGTAAGTGTCTGTATGTAAGTGTCTAAGTGTCTGTATGTAAGGGTCTGTATGTAAGTGTCTGTATGTAAGTGTCTGTGTGTAAGGGTCTATATGTAAGTGTTTGTATGTAAGTGTCTGTATGTAAGTGTCTCAGTGTCTGTTTGTGTCAGTATGTAAGTGTCTGTATGTAAGTGTCTATGTAAGTGTATGTATGTAAGTGCCTGTATGTAAGTGTCTGTATGTAAGTGTGTGTATGTAAGTGTCTGTATGTAAGTGTCTGTATGTAAGTATCTCTATGTAAATGTCTGTGTGTAAGTGTCTGTATGTAAGTGTCTTAGTGTCTGTATGTAAGTGTTTGTATGTAAGTGTCTGTATGTGTCTGTATGTAAGTGTCTGTATGTAAGTGTCTGTATGTAAGTGTCTGTATGTAAGTGTCTGTATGTAAGTGGCTGTATGTAAGTGTCTGTAAGTGTCTGTATGTAAGTATCTGTATGTAAGTGTCTGTATGTAAGTTTCTGTATGTAAGTGTCTCTATGTAAGTATCTGTATGTAAGTGTCTGTATGTCAGTGTCACAGTGTCAGTATGTAACTGTCTGTATGTAAGTGTCTGTATGTAATTGTCTGTATGTAAGTGTCTGTATGTAAGTGTCTGTATGTAAATGTCTCAGTGTCTGTATGTAAGTGTCTGTATGTAAGCGTCTGTATGTAAGTGTCTCAGTGTCTGTATGTAAGTGTCTGTATGTAAGCATCTGTATGTAAGTGTCTATGTAAGTGTCTCAGTGTCTTTATGTAAATGTCTGTATGTAAGTGTCTCAGTGTCTGTATGTGTCTCAGTGTCTGTATGTAAGTGTCTGTATGTAAGTGTCTCAGTGTCTGTATGTAAGTGTCTGTATGTAAGTGTCTGTATGTAAGTGTGTGTATTTAAGTGTCTGTATGTAAGTGTCTCAGTGTCTGTATGTAAGTGTCTGTATGTAAGTGTCTCAGTGTCTGTATGTAAATGTCTGTATGTAAGTGTCTGTATGTAAGTGTCTTAGTGTCTGTATGTAAGTGTCTGTATGTAATTGTCTGTATGTAAGTGTCTTTATGTAAGAGTCTGTATGTAAGTGTCTGTATGTAAGTGTCTAAGTGTCTGTATGTAAGTGTCTTTATGTAAGAGTCTGTATGTAAGTGTCTGTATGTAAGTGTCTAAGTGTCTGTATGTAAGGGTCTGTATGTAAGTGTCTGTATGTAAGTGTCTGTATGTAAGTGTCTGTATGTAAGTGTTTGTATGTAAGTGTCTGTATGTAAGTGTCTCAGTGTCTGTTTGTGTCAGTATGTAAGTGTCTGTATGTAAGTGTCTGTATGTAAGTGTGTGTATGTAAGTGTCTGTATGTGTCTGTATGTAAGTGTCTCAGTGTCTGTATGTAAATGTCTTTATGTAAGTGTCTGTATGTAAGTGTATGTATGTAAGTGTCTGTATGTAAGTCTCAGTGTCTGTATGTCAGTGTGTGTTTGTAAGTGTCTGTATGTAAGTGTCTGTATGTTAAGTGTTTATATGTAAGTGTCTGTATCTGAATATCTCAGTGTCTGTATGTAAGTGTCTGTATGTAAGTGTCTGTATGTAATTGTCTCAGTGTCTGTATGTAAGTGTCTGTATGTAAGTTTCTGTATGTAAGTGTCTGTATGTAAGTGTCTCAGTGTCTGTATGTAAGTGTCTGTATGTAAGTGTCTGTATGTAAGTATCTGTATGTAAATGTCTGTGTGTAAGTGTCTGTATGTAAGTGTCTTAGTGTCTGTATGTAAGTGTCTGTATGTAAGTGTCTGTATGTGTCTGTATGTAAGTGTCTGTATGTAAGTGTCTGTATGTAAGTGTCTGTATGTAAGTGGCTGTATGTAAGTGTCTGTAAGTGTCTATATGTAAGTATCTGTATGTAAGTGTCTGTATGTAAGTTTCTGTATGTAAGTGTATGTTTGTAAGTGTCTGTATGTAAGTGTCTGTATGTAAGTGCCTGTTTGTAAGTGCCTGTATGTAAGTGTCTGTATGTAAGTGCCTCAGTGTCTGTATGTAAGTGTCTGTATGTAAGTGTCTCAGTGTCTGTATGTAAGTGTCTGTATGTAAGTGTCTCAGTGTCTGTATGTAAGTGTCTGTATGTAAGTGCCTGTATGTAAATGTCTCAGTGTCTGTATGTAAGTGTATGTAAGCGTTTGTATGTCAGTGTCTATGTAAGTGTCTCAGTGTCTGTATGTAAGTGTCTGTATGTAAGTGTCTGTATGTAAGTGTCTTAGTGTCTGTATGTAAGTGTCTGTATGTAATTGTCTGTGTGTAAGTGTTTTTATGTAAGAGTCTGTATGTAAGTGTCTGTATGTAAGTGTCTAAGTGTCTGTATGTAAGTGTCTTTATGTAAGAGTCTGTATGTAAGTGTCTCAGTGTCTGTAAGTAAGTGTCTGTATGTAAGCATCTGTATGTAAGTGTCTATGTAAGTGTCTCAGTGTCTGTATGTAAGTGTCTCAGTGTCTGTTTGTAAGTGTCTGTATGTAAGTGTCTCAGTGTCTGTATGTAAGTGTCTGTATGTAAGTGGCTGTATGTAAGTGTCTGTATGTAAGTGTCTCAGTGTCTGTATGTAAGTGTCTGTATGTTAGTGTCTCAGTGTCTGTATGTAAGTGTCTGTATGTAATTGTCTGTATGTAAGTGTCTGTATGTAAATGTCTCAGTGTCTGTATGTAAGTGTATGTAAGCATCTGTATGTAAGTGTCTATGTAAGTGTCTCAGTGTCTGTATGTAAGTGTCTGTATGTAAGTGTCTGTATGTAAGTGTCTTAGTGTCTGTATGTAAGTGTCTGTATGTAATTGTCTGTATGTAAGTGTCTTAATGTAAGAGTCTGTATGAAAGTGTCTGTATGTAAGTGTCTAAGTGTTTGCATGTAAGTGTCTTTATGTAAGAGTCTGTATGTAAGTGTCTGTATGTAAGTGTCTAAGTGTGTGTATGTAAGGGTCTGTATGTAAGTGTCTGTATGTAAGTGTCTCAGTGTCTGTTTGTGTCAGTATGTAAGTGTCTGTATGTAAGTGTCTATGTAAGTGTCTGTATGTAAGTGCCTGTATGTAAGTATCTGTATGTAAGTGTCTGTATGTAAGTTTCTGTATGTAACTGTCTCTATGTAAGTATCTGTATGTAAGTGTCTGTATGTCAGTGTCACAGTGTCAGTATGTAAGTGTCTGTATGTAAGTGTCTGTATGTAAGTGTCTGTATGTAAGTGTCTGTATGTAAGTGTCTCAGTGTCTGTATATAAGTGTCTCTATGTAAGCATCTGTATGTAAGTGTCTCAGTGTCTCTATGTAAGTGTCTGTATGTAAGTGTCTGTATGTAAGTGTCTCAGTGTCTGTATGTAAGTGTCTGTATGTAAGCGTTTGTATGTAAGTGTCTATGTAAGTGTCTCAGTGTCTTTATGTAAGTGTCTGTATGTAAGTGTCTCAGTGTCTGTATGTAAGTGTCTCAGTGTCTGTATGTAAGTGTCTGTATGTAAGTGTCTCAGTGTCTGCATGTAAGTGTCTGTATGTAAGTGTCTGTATGTAAGTGTCTGTATGTAAGTGTCTCAGTGTCTGTATGTAAGTGTCTGTATGTAAGTGTCTCAGTGTCTGTATGTAAGTGTCTGTATGTAAGTGTCTGTATGTAAATGTCTCAGTGTCTGTATGTAAGTGTATGTATGTAAGTGTCTGTATGTAAGTGTCTTAGTGTCTGTATGTAAGTGTCTGTATGTAATTGTCTGTATGTAAGTGTCTTTATGTAAGAGTCTGTATGTAAGGGTCTGTATGTAAGTGTCTCAGTGTCTGTATGTAAATGTCTGTATGTAAGTGTCTGTATGTAAGTGTCTTAGTGTCTGTATGTAAGTGTCTGTATGTAATTGTCTGTATGTAAGTGTCTTTATGTAAGAGTCTGTATGTAAGTGTCTGTATGTAAGTGTCTAAGTGTCTGTATGTAAGTGTCTTTATGTAAGAGTCTGTATGTAAGTGTCTGTATGTAAGTGTCTAAGTGTCTGTATGTAAGGGTCTGTATGTAAGTGTCTGTATGTAAGTGTCTGTGTGTAAGGGTCTATATGTAAGTGTTTGTATGTAAGTGTCTGTATGTAAGTGTCTCAGTGTCTGTTTGTGTCAGTATGTAAGTGTCTGTATGTAAGTGTCTATGTAAGTGTATGTATGTAAGTGCCTGTATGTAAGTGTCTGTATGTAAATGTGTGTATGTAAGTGTCTGTATGTAAGTGTCTGTATGTAAGTATCTCTATGTAAATGTCTGTGTGTAAGTGTCTGTATGTAAGTGTCTTAGTGTCTGTATGTAAGTGTCTGTATTTAAGTGTCTGTATGTGTCTGTATGTAAGTGTCTGTATGTAAGTGTCTGTATGTAAGTGTCTGTATGTAAGTGCCTGTTTGTAAGTGCCTGTATGTAAGTGTCTGTATGTAAGTGCCTCAGTGTCTGTATGTAAGTGTCTGTATGTAAGTGTCTCAGTGTCTGTATGTAAGTGTCTGTATGTAAGTGTCTCAGTGTCTGTATGTAAGTGTCTGTATGTAAGTGTCTGTATGTAAGTGTCTGTATGTAAATGTCTCAGTGTCTGTATGTAAGTGTATGTAAGCGTTTGTATGTCAGTGTCTATGTAAGTGTCTCAGTGTCTGTATGTAAGTGTCTGTATGTAAGTGTCTGTATGTAAGTGTCTTAGTGTCTGTATGTAAGTGTCTGTATGTAATTGTCTGTATGTAAGTGTCTGTATGTAAGTGTCTAAGTGTGTGTATGTAAGGGTCTGTATGTAAGTGTCTGTATGTAAGTGTCTCAGTGTCTGTTTGTGTCAGTATGTAAGTGTCTGTATGTAAGTGTCTATGTAAGTGTCTGTATGTAAGTGCCTGTATGTAAGTATCTGTATGTAAGTGTCTGTATGTAAGTTTCTGTATGTAACTGTCTCTATGTAAGTATCTGTATGTAAGTGTCTGTATGTCAGTGTCACAGTGTCAGTATGTAAGTGTCTGTATGTAAGTGTCTGTATGTAAGTGTCTGTATGTAAGTGTCTGTATGTAAGTGTCTCAGTGTCTGTATATAAGTGTCTCTATGTAAGCATCTGTATGTAAGTGTCTCAGTGTCTCTATGTAAGTGTCTGTATGTAAGTGTCTGTATGTAAGTGTCTCAGTGTCTGTATGTAAGTGTCTGTATGTAAGCGTTTGTATGTAAGTGTCTATGTAAGTGTCTCAGTGTCTTTATGTAAGTGTCTGTATGTAAGTGTCTCAGTGTCTGTATGTAAGTGTCTCAGTGTCTGTATGTAAGTGTCTGTATGTAAGTGTCTCAGTGTCTGCATGTAAGTGTCTGTATGTAAGTGTCTGTATGTAAGTGTCTGTATGTAAGTGTCTCAGTGTCTGTATGTAAGTGTCTGTATGTAAGTGTCTCAGTGTCTGTATGTAAGTGTCTGTATGTAAGTGTCTGTATGTAAATGTCTCAGTGTCTGTATGTAAGTGTATGTATGTAAGTGTCTGTATGTAAGTGTCTTAGTGTCTGTATGTAAGTGTCTGTATGTAATTGTCTGTATGTAAGTGTCTTTATGTAAGAGTCTGTATGTAAGGGTCTGTATGTAAGTGTCTCAGTGTCTGTATGTAAATGTATGTATGTAAGTGTCTGTATGTAAGTGTCTTAGTGTCTGTATGTAAGTGTCTGTATGTAATTGTCTGTATGTAAGTGTCTTTATGTAAGAGTCTGTATGTAAGTGTCTGTATGTAAGTGTCTAAGTGTCTGTATGTAAGTGTCTTTATGTAAGAGTCTGTATGTAAGTGTCTGTATGTAAGTGTCTAAGTGTCTGTATGTAAGGGTCTGTATGTAAGTGTCTGTATGTAAGTGTCTGTGTGTAAGGGTCTATATGTAAGTGTTTGTATGTAAGTGTCTGTATGTAAGTGTCTCAGTGTCTGTTTGTGTCAGTATGTAAGTGTCTGTATGTAAGTGTCTATGTAAGTGTATGTATGTAAGTGCCTGTATGTAAGTGTCTGTATGTAAGTGTGTGTATGTAAGTGTCTGTATGTAAGTGTCTGTATGTAAGTATCTCTATGTAAATGTCTGTGTGTAAGTGTCTGTATGTAAGTGTCTTAGTGTCTGTATGTAAGTGTCTGTATTTAAGTGTCTGTATGTGTCTGTATGTAAGTGTCTGTATGTAAGTGTCTGTATGTAAGTGTCTGTATGTAAGTGCCTGTTTGTAAGTGCCTGTATGTAAGTGTCTGTATGTAAGTGCCTCAGTGTCTGTATGTAAGTGTCTGTATGTAAGTGTCTCAGTGTCTGTATGTAAGTGTCTGTATGTAAGTGTCTCAGTGTCTGTATGTAAGTGTCTGTATGTAAGTGTCTGTATGTAAGTGTCTGTATGTAAATGTCTCAGTGTCTGTATGTAAGTGTATGTAAGCGTTTGTATGTCAGTGTCTATGTAAGTGTCTCAGTGTCTGTATGTAAGTGTCTGTATGTAAGTGTCTGTATGTAAGTGTCTTAGTGTCTGTATGTAAGTGTCTGTATGTAATTGTCTGTGTGTAAGTGTTTTTATGTAAGAGTCTGTATGTAAGTGTCTGTATGTAAGTGTCTAAGTGTCTGTATGTAAGTGTCTGTATGTAAGTGTCTGTATGTAAGTGTCTCAGTGTCTGCATGTAAGTGTCTGTATGTAAGTGTCTGTATGTAAGTGTCTGTATGTAAGTGTCTCAGTGTCTGTATGTAAGTGTCTGTATGTAAGTGTCTCAGTGTCTGTATGTAAGTGTCTGTATGTAAGTGTCTGTATGTAAATGTCTCAGTGTCTGTATGTAAGTGTATGTATGTAAGTGTCTGTATGTAAGTGTCTTAGTGTCTGTATGTAAGTGTCTGTATGTAATTGTCTGTATGTAAGTGTCTTTATGTAAGAGTCTGTATGTAAGGGTCTGTATGTAAGTGTCTAAGGGTCTGTATGTAAGTGTCTAAGTGTCTGTATGTAAGTGTCTTTATGTAAGAGTCTGTAAGTAAGTGTCTGTATGTAAGTGTCTCAGTGTCTGTATGTAAGTGTATGTAAGTGTCTGCATGTAAGTGTCTCAGTGTCTGTATGTAAATGTCTGTATGTAAGTGTCTGTATGTAAGTGTCTTAGTGTCTGTATGTAAGTGTCTGTATGTAATTGTCTGTATGTAAGTGTCTTTATGTAAGAGTCTGTATGTAAGTGTCTGTATGTAAGTGTCTAAGTGTCTGTATGTAAGTGTCTTTATGTAAGAGTCTGTATGTAAGTGTCTGTATGTAAGTGTCTAAGTGTCTGTATGTAAGGGTCTGTATGTAAGTGTCTGTATGTAAGTGTCTGTGTGTAAGGGTCTATATGTAAGTGTTTGTATGTAAGTGTCTGTATGTAAGTGTCTCAGTGTCTGTTTGTGTCAGTATGTAAGTGTCTGTATGTAAGTGTATATGTAAGTGTATGTATGTAAGTGCCTGTATGTAAGTGTCTGTATGTAAGTGTGTGTATGTAAGTGTCTGTATGTAAGTGTCTGTATGTAAGTATCTCTATGTAAATGTCTGTGTGTAAGTGTCTGTATGTAAGTGTCTTAGTGTCTGTATGTAAGTGTCTGTATGTAAGTGTCTGTATGTGTCTGTATGTAAGTGTCTGTATGTAAGTGTCTGTATGTAAGTGTCTGTATGTAAGTGCCTGTTTGTAAGTGCCTGTATGTAAGTGTCTGTATGTAAGTGCCTCAGTGTCTGTATGTAAGTGTCTGTATGTAAGTGTCTCAGTGTCTGTATGTAAGTGTCTGTATGTAAGTGTCTCAGTGTCTGTATGTAAGTGTCTGTATGTAAGTGTCTGTATGTAAGTGTCTGTATGTAAATGTCTCAGTGTCTGTATGTAAGTGTCTGTATGTAAGTGTCTGTATGTAAGTGTCTTAGTGTCTGTATGTAAGTGTCTGTATGTAATTTGCTGTGTGTAAGTGTTTTTATGTAAGAGTCTGTATGTAAGTGTCTGTATGTAAGTGTCTAAGTGTCTGTATGTAAGTGTCTTTATGTAAGAGTCTGTATGTGTCTCTATGTAAGTGTCTAAGTGTGTGTATGTAAGGGTCTGTATGTAAGTGTCTGTATGTAAGTGTCTCAGTGTCTGTATGTAAGTGTCTGTATGTAAGCATCTGTATGTAAGTGTCTATGTAAGTGTCTCAGTGTCTTTATTTAAGTGTCTGTATGTAAGTGTCTCAGTGTCTATATGTAAGTGTCTCAGTGTCTGTTTGTAAGTGTCTGTATGTAAGTGTCTCAGTGTCTGTATGTAAGTGTCTGTATGTAAGTGGCTGTATGTAAGTGTCTGTATGTAAGTGTCTCAGTGTCTGTATGTAAGTGTCTGTATGTTAGTGTCTCAGTGTCTGTATGTAAGTGTCTGTATGTAAGTGTCTGTATGTAAGTGTCTGTATGTAAATGTCTCAGTGTCTGTATGTAAGTGTATGTAAGCGTCTGTATGTAAGTGTCTATGTAAGTGTCTCAGTGTCTGTATGTAAGTGTCTGTATGTAAGTGTCTGTATGTAAGTGTCTTAGTGTCTGTATGTAAGTGTCTGTATGTAATTGTCTGTATGTAAGTGTCTTAATGTAAGAGTCTGTATGTAAGTGTCTGTATGTAAGTGTCTAAGTGTTTGTATGTAAGTGTCTTTATGTAAGAGTCTGTATGTAAGTGTCTGTATGTAAGTGTGTGTATGTAAGTGTCTGTATGTAAGTGTCTGTATGTAAGTATCTCTATGTAAATGTCTGTGTGTAAGTGTCTGTATGTAAGTGTCTTAGTGTCTGTATGTAAGTGTCTGTATTTAAGTGTCTGTATGTGTCTGTATGTAAGTGTCTGTATGTAAGTGTCTGTATGTAAGTGTCTGTATGTAAGTGCCTGTTTGTAAGTGCCTGTATGTAAGTGTCTGTATGTAAGTGCCTCAGTGTCTGTATGTAAGTGTCTGTATGTAAGTGTCTCAGTGTCTGTATGTAAGTGTCTGTATGTAAGTGTCTCAGTGTCTGTATGTAAGTGTCTGTATGTAAGTGTCTGTATGTAAGTGTCTGTATGTAAATGTCTCAGTGTCTGTATGTAAGTGTATGTAAGCGTTTGTATGTCAGTGTCTATGTAAGTGTCTCAGTGTCTGTATGTAAGTGTCTGTATGTAAGTGTCTGTATGTAAGTGTCTTAGTGTCTGTATGTAAGTGTCTGTATGTAATTGTCTGTGTGTAAGTGTTTTTATGTAAGAGTCTGTATGTAAGTGTCTGTATGTAAGTGTCTAAGTGTCTGTATGTAAGTGTCTGTATGTAAGTGTCTGTATGTAAGTGTCTCAGTGTCTGCATGTAAGTGTCTGTATGTAAGTGTCTGTATGTAAGTGTCTGTATGTAAGTGTCTCAGTGTCTGTATATAAGTGTCTGTATGTAAGTGTCTCAGTGTCTGTATGTAAGTGTCTGTATGTAAGTGTCTGTATGTAAATGTCTCAGTGTCTGTATGTAAGTGTATGTATGTAAGTGTCTGTATGTAAGTGTCTTAGTGTCTGTATGTAAGTGTCTGTATGTAATTGTCTGTATGTAAGTGTCTTTATGTAAGAGTCTGTATGTAAGGGTCTGTATGTAAGTGTCTAAGGGTCTGTATGTAAGTGTCTAAGTGTCTGTATGTAAGTGTCTTTATGTAAGAGTCTGTAAGTAAGTGTCTGTATGTAAGTGTCTCAGTGTCTGAATGTAAGTGTATGTAAGTGTCTGCATGTAAGTGTCTCAATGTCTGTATGTAAATGTCTGTATGTAAGTGTCTGTATGTAAGTGTCTTAGTGTCTGTATGTAAGTGTCTGTATGTAATTGTCTGTATGTAAGTGTCTTTATGTAAGAGTCTGTATGTAAGTGTCTGTATGTAAGTGTCTAAGTGTCTGTATGTAAGTGTCTTTATGTAAGAGTCTGTATGTAAGTGTCTGTATGTAAGTGTCTAAGTGTCTGTATGTAAGGGTCTGTATGTAAGTGTCTGTATGTAAGTGTCTGTGTGTAAGGGTCTATATGTAAGTGTTTGTATGTAAGTGTCTGTATGTAAGTGTCTCAGTGTCTGTTTGTGTCAGTATGTAAGTGTCTGTATGTAAGTGTCTATGTAAGTGTATGTATGTAAGTGCCTGTATGTAAGTGTCTGTATGTAAGTGTGTGTATGTAAGTGTCTGTATGTAAGTGTCTGTATGTAAGTATCTCTATGTAAATGTCTGTGTGTAAGTGTCTGTATGTAAGTGTCTTAGTGTCTGTATGTAAGTGTCTGTATTTAAGTGTCTGTATGTGTCTGTATGTAAGTGTCTGTATGTAAGTGTCTGTATGTAAGTGTCTGTATGTAAGTGCCTGTTTGTAAGTGCCTGTATGTAAGTGTCTGTATGTAAGAGCCTCAGTGTCTGTATGTAAGTGTCTGTATGTAAGTGTCTCAGTGTCTGTATGTAAGTGTCTGTATGTAAGTGTCTCAGTGTCTGTATGTAAGTGTCTGTATGTAAGTGTCTGTATGTAAGTGTCTGTATGTAAATGTCTCAGTGTCTGTATGTAAGTGTATGTAAGCGTTTGTATGTCAGTGTCTATGTAAGTGTCTCAGTGTCTGTATGTAAGTGTCTGTATGTAAATGTCTGTATGTAAGTGTCTTAGTGTCTGTATGTAAGTGTCTGTATGTAATTGTCTGTGTGTAAGTGTTTTTATGTAAGAGTCTGTATGTAAGTGTCTGTATGTAAGTGTCTAAGTGTCTGTATGTAAGTGTCTGTATGTAAGTGTCTGTATGTAAGTGTCTCAGTGTCTGCATGTAAGTGTCTGTATGTAAGTGTCTGTATGTAAGTGTCTGTATGTAAGTGTCTCAGTGTCTGTATGTAAGTGTCTGTATGTAAGTGTCTCAGTGTCTGTATGTAAGTGTCTGTATGTAAGTGTCTGTATGTAAATGTCTCAGTGTCTGTATGTAAGTGTATGTATGTAAGTGTCTGTATGTAAGTGTCTTAGTGTCTGTATGTAAGTGTCTGTATGTAATTGTCTGTATGTAAGTATCTTTATGTAAGAGTCTGTATGTAAGGGTCTGTATGTAAGTGTCTAAGGGTCTGTATGTAAGTGTCTAAGTGTCTGTATGTAAGTGTCTTTATGTAAGAGTCTGTAAGTAAGTGTCTGTATGTAAGTGTCTCAGTGTCTGTATGTAAGTGTATGTAAGTGTCTGCATGTAAGTGTCTCAGTGTCTGTATGTACATGTCTGTATGTAAGTGTCTGTATGTAAGTGTCTTAGTGTCTGTATGTAAGTGTCTGTATGTAATTGTCTGTATGTAAGTGTCTTTATGTAAGAGTCTGTATGTAAGTGTCTGTATGTAAGTGTCTAAGTGTCTGTATGTAAGTGTCTTTATGTAAGAGTCTGTATGTAAGTGTCTGTATGTAAGTGTCTAAGTGTCTGTATGTAAGGGTCTGTATGTAAGTGTCTGTATGTAAGTGTCTGTGTGTAAGGGTCTATATGTAAGTGTTTGTATGTAAGTGTCTGTATGTAAGTGTCTCAGTGTCTGTTTGTGTCAGTATGTAAGTGTCTGTATGTAAGTGTATATGTAAGTGTATGTATGTAAGTGCCTGTATGTAAGTGTCTGTATGTAAGTGTGTGTATGTAAGTGTCTGTATGTAAGTGTCTGTATGTAAGTATCTCTATGTAAATGTCTGTGTGTAAGTGTCTGTATGTAAGTGTCTTAGTGTCTGTATGTAAGTGTCTGTATGTGTCTGTATGTAAGTGTCTGTATGTAAGTGTCTGTATGTAAGTGTCTGTATGTAAGTGCCTGTTTGTAAGTGCCTGTATGTAAGTGTCTGTATGTAAGTGCCTCAGTGTCTGTATGTAAGTGTCTGTATGTAAGTGTCTCAGTGTCTGTATGTAAGTGTCTGTATGTAAGTGTCTCAGTGTCTGTATGTAAGTGTCTGTATGTAAGTGTCTGTATGTAAGTGTCTGTATGTAAATGGCTCAGTGTCTGTATGTAAGTGTATGTAAGCGTTTGTATGTCAGTGTCTATGTAAGTGTCTCAGTGTCTGTATGTAAGTGTCTGTATGTAAGTGTCTGTATGTAAGTGTCTTAGTGTCTGTATGTAAGTGTCTGTATGTAATTTGCTGTGTGTAAGTGTTTTTATGTAAGAGTCTGTATGTAAGTGTCTGTATGTAAGTGTCTAAGTGTCTGTATGTAAGTGTCTTTATGTAAGAGTCTGTATGTGTCTCTATGTAAGTGTCTAAGTGTGTGTATGTAAGGGTCTGTATGTAAGTGTCTGTATGTAAGTGTCTCAGTGTCTGTATGTAAGTGTCTGTATGTAAGCATCTGTATGTAAGTGTCTATGTAAGTGTCTCAGTGTCTTTATGTAAGTGTCTGTATGTAAGTGTCTCAGTGTCTGTATGTAAGTGTCTCAGTGTCTGTTTGTAAGTGTCTGTATGTAAGTGTCTCAGTGTCTGTATGTAAGTGTCTGTATGTAAGTGGCTGTATGTAAGTGTCTGTATGTAAGTGTCTCAGTGTCTGTATGTAAGTGTCTGTATGTTAGTGTCTCAGTGTCTGTATGTAAGTGTCTGTATGTAAGTGTCTGTATGTAAGTGTCTGTATGTAAATGTCTCAGTGTCTGTATGTAAGTGTATGTAAGCGTCTGTATGTAAGTGTCTATGTAAGTGTCTCAGTGTCTGTATGTAAGTGTCTGTATGTAAGTGTCTGTATGTAAGTGTCTTAGTGTCTGTATGTAAGTGTCTGTATGTAATTGTCTGTATGTAAGTGTCTTAATGTAAGAGTCTGTATGTAAGTGTCTGTATGTAAGTGTCTAAGTGTTTGTATGTAAGTGTCTTTATGTAAGAGTCTGTATGTAAGTGTCTGTATGTAAGTGTGTGTATGTAAGTGTCTGTATGTAAGTGTCTGTATGTAAGTATCTCTATGTAAATGTCTGTGTGTAAGTGTCTGTATGTAAGTGTCTTAGTGTCTGTATGTAAGTGTCTGTATTTAAGTGTCTGTATGTGTCTGTATGTAAGTGTCTGTATGTAAGTGTCTGTATGTAAGTGTCTGTATGTAAGTGCCTGTTTGTAAGTGCCTGTATGTAAGTGTCTGTATGTAAGTGCCTCAGTGTCTGTATGTAAGTGTCTGTATGTAAGTGTCTCAGTGTCTGTATGTAAGTGTCTGTATGTAAGTGTCTCAGTGTCTGTATGTAAGTGTCTGTATGTAAGTGTCTGTATGTAAGTGTCTGTATGTAAATGTCTCAGTGTCTGTATGTAAGTGTATGTAAGCGTTTGTATGTCAGTGTCTATGTAAGTGTCTCAGTGTCTGTATGTAAGTGTCTGTATGTAAGTGTCTGTATGTAAGTGTCTTAGTGTCTGTATGTAAGTGTCTGTATGTAATTGTCTGTGTGTAAGTGTTTTTATGTAAGAGTCTGTATGTAAGTGTCTGTATGTAAGTGTCTAAGTGTCTGTATGTAAGTGTCTGTATGTAAGTGTCTGCATGTAAGTGTCTCAGTGTCTGCATGTAAGTGTCTGTATGTAAGTGTCTGTATGTAAGTGTCTGTATGTAAGTGTCTCAGTGTCTGTATGTAAGTGTCTGTATGTAAGTGTCTCAGTGTCTGTATGTAAGTGTCTGTATGTAAGTGTCTGTATGTAAATGTCTCAGTGTCTGTATGTAAGTGTATGTATGTAAGTGTCTGTATGTAAGTGTCTTAGTGTCTGTATGTAAGTGTCTGTATGTAATTGTCTGTATGTAAGTGTCTTTATGTAAGAGTCTGTATGTAAGGGTCTGTATGTAAGTGTCTAAGGGTCTGTATGTAAGTGTCTAAGTGTCTGTATGTAAGTGTCTTTATGTAAGAGTCTGTAAGTAAGTGTCTGTATGTAAGTGTCTCAGTGTCTGAATGTAAGTGTATGTAAGTGTCTGCATGTAAGTGTCTCAATGTCTGTATGTAAATGTCTGTATGTAAGTGTCTGTATGTAAGTGTCTTAGTGTCTGTATGTAAGTGTCTGTATGTAATTGTCTGTATGTAAGTGTCTTTATGTAAGAGTCTGTATGTAAGTGTCTGTATGTAAGTGTCTAAGTGTCTGTATGTAAGTGTCTTTATGTAAGAGTCTGTATGTAAGTGTCTGTATGTAAGTGTCTAAGTGTCTGTATGTAAGGGTCTGTATGTAAGTGTCTGTATGTAAGTGTCTGTGTGTAAGGGTCTATATGTAAGTGTTTGTATGTAAGTGTCTGTATGTAAGTGTCTCAGTGTCTGTTTGTGTCAGTATGTAAGTGTCTGTATGTAAGTGTCTATGTAAGTGTATGTATGTAAGTGCCTGTATGTAAGTGTCTGTATGTAAGTGTGTGTATGTAAGTGTCTGTATGTAAGTGGCTGTATGTAAGTATCTCTATGTAAATGTCTGTGTGTAAGTGTCTGTATGTAAGTGTCTTAGTGTCTGTATGTAAGTGTCTGTATTTAAGTGTCTGTATGTGTCTGTATGTAAGTGTCTGTATGTAAGTGTCTGTATGTAAGTGTCTGTATGTAAGTGCCTGTTTGTAAGTGCCTGTATGTAAGTGTCTGTATGTAAGTGCCTCAGTGTCTGTATGTAAGTGTCTGTATGTAAGTGTCTCAGTGTCTGTATGTAAGTGTCTGTATGTAAGTGTCTCAGTGTCTGTATGTAAGTGTCTGTATGTAAGTGTCTGTATGTAAGTGTCTGTATGTAAATGTCTCAGTGTCTGTATGTAAGTGTATGTAAGCGTTTGTATGTCAGTGTCTATGTAAGTGTCTCAGTGTCTGTATGTAAGTGTCTGTATGTAAATGTCTGTATGTAAGTGTCTTAGTGTCTGTATGTAAGTGTCTGTATGTAATTGTCTGTGTGTAAGTGTTTTTATGTAAGAGTCTGTATGTAAGTGTCTGTATGTAAGTGTCTAAGTGTCTGTATGTAAGTGTCTGTATGTAAGTGTCTGTATGTAAGTGTCTCAGTGTCTGCATGTAAGTGTCTGTATGTAAGTGTCTGTATGTAAGTGTCTGTATGTAAGTGTCTCAGTGTCTGTATGTAAGTGTCTGTATGTAAGTGTCTCGGTGTCTGTATGTAAGTGTCTGTATGTAAGTGTCTGTATGTAAATGTCTCAGTGTCTGTATGTAAGTGTATGTATGTAAGTGTCTGTATGTAAGTGTCTTAGTGTCTGTATGTAAGTGTCTGTATGTAATTGTCTGTATGTAAGTGTCTTTATGTAAGAGTCTGTATGTAAGGGTCTGTATGTAAGTGTCTAAGGGTCTGTATGTAAGTGTCTAAGTGTCTGTATGTAAGTGTCTTTATGTAAGAGTCTGTAAGTAAGTGTCTGTATGTAAGTGTCTCAGTGTCTGTATGTAAGTGTATGTAAGTGTCTGCATGTAAGTGTCTCAGTGTCTGTATGTAAATGTCTGTATGTAAGTGTCTGTATGTAAGTGTCTTAGTGTCTGTATGTAAGTGTCTGTATGTAATTGTCTGTATGTAAGTGTCTTTATGTAAGAGTCTGTATGTAAGTGTCTGTATGTAAGTGTCTAAGTGTCTGTATGTAAGTGTCTTTATGTAAGAGTCTGTATGTAAGTGTCTGTATGTAAGTGTCTAAGTGTCTGTATGTAAGGGTCTGTATGTAAGTGTCTGTATGTAAGTGTCTGTGTGTAAGGGTCTATATGTAAGTGTTTGTATGTAAGTGTCTGTATGTAAGTGTCTCAGTGTCTGTTTGTGTCAGTATGTAAGTGTCTGTATGTAAGTGTATATGTAAGTGTATGTATGTAAGTGCCTGTATGTAAGTGTGTGTATGTAAGTGTCTGTATGTAAGTGTCTGTATGTAAGTATCTCTATGTAAATGTCTGTGTGTAAGTGTCTGTATGTAAGTGTCTTAGTGTCTGTATGTAAGTGTCTGTATGTAAGTGTCTGTATGTGTCTGTATGTAAGTGTCTGTATGTAAGTGTCTGTATGTAAGTGTCTGTATGTAAGTGCCTGTTTGTAAGTGCCTGTATGTAAGTGTCTGTATGTAAGTGCCTCAGTGTCTGTATGTAAGTGTCTGTATGTAAGTGTCTCAGTGTCTGTATGTAAGTGTCTGTATGTAAGTGTCTCAGTGTCTGTATGTAAGTGTCTGTATGTAAGTGTCTGTATGTAAGTGTCTGTATGTAAATGTCTCAGTGTCTGTATGTAAGTGTATGTAAGCGTTTGTATGTCAGTGTCTATGTAAGTGTCTCAGTGTCTGTATGTAAGTGTCTGTATGTAAGTGTCTGTATGTAAGTGTCTTAGTGTCTGTATGTAAGTGTCTGTATGTAATTGTCTGTGTGTAAGTGTTTTTATGTAAGAGTCTGTATGTAAGTGTCTGTATGTAAGTGTCTAAGTGTCTGTATGTAAGTGTCTTTATGTAAGAGTCTGTATGTGTCTCTATGTAAGTGTCTAAGTGTGTGTATGTAAGGGTCTGTATGTAAGTGTCTGTATGTAAGTGTCTCAGTGTCTGTATGTAAGTGTCTGTATGTAAGCATCTGTATGTAAGTGTCTATGTAAGTGTCTCAGTGTCTTTATGTAAGTGTCTGTATGTAAGTGTCTCAGTGTCTGTATGTAAGTGTCTCAGTGTCTGTTTGTAAGTGTCTGTATGTAAGTGTCTCAGTGTCTGTATGTAAGTGTCTGTATGTAAGTGGCTGTATGTAAGTGTCTGTATGTAAGTGTCTCAGTGTCTGTATGTAAGTGTCTGTATGTTAGTGTCTCAGTGTCTGTATGTAAGTGTCCGTATGTAAGTGTCTGTATGTAAGTGTCTGTATGTAAATGTCTCAGTGTCTGTATGTAAGTGTATGTAAGCGTCTGTATGTAAGTGTCTATGTAAGTGTCTCAGTGTCTGTATGTAAGTGTCTGTATGTAAGTGTCTGTATGTAAGTGTCTTAGTGTCTGTATGTAAGTGTGTATGTAATTGTCTGTATGTAAGTGTCTTAATGTAAGAGTCTGTATGTAAGTGTCTGTATGTAAGTGTCTAAGTGTTCGTATGTAAGTGTCTTTATGTAAGAGTCTGTATGTAAGTGTCTGTATGTAAGTGTCTAAGTGTGTGTATGTAAGGGTCTGTATGTAAGTGTCTGTATGTAAGTGTCTCAGTGTCTGTTTGTGTCAGTATGTAAGTGTCTGTATGTAAGTGTCTATGTAAGTGTCTGTATGTAAGTGTCTCAGTGTCTGTATGTAAGTGTCTCAGTGTCTGTTTGTAAGTGTCTGTATGTAAGTGTCTCAGTGTCTGTATGTAAGTGGCTGTATGTAAGTGTCTGTATGTAAGTGTCTCAGTGTCTGTATGTAAGTGTCTGTATGTTAGTGTCTCAGTGTCTGTATGTAAGTGTCTGTATGTAAGTGTCTGTATGTAAGTGTCTGTATGTAAATGTCTCAGTGTCTGTATGTAAGTGTATGTAAGCGTCTGTATGTAAGTGTCTATGTAAGTGTCTCAGTGTCTGTATGTAAGTGTCTGTATGTAAGTGTCTGTATGTAAGTGTCTTAGTGTCTGTATGTAAGTGTCTGTATGTAATTGTCTGTATGTAAGTGTCTTAATGTAAGAGTCTGTATGTAAGTGTCTGTATGTAAGTGTCTAAGTGTTTGTATGTAAGTGTCTTTATGTAAGAGTCTGTATGTAAGTGTCTGTATGTAAGTGTCTAAGTGTGTGTATGTAAGGGTCTGTATGTAAGTGTCTGTATGTAAGTGTCTCAGTGTCTGTTTGTGTCAGTATGTAAGTGTCTGTATGTAAGTGTCTATGTAAGTGTCTGTATGTAAGTGCCTGTATGTAAGTATCTGTATGTAAGTGTCTGTATGTAAGTTTCTGTATGTAACTATCTCTATGTAAGTATCTGTATGTAAGTGTCTGTATGTCAGTGTCACAGTGTCAGTATGTAAGTGTCTGTATGTAAGTGTCTGTATGTAAGTGTCTGTATGTAAGTGTCTGTATGTAAGTGTCTCAGTGTCTGTATATAAGTGTCTCTATGTAAGCATCTGTATGTAAGTGTCTCAGTGTCTCTATGTAAGTGTCTGTATGTAAGTGTCTGTATGTAAGTGTCTCAGTGTCTGTATGTAAGTGTCTGTATGTAAGTGTCTCAGTGTCTGCATGTAAGTGTCTGTATGTAAGTGTCTGTATGTAAGTGTCTGTATGTAAGTGTCTCAGTGTCTGTATGTAAGTGTCTGAGTGTCTGTATGTAATTGTTTGTATGTAAGTGTCTGTATGTAAATGTCTCAGTGTCTGTATGTAAGTGTATGTATGTAAGTGTCTGTATGTAAGTGTCTTAGTGTCTGTATGTAAGTGTCTGTATGTAATTGTCTGTATGTAAGTGTCTTTATGTAAGAGTCTGTATGTAAGGGTCTGTATGTAAGTGTCTAAGGGTCTGTATGTAAGTGTCTAAGTGTCTGTATGTAAGTGTCTTTATGTAAGAGTCTGTAAGTAAGTGTCTGTATGTAAGTGTCTCAGTGTCTGTATGTAAGTGTATGTAAGTGTCTGCATGTAAGTGTCTCAGTGTCTGTATGTAAATGTCTGTATGTAAGTGTCTGTATGTAAGTGTCTTAGTGTCTGTATGTAAGTGTCTGTATGTAATTGTCTGTATGTAAGTGTCTTTATGTAAGAGTCTGTATGTAAGTGTCTGTATGTAAGTGTCTAAGTGTCTGTATGTAAGTGTCTTTATGTAAGAGTCTGTATGTAAGTGTCTGTATGTAAGTGTCTAAGTGTCTGTATGTAAGGGTCTGTATGTAAGTGTCTGTATGTAAGTGTCTGTGTGTAAGGGTCTATATGTAAGTGTTTGTATGTAAGTGTCTGTATGTAAGTGTCTCAGTGTCTGTTTGTGTCAGTATGTAAGTGTCTGTATGTAAGTGTCTATGTAAGTGTATGTATGTAAGTGCCTGTATGTAAGTGTCTGTATGTAAGTGTGTGTATGTAAGTGTCTGTATGTAAGTGTCTGTATGTAAGTATCTCTATGTAAATGTCTGTGTAAGTGTCTGTATGTAAGTGTCTTAGTGTCTGTATGTAAGTGTCTGTATGTAAGTGTCTGTATGTGTCTGTATGTAAGTGTCTGTATGTAAGTGTCTGTATGTAAGTGTCTGTATGTAAGTGTCTGTATGTAAGTGGCTGTATGTAAGTGTCTGTAAGTGTCTGTATGTAAGTATCTGTATGTAACTGTCTGTATGTAAGTTTCTGTATGTAAGTGTTTCTATGTAAGTATCTGTATGTAAGTGTCTGTATGTCAGTGTCACAGTGTCAGTATGTAACTGTCTGTATGTAAGTGTCTGTATGTAATTGTCTGTATGTAAGTGTCTGTATGTAAGTGTCTGTATGTAAATGTCTCAGTGTCTGTATGTAAGTGTCTGTATGTAAGCGTCTGTATGTAAGTGTCTCAGTGTCTGTATGTAAGCGTCTGTATGTAAGTGTCTATGTAAGTGTCTCAGTGTCTTTATGTAAATGTCTGTATGTAAGTGTCTCAGTGTCTGTATGTGTCTCAGTGTCTGTATGTAAGTGTCTGTATGTAAGTGTCTCAGTGTCTGTATGTAAGTGTCTGTATGTAAGTGTCTGTATGTAAGTGTGTGTGTATGTAAGTGTCTGTATGTAAGTGTCTCAGTGTCTGTATGTAAGTGTCTGTATGTAAGTGTCTCAGTGTCTGTATGTAAGTGTCTGTATGTAAGTGTCTTAGTGTCTGTATGTAAGTGTCTGTATGTAATTGTCTGTATGTAAGTGTCTTTATGTAATAGTCTGTATGTAAGTGTCTGTATGTAAGTGTCTAAGTGTCTGTATGTAAGTGTCTTTATGTAAGAGTCTGTATGTAAGTGTCTGTATGTAAGTGTCTAAGTGTCTGTATGTAAGGGTCTGTATGTAAGTGTCTGTATGTAAGTGTCTGTATGTAAGTGTCTGTATGTAAGTGTTTGTATGTAAGTGTCTGTATGTAAGTGTCTCAGTGTCTGTTTGTGTCAGTATGTAAGTGTCTGTATGTAAGTGTCTGTATGTAAGTGTGTGTATGTAAGTGTCTGTATGTGTCTGTATGTAAGTGTCTCAGTGTCTGTATGTAAATGTCTTTATGTAAGTGTCTGTATGTAAGTGTCTGTATGTAAGTGTCTGTATGTAAGTCTCAGTGTCTGTATGTCAGTGTGTGGTTGTAAGTGTCTGTATGTAAGTGTCTGTATGTTAAGTGTTTATATGTAAGTGTCTGTATCTGAATATCTCAGTGTCTGTATGTAAGTGTCTGTATGTAAGTGTCTGTATGTAATTGTCTCAGTGTCTGTATGTAAGTGTCTGTATGTAAGTTTCTGTATGTAAGTGTCTGTATGTAAGTGTCTGTATGTTAAGTGTCTGTATGTAAGTGTCTGTATGTAAGTATCTCAGTGTCTGTATGTAAGTTTCTGTATGTAAGTGTCTGTATGTAAGTGTCTCAGTGTCTGTATGTAAGTGTCTGTATGTAAGTGTCTGTATGTAAGTATCTGTATGTAAATGTCTGTGTGTAAGTGTCTGTATGTAAGTGTCTTAGTGTCTGTATGTAAGTGTCTGTATGTAAGTGTCTGTATGTGTCTGTATGTAAGTGTCTGTATGTAAGTGTCTGTATGTAAGTGTCTGTATGTAAGTGGCTGTATGTAAGTGTCTGTAAGTGTCTATATGTAAGTATCTGTATGTAAGTGTCTATATGTAAGTTTCTGTATGTAAGTGTCTGTATGTAAGTGTCTTAGTGTCTGTATGTAAGTGTCTGTATGTAATTGTCTGTATGTAAGTGTCTTTATGTAAGTCTGTATGTAAGTGTCTGTATGTAAGTGTCTAAGTGTCTGTATGTAAGTGTCTTTATGTAAGAGTCTGTATGTAAGTGTCTGTATGTAAGTGTCTAAGTGTCTGTATGTAAGGGTCTGTATGTAAGTGTCTGTATGTAAGTGTCTGTATGTAAGTGTCTGTATGTAAGTGTTTGTATGTAAGTGTCTGTATGTAAGTGTCTCAGTGTCTGTTTGTGTCAGTATGTAAGTGTCTGTATGTAAGTGTCTGTATGTAAGTGTGTGTATGTAAGTGTCTGTATGTGTCTGTATGTAAGTGTCTCAGTGTCTGTATGTAAATGTCTGTATGTAAGTGTCTGTATGTAAGTGTCTGTATGTAAGTCTCAGTGTCTGTATGTCAGTGTGTGGTTGTAAGTGTCTGTATGTAAGTGTCTGTATGTTAAGTGTTTATATGTAAGTGTCTGTATCTGAATATCTCAGTGTCTGTATGTAAGTGTCTGTATGTAAGTGTCTGTATGTAATTGTCTCAGTGTCTGTATGTAAGTGTCTGTATGTAAGTATCTCAGTGTCTGTATGTAAGTTTCTGTATGTAAGTGTCTGTATGTAAGTGTCTCAGTGTCTGTATGTAAGTGTCTGTATGTAAGTGTCTGTATGTAAGTATCTGTATGTAAATGTCTGTGTGTAAGTGTCTGTATGTAAGTGTCTTAGTGTCTGTATGTAAGTGTCTGTATGTGTCTGTATGTAAGTGTCTGTATGTAAGTGTCTGTATGTAAGTGTCTGTATGTAAGTGGCTGTATGTAAGTGTCTGTAAGTGTCTATATGTAAGTATCTGTATGTAAGTGTCTATATGTAAGTTTCTGTATGTAAGTGTATGTTTGTAAGTGTCTGTATGTAAGTGTCTGTATGTAAGTGCCTGTTTGTAAGTGCCTGTATGTAAGTGTCTGTATGTAAGTGCCTCAGTGTCTGTATGTAAGTGTATGTATGTAAGTGTCTCAGTGTCTGTATGTAAGTGTCTGTATGTAAGCTTCTGTATGTAAGTGTCTGTAAGTAGTGTCTCTATATAAGTGTCTCAGTGTCTGTATGTAAGTGTCTGTATGTAAGTGTCTCAGTGTCTGTATGTAAGTGTCTGTATGTAAGTGTCTGTATGTAAGTGTCTGTATGTAAATGTCTCAGTGTCTGTATGTAAGTGTATGTAAGCGTTTGTATGTCAGTGTCTATGTAAGTGTCTCAGTGTCTGTATGTAAGTGTCTGTATGTAAGTGTCTGTATGTAAGTGTCTTAGTGTCTGTATGTAAGTGTCTGTATGTAATTGTCTGTGTGTAAGTGTTTTTAAGTAAGAGTCTGTATGTAAGTGTCTGTATGTAAGTGTCTCAGTGTCTGTATGTAAGTGTCTGTATGTAAGCATCTGTATGTAAGTGTCTATGTAAGTGTCTCAGTGTCTTTATGTAAGTGTCTGTATGTAAGTGTCTCAGTGTCTGTATGTAAGTGTCTCAGTGTCTGTTTGTAAGTGTCTGTATGTAAGTGTCTCAGTGTCTGTATGTAAGTGTCTGTATGTAAGTGGCTGTATGTAAGTGTCTGTATGTAAGTGTCTCAGTGTCTGTATGTAAGTGTCTGTATGTTAGTGTCTCAGTGTCTGTATGTAAGTGTCTGTATGTAAGTGTCTGTATGTAAGTGTTTGTATGTAAATGTCTCAGTGTCTGTATGTAAGTGTATGTAAGCGTCTGTATGTAAGTGTCTATGTAAGTGTCTCAGTGTCTGTATGTAAGTGTCTGTATGTAAGTGTCTGTATGTAAGTGTCTTAGTGTCTGTATATAAGTGTCTGTATGTAATTGTCTGTATGTAAGTGTCTTAATGTAAGAGTCTGTATGTAAGTGTCTGTATGTAAGTGTCTAAGTGTTTGTATGTAAGTGTCTTTATGTAAGAGTCTGTATGTAAGTGTCTGTATGTAAGTGTCTAAGTGTGTGTATGTAAGGGTCTGTATGTAAGTGTCTGTATGTAAGTGTCTCAGTGTCTGTGTCAGTATGTAAGTGTCTGTATGTAAGTGTCTATGTAAGTGTCTGTATGTAAGTGCCTGTATGTAAGTATCTGTATGTAAGTGTCTGTATGTAAGTTTCTGTATGTAACTGTCTCTATGTAAGTATCTGTATGTAAGTGTCTGTATGTCAGTGTCACAGTGTCAGTATGTAAGTGTCTGTATGTAAGTGTCTGTATGTAAGTGTCTCAGTGTCTGTATGTAAGTGTCTCAGTGTCTGTATGTAAGTGTCTGTATGTAAGTGTCTCAGTGTCTGCATGTAAGTGTCTGTATGTAAGTGTCTGTATGTAAGTGTCTGTATGTAAGTGTCTCAGTGTCTGTATGTAAGTGTCTGTATGTAAGTGTCTCAGTGTCTGTATGTAAGTGTCTGTATGTAAGTGTCTGTATGTAAATGTCTCAGTGTCTGTATGTAAGTGTATGTATGTAAGTGTCTGTATGTAAGTGTCTTAGTGTCTGTATGTAAGTGTCTGTATGTAATTGTCTGTATGTAAGTGTCTTTATGTAAGAGTCTTTATGTAAGGGTCTGTATGTAAGTGTCTAAGGGTCTGTATGTAAGTGTCTAAGTGTCTGTATGTAAGTGTCTTTATGTAAGAGTCTGTAAGTAAGTGTCTGTATGTAAGTGTCTCAGTGTCTGTATGTAAGTGTATGTAAGTGTCTGCATGTAAGTGTCTCAGTGTCTGTATGTAAATGTCTGTATGTAAGTGTCTGTATGTAAGTGTCTTAGTGTCTGTATGTAAGTGTCTGTATGTAATTGTCTGTATGTAAGTGTCTTTATGTAAGAGTCTGTATGTAAGTGTCTGTATGTAAGTGTCTAAGTGTCTGTATGTAAGTGTCTTTATGTAAGAGTCTGTATGTAAGTGTCTGTATGTAAGTGTCTAAGTGTCTGTATGTAAGGGTCTGTATGTAAGTGTCTGTATGTAAGTGTCTGTGTGTAAGGGTCTATATGTAAGTGTTTGTATGTAAGTGTCTGTATGTAAGTGTCTCAGTGTCTGTTTGTGTCAGTATGTAAGTGTCTGTATGTAAGTGTCTATGTAAGTGTATGTATGTAAGTGCCTGTATGTAAGTGTCTGTATGTAAGTGTGTGTATGTAAGTGTCTGTATGTAAGTGTCTGTATGTAAGTATCTCTATGTAAATGTCTGTGTGTAAGTGTCTGTATGTATGTCCGGCAAAACAACCCCCTACCTCCTCGCGGTGCCGGACGGGCAACTCTGTCGTGGACAGTGCTGTGGGGGGAGTTCCAATTTTGATTGGCTCCTCCCCTCATGGCATATGTGTCCACCACAGGGGCTAAACGGGGGCTCTGGACGGGCGCGAGGGGCTGGTAACCCCTCCACCTTCAATTAATTACCACAAAACCACGAATTAAAGTGAAATATGTAACAACTAAGCTTGTGCCGGAGGCCCCGGGGGGCCAGGCGTCTATGACGTCTCCTGGCCAAACCCCAATTGGCGGAGCCAGGAGATTGAATACCTACCCTCGGGGCTACTCCAGAAACAACGAAAAGCCACTACGGGTGGCCACGTGGAATGTTCGAACGCTCACTGCAGAGGAGAGGCTGCCACTCCTCTGTCGGGAGCTGGACCGGTACCGCCTGGATCTATGCGGCATTCAGGAGGTCCGGTGGACCGGCTCTGGCTCCTGCCACCATGAGGGGTGGACAGTCCTCTACTCGGGGCAGCAGACTGCCAAACAACAGGGTGTGGGTCTTCTTTTGAACAAAAGAATGAAGGGGGCGTGGGAGCGTGGCGGTGAGGTGTGGGAAGCTGTAAGCCCCAGGCTACTTTGGGCTCGCCTTCCCATCAACCGGAGGCGAGGAATGGTGGTCGTGGTTACTTATGCCCCCACCGAAGATGAACATCCGTGGAGGGATGCAGGCAAAGCCGATGAGTCAGATGCCTTCTATGACCTCCTGTCACAGGTGCTGGCTAAAGTGGCCCCTCGGGATAGAGTCATCATGCTGGGTGACTTCAATGCCCGAGTTGGTCATGATACTGGCACCTGGTCTGGAGTGATTGGAGGGCATGGGCCAGATCAGCTCAATAACAACGGTAGGAGGCTGCTAGATTTTTGTGCAGCCCATGGGCTTGTAATTACCAACACGCTGTTCCGGCATCGGCGCATCCACACAACATCATGGATGCATGCCGGGTCCAAGCAAGAACATCTGCTGGACTACATAGTGACGGACCAGCGAATGCGAGCCCATGTCCTTGACACCAGGACCTACCGTGGAGCTGATCTGCCCTCTGACCATCGACTAGTCATCTGTAAGATGCGCCTGCCATTCTTCCACTCCGGTGGTGGGTGTACACCCAGGACCCCATTCCAACCTAAAGTGGCCTGGTCTCAGTTATCTGATGAAAGTTGCAAGCGAGAATTTCATCATCGCTTGCGGCTGGGATTGGCATCGTCCCCGACTCCTCCTGATGTCGAGGGAAAATGGGCGAGGTTTAGGACTGTGACTCATGCAGCTGCAATGGCTGCTTTGGGTACGCGGTCCAGACCTCCCCAGACACCCTGGATGACAGAGGAGTTGTTCAGGATGGTTGAGAAAAAGCGACAGGCCCACTGTCATCGGCTACAGAATCCCACGTCAGAGAATGAGGAGGCTTACCGCAGCCTTCGCTCGGAGGTTCGGAGAGCCGTGAGGCGCTGCAAGGATGGGTGGTGGTCGCGGGTTGCTGAGGAGATGGAGTCTGCCTCAGTGGCCCGTGATCACAAATCGCTATTTAACTCCATCAAAAAAGTAACCTGCAGCGCCACACCTATTACCATCATTAGGGGAAAAAACGGTGATCCAATTTCCGACCCCCAGGAACAGGTTCGCAGATTTGCTGAGCATTTCTGTGAGGTCCTGGGGGAGGGAAAATCCCACAGCCAGGAAAACATCGTGGCACAAAGTGAGGATGACCCTGCTGAGGCTGCGGTGCCTCAAATATTGGATGAAGTCACCCCCTGTGAGTGGCTGGCTGAGGTGCCATCTGCTGAGGAAGTATTGAAGGCGATCCGGAGTCTGAGACCAGGAAAGGCAGCGGGCAGAGATGATCTCCCAAGCGAAATGCTGAGGGAGGGTGGCGTTTGTGCACAGACTGCCCTATATGACATCATAACAACAGTCTGGACCACTGGACGGGTTCCGCAGGATTGGAAGGATGCCCTGGTGGTCCCCCTTTTTAAGAAGGGGGACCGCACAGACTGTAACAACTACAGGGGCATCTCACTACTCAGTGTGCCGGGAAAGGTCCTGGCAAGGATTATTCAGCATCGCCTTGCCAGGCACGCTGAGGAGAGGCTTGCGGAGCCCCAATGCGGTTTCAGGAAAGGGCGGTCCTGCACAGATGCCATATTTTCTGTCCGTCTGCTACAGCAGAGGTGTAGGGAATTCCAACAAGACCTACATCTCTGCTTTATTGACCTGGTCAAGGCCTATGATACCATCAGTAGGCCTGGGCTCTGGGTCGTTCTTCGTGCTTTTGGAGTACCTGACCCTCTGCTCACGATCATTAAGGACCTTCATGATGGTGAGCGGGCCCGGGTAAAACTACGTGGCCGGGAGTCAGAGCCATTCCCTGTACACCTTGGGGTGCGACAGGGATGTCCTCTGGCTCCCACATTATTTAACATCTATTTTGACCACGTAGTTCGTGAAGCCTTCAATAGCTGTACCGGGGGAATCTCCATATGGTACAGATATAATGGGAGGCTAATCGATGCCCGGGTGCGGTCAAGGGATGGCTCCCTATTGCTCAACCACGTTATGTATGCTGATGACTTGGTAATAGCTGCTCAGTCAGAGGAGGAGTTGGAGACGCTGCTGCTGAGACTGGAGCGTGCCACTAAGAGGTGGGGCCTTACCATCAGCCCCACCAAAACTAAGCACCTGCCTGGGTATTTTGTACCATCGGACACTCCACCCCCACAACTCCCAATCGGTGATGGGGCAGTTGTGGAGAGAGTGGAGAGTTTCCCATACCTGGGCAGTGTGCTTATGACTGGCTCCAGTTTAACAGCAGAGGTCTCACTCCGAATCAGTCGAGCGGCAATATCTTTTCATCGGTTGCGTAACGCTGTGTGGAAGCTACCTGGTCTGTCGCTCCGCACTAAGCTTCAGGTCTTCTCGGCCACGGTCATTCCCTCCCTTCTCTACGCTTGCGAAACGTGGACCCCCCTAATGGAACATCTTCGCCGGTTAGAAACATTTAGGCTGACCTGCCTACGATCCATCCTGGGTTTAACCAGACTGGATTGTGGGAGGAGCTCACAAATCCTTGAAAGATCTGGGCAGGGTCCCATCGGTGAGCTCCTCCGGCAGGCAAGGCTGCGATGGCTGGGTCATGTAGCCCGCATGCCCAGCCACCGCATGCCGAAACAGCTTTTGTTTGGCCGGATTGAGGGGGCTAAGCGGGCGCAGCACGGGCTAGAGAAGAGATGGAGTGATGTGGTACAGGAGGACGTGGAGCTGAGTGGACTTGCCGATGACTGGTACCAGCGGTGTCAAGATCGGCCTCTGTGGAGGAGGCTCGTGAAGGATGCTACTGGGCAGTTGGAGGCAGTCGCCCTCCAACAACAACGGAGGGCGGAGGAGCGACGCTCACAACAGCGAGCGGAGCGCCGGGTGGCTAAAGCACAGCAGGTTGGCACAGTAGGGGGCACAGGTGGTGCATCAGCCAGTCATCTCAGTCAGTCGACCCGTGGCACCTGGGTCTGCCCCGTGACCTCCTGCCAGCGGGCGTTCGACACTTCACGTGGCCTCAGGGTGCACATAGCCTGGCACAAGCGTCGTGGTGACGTCACCGCCACTTAGTGGCGAATGGCGGTTGTTGTTGTATGTAAGTGTCTTAGTGTCTGTATGTAAGTGTCTGTATGTAAGTGTCTGTATGTGTCTGTATGTAAGTGTCTGTATGTAAGTGTCTGTATGTAAGTGTCTGTATGTAAGTGTCTGTATGTAAGTGGCTGTATGTAAGTGTCTGTATGTCAGTGTCACAGTGTCAGTATGTAACTGTCTGTATGTAAGTGTCTGTATGTAATTGTCTGTATGTAAGTGTCTGTATGTAAGTGTCTGTATGTAAATGTCTCAGTGTCTGTATGTAAGTGTCTGTATGTAAGCGTCTGTATGTAAGTGTCTCAGTGTCTGTATGTAAGTGTCTGTATGTAAGCGTCTGTATGTAAGTGTCTATGTAAGTGTCTCAGTGTCTTTATGTAAATGTCTGTATGTAAGTGTCTCAGTGTCTGTATGTGTCTCAGTGTCTGTATGTAAGTGTCTGTATGTAAGTGTCTCAGTGTCTGTATGTAAGTGTCTGTATGTAAGTGTCTGTATGTAAGTGTGTGTGTATGTAAGTGTCTGTATGTAAGTGTCTCAGTGTCTGTATGTAAGTGTCTGTATGTAAGTGTCTCAGTGTCTGTATGTAAATGTCTGTATGTAAGTGTCTGTATGTAAGTGTCTTAGTGTCTGTATGTAAGTGTCTGTATGTAATTGTCTGTATGTAAGTGTCTTTATGTAATAGTCTGTATGTAAGTGTCTGTATGTAAGTGTCTAAGTGTCTGTATGTAAGTGTCTTTATGTAAGAGTCTGTATGTAAGTGTCTGTATGTAAGTGTCTAAGTGTCTGTATGTAAGGGTCTGTATGTAAGTGTCTGTATGTAAGTGTCTGTATGTAAGTGTCTGTATGTAAGTGTTTGTATGTAAGTGTCTGTATGTAAGTGTCTCAGTGTCTGTTTGTGTCAGTATGTAAGTGTCTGTATGTAAGTGTCTGTATGTAAGTGTGTGTATGTAAGTGTCTGTATGTGTCTGTATGTAAGTGTCTCAGTGTCTGTATGTAAATGTCTTTATGTAAGTGTCTGTATGTAAGTGTCTGTATGTAAGTGTCTGTATGTAAGTCTCAGTGTCTGTATGTCAGTGTGTGGTTGTAAGTGTCTGTATGTAAGTGTCTGTATGTTAAGTGTTTATATGTAAGTGTCTGTATCTGAATATCTCAGTGTCTGTATGTAAGTGTCTGTATGTAAGTGTCTGTATGTAATTGTCTCAGTGTCTGTATGTAAGTGTCTGTATGTAAGTTTCTGTATGTAAGTGTCTGTATGTAAGTGTCTGTATTTTAAGTGTCTGTATGTAAGTGTCTGTATGTAAGTATCTCAGTGTCTGTATGTAAGTTTCTGTATGTAAGTGTCTGTATGTAAGTGTCTCAGTGTCTGTATGTAAGTGTCTGTATGTAAGTGTCTGTATGTAAGTATCTGTATGTAAATGTCTGTGTGTAAGTGTCTGTATGTAAGTGTCTTAGTGTCTGTATGTAAGTGTCTGTATGTAAGTGTCTGTATGTGTCTGTATGTAAGTGTCTGTATGTAAGTGTCTGTATGTAAGTGTCTGTATGTAAGTGGCTGTATGTAAGTGTCTGTAAGTGTCTATATGTAAGTATCTGTATGTAAGTGTCTATATGTAAGTTTCTGTATGTAAGTGTATGTTTGTAAGTGTCTGTATGTAAGTGTCTGTATGTAAGTGCCTGTTTGTAAGTGCCTGTATGTAAGTGTCTGTATGTAAGTGCCTCAGTGTCTGTATGTAAGTGTATGTATGTAAGTGTCTCAGTGTCTGTATGTAAGTGTCTGTATGTAAGCTTCTGTATGTAAGTGTCTGTAAGTAGTGTCTCTATGTAAGTGTCTCAGTGTCTGTATGTAAGTGTCTGTATGTAAGTGTCTCAGTGTCTGTATGTAAGTGTCTGTATGTAAGTGTCTGTATGTAAGTGTCTGTATGTAAATGTCTCAGTGTCTGTATGTAAGTGTATGTAAGCGTTTGTATGTCAGTGTCTATGTAAGTGTCTCAGTGTCTGTATGTAAGTGTCTGTATGTAAGTGTCTGTATGTAAGTGTCTTAGTGTCTGTATGTAAGTGTCTGTATGTAATTGTCTGTGTGTAAGTGTTTTTATGTAAGAGTCTGTATGTAAGTGTCTGTATGTAAGTGTCTAAGTGTCTGTATGTAAGTGTCTTTATGTAAGAGTCTGTATGTGTCTCTATGTAAGTGTCTAAGTGTGTGTATGTAAGGGTCTGTATGTAAGTGTCTGTATGTAAGTGTCTCAGTGTCTGTATGTAAGTGTCTGTATGTAAGCATCTGTATGTAAGTGTCTATGTAAGTGTCTCAGTGTCTTTATGTAAGTGTCTGTATGTAAGTGTCTCAGTGTCTGTATGTAAGTGTCTCAGTGTCTGTTTGTAAGTGTCTGTATGTAAGTGTCTCAGTGTCTGTATGTAAGTGTCTGTATGTAAGTGGCTGTATGTAAGTGTCTGTATGTAAGTGTCTCAGTGTCTGTATGTAAGTGTCTGTATGTTAGTGTCTCAGTGTCTGTATGTAAGTGTCTGTATGTAAGTGTCTGTATGTAAGTGTTTGTATGTAAATGTCTCAGTGTCTGTATGTAAGTGTATGTAAGCGTCTGTATGTAAGTGTCTATGTAAGTGTCTCAGTGTCTGTATGTAAGTGTCTGTATGTAAGTGTCTGTATGTAAGTGTCTTAGTGTCTGTATGTAAGTGTCTGTATGTAATTGTCTGTATGTAAGTGTCTTAATGTAAGAGTCTGTATGTAAGTGTCTGTATGTAAGTGTCTAAGTGTTTGTATGTAAGTGTCTTTATGTAAGAGTCTGTATGTAAGTGTCTGTATGTAAGTGTCTAAGTGTGTGTATGTAAGGGTCTGTATGTAAGTGTCTGTATGTAAGTGTCTCAGTGTCTGTTTGTGTCAGTATGTAAGTGTCTGTATGTAAGTGTCTATGTAAGTGTCTGTATGTAAGTGCCTGTATGTAAGTATCTGTATGTAAGTGTCTGTATGTAAGTTTCTGTATGTAACTGTCTCTATGTAAGTATCTGTATGTAAGTGTCTGTATGTCAGTGTCACAGTGTCAGTATGTAAGTGTCTGTATGTAAGTGTCTGTATGTAAGTGTCTCAGTGTCTGTATGTAAGTGTCTCAGTGTCTGTAAGTAAGTGTCTGTATGTAAGTGTCTCAGTGTCTGTATGTAAGTGTATGTAAGTGTCTGCATGTAAGTGTCTCAGTGTCTGTATGTAAATGTCTGTATGTAAGTGTCTGTATGTAAGTGTCTTAGTGTCTGTATGTAAGTGTCTGTATGTAATTGTCTGTATGTAAGTGTCTTTATGTAAGAGTCTGTATGTAAGTGTCTGTATGTAAGTGTCTAAGTGTCTGTATGTAAGTGTCTTTATGTAAGAGTCTGTATGTAAGTGTCTGTATGTAAGTGTCTAAGTGTCTGTATGTAAGGGTCTGTATGTAAGTGTCTGTATGTAAGTGTCTGTGTGTAAGGGTCTATATGTAAGTGTTTGTATGTAAGTGTCTGTATGTAAGTGTCTCAGTGTCTGTTTGTGTCAGTATGTAAGTGTCTGTATGTAAGTGTCTATGTAAGTGTATGTATGTAAGTGCCTGTATGTAAGTGTCTGTATGTAAGTGTGTGTATGTAAGTGTCTGTATGTAAGTGTCTGTATGTAAGTATCTCTATGTAAATGTCTGTGTGTAAGTGTCTGTATGTAAGTGTCTTAGTGTCTGTATGTAAGTGTCTGTATGTAAGTGTCTGTATGTGTCTGTATGTAAGTGTCTGTATGTAAGTGTCTGTATGTAAGTGTCTGTATGTAAGTGTCTGTATGTAAGTGGCTGTATGTAAGTGTCTGTAAGTGTCTGTATGTAAGTATCTGTATGTAAGTGTCTGTATGTAAGTTTCTGTATGTAAGTGTTTCTATGTAAGTATCTGTATGTAAGTGTCTGTATGTCAGTGTCACAGTGTCAGTATGTAACTGTCTGTATGTAAGTGTCTGTATGTAATTGTCTGTATGTAAGTGTCTGTATGTAAGTGTCTGTATGTAAATGTCTCAGTGTCTGTATGTAAGTGTCTGTATGTAAGCGTCTGTATGTAAGTGTCTCAGTGTCTGTATGTAAGTGTCTGTATGTAAGCGTCTGTATGTAAGTGTCTATGTAAGTGTCTCAGTGTCTTTATGTAAATGTCTGTATGTAAGTGTCTCAGTGTCTGTATGTGTCTCAGTGTCTGTATGTAAGTGTCTGTATGTAAGTGTCTCAGTGTCTGTATGTAAGTGTCTGTATGTAAGTGTCTGTATGTAAGTGTGTGTATGTAAGTGTCTGTATGTAAGTGTCTCAGTGTCTGTATGTAAGTGTCTGTATGTAAGTGTCTCAGTGTCTGTATGTAAATGTCTGTATGTAAGTGTCTGTATGTAAGTGTCTTAGTGTCTGTATGTAAGTGTCTGTATGTAATTGTCTGTATGTAAGTGTCTTTATGTAATAGTCTGTATGTAAGTGTCTGTATGTAAGTGTCTAAGTGTCTGTATGTAAGTGTCTTTATGTAAGAGTCTGTATGTAAGTGTCTGTATGTAAGTGTCTAAGTGTCTGTATGTAAGGGTCTGTATGTAAGTGTCTGTATGTAAGTGTCTGTATGTAAGTGTCTGTATGTAAGTGTTTGTATGTAAGTGTCTGTATGTAAGTGTCTCAGTGTCTGTTTGTGTCAGTATGTAAGTGTCTGTATGTAAGTGTCTGTATGTAAGTGTGTGTATGTAAGTGTCTGTATGTGTCTGTATGTAAGTGTCTCAGTGTCTGTATGTAAATGTCTTTATGTAAGTGTCTGTATGTAAGTGTCTGTATGTAAGTGTCTGTATGTAAGTCTCAGTGTCTGTATGTCAGTGTGTGGTTGTAAGTGTCTGTATGTAAGTGTCTGTATGTTAAGTGTTTATATGTAAGTGTCTGTATCTGAATATCTCAGTGTCTGTATGTAAGTGTCTGTATGTAAGTGTCTGTATGTAATTGTCTCAGTGTCTGTATGTAAGTGTCTGTATGTAAGTTTCTGTATGTAAGTGTCTGTATGTAAGTGTCTGTATGTTAAGTGTCTGTATGTAAGTGTCTGTATGTAAGTATCTCAGTGTCTGTATGTAAGTTTCTGTATGTAAGTGTCTGTATGTAAGTGTCTCAGTGTCTGTATGTAAGTGTCTGTATGTAAGTGTCTGTATGTAAGTATCTGTATGTAAATGTCTGTGTGTAAGTGTCTGTATGTAAGTGTCTTAGTGTCTGTATGTAAGTGTCTGTATGTAAGTGTCTGTATGTGTCTGTATGTAAGTGTCTGTATGTAAGTGTCTGTATGTAAGTGTCTGTATGTAAGTGGCTGTATGTAAGTGTCTGTAAGTGTCTATATGTAAGTATCTGTATGTAAGTGTCTATATGTAAGTTTCTGTATGTAAGTGTATGTTTGTAAGTGTCTGTATGTAAGTGTCTGTATGTAAGTGCCTGTTTGTAAGTGCCTGTATGTAAGTGTCTGTATGTAAGTGCCTCAGTGTCTGTATGTAAGTGTATGTATGTAAGTGTCTCAGTGTCTGTATGTAAGTGTCTGTATGTAAGCTTCTGTATGTAAGTGTCTGTAAGTAGTGTCTCTATGTAAGTGTCTCAGTGTCTGTATGTAAGTGTCTGTATGTAAGTGTCTCAGTGTCTGTATGTAAGTGTCTGTATGTAAGTGTCTGTATGTAAGTGTCTGTATGTAAATGTCTCAGTGTCTGTATGTAAGTGTATGTAAGCGTTTGTATGTCAGTGTCTATGTAAGTGTCTCAGTGTCTGTATGTAAGTGTCTGTATGTAAGTGTCTGTATGTAAGTGTCTTAGTGTCTGTATGTAAGTGTCTGTATGTAATTGTCTGTGTGTAAGTGTTTTTATGTAAGAGTCTGTATGTAAGTGTCTGTATGTAAGTGTCTAAGTGTCTGTATGTAAGTGTCTTTATGTAAGAGTCTGTATGTGTCTCTATGTAAGTGTCTAAGTGTGTGTATGTAAGGGTCTGTATGTAAGTGTCTGTATGTAAGTGTCTCAGTGTCTGTATGTAAGTGTCTGTATGTAAGCATCTGTATGTAAGTGTCTATGTAAGTGTCTCAGTGTCTTTATGTAAGTGTCTGTATGTAAGTGTCTCAGTGTCTGTATGTAAGTGTCTCAGTGTCTGTTTGTAAGTGTCTGTATGTAAGTGTCTCAGTGTCTGTATGTAAGTGTCTGTATGTAAGTGGCTGTATGTAAGTGTCTGTATGTAAGTGTCTCAGTGTCTGTATGTAAGTGTCTGTATGTTAGTGTCTCAGTGTCTGTATGTAAGTGTCTGTATGTAAGTGTCTGTATGTAAGTGTTTGTATGTAAATGTCTCAGTGTCTGTATGTAAGTGTATGTAAGCGTCTGTATGTAAGTGTCTATGTAAGTGTCTCAGTGTCTGTATGTAAGTGTCTGTATGTAAGTGTCTGTATGTAAGTGTCTTAGTGTCTGTATGTAAGTGTCTGTATGTAATTGTCTGTATGTAAGTGTCTTAATGTAAGAGTCTGTATGTAAGTGTCTGTATGTAAGTGTCTAAGTGTTTGTATGTAAGTGTCTTTATGTAAGAGTCTGTATGTAAGTGTCTGTATGTAAGTGTCTAAGTGTGTGTATGTAAGGGTCTGTATGTAAGTGTCTGTATGTAAGTGTCTCAGTGTCTGTTTTTGTCAGTATGTAAGTGTCTGTATGTAAGTGTCTATGTAAGTGTCTGTATGTAAGTGCCTGTATGTAAGTATCTGTATGTAAGTGTCTGTATGTAAGTTTCTGTATGTAACTGTCTCTATGTAAGTATCTGTATGTAAGTGTCTGTATGTCAGTGTCACAGTGTCAGTATGTAAGTGTCTGTATGTAAGTGTCTGTATGTAAGTGTCTGTATGTAAGTGTCTGTATGTAAGTGTCTCAGTGTCTGTATATAAGTGTCTCTATGTAAGCATCTGTATGTAAGTGTCTCAGTGTCTCTATGTAAGTGTCTGTATGTAAGTGTCTGTATGTAAGTGTCTCAGTGTCTGTATGTAAGTGTCTGTATGTAAGCGTTTGTATGTAAGTGTCTATGTAAGTGTCTCAGTGTCTTTATGTAAGTGTCTGTATGTAAGTGTCTCAGTGTCTGTATGTAAGTGTCTCAGTGTCTGTATGTAAGTGTCTGTATGTAAGTGTCTCAGTGTCTGCATGTAAGTGTCTGTATGTAAGTGTCTGTATGTAAGTGTCTGTATGTAAGTGTCTCAGTGTCTGTATGTAAGTGTCTGTATGTAAGTGTCTCAGTGTATGTATGTAAGTGTCTGTATGTAAGTGTCTGTATGTAAATGTCTCAGTGTCTGTATGTAAGTGTATGTATGCAAGTGTCTGTATGTAAGTGTCTTAGTGTCTGTATGTAAGTGTCTGTATGTAATTGTCTGTATGTAAGTGTCTTTATGTAAGAGTCTGTATGTAAGGGTCTGTATGTAAGTGTCTAAGGGTCTGTATGTAAGTGTCTAAGTGTCTGTATGTAAGTGTCTTTATGTAAGAGTCTGTAAGTAAGTGTCTGTATGTAAGTGTCTAAGTGTGTGTATGTAAGTGTCTGTATGTAAGTGTCTGTATGTAAGTGTCTGTATGTAAGTGTTTGTATGTAAGTGTCTGTATGTAAGTGTCTCAGTGTCTGTTTGTGTCAGTATGTAAGTGTCTGTATGTAAGTGTCTATGTAAGTGTCTGTATGTAAGTGCCTGTATGTAAGTGTCTGTATGTAAGTGTCTGTATGTAAGTGTGTGTATGTAAGTGTCTGTATGTAAGTGTCTGTATGTAAGTGTCTCAGTATCTGTATGTAAATGTCTTTATGTAAGTGTCTGTATGTAAGTGTCTGTATGTAAGTGTCTGTATGTAAGTCTTAGTGTCTGTATGTCAGTGTGTGTTTGTAAGTGTCTGTATGTAAGTGTCTGTATTTAAGTGTCTCAGTGTCTGTAAGTAAGTGTCTAAGTAAGTGTCTGTATGTAAGTGTCTGTATGTAAGTGTCTGTATGTTAAGTGTTTGTATGTAAGTGTCTGTATGTGAATATCTCAGTGTCTGTATGTAAGTGTCTGTATGTAAGTGTCTCAGTGTCTGTATGTAAGTGTCTGTATGTAAGTGTCTGTATGTAAGTGTCTGTATGTAAGTGTCTGTATGTTAAGTGTCTGTATGTAAGTGTCTGTATGTAAGTATCTCAGTGTCTGTATGTAAGTTTCTGTATGTAAGTGACTGTATGTAAGTGTCTTTATGTAAGAGTCTGTATGTAAGTGTCTGTATGTAAGTGTCTGTATGTTAAGTGTTTGTAAGTAAGTGTCTGTATGTGAATATCTCAGTGTCTGTATGTAAGTGTCTGTATGTAAGTGTCTGTATGTAAGTGTCTCAGTGTCTGTATGTAAGTGTCTGTATGTAAGTGTCTGTATGTAAGTGTCTGTATGTTAAGTGTCTGTATGTAAGTGTCTGTATGTAAGTATCTCAGTGTCTGTATGTAAGTTTCTGTATGTAAGTGTCTGTATGTAAGTGTCTCAGTGTCTGTATGTAAGTGTCTGTTTGTAAGTTTCTGTATGTAAGTATCTGTATGTAAATATCTGTGTGTAAGTGTCTGTATGCAAGTGTCTTAGTGTCTCTATGTAAGTGTCTGTATGTAAGTGTCTGTATGTAAGTGGCTGTATGTAAGTGTCTGTAAGTGTCTGTATGTAAGTATCTGTATGTAAGTGTCTGTATGTAAGTTTCTGTATGTAAGTGTATGTTTGTAAGTGTCTGTATGTAAGTGTCTGTATGTAAGTGCCTGTTTGTAAGTGTCTGTATGTAAGTGTCTGTATATAAGTGCCTGTATGTAAGTGTCTGTATGTAAGTGTCTCAGTGTCTGTATGTAAGTGTCTGTATGTAAGTGTCTCAGTGTCTGTATGTAAGTGTCTGTATGTAAGCTTCTGTATGTAAGTGTCTGTATGTAAGTGTCTCAGTGTCTGTTTGTGTCAGTATGTAAGTGTCTGTATGTAAGTGTCTATGTAAGTGTCTGTATGTAAGTGCCTGTATGTAAGTGTCTGTATGTAAGTGTCTGTATGTAAGTGTGTGTATGTAAGTGTCTGTATGTAAGTGTCTGTATGTAAGTGTCTCAGTATCTGTATGTAAATGTCTTTATGTAAGTGTCTGTATGTAAGTGTCTGTATGTAAGTGTCTGTATGTAAGTCTCAGTGTCTGTATGTCAGTGTGTGTTTGTAAGTGTCTGTATGTAAGTGTGTGTATTTAAGTGTCTCAGTGTCTGTAAGTAAGTGTCTAAGTAAGTGTCTGTATGTAAGTGTCTGTATGTAAGTGTCTGTATGTTAAGTGTTTGTATGTAAGTGTCTGTATGTGAATATCTCAGTGTCTGTATGTAAGTGTCTGTATGTAAGTGTCTGTATGTTAAGTGTCTGTATGTAAGTGTCTGTATGTAAATATCTCAGTGTCTGTATGTAAGTTTCTGTATGTAAGTGTCTGTATGTAAGTGTCTTTATGTAAGAGTCTGTATGTAAGTGTCTGTATGTAAGTGTCTGTATGTTAAGTGTTTGTAAATAAGTGTCTGTATGTGAATATCTCAGTGTCTGTATGTAAGTGTCTGTATGTAAGTGTCTGTATGTAAGTGTCTCAGTGTCTGTATGTAAGTGTCTGTATGTAAGTGTCTGTATGTAAGTGTCTGTATGTAAGTGTCTGTATGTTAAGTGTCTGTATGTAAGTGTCTGTATGTAAGTATCTCAGTGTCTGTATGTAAGTTTCTGTATGTAAGTGTCTATATGTAAGAGTCTCAGTGTCTGTATGTAAGTGTCTGTTTGTAAGTTTCTGTATGTAAGTATCTGTATGTAAATGTCTGTGTGTAAGTGTCTGTATGTAAGTGTCTTAGTGTCTGTATGTAAGTGTCTGTATGTAAGTGTCTGTATGTAAGTGGCTGTATGTAATTGTCTGTAAGTGTCTGTATGTAAGTATCTGTATGTAAGTGTCTGTATGTAAGTTTCTGTATGTAAGTGTATGTTTGTAAGTGTCTGTATGTAAGTGTCTGTATGTAAGTGCCTGTTTGTAAGTGTCTGTATGTAAGTGTCTGTATATAAGTGCCTGTATGTAAGTGTCTGTATGTAAGTGTCTCAGTGTCTGTATGTAAGTGTCTGTATGTAAGTGTCTCAGTGTCTGTATGTAAGTGTCTGTATGTAAGCTTCTGTATGTAAGTGTCTGTAAGTAGTGTCTCTATGTAAGTGTCTCAGTGTCTGTATGTAAGTGTCTGTATGTAAGTGTTTGTATGTAAGTGTCTGTATGTAAGTGTCTCAGTGTCTGTTTGTGTCAGTATGTAAGTGTCTGTATGTAAGTGTCTATGTAAGTGTCTGTATGTAAGTGCCTGTATGTAAGTGTATGTATGTAAGTGTCTGTATGTAAGTGTGTGTATGTAAGTGTCTGTATGTAAGTGTCTGTATGTAAGTGTCTCAGTATCTGTATGTAAATGTCTTTATGTAAGTGTCTGTATGTAAGTGTCTGTATGTAAGTGTCTGTATGTAAGTCTCAGTGTCTGTATGTCAGTGTGTGTTTGTAAGTGTCTGTATGTAAGTGTCTGTATTTAAGTGTCTCAGTGTCTGTAAGTAAGTGTCTAAGTAAGTGTCTGTATGTAAGTGTCTGTATGTAAGTGTCTGTATGTTAAGTGTTTGTATGTAAGTGTCTGTATGTGAATATCTCAGTGTCTGTATGTAAGTGTCTGTATGTAAGTGTCTGTATGTAAGTGTCTCAGTGTCTGTATGTAAGTGTCTGTATGTAAGTGTCTGTATGTAAGTGTCTGTATGTAAGTGTCTGTATGTAAGTGTCTGTATGTAAGTATCTCAGTGTCTGAATGTAAGTTTCTGTATGTAGGTGTCTGTATGTAAGTGTCTTTATGTAAGAGTCTGTATGTAAGTGTCTGTATGTAAGTGTCTGTATGTTAAGTGTTTGTAAATAAGTGTCTGTATGTGAATATCTCAGTGTCTGTATGTAAGTGTCTGTATGTAAGTGTCTGTATGTAAGTGTCTCAGTGTCTGTATGTAAGTGTCTGTATGTAAGTGTCTGTATGTAAGTGTCTGTATGTAAGTGTCTGTATGTTAAGTGTCTGTATGTAAGTGTCTGTATGTAAGTATCTCAGTGTCTGTATGTAAGTGTCTGTATGTAAGTGTCTGGATGTAAATGTCTCAGTGTCTGTATGTCAGTGTGTGTTTGTAAGTGTCTGTATGTAAGTGTCTGTATTTAAGTGTCTCAGTGTCTGTAAGTAAGTGTCTAAGTAAGTGTCTGTATGTAAGTGTCTGTATGTTAAGTGTTTGTATGTAAGTGTCTATATGTGAATATCTCAGTGTCTGTATGTAAGTGTCTGAATGTAAGTGTCTGTATATAAGTGTCTCAGTGTCTGTATGTAAGTGTCTGTATGTAAGTGTCTGTATGTAAGTGTCTGTATGTAAGTGTCTGTATGTTAAGTGTCTGTATGTAAGTGTCTGTATGTAAGAGTCTGTATGTAAGTGTCTGTATGTAAGTGTCTGTATGTTAAGTGTTTGTAAATAAGTGTCTGTATGTGAATATCTCAGTGTCTGTATGTAAGTGTCTGTATGTAAGTGTCTGTATGTAAGTGTCTCAGTGTCTGTATGTAAGTGTCTGTATGTAAGTGTCTGTATGTAAGTGTCTGTATGTAAGTGTCTGTATGTTAAGTGTCTGTATGTAAGTGTCTGTATGTAAGTATCTCAGTGTCTGTATGTAAGTTTCTGTATGTAAGTGCCTATATGTAAGTGTCTCAGTGTCTGTATGTAAGTGTCTGTTTGTAAGTTTCTGTATGTAAGTATCTGTATGTAAATGTCTGTGTGTAAGTGTCTGTATGTAAGTGTCTTAGTGTCTGTATGTAAGTGTCTGTATGTAAGTGTCTGTATGTAAGTGGCTGTATGTAAGTGTCTGCAAGTGTCTGTATGTAAGTATCTGTATGTAAGTGTCTGTATGTAAGTTTCTGTATGTAAGTGTATGTTTGTAAGTGTCTGTATGTAAGTGTCTGTATGTAAGTGCCTGTTTGTAAGTGTCTGTATGTAAGTGTCTGTATATAAGTGCCTGTATGTAAGTGTCTGTATGTAAGTGTCTCAGTGTCTGTATGTAAGTATCTGTATGTAAGTGTCTCAGTGTCTGTATGTAAGTGTCTGTATGTAAGCTTCTGTATGTAAGTGTCTGTAAGTAGTGTCTCTATGTAAGTGTCTCAGTGTCTGTATGTAAGTGTCTGTATGTAAGTGTCTCAGTGTCTGTATGTAAGTGTCTGTATGTAAGTGTCTGTATGTAAGTGTCTGTATGTTAAGTGTCTGTATGTAAGTGTCTGTATGTAAGTATCTCAGTGTCTGTATGTAAGTTTCTGTATGTAAGTGTCTGTATGTAAGTGTCTCAGTGTCTGTATGTAAGTGTCTGTTTGTAAGTTTCTGTATGTAAGTATCTGTATGTAAATATCTGTGTGTAAGTGTCTGTATGCAAGTGTCTTAGTGTCTCTATGTAAGTGTCTGTATGTAAGTGTCTGTATGTAAGTGGCTGTATGTAAGTGTCTGTAAGTGTCTGTATGTAAGTATCTGTATGTAAGTGTCTGTATGTAAGTTTCTGTATGTAAGTGTATGTTTGTAAGTGTCTGTATGTAAGTGTCTGTATGTAAGTGCCTGTTTGTAAGTGTCTGTATGTAAGTGTCTGTATATAAGTGCCTGTATGTAAGTGTCTGTATGTAAGTGTCTCAGTGTCTGTATGTAAGTGTCTGTATGTAAGTGTCTCAGTGTCTGTATGTAAGTGTCTGTATGTAAGCTTCTGTATGTAAGTGTCTGTATGTAAGTGTCTCAGTGTCTGTTTGTGTCAGTATGTAAGTGTCTGTATGTAAGTGTCTATGTAAGTGTCTGTATGTAAGTGCCTGTATGTAAGTGTCTGTATGTAAGTGTCTGTATGTAAGTGTGTGTATGTAAGTGTCTGTATGTAAGTGTCTGTATGTAAGTGTCTCAGTATCTGTATGTAAATGTCTTTATGTAAGTGTCTGTATGTAAGTGTCTGTATGTAAGTGTCTGTATGTAAGTCTCAGTGTCTGTATGTCAGTGTGTGTTTGTAAGTGTCTGTATGTAAGTGTGTGTATTTAAGTGTCTCAGTGTCTGTAAGTAAGTGTCTAAGTAAGTGTCTGTATGTAAGTGTCTGTATGTAAGTGTCTGTATGTTAAGTGTTTGTATGTAAGTGTCTGTATGTGAATATCTCAGTGTCTGTATGTAAGTGTCTGTATGTAAGTGTCTGTATGTTAAGTGTCTGTATGTAAGTGTCTGTATGTAAATATCTCAGTGTCTGTATGTAAGTTTCTGTATGTAAGTGTCTGTATGTAAGTGTCTTTATGTAAGAGTCTGTATGTAAGTGTCTGTATGTAAGTGTCTGTATGTTAAGTGTTTGTAAATAAGTGTCTGTATGTGAATATCTCAGTGTCTGTATGTAAGTGTCTGTATGTAAGTGTCTGTATGTAAGTGTCTCAGTGTCTGTATGTAAGTGTCTGTATGTAAGTGTCTGTATGTAAGTGTCTGTATGTAAGTGTCTGTATGTTAAGTGTCTGTATGTAAGTGTCTGTATGTAAGTATCTCAGTGTCTGTATGTAAGTTTCTGTATGTAAGTGTCTATATGTAAGAGTCTCAGTGTCTGTATGTAAGTGTCTGTTTGTAAGTTTCTGTATGTAAGTATCTGTATGTAAATGTCTGTGTGTAAGTGTCTGTATGTAAGTGTCTTAGTGTCTGTATGTAAGTGTCTGTATGTAAGTGTCTGTATGTAAGTGGCTGTATGTAATTGTCTGTAAGTGTCTGTATGTAAGTATCTGTATGTAAGTGTCTGTATGTAAGTTTCTGTATGTAAGTGTATGTTTGTAAGTGTCTGTATGTAAGTGTCTGTATGTAAGTGCCTGTTTGTAAGTGTCTGTATGTAAGTGTCTGTATATAAGTGCCTGTATGTAAGTGTCTGTATGTAAGTGTCTCAGTGTCTGTATGTAAGTGTCTGTATGTAAGTGTCTCAGTGTCTGTATGTAAGTGTCTGTATGTAAGCTTCTGTATGTAAGTGTCTGTAAGTAGTGTCTCTATGTAAGTGTCTCAGTGTCTGTATGTAAGTGTCTGTATGTAAGTGTTTGTATGTAAGTGTCTGTATGTAAGTGTCTCAGTGTCTGTTTGTGTCAGTATGTAAGTGTCTGTATGTAAGTGTCTATGTAAGTGTCTGTATGTAAGTGCCTGTATGTAAGTGTATGTATGTAAGTGTCTGTATGTAAGTGTGTGTATGTAAGTGTCTGTATGTAAGTGTCTGTATGTAAGTGTCTCAGTATCTGTATGTAAATGTCTTTATGTAAGTGTCTGTATGTAAGTGTCTGTATGTAAGTGTCTGTATGTAAGTCTCAGTGTCTGTATGTCAGTGTGTGTTTGTAAGTGTCTGTATGTAAGTGTCTGTATTTAAGTGTCTCAGTGTCTGTAAGTAAGTGTCTAAGTAAGTGTCTGTATGTAAGTGTCTGTATGTAAGTGTCTGTATGTTAAGTGTTTGTATGTAAGTGTCTGTATGTGAATATCTCAGTGTCTGTATGTAAGTGTCTGTATGTAAGTGTCTGTATGTAAGTGTCTCAGTGTCTGTATGTAAGTGTCTGTATGTAAGTGTCTGTATGTAAGTGTCTGTATGTAAGTGTCTGTATGTAAGTGTCTGTATGTAAGTATCTCAGTGTCTGAATGTAAGTTTCTGTATGTAGGTGTCTGTATGTAAGTGTCTTTATGTAAGAGTCTGTATGTAAGTGTCTGTATGTAAGTGTCTGTATGTTAAGTGTTTGTAAATAAGTGTCTGTATGTGAATATCTCAGTGTCTGTATGTAAGTGTCTGTATGTAAGTGTCTGTATGTAAGTGTCTCAGTGTCTGTATGTAAGTGTCTGTATGTAAGTGTCTGTATGTAAGTGTCTGTATGTAAGTGTCTGTATGTTAAGTGTCTGTATGTAAGTGTCTGTATGTAAGTATCTCAGTGTCTGTATGTAAGTGTCTGTATGTAAGTGTCTGGATGTAAATGTCTCAGTGTCTGTATGTCAGTGTGTGTTTGTAAGTGTCTGTATGTAAGTGTCTGTATTTAAGTGTCTCAGTGTCTGTAAGTAAGTGTCTAAGTAAGTGTCTGTATGTAAGTGTCTGTATGTTAAGTGTTTGTATGTAAGTGTCTATATGTGAATATCTCAGTGTCTGTATGTAAGTGTCTGAATGTAAGTGTCTGTATATAAGTGTCTCAGTGTCTGTATGTAAGTGTCTGTATGTAAGTGTCTGTATGTAAGTGTCTGTATGTAAGTGTCTGTATGTTAAGTGTCTGTATGTAAGTGTCTGTATGTAAGAGTCTGTATGTAAGTGTCTGTATGTAAGTGTCTGTATGTTAAGTGTTTGTAAATAAGTGTCTGTATGTGAATATCTCAGTGTCTGTATGTAAGTGTCTGTATGTAAGTGTCTGTATGTAAGTGTCTCAGTGTCTGTATGTAAGTGTCTGTATGTAAGTGTCTGTATGTAAGTGTCTGTATGTAAGTGTCTGTATGTTAAGTGTCTGTATGTAAGTGTCTGTATGTAAGTATCTCAGTGTCTGTATGTAAGTTTCTGTATGTAAGTGCCTATATGTAAGTGTCTCAGTGTCTGTATGTAAGTGTCTGTTTGTAAGTTTCTGTATGTAAGTATCTGTATGTAAATGTCTGTGTGTAAGTGTCTGTATGTAAGTGTCTTAGTGTCTGTATGTAAGTGTCTGTATGTAAGTGTCTGTATGTAAGTGGCTGTATGTAAGTGTCTGCAAGTGTCTGTATGTAAGTATCTGTATGTAAGTGTCTGTATGTAAGTTTCTGTATGTAAGTGTATGTTTGTAAGTGTCTGTATGTAAGTGTCTGTATGTAAGTGCCTGTTTGTAAGTGTCTGTATGTAAGTGTCTGTATATAAGTGCCTGTATGTAAGTGTCTGTATGTAAGTGTCTCAGTGTCTGTATGTAAGTATCTGTATGTAAGTGTCTCAGTGTCTGTATGTAAGTGTCTGTATGTAAGCTTCTGTATGTAAGTGTCTGTAAGTAGTGTCTCTATGTAAGTGTCTCAGTGTCTGTATGTAAGTGTCTGTATGTAAGTGTTTGTATGTAAGTGTCTGTATGTAAGTGTCTCAGTGTCTGTTTGTGTCAGTATGTAAGTGTCTGTATGTAAGTGTCTATGTAAGTGTCTGTATGTAAGTGCCTGTATGTAAGTGTCTGTATGTAAGTGTCTGTATGTAAGTGTGTGTATGTAAGTGTCTGTATGTAAGTGTCTGTATGTAAGTGTCTCAGTATCTGTATGTAAATGTCTTTATGTAAGTGTCTGTATGTAAGTGTCTGTATGTAAGTGTCTGTATGTAAGTCTCAGTGTCTGTATGTCAGTGTGTGTTTGTAAGTGTCTGTATGTAAGTGTCTGTATTTAAGTGTCTCAGTGTCTGTAAGTAAGTGTCTAAGTAAGTGTCTGTATGTAAGTGTCTGTATGTAAGTGTCTGTATGTTAAGTGTTTGTATGTAAGTGTCTGTATGTGAATATCTCAGTGTCTGTATGTAAGTGTCTGTATGTAAGTGTCTGTATGTAAGTGTCTCAGTGTCTGTATGTAAGTGTCTGTATGTAAGTGTCTGTATGTAAGTGTCTGTATGTAAGTGTCTGTATGTAAGTGTCTGTATGTAAGTATCTCAGTGTCTGTATGTAAGTTTCTGTATGTAAGTGTCTGTATGTAAGTGTCTTTATGTAAGAGTCTGTATGTAATTGTCTGTATGTAAGTGTCTGTATGTTAAGTGTTTGTAAATAAGTGTCTGTATGTGAATATCTCAGTGTCTGTATGTAAGTGTCTGTATGTAAGTGTCTGTATGTAAGTGTCTCAGTGTCTGTATGTAAGTGTCTGTATGTAAGTGTCTGTATGTAAGTGTCTGTATGTAAGTGTCTGTATGTTAAGTGTCTGTATGTAAGTATCTCAGTGTCTGTATGTAAGTGTCTGTATGTAAGTGTCTGGATGTAAATGTCTCAGTGCCTGTATGTAAGTGTATGTATGTAAGTGTCTGTATGTAAGTGTCTTAGTGTCTGTATGTAAGTGTCTGTATGTAATTGTCTGTATGTAAGTGTCTTTATGTAAGAGTCTGTATGTAAGGGTCTGTATGTAAGTGTCAAAGTGTCTGTATGTAAGTGTCTTTATGTAAGAGTCTGTATGTAAGTGTCTGTATGTAAGTGTCTAAGTGTGTGTATGTAAGGGTCTGTATGTAAGTGTCTGTATGTAAGTGTCTGTATGTAAGTGTCTGTATGTAAGTGTTTGTATGTAAGTGTCTGTAAGTAAGTGTCTCAGTGTCTGTTTGTGTCAGTATGTAAGTGTCTGTATGTAAGTGTCTATGTAAGTGTCTGTATGTAAGTGCCTGTATGTAAGTGGCTGTATGTAAGTGTCTGTATGTAAGTGTGTGTATGTAAGTGTCTGTATGTAAGTGTCTGTATGTAAGTGTCTCAGTATCTGTATGTAAATGTCTTTATGTAAGTGTCTGTATGTAAGTGTCTGTATGTAAGTGTCTGTATGTAAGTCTCAGTGTCTGTATGTCAGTGTGTGTTTGTAAGTGTCTGTATGTAAGTGTCTCAGTGTCTGTATGTAAGTGTCTGTTTGTAAGTTTCTGTATGTAAGTATCTGTATGTAAATGTCTGTGTGTAAGTGTCTGTATGTAAGTGTCTTAGTGTCTGTATGTAAGTGTCTGTATGTAAGTGTCTGTATGTAAGTGGCTGTATGTGTCTGTAAGTGTCTGTATGTAAGTATCTGTATGTAAGTGTCTGTATGTAAGTTTCTGTATGTAAGTGTATGTTTGTAAGTGTCTGTATGTAAGTGTCTGTATGTAAGTGTCTGTATGTAAGTGTCTCAGTGTCTGTTTGTGTCAGTATGTAAGTGTCTGTATGTAAGTGTCTATGTAAGTGTCTGTATGTAAGTGCCTGTATGTAAGTGTCTGTATGTAAGTGTCTGTATGTAAGTGTCTGTATGTAAGTGTGTGTATGTAAGTGTCTGTATGTAAGTGTCTGTATGTAAGTGTCTCAGTATCTGTATGTAAATGTCTTTATGTAAGTGTCTGTATGTAAGTGTCTATGTAAGTGTCTGTATGTAAGTGTCTCAGTGTCTGTATATAAGTGTCTGTATGCAAGCATCTGTATGTAAGTGTCTCAGTGTCTGTATGTAAGTGTCTGTATGTAAGTGTCTGTATGTAAGTGTCTCAGTGTCTGTATGTAAGTGTCTGTATGTAAGCGTCTGTATGTAAGTGTCTATGTAAGTGTCTCAGTGTCTTTATGTAAGTGTCTGTATGTAAGTGTCTCAGTGTCTGTATGTAAGTGTCTCAGTGTCTGTATGTAAGTGTCTGTATGTAAGTGTCTCAGTGTCTGTATGTAAGTGTCTGTATGTAAGTGTCTGTATGTAAGTGTCTGTATGTGAGTGTCTCAGTGTCTGTATGTAAGTGTCTGTATGTTAGTGTCTGTATGTAAGTGTCTGTATGTAAATGTCTCAGTGTCTGTATCTAAGTGTCTGTATGTAAGTGTCTGTATGTAAGTGTCTGTATGTAAATGTCTCAGTGTCTGTATGTAAGTGTATGTAAGCGTCTTTATGTAAGTGTCTATGTAAGTGTCTCAGTGTCTGTATGTAAGTGTCTGTATGTAAGTGTCTGTATGTAAGTGTCTTAGTGTCTGTATGTAAGTGTCTGTATGTAATTGTCTGTATGTAAGTGTCTTTATGTAAGAGTCTGTATGTAAGTGTCTGTATGTAAGTGTCTAAGTGTCTGTATGTAAGTGTCTTTATGTAAGAGTCTGTATGTAAGTGTCTGTATGTAAGTGTCTAAGTGTGTGTATGTAAGGGTCTGTATGTAAGTGTCTGTATGTAAGTGTCTGTATGTAAGTGTTGTATGTAAGTGTCTGTATGTAAGTGTCTCAGTGTCTGTTTGTGTCAGTATGTAAGTGTCTGTATGTAAGTGTCTGTATGTAAGTGTCTCAGTGTCTGTATGTAAGTGTCTGTATGTAAGTGTCTGTATGTAAGTGTCTGGATGTAAATGTCTCAGTGTCTGTATGTAAGTGTATGTATGTAAGTGTCTGTATGTAAGTGTCTTAGTGTCTGTATGTAAGTGTCTGTATGTAATTGTCTGTATGTAAGTGTCTTTATGTAAGAGTCTGTATGTAAGGGTCTGTATGTAAGTGTCAAAGTGTCTGTATGTAAGTGTCTTTATGTAAGAGTCTGTATGTAAGTGTCTGTATGTAAGTGTCTAAGTGTGTGTATGTAAGGGTCTGTATGTAAGTGTCTGTATGTAAGTGTCTGTATGTAAGTGTCTGTATGTAAGTGTTTGTATGTAAGTGTCTGTAAGTAAGTGTCTCAGTGTCTGTTTGTGTCAGTATGTAAGTGTCTGTATGTAAGTGTCTATGTAAGTGTCTGTATGTAAGTGCCTGTATGTAAGTGTCTGTATGTAAGTGTCTGTATGTAAGTGTGTGTATGTAAGTGTCTGTATGTAAGTGTCTGTATGTAAGTGTCTCAGTATCTGTATGTAAATGTCTTTATGTAAGTGTCTGTATGTAAGTGTCTGTATGTAAGTGTCTGTATGTAAGTCTCAGTGTCTGTATGTCAGTGTGTGTTTGTAAGTGTCTGTATGTAAGTGTCTCAGTGTCTGTATGTAAGTGTCTGTTTGTAAGTTTCTGTATGTAAGTATCTGTATGTAAATGTATGTGTGTAAGTGTCTGTATGTAAGTGTCTTAGTGTCTGTATGTAAGTGTCTGTATGTAAGTGTCTGTATGTAAGTGGCTGTATGTGTCTGTAAGTGTCTGTATGTAAGTATCTGTATGTAAGTGTCTGTATGTAAGTTTCTGTATGTAAGCGTATGTTTGTAAGTGTCTGTATGTAAGTGTCTGTATGTAAGTGCCTGTTTGTAAGTGTCTGTATGTAAGTGTCTGTATATAAGTGCCTGTATGTAAGTGTCTGTATGTAAGTGTCTCAGTGTCTGTATGTAAGTGTCTGTATGTAAGTGTCTCAGTGTCTGTAAGTGTCTGTATGTAAGCTTCTGTATGTAAGTGTCTGTAAGTAGTGTCTCTATGTAAGTGTCTCAGTGTCTGTATGTAAGTGTCTGTATGTAAGTGTCTGTATGTAAATGTCTCAGTGTCTGTATGTAAGTGTATGTAAGCGTCTGTATGTAAGTGTCTATGTAAGTGTCTCAGTGTCTGTATGTAAGTGTCTGTATGTAAGTGTCTGTATGTAAGTGTCTTAGTGTCTGTATGTAAGTGTCTGTATGTAATTGTCTGTGTGTAAGTGTCTTTATGTAAGAGTCTGTATGTAAGTGTCTGTATGTAAGTGTCTAAGTGTGTGTATGTAAGGGTCTGTATGTAAGTGTCTGTATGTAAGTGTCTGTATGTAAGTGTCTGTATGTAAGTGTTTTTATGTAAGTGTCTGTATGTAAGTGTCCCAGTGTCTGTTTGTGTCAGTATGTAAGTGTCTGTATGTAAGTGTCTATGTAAGTGTCTGTATGTAAGTGCCTGTATGTAAGCGTCTGTATGTAAGTGTCTGTATGTAAGTGTCTGTATGTAAGTGTGTGTATGTAAGTGTCTGTATGTAAGTGTCTGTATGTAAGTGTCTCAGTATCTGTATGTAAAAGTCTTTTGGTAAATGTCTGTATGTAAGTGTCTATGTAAGTGTCTGTATGTAAGTGTCTCGGTGTCTGTATATAAGTGTCTGTATGCAAGCATCTGTATGTAAGTGTCTCAGTGTCTGTATGTAAGTGTCTTTATGTAAGTGTCTGTATGTAAGTGTCTCAGTGTCTGTATGTAAGTGTCTGTATGTAAGCGTCTGTATGTAAGTGTCTATGTAAGTGTCTCAGTGTCTTTATGTAAGTGTCTTATGTAAGTGTCTCAGTGTCTGTATGTAAGTGTCTCAGTGTCTGTATGTAAGTGTCTGTATGTAAGTGTCTCAGTGTCTGTATGTAAGTGTCTGAATGTAAGTGTCTGTATGTAAGTGTCTGTATATAAGTGTCTCAGTGTCTGTATGTAAGTGTTTGTATGTTAGTGTCTCAGTGTCTGTATCTAAGTGTCTGTATGTAAGTGTCTGTATGTAAGTGTCTGTATGTAAATGTCTCAGTGTCTGTATGTAAGTGTATGTAAGCGTCTTTATGTAAGTGTATATGTAAGTGTCTCAGTTTCTGTATGTAAGTGTCTTTATGTAAGAGTCTGTATGTAAGTGTCTGTATGTAAGTGTCTAAGTGTGTGTATGTAAGGGTCTGTATGTAAGTGTCTGTATGTAAGTGTCTGTATGTAAGTGTCTGTATGTAAGTGTTTGTATGTAAGTGTCTGTATGTAAGTGTGTGTATGTAAGTGTCTGTATGTAAGTGTCTGTATGTAAGTGTCTCAGTATCTGTATGTAAATGTCTTTATGTAAGTGTCTGTATGTAAGTGTCTGTATGTAAGTGTCTGTATGTAAGTCTCAGTGTCTGTATGTCAGTGTGTGTTTGTAAGTGTCTGTATGTAAGTGTCTGTATTTAAGTGTCTCAGTGTCTGTAAGTAAGTGTCTAAGTAAGTGTCTGTATGTAAGTGTCTGTATGTAAGTGTCTGTATGTTAAGTGTTTGTATGTAAGTGTCTGTATGTGAATATCTCAGTGTCTGTATGTAAGTGTCTGTATGTAAGTGTCTGTATGTAAGTGTCTCAGTGTCTGTATGTAAGTGTCTGTATGTAAGTGTCTGTATGTAAGTGTCTGTATGTAAGTGTCTGTATGTAAGTGTCTGTATGTAAGTATCTCAGTGTCTGTATGTAAGTTTCTGTATGTAAGTGTCTGTATGTAAGTGTCTTTATGTAAGAGTCTGTATGTAATTGTCTGTATGTAAGTGTCTGTATGTTAAGTGTTTGTAAATAAGTGTCTGTATGTGAATATCTCAGTGTCTGTATGTAAGTGTCTGTATGTAAGTGTCTGTATGTAAGTGTCTCAGTGTCTGTATGTAAGTGTCTGTATGTAAGTGTCTGTATGTAAGTGTCTGTATGTAAGTGTCTGTATGTTAAGTGTCTGTATGTAAGTATCTCAGTGTCTGTATGTAAGTGTCTGTATGTAAGTGTCTGGATGTAAATGTCTCAGTGTCTGTATGTAAGTGTATGTATGTAAGTGTCTGTATGTAAGTGTCTTAGTGTCTGTATGTAAGTGTCTGTATGTAATTGTCTGTATGTAAGTGTCTTTATGTAAGAGTCTGTATGTAAGGGTCTGTATGTAAGTGTCAAAGTGTCTGTATGTAAGTGTCTTTATGTAAGAGTCTGTATGTAAGTGTCTGTATGTAAGTGTCTAAGTGTGTGTATGTAAGGGTCTGTATGTAAGTGTCTGTATGTAAGTGTCTGTATGTAAGTGTCTGTATGTAAGTGTTTGTATGTAAGTGTCTGTAAGTAAGTGTCTCAGTGTCTGTTTGTGTCAGTATGTAAGTGTCTGTATGTAAGTGTCTATGTAAGTGTCTGTATGTAAGTGCCTGTATGTAAGTGGCTGTATGTAAGTGTCTGTATGTAAGTGTGTGTATGTAAGTGTCTGTATGTAAGTGTCTGTATGTAAGTGTCTCAGTATCTGTATGTAAATGTCTTTATGTAAGTGTCTGTTTGTAAGTGTCTGTATGTAAGTGTCTGTATGTAAGTCTCAGTGTCTGTATGTCAGTGTGTGTTTGTAAGTGTCTGTATGTAAGTGTCTCAGTGTCTGTATGTAAGTGTCTGTTTGTAAGTTTCTGTATGTAAGTATCTGTATGTAAATGTCTGTGTGTAAGTGTCTGTATGTAAGTGTCTTAGTGTCTGTATGTAAGTGTCTGTATGTAAGTGTCTGTATGTAAGTGGCTGTATGTGTCTGTAAGTGTCTGTATGTAAGTATCTGTATGTAAGTGTCTGTATGTAAGTTTCTGTATGTAAGTGTATGTTTGTAAGTGTCTGTATGTAAGTGTCTGTATGTAAGTGTCTGTATGTAAGTGTCTCAGTGTCTGTTTGTGTCAGTATGTAAGTGTCTGTATGTAAGTGTCTATGTAAGTGTCTGTATGTAAGTGCCTGTATGTAAGTGTCTGTATGTAAGTGTCTGTATGTAAGTGTCTGTATGTAAGTGTGTGTATGTAAGTGTCTGTATGTAAGTGTCTGTATGTAAGTGTCTCAGTATCTGTATGTAAATGTCTTTATGTAAGTGTCTGTATGTAAGTGTCTATGTAAGTGTCTGTATGTAAGTGTCTCAGTGTCTGTATATAAGTGTCTGTATGCAAGCATCTGTATGTAAGTGTCTCAGTGTCTGTATGTAAGTGTCTGTATGTAAGTGTCTGTATGTAAGTGTCTCAGTGTCTGTATGTAAGTGTCTGTATGTAAGCGTCTGTATGTAAGTGTCTATGTAAGTGTCTCAGTGTCTTTATGTAAGTGTCTGTATGTAAGTGTCTCAGTGTCTGTATGTAAGTGTCTCAGTGTCTGTATGTAAGTGTCTGTATGTAAGTGTCTTAGTGTCTGTATGTAAGTGTCTGTATGTAAGTGTCTGTATGTAAGTGTCTGTATGTGAGTGTCTCAGTGTCTGTATGTAAGTGTCTGTATGTTAGTGTCTGTATGTAAGTGTCTGTATGTAAATGTCTCAGTGTCTGTATCTAAGTGTCTGTATGTAAGTGTCTGTATGTAAGTGTCTGTATGTAAATGTCTCAGTGTCTGTATGTAAGTGTATGTAAGCGTCTTTATGTAAGTGTCTATGTAAGTGTCTCAGTGTCTGTATGTAAGTGTCTGTATGTAAGTGTCTGTATGTAAGTGTCTTAGTGTCTGTATGTAAGTGTCTGTATGTAATTGTCTGTATGTAAGTGTCTTTATGTAAGAGTCTGTATGTAAGTGTCTGTATGTAAGTGTCTAAGTGTCTGTATGTAAGTGTCTTTATGTAAGAGTCTGTATGTAAGTGTCTGTATGTAAGTGTCTAAGTGTGTGTATGTAAGGGTCTGTATGTAAGTGTCTGTATGTAAGTGTCTGTATGTAAGTGTTGTATGTAAGTGTCTGTATGTAAGTGTCTCAGTGTCTGTTTGTGTCAGTATGTAAGTGTCTGTATGTAAGTGTCTGTATGTAAGTGTCTCAGTGTCTGTATGTAAGTGTCTGTATGTAAGTGTCTGTATGTAAGTGTCTGGATGTAAATGTCTCAGTGTCTGTATGTAAGTGTATGTATGTAAGTGTCTGTATGTAAGTGTCTTAGTGTCTGTATGTAAGTGTCTGTATGTAATTGTCTGTATGTAAGTGTCTTTATGTAAGAGTCTGTATGTAAGGGTCTGTATGTAAGTGTCAAAGTGTCTGTATGTAAGTGTCTTTATGTAAGAGTCTGTATGTAAGTGTCTGTATGTAAGTGTCTGTATGTAAGTGTCTGTATGTAAGTGTTTGTATGTAAGTGTCTGTAAGTAAGTGTCTCAGTGTCTGTTTGTGTCAGTATGTAAGTGTCTGTATGTAAGTGTCTATGTAAGTGTCTGTATGTAAGTGCCTGTATGTAAGTGTCTGTATGTAAGTGTCTGTATGTAAGTGTGTGTATGTAAGTGTCTGTATGTAAGTGTCTGTATGTAAGTGTCTCAGTATCTGTATGTAAATGTCTTTATGTAAGTGTCTGTATGTAAGTGTCTGTATGTAAGTGTCTGTATGTAAGTCTCAGTGTCTGTATGTCAGTGTGTGTTTGTAAGTGTCTGTATGTAAGTGTCTCAGTGTCTGTATGTAAGTGTCTGTTTGTAAGTTTCTGTATGTAAGTATCTGTATGTAAATGTCTGTGTGTAAGTGTCTGTATGTAAGTGTCTTAGTGTCTGTATGTAAGTGTCTGTATGTAAGTGTCTGTATGTAAGTGGCTGTATGTGTCTGTAAGTGTCTGTATGTAAGTATCTGTATGTAAGTGTCTGTATGTAAGTTTCTGTATGTAAGCGTATGTTTGTAAGTGTCTGTATGTAAGTGTCTGTATGTAAGTGCCTGTTTGTAAGTGTCTGTATGTAAGTGTCTGTATATAAGTGCCTGTATGTAAGTGTCTGTATGTAAGTGTCTCAGTGTCTGTATGTAAGTGTCTGTATGTAAGTGTCTCAGTGTCTGTAAGTGTCTGTATGTAAGCTTCTGTATGTAAGTGTCTGTAAGTAGTGTCTCTATGTAAGTGTCTCAGTGTCTGTATGTAAGTGTCTGTATGTAAGTGTCTGTATGTAAATGTCTCAGTGTCTGTATGTAAGTGTATGTAAGCGTCTGTATGTAAGTGTCTATGTAAGTGTCTCAGTGTCTGTATGTAAGTGTCTGTATGTAAGTGTCTGTATGTAAGTGTCTTAGTGTCTGTATGTAAGTGTCTGTATGTAATTGTCTGTGTGTAAGTGTCTTTATGTAAGAATCTGTATGTAAGTGTCTGTATGTAAGTGTCTAAGTGTGTGTATGTAAGGGTCTGTATGTAAGTGTCTGTATGTAAGTGTCTGTATGTAAGTGTCTGTATGTAAGTGTTTTTATGTAAGTGTCTGTATGTAAGTGTCCCAGTGTCTGTTTGTGTCAGTATGTAAGTGTCTGTATGTAAGTGTCTATGTAAGTGTCTGTATGTAAGTGCCTGTATGTAAGCGTCTGTATGTAAGTGTCTGTATGTAAGTGTCTGTATGTAAGTGTGTGTATGTAAGTGTCTGTATGTAAGTGTCTGTATGTAAGTGTCTCAGTATCTGTATGTAAATGTCTTTATGTAAGTGTCTGTATGTAAGTGTCTATGTAAGTGTCTGTATGTAAGTGTCTCGGTGTCTGTATATAAGTGTCTGTATGCAAGCATCTGTATGTAAGTGTCTCAGTGTCTGTATGTAAGTGTCTTTATGTAAGTGTCTGTATGTAAGTGTCTCAGTGTCTGTATGTAAGTGTCTGTATGTAAGCGTCTGTATGTAAGTGTCTATGTAAGTGTCTCAGTGTCTTTATGTAAGTGTCTTATGTAAGTGTCTCAGTGTCTGTATGTAAGTGTCTCAGTGTCTGTATGTAAGTGTCTAATGTAAGTGTCTCAGTGTCTGTATGTAAGTGTCTGAATGTAAGTGTCTGTATGTAAGTGTCTGTATATAAGTGTCTCAGTGTCTGTATGTAAGTGTTTGTATGTTAGTGTCTCAGTGTCTGTATCTAAGTGTCTGTATGTAAGTGTCTGTATGTAAGTGTCTGTATGTAAATGTCTCAGTGTCTGTATGTAAGTGTATGTAAGCGTCTTTATGTAAGTGTATATGTAAGTGTCTCAGTTTCTGTATGTAAGTGTCTTTATGTAAGAGTCTGTATGTAAGTGTCTGTATGTAAGTGTCTAAGTGTGTGTATGTAAGGGTCTGTATGTAAGTGTCTGTATGTAAGTGTCTGTATGTAAGTGTCTGTATGTAAGTGTTTGTATGTAAGTGTCTGTATGTAAGTGTCTCAGTGTCTGTTTGTGTCAGTATGTAAGTGTCTGTATGTAAGTGTCTATGTAAGTGTCTGTATGTAAGTGCCTGTATGTAAGTTTCTGTATGTAAGTGTCTGTATGTAAGTGTCTCAGTGTCTGTATGTAAGTGTCTGTATGTAAGTGTCTGTATGTAAGTGTCTGGATGTAAATGTCTCAGTGTCTGTATGTAAGTGTATGTATGTAAGTGTCTTTATGTAAGAGTCTGTATGTAAGGGTCTGTATGTAAGTGTCAAAGTGTCTGTATGTAAGTGTCTTTATGTAAGAGTCTGTATGTAAGTGTTTGTATGTAAGTGTCTGTAAGTAAGTGTCTCAGTGTCTGTTTGTGTCAGTATGTGTAAGTGTCTGTATGTAAGTGTCTAAGTGTGTGTATGTAAGGGTCTGTATGTAAGTGTCTGTATGTAAGTGTCTGTATGTAAGTGTCTGTATGTAAGTGTTTGTATGTAAGTGTCTGTAAATAAGTGTCTCAGTGTCTGTTTGTGTCAGTATGTAAGTGTCTGTATGTAAGTGTCTATGTAAGTGTCTGTATGTAAGTGCCTGTATGTAAGTGTCTGTATGTAAGTGTCTGTATGTAAGTGTGTGTATGTAAGTGTCTGTATGTAAGTGTCTGTAATAAAGTGTCTCAGTATCTGTATGTAAATGTCTTTATGTAAGTGTCTGTATGTAAGTGTCTGTATGTAAGTGTCTGTATGTAAGTCTCAGTGTCTGTATGTCAGTGTGTGTTTGTAAGTGTCTGTATGTAAGTGTCTCAGTGTCTGTATGTAAGTGTCTGTTTGTAAGTTTCTGTATGTAAGTATCTGTATGTAAATGTCTGTGTGTAAGTGTCTGTATGTAAGTGTCTTAGTGTCTGTATGTAAGTGTCTGTATGTAAGTGTCTGTATGTAAGTGGCTGTATGTGTCTGTAAGTGTCTGTATGTAAGTATCTGTATGTAAGTGTCTGTATGTAAGTTTCTGTATGTAAGTGTATGTTTGTAAGTGTCTGTATGTAAGTGTCTGTATGTAAGTGTCTTTATGTAAGTGTCTCAGTGTCTGTTTGTGTCAGTATGTAAGTGTCTGTATGTAAGTGTCTATGTAAGTGTCTGTATGTAAGTGCCTGTATGTAAGTGTCTGTATGTAAGTGTCTGTATGTAAGTGTCTGTATGTAAGTGTCTGTATGTAAGTGTCTGTATGTAAGTGTCTCAGTATCTGTATGTAAATGTCTTTATGTAAGTGTCTGTATGTAAGTGTCTATGTAAGTGTCTGTATGTAAGTGTCTCAGTGTCTGTATATAAGTGTCTGTATGCAAGCATCTGTATGTAAGTGTCTCAGTGTCTGTATGTAAGTGTCTGTATGTAAGTGTCTGTATGTAAGTGTCTCAGTGTCGGTATGTAAGTGTCTGTATGTAAGCGTCTGTATGTAAGTGTCTATGTAAGTGTCTCAGTGTCTTTATGTAAGTGTCTGTATGTAAGTGTCTCAGTGTCTGTATGTAAGTGTCTCAGTGTCTGTATGTAAGTGTCTGTATGTAAGTGTCTCAGTGTCTGTATGTAAGTGTCTGTATGTAAGTGTCTGTATGTAAGTGTCTGTATGTGAGTGTCTCAGTGTCTGTATGTAAGTGTCTGTATGTTAGTGTCTCAGTGTCTGTATCTAAGTGTCTGTATGTAAGTGTCTGTATGTAAGCTTCTGTATGTAAGTGTCTGTAAGTAGTGTCTCTATGTAAGTGTCTCAGTGTCTGTATGTAAGTTTCTGTATGTAAGTGTCTCAATGTAAGTGTCTGTATGTAATTGTCTGTATGTAAGTGTCTCAGTGTCTGTATGTAAGTGTCTGTATGTAATTGTCTGTATGTAAGTGTCTCAGTGTCTGTATGTAAGTGTATGTAAGTGTCTGTATGTAAGTGTCTCAGTGTCTGTATGTAAGTGTCTGAATGTAAGTGTCTGTATGTAAGTGTCTGTATGTAAATGTCTCAGTGTCTGTATGTAAGTGTATGTATGCGTCTTTATGTAAGTGTATATGTAAGTGTCTCAGTGTCTGTATGTAAGTGTCTGTATGTAAGTGTCTGTATGTAAGTGTCTTAGTGTCTGTATGTAAGTGTCTGTATGTAATTGTCTGTATGTAAGTGTCTTTATGTAAGAGTCTGTATGTAAGTGTCTGTATGTAAGTGTCTAAGTGTCTGTATGTAAGTGTCTTTATGTAAGAGTCTGTATGTAAGTGTCTGTATGTAAGTGTCTAAGTGTGTGTATGTAAGGGTCTGTATGTAAGTGTCTGTATGTAAGTGTCTGTATGTAAGTGTCTGTATGTAAGTGTTTGTATGTAAGTGTCTGTATGTAAGTGTCTCAGTGTCTGTTTGTGTCAGTATGTAAGTGTCTGTATGTAAGTGTCTATGTAAGTGTCTGTATGTAAGTGCCTGTATGTAAGTTTCTGTATGTAAGTGTCTGTATGTAAGTGTGTGTATGTAAGTGTCTGTATGTAAGTGTCTGTATGTAAGTGTCTCAGTATCTGTATGCAAATGTCTTTATGTAATTGTCTGTATGTAAGTGTCTGTATGTAAGTGTCTGTATGTAAGTATCAGTGTCTGTATGTCAGTGTGTGTTTGTAAGTGTCTGTATGTAAGTGTCTGTATGTAAGTGTCTCAGTGTCTGTAAGTAAGTGTCTAAGTAAGTGTCTGTATGTAAGTGTCTGTATGTAAGTGTCTGTATGTTAAGTGTTTGTATGTAAGTGTCTGTATGTGAATATCTCAGTGTCTGTATGTAAGTGTCTGTATGTAAGTGACTGTATGTAAGTGTCTCAGTGTCTGTATGTAAGTGTCTGTATGTAAGTGTCTGTATGTAAGTATCTGTATGTAAATGTCTGTGTGTAAGTGTCTGTATGTAAGTGTCTTAGTGTCTGTATATAAGTGTCTGTATGTAAGTGTCTGTATGTGTCTGTATGTAAGTGTCTGTATGTAAGTGTCTGTATGTAAGTGTCTGTATGTGAGTGTCTGAGACCAGGAAAGGCAGCGGGCAGAGATGATCTCCCAAGCGAAATGCTGAGGGAGGGTGGCGTTTGTGCACAGACTGCCCTATATGACATCATAACAACAGTCTGGACCACTGGATGGGTTCCGCAGGATTGGAAGGATGCCCTGGTGGTCCCCCTTTTTAAGAAGGGGGACCGCACAGACTGTAACAACTACAGGGGCATCTCACTCCTCAGTGTGCCGGGAAAGGTCCTGGCAAGGATTATTCAGCATCGCCTTGCCAGGCACGCTGAGGAGAGGCTTGCGGAGCCCCAATGCGGTTTCAGGAAAGGGCGGTCCTGCACAGATGCCATATTTTCTGTCCGTCTGCTACAGCAGAGGTGTAGGGAATTCCAACAAGACCTACATCTCTGCTTTATTGACCTGGTCAAGGCCTATGATACCATCAGTAGGCCTGGGCTCTGGGTCGTTCTTCGTGCTTTTGGAGTACCTGACCCTCTGCTCACGATTATTAAGGACCTTCATGATGGTGAGCGGGCCCGGGTAAAACTACGTGGCCGGGAGTCAGAGCCATTCCCTGTACACCTTGGGGTGCGACAGGGATGTCCTCTGGCTCCCACATTATTTAACATTTATTTTGACCACGTAGTTCGTGAAGCCTTCAATAGCTGTACCGGGGGAATCTCCATATGGTACAGATATAATGGGAGGCTAATCGATGCCCGGGTGCGGTCAAGGGATGGCTCCCTATTGCTCAACCACGTTATGTATGCTGATGACTTGGTAATAGCTGCTCAGTCAGAGGAGGAGTTGGAGACGCTGCTGCTGAGACTGGAGAGTGCCACGAAGAGGTGGGGCCTTACCATCAGCCCCACCAAAACTAAGCACCTGCCTGGGTATTTTGTACCATCGGACACTCCACCCCCACAACTCCCAATCGGTGATGGGGCAGTTGTAGAGAGAGTGGAGAGTTTCCCATACCTGGGCAGTGTGCTTATGACTGGCTCCAGTTTAACAGCAGAGGTCTCACTCCGAATCAGTCGAGCGGCAATATCTTTTCATCGGTTGCGTAATGCTGTGTGGAAGCTACCTGGTCAGTCGCTCCGCACTAAGCTTCAGGTCTTCTCGGCCACGGTCATTCCCTCCCTTCTCTACGCTTGCGAAACGTGGACCCCCCTAATGGAACATCTTCGCCGGTTAGAAACATTTAGGCTGGCCTGCCTACGATCCATCCTGGGTTTAACCAGACTGGATTGTGTGAGGAGCTCACAAATCCTTGAAAGATCTGGGCAGGGTCCCATCGGTGAGCTCCTCCGGCAGGCAAGGCTGCGATGGCTGGGTCATGTAGCCCACATGCCCAGCCACCACATGCCGAAACAGCTTTTGTTTGGGGGGGCTAAGCGGGCGCGGCACGGGCTAGAGAAGAGATGGAGTGATGTGGTGCAGGAGGACGTGGAGCTGAGTGGACTTGCCGATGACTGGTACCAGCGGTGTCAAGATCGGCCTCTGTGGAGGAGGCTCGTGAAGGATGCTACTGGGCAGTTGGAGGCAGTCGCCCTCCAACAACAACGGAGGGCGGAGGAGAGACGCTCACAACAGCGAGCGGAGCGCCGGGTGGCTAAAGCACAGCAGGTTGGTACAGTAGGGGGCACAGGTGGTGCATCAGCCAGTCATCTCAGTCAGTCGACCCGTGGCACCTGGGTCTGCCCCGTGACCTCCTGCCAGCGGGCGTTCGACACTTCACGTGGCCTCAGGGTGCACATAGCCTGGCACAAGCGTCGTGGTGACGTCACCGCCACTTAGTGGCAAATGGCGGTTGTTGTTGTTGTATGTAAGTGTCTGTATGTAAGTGTCTGTATGTAAGTGTCTCAGTGTCTGTATGTAAGTGTCTGAATGTAAGTGTCTGTATGTAAGTGTCTGTATGTAAATGTCTCAGTGTCTGTATGTAAGTGTATGTATGCGTCTTTATGTAAGTGTATATGTAAGTGTCTCAGTGTCTGTATGTAAGTGTCTGTATGTAAGTGTCTGTATGTAAGTGTCTTAGTGTCTGTATGTAAGTGTCTGTATGTAATTGTCTGTATGTAAGTGTCTTTATGTAAGAGTCTGTATGTAAGTGTCTGTATGTAAGTGTCTAAGTGTCTGTATGTAAGTGTCTTTATGTAAGAGTCTGTATGTAAGTGTCTGTATGTAAGTGTCTAAGTGTGTGTATGTAAGGGTCTGTATGTAAGTGTCTGTATGTAAGTGTCTGTATGTAAGTGTCTGTATGTAAGTGTTTGTATGTAAGTGTCTGTATGTAAGTGTCTCAGTGTCTGTTTGTGTCAGTATGTAAGTGTCTGTATGTAAGTGTCTATGTAAGTGTCTGTATGTAAGTGCCTGTATGTAAGTTTCTGTATGTAAGTGTCTGTATGTAAGTGTGTGTATGTAAGTGTCTGTATGTAAGTGTCTGTATGTAAGTGTCTCAGTATCTGTATGCAAATGTCTTTATGTAAGTGTCTGTATGTAAGTGTCTGTATGTAAGTGTCTGTATGTAAGTATCATTGTCTGTATGTCAGTGTGTGTTTGTAAGTGTCTGTATGTAAGTGTCTGTATGTAAGTGTCTCAGTGTCTGTAAGTAAGTGTCTAAGTAAGTGTCTGTATGTAAGTGTCTGTATGTAAGTGTCTGTATGTTAAGTGTTTGTATGTAAGTGTCTGTATGTGAATATCTCAGTGTCTGTATGTAAGTGTCTGTATGTAAGTGACTGTATGTAAGTGTCTCAGTGTCTGTATGTAAGTGTCTGTATGTAAGTGTCTGTATGTAAGTATCTGTATGTAAATGTCTGTGTGTAAGTGTCTGTATGTAAGTGTCTTAGTGTCTGTATATAAGTGTCTGTATGTAAGTGTCTGTATGTGTCTGTATGTAAGTGTCTGTATGTAAGTGTCTGTATGTAAGTGTCTGTATGTGAGTGTCTGAGACCAGGAAAGGCAGCGGGCAGAGATGATCTCCCAAGCGAAATGCTGAGGGAGGGTGGCGTTTGTGCACAGACTGCCCTATATGACATCATAACAACAGTCTGGACCACTGGATGGGTTCCGCAGGATTGGAAGGATGCCCTGGTGGTCCCCCTTTTTAAGAAGGGGGACCGCACAGACTGTAACAACTACAGGGGCATCTCACTCCTCAGTGTGCCGGGAAAGGTCCTGGCAAGGATTATTCAGCATCGCCTTGCCAGGCACGCTGAGGAGAGGCTTGCGGAGCCCCAATGCGGTTTCAGGAAAGGGCGGTCCTGCACAGATGCCATATTTTCTGTCCGTCTGCTACAGCAGAGGTGTAGGGAATTCCAACAAGACCTACATCTCTGCTTTATTGACCTGGTCAAGGCCTATGATACCATCAGTAGGCCTGGGCTCTGGGTCGTTCTTCGTGCTTTTGGAGTACCTGACCCTCTGCTCACGATTATTAAGGACCTTCATGATGGTGAGCGGGCCCGGGTAAAACTACGTGGCCGGGAGTCAGAGCCATTCCCTGTACACCTTGGGGTGCGACAGGGATGTCCTCTGGCTCCCACATTATTTAACATTTATTTTGACCACGTAGTTCGTGAAGCCTTCAATAGCTGTACCGGGGGAATCTCCATATGGTACAGATATAATGGGAGGCTAATCGATGCCCGGGTGCGGTCAAGGGATGGCTCCCTATTGCTCAACCACGTTATGTATGCTGATGACTTGGTAATAGCTGCTCAGTCAGAGGAGGAGTTGGAGACGCTGCTGCTGAGACTGGAGAGTGCCACGAAGAGGTGGGGCCTTACCATCAGCCCCACCAAAACTAAGCACCTGCCTGGGTATTTTGTACCATCGGACACTCCACCCCCACAACTCCCAATCGGTGATGGGGCAGTTGTAGAGAGAGTGGAGAGTTTCCCATACCTGGGCAGTGTGCTTATGACTGGCTCCAGTTTAACAGCAGAGGTCTCACTCCGAATCAGTCGAGCGGCAATATCTTTTCATCGGTTGCGTAATGCTGTGTGGAAGCTACCTGGTCAGTCGCTCCGCACTAAGCTTCAGGTCTTCTCGGCCACGGTCATTCCCTCCCTTCTCTACGCTTGCGAAACGTGGACCCCCCTAATGGAACATCTTCGCCGGTTAGAAACATTTAGGCTGGCCTGCCTACGATCCATCCTGGGTTTAACCAGACTGGATTGTGTGAGGAGCTCACAAATCCTTGAAAGATCTGGGCAGGGTCCCATCGGTGAGCTCCTCCGGCAGGCAAGGCTGCGATGGCTGGGTCATGTAGCCCACATGCCCAGCCACCACATGCCGAAACAGCTTTTGTTTGGGGGGGCTAAGCGGGCGCGGCACGGGCTAGAGAAGAGATGGAGTGATGTGGTGCAGGAGGACGTGGAGCTGAGTGGACTTGCCGATGACTGGTACCAGCGGTGTCAAGATCGGCCTCTGTGGAGGAGGCTCGTGAAGGATGCTACTGGGCAGTTGGAGGCAGTCGCCCTCCAACAACAACGGAGGGCGGAGGAGAGACGCTCACAACAGCGAGCGGAGCGCCGGGTGGCTAAAGCACAGCAGGTTGGTACAGTAGGGGGCACAGGTGGTGCATCAGCCAGTCATCTCAGTCAGTCGACCCGTGGCACCTGGGTCTGCCCCGTGACCTCCTGCCAGCGGGCGTTCGACACTTCACGTGGCCTCAGGGTGCACATAGCCTGGCACAAGCGTCGTGGTGACGTCACCGCCACTTAGTGGCAAATGGCGGTTGTTGTTGTTGTATGTAAGTGTCTGTATGTAAGTGGCTGTATGTAAGTGTCTGTAAGTGTCTGTATGTAAGTATCTGTATGTAAGTGTCTGTATGTAAGTTTCTTTATGTAAGTGTATGTTTGTAAGTGTCTGTATGTAAGTGTCTCAGTGTCTGTATGTAAGTGTCTCAGTGTCTGTATGTAAGTGTCTGTATGTAAGCTTCTGTATGTAAGTGTCTGTAAGTAGTGTCTCTATGTAAGTGTCTCAGTGTCTGTATGTAAGTTTCTGTATGTAAGTGTCTCAATGTAAGTGTCTGTATGTAATTGTCTGTATGTAAGTGTCTCAGTGTCTGTATGTAAGTGTCTGTATGTAAGTGTCTGTATGTAAGTGTCTCAGTGTCTGTATGTAAGTGTCTGAATGTAAGTGTCTGTATGTAAGTGTCTGTATGTAAATGTCTCAGTGTCTGTATGTAAGTGTATGTATGCGTCTTTATGTAAGTGTATATGTAAGTGTCTCAGTGTCTGTATGTAAGTGTCTGTATGTAAGTGTCTGTATGTAAGTGTCTTAGTGTCTGTATGTAAGTGTCTGTATGTAATTGTCTGTATGTAAGTGTCTTTATGTAAGAGTCTGTATGTAAGTGTCTGTATGTAAGTGTCTAAGTGTCTGTATGTAAGTGTCTTTATGTAAGAGTCTGTATGTAAGTGTCTGTATGTAAGTGTCTAAGTGTGTGTATGTAAGGGTCTGTATGTAAGTGTCTGTATGTAAGTGTCTGTATGTAAGTGTCTGTATGTAAGTGTTTGTATGTAAGTGTCTGTATGTAAGTGTCTCAGTGTCTGTTTGTGTCAGTATGTAAGTGTCTGTATGTAAGTGTCTATGTAAGTGTCTGTATGTAAGTGCCTGTATGTAAGTTTCTGTATGTAAGTGTCTGTATGTAAGTGTGTGTATGTAAGTGTCTGTATGTAAGTGTCTGTATGTAAGTGTCTCAGTATCTGTATGCAAATGTCTTTATGTAAGTGTCTGTATGTAAGTGTCTGTATGTAAGTGTCTGTATGTAAGTATCAGTGTCTGTATGTCAGTGTGTGTTTGTAAGTGTCTGTATGTAAGTGTCTGTATGTAAGTGTCTCAGTGTCTGTAAGTAAGTGTCTAAGTAAGTGTCTGTATGTAAGTGTCTGTATGTAAGTGTCTGTATGTTAAGTGTTTGTATGTAAGTGTCTGTATGTGAATATCTCAGTGTCTGTATGTAAGTGTCTGTATGTAAGTGACTGTATGTAAGTGTCTCAGTGTCTGTATGTAAGTGTCTGTATGTAAGTGTCTGTATGTAAGTATCTGTATGTAAATGTCTGTGTGTAAGTGTCTGTATGTAAGTGTCTTAGTGTCTGTATATAAGTGTCTGTATGTAAGTGTCTGTATGTGTCTGTATGTAAGTGTCTGTATGTAAGTGTCTGTATGTAAGTGTCTGTATGTGAGTGTCTGAGACCAGGAAAGGCAGCGGGCAGAGATGATCTCCCAAGCGAAATGCTGAGGGAGGGTGGCGTTTGTGCACAGACTGCCCTATATGACATCATAACAACAGTCTGGACCACTGGATGGGTTCCGCAGGATTGGAAGGATGCCCTGGTGGTCCCCCTTTTTAAGAAGGGGGACCGCACAGACTGTAACAACTACAGGGGCATCTCACTCCTCAGTGTGCCGGGAAAGGTCCTGGCAAGGATTATTCAGCATCGCCTTGCCAGGCACGCTGAGGAGAGGCTTGCGGAGCCCCAATGCGGTTTCAGGAAAGGGCGGTCCTGCACAGATGCCATATTTTCTGTCCGTCTGCTACAGCAGAGGTGTAGGGAATTCCAACAAGACCTACATCTCTGCTTTATTGACCTGGTCAAGGCCTATGATACCATCAGTAGGCCTGGGCTCTGGGTCGTTCTTCGTGCTTTTGGAGTACCTGACCCTCTGCTCACGATTATTAAGGGTTTCAGGAAAGGGCGGTCCTGCACAGATGCCATATTTTCTGTCCGTCTGCTACAGCAGAGGTGTAGGGAATTCCAACAAGACCTACATCTCTGCTTTATTGACCTGGTCAAGGCCTATGATACCATCAGTAGGCCTGGGCTCTGGGTCGTTCTTCGTGCTTTTGGAGTACCTGACCCTCTGCTCACGATTATTAAGGACCTTCATGATGGTGAGCGGGTCCGGGTAAAACTACGTGGCCGGGAGTCAGAGCCATTCCCTGTACACCTTGGGGTGCGACAGGGATGTCCTCTGGCTCCCACATTATTTAACATTTATTTTGACCACGTAGTTCGTGAAGCCTTCAATAGCTGTACCGGGGGAATCTCCATATGGTACAGATATAATGGGAGGCTAATCGATGCCCGGGTGCGGTCAAGGGATGGCTCCCTATTGCTCAACCACGTTATGTATGCTGATGACTTGGTAATAGCTGCTCAGTCAGAGGAGGAGTTGGAGACGCTGCTGCTGAGACTGGAGAGTGCCACGAAGAGGTGGGGCCTTACCATCAGCCCCACCAAAACTAAGCACCTGCCTGGGTATTTTGTACCATCGGACACTCCACCCCCACAACTCCCAATCGGTGATGGGGCAGTTGTAGAGAGAGTGGAGAGTTTCCCATACCTGGGCAGTGTGCTTATGACTGGCTCCAGTTTAACAGCAGAGGTCTCACTCCGAATCAGTCGAGCGGCAATATCTTTTCATCGGTTGCGTAATGCTGTGTGGAAGCTACCTGGTCAGTCGCTCCGCACTAAGCTTCAGGTCTTCTCGGCCACGGTCATTCCCTCCCTTCTCTACGCTTGCGAAACGTGGACCCCCCTAATGGAACATCTTCGCCGGTTAGAAACATTTAGGCTGGCCTGCCTACGATCCATCCTGGGTTTAACCAGACTGGATTGTGTGAGGAGCTCACAAATCCTTGAAAGATCTGGGCAGGGTCCCATCGGTGAGCTCCTCCGGCAGGCAAGGCTGCGATGGCTGGGTCATGTAGCCCACATGCCCAGCCACCGCATGCCGAAACAGCTTTTGTTTGGGGGGGCTAAGCGGGCGCGGCACGGGCTAGAGAAGAGATGGAGTGATGTGGTGCAGGAGGACGTGGAGCTGAGTGGACTTGCCGATGACTGGTACCAGCGGTGTCAAGATCGGCCTCTGTGGAGGAGGCTCGTGAAGGATGCTACTGGGCAGTTGGAGGCAGTCGCCCTCCAACAACAACGGAGGGCGGAGGAGAGACGCTCACAACAGCGAGCGGAGCGCCGGGTGGCTAAAGCACAGCAGGTTGGCACAGTAGGGGGCACAGGTGGTGCATCAGCCAGTCATCTCAGTCAGTCGACCCGTGGCACCTGGGTCTGCCCCGTGACCTCCTGCCAGCGGGCGTTCGACACTTCACGTGGCCTCAGGGTGCACATAGCCTGGCACAAGCGTCGTGGTGACGTCACCGCCACTTAGTGGCAAATGGCGGTTGTTGTTGTTGTTGTTGTATGTAAGTGTCTGTATGTAAGTGGCTGTATGTAAGTGTCTGTAAGTGTCTGTATGTAAGTATCTGTATGTAAGTGTCTGTATGTAAGTTTCTTTATGTAAGTGTATGTTTGTAAGTGTCTGTATGTAAGTGTCTCAGTGTCTGTATGTAAGTGTCTCAGTGTCTGTATGTAAGTGTCTGTATGTAAGCTTCTGTATGTAAGTGTCTGTAAGTAGTGTCTCTATGTAAGTGTCTCAGTGTCTGTATGTAAGTTTCTGTATGTAAGTGTCTCAATGTAAGTGTCTGTATGTAATTGTCTGTATGTAAGTGTCTCAGTGTCTGTATGTAAGTGTCTGTATGTAAGTGTCTGTATGTAAGTGTCTCAGTGTCTGTATGTAAGTGTATGTAAGTGTCTGTATGTAAGTGTCTGTATGTACGTGTCTCAGTGTCTGTATGTAAGTGTATGTAAGCGTCTGTATGTAAGTGTCTATATAAGTGTCTCAGTGTTTGTATGTAAGTGTCTGTATGTAAGTGTCTGTATGTAAGTGTCTGTATATAAGTGTCTGTATGTAAGTGTCTGTATGTAAGTGTTTGTATGTAAGTGTCTCAGTATCTGTATGTAAATGTCTTTATGTAAGTATCTGTATGTAAGTGTCTCAGTGTCTGTTTGTGTCAGTATGTAAGTGTCTGTATGTAAGTGTCTGTATGTAAGTGTCTATGTAAGTGTCTCAGTGTCTGTATGTAAGTGTCTGTATGTAAGTGTCTGTATGTAAGTGTCTTAGTGTCTGTATGTAAGTGTCTGTATGTAATTGTCTGTATGTAAGTGTCTTTATGTAAGAGTCTGTATGTAAGTATCCGTATGTAAGTGTCTAAGTGTCTGTATGTAAGTGTCTTTATGTAAGAGTCTGTATGTAAGTGTCTGTATGTAAGTGTCTAAGTGTGTGTATGTAAGGGTCTGTATGTAAGTGTCTGCATGTAAGTATCTGTATGTAAGTGTCTGTATGTAAGTGTTTGTATGTAAGTGTCTGTATGTAAGTGTCTCAGTGTCTGTTTGTGTCAGTATGTAAGTGTCTGTATGTAAGTGTCTGTATGTAAGTGTCTGTATGTAAGTGTGTGTATGTACGTGTCTGTATGTAAGTGTCTGTATGTAAGTGTCTCACTATCTGTATGTAAATGTCTTTATGTAAGTGTCTGTATGTAAGTGTCTGTATGTAAGTGTCTGTATGTAAGTCTCAGTGTCTGTATGTCAGTGTGTGTTTGTAAGTGTCTGTATGTAAGTATCTGTATGTAAGTGTCTGTATTTAAGTGTCTCAGTGTCTGTAAGTAAGTGTCTAAGTGTCTGTATGTAAGTGTCTGTATGTAAGCTTCTGTATGTAAGTGTCTGTAAGTAATGTCTCTATGTAAGTGTCTCAGTGTCTATATGTAAGTGTCTGTATGTAAGTGTCTCAATGTAAGTGTCTGTATGTAAGTGTCTGTATGTCAGTGTCACAGTGTCTGTATGTAAGTGTCTGTATGTAAGTGTCTCAGTGTCTGTATGTAAGTGTCTGTATGTAAGCATCTGTATGTGTCTATGTAAGTGTCTCAGTGTCTGTATGTAAGTGTCTGTATGTAAGTGTCTGTATGTAAGTGTCTCAGTGTCTGTATGTAAGTGTCTGTATGTAAGTGTCTCAGTGTCTGTATGTAAGTGTATGTAAGCGTCTGTATGTAAGTGTCTATGTAAGTGTCTCAGTGTCTGTATGTAAGTGTCTGTATGTAAGTGTCTGTATGTAAGTGTCTCAGTGTCTGTATGTAAGTGTCTGTATGTAATTGTCTGTATGTAAGTGTCTTTATGTAAGAGTCTGTATGTAAGTGTCTGTATGTAAGTGTCTAAGTGTCTGTATGTAAGTGTCTCTATGTAAGAGTCTGTATGTAAGTGTCTGTATGTAAGTGTCTAAGTGTCTGTATGTAAGGGTCTGTATGTAAGTGTCTATATGTAAGTGTCTGTATGTAAGTGTCTGTATGTAAGTGTCTGTATGTAAGTGTTTGTATGTAAGTGTCTGTATGTAAGTGTCTCAGTGTCTGTTTGTAAGTGTCAGCATGTAAGTGTCTGTATGTAAGTGTCTATGTAAGTGTCTGTATGTAAGTGCCTGTATGTAAGTGTCTGTATGTAAGTGTCTGTATGTAAGTGTCTGTATGTAAGTGACTGTATGTAAGTGTGTGTATGTAAGTGTCTGTATGTAAGTGTCTGTATGTAAGTGTGTCAGTATCTGTATGTAAGTGTCTGTATGTAAGTGTCTGTATGTAAGTGTCTCTATGTAAGTCTCAGTGTCTGTATGTCAGTGTGTGTTTGTAAGTGTCTGTATGTAAGTGTCTGTATGTAAGTGTCTGTATTTAAGTGTCTCAGTGTCTGTAAGTAAGTGTCTAAGTAAGTGTCTGTATGTAAGTGTCTGTATGTAAGTGTCTGTATATAAGTGTCTGTATGTAAGTGTCTGTATGTAAGTGTCTAAGTGTGTGTATGTAAGGGTCTGTATGTAAGTGTCTGTATGTAAGTGTCTGTATGTAAGTGTCTGAATGTAAGTGTCTGTATGTAAGTATCTGCATGTAAGTGTCTGTATGTAAGTGTCTGTATGTACGTGTCTTAGTGTCTGTATGTAAGTGTCTGTATGTAAGTGTCTGTATGTAATTGTCTGTATGTAAGTGTCTCAGATCTGTATGTGTCTGTATGTAAGTGTCTGTATGTAAGTGTCTGTATGTAAGTGGCTGTATGTACGTGTCCGTATGTAAGTGTCTTTATGTAAGAGTCTGTATGTAAGTGTCTGTATGTGTCTGTATGTAAGTGTCTGTATGTAAGTGTCTGTATGTTAAGTGTCTGTATGTAAGTATCTCAGTGTCTGTATGTAAGTTTCTGTATGTAAGTGTCTGTATGTAAGTGTCTCAGTGTCTGTATGTAAGTGTCTGTATGTAAGCTTCTGTATGTAAGTGTCTGTAAGTAATGTCTCTATGTAAGTGTCTCAGTGTCTGTATGTAAGTGTCTGTATGTAAGTGTCTCAATGTAAGTGTCTGTATGTAAGTGTCTGTATGTCAGTGTCACAGTGTCTGTATGTAAGTGTCTGTATGTAAGTGTCTCAGTGTCTGTATGTAAGTGTCTGTATGTAAGCATCTGTATGTGTCTATGTAAGTGTCTCAGTGTCTGTATATAAGTGTCTGTATGTAAGTGTCTGTATGTAAGTGTCTCAGTTTCTGTATGTAAGTGTATGTAAGTGTCTGTATGTAAGTGTCTCAGTGTCTGTATGTAAGTGTATGTAAGCGTCTGTATGTAAGTGTCTATGTAAGTGTCTCAGTGTCTGTATGTAAGTGTCTGTATGTAAGTGTCTGTATGTAAGTGTCTGTATGTAAGTGTCTCAGTGTCTGTATGTAAGTGTCTGTATGTAAGTGTCTGTATGTAAGTGTCTCAGATCTGTATGTGTCTGTATGTAAGTGTCTGTATGTAAGTGTCTGTATGTAAGTGGCTGTATGTACGTGTCCGTATGTAAGTGTCTTTATGTAAGAGTCTGTATGTAAGTGTCTGTATGTGTCTGTATGGAAGTGTCTGTATGTAAGTGTCTGTATGTTAAGTGTCTGTATGTAAGTATCTCAGTGTCTGTATGTAAGTTTCTGTATGTAAGTGTCTGTATGTAAGTGTCTCAGTGTCTGTATGTAAGTGTCTGTATGTAAGCTTCTGTATGTAAGTGTCTGTAAGTAATGTCTCTATGTAAGTGTCTCAGTGTCTGTATGTAAGTTTCTGTATGTAAGTGTCTCAATGTAAGTGTCTGTATGTAAGTGTCTGTATGTCAGTGTCACAGTGTCTGTATGTAAGTGTCTGTATGTAAGTGTCTCAGTGTCTGTATGTAAGTGTCTGTATGTAAGCATCTGTATGTGTCTATGTAAGTGTCTCAGTGTCTGTATATAAGTGTCTGTATGTAAGTGTCTGTATGTAAGTGTCTCAGTGTCTGTATGTAAGTGTATGTAAGTGTCTGTATGTAAGTGTCTCAGTGTCTGTATGTAAGTGTATGTAAGCGTCTGTATGTAAGTGTCTATGTAAGTGTCTCAGTGTCTGTATGTAAGTGTTTGTATGTAAGTGTCTGTATGTAAGTGTCTCAGTGTCTGTATGTAAGTGTCTGTATGTAATTGTCTGTATGTAAGTGTCTTTATGTAAGAGTCTGTATGTAAGTGTCTGTATGTAAGTGTCTAAGTGTCTGTATGTAAGTGTCTCTATGTAAGAGTCTGTATGTAAGTGTCTGTATGTAAGTGTCTAAGTGTCTGTATGTAAGGGTCTGTATGTAAGTGTCTATATGTAAGTGCCTGTATGTAAGTGTCTGTATGTAAGTGTCTGTATGTAAGTGTCTGTATGTAAGTGTGTGTATGTAAGTGTCTTATGTAAGTGTCTGTATGTAAGTGTCTCACTATCTGTATGTAAATGTCTTTATGTAAATGTCTGTATGTAAGTGTCTGTATGTAAGTGTCTGTATGTAAGTCTCAGTGTCTGTATGTCAGTGTGTGTTTGTAAGTGTCTGTATGTAAGTATCTGTATGTAAGTGTCTGTATTTAAGTGTCTCAGTGTCTGTAAGTAAGTGTCTAAGTAAGTGTCTGTATGTAAGTGCCTGTATGTAAGTGTCTGTATGTAAGTGTCTCAGTGTCTGTATGTAAGTGTCTGTATGTAAGTGTCTCAGTGTCTGTATGTAAGTGTCTGTATGTAAGCTTCTGTATGTAAGTGTCTGTATGTAAGTGTCTCAATGTAAGTGTATGTATGTAAGTGTCTGTATGTCAGTGTCACAGTGTCTGTATGTAAGTGTCTGTATGTAAGTGTCACAGTGTCTGTATGTAAGTGTCTGTATGTAAGCATCTGTATGTGTCTATGTAAGTGTCTCAGTGTCTGTATGTAAGTGTCTGTATGTAAGTGTCTGTATGTAAGTGTCTCAGTGTCTGTATGTAAGTGTATGTAAGTGTCTGTATGTAAGTGTCTCAGTGTCTCTATGTAAGTGTATGTAAGCATCTGTATGTAAGTGTCTATGTAAGTGTCTCAGTGTCTGTATGTAAGTGTCTGTATGTAAGTGTCTGTATGTAAGTGTCTCAGTGTCTGTATGTAAGTGTCTGTATGTAATTGTCTGTATGTAAGTGTCTTTATGTAAGAGTCTGTATGTAAGTGTCTGTATGTAAGTGTCTAAGTGTCTGTATGAGGAGGCGAGGAATGGTGGTCGTGGTTACTTATGCCCCCACCGAAGATGAACATCCGTGGAGGGATGCAGGCAAAGCCGATGAGTCAGATGCCTTCTATGACCTCCTGTCACAGGTGCTGGCTAAAGTGGCCCCTCGGGATAGAGTCATCATGTTGGGTGACTTCAATGCCCGAGTTGGTCATGATACTGGCACCTGGTCTGGAGTGATTGGAGGGCATGGGCCAGATCAGCTCAATAACAACGGTAGGAGGCTGCTAGATTTTTGTGCAGCCCATGGGCTTGTAATTACCAACACGCTATTCCGGCATCGGCGCATCAACACAACATCATGGATGCATGCCGGGTCCAAGCAAGAACATCTGCTGGACTACATAGTGACGGACCAGCGAATGCGAGCTCATGTCCTTGACACCAGGACCTACCGTGGAGCTGATCTGCCCTCTGACCATCGACTAGTCATCTGTAAGATACGCCTGCCATTCTTCCACTCCGGTGGTGGGTGTACACCCAGGACCCCATTCCGACCTAAAGTGGCCTGGTCTCAGTTATCTTATGAAAGTTGCAAGCGAGAATTTCATCATCGCTTGCGGCTGGGATTGGCATCGTCCCCGACTCCTCCTGATGTCGAGGGTAAATGGGCGAGGTTTAGGACTGTGACTCATGCAGCTGCAATGGCTGCTTTGGGTACGCGGTCCAGACCTCCCCAGACACCCTGGATGACAGAGGAGTTGTTCAGGATGGTTGAGAAAAAGCGACAGGCCCACTGTCATCGGCTACAGAATCCCACGTCAGAGAATGAGGAGGCTTACCGCAGCCTTCGCTCGGAGGTTCGGAGAGCTGTGAGGCGCTGCAAGGATGGGTGGTGGTCGCGGGTTGCTGAGGAGATGGAGTCTGCCTCAGTGGCCCGTGATCACAAATCTCTATTTAACTCCATCAAAAAAGTAACCTGCAGCGCCACACCTATTACCATCATTAGGGGAAAAAACGGTGATCCAATTTCCGACCCCCAGGAACAGGTTCGCAGATTTGCTGAGCATTTCTGTGAGGTCCTGGGGGAGGGAAAATCCCTCAGCCAGGAAAACATCGTGGCACAAAGTGAGGATGACCCTGCTGAGGCTGCGGTGCCTCAAATATTGGATGAAGTCACCCCCTGTGAGTGGCTGGCTGAGGTGCCATCTGCTGAGGAAGTATTGAAGGCGATCCGGAGTCTGAGACCAGGAAAGGCAGCGGGCAGAGATGATCTCCCAAGCGATATGCTGAGGGAGGGTGGCGTTTGTGCACAGACTGCCCTATATGACATCATAACAACAGTCTGGACCACTGGACGGGTTCCGCAGGATTGGAAGGATGCCCTGGTGGTCCCCCTTTTTAAGAAGGGGGACCGCACAGACTGTAACAACTACAGGGGCATCTCACTCCTCAGTGTGCCGGGAAAGGTCCTGGCAAGGATTATTCAGCATCGCCTTGCCAGGCACGCTGAGGAGAGGCTTGCGGAGCCCCAATGCGGTTTCAGGAAAGGGCGGTCCTGCACAGATGCCATATTTTCTGTCCGTCTGCTACAGCAGAGGTGTAGGGAATTCCAACAAGACCTACATCTCTGCTTTATTGACCTGGTCAAGGCCTATGATACCATCAGTAGGCCTGGGCTCTGGGTCGTTCTTCGTGCTTTTGGAGTACCTGACCCTCTGCTCACGATCATTAAGGACCTTCATGATGGTGAGCGGGCCCGGGTAAAACTACGTGGCCGGGAGTCAGAGCCATTCCCTGTACACCTTGGGGTGCGACAGGGATGTCCTCTGGCTCCCACATTATTTAACATCTATTTTGACCACGTGGTTCGTGAAGCCTTCAATAGCTGTACCGGGGGAATCTCCATTTGGTACAGATATAATGGGAGGCTAATCGATGCCCGGGTGCGGTCAAGGGATGGCTCCCTATTGCTCAACCACGTTATGTATGCTGATGACTTGGTAATAGCTGCTCAGTCAGAGGAGGAGTTGGAGACGCTGCTGCTGAGACTGGAGCGTGCCACTAAGAGGTGGGGCCTTACCATCAGCCCCACCAAAACTAAGCACCTGCCTGGGTATTTTGTACCATCGGACACTCCACCCCCACAACTCCCAATCAGTGATGGGGCAGTTGTGGAGAGAGTGGAGAGTTTCCCATACCTGGGCAGTGTGCTTATGACTGGCTCCAGTTTAACAGCAGAGGTCTCACTCCGAATCAGTCGAGCGGCAATATCTTTTCATCGGTTGCGTAACGCTGTGTGGAAGCTACCTGGTCTGTCGCTCCGCACTAAGCTTCAGGTCTTCTCGGCCACGGTCATTCCCTCCCTTCTCTACGCTTGCGAAACGTGGACCCCCCTAATGGAACATCTTCGCCGGTTGGAAACATTTAGGCTGGCCTGCCTACGATCCATCCTGGGTTTAACCAGACTGGATTGTGTGAGGAGCTCACAAATCCTTGAAAGATCTGGGCAGGGTCCCATCGGTGAGCTCCTCCGGCAGGCAAGGCTGCGATGGCTGGGTCATGTAGCCCGCATGCCCAGCCACCGCATGCCGAAACAGCTTTTGTTTGGCCGGATTGAGGGGGCTAAGCGGGCGCGGCACGGGCTAGAGAAGAGATGGAGTGATGTGGTACAGGAGGACGTGGAGCTGAGTGGACTTGCCGATGACTGGTACCAGCGGTGTCAAGATCGGCCTCTGTGGAGGAGGCTCGTGAAGGATGCTACTGGGCAGTTGGAGGCAGTCGCCCTCCAACAACAACGGAGGGCGGAGGAGCGACGCTCACAACAGCGAGCGGAGCGCCGGGTGGCTAAAGCACAGCAGGTTGGCACAGTAGGGGGCACAGGTGGTGCATCAGCCAGTCATCTCAGTCAGTCGACCCGTGGCACCTGGGTCTGCCCCGTGACCACCTGCCAGCGGGCGTTCGACACTTCACGTGGCCTCAGGGTGCACATAGCCTTGCACAAGCGTCGTGGTGACGTCACCGCCACTTAGTGGCGAAGGGCGGTTGTTGTTGTTGTTGTTGTTTGTAAGTGTCTGTATGTAAGTGTCTGTATGTAAGTGTCTGTATTTAAGTGTCTCAGTGTCTGTAAGTAAGTGTCTAAGTAAGTGTCTATGTAAGTGTCTCAGTGTCTGTATGTAAGTGTCTGTATGTAAGTGTCTGTATGTAAGTGTCTTAGTGTCTGTATGTAAGTGTCTGTATGTAATTGTCTGTATGTAAGTGTATGTATGTAAGTGTCTGTATGTAAGTGTCTTCGTGTCTGTATGTAAGTGTCTGTATGTAAGTGTCTGTATGTAAGTGTCTTAATGTAAGAGTCTGTATGTAAGTGTCTGTATGTAAGTGTCTAAGTGTTTGTATGTAAGTGTCTGTATGTAAGTGTTTGTATGTAAGTGTCTGTATGTAAGTGTCTCAGTGTCTGTTTGTAAGTGTCTGTATGTAAGTGTCTGTATGTAAGTGTCTTAGTGTCTGTATGTAAGTGTCTGTATGTAATTGTCTGTATGTAAGTGTATGTATGTAAGTGTCTGTATGTAAGTGTCTTCGTGTCTGTATGTAAGTGTCTGTATGTAAGTGTCTGTATGTAAGTGTCTTAATGTAAGAGTCTGTATGTAAGTGTCTGTATGTAAGTGTCTCAGTGTCTGTATGTAAGTGTCTGTATGTAAGTGTCTGTATGTAAGTGTCTCAGTGTCTGTATGTAAGTGTCTGTATGTAAGTGTCTGTATGTAAGTGTCTCAGTGTCTGTATGTAAGTGTCTGTATGTAAGTGTCTTAATGTAAGAGTCTGTATGTAAGTGTCTGTATGTAAGTGTCTCAGTGTCTGTATGTAAGTGTCTGTATGTAAGTGTCTGTATGTAAGTGTCTCAGTGTCTGTATGTAAGTGTCTGTATGTAAGTGTCTGTATGTAAGTGTCTCAGTGTCTGTATGTAAGTGTCTTATGTTAGTGTCTCAGTGTCTGTATGTAAGTGTCTGTATGTACAGACTGTAACAACTACAGGGGCATCTCACTCCTCAGTGTGCCGGGAAAGGTCCTGGCAAGGATTATTCAGCATCGCCTTGCCAGGCACGCTGAGGAGAGGCTTGCGGAGCCCCAATGCGGTTTCAGGAAAGGGCGGTCCTGCACAGATGCCATATTTTCTGTCCGTCTGCTACAGCAGAGGTGTAGGGAATTCCAACAAGACCTACATCTCTGCTTTATTGACCTGGTCAAGGCCTATGATACCATCAGTAGGCCTGGGCTCTGGGTCGTTCTTCGTGCTTTTGGAGTACCTGACCCTCTGCTCACGATCATTAAGGACCTTCATGATGGTGAGCGGGCCCGGGTAAAACTACGTGGCCGGGAGTCAGAGCCATTCCCTGTACACCTTGGGGTGCGACAGGGATGTCCTCTGGCTCCCACATTATTTAACATCTATTTTGACCACGTAGTTCGTGAAGCCTTCAATAGCTGTACCGGGGGAATCTCCATATGGTACAGATATAATGGGAGGCTAATCGATGCCCGGGTGCGGTCAAGGGATGGCTCCCTATTGCTCAACCACGTTATGTATGCTGATGACTTGGTAATAGCTGCTCAGTCAGAGGAGGAGTTGCAGACGCTGCTGCTGAGACTGGAGCGTGCCACTAAGAGGTGGGGCCTTACCATCAGCCCCACCAAAACTAAGCACCTGCCTGGGTATTTTGTACCATCGGACACTCCACCCCCACAACTCCCAATCGGTGATGGGGCAGTTGTGGAGAGAGTGGAGAGTTTCCCATACCTGGGCAGTGTGCTTATGACTGGCTCCAGTTTAACAGCAGAGGTCTCACTCCGAATCAGTCGAGCGGCAATATCTTTTCATCGGTTGCGTAACGCTGTGTGGAAGCTACCTGGTCTGTCGCTCCGCACTAAGCTTCAGGTCTTCTCGGCCACGGTCATTCCCTCCCTTCTCTACGCTTGCGAAACGTGGACCCCCCTAATGGAACATCTTCGCCGGTTAGAAACATTTAGGCTGACCTGCCTACGATCCATCCTGGGTTTAACCAGACTGGATTGTGTGAGGAGCTCACAAATCCTTGAAAGATCTGGGCAGGGTCCCATCGGTGAGCTCCTCCGGCAGGCAAGGCTGCGATGGCTGGGTCATGTAGCCCGCATGCCCAGCCACCGCATGCCGAAACAGCTTTTGTTTGGCCGGATTGAGGGGGCTAAGCGGGCGCGGCACGGGCTAGAGAAGAGATGGAGTGATGTGGTACAGGAGGACGTGGAGCTGAGTGGACTTGCCGATGACTGGTACCAGCGGTGTCAAGATCGGCCTCTGTGGAGGAGGCTCGTGAAGGATGCTACTGGGCAGTTGGAGGCAGTCGCCCTCCAACAACAACGGAGGGCGGAGGAGCGACGCTCACAACAGCGAGCGGAGCGCCGGGTGGCTAAAGCACAGCAGGTTGGCACAGTAGGGGGCACAGGTGGTGCATCAGTCAGTCATCTCAGTCAGTCGACCCGTGGCACCTGGGTCTGCCCCGTGACCTCCTGCCAGCGGGCGTTCGACACTTCACGTGGCCTCAGGGTGCACATAGCCTGGCACAAGCGTCGTGGTGACGTCACCGCCACTTAGTGGCGAATGGCGGTTGTTGTTGTTGTTGTATGTAAATGTCTCAGTGTCTGTATGTAAGTGTATGTAAGCGTCTGTATATAAGTGTCTATGTAAGTGTCTCAGTGTCTGTATGTAAGTGTCTTCGTGTCTGTATGTAAGTGTCTGTATGTAAGTGTCTGTATGTAAGTGTCTCAGCGTCTATATGTGTCTGTATGTAAGTGTCTGTATGTAAGTGTCTCATTGTCTGTATGTAAGTGTCTGTATGTAAGCGTCTGTATGTAAGTGTCTATGTAAGTGTCTCAGCGTCTTTATGTAAGTGTCTGTATGTAAGTGTCTCAGTGTCTGTATGTAAGTGTCTCAGTGTATGTATGTAAGTGTCTGTATGTAAGTGTCTCAGTGTCTGTATGTAAGTGTCTGTATGTAAGTTTCTGTATGTAAGTGTCTGTATGTAAGTGTCTCAGTGTCTGTATGGAAGTGTCTGTATGTAAGTGTCTCAGTGTCTGTATGTAAGTGTCTGTTTGTAAGTGTCTGTATGTAAGTGTCTGTATGTAAGTGTCTGTATGTAAGTGTATGTATGTAAGTGTCTCAGTGTCTCTATGTAAGTGTCTGTATGTAAGTGTCTGTATGTAAGTGTCTTAGTGTCTGTATGTAAGTGTCTGTATGTAATTGTCTGTATGTAAGTGTCTTTATGTAAGAGTCTTATGTAAGTGTCTGTATGTAAGTGTCTAAGTGTCTGTATGTCAGTGTCTGTATGTAAGTGTCTAAGTGTCTGTATGTAAGGGTCTGTATGTAAGTGACTGTATGTAAGTGTCTGTATGTAAGTGTCTGTATGTAAGTGTCTTAGTGTCTGTATGTAAGTGTCTGTATGTAATTGTCTGTATGTAAGTGTCTTTATGTAAGAGTCTGTACGTAAGTATCTGTATGTAAGTGTCTAAGTGTCTGTATGTAAGTGTCTTTATGTAAGAGTCTGTATGTAAGTGTCTGTATGTAAGTGTCTAAGTGTGTGTATGTAAGGGTCTGTATGTAAGTGTCTGTATGTAAGTGTCTGTATGTAAGTGTCTGTATGTAAGTGTTTGTATGTAAGTGTCTATGTAAGTGTCTCAGTGTCTTTATGTAAGTGTCTGTATGTAAGTGTCTCAGTGTCTGTATGTAAGTGTCTCAGTGTCTGTATGTAAGTGTCTGTATGTAAGTGTCTCAGTGTCTGTATGTAAGTGTCTGTATGTAAGTTTCTGTATGTAAGTGTCTGTATGTAAGTGTCTGTATGTAATTGTCTGTATGTAAGTGTCTTTATGTAAGAGTCTGTATGTAAGTATCTGTATGTAAGTGTCTAAGTGTCTGTATGTAAGTGTCTTTATGTAAGAGTCTGTATGTAAGTGTCTGTATGTAAGTGTCTAAGTGTGTGTATGTAAGGGTCTGTATGTAAGTGTCTGTATGTAAGTGTCTGTATGTAAATGTCTCAGTGTCTGTATGTAAGTGTATGTAAGCGTCTGTATATAAGTGTCTATGTAAGTGTCTCAGTGTCTGTATGTAAGTGTCTGATTGTAAGTGTCTGTATGTAAGTGTCTTAGTGTCTGTATGTAAGTGTCTGTATGTAATTGTCTGTATGTAAGTGTCTGTATGTAAGTGTCTGTATGTAAGTGTCTTCGTGTCTGTATGTAAGTGTCTGTATGTAAGTGTCTTAGTGTCTGTATGTAAGTGTCTGTATGTAATTGTCTGTATGTAAGTGTCTGTATGTAAGTGTCTGTATGTAAGTGTCTTCGTGTCTGTATGTAAGTGTCTGTATGTAAGTGTCTGTATGTAAGTGTCTCAGTGTCTGTATGTAAGTGTCTGTATGTAAGTGTCTGTATGTAAGTGTCTCAGTGTCTGTATGTAAGTGTCTGTATGTAAGTGTCTGTATGTAAGTGTCTGAATGTAAGTGTCTCAGTGTCTGTATGTAAGTGTCTGATTGTAAGTGTCTGTATGTAAGTGTCTTAGTGTCTGTATGTAAGTGTCTGTATGTAATTGTCTGTATGTAAGTGTCTGTATGTAAGTGTCTGTATGTAAGTGTCTTCGTGTCTGTATGTAAGTGTCTGTATGTAAGTGTCTTAGTGTCTGTATGTAAGTGTCTGTATGTAATTGTCTGTATGTAAGTGTCTGTATGTAAGTGTCTGTATGTAAGTGTCTTCGTGTCTGTATGTAAGTGTCTGTATGTAAGTGTCTGTATGTAAGTGTCTCAGTGTCTGTATGTAAGTGTCTGTATGTAAGTGTCTGTATGTAAGTGTCTCAGTGTCTGTATGTAAGTGTCTGTATGTAAGTGTCTGTATGTAAGTGTCTGAATGTAAGTGTCTCAGTGTCTGTATGTAAGTGTCTTATGTTAGTGTCTCAGTGTCTGTGTGTAAGTGTCTGTATGTAAGTGTCTGTATGTAAGTGTCTGTATGTAAATGTCTCAGTGTCTGTATGTAAGTGTATGTAAGCGTCTGTATATAAGTGTCTATGAAAGTGTCTCAGTGTCTGTATGTAAGTGTCTGTATGTAAGTGTCTGTATGTAAGTGTCTTAGTGTCTGTATGTAAGTGTCTGTATGTAATTGTCTGTATGTAAGTGTCTGTATGTAAGTGTCTGTATGTAAGTGTCTTCGTGTCTGTATGTAAGTGTCTGTATGTAAGTGTCTGTATGTAAGTGTCTCAGCGTCTATATGTGTCTGTATGTAAGTGTCTGTATGTAAGTGTCTCAGTGTCTGTATGTAAGTGTCTGTATGTAAGCGTCTGTATGTAAGTGTCTATGTAAGTGTCTCAGTGTCTTTATGTAAGTGTCTGTATGTAAGTGTCTCAGTGTCTGTATGTAAGTGTCTCAGTGTCTGTATGTAAGTGTCTGTATGTAAGTGTCTGTATGTAAGTGTCTTAATGTAAGAGTCTGTATGTAAGTGTCTGTATGTAAGTGTCTCAGTGTCTGTATGTAAGTGTCTGTATGTAAGTGTCTGTATGTAAGTGTCTCAGTGTCTGTATGTAAGTGTCTGTATGTAAGTGTCTGTATGTAAGTGTCTCAGTGTCTGTATGTAAGTGTCTTATGTTAGTGTCTCAGTGTCTGTATGTAAGTGTCTGTATGTAAGTGTCTGTATGTAAGTGTCTGTATGTAAATGTCTCAGTGTCTGTATGTAAGTGTATGTAAGCGTCTGTATATAAGTGTCTATGTAAGTGTCTCAGTGTCTGTATGTAAGTGTCTTCGTGTCTGTATGTAAGTGTCTGTATGTAAGTGTCTGTATGTAAGTGTCTCAGCGTCTATATGTGTCTGTATGTAAGTGTCTGTATGTAAGTGTCTCAGTGTCTGTATGTAAGTGTCTGTATGTAAGCATCTGTATGTAAGTGTCTATGTAAGTGTCTCAGCGTCTTTATGTAAGTGTCTGTATGTAAGTGTCTCAGTGTCTGTATGTAAGTGTCTCAGTGTCTGTATGTAAGTGTCTGTATGTAAGTGTCTCAGTGTCTGTATGTAAGTGTCTGTATGTAAGTTTCTGTATGTAAGTGTCTGTATGTAAGTGTCTCAGTGTCTGTATGGAAGTGTCTGTATGTAAGTGTCTCAGTGTCTGTATGTAAGTGTCTGTTTGTAAGTGTCTGTATGTAAGTGTCTGTATGTAAGTGTCTGTATGTAAGTGTATGTATGTAAGTGTCTCAGTGTCTCTATGTAAGTGTCTGTATGTAAGTGTCTGTATGTAAGTGTCTTAGTGTCTGTATGTAAGTGTCTGTATGTAATTGTCTGTATGTAAGTGTCTTTATGTAAGAGTCTTATGTAAGTGTCTGTATGTAAGTGTCTAAGTGTCTGTATGTCAGTGTCTGTATGTAAGTGTCTAAGTGTCTGTATGTAAGGGTCTGTATGTAAGTGACTGTATGTAAGTGTCTGTATGTAAGTGTCTGTATGTAAGTGTCTTAGTGTCTGTATGTAAGTGTCTGTATGTAATTGTCTGTATGTAAGTGTCTTTATGTAAGAGTCTGTACGTAAGTATCTGTATGTAAGTGTCTAAGTGTCTGTATGTAAGTGTCTTTATGTAAGAGTCTGTATGTAAGTGTCTGTATGTAAGTGTCTAAGTGTGTGTATGTAAGGGTCTGTATGTAAGTGTCTGTATGTAAGTGTCTGTATGTAAGTGTCTGTATGTAAGTGTTTGTATGTAAGTGTCTATGTAAGTGTCTCAGTGTCTTTATGTAAGTGTCTGTATGTAAGTGTCTCAGTGTCTGTATGTAAGTGTCTCAGTGTCTGTATGTAAGTGTCTGTATGTAAGTGTCTCAGTGTCTGTATGTAAGTGTCTGTATGTAAGTTTCTGTATGTAAGTGTCTGTATGTAAGTGTCTGTATGTAATTGTCTGTATGTAAGTGTCTTTATGTAAGAGTCTGTATGTAAGTATCTGTATGTAAGTGTCTAAGTGTCTGTATGTAAGTGTCTTTATGTAAGAGTCTGTATGTAAGTGTCTGTATGTAAGTGTCTAAGTGTGTGTATGTAAGGGTCTGTATGTAAGTGTCTGTATGTAAGTGTCTGTATGTAAATGTCTCAGTGTCTGTATGTAAGTGTATGTAAGCGTCTGTATATAAGTGTCTATGTAAGTGTCTCAGTGTCTGTATGTAAGTGTCTGATTGTAAGTGTCTGTATGTAAGTGTCTTAGTGTCTGTATGTAAGTGTCTGTATGTAATTGTCTGTATGTAAGTGTCTGTATGTAAGTGTCTGTATGTAAGTGTCTTCGTGTCTGTATGTAAGTGTCTGTATGTAAGTGTCTTAGTATCTGTATGTAAGTGTCTGTATGTAATTGTCTGTATGTAAGTGTCTGTATGTAAGTGTCTGTATGTAAGTGTCTTCGTGTCTGTATGTAAGTGTCTGTATGTAAGTGTCTGTATGTAAGTGTCTCAGTGTCTGTATGTAAGTGTCTGTATGTAAGTGTCTGTATGTAAGTGTCTCAGTGTCTGTATGTAAGTGTCTGTATGTAAGTGTCTGTATGTAAGTGTCTGAATGTAAGTGTCTCAGTGTCTGTATGTAAGTGTCTGATTGTAAGTGTCTGTATGTAAGTGTCTTAGTGTCTGTATGTAAGTGTCTGTATGTAATTGTCTGTATGTAAGTGTCTGTATGTAAGTGTCTGTATGTAAGTGTCTTCGTGTCTGTATGTAAGTGTCTGTATGTAAGTGTCTTAGTGTCTGTATGTAAGTGTCTGTATGTAATTGTCTGTATGTAAGTGTCTGTATGTAAGTGTCTGTATGTAAGTGTCTTCGTGTCTGTATGTAAGTGTCTGTATGTAAGTGTCTGTATGTAAGTGTCTCAGTGTCTGTATGTAAGTGTCTGTATGTAAGTGTCTGTATGTAAGTGTCTCAGTGTCTGTATGTAAGTGTCTGTATGTAAGTGTCTGTATGTAAGTGTCTGAATGTAAGTGTCTCAGTGTCTGTATGTAAGTGTCTTATGTTAGTGTCTCAGTGTCTGTGTGTAAGTGTCTGTATGTAAGTGTCTGTATGTAAGTGTCTGTATGTAAATGTCTCAGTGTCTGTATGTAAGTGTATGTAAGCGTCTGTATATAAGTGTCTATGAAAGTGTCTCAGTGTCTGTATGTAAGTGTCTGTATGTAAGTGTCTGTATGTAAGTGTCTTAGTGTCTGTATGTAAGTGTCTGTATGTAATTGTCTGTATGTAAGTGTCTGTATGTAAGTGTCTGTATGTAAGTGTCTTCGTGTCTGTATGTAAGTGTCTGTATGTAAGTGTCTGTATGTAAGTGTCTCAGCGTCTATATGTGTCTGTATGTAAGTGTCTGTATGTAAGTGTCTCAGTGTCTGTATGTAAGTGTCTGTATGTAAGCGTCTGTATGTAAGTGTCTATGTAAGTGTCTCAGTGTCTTTATGTAAGTGTCTGTATGTAAGTGTCTCAGTGTCTGTATGTAAGTGTCTCAGTGTCTGTATGTAAGTGTCTGTATGTAAGTGTCTGTATGTAAGTGTCTTAATGTAAGAGTCTGTATGTAAGTGTCTGTATGTAAGTGTCTCAGTGTCTGTATGTAAGTGTCTGTATGTAAGTGTCTGTATGTAAGTGTCTCAGTGTCTGTATGTAAGTGTCTGTATGTAAGTGTCTGTATGTAAGTGTCTCAGTGTCTGTATGTAAGTGTCTTATGTTAGTGTCTCAGTGTCTGTATGTAAGTGTCTGTATGTAAGTGTCTGTATGTAAGTGTCTGTATGTAAATGTCTCAGTGTCTGTATGTAAGTGTATGTAAGCGTCTGTATATAAGTGTCTATGTAAGTGTCTCAGTGTCTGTATGTAAGTGTCTTCGTGTCTGTATGTAAGTGTCTGTATGTAAGTGTCTGTATGTAAGTGTCTCAGCGTCTATATGTGTCTGTATGTAAGTGTCTGTATGTAAGTGTCTCAGTGTCTGTATGTAAGTGTCTGTATGTAAGCGTCTGTATGTAAGTGTCTATGTAAGTGTCTCAGCGTCTGTATGGAAGTGTCTGTATGTAAGTGTCTCAGTGTCTGTATGTAAGTGTCTGTATGTAAGTGTCTCAGTGTCTGTATGTAAGTGTCTGTATGTAAGTTTCTGTATGTAAGTGTCTGTATGTAAGTGTCTCAGTGTCTGTATGGAAGTGTCTGTATGTAAGTGTCTCAGTGTCTGTATGTAAGTGTCTGTTTGTAAGTGTCTGTATGTAAGTGTCTGTATGTAAGTGTCTGTATGTAAGTGTATGTATGTAAGTGTCTCAGTGTCTCTATGTAAGTGTCTGTATGTAAGTGTCTGTATGTAAGTGTCTTAGTGTCTGTATGTAAGTGTCTGTATGTAATTGTCTGTATGTAAGTGTCTTTATGTAAGAGTCTTATGTAAGTGTCTGTATGTAAGTGTCTAAGTGTCTGTATGTCAGTGTCTGTATGTAAGTGTCTAAGTGTCTGTATGTAAGGGTCTGTATGTAAGTGACTGTATGTAAGTGTCTGTATGTAAGTGTCTGTATGTAAGTGTCTTAGTGTCTGTATGTAAGTGTCTGTATGTAATTGTCTGTATGTAAGTGTCTTTATGTAAGAGTCTGTACGTAAGTATCTGTATGTAAGTGTCTAAGTGTCTGTATGTAAGTGTCTTTATGTAAGAGTCTGTATGTAAGTGTCTGTATGTAAGTGTCTAAGTGTGTGTATGTAAGGGTCTGTATGTAAGTGTCTGTATGTAAGTGTCTGTATGTAAGTGTCTGTATGTAAGTGTTTGTATGTAAGTGTCTATGTAAGTGTCTCAGTGTCTTTATGTAAGTGTCTGTATGTAAGTGTCTCAGTGTCTGTATGTAAGTGTCTCAGTGTCTGTATGTAAGTGTCTGTATGTAAGTGTCTCAGTGTCTGTATGTAAGTGTCTGTATGTAAGTTTCTGTATGTAAGTGTCTGTATGTAAGTGTCTGTATGTAATTGTCTGTATGTAAGTGTCTTTATGTAAGAGTCTGTATGTAAGTATCTGTATGTAAGTGTCTAAGTGTCTGTATGTAAGTGTCTTTATGTAAGAGTCTGTATGTAAGTGTCTGTATGTAAGTGTCTAAGTGTGTGTATGTAAGGGTCTGTATGTAAGTGTCTGTATGTAAGTGTCTGTATGTAAATGTCTCAGTGTCTGTATGTAAGTGTATGTAAGCGTCTGTATATAAGTGTCTATGTAAGTGTCTCAGTGTCTGTATGTAAGTGTCTGATTGTAAGTGTCTGTATGTAAGTGTCTTAGTGTCTGTATGTAAGTGTCTGTATGTAATTGTCTGTATGTAAGTGTCTGTATGTAAGTGTCTGTATGTAAGTGTCTTCGTGTCTGTATGTAAGTGTCTGTATGTAAGTGTCTTAGTGTCTGTATGTAAGTGTCTGTATGTAATTGTCTGTATGTAAGTGTCTGTATGTAAGTGTCTGTATGTAAGTGTCTTCGTGTCTGTATGTAAGTGTCTGTATGTAAGTGTCTGTATGTAAGTGTCTCAGTGTCTGTATGTAAGTGTCTGTATGTAAGTGTCTGTATGTAAGTGTCTCAGTGTCTGTATGTAAGTGTCTGTATGTAAGTGTCTGTATGTAAGTGTCTGAATGTAAGTGTCTCAGTGTCTGTATGTAAGTGTCTGATTGTAAGTGTCTGTATGTAAGTGTCTTAGTGTCTGTATGTAAGTGTCTGTATGTAATTGTCTGTATGTAAGTGTCTGTATGTAAGTGTCTGTATGTAAGTGTCTTCGTGTATGTATGTAAGTGTCTGTATGTAAGTGTCTTAGTGTCTGTATGTAAGTGTCTGTATGTAATTGTCTGTATGTAAGTGTCTGTATGTAAGTGTCTGTATGTAAGTGTCTTCGTGTCTGTATGTAAGTGTCTGTATGTAAGTGTCTGTATGTAAGTGTCTCAGTGTCTGTATGTAAGTGTCTGTATGTAAGTGTCTGTATGTAAGTGTCTCAGTGTCTGTATGTAAGTGTCTGTATGTAAGTGTCTGTATGTAAGTGTCTGAATGTAAGTGTCTCAGTGTCTGTATGTAAGTGTCTTATGTTAGTGTCTCAGTATCTGTGTGTAAGTGTCTGTATGTAAGTGTCTGTATGTAAGTGTCTGTATGTAAATGTCTCAGTGTCTGTATGTAAGTGTATGTAAGCGTCTGTATATAAGTGTCTATGAAAGTGTCTCAGTGTCTGTATGTAAGTGTCTGTATGTAAGTGTCTGTATGTAAGTGTCTTAGTGTCTGTATGTAAGTGTCTGTATGTAATTGTCTGTATGTAAGTGTCTGTATGTAAGTGTCTGTATGTAAGTGTCTTCGTGTCTGTATGTAAGTGTCTGTATGTAAGTGTCTGTATGTAAGTGTCTCAGCGTCTATATGTGTCTGTATGTAAGTGTCTGTATGTAAGTGTCTCAGTGTCTGTATGTAAGTGTCTGTATGTAAGCATCTGTATGTAAGTGTCTATGTAAGTGTCTCAGTGTCTTTATGTAAGTGTCTGTATGTAAGTGTCTCAGTGTCTGTATGTAAGTGTCTCAGTGTCTGTATGTAAGTGTCTGTATGTAAGTGTCTCAGTGTCTGTATGTAAGTGTCTGTATGTAAGTTTCTGTATGTAAGTGTCTGTATGTAAGTGTCTCAGTGTCTGTATGGAAGTGTCTGTATGTAAGTGTCTCAGTGTCTGTATGTAAGTGTCTGTTTGTAAGTGTCTGTATGTAAGTGTCTGTATGTAAGTGTATGTATGTAAGTGTCTCAGTGTCTCTATGTAAGTGTCTGTATGTAAGTGTCTGTATGTAAGTGTCTTAGTGTCTGTATGTAAGTGTCTGTATGTAATTGTCTGTATGTAAGTGTCTTTATGTAAGAGTCTTATGTAAGTGTCTGTATGTAAGTGTCTAAGTGTCTGTATGTCAGTGTCTGTATGTAAGTGTCTAAGTGTCTGTATGTAAGGGTCTGTATGTAAGTGACTGTATGTAAGTGTCTGTATGTAAGTGTCTGTATGTAAGTGTCTTAGTGTCTGTATGTAAGTGTCTGTATGTAATTGTCTGTATGTAAGTGTCTTTATGTAAGAGTCTGTATGTAAGTATCTGTATGTAAGTGTCTAAGTGTCTGTATGTAAGTGTCTTTATGTAAGAGTCTGTATGTAAGTGTCTGTATGTAAGTGTCTAAGTGTGTGTATGTAAGGGTCTGTATGTAAGTGTCTGTATGTAAGTGTCTGTATGTAAGTGTCTGTATGTAAGTGTTTGTATGTAAGTGTCTATGTAAGTGTCTCAGTGTCTTTATGTAAGTGTCTGTATGTAAGTGTCTCAGTGTCTGTATGTAAGTGTCTCAGTGTCTGTATGTAAGTGTCTGTATGTAAGTGTCTCATTGTCTGTATGTAAGTGTCTGTATGTAAGTTTCTGTATGTAAGTGTCTGTATGTAAGTGTCTGTATGTAATTGTCTGTATGTAAGTGTCTTTATGTAAGAGTCTGTATGTAAGTATCTGTATGTAAGTGTCTAAGTGTCTGTATGTAAGTGTCTTTATGTAAGAGTCTGTATGTAATTGTCTGTATGTAAGTGTCTAAGTGTGTGTATGTAAGGGTCTGTATGTAAGTGTCTGTATGTAAGTGTCTGTATGTAAATGTCTCAGTGTCTGTATGTAAGTGTATGTAAGCGTCTGTATATAAGTGTCTATGTAAGTGTCTCAGTGTCTGTATGTAAGTGTCTGTATGTAAGTGTCTGTATGTAAGTGTCTTAGTGTCTGTATGTAAGTGTCTGTATGTAATTGTCTGTATGTAAGTGTCTGTATGTAAGTGTCTGTATGTAAGTGTCTTCGTGTCTGTATGTAAGTGTCTGTATGTAAGTGTCTGTATGTAAGTGTCTCAGTGTCTGTATGTAAGTGTCTGTATGTAAGTGTCTGTATGTAAGTGTCTCAGTGTCTGTATGTAAGTGTCTGTATGTAAGTGTCTGTATGTAAACCCCAATTGGCGGAGCCAGGAGATTGAATACCTACCCTCGGGGCTACTCCAGAAACAACGAAAAGCCACTACGGTTGGCCACGTGGAATGTTCGAACGCTCACTGCAGAGGAGAGGCTGCCACTCCTCTATCGGGAGCTGGACCGGTACCGCCTGGATCTATGCGGCATTCAGGAGGTCCGGTGGACCGGCTCTGGCTCCTGCCACCATGAGGGGTGGACAGTCCTCTACTCGGGGCAGCAGACTGCCAAACAACAGGGTGTGGGTCTTCTTTTGAACAAAAGAATGAAGGGGGCGTGGGAGCGTGGCGGTGAGGTGTGGGAAGCTGTAAGCCCCAGGCTACTTTGGGCTCGCCTTCCCATCAACCGGAGGCGAGGAATGGTGGTCGTGGTTACTTATGCCCCCACCGAAGATGAACATCCGTGGAGGGATGCAGGCAAAGCCGATGAGTCAGATGCCTTCTATGACCTCCTGTCACAGGTGCTGGCTAAAGTGGCCCCTCGGGATAGAGTCATCATGTTGGGTGACTTCAATGCCCGAGTTGGTCATGATACTGGCACCTGGTCTGGAGTGATTGGAGGGCATGGGCCAGATCAGCTCAATAACAACGGTAGGAGGCTGCTAGATTTTTGTGCAGCCCATGGGCTTGTAATTACCAACACGCTGTTCCGGCATCGGCGCATCCACACAACATCATGGATGCATGCCGGGTCCAAGCAAGAACATCTGCTGGACTACATAGTGACGGACCAGCGAATGCGAGCCCATGTCCTTGACACCAGGACCTACCGTGGAGCTGATCTGCCCTCTGACCATCGACTAGTCATCTGTAAGATGCGCCTGCCATTCTTCCACTCCGGTGGTGGGTGTACACCCAGGACCCCATTCCAACCTAAAGTGGCCTGGTCTCAGTTATCTGATGAAAGTTGCAAGCGAGAATTTCATCATCGCTTGCGGCTGGGATTGGCATCGTCCCCGACTCCTCTTGATGTCGAGGGTAAATGGGCAAGGTTTAGGACTGTGACTCATGCAGCTGCAATGGCTGCTTTGGGTACGCGGTCCAGACCTCCCCAGACACCCTGGATGACAGAGGAGTTGTTCACGATGGTTGAGAAAAAGCGACAGGCCCACTGTCATCGGCTACAGAATCCCACGTCAGAGAATGAGGAGGCTTACCGCAGCCTTCGCTCGGAGGTTCGGAGAGCCGTGAGGCGCTGCAAGGATGGGTGGTGGTCGCGGGTTGCTGAGGAGATGGAGTCTGCCTCAGTGGCCCGTGATCACAAATCTCTATTTAACTCCATCAAAAAAGTAACCTGCAGCGCCACACCTATTACCATCATTAGGGGAAAAAACGGTGATCCAATTTCCGACCCCCAGGAACAGGTTCGCAGATTTGCTGAGCATTTCTGTGAGGTCCTGGGGGAGGGAAAATCCCTCAGCCAGGAAAACATCGTGGCACAAAGCGAGGATGACCCTGCTGAGGCTGCGGTGCCTCAAATATTGGATGAAGTCACCCCCTGTGAGTGGCTGGCTGAGGTGCCATCTGCTGAGGAAGTATTGAAGGCGATCCGGAGTCTGAGACCAGGAAAGGCAGCGGGCAGAGATGATCTCCCAAGCGAAATGCTGAGGGAGGGTGGCGTTTGTGCACAGACTGCCCTATATGACATCATAACAACAGTCTGGACCACGGGACGGGTTCCGCAGGATTGGAAGGATGCCCTGGTGGTCCGCCTTTTTAAGAAGGGGGACCGCACAGACTGTAACAACTACAGGGGCATCTCACTCCTCAGTGTGCCGGGAAAGGTCCTGGCAAGGATTATTCAGCATCGCCTTGCCAGGCACGCTGAGGAGAGGCTTGCGGAGCCCCAATGTGGTTTCAGGAAAGGGCGGTCCTGCACAGATGCCATATTTTCTGTCCGTCTGCTACAGCAGAGGTGTAGGGAATTCCAACAAGACCTACATCTCTGCTTTATTGACCTGGTCAAGGCCTATGATACCATCAGTAGGCCTGGGCTCTGGGTCGTTCTTCGTGCTTTTGGAGTACCTGACCCTCTGCTCACGATCATTAAGGACCTTCATGATGGTGAGCGGGCCCGGGTAAAACTACGTGGCCGGGAGTCAGAGCCATTCCCTGTACACCTTGGGGTGCGACAGGGATGTCCTCTGGCTCCCACATTATTTAACATCTATTTTGACCACGTAGTTCGTGAAGCCTTCAATAGCTGTACCGGGGGAATCTCCATATGGTACAGATATAATGGGAGGCTAATCGATGCCCGGGTGCGGTCAAGGGATGGCTCCCTATTGCTCAACCACGTTATGTATGCTGATGACTTGGTAATAGCTGCTCAGTCAGAGGAGGAGTTGGAGACGCTGCTGCTGAGACTGGAGCGTGCCACTAAGAGGTGGGGCCTTACCATCAGCCCCACCAAAACTAAGCACCTGCCTGGGTATTTTGTACCATCGGACACTCCACCCCCACAACTCCCAATCGGTGATGGGGCAGTTGTGGAGAGAGTGGAGAGTTTCCCATACCTGGGCAGTGTGCTTATGACTGGCTCCAGTTTAACAGCAGAGGTCTCACTCCGAATCAGTCGAGCGGCAATATCTTTTCATCGGTTGCGTAACGCTGTGTGGAAGCTACCTGGTCTGTCGCTCCGCACTAAGCTTCAGGTCTTCTCGGCCACGGTCATTCCCTCCCTTCTCTACGCTTGCGAAACGTGGACCCCCCTAATGGAACATCTTCGCCGGTTAGAAACATTTAGGCTGGCCTGCCTACGATCCATCCTGGGTTTAACCAGACTGGATTGTGTGAGGAGCTCACAAATCCTTGAAAGATCTGGGCAGGGTCCCATCGGTGAGCTCCTTCGGCAGGCAAGGCTGCGATGGCTGGGTCATGTAGCCCGCATGCCCAGCCACCGCATGCCGAAACAGCTTTTGTTTGGCCGGATTGAGGGGGCTGGGCGGGCGCGGCACGGGCTAGAGAAGAGATGGAGTGATGTGGTACAGGAGGACGTGGAGCTGAGTGGACTTGCCGATGACTGGTACCAGCGGTGTCAAGATCGGCCTCTGTGGAGGAGGCTCGTGAAGGATGCTACTGGGCAGTTGGAGGCAGTCGCCCTCCAACAACAACGGAGGGCGGAGGAGCGACGCTCACAACAGCGAGCGGAGCGCCGGGTGGCTAAAGCACAGCAGGTTGGCACAGTAGGGGGCACAGGTGGTGCATCAGCCAGTCATCTCAGTCAGTCGACCCGTGGCACCTGGGTCTGCCCCGTGACCTCCTGCCAGCGGGCGTTCGACACTTCACGTGGCCTCAGGGTGCACATAGCCTGGCACAAGCGTCGTGGTGACGTCACCGCCACTTAGTGGCGAATGGCGGTTGTTGTTGTTGTATGTAAGTGTCTGTATGTAAGTGTCTCAGTGTCTGTATGTAAGTGTCTTATGTTAGTGTCTCAGTGTCTGTATGTAAGTGTCTGTATGTAAGTGTCTGTATGTAAGTGTCTGTATGTAAGTGTCTGTATGTAAATGTCTCAGTGTCTGTATGTAAGTGTATGTAAGCGTCTGTATATAAGTGTCTATGTAAGTGTCTCAGTGTCTGTATGTAAGTGTCTGTATGTAAGTGTCTGTATGTAAGTGTCTTAGTGTCTGTATGTAAGTGTCTGTATGTAATTGTCTGTATGTAAGTGTCTGTATGTAAGTGTCTGTATGTAAGTGTCTTCGTGTCTGTATGTAAGTGTCTGTATGTAAGTGTCTGTATGTAAGTGTCTCAGCGTCTATATGTGTCTGTATGTAAGTGTCTGTATGTAAGTGTCTCAGTGTCTGTATGTAAGTGTCTGTATGTAAGCGTCTGTATGTAAGTGTCTATGTAAGTGTCTCAGTGTCTTTATGTAAGTGTCTGTATGTAAGTGTCTCAGTGTCTGTATGTAAGTGTCTCAGTGTCTGTATGTAAGTGTCTGTATGTAAGTGTCTCAGTGTCTGTATGTAAGTGTCTGTATGTAAGTGTCTCAGTGTCTGTATGGAAGTGCCTGTATGTAAGTGTCTCAGTGTCTGTATGTAAGTGTCTGTTTGTAAGTGTCTGTATGTAAGTGTCTGTATGTAAGTGTATGTATGTAAGTGTCTCAGTGTCTCTATGTAAGTGTCTGTATGTAAGTGTCTGTATGTAAGTGTCTTAGTGTCTGTATGTAAGTGTCTGTATGTAATTGTCTGTATGTAAGTGTCTTTATGTAAGAGTCTTATGTAAGTGTCTGTATGTAAGTGTCTAAGTGTCTGTATGTCAGTGTCTGTATGTAAGTGTCTAAGTGTCTGTATGTAAGGGTCTGTATGTAAGTGACTGTATGTAAGTGTCTGTATGTAAGTGTCTGTATGTAAGTGTCTTAGTGTCTGTATGTAAGTGTCTGTATGTAATTGTCTGTATGTAAGTGTCTTTATGTAAGAGTCTATATGTAAGTATCTGTATGTAAGTGTCTAAGTGTCTGTATGTAAGTGTCTTTATGTAAGAGTCTGTATGTAAGTGTCTGTATGTAAGTGTCTAAGTGTCTGTATGTAAGTGTCTGTATGTAAGTGTCTGTATGTAAGTGTCTGTATGTAAGTGTTTGTATGTAAGTGTCTATGTAAGTGTCTCAGTGTCTTTATGTAAGTGTCTGTATGTAAGTGTCTCAGTGTCTGTAAGTGTCTCAGTGTCTGTATGTAAGTGTCTGTATGTAAGTGTCTTAGTGTCTGTATGTAAGTGTCTGTATGTAATTGTCTGTATGTAAGTGTCTTTATGTAAGAGTCTGTATGTAAGTATCTGTATGTAAGTGTCTAAGTGTCTGTATGTAAGTGTCTTTATGTAAGAGTCTGTATGTAAGTGTCTGTATGTAAGTGTCTAAGTGTGTGTATGTAAGGGTCTGTATGTAAGTGTCTGTATGTAAGTGTCTGTATGTAAATGTCTCAGTGTCTGTATGTAAGTGTATGTAAGCGTCTGTATATAAGTGTCTATGTAAGTGTCTCAGTGTCTGTATGTGTCTGTATGTAAGTGTCTGTATGTAAGTGTCTTAGTGTCTGTATGTAAGTGTCTGTATGTAAGTGTATGTATGTAAGTGTCTGTATGTAAGTGTCTTCGTGTCTGTAGGTAAGTGTCTGTATGTAAGTGTCTGTATGTAAGTGTCTCAGTGTCTGTATGTAAGTGTCTGTATGTAAGTGTCTGTATGTAAGTGTATCAGTGTCTGTATGTAAGTGTCTGTATGTAAGTGTCTGTATGTAAGTGTCTGTATGTAAGTGTCTCAGTGTCTGTATGTAAGTGTCTTATGTTAGTGTCTCAGTGTCTGTATGTAAGTGTCTGTATGTAAGTGTCTGTATATAAGTGTCTGTATGTAAATGTCTCAGTGTCTGTATGTAAGTGTATGTAAGCGTCTGTATATAAGTGTCTATGTAAGTGTCTCAGTGTCTGTATGTAAGTGTCTTCGTGTCTGTATGTAAGTGTCTGTATGTAAGTGTCTGTATGTAAGTGTCTCAGCGTCTATATGTGTCTGTATGTAAGTGTCTGTATGTAAGTGTCTCAGTGTCTGTATGTAAGTGTCTGTATGTAAGCGTCTGTATGTAAGTGTCTATGTAAGTGTCTCAGTGTCCTTATGTAAGTGTCTGTATGTAAGTGTCTCAGTGTCTGTATGTAAGTGTCTCAGTGTCTGTATGTAAGTGTCTGTATGTAAGTGTCTCAGTGTCTGTATGTAAGTGTCTGTATGTAAGTTTCTGTATGTAAGTGTCTGTATGTAAGTGTCTCAGTGTCTGTATGGAAGTGTCTGTATGTAAGTGTCTCAGTGTCTGTATGTAAGTGTCTGTTTGTAAGTGTATGTATGTAAGTGTCTGTATGTAAGTGTATGTATGTAAGTGTCTCAGTGTCTCTATGTAAGTGTCTGTATGTAAGTGTCTGTATGTAAGTGTCTTAGTGTCTGTATGTAAGTGTCTGTATGTAATTGTCTGTATGTAAGTGTCTTTATGTAAGAGTCTTATGTAAGTGTCTGTATGTAAGTGTCTAAGTGTCTGTATGTCAGTGTCTGTATGTAAGTGTCTAAGTGTCTGTATGTAAGGGTCTGTATGTAAGTGACTGTATGTAAGTGTCTGTATGTAAGTGTCTGTATGTAAGTGTCTTAGTGTCTGTATGTAAGTGTCTTATGTAATTGTCTGTATGTAAGTGTCTTTATGTAAGAGTCTGTATGTAAGTATCTGTATGTAAGTGTCTAAGTGTCTGTATGTAAGTGTCTTTATGTAAGAGTCTGTATGTAAGTGGCTGTATGTAAGTGTCTAAGTGTGTGTATGTAAGGGTCTGTATGTAAGTATCTGTATGTAAGTGTCTGTATGTAAGTGTCTGTATGTAAGTGTTTGTATGTAAGTGTCTATGTAAGTGTCTCAGTGTCTTTATGTAAGTGTCTGTATGTAAGTGTCTCAGTGTCTGTATGTAAGTGTCTCAGTGTCTGTATGTAAGTGTCTGTATGTAAGTGTCTCAGTGTTTGTATGTAAGTGTCTGTATGTAAGTTTCTGTATGTAAGTGTCTGTATGTAAGTGTCTGTATGTAATTGTCTGTATGTAAGTGTCTTTATGTAAGAGTCTGTATGTAAGTATCTGTATGTAAGTGTCTAAGTGTCTGTATGTAAGTGTCTTTATGTAAGAGTCTGTATGTAAGTGTCTGTATGTAAGTGTCTAAGTGTGTGTATGTAAGGGTCTGTATGTAAGTGTCTGTATGTAAGTGTCTGTATGTAAATGTCTCAGTGTCTGTATGTAAGTGTATGTAAGCGTCTGTATATAAGTGTCAATGTAAGTGTCTCAGTGTCTGTATGTAAGTGTCTGTATGTAAGTGTCTGTATGTAAGTGTCTTAGTGTCTGTATGTAAGTGTCTGTATGTAATTGTCTGTATGTAAGTGTCTGTATGTAAGTGTCTGTATGTAAGTGTCTTCGTGTCTGTATGTAAGTGTCTGTATGTAAGTGTCTGTATGTAAGTGTCTCAGTGTCTGTATGTAAGTGTCTGTATGTAAGTGTCTGTATGTAAGTGTCTCAGTGTCTGTATGTAAGTGTCTGTATGTAAGTGTCTGTATGTAAGTGTCTCAGTGTCTGTATGTAAGTGTCTTATGTTAGTGTCTCAGTGTCTGTATGTAAGTGTCTGTATGTAAGTGTCTGTATGTAAGTGTCTGTATGTAAATGTCTCAGTGTCTGTATGTAAGTGTATGTAAGCGTCTGTATATAAGTGTCTATGTAAGTGTCTCAGTGTCTGTATGTAAGTGTCTGTATGTAAGTGTCTGTATGTAAGTGTCTTAGTGTCTGTATGTAAGTGTCTGTATGTAATTGTCTGTATGTAAGTGTCTGTATGTAAGTGTCTGTATGTAAGTGTCTTCGTGTCTGTATGTAAGTGTCTGTATGTAAGTGTCTGTATGTAAGTGTCTCAGCGTCTATATGTGTCTGTATGTAAGTGTCTGTATGTAAGTGTCTCAGTGTCTGTATGTAAGTGTCTGTATGTAAGCGTCTGTATGTAAGTGTCTATGTAAGTGTCTCAGTGTCTTTATGTAAGTGTCTGTATGTAAGTGTCTCAGTGTCTGTATGTAAGTGTCTCAGTGTCTGTATGTAAGTGTCTGTATGTAAGTGTCTCAGTGTCTGTATGTAAGTGTCTGTATGTAAGTTTCTGTATGTAAGTGTCTGTATGTAAGTGTCTCAGTGTCTGTATGGAAGTGTCTGTATGTAAGTGTCTGTTTGTAAGTGTCTGTATGTAAGTGTCTGTATGTAAGTGTATGTATGTAAGTGTCTCAGTGTCTCTATGTAAGTGTCTGTATGTAAGTGTCTGTATGTAAGTGTCTTAGTGTCTGTATGTAAGTGTCTGTATGTAATTGTCTGTATGTAAGTGTCTTTATGTAAGAGTCTTATGTAAGTGTCTGTATGTAAGTGTCTAAGTGTCTGTATGTCAGTGTCTGTATGTAAGTGTCTAAGTGTCTGTATGTAAGGGTCTGTATGTAAGTGACTGTATGTAAGTGTCTGTATGTAAGTGTCTGTATGTAAGTGTCTTAGTGTCTGTATGTAAGTGTCTGTATGTAATTGTCTGTATGTAAGTGTCTTTATGTAAGAGTCTGTATGTAAGTATCTGTATGTAAGTGTCTAAGTGTCTGTATGTAAGTGTCTTTATGTAAGAGTCTGTATGTAAGTGTCTGTATGTAAGTGTCTAAGTGTGTGTATGTAAGGGTCTGTATGTAAGTGTCTGTATGTAAGTGTCTGTATGTAAGTGTCTGTATGTAAGTGTTTGTATGTAAGTGTCTATGTAAGTGTCTCAGTGTCTTTATGTAAGTGTCTGTATGTAAGTGTCTCAGTGTCTGTATGTAAGTGTCTCAGTGTCTGTATGTAAGTGTCTGTATGTAAGTGTCTCAGTGTCTGTATGTAAGTTTCTGTATGTAAGTGTCTGTATGTAAGTGTCTCAGTGTCTGTATGGAAGTGTCTGTATGTAAGTGTCTCAGTGTCTGTATGTAAGTGTCTGTTTGTAAGTGTCTGTTTGTAAGTGTCTGTATGTAAGTGTCTGTATGTAAGTGTATGTATGTAAGTGTCTCAGTGTCTGTATGTAAGTGTATGTAAGCGTCTGTATGTAAGTGTCTATGTAAGTGTCTCAGTGTCTTTACGTAAGTGTCTGTATGTAAGTGTCTCAGTGTCTGTATGTAAGTGTCTCAGTGTCTGTATGTAAGTGTCTGTATGTAAGTGTCTCAGTGTCTGTATGTAAGTGTCTGTATGTAAGTTTCTGTATGTAAGTGTCTGTATGTAAGTGTCTCAGTGTCTGTATGGAAGTGTCTGTATGTAAGTGTCTCAGTGTCTGTATGTAAGTGTCTGTTTGTAAGTGTCTGTATGTAAGTGTCTGTATGTAAGTGTATGTATGTAAGTGTCTCAGTGTCTGTATGTAAGTGTATGTAAGCATCTGTATGTAAGTGTCTATGTAAGTGTCTCAGTGTCTCTATGTAAGTGTCTGTATGTAAGTGTCTGTATGTAAGTGTCTTAGTGTCTGTATGTAAGTGTCTGTATGTAATTGTCTGCATGTAAGTGTCTTTATGTAAGAGTCTTATGTAAGTGTCTGTATGTAAGTGTCTAAGTGTCTGTATGTAAGTGTCTTTATGTAAGAGTCTGTATGTCAGTGTCTGTATGTAAGTGTCTAAGTGTCTGTATGTAAGGGTCTGTATGTAAGTGTCTGTATGTAAGTGTCTGTATGTAAGTGTCTGTATGTAAGTGTCTTAGTGTCTGTATGTAAGTGTCTGTATGTAATTGTCTGTATGTAAGTGTCTTTATGTAAGAGTCTGTATTTAAGTGTCTGTATGTAAGTGTCTGTATGTAAGTGTCTCAGTGTCTGTATGTAAGTGTCTGTATGTAAGTGTCTGTATGTAAGTGTCTGTATGTAAGTGTCTCAGTGTCTGAATGTAAGTGTCTGTATGTAAGTGTCTCAGTGTCTGTATGTAAGTGTCTGTATGTAAGTGTCTGTATGTAAGTGTCTGTATGTAAATGTCTCAGTGTCTGTATGTAAGTGTATGTAAGCGTCTGGATATAAGTGTCTATGTAAGTGTCTCAGTGTCTGTATGTAAGTGTCTGTATGTAAGTGTCTGTATGTAAGTGTCTTAGTGTCTGTATGTAAGTGTCTGTATGTAAGTGTCTGTATGTAAGTGTCTGTATGTAAGTGTCTTCGTGTCTGTATGTAAGTGTCTGTATGTAAGTGTCTGTATGTAAGTGTCTCAGCGTCTATATGTGTCTGTATGTAAGTGTCTGTATGTAAGTGTCTCAGTGTCTGTATGTAAGTGTCTGTATGTAAGCATCTGTATGTAAGTGTCTATGTAAGTGTCTCAATGTCTTTATGTAAGTGTCTGTATGTAAGTGTCTCAGTGTCTGTATGTAAGTGTCTCAGTGTCTGTATGTAAGTGTCTGTATGTAAGTGTCTCAGTGTCTGTATGTAAGTGTCTGTATGTAAGTTTCTGTATGTAAGTGTCTGTATGTAAGTGTCTCAGTGTCTGTATGGAAGTGTCTGTATGTAAGTTTCTGTATGTAAGTGTCTGTATGTAAGTGTCTCAGTGTCTGTATGGAAGTGTCTGTATGTAAGTGTCTCAGTGTCTGTATGTAAGTGTATGTAAGCGTCTGTATGTAAGTGTCTATGTAAGTGTCTCAGTGTCTGTATGTAAGTGTCTGTATGTAAGTGTCTGTATGTAAGTGTCTTAGTGTCTGTATGTAAGTGTCTGTATGTAATTGTCTGTATGTAAGTGTCTTTATGTAAGAGTCTTATGTAAGTCTGTATGTAAGTGTCTAAGTGTCTGTATGTAAGTGTCTTTATGTAAGAGTCTGTATGTCAGTGTTTGTATGTAAGTGTCTAAGTGTCTGTATGTAAGGGTCTGTATGTAAGTGTCTCTATGTAAGTGTCTGTATGTAAGTGTGTGTATGTAAGTGTTTGTATGTAAGTGTCTGTATGTAAGTGTCTCAGTGTCTGTTTGTGTCAGTATGTAAGTGTCTGTATGTAAGTGTCTATGTAAGTGTCTGTATGTAAGTGCCTGTATGTAAGTGTGTGTATGTAAGTGTGTGTATGTAAGTGTCTGTATGTAAGTGTCTGTATGTAAGTGTCTGTATGTAAGTGTCTTAGTGTCTGTATGTAAGTGTCTGTATGTAAGTGTCTGTATGTAAGTGTCTGTATGTAAGTGTCTTCGTGTCTGTATGTAAGTGTCTGTATGTAAGTGTCTGTATGTAAGTGTCTCAGCGTCTATATGTGTCTGTATGTAAGTGTCTGTATGTAAGTGTCTCAGTGTCTGTATGTAAGTGTCTGTATGTAAGCATCTGTATGTAAGTGTCTATGTAAGTGTCTCAGTGTCTTTATGTAAGTGTCTGTATGTAAGTGTCTCAGTGTCTGTATGTAAGTGTCTCAGTGTCTGTATGTAAGTGTCTGTATGTAAGTGTCTCAGTGTCTGTATGTAAGTGTCTGTATGTAAGTTTCTGTATGTAAGTGTCTGTATGTAAGTGTCTCAGTGTCTGTATGGAAGTGTCTGTATGTAAGTTTCTGTATGTAAGTGTCTGTATGTAAGTGTCTCAGTGTCTGTATGGAAGTGTCTGTATGTAAGTGTCTCAGTGTCTGTATGTAAGTGTATGTAAGCGTCTGTATGTAAGTGTCTATGTAAGTGTCTCAGTGTCTGTATGTAAGTGTCTGTATGTAAGTGTCTGTATGTAAGTGTCTTAGTGTCTGTATGTAAGTGTCTGTATGTAATTGTCTGTATGTAAGTGTCTTTATGTAAGAGTCTTATGTAAGTCTGTATGTAAGTGTCTAAGTGTCTGTATGTAAGTGTCTTTATGTAAGAGTCTGTATGTCAGTGTTTGTATGTAAGTGTCTAAGTGTCTGTATGTAAGGGTCTGTATGTAAGTGTCTCTATGTAAGTGTCTGTATGTAAGTGTGTGTATGTAAGTGTTTGTATGTAAGTGTCTGTATGTAAGTGTCTCAGTGTCTGTTTGTGTCAGTATGTAAGTGTCTGTATGTAAGTGTCTATGTAAGTGTCTGTATGTAAGTGCCTGTATGTAAGTGTGTGTATGTAAGTGTGTGTATGTAAGTGTCTGTATGTAAGTGTCTGTATGTAAGTGTCTCAGTATCTGTATGTAAATGTCTTTATGTAAGTGTCTGTATGTAAGTGTCTCAGTATCTGTATGTAAATGTCTTTATGTAAGTGTCTGTATGTAAGTGTCTCAGTGTCTGTATGTAAATGTCTGTATGTAAGTGTCTCAGTGTCTGTATGTAAGTGTCTGTATGTAAGCTTCTGTATGTAAGTGTTTGTATTTACGTGTCTCAGTGTCTGTAAGTAAATGTCTAAGTGTCTGTATGTAAGTGTCTGTATGTAAGTGTCTGTATGTTAAGTGTTTGTATGTAAATGTCTGTATGTGAATATCTCAGTATCTGTATGTAAGTGTCTGTATGTAAGTGTCTGTATGTAAGTGTCTCAGTGTCTGTATGTAAGTGTCTGTATGTAAGTGTCTGTAGGAGCCATCCCTTGACCGCACCCGGGCATCGATCAGCCTCCCATTATATCTGTACCATATGGAGATTCCCCCAGTACAGCTATTGAAGGCTTCACGAACTACGTGGTCAAAATAGATGTTATATAATGTGGGAGCCAGAGGACATCCCTGTCGCACCCCAAGGTGTACAGGGAATGGCTCTGACTCCCGGCCACGTAGTTTTACCCGGGCCCGCTCACCATCATGAAGGTCCTTAATGATCGTGAGCAGACGGTCAGGTACTCCAAAAGCACGAAGAACAACCCAGAGCCCAGGCCTACTGATGGTATCATAGGCCTTGACCAGGTCAATAAAGCAGAGATGTAGGTCTTGTTGGAATTCCCTACACCTCTGCTGTAGCAGACGGACAGAAAATATGGCATCTGTGCAGGACCGCCCTTTCCTGAAACCGCATTGGGGCTCCACAAGCCTCTCCTCAGCATGCCTGGCAAGGCGATGCTGAATAATCCTTGCCAGGACCTTTCCCGGCACACTGAGGAGTGAGATGCCCCTGTAGTTGTTACAGTCTGTGCGGTCCCCCTTCTTAAAGAGGGGGACGACCAGGGCATCCTTCCAATCCTGTAGAACCCGTCCAGCGGCCCAGACCGTTGTTATGATGTCATATAGGGCAGTCTGTGCACAAACGCCACCCTCCCTCAGCATTTCGCTTGGGAGATCATCTCTGCCCGCTGCCTTTCCTGGTCTCAGACTTCGGATCGCCTTCAGTACTTCCTCAACAGATGGCACCTCAGCCAGCCACTCACGGGGGGTGACTTCTTCCAATATTTGAGGCACCACAGCCTCAGCAGGGTCATCCTCACTTTGTGCCACGATGTTTTCCTGGCTGAGGGATTTTCCCTTCCCCAGGACCTCACAGAAATGCTCAGCAAATCTGCAAACCTGTTCCTGGGGGTCGGAGATTGGATCACCGTTTTTTCCCCTAATGATGGCAATAGGTGTGGCGCTGCAGGTTACTTTTTTTATGGAGTTAAATAGAGATTTGTGATCACGGGCCACTGAGGCAGACTCCATCTCCTCAGCAACCCGCGACCACCACCCATCCTTGCAGCGCCTCACGGCTCTCCGAACCTCCGAGCGAAGGCTGCGGTAAGCCTCCTCATTCTCTGACGTGGGATTCTGTAGCCGATGACAGTGGGCCTGTCACTTTTTCTCAACCATCCTGAACACCTCCTCTGTCAGCCAGGGTCTCTGTGGAGGTCTGGACCGCGTACCCAAAGCAGCCATTGCAGCTGCATGAGGCACAGTCCTAAACCTCGCCCATTTACCCTCGACATCAGGAGGAGTCGGGGACGATGCCAATCCCAGCCGCAAGCGATGATGAAATTCTCGCTTGCAACTTTCATTCGATAACTGAGACCAGGCCACTTTAGGTCGGAATGGGGTCCTGGGTGTACACCCACCACCGGAGTGGAAGAATGGCAGGCGCATCTTACAGATGACTAGTCGATGGTCAGAGGGCAGATCAGCTCCACGGTAGGTCCTGGTGTCAAGGACATAGGCTCGCATCCGCTGGTCCGTCACTATGTAGTCCAGCAGATGTTCTTGCTTGGACCCGGCATGCATCCATGATGTTGTGTGGATGCGCCGATGCCGGAACAGCGTGTTGGTAATTACAAGCCCATGGGCTGCACAAAAATCTAGCAGCCTCCTACCGTTGTTATTGAGCTGATCTGGCCCATGCCCTCCAATCACTCCAGACCAGGTTCCAGTATCATGACACACACACACAGACACACACAGACACACACACAGACACACACAGACACACACAGACACACAGACACACACAGACACACACAGACACACACACAGGCACACACACAGACACACACACACACAGACACACACACAGACAACAACAACAACAACAACCGCCATTAGCCACTAAGTGGCGGTGACATCACCACGACACTTGTGCCAGGCTATGTGCACCCTGAGGCCACGTGAAGTGTCGAACGCCCGCTGGCAGGAGGTCACGGGGCAGACCCAGGTGCCACGGGTCGACTGACTGAGATGACTGGCTGATGCACCACCTGTGCCCCCTACTGTGCCAACCTACTGTGCTTTAGCCACCCGGCGCTCCGCTCGTTGTTCTGAGCGTCGCTCCTCCGCCCTCCGTTGTTGTTGGAGGGCGACTACCTCCAACTGCCCAGTAGCGTCCTTCACGAGCCTCCTCCACAGATACCAACCTTGACACCGCTGGTACCAGTCATCGACAAGTCCACTCAGCTCCACGTCCTTCTGTACCACATCACTCCATCTCTTCTCTAGCCCGTGCCGCGCCCGTTTAGTCCCCTCGATCCGGCCGAACAAAAGCTGTTTCGGCATGCGGTGGCTGGGCATGCGGGCTACATGACCCAGCCATCGCAGCCTTGCCCGCGGGAGGAGCTCACCGATGGGACCTTGCCCAGATCTTTCAAGGATTTGTGAGCTCCTCACACAATCTAGTCTGGTTAAACCCAGGATGGATCGTACGCAGGCCAGCCTAACTGTTTCTAACCGGTGAAGATGTTCCATTAGGGGGGTCCACGTTTCGCAAGCGTAGAGAAGGGAGGGAATGACCGTGGCCGAGAAGACCTGAAGCTTAGTGCGGAGCGATAGACCAGGTAGCTTCCACACAGCGTCACGCAACCGATGAAAAGATTTTGCTGCTCGACTGATTCGGAGTGAGACCTCTGCTGTTAAAATGGAGCCGGTCATAAGCACACTGCCCAGGTATGGGAAACTCATACTCTTTGGTTCTATTCGGTAAAGTCACGTAGGTAAAAAATAAATATGGGAATCTCTCCACTCTCTCCACAACTGCCCCATCACCGATTGGGAGTTGTGGGGGTGGAGTGTCCGATGGTACAAAATACCCAGGCAGGTGCTTAGTTTTGGTGGGGGTGATGGTAAGGCGCCATCTCTTAGTGGCACGCTCCAGTCTCAGCAGCCAGCATCTCCAATTCCTCCTCTGAATGAGCAGCAATTACCAAATCATCGGCATACATAACGTGGTTGAGCAATAGAGAGCCATCCCTTGACTGCACCTGGGCATCGATCAGCCTCCCTTATATCTGTACCAAATGGAGATTCCCCCAGTACAGCTATTGAAGGCTTCACGAACTACGTGGTCAAAATAGATGTTAAATAATGTGGGAGCCAGAGGACATCACTGTCGCACCCCGGCCACGAAGTTCTACCCGGGCCCGCTCACCATCATGAAGGTCCTTAATGATCATAAGCAGAGCGTTAGGGACTCTGAAAGCACTAAGAACAACCCAGAGCCCAGGCCTACTGATGGTATCATAGGCCTTGAGCAGGTCAAAAAAGCGGAGATGTGGAATTTCCTACACTTCTGCTGTAGCAGACCGATAGAAAATATGGCATCTTTGCAGGACCGCCCTTTCCTGAAACCGCAATGGGGCTCTGCAAGCCTCGCCTCAGCGTGCCTGGCAAGGCGATGTTGAATAATCCTTGCCAGGACCTTTCCCGGCACACTGAGGCATGAGATGCCCCTGTAGTTGTTACAGTCTGTGCGTTCCCCCTTCTTAAAGAGGGGGACCACCAGGGCATCCTTCCAATCCTGCGGAACCCGTCCAGTGGTCCAGACTGCTGTTATGATGTCATATAGGGCAGTCTGTGCACAAACGCCACCCTCCCTCAGCATTTTGCTTGGGAGATCATCTCTACCCAGTGCCTTTCCTGGTCTCAGACTCCGGATCGCCTTCAGTACTTCTTCAACAGATGGCACCTCAGCCAGCCACTCACAGGGGGTGACTTCCTCTTCTATGAGGCACCGCAGCCTCAACAGGGTCATCCTCACTTTGTGCCACGATGTTTTCCAGGTTGGGGGATTTCCCCTCCCCCAGGACCTCCCAAAAATGCTCAGCAAATCTGCAAACCTGTTCCTGGGGGTCGGAGATTGGATCACCGTTCTTTCTCCTAATGATGGTAATAGGTGTGGCGCTGCAGGTTACTTTTTTGATGGAGTTAAATAGGAATTTGTGATCACAGGCCATTGGGGCAGACTCCATCTCCTCAGCAACCTGCAACCACCAACCATCCTTAAGGCGCCTCACGGCTCTACGAACCTCCGAGCGAAGGCTTCGGTAAGCCTCCTCATTCTCTGACATGGGATGTTGTAGATGATGAGAGTGGGCCTGTCGCTTTTTCTCAGCCAGCCTGAACACCTCCTTTGTCAGCCAGGGTCTCTGAGGAGGTCTGGACCGTGTACCCAAAGAAGCCATTGCAGCTGCATAAGCCACAGTCCTAAACCTCGCCCATTTCCCCTCGACATGAGGAGGTTTGGGATGATGCCAACCCCAGCTGCAAGCGATGATTAAATTCTCGCTTGAAATTTTAATCAGCTAGCTGAGACCATGCCACTATGGGTTTGAATGGGGTCCTGGGTGTACACCCACCACCGGAGTGGAAGAATGGCAGGCACATCTTAAAGATGCCAAGTCGATGGTCAGTGGGCAGATCAGCTCCTGGTGTCAAGGACATGGGCCCGCATCCACTGTTCCATCACAATGTAGTCCAGCAGATGGTCTTGCTTGTGTAGTGACTGTGATTGTCACTGTGTGGTGCCGGGCTTACGAAACCACAGCGGATAATGTCTTGGCATTATGTGTAGTCCGCTTACTGGGCGAAGTACCAGCCCTCACGGGGCTTGGGTGAGCGCTGTGCAGCGTGGAGGCACCATGTGCGGTGTGCGGTGCGGGCTCCCGGTGAGGGAGCGAGAGGGAGTGTCAGCCAGCCAGGGTTACGTTGGGGCATGATACGCTGGTTGGCCTGCCGACACGTAACCGGATGATATTGGAGGGGGGCCTCCGGTGGACGGGGGCCGCTGGGCGGTCACGTGGTATAGCAGAGCTCTCGGGGAGCCTTCGGGAAAGAGCCGGAGAGATCTGGAAGGTGGGCGGGGCGAGGGGCGGAGCCAACCCCAGCCCAGGCCGATATAATGGGGGCCCCAGGAGGGGCTCGGGGTTCTTCGTGTTACTGGTGATGAAGATCCACGTCGGGTTGAAGAAGCCTCTAGCCACGTGGTCCGGGACCCAGCTTGTGGTCTGGGCCGGGATAGCGAACCGTGTCTAGTTCTGCCGTAGCGTGGCTAGATGAGCATTCAACACCCAAGTGTAGGTTGTGTTATGTTACGTTGAGTTTCTGAATAAAGTGTTGCTCCCAAGACAACGTCTGCGACTCAGTTGAACTCGTTACACTTGGACCTGGCATGCATCCATGATGTTGTGTGGATGTGCCGATGCCGGAACAGCGTGTTGGTAATTACAAGCCCATGGGCTGCACAAAAATCTATCAGCCTCTTACCGTTGTTATTGAGCTGATCTGGCCCATGCCCTCCAATCACTTCAGACCAGGTGCTAGCATCATGACCAACTCGGGCATTGAAGTCACCCAACAAGATGACTCTATCCCGAGGGGCCACTTTAGCCAGTATCTTTGACAGGAGGTCATAGAAGCCATCTGACTCATCGGCCTTGCCTGCATCCTTCCAGATGTTCGTCTTCAGTGGGGGCATACATAACCACGACCACCACTCCTTGCCTCTGGTTGATGGGAAGGCGAGCCCAAAGTATCCTGGGGATTACAGCATCCCACACCTGACCGCCACACTCCCACGCCCCCTTCATTCTTTTGTTCAGAAGAAGAGCCACTCCCTGTTGTTTGGCAGTCTCCTGCCCCGAGTAAAGGACTGTCCACCCCTCATGGTGGCAGGAGCCAGAGCCGGTCCCCTGGACCTCCTGAATACCATAGAGATGCAGGCGGTACCGGTCCAGCTCCCAACAAAAGAATGGAAGCCTCTCCTCCGCAATGAGCGTTCGAACATTCCACGTGGCCATCCGTAGAGGCTTTTTGTTGTTTCTGAAGAAGCCCCGAGGATAAAGATTCAATCTCCTCGCTCCGCCAAATGGGGTTTGGCCAGGAGACGTCATAGACGCCCGTACCCCTGGTGCCTCCGGCACAAACTTAATAAATGCATTACCTCGTATTTTAGTGGTATTTAATTGAAAGTGGAGGGGTTACCAGTCCCTCGCACCGGTCCAAAGCCCCCTTTTGGCCATTGTGGTGGTAACAAATGCCATGAAGGGAAAGGCCAATCTAAATTGGCCCTCCCCCCACGGCACTGCCCACCACAATTTTGCCGTCCGGCACCTCAAGGAGGTAGGGGGTTGTTTTTGCCGGACAATACACACACGGACATACATACACATACACATACATCCACACACGTGTACATACATACACATACATAAACAAAGACCCTCCATATAGCCTCAACAGACTGTAGGGGCAAGTGCTGTTAGCGAGCACCTATGAAGAGACCGGAACGGCACACGAGGGGGTTGGTGGCAAGCACAACGCCCGACCACCTTTGTCTGCTCAGTGGCGATGTTTACACACCACACCAGGTACTCAATTGAGGCTGAGTACACCTAGGGGAGGCCCAGGACCATTTCAGATAATCTTCACCGGTGTTGGCCACGAGCGGGAATTGAACCCGGGTCGCCGGGTTCGTAGCGCTAACCACTACTTTACCACTACCCATCTTGGTGTGGGGGTCACCTGAGTCTCGATGTTGTGCCCTTTGAGTGCCGAGCGGATGAAGTGCAGCACGCAGTCCACCAGCCCCTCGCACTGCCGCATGCTCAGCCGCCTGTCCGGGTCTGCCAAGCTCAACTCCCTGCAACGTCACCGCCGTGACGTGAACCCTGACGTCCCCGTCACGTCAACCACGACATTCCCGTCGCGTCCACCGCAACGTCCCCGTCACGTCTGTCTCGGCGCGCCTTACCGCAGGCACGCCAAGGCGTTGCAGAACGCCGCGGAAGGCGAGGCGGGCGAGCTGAGTGAGGAGGGTGAGACGGGCGAGCTAGGTGAGGACGGTGAGGAGGGTTTGTCTCCAACGTTGCTCCTCCAGCCGCTCTCTGGCACCAGCACAAGCTCCACCAGCGCCGGGAGGCAGAGCTCCACCAGCGCAGCCCTCAGAGGCTCGTGGCACGACAGGTTCCACAGCGTGCCTGGGGTGGCGAGGGTGGGTGGGTGGTGAGTGTGAGTGGTGAGTGTGGGTGGTGAGCATGGCGAGAGTGGTGAGCCTGGTGAGAGTGGTGAGCCTGGTGAGAGTAGTGAGCGTGGTGAGAGTGGTGAGCGTGACGAGCGTGGCGAGCATGGGTGGTGAGTGTGGGTGGTGAGTGTGGGTGGTGAGCGTGGGTGGTGAGTGTGGGTGGCGAGAGTGGGTGGTGAGTGGTGAGTGTGGGTGGCGAGAGTGGGTGGTGAGTGTGGGTGGGTTGCTACCGGTGATCTTCTCCAGGGTGTGAGGGTTGTGAGTGCGTCCCAGCAGGCTGGCGAAGGCCGCGATGCCTCCATTGTTGCAGAGGGCCAATGCGCCAACATGGTTGGAGCTGAGGACTTGCAACACCTCACATGCATATGCACGCACCTGTGGGGGCACGGGGAGATGAGGAGATGCACAAACAACAACCGCCATACGCCACCAAGTGGCGGTGATGTCACCACGACGCTTGTGCCAGGCTATGTGCACCTTGAGGCCACGTGAAGTGTCGAACGCCCGCTGGCAGGTCAAGGGACAGACCCAGGTGCCACGGGTCGACTGACTGAGATGACTGGCTGATGCACCGCCTGTGCCCCCTCCTGTGCCAACCTGCTGTGCTTTAGCCACCCGGCGCTCCGCTCGTTGTTCTGAGCGTCGCTCCTCCGCCCTCCGTTGTTGTTGGAGGGCGACTGCCTCCAACTGCCCAGTAGCGTCCTTCACGAGCCTCCTCCACAGAGGCCGATTTTTACACCGCTGGTACCAGTCATCGGGAAGTCGACTCAGCTCCACATCCTCTTGTACCACGTCACTCCATCTCTTCTCTAGCCCGTGCCGCGCACAGACAAAGATACCCCGTATAGCCTTAACAGACTGTAGGGGCAAGTGCTGTTAGCGAGCGCCTTTAAAGGCCGGCACAGCACACGAGGGGGTGGGTGGCCAGCACCATGCCCGGCCGCCTTTGTCTCCCTAGCGGCGATGTTTACACATCCCTCCAGGTACTCATTTGAGGCTGAGTCGACCTACACACACACAGACACATATCCTTGTGCGCCCCACCCGTGGTCTCACCTGGTCGTCGTCCTCACGGTCAGTGAGCAGCGTGAGGAGTGAGCGCGGCGTCCCAGCCGCCCTCACCACTGCCACCGCCCACTCCTCGGGTTGCTCGCAACCACCACTGCCACCACGGCCACCACCCCCACCAACACCACCACCACCGCCACCACCACCAACACCACCACCCCCACCACCACCAACACCACCACCGCCACCAACACCACCACCGACAACACCACCACCACCAACACCACCGCCACCAACACCACCACCAATAACACCACCACCAACACCACCACCGCCACCACCCCCACCAACACCACCAACACCACCAACACCACCGCCACCACCGCCACCAACACCACCACCCCCACCACCACCAACACCACCAACACCACAGCCAGCGGCGGTGGTGTTGGTGGTGGTGCAGCAGCAGCAGCAGCGTCTGAGAGCGCCCAGGAAGCCGAGCCACCAGCGGCACAGCGGGGAGCTAAGCGGCAGTGCGGCAGTAGCAGCAGGGACAGCAGCAGGAGCAGCAGCAGGGACAGCAGGGGCAGCGGCGGCAGGGGCAGCAGGGGCAGCGGCGGCAGGGGCAGCAGCAGCAGGGACAGCAGCAGCAGGGGCAGCAACAGCAGGGGCAGCAGCAGCAGGGACAGCAGCAGGGACAGCAGGGACAGCAGCAGCAGGGACAGCAACAGCAGGGACAGCGGGGGCAGCAGGGGCAGCAGCAGCAGCAGGGACAGCAGCAGGGGCAGCAGGGACAGCAGGGACAGCAGCAGCAGGGGCAGCAGCAGCAGGGACAGCAGGGGCAGCAACAGGGGCAGCAGGGACAGCGGGGGCAGCAGGGACAGCAGGGGCAGCAGCAGCAGGGACAGCAGGGGCAGCAACAGCAGCAGGGACAGCAGAAGGGTCAGGGCGCAGAGCGTGAGACAGGAAGGCCGCGTTGGCCATGGTGGTGACAAAGTCCTCGTCCTGGGGGGGAGGGAGGGGGAGTGGGGGAGTGGTGAGTGTACTAGTGGTGAGTGTACTAGTGGTGAGTGGTGAGTGTACTAGTGGTGAGTAGTGGTGAGTGTACTAGTGGTGAGTGTACTAGTGGTGAGTGGTGAGTGTACTAGTGGTGAGTAGTGGTGAGTGGTGAGTGTACTAGTGGTGAGTGTACTAGTGGTGAGTGTGCTAGTGGTGAGTGGTGAGTGTACTAGTGGTGAGTGTACTAGTGGTGAGTGTACTAGTGGTAAGTGTACTAGTGGTGAGTAGTGGTGAGTGGTGAGAGTACTAGTGGTGAGTGTACTAGTGGTGAGTAGTGGTGAGTGGTGAGTGTACTAGTGGTGAGTGTACTAGTGGTGAGTGGTGAGTAGTGGTGAGTGGTGGGTGTACTAGTGGTGAGTATACTAGTGGTGAGTGTACTAGTGGTGAGTAATGGTGAGTGGTGAGTGTACTAGTGGTGAGTAGTGGTGAGTGTACTAGTGGTGAGTGGTGAGTAGTGGTGAGTGTTGAGTAGTGGTGAGTGTACTAGTGGTGAGTGTACTAGTGGTGAGTAGTGGTGAGTGTACTAGTGGTGAGTAGTGGTGAGTGGTGAGTAGTGGTGAGTGGTGAGTAGTGGTGAGTGTACTAGTGGTGAGTGTACTAGTGGTGAGTGTACTAGTGGTGAGTAGTGGTGAATGTATTAGTGGTGAGTGTACTAGTGGTGAGTGGTGAGTAGTGGTGAGTAGTGGTGAGTGTACTAGTGGTGAGTGGTGAGTAGTGGTGAGTGTTGAGTGTACTAGTGGTGAGTGTACTAGTGGTGGGTAGTGGTGAGTGGAGAGTAGTGGTGAGTGTACTAGTGGTGAGTGTACTAGTGGTGAGTGGTGAGTAGTGGTGAGTGTACTAGTGGTGAGTAGTGGTGAGTGTACTAGTGGTGAGTGGTGAGTGTACTAGTGGTGAGTAGTGGTGAGTGTACTAGTGGAGAGTGGTGAGTGTACTAGTGGTGAGTGTACTAGTGGTGAGTGTACTAGTGGTGAGTGTACTAGTGGTGAGTAGTGGTGAGTGGTGAGTAGTGGTGAGTGGTGAGTGTACTAGTGGTGAGTGGTGAGTGTACTAGTGGTGAGTGTACTAGTGGTGAGTAGTGGTGAGTGTACTAGTGGTGAGTAGTGGTGAGTGTACTAGTGGTGAGTGTACTAGTGGTGAGTGTACTAGTGGTAAGTAGTGGTGAGTGTTGAGTGTAAACTCACCAGGCGATGCTGAACCCCCCAAACCCGGATCCAACTCCACACGACGAACCGGTTCCAAACACAAGTCGACAAGGTATTGATTCAGACTCTAAGTCGATTTCTCATGCAATTCAATGAGCAATCGAATTCTAATACAACTCTTCAATCCGATTCCCCGTGCAAGTCAATAGGAGTCGATTCTTAATGCGTTTAAAAAGGAGTCGACTCCTCACGAAACAATGTTGAGAATCAATTTATACGGTGGCGTCACGGAGGTAAAATAAAACAAAATAAAATAAACAATTAAATCACGACGTTTCGGAGGCAACACAAGTCTCCTTCTTCAGGTGGAACAGACACAGCGGTGTACTAGTGGTGAGTGGTGAGTAGTGGTGAGTAGTGGTGAGTGGTGAGTGTACTAGTGGTGAGTGTACTAGTGGTGAGTGTACTAGTGGTGAGTGTACTAGTGGTGAGTAGTGGTGAGTAGTGGTGAGTGGTGAGTAGTGGTGAGTGGTGAGTGTACTAGTGGTGAGTAGTGGTGAGTGGTGGGTGTACTAGTGGTGAGTGTACTAGTGGTGAGTGTACTAGTGGTGAGTAGTGGTGAGTGTACTAGTGGTGAGTGTACTAGTGGTGAGTGGTGAGTAGTGGTGAGTGGTGAGTGTACTAGTGGTGAGTGTACTAGTGGTGAGTAGTGGTGAGTGGTGAGTAGTGGTGAGTGGTGAGTGTACTAGTGGTGAGTGTACTAGTGGTGAGTAGTGGTGAGTGGTGAGTAGTGGTGAGTGTACTAGTGGTGAGTGTACTAGTGGTGAGTAGTGGTGAGTGGTGAGTAGTGGTGAGTGGTGAGTGTACTAGTGGTGAGTGTACTAGTGGTGAGTGTACTAGTGGTGAGTAGTGGTGAGTAGTGAGTGTACTAGTGGTGAGTGTACTAGTGGTGAGTGTACTAGTGGTGAGTAGTGGTGAGTGGTAGGTGTACTAGTGGTGAGTGTACTAGTGGTGAGTGTACTAGTGGTGAGTAGTGGTGAGTGTACTAGTGGTGGGTGTACTAGTGGTGAGTGTACTAGTGGTGAGTGTACTAGTGGTGAGTGTTGAGTAGTGGTGAGTAGTGGTGAGTGTACTAGTGGTGAGTGTACTAGTGGTGAGTGGTGAGTGTACTAGTGGTGAGTAGTGGTGAGTAGTGGTGAGTGTACTAGTGGCGAGTGGTGAGTAGTGGTGAGTGGTGAGTAGTGGTGAGTGTACTAGTGGTGAGTGTACTAGTGGTGAGTGGTGAGTGTACTAGTGGTGAGTGTACTAGTGGTGAGTAGTGGTGAGTGTACTAGTGGTGAGTGGTGGTGAGTAGTGGTGAGTGTGCTAGTGGTGAGTGTTGAGTAGTGGTGAGTGTACTAGTGGTGAGTGGTAAGTGTGCTAGGGGTGAGTGTACTAGTGGTGAGTGGTGAGTGTACTAGTGGTGAGTGTACTAGTGGTGAGTAGTGGTGAGTGGTGAGTGTACTAGTGGTGAGTGTACTAGTGGTGAGTGGTGAGTAGTGGTGAGTGTTGAGTGTAAACTCACCAGGCGATGCTGAACCCCCCAGACCCGGATCCAACTCCACACGACGAACCGGTTCCAAACACAAGTCGACAAGGTATTGATTCAGACGCTAAGTCGATTGCTCATGCAATTCAATGAGCAATCGATTTCTAATACAACTCTACAATCCGATTCCCCGTGCAAGTCAATGGGAGTCGATTCTTAATGCGATTAAAAAGGAGTCGACTCCTCACGAAAGAATGAGAATCAATTTGTACGGTGGAGTCACGGAGGTAAAATAAAATAAAACAAAAGAAAACAATTAAATCACGACGTTTCGGAGGCAACACAAGTCTCCTTCTTCAGGTGGAACAGACACAGCGGAACATCAGTGTCAAGTGGACAGCTCAGTGACACAGAATTAGTAAAGTTGGACTACATGTTTATTTCTCGAAAGCATTTTGGCTGTAGACCAGTGTAACAAGTCAAAAATTTAACTGGAGGCTTTATTTCTTCCAGCACAGGACGCATGATATGGTAGCTGCAGTAAGCCACCCACCGCCGACACACACACACCCACGTGTATTTGTGGATGCACTAAGCCGACACACACACACACCTGTACTTGTGGATGCACTAAGCCAACACACACACCCACCTGTACTTGTGGATGCACTAAGTCCGACACACACACACACACCTGTACTTGTGAATGCACTAAGTCCGACACACACACACACACCTGTACTTGTGGATGCACTAAGCCGACACACACACACACCTGTACTTGTGGATGCACTAAGCCAACACACACACACCCACCTGTACTTGTGGATGCACTAAGTCCGACACACACACACACCTGTACTTGTGGATGCGTGAAGTCCGACACACACACACCGACCCATCTGTACTGGTGGATGCACTAAGTCCGACACACACACACACCGACCCACCTGTACTTGTGGATGCACTAAGTCCGACACACACACACACCTGTACTTGTGGATGCACTAAGTCTGTGACACACACACCTGTACTTGTGGATGCACAACACGGACGACAGTTTATAAAACAACAACACACAACAATAACTATAACATTCACAGTGTTAATAATAATAACAACAACACGGACGACAGTTTATAAAACAACACACAACAATAACGACAACATTCACAGTGTTAATAATAATAACAACAACACGGACGACAGTTTATAAAACAACAACAACACACAACAATAACGACAACATTCACAGTGTTAATAATAATAACAACAACACGGACGACAGTTTATAAAACAACAACACACAACAATAACGACAACATTCACAGTGTTAATAATAATAACAACACGGACGACAGTTTATAAAACAACAACACACAACAATAACGACAACATTCACAGTGTTAATAATAATAACAACAACACGGACGACAGTTTATAAAACAACAACAACATACTACAATAACGATAACATTCACAGTGTTAATAATAATAACAACAACACGGACGACAGTTTATAAAACAACAACACACAACAATAACGACAACATTCACAGTGTTAATAATAATAACAACAACACGGACGACAGTTTATAAAACAACAACAACCCACAACAATAACGACAACATTCACAGTGTTAATAATAATAACAACAACACGGACGACAGTTTATAAAACAACAACACACAACAATAACGATAACATTCACAGTGTTAATAATAATAACAACACGGACGACAGTTTATAAAACAACAACACACAACAATAACGACAACATTCACAGTGTTAATAATAATAACAACACGGACGACAGTTTATAAAACAACAACACACAACAATAACGACAACATTCACAGTGTTAATAATAATAACGACACGGACGACAGTTTATAAAACAACAACAACACACAACAATAACGACAACATTCACAGTGTTAATAATAATAACGACACGGACGACAGTTTATACAACAACAACAACACACAACAATAACGACAACATTCACAGTGTTAATAATAATAATAATAACGACACGGACGACAGTTTATAAAACAACAACAACACACAACAATAACGACAACATTCACAGTGTTAATAATAACAACACGGCTACTGTGGCGATGCGATTGCACAATCATGATGAAGAAGAAGAGCGACGGAAGAGCCCAGTTGACATTGGCTGATTGGATTCCTCCAATATGAACAAACACATTCTCCTGCGGAGGGAGCCGGTAGGAACGTTGGGTTGCTTGGTCAACGACCAGGGTCAACGGCGGCTCCGTGGTGTATTCCGCAAATATGCCCGACTGTGAGGGCGGGCACAAGCCGGCGTGAGTAGGTTAAACGTTGAGTTTTATAAGGGCACCACGGGGTGACCAGCCCCTGCCCCCCCGGCCCCACCCCTCCCACCCCCACCCCCAGCCCCACCCTCCCCACCCAGCCCCTCCCCACCCTCCCCTCCCCACCCAGCCCCACCCTCCCCTCCCCACCCAGCCCCACCCTCCCCACCCTCCCCACCCTCCCCACCCAGCCCCTTCCTCCCCACCCAGCCCCTCCCCACCCTCCCCTCCCTACCCAGCCCCTCCCTCCCTACCCAGCCCCTCCCCACCCTCCCCTCTCCACCCAGCCCCACCTCTCCCATTTTTGGATGCACGACGGACGGACACAACAACAATAATCCCCGTGTGGGCTGGTGGTGTAACCAGGAGGTTCCTACCGCTATCAATATTCTCCTGATTCCGATACAGTTGGAGATCGCCGCCTCAACACAATGGGAGGCTCTCTCAAGCAATGCGGGGGGCGGGTGGGTGGTGGGGGGGGGTGGTTTTTGCCGGCTGTACGTACGTTGATCTTTCTCCTTCTGGCGTCTCTCCATCTCCTTAGACTTGTAACCAGTGGTGGGCAGGATGTCCTCCAGAAAGAACCGCTTCACCTCGAAAAGCCTCCCAGGCACTGGCCCACGGACGAGAGGCAACACGGCGTGCACACCGCCACGTCCAACATCGCCGTTGCGTTTGGCCCGCCGCCGCCACCGCCGCCGCCGACGCACGGTTAGATCGAGTGAATATAAATGTTGTGTCGTTAAACCTGCCACCACCCGACGCAGCAGCCGGTTAGCGAGGTTTGTCAAGTAAACAAAACGTGGCCAACGAGTTGCTAATTCGGCACACACCGGTGTGCTGGAGGAGTAAACCCACAACATTTACCGTTCGGTAATTACAACCGGCAAATGTCGCACTCCAATGGTAAATGTTGTGGGTTTACTCCTCCAACACAACGGTGCGCCGTGCTAGTAACGATATTTTGTTTTACGTGACAAAATCTTACAAATTGGCCGTCGGGTTTAACAACACATTTACATTGACGCGATCAAACCCAAAAAAACCTCTAATACATTATCGATAATATTGGTCGCGAAAGCCTACCGCTACGTGTTCAACCGACGGATGGATTTAGCCGTCTCTCACGTCTGACGACGGGGCAGCCGCCGAAGTACTCTGAAAAGAGTGAGACGTTGAGGGGGGCGCTCATCAGCACGACGCGGAGGTTGCACTGCCGCTCCAGAATGTCGCGCAGCTTGATGAGCAGGATGTCGCAGAAGCGGTCGCGTTCATGGATCTCGTCCTAGTGGATACATCACCGCCAACGCTGCCATCATCATCATCATCGTCAATGTAACCACCACCACCACCGCCATCATCACCATTGCCAATTTCGCCACCACCAGTTAACAAAAATCTATCATGACCAACTGACAAGACAAAGATCCCCCGTATAGCCTTAACAGACTCGTTGGGGCAAGTGCTGTAAGCGAGTAGCTCCTATGAAGGCAGGCACGGTACACAAGGGGGTGGGTGGCAAGCACCACTCTTTAAGAACCACCACCAATACCACCACCAGAACCAACACCAGCACTACCACCATCATCATCACCACCCGTAATCACCACCACCACCACAATTATCACTACCATCATCACCACCCTTAACCATCACCACCACCAGCAGAACCATCAATAACCACCACCCTTAGCAGCAGCAACAACACTACCAGCATCACCACCATCATCACCTTTAACCAACCAGTAGCAACAGCATCAGCACCAGCTTCATAACAATAATTAAACTTCACCATGTACATACAGTCCGTTGTCAATCCAATGATTGAGACACTAAAACCGAACAAAAACTCAGAAACCGGAACTGGCCACATCTTGGGTTAGACCGAATAAAATAAAATAAATTAAAATCACGACGTTTCGAGCGAGCGCACACACAAGGGTCCGTCAGCAGGTGGGACAACCACATCTACAGGCCTCGATAGCCTCTTGTGACAGCAGCAGCAGCCCTTTTGCCCACTTCAGCAATTCTTTCTTGCTGTGGTTGTTCCACCTGCTGACTGACGCTTGCGTGTGCGCGCGCCCGAAACGCCGTGATTTAATTCATTTCATTTTCTACCTACCACGGTGACTTTACCGAGAGAACCCAGGGGCGTGGACCCCTGCAGTCACGAAAACTTCAAATCTAGATTAGACTGAAAAGAAAACTTTTGAGCACCGGTGTGTGGTGGATCGACTGTAGCTCGGCACGTACCACGATGATGTGCGTCACGACGGTAGACGTGGCGCTGTCTCCGGCCATGAGGGTCCTCAGCAGCACGTCGTTGGTGCAGAACGTGAGGAGCGTCTTTGGCGAGACCCTGCGCGCAACGCCGCGTGCGGAACGCGACGGTATGAGGGATACTCTTTGGTTCTATTGGGTAAAGTCACCACGTAGCAGGTTAAAAATAAAATAACAAAAATCACGACGTTTCGGCCACAACACAAGCGGCCTTCATCAGGTGAAGGGACGAGACTGTCTGGAGGACAGCGCTGGAGTGAGAGAAGCCACGCTGAGATCACGACCTTTAATGAGGGATACTCTTTGGTTCTATTGGGTAAAGTCACCACGTAGGTAAAAAATAAAATAACAAAAATCACGACGTTTCGGCCACAACACAAGCGGCCTTCATCAGGTGAAGGGACGAGACTGTCTGGTAGGACAGCGCTGGAGTGAAAAAAGCCACGCTCAGATCACGACCTTTAAGCTGTGTGAGAAGAAAAACACTAAGCGCCTTGACAAAGGAATTATCATATAATTTAGCATTGAAATGGCTCATTGAAATAGCTAAGTTAAAGTATACACATCTGCAGAGGCACCCCTTGACAAAGGAATTAGCATAGAATTTAGCATTGAAATGGCTCATTGAAATAGCTAAGTTAAAGTGTACACATCCGCAGAGGCACCCCTTGACAAAGGAATTAGCATAGAATTTAGCATTGAAATGGCTCATTGAAATAGCTAAGTTAAAGTATACACATCCGCAGAGGTACCCCTTGACAAAGGAATTAGCATATAATTTAGCATTGAAATGGCTCATTGAAATAGCTAAGTTAAAGTATACACATCCGCAGAGGCACCCCTTGACAAAGGAATTAGCATAGAATTTAGCATTGAAATGGCTCATTGAAATAGCTAAGTTAAAGTATACACATCCGCAGAGGCACCCCTTGACAAAGGAATTAGCATAGAATTTAGCATTGAAATGGCTCATTGAAATAGCTAAGTTAAAGTATACACATCCGCAGAGGCACCCCTTGACAAAGGAATTAGCATAGAATTTAGCATTGAAATAGCTGAGTGATAAGCTGAGGTATAAGGGATCTCAAATACATACATGGTGTTTTCCTGTTAACCTAACATCTAGGTTGTCAGTCAATATTACGATTCGTAAATTTAACGTAGGTATGCAAGTTGAACTTCTTTCGCACCACCGTACGTAGCCAACCGTGCTCAATGGTCCAACGTGTGTGAAGTCCTCCCCCCACCAGCCGACACAGCCAAACCAATTAAATTACCACATGGTGGTAAAAGTGTTTCACTGTGCGCCCAACAAGATTGTTTCAGCTCACCACCGACAGTTGAGTTGAAGAACAATTCCATCAACACAAATTCAGCAATCGTATACAATGCCTATAAAGCGATATGCTAAATTTCCTTGTGACAATTGTTCTGCACCCCCACCCATACCCATGGCAAATTGTTGTTTGGCTTGCATCGTGCAGAGGAAGGATTTCACGACAGCTGTTTTTGTCAAGATAATTTCTTCGTTGCCTAACCAAAAATAAATGTGCCGTAAATATTGTTGCACCGGCTCGGTTTTCGTAGAGTTGTGTCACTGCAGAGCTCAGACAGGACGGAGAAACGCAAACCGAACACAACCCTAAAAATCACACAACTCAACGAAAGGACACGGCGCAGGGCAGGGAGAAACACGACAGGACACAGCGGTAAAAGTACACAATAACAAACGTATGTGTGCATGTGCGCGTGTGTACGTTGAACGTCTTTCACACCGTACGCAGCCGACCGCGCTAATCGTGGGGGCGCGACTAGCACAGTTGGAATGAAACGACGAGAAAAATTACAATAGCACACGGCCCAGAGGGAAAACACAACAACAACAACAAAAACAACAGAACACACACACACGCGCACGCGCGCACAACGGAAGCGCCAACACGCGTACACGCACTTGCTCTCCAACCGGATCTGGTAGCCGACGGTCTGGCCGACGCCCTCCCCTCGCTCCTCCGCCACCCTCTCGGCCGCGGCGACGGCAGAGATTCGGCGCGGCTGCGCGCAAATCACGCGGCACGGCGACCCCAGGCGGCTGCCCTCGTCCAGGATGTACTGAGGGATCTGCCGGGGGGGTGGGGGACGACACGGGCGGCGGCGCGCGCCGAGTGTTAAGCGGTGATCGGAGGCAGTCCTCAAGATCGCAATTCGGGGGTAAAAAATAAAATAATAATCCACGTTCACCCCGCTCGTCGTGGTGGTGGTCCTGGGGAAATGAGCCCGACATGCTGAATGAAGGAGCGCCGAGTTCTAGGACTGTGCTGCGAGCACCTGCGTGGTTTTGCCGGAGCCGGTCTCGCCCAGCACCAGCAGGATGTTGGACTTGGCGATGGTGCCCAGCAACTGCTCCCGGAACGCGGCCACGGGGAGGGTCTGGCGGAACGCCTCCAGCTCCGATCGCCCCCGCGGTGGCGGGACCTGAGCGATCCCGTCGTTGAGCCGTCCGCTCGGCCTGCTCGCCTCGCGTCTCGCCCCTGTGAGTGACACGCGTCGAATTGCATCAGCGTCACGGGTGCCACGGTGGCTAGATGTTGACTCCCTCGCCTGGTGTACAGGAGGTCGTGGGTTCGATCCCAACCCCGACATATGCTGCTGTATATTTGGAGTCTGTGTCTCTCTCCCTCATCATCATCATGGTGGCTAGATGTTAACTCCCTCGCCTGGTATACAGGATGTCGTGGGTTCGATCCCAACCCCGACATCTGCTGTATATTTGGAGTCTGTGTCTCTCTCCCTCGTCATCATCATGGTGGCTAGATGTTAACTCCCTCACCTGGTATACAGGAGGTCGTGGGTTCGATCCCAACCCCGATATCTGCTGCTGTATATTTGGAGTCTGTGTCTCTCTCCCTCATCATCATCATGGTGGCTAGGAGATGTTAACTCCCTCGCCTGGTATACAGGAGGTCGTGGGTTCGATCCCAACCACGACATCTGCTGCTGTATATTTGGAGTTTGCGGTGTCTCTCTCGAATCGACGTGCGTTGAGCGTATTTGGCTGCTGCGAACGTCCACGTGATAAGCCACTTCATTCGAGCAATCATTTTGTGGCCAGGTCGCTGCTGATAAATGGCTACGCAGCTCAGCGCAGCCTTACCCGGTAAAATAATGCCTGAATAGATTAGTTGATAGAGGGCACCAATGGAGCACCACGGAAAAAAAAAACGTCGCCGGCAACTCCAAAGCGGGAACGAACCTGGGTCAGAGCCAGTGTCGGGGAAGCGCTGCAGAAGCACACGGGCGGCGTGGCGCGCCCGTTGCGACAGCGCAAATGACATCTCGGCGCCCGCCACCTCCGCTGTCTCCTTCTTGCGCACGGTGAGGCGCTGCATCGGCCCCCCCCCTTGCTACCGAAACGCAGCGAGGAACGTGGGGGGCAGCGTTAATTTACCGGTGGGTGGGCGGGTTAGGTGGGTGGGTGGGTGGGTGTGTGGGCGTGTGGGTGTGTGGGTGGGTGGGTGGGCGAGCGGGTAGACGGATAGGTGTGCATGCAGGCGCACGGGTAGGCGTGTAGGTGGGCAAGTATATGAGTGGGTTTGCGAGTGCGTGACGAGGCAGGCAGGCAGGTAGGTAGGCATGTAGGTGGACATGCATGTGGGCAGGCAGGTGCACAGGTAGATATGGGGACCGGTACTGTAGCGGTTAGCACGCTGCTGCGCTACGAACCCGATTCCCGCTGACGGCCAACACCAGTGACAATTATCTGAACCGATCATATGCCTCTCCTAGGTCGACTCAGCCTCAAATGATTACCGAATGTAGTATGTAAACATCGCCACTCGGGAGACGAAGGCGATCAGGCGTGGTGCCGGCCACCCACCCGTGCCGGCCCTCATAGGTGCTCGCTAACGGCACCTCCTCCAACAGCCTGTTAAGACTACACGGGGGATCTTTGTCTTGTATAGGTTGGGTGGGTAGGTGAGCGGGTACGTAGGTTAGTGCATGCGAATCACAAGCTTAGTCCGTGCTCGCCAGTTGCCTGGGTGAAAGGTTGGGCTCCGTTTTGCCCTAACGCCTGGCCAGCTGGCTTCAAAAAAACGTAACCAATGAATGAGCCGATTTTCATCGCTCCCAACTCGGCAGTGGGATGGTCTCAGGCACGTTTTCTCCTCTTGGCTGGGCCGCTGTCCCGATTAGCACGGGTGGCTACGTGCAGTGCAAAAGAGGTTCTACTAGACGTGCCCACACACTTACATTCTCTGACACTGCCCTTGGCCGTGCCTTAGAACGCCAACGCCCCGCACAATCCCGCTCGCCTCTCTCTTGACAATGTGTCTCTTACCTTTTCGTACGTTCTCTAATCAATGTGCTTTCTCTATGCCGAAAACAAACTTCTTTGAAGCTGATTTTGCGTTGAAGTTCGTTGCCCTTCCCCCACGCCTCTGGTCAGCACGGTTTGGCTACGTACGGTGCGAAAGACGCTCAACATACACACGCTCCTGTCCCTGTCTCTTAGAGTTTAATTCAGAATTTGTTCCATTACAAAGACCCCCTCCCCGTGTAGCCTGTAACAGACTGTCGGGGCAAGTGCTGTTAGGGAAGCACCTATGAAGGCCGGCACAGCAAACAAGGGGGGTGGGTGGCCAACACCACGCCCGGCCACCCTTTGTCTCCTTCGTGGCAATGTTTCCGCATCGCACCAGGTACTCATTTGAGGCTGAGTCGACCTAGGGGAGGCCCGGGAGCAGTTCAGACAATCGTCACTGGTGTTGGCCGTGAGTGGGAATCGAACCCGGGTCGCCAGGTTTGTAGCTCGGCGCACTAACCGCTACACTAACCGCTCCCCACAGGCACTCCTTGGCATACGCGAAAAGCACGCCTATCTCAAAATCGTGTATGTCAAAAGCAATGTTCCCATAAGGGGCCGTCCATAAATGACGTCACACGAGTTTGGCCGATTTTTGACCCCCCCCCCCTGCCCCCCTCGTCACACAGCGTCACAAAGTCAGACGCCCCTGAAATATGACGTCACAAAGTTCTGCCCCCCACACCTCCCAAACCATATTTCCATTTTTAAAATGAAACACGCTTCAAATCGCTTTACACTATTGTCATTGTAGTGCGTATTTAATGTGGCGCTGCACTCTGATGTTGTAGGAGAAAACATTTGTAGAATTATAAAATATTAAAAGTAATTCTATTAAAAAAATACTTGAAACTTTGCAGTAGAACGAAGCAAAATGGAGAGTACAATAATATCAATTACATATTCATTCCACAGAATGAAAAGCCCTGGTAGAATCATTAAAATCAAAATGTTTAATAACAATCATTCAAAATGTTTTTTACTAAATGTATGCATCACCATTCTCCCACGGAGAAGCGAAATGCTCCTTCATGGAATAAATAAAAGGTGACCTTAGTAAATTTAAAACATCAAATAGTTAATAATGAAAATTATTCAAAATTAGTGCCGTTATAACAATTCTATTTAATTAAGTAGATATTTAAATTTTGATTTAAAGCTTTCGTGACTGCAGTAATTCATATTCTTAGCTCTTTCGGTAAAGTCACGTTGAAGGGAAACAATAAAATAACAATATATATAAAACAATAAAAATTCTCACGACGTTTCGACCATAACGCCTGATGACGACCGTTTGTGTTATGGTCGAAACGTCGTGAGAATTTTTATTGTTTTATATATTTTTATTATTTTATTGTTTCCCTTCAACGTGACTTTACCGAAAGAGCTAAGAATATAGATATTTAAAGTTGCGCATTTTGATGTGACGTCACATTTCTCAACCCCTCCTCCCCCCCTACGTCACACATCGTCACAAACGTCTGACGCCCTCCATAGGTGCGTGACGTCATTTATGGGCGGCCCCTAAGTGATAATGATACAGGATTCGTCTTCTTTGCTTCTCTCGGTAAAGTCACCACCACCACGTGAGAGAATGAGAATAAAATAATAAAATCACGCGATACAATTCCCACGACGTTTCACGAGATGAAGGGGGTTAGGGGATTTCACCGAGACTCGCAGAGATAGTCGCCTAAGTTATCCTTGCCCATATCAATACAACGGCACACAATATACAATAGAGGGCTTCAACAAAAATGTTAACACATTACGGGGCTGTCGCTTTTAATAGAAAAAAAAGAACGAATTTTGATTTAAAGCTTCCGTGACTGCAGGGATTCATATTCTTGGTTCTTTTGGTAAAGTCACCACCACGTTAGAAGGGAAACAATGAAATAATAAAAATATAACACAATAACAATAAAATCATCTGATGATGATTGCTTGTGTTGCGGTCGAAACGTCTTGAGAATTTTATTGTTTTATATTTTGTATTATTTTATTGGTTCCCTTCTACGTGCAGGTGACTTTACAAAAAGAACCAAGAATAATAATTTTATTGTTTTACAATAATTTTATTGTTTTATATTTTGTATTATTTTATTGGTTCCCTTCTACGTGCAGGTGACTTTACAAAAAGAACCAAGAATAATAATTGTATTGTTTTACAATAATTTTATTGTTTTATATTTTTTATTATTTTATTGTTTCCCTTCTACGTGGTGGTGACTTTACCGAAAGAACCAAGAATAATAATTTTGTTTTACAATAATTTTATTGTTTTATTATTTTTATTATTTTATTGTTTCCCTTCTACGTGGTGGTGACTTTACCGAAAGAACCAAGAATAATAATTTTATTGTTTTACAATAATTTTATTGTTTTATATTTTTATTATTTTATTGTTTCCCTTCTACGTGGTGGTGACTTTACCGAAAGAACCAAGAATAATAACTTTATTGTTTTACAATAATTTTATTGTTTTATATTTTTATTATTTTATTGTTTCCCTTCTACGTGCAGGTGACTTTACCGAATTACCAACAATATGAATCCCTGCAGTCACGAAAGCTTTAAATAAAAAATATATCAATATTCATTAATTATTTCCAAGCAAACTACATTCGTGTGTTTTTCTTAAATGCATTCCGTTTAAACTTGTAACAAATATTTTTTTACGTACTGACAAATTAAAGGTTTTAATTCCACTGTGTGGTGCAATTATTAAACATTCTAACAATAACGTGCCCAACATTGTGTATACATATATTTAAAATGTGATTCACAGCAAAAAAAAATTAAGTATGCTTTTTAATGAAATACTATCAACCCAAATAAATGAACGGTTAACACACTTGCAACATGATAACAAACGTGATGTTAATATCTTCACAAAGTCAAAAAGATTATCTCTCCTCCCCACTTGTCCGCCTTCGTTGGTCAGCGCGTGCCTCTGGAATCCTTCCCCAGAGCCACGTTTCTCGTTGAAAATTCTCACGAGTGTCAACATTTTCTTGTTACTTTACGTTAAAATGTAAACTCTTAATATGCTTAAATTTTGATTTAAAGCTTTCGTGACTGCAGTAATTCATATTCTTTTTATTGTTATATATTTTATTATTTTATTGTTTCCCTTCAACGTGGTGACTTTACCGAAAGAACTAAGAATATATCTTAATATGCTTCCCGTAAAATAAAATTAAGCAACACAGTTGAGGAATACAAAAGCGGTGAACACAAGCAAACCGGACACATGCACAATCACAACGAGACGAGCAAGGGCAAATAAGTGTTGTTGTTATTCTTGCCACGTGTGTGTGTACACGTGTGTGTACACGTGTGTGTGTACACGTGTGTGTGTACACGTGTGTGTGTACACTGTGTGTACACTGTGTGTGTGTACACGTGTGTGTATACACGTGTGTGTACACATGTGTGTGTGTACACTGTGTGTGTGTACACGTGTGTGTGTGTACACTGTGTGTGTACACGTGTGTGTGTACACTGTGTGTGTACACTGTGTGTGTGTACACGTGTGTGTACACGTGTGTGTGTACACGTGTGTGTGTGTGTACACTGTGTGTGTGTACACTGTGTGTGTACACGTGTGTGTGTGTGTACACCTGTGTGTGTGTGTACACTGTGTGTGTGTGTACACATGTGTGTGTGTACACGTGTGTGTACACGTGTGTGTGTGTGTACACTGTGTGTGTGTACACTGTGTGTGTACACGTGTGTACACTGTGTGTGTGTAGACGTGTGTGTACACGTGTGTGTGTACACGTGTGTGTGTACACGTGTGTGTGTACACGTGTGTGTGTGTACTGTGTGTGTGTACACGTGTGTGTGTACACGTGTGTGTGTGTACACGTGTGTGTGTACACGTGTGTGTGTGTACACGTGTGTGTACACTGTGTGTGTACACTGTGTGTATACACGTGTGTGTGTGTGTACACGTGTGTGTGTACACGTGTGTGTGTACTGTGTGTGTGTACACGTGTGTGTGTACACTGTGTGTGTGTGTACACTGTGTGTGTATACACGTGTTTATCTTTAGAATGTGAAAGGGGGTCACTAACACCACTTGCCCCCTACAGCCTGCTAAGGCTACACGGGGGATCTTTGTCTTTGTGTTCACGTGGCGTGTTGTTTCACGATGTCCACGCGAACGACGTTAAACACCACCACCACCACGAGTTCGATCGATCGATCATTCGATCGATTGAAGGGAAGAAATCGGCGAAAGGCCCCCAGACTTGCAGGCCCCGAAGCCGGCTTTTTTTTTAGTTTCGATCGCTTTTTAAAACGAGGGGTTAATCGATTAATCTCGGTCGGTACATTTTGTATTTTGTTTGTTTTAAATGTTTAAAAGTGCGGGTGGATTAAGATGGAAGTTTAAAAAAAAACTCACTCAGTCGCAAACTCCCTCAGCCGCAAACTCCCAAGGCCAGCCGAGATCTTACAAAGTGAAGTGGAACCAAAATCGTGACGCTGACGGGCGAAACCAAATTGGTGTCAAGCTGAGGGGGGGAGGGCGAAACCAAATTGGTGTCAAGCTGAGGGGTGTGGGCGAAACCAAATTGGTGTCAAGCTGAGGGGTGTGGGCGAAACCAAATTGGTTACAAGCTGGGGGGGAGGGCGAAACCAAATTGGTTACAAGTTGAGGGGTGTGGGCGAAACCAAATTGGTTACAAGCTGGGGGGGTGGGCGAAACCAAATTGGTTACAAGCTGGGGGGGTGGGCGAAACCAACTTGGTGACAAGTTGAGGGGTGTGGGCGAAACCAAATTGGTTACTAGCTGGGGGGGTGGGCGAAACCAAATTGGTTACTAGCTGAGGGGGTGGGCGAAACCAAATTGGTTACTAGCTGAGGGGGTGGACGAAACCAAATTGGTTACAAGCTGAGGGGGGGTGGGCGAAACCAAATTGGTTACAAGCTGAGGGGGTGGGCGAAACCAAATTGATTACAAGCTAAGGGGGTGGGCGAAACCAAATTGGTTACTAGCTAAGGGGGTGGGCGAAACCAAATTGGTTACTAGCTAAGGGGTGGGCGAAACCAAATTGGTTTCAAGCCGGGGGGGTGGGCGAAACCAAATTGGTTACAAGCTGGGGGGGAGGGCGAAACCAAATTGGTTATAAGCTGGGGGGGGTTTGTGGACGACTGTAACAGGGGGGCAGGTACAGTACTCTTGCGCGTGTTAAAGTACAGTGCGTATTAACAGGAGTCTACGGGGGGAGGGGCAGCGCTTATCAGTTCTACGGAATTCTAGCCTCGCTGTCACGTGGTCGCCTTATCCGCGCTACGTTTTCTAAACGTGCCCTGCTAAGGCCTCGCACGTGGTCGCAAACGAGCGTGGGGGTCGCGTCACCCCGGGCCCGGCGGCGCGAAACGTCGGACCTCCCCCTCCTATCAGCCCGCCGGCACCGCCACGCGAGGGAATAGTTTTTCGCGTGTAACCTCGCCAATGGCTGGCATCGGCGGAACCCGTCAGCAGGCAACGATGAGCCAGGTAGGAGGGCGCACACGGGGAGAGAGGAGAGGGGGTGGTGGTGGTGCACCACGTGGTTCACACGGTGGTGTGGTGTGTGGGTGATGTTGTTGTGTGGGTGATGTAGTGTAGGTGATGTTGTGTGTAGGTGATGTTGTTGTGTAGGTGATGTTGTTGTGTAGGTGATGTAGTGTAGGTGATGTTGTGTGTAGGTGATGTTGTTGTGTAGGTGATGTTGTTGTGTAGGTGATGTAGTGTAGGTGATGTAGTGTGTAGGTGATGTAGTGTGTAGGTGATGTAGTGTAGGTGATGTGTGTAGGTGATGTTGTTGTGTAGGTGATGTAGTGTAGGTGATGTAGTGTAGGTGATGTTGTGTGTAGGTGATGTTGTTGTGTAGGTGATGTTGTTGTGTAGGTGATGTAGTGTAGGTGATGTTGTGTGTAGGTGATGTTGTGTGTAGGTGATGTAGTGTGTAGGTGATGTAGTGTGCAGGTGATGTATTGTGTAGGTGATGTATTGTGCAGGTGATGTAGTGTGTAGGTGATGTAGTGTGTAGTTGATGTGTGTAGGTAATGTGTGTAGGTGATGTAGTGTGCAGGTGATGTGTGTAGGTGATGTGTGTAGGTGATGTAGTGTGCAGGTGATGTGTGCTGATGATGTTGTGTGCAGGTGATGTGTTGATGTTGTGTGCAGGTGATGTGTGTAGGTGATGTGTTGATGTTGTGTGCAGGTGTTGTGTGCAGGTGATGTGTGTAGGTGATGTAGTGTGTAGGTGATGTAGTGTGTAGGTGATGTGCTGATGTTGTTTGGTGTAGTGATGTAGTGTGTAGGTGATGTAGTGTGTAGGTGATGTTGTGTGCAGGTGATGTAGTGTGTAGGTGATGTTGTGTGCAGGTGATGTAGTGTGTAGGTGATGTAGTGTGCAGGTGATGTAGTGTGCAGGTGATGTAGTGTGTAGGTGATGTAGTGTGCAGGTGATGTTGTGTGCAGGTGATGTGTGTAGGTGATGTAGTGTGTAGGTGATGTAGTGTGCAGGTGATGTAGTGTGCAGGTGATGTAGTGTGTAGGTGATGTAGTGTGCAGGTGATGTTGTGTGCAGGTGATGTGGTGTGTAGGTGATGTAGTGTGTAGGTGTAGTGTGTAGGTGATGTAGTGTGCAGGTGATGTTGTTGTGTGTAGGTGATGTAGTGTGTAGGTGATGTAGTGTGTAGGTGATGTTGTGTGTAGGTGATGTTGTGTGTAGGTGATGTTGTGTGTAGGCGATGTAGTGTGTAGGTGATGTAGTGTAGGTGATGTAGTGTGTAGGTAATGTAGTGTGTAGGTGATGTAGTGTGTAGGTGATGTAGTGTGTAGGTGATGTTGTGTGTAGGTGATGTTGTGTGTAGGTGATGTAGTGTGTAGGTGATGTAGTGTGTAGGTGATGTAGTGTGTAGGTGATGTTGTGTGTAGGTGATGTTGTGTGTAGGTGATGTTGTGTGTAGGCGATGTAGTGTGTAGGTGATGTAGTGTAGGTGATGTAGTGTGTAGGTGATGTAGTGTGTAGGTGATGTAGTGTGTAGGTGATGTAGTGTGTAGGTGATGTTGTGTGTAGGTGATGTAGTGTGTAGGTGATGTTGTTGTGTAGGTGATGTTGTGTGTAGGTGATGTTGTGTGTAGGTGATGTGTGTAGGTGATGTAGTGTGCAGGTGATGTGTGTAGGTGATGTAGTGTGTAGGTGATGTAGTGTGTAGGTGATGTTGTTATGTAGGTGATGTTGTGTGTAGGTGATGCACTGTGTAGGCGATGTAGTGTGTAGGTGATGTAGTGTGTAGGTGATGTAGTGTGTAGGTGATGTTGTGTGCAGGTGATGTGTGTAGGTGATGTAGTGTGTAGGTGATGTAGTGTGTAGGTGATGTTGTGTGTAGGTGATGTGTGTAGGTGATGTAGTGTGTAGGTGATGTAGTGTGCAGGTGATGTTGTTGTGTGTAGGTGATGTAGTGTGTAGGTGATGTAGTGTGTAGGTGATGTTGTTGTGTAGGTGATGTTGTGTGTAGGTGATGTAGTGTGTAGGCGATGTAGTGTGTAGGTGATGTAGTGTGTAGGTGATGTAGTGTGTAGGTGATGTTGTGTGTAGGTGATGTAGTGTGTAGGTGATGTTGTGTGCAGGTGATGTGTGTAGGTGATGTAGTGTGTAGGTGATGTAGTGTGTAGGTGATGTTGTGTGTAGGTGATGTAGTGTGTAGGTGATGTGTGTAGGTGATGTAGTGCAGGTGATGTGTGCTGATGATGTTGTGTGCAGGTGATGTGTTGATGTTGTGTGCAGGTGATGTGTGTAGGTGATGTGTGTAGGTGATGTGTTGATGTTGTGTGCAGGTGTTGTGTGCAGGTGATGTGTGTAGGTGATGTAGTGTGTAGGTGATGTAGTGTGTAGGTGATGTGCTGATGTTGTTGTGTGTAGTGATGTAGTGTGTAGGTGATGTAGTGTGTAGGTGATGTTGTGTGCAGGTGATGTAGTGTGTAGGTGATGTTGTGTGCAGGTGATGTAGTGTAGGTGATGTAGTGTGCAGGTGATGTAGTGTGCAGGTGATGTGTGTAGGTGATGTAGTGTGTAGGTGATGTAGTGTGTAGGTGATGTTGTTATGTAGGTGATGTTGTGTGTAGGTGATGTACTGTGTAGGCGATGTAGTGTGTAGGTGATGTAGTGTGTAGGTGATGTAGTGTGTAGGTGATGTTGTGTGCAGGTGATGTGTGTAGGTGATGTAGTGTGTAGGTGATGTAGTGTGTAGGTGATGTTGTGTGTAGGTGATGTGTGTAGGTGATGTAGTGTGTAGGTGATGTAGTGTGCAGGTGATGTTGTTGTGTGTAGGTGATGTAGTGTGTAGGTGATGTAGTGTGTAGGTGATGTTGTTGTGTAGGTGATGTTGTGTGTAGGTGATGTAGTGTGTAGGCGATGTAGTGTGTAGGTGATGTAGTGTGTAGGTGATGTAGTGTGTAGGTGATGTTGTGTGTAGGTGATGTAGTGTGTAGGTGATGTTGTGTGCAGGTGATGTGTGTAGGTGATGTAGTGTGTAGGTGATGTAGTGTGTAGGTGATGTTGTGTGTAGGTGATGTAGTGTGTAGGTGATGTGTGTAGGTGATGTAGTGCAGGTGATGTGTGCTGATGATGTTGTGTGCAGGTGATGTGTTGATGTTGTGTGCAGGTGATGTGTGTAGGTGATGTGTGTAGGTGATGTGTTGATGTTGTGTGCAGGTGTTGTGTGCAGGTGATGTGTGTAGGTGATGTAGTGTGTAGGTGATGTAGTGTGTAGGTGATGTGCTGATGTTGTTGTGTGTAGTGATGTAGTGTGTAGGTGATGTAGTGTGTAGGTGATGTTGTGTGCAGGTGATGTAGTGTGTAGGTGATGTTGTGTGCAGGTGATGTAGTGTGTAGGTGATGTAGTGTGCAGGTGATGTAGTGTGCAGGTGATGTAGTGTGTAGGTGATGTAGTGTGCAGGTGATGTGTGCAGGTGATGTTGTGTGTAGGTGATGTAGTGTGTAGGTGATGTAGTGTGCAGGTGATGTTGTGTGCAGGTGATGTAGTGTGTAGGTGATGTAGTGTGTAGGTGATGTATTGTGTAGGTGATGTAGTGTGCAGGTGATGTAGTGTGTAGGTGATGTGTGTAGGTGATGTAGTGTGTAGGTGATGTAGTGTGTAGGTGATGTAGTGTGCAGGTGATGATGTGTGTAGGTGATGTAGTGTGTAGGTGATGTAGTGTAGGTGATGTTGTGTGTAGGTGATGTAGTGTGTAGGTGATGTGTGTAGGTGATGTTGTGTGTAGGTGATGTAGTGTGTAGGTGATGTTGTGTGCAGGTGATGTTGTGTGCAGGTGATGTAGTGTAGGTGATGTTGTGTGTAGGTGATGTTGTGTGTAGGTGATGTAGTGTGTAGGTGATGTAGTGTGTAGGTGATGTAGTGTGTAGGTGATGTAGTGTGCAGGTGATGTTGTGTGCAGGTGATGTAGTGTGCAGGTGATGTAGTGTGCAGGTGATTTGTGTAGGTGATGTGTGTAGGTGATGTGTGTAGGTGATGTGTGTAGGTGATGTAGTGTGCTGGTGTTGTTGTGTGCAGGTGATGTGTGCAGGTGATGTGTTGATGTTGTGTGCAGGTGATGTGCTGATGTGTGTAGGTGATGTGCTGATGTTGTTGTGTGCAAGTGATGTGCTGATGTTGTGTTGGGTGATGTGTGTAGGTGATGTGTTCAGGTGATGTTGTGTTGGGTGATGTGTGCAGGTGATGTGTGCAGGTGATGTAGTGTTTGGTGATGTGTGTAGGTGATGTACTGATGTGTGCAGGTGATGTGTGCAGGTGATGTGCTGATGTTGTGTGCAGGTGATGTGTGTAGGTGATGTACTGATGTGTGCGGATGATGTGTGTAGGTGATGTGTTGATGTTGTGTGCAGGTGATGTGTGTAGGTGATGTGCTGATGTTGTGTGCAGGTGATGTGTGTAGGTGATGTACTGATGTAGTGTTGGGTGATGTGTGTAGGTGATGTACTGATGTTGTGTGCAGGTGATGTGTGTAGGTGATGTGTTGATGTTGTGTGCAGGTGATGTGTGTAGGTGATGTACTGATGTAGTGTTGGGTGATGTGTGCAGGTGATGTACTGATGTTGTGTGCAGGTGATGTGTGTAGGTGATGTGTTGATGTTGTGTTGGGTGATGTGTGTAGGTGATGTGCTGATGTTGTGTGCAGGTGATGTGTTGATGTTGTGTGCAGGTGATGTGTGTAGGTGATGTACTGATGTAGTGTTGGGTGATGTGTGCAGGTGATGTACTGATGTTGTGTGCAGGTGATGTGTGTAGGTGATGTGTTGATGTTGTGTTGGGTGATGTGTGTAGGTGATGTGCTGATGTTGTGTGCAGGTGATGTGTTGATGTTGTGTGCAGGTGATGTACTGATGTGTGCAGGTGATGTGTGCAGGTGATGTACTGATGTGTGCAGGTGATGTGTGTAGGTGATGTGTTGATGTTGTGTGCAGGTGATGTGCGGATGTAGTGTTGGGTGATGTGTGCAGGTGATGTACTGATGTTGTGTGCAGGTGATGTGTGTAGGTGATGTGTTGATGTTGTGTTGGGTGATGTTTGTCGGTGATGTGCTGATGTTGTGTGCAGGTGATGTGTTGATGTAGTGTTGGGTGATGTGTGCAGGTGATGTGTTGATGTTGTGTTGGGTGATGTGTGCAGGCTGAATTTGTAGAAGAAGTGGATGCGCTCTCCATCGTAATGAATCGGATGGGGAAGGATTTATTTCACATGGGCTACTACCTTGAAGCCCTCAAAATCTACGAGGAGGCTCTGTCCCTGCAACTCTGCCACTCCGCCTCTGTCGGCAGGTATCGTCAAATGCAGACGCATATCGTGACATCTAACGGGCAGGTTCCAAATGGAATTTGTGACATCTCAGCTTGGTCACACGCGTACGTCGTCACGGGATTGCCCCGGCGTTGACAATAATAATAATCAACGTGGTTAAATTTCGATTTGAAGCTTTCGTGACTGCAAGGATTCATCTTCTTTGGTTCTTTCGGTAAAGTCACCACCACCACCACGTAGAATGAGAATAAAATAATAAATTGATAAAATAAAATAACACAATAATAATATTCTCACTACAGCGCTGTCCTACCAGACACAGTCTCGTCCCCTTCGCCTGATGAAGGCCGCTTGTGTTGTGGCCGAAACGTCGTGTTAGAATATTATTATTGTGTTATTTTATTTTATCAATTTATTATTTCATTCTCATTCTACGTGGTGACGGTGGTGACTTTACCGAAAGAACCAAAGAAGAATAATCAATGTGGTGGCGCTGATCGGCTGGAGGTCACAACGTGAGATTGTTACAGGGTCAAGGAACGCGGTCGCGAGGTAGCAGCTGCTGTGCGTTGTGCGATGGAGACTCGGCGCTTGTTGCGCAACCATCCCGAGTCGGGATTTTATTTGAACTTTGATTTGCTGACTCCTCACCCCCCCCTTCCCTCAACCGCCTGGGATAAGAAGGCTCAACTAATCGAGTCTCTCACCTTTCTGAAGAGATGCCGCGACTCTAAGCTGTCTCTCTCCCCCTCCTCTGTTCCGACCATGGATGAACTCGTCCGTCTGAACGGGGCCCGTAGCTATCCGTGGTGCTAAAGTTGAGGGCGCTTTGTTTCCTCTCACACAGCTTAAAAGTCGTGATCTGAACGTGGCTCTTTCACTCCAGCGCTGTCCTACCAGACAGTCTCGTCCCTTCACCTGATGAAGGCCGCTTGTGTTGTGGCCGAAACGTCGTGAGAATTTTATTGTGTTATTTTATTTTATCAATTTATTATTTTATTCTCATTCTACGTGACTTTACCGAAAGAACCAAAGAAGACGCCTGCTTCACGTTTCAGGGCAAGTGCTCCTTTGATCGCTATCAAAGGGGTAACTTATCCCAGCCCCTCCCTTAACCTGTGTATATATAATCCAGGTCGTCTCTAAACTGTGCTCCCGACACAGATATTCTGCGTTGACTTTTACACCCGAAGACGGAAGCTCGTGTTGCCTCCGAAACGTCCGTGATTTAATTGTTTTGTCTTATTTCGTTTTATCTACGCGACTTTACCGAATGAAACCAAAAGAGTTATGAATCCTTGCAGTCACGAAAGCTTCAAATCTAGAATTTGATTTGAAGCTTTCCGTGACTGCAAGGATTCGTGCTCTTTGTTTTTTTGCGGTAAAGTCCCACGTTAGGTAAAAAAGTAAAATAATGAAAACGACTAAAAATGAAATCGCGACGTTTCGGAGGCAACACAAGCTTCCGTCTTGTTTATGAATACCACGAAACATTTTAATAGTAATTGTTTTAACAGAAAGTAGTCACTTTTGACTGTTTATTTACCATGCATTAGGCTAGGCCTAGACTTGTACCGATCATTCTTGGCTGAGACCAAAAACAATCAAAGTGTAATTGCATTAAATAAAGTACCCACAGTAAATAACTCGTGAAATTAACTTAAAGTGAAGAGAACTACCAATAGAGACAGGCACCGAGGGTAGACAAAGGAATACAGAGATACAGGAGAGACAGCAAGACAAAATACAAAGGCAAAGATCCCCCGTGTAGCCTTAGCAGACTGTAGTGGCAAGTGCTGTTAGCGAGCACCTACGAAGCCGGCACCGCACAAGAGGGGGTGGGTGGCCAGCACCACGCCCGACCGCCTTTGTCTCCCCAGTGGCGATGTTTACTACACACCACACCAGGTACTCATTTGAGGCTGAGTCGACCTAGGAGAGGCCCAGGACCGGTTCAGATAATCGTCACTGGTGGTGGCCGTGACTGGGAATCGAACCCGGGTAACTGAGTTCATGGCACAGTGCCACCAACCACTACACATAGAGACAGGCATCAGCTGGGTCCGAGATGTAATAACGGGTGATAATGCTTCCCCTTGTAGGCCAGGCCTATGCCAGGAGGTGTTTGTGCTTTCGTGGGATGAACTGTTGCATTGGCAGTAAATGCCCTTTAAAAAAAAAAACTAGAGACCTTTGCTGTAAATCATGACATTCATTCATTAATCGCTGCGAGTGGATTTCAGTGAAACAAACCCCGAGTCGTGGCATTAAGCGACAGCTGACGTGTGACTCCTGGCAGAGTTGTTTCCCTGCTCTTCTGCAACATGGCCATGACTTACGTCAAGTTGGGGAGATTCGAAGATGCTGTGACCATGTCGTGCAAGTCCATCGACGCTGACCGGCAATGGTGCAAGGTATTCATTGCAGGCGGCAAGCCACACCTTTGCACGAGTCATCATCATAGTCAACAACGCGAATTGTCGTCTGTGTAAATATGTACGCTGGTCAGATGCTACGTTAATTCATATTTGGTATAATCCTTTTGGCATTGCCAACTGCTTTTCAAATGCATTTGGAAGTTGTGCCATCATGTGCCCCCCCCCAACGGAATTTGTTTTACAGCCCCCAGGGAGAGATAGGCCCACTCAACAGCAATGTGGGATGTCACGCAGACGGGGAGTTGAGGGAAACACAGCCACACACACACACACAGAGAGAGAGAGACGGGAGGGACACACAGAGACAGACAAAAATCTAGACACGTATCAAATATTTCCTAGATAACCTGCATATGCTGTTGGTGCACGTGCTCCGACCAAGCACCTTCTCTAAGGCTGGCACAGCCCCGGCGAAGGCGATCGTGTTACGTGTGGAGTAAGCGTCTCAGCGGTTTAGCGCGTTGCTCTTAACGACCCCACCACCTGTGTTCAACGTCCACCCACAGTTAAAACTGTCGTGAGAGATATCCACACTTGTCCTGGGCCCTTGCCCCGGTGTACAGGGTAGTCCCCGACTCACGACGGAGATGCGTTACGACGACCCCCCCATCGTAAGTCGAAAAATGGCCTAGCCCTACCCAAGAGTCTCAAGAAATGGTGATAATTTAGCATAACAGAGCAATTTACAGTACCGTACTGTATAAACTATATAGTGTATGTATTTATTAATTACTATACTGTGTTGCACAGTAAAATTAAAAGTAAAAAACAAGGTAAATTCTTTGCCTACCCACATGAACTGCAATTTCATAGAAAGTTTTTTTCAGGAAACAATCCCACACTCATTGCCAACACCAGTGACCATTATCCGAACCGTTCCTGGGCTTCCGCCGAGTTCGATTCGACCTCAAATGAGTACCTGGTGCATTGTGTAAATAATCGCAACTTAGGGAGACACGGGCAGCCCAGCATGGTGCTGGCCACCCACCCCCTCGTGTGCCACGCTGGTCTTCATAGGTGGTTTGCAAAACAGCACTTTCCCCAAAAGTCTGTTGAGGCTCCAAGGGGGGATCTTTGTCTTTGTGTGCAGGGTTACTATCAGCTGGGCACGGCGCTCGCTGGGCTGGGCGAGGCAAAGGAAGCAGTCGCTGCGCTGCAACATGGCCTGGCTGTCCTGCTTGTCTCCTCTGGCCACACCGTCAACCTCACCGTTGAATTCCTCATGGAAATGTTCAAGGCCATGAACCGTTAGTATGCCTTGGGATCATTAGGCGCAATGTCATACGGTTTGTGGGCACACTTACCGCAACACAGGCACGTGTGGTTTTAGATACAGAGGTCACCTCCTAGATGATGTGGATTTGTGTAGCGTGCATCTAAATGTGATTTGATCTCTTAGGCACGTGTGGTTTTATATACAGAGGTCACCTTCTAGATAATGTGGATCTGTGTAGCGTGCATCTAAATGTGATTTGATCTCTTAGGCACGTGTGGTTTTAGACACAGAGAGGTCACCTCCTAGATAATGTGGATCTGTGTAGCGTGCATCTAAATGTGATTTGATCTCTTAGGCACGTGTGGTTTTAGATACAGAGGTCACCTCCTAAATAATGTGGATCTCTGTAGCGTGCATCTAAATGTGATTTGATCTCTTAGGCACGTGTGGTTTTAGACACAGAGGTCACCTCCTAGATAATGTGGATCTGTGTAGCGTGCATCTAAATGTGATTTCATCTCAAGGTTCTGTAAGTGGACGGTGCGCGTTGTTATTTTGTACACATTGGGAACGCACACACACGAACACCGCATTCCTCACTCGAAGCTGACACACACATGGACGTATGATCAACACGCACACGAACGCCACTTTTCTCACCAGCAGCTGATGCACGTTTACACACGCGCACACACGCGCACACACAAATGGTAAGTTTTTTTCACGTAAATGTTCCCTTCGTTTTTACACCCTACGGTGTGACATTGCTACGTTTTTGTCTTTTACGTATGCTCCCACGCTTGACTTGGTGGCCTTTCTGTCTGTGTTGGCCGCAGGCAAGACCGACAACAAGAGCCTGTTCGTAGGGGTTCTCCGCATGCTTCAAGAAGAACCGCTGCTGCACACGGAGAAAGTGTGGCAACAGCTGCTGCGCGAGATGGCAGAGCAGGGCCTCTGGAAGGCACGTGCGGCCGACCGCGAGTCGCGCACGCCAGTCGTGTCTGATGCCCCTACGGGCGCGGCGGCATCTCCCGCTCGGCCTCGTGGGATCGTGTCACGCGTCTGCTGAGAGCAAGGCGACGTTTGCGGGCACCCTGGAGCATCGTACGGCACAACGACGGGGGTTTTACGGCGCTCCGTTCTGCCGTCAGCTTGGCGCGTGTGAATTGGCACGCGCAGCGTTCGCGCCGTCTTGGACGCGCGCGAATGCTCAACGAGCGGCGTTTTAATGTTGCGCGATCCGTTCGATGCACGCGCAGTTCCCGTAGTGATCGTGCCCTGTTCGAATTAACGGCGGTGTTTTCCAACGACTCGTGCTGGTTTTAACCTGGCTGACGTTAATGCTTGGGGGGGGGGGGGGGATAGCCCTCATGTCGTGGAACGTGTGTGGGTGATGTTGGTTTTTATTTGTGTCCGGTGTGCAAATAACAGGAGATGTACATAGTGGCGTGTACGCCCGATGACCTCCGACCCCTAAATTCTGTGGTGGGAGTGGAGCCGGCGTCATTAGTGAGTCTCTACTCCCTCTTTCAGGTGGGTCGATGAGTTTGCGATGTGGCCGTAGAATGTTTCTGGTCATACCCCTGTCATTACCTCCCGTAGCCACCAGTCCCTTCACACTCATAACTGATACCCCTGTCATTATCTCCTGTAGCCACCAGTCCCTTCACACTCATAACTGATACCCCTGTCATTATCTCCTGTAGCCACCAGTCCTTTCACACTCACAACTGATACCACTGTCGTTACCTCCTGTAGCCACCAGTCCCTTCACACTCACAACTGATACCCCTGTCGTTACCTCCCGTAGCCACCAGTCCCTTCACACTCACAACGGATACCCCTGTCATTACCTCCCGTAGCCACCAGTCCCTTCACACTCACAGCTGACTCCCCCTGTCGTTACCTCCCGTAGCCACCAGTCCCTTCACACTCACAACTGATACCCCTGTCGTTACCTCCCGTAGCCACCAGTCCCTTCACACTCACAACTGATACCCCTGTCATTATCTCCCGTAGCCACCAGTCCCTTCACACTCATAACTGATACCCCTGTCATTATCTCCTGTAGCCACCAGTCCCTTCACACTCACAACTGATACCACTGTCGTTACCTCCTGTAGCCACCAGTCCCTTCACACTCACAACTGATACCCCTGTCGTTACCTCCCGTAGCCACCAGTCCCTTCACACTCACAACGGATACCCCTGTCATTACCTCCCGTAGCCACCAGTCCCTTCACACTCACAGCTGACTCCCCCTGTCGTTACCTCCCGTAGCCACCAGTCCCTTCACACTCACAACTGATACCCCTGTCGTTACCTCCCGTAGCCACCAGTCCCTTCACACTCATAACTGATACCCCTGTCATTATCTCCTGTAGCCACCAGTCCCTTCACACTCACAACTGATACTACTGTCGTTACCTCCCGTAGCCACCAGTCCCTTCACACTCACAACTGATACCCCTGTCATTACCTCCCGTAGCCACCAGTCCCTTCACACTCATAACTGATACCCCTGTCATTATCTCCTGTAGCCACCAGTCCCTTCACACTCACAACTGATACCACTGTCCTTACCTCCTGTAGCCACCAGTCCCTTCACACTCACAACTGATACCCCTGCCATTACCTCCCGTAGCCACCAGTCCCTTCACACTCACAACTGATACCCCTGTCATTACCTCCCGTAGCCACCAGTCCCTTCACACTCACAACTGATACCCCTGTCATTACCTCCTGTAGCCACCAGTCCCTTCACACTCACAACTGATACCCCTGTCATTACCTCCCGTAGCCACCAGTCCCTTCACACTCACAACTGATACCCCTGTCATTACCTCCTGTAGCCACCAGTCCCTTCACACTCATAACTGATACCCTTGTCATTACCTTCCGTGGCCACTAGTGCATTCGCACTGTAGGCTGACTCAACCTGTCGGTGATTGTTCATAAGGTCATGCAAAATAGTAGTCGTATGTCCTCGTCAAAGTTAAGTTTAATACCATGATCAAGAATATTCATATGCGGTGGCTGTCATTATCAACGTTTCGACTCCAATCACCAGGATGTATTCTAAATTAATGTTCAGATACTGAGTGTGGCCAGTTCCCTGTCTTGGGCACAGTTCAAACAGCAGGGTATGGCCTCTCTGGTGATGCCTGTGCTCGAGGAAGGAGTTTCCCAGGTTCACGTGAACTTGTTATCATTCCAAGCCACCAAGCCTGTTCGATTTCCAACTACTGTGCTAATTTATTTTTTTCTGCATCTGTTTTTTTTAACTCTTGGAACTCAAAGATAACACACAAATGTCTACAAGGGACAGACAAGATCGCATTTTTTAAATTCTTTTTTGGAAAAGTCAAATATACAGCAGCCTCTAACGCGTGATTATTCTCTAATCGACGTTGTTCCCTCTCCCTGTCTCTCGGTGCATTCCAACGGATGTCTCGCCGTGATTTTTTGCGTAATTTCCAGCTTTTATTTTCCGGTGTTTTCCCAGCGGCTCTCTGCGTTTCTCATCCGTGTCTTATTAGGCGGTGATTGTGATCTAAGCAACCTGCCGGGTGGCTCAGTGGCAGAGCAAACGGCTCCCAGTTAGAGGGCTGTGAGTTCTAATCCTGGTTGGGAGTTCACTTCACCCATCATCATCATCACCCCTCAACCGTTTGATAACAAAGCAATCATCATCAGCTGTGAAAACCACAGCAAGAAAATTTGAAAAAAAAAATTCTTGCTGTGGTTTTCACACCTGATGATGATTGCTTCTTGTGTTGCAGTCGAAACGTCGTGAGAATTTTATTTCGATTTAAAGCTTTCGTGACTGCAATGATTCATCTTCTTTGGTTCTTTCGGTAAAGTCACGTATTTTATTGTTTCCCTTCTACGTGGTGGTGACTTTACCGAAAGAACCAAGAATATGAATCTCTCTCTGCAGTCACGAAAGCTTTAAATCAAAACTTTAAAATGAGCAACCACTTTGTGAGGATGTCAGCGGCAGTTGGCGTGTGGATCGACTCGCCCTCCCACCGTAGAAACGCAGAGTTTACACCGCTGGCTAGGGCCGTGAAACAGCAGATGAGCACCGCTTCAACTAATTTGGGGTAGGCAAATCACTTTTGACTTAACCTAAGCAAGAACGGTTTCAAGGGAGGAGACCCGTGGTGAACTGGCGTGTGGAGGGCCCTCCTGTGTACTTTTTGACCAGTGTCATCTTGCCACAGCTGCTGGCCCCGGGTCAAGAGAAGTGGATCGCCGTTATGGTCACGTGGCTCCTCAGCCACGGCGCGAAGCCCGCCTCCATCGGCGCCAACCCCTTGCACGCCGCGATGATCCTCATCCTTCACAAGGGCATTGATGGTAAGTAGCAAGAAGTGCGCGGTGATTCTTCGAGGTGCGCAAGTGGGAAACGCGTAAGAGTGTGTGTTAACCCAGGGGTGCTATTGTATTGCACGTATGTTTAATTAATTTTGCGCCGTTATGTGTGGTGGGTTCTGGAGACACTTTGGATAGGCAACTTCTTTATTACAGTACATAGTTCATAGTTAGTTCATAGTTCATTTATTTGGTATAGCCCTGTGAGCCATTCGGCTCTTGAATCGGGTGCAACCGCAACAAACAAAAAACATGAACAAGAAAACATCTTAAAGTGACTTTGTGTTGACTGTGCAAACAGAAAATTCAGGAACAAAAATATCAAAATATTCCTGAAATAGCACCGTACACCAACGCTGTGTGCAAAAATCCCAGTGGGATGCAAGTCAAATAACAACAACAACAACCACAAGACAACTAAGATTAAGGCCATCAGTCTAACTCCGCCACGTGGCGGTGAGCGGCCGTCTACGGGCAAACTGGCCGGCACGTCGGTTCGCCACCCGGGCCACGTCGCGGGCTCGGCGCCTGCTTAGCTCGCGAGAACCGACAGGGTCGGGAGGCGCGCCTCCGGGCGATTGGCGCAGAGAGCCGCGTTTCTCTGGAGCTGCTTATCGCTTTGCGCCGTGTTTTTTTATCTGTCGCCAGACGAAGAGGGGCTGCGCGTCCTGAAGCTGCTCTTGGAGAAAGCCCCGAACGTCAACGCGAGGGACGCGGGCGGCAACTCCCTGCTGCACCTCGTCTTCTCTTCGCCGCCCTCGAAGCGCCACGACGAGATACTGCGCCTGCTCGCCGCGTGCCGCGTCGACGGCGCGTGCCGCAACAAGGCGGGGAGGCGCGCGTTCTGGGGCGTCGGGCCGAAAGACCCCCGCGTGCGGACGTGGAACAGCCTCGCCCGCGAGCAGAAAGGCGGCGGCGGCGGCGGCGGCGGGAGCGGACGCGACGGCGGGAGACGCAGGCGCCCGCCGGAGCGCAGGAGGGCGGCCGGGCCCGAGGCGCTCGCCTCCGATCCCGTGGGCGAAACGGTCGAGGAGGCGGGGGAGGACGACGACGGCGACGACGGCGACGTGGAAAAAGTGGACGCCGCGAAGGAGGATGCGGTCAGTTTGGCCCGAGACGCCTTGGCCCGAGAAATCGAAGGGCTCATCGAGGAGTACGACCCCGCGGAGACGCGGGCGGCGAGATCCGCGGAGCCGGCGTCTCCCGCGCCGACGGCCGCCGAGCCGCCCCCGAGCGTCGCCGAACGCCAAGCCGGCGGCGGCGGCGGCGGCGGCCCTCCGGACGCGCCCGACGAAGCGGACGGTTTGTCCGACGGCGAAGACGCCCGCGACGAGGACGGTGTCGGGGACGGCGACGACGACGGTGACGACGGCACGGCGGGCCCTGACTTTGAATCGCTGACCTGGGAAATCGAGTGCACTCGCGACGCCCTCAGAACCCTCAACGACAAGAGCCTCCCGCGCGCCGCGAGGAGGAATATCGTGAGGGTGATTTACTCGCTGGGCAACGGTGACTGGCACCTTCACCGCATCAAGAAAGTGAAAGGCGTCGCCGAGTCCAGCGAGATCAGGCTGTTTGAGGCCAGGGTAGACAGGGCCGCCAGGCTGCTTTGGGAATTGGCGATCGACTTTTCGCCACGTTGCAGTGCCAAGCCCGAGAAAATCACCGGCTCCGAAGAGTCTGCTTCGGGAGGAGAGACGACTGGAGAAGTCTACAGCGAGATCATCCGCATTTGGGACATTGTCCTTGATCACAAGCAACTCGACCACAGAATAAAGAGGATCATTTCCTCCTGCGACCGTGGGACGTCCTGCTCGCTCCGCCGCAAGCTGAAGGGCATCGAGCGAGCATCGTTCCCCTCGCAGCAGAACGTGCGGCGGAGGTACCCGCTGCTCTTCGTCAAGGCGGGCGGCTCCGCCGGTGCCCGGCCCGTGTCGGCGGAAGCCCGGGATTACTTTCCTCCGGCGAGCACGACGGAGAACGAGTACAACATCGAGAAGTTCCACACCTTCGGCACGACCGTGGCGCTCAACGTCCTGCGCTGCCCCGAGCAGACGATCGAATACCCGTTCCGCGTGGGAGAGCTGGAGCACGCGGTCATCAACCTGAACCCCATGCCCTCGGAAGCCATCATCCTCGTTGGCCGCTCGGGCACCGGCAAGACCACGTGCCTGATGTACCGGCTGTGGAACACGTTCGACAGGTATTGGCAGACGACCGCGCTCCGGGGAGAGCCGTGGATCCCGAAGGCCGCGCTTCCGCCGCCTCCGTTGCCGGACGACGCGGGAGTCGGGGAGGACGTTGCGTTTGACTGCCCCGTGAAGAACGGCTGTGTGGGTGATACCGGCCGAAAGGGAACGCGCGAGCCGGAACGAGAAGCTTGCCTCCATGCTTCAGAGCTTTTCGACGTCGACCGAGGAAATGATTTCTTGGAACCTGCGGCCGAGCTCGGTGCCGCACGGCTCGCAAGTCACCAGCCCGAGGGAGGCGCCGCTCCAATTTGTGAACATCTTCATCAGCTGTTTGTCACCAAGAACCACGTGCTGTCTCGAGAGGCGCAAAGGAACTTTGTGGAACTGTCCAAATCTACCGCCGGCACCCGGCACTACTCGCCCGTTGACATCAGCGGCGTGTACAGGCTCCAGGACGTCAAAGACGAGAACTTTCCGCTCTTCTTGAACTCGCGACAACTCCTCCTGCTGCTCGACGCGTCGCTCGCGAACCCATTCTTTGCCAGGAACGGAGACGGGAGCTTAAAGGAAGCCGTCCGCGGGTGGTCCATGGACGACGACATTTTGGGCCTCGGCGACACAGAAGACGCGATGGAAGAGGATCCTGACGACGAGGAAGACCACCGGGCGGACATCGGCAAACTTCACGAATCCAAAAAAGAGGACCCCAGGAAGTTCGTGACGTACGAAGTGTTCACGAGCGACATCTGGCCCGCCATGGTGAAGGGGAAGAGCCCGTATAACCCTGCCACGGTGTGGATGGAGATCAAGTCTTTCGTAAAGGGCTCCGTGGAGGCCCTCCAGAGCCCCAACGGGGTCCTCGGTTTGGAGCACTACGAGGAGCTGGGCCGGAAGCGGGCGCCAAACTTCACCGGGGACCGTGGCGAGGTGCATCGGCTGTTCCGCGCCTACCAGCACGTCAAGTCCCAGAGGTGCTTCTTTGACGAGGAGGACCTGGTGTTCCACATCTACTCTCGCCTCTGCCGGCTCGAGGTCACGCCTTGGTCAATACATGAGCTCTACGGGGACGAGATCCAGGACTTCACGCAGGTGCAAAATCAACCGTGCCGGTGCACGCGTTAAGTCGTCGGAATCGGAACGTTTATTTGCATTGGAGGAATCCGATGAGCTATGAAGCTAAATTTTGATTTAAAGCTTTCGTGACTGCAGGGATTCATATTCTTGGTTCTTTCGATAAAGTCACCACGTTGAAGGGAAACGATAAAATAATAAAAATAAAACCATCACAACGTTTCGACTGCAACACAAGCAATCATCATCAGGTGTGAAAACCACAGCAAGAAAATTTGAAAAAAGTGGCGTTTTTTTCTTAACGTCAGCACCACGCAGAGCGATTTGACAAGTTTGTTCAGATGGACGAGTCCATCTATGTTTGGAAAAGAGGAGGGGGGAGACGAAAATAATGGATGCGGTCTGAAAGCCACCGTAAGCGTGAACAATCAATTAAGACCCGAAATGAAAGGACTTTACCGAAAGAACCAAGAATATGAACTATAAAGCTCTTTTTTTTACAGATCTCCAGATCTCAGGGCACATTTGGAGATGTGTTCCTGATTTTTGGATGCATCTGAAAAATTATGAAAATTGGTACCTAGATAAGAATTTCGGACGAGATCAGAATTTACATCATTAGACCTCCTTTGCCAGTACCAAAATAAAATAATAGGGTTTTCCCCTTTTTTTTCTGGCAACAAAACTGAAACCTTTTTACAAGGATTAATGTTACTGCATTAACCACAATACCTGCAGTCAAAATGCAAACAAAAAACACACACTATGATAATATATGTGGCATTGTCCTTGAAACTGATTGGTCCACACCAAGGGACGAGCTTGATGATTCGCTACTGCCTTAGTGCTGCGTGGTTAGCGAATCATCAAATAACACGTTATTTAAATGCGTGCCTACAAAGAGCAGCGTACTTCAATAGGGATTGCCATTGGTAGGGCTATTTTAATAAACAATGAATAATAAAGAGGAAGGACAAGTTCAAAGGCCTCGCATAATGCACATGCATAATGTACGTTGCCTCAGTAATCCCCCCCCCCCCCCCCGTCAATTGTGCAAGAGCCCAGCTGCGTGGTCAACACATCTATGCCTCTATATAAGGAATGGAACAGTAAGACTTTTCCACATATCTGGCTGTTGCCTGATGAAGCTAATTGTAATTACTGGCGAAACGTCACGGTACTCAGACTGTAAATGTTGTGGCTTGGCTCTCCAACGCACAACCGGTGTGCTGTACTAGTACACAACACTATACACTACACTACTATACACTACACTATACACTACACTATACACTACTATACACTACACTATACACTACATTATACACTACACTACTATACATGACACTACACACTAGTGCTGTACTAGTGATGAATTGGCCACGTTCTGTTTACGTGACAATCCTTACTAGTTGGCTGTTTTGACGACACATTTATATATTTACGCGATTTAACCCAAAAACCTCTATTACGGATGATATTGGTTGCGAAAGCCTACGTGACGTGTTAAACTGCATTGCGCACGTGTGGATTCTTGTATTTCACCACGGTGACCCACAGAGCATTAACCGGGTCCATAACTAAATAGCAAGGTTAGGGAGGTGTACAGCACGCCATTGGTGAAAATAACCAGGAGCGACGGGCCAAAGTGTGAAGCAACACTTGGGAATCAAAAAGAGCAGAACAAACGTCTCCCACAAAATAAAAACGCTGAGATAGACCCTGGGCCGGGACATCCGGCTAGGACGTCGGGGGACTGACGGGCGAGACTAACGGCGGAGTAGAGGTTCCAAGGAAGGAGAAAGCGGTGTAGACAGACGACGCGATTCGGAGAAGCGACGGCGAAGAGCCGCCGACACCGCCGGGAGGCGTTTGCCCAGCAGCGGGAGGACGTTGACGGTGGAGAGACGACGGCAAAGTAGGTGCCGACTGACCGAGCGCCGTCACCTGCGACCGCCGCCCCCCCTTTGCCCCCTCCACCCACCACCACTCCACCGTGTCCCGTGCGCAGGCCGAGCTGGCGTTGCTCATGCGCTGCTGCGCCGACCCCAACGCCATGTTCCTCACGGGGGACACGGCCCAGAGCATCGTGCGCGGCGTGGCGTTCCGTTTCAGCGAGCTGCGTTCGCTCTTCCACTTCGCCAGCCTCCCGCCAAGCGGCGGCGGCGGCGGCGGCGCGGCGCGTCGCTCGCGCATCGACGTGCGCAAGCCCAAGCGTCTGTACGAGCTCTGCCAGAACTACCGCTCGCACTCGGGTGAGCGCCTGCGAACACGTGCAGGCCTGCGCCTGGGCGGGGGGGGGGGGGGGCAGGCGGGTGGCACGCCGAGCCGCCGTCGCTGCCACCGAGGTCCGGGTCTGCGGATGTCCCCGGCGCGAGGTACGCGCCCTTGCGTTGGGGGGGGCGTCCGCCCGTGTTCGGTGACTCTCCTTGGCTCCGTGTGGCAGAGTCGGCTTGAGCGAGCTGGTTGGACTCGGGCTCTGAACCGGCATCTAATGAATCCGCTGTGGTTATTGGGGAAGGGCCCTTTTTTGCCGTACACCGCCGCCCTTCCGTGAATGCAGCCGGGAGCAAAACTAGTCGGGCTCATTGAACGGTGAAGCCTGCAGCAGATAGTTTAACATGGAGGCTTTTCGCAACCATTATTAGATTGCGTAAATGTGAAAATGCGTCATTAAACCCACCACCACCCAACACAGCAAATTGGTAAGGTTTGTCACGTAATCAAAACGTGCCAATTAGTTACTGCTGCTGAGTATCGCCGGTTCTCGTAATGCTATTAAAAACGCGACAACCTCGGCGCAAAGTCAAGCCGCGCCTTCTTCTCAGGTCGGGACCACGAGTTTAAACACTTGGTCCGTTAACACGCGGCCTCCGCACGATCCCCCCCCACCACGTAACCACCGCCGGTCCTTCCTCTCCCACGTGCCCCCCGCGTCCCTTCGCGCCAGGCATCCTGGCGTTCGCCTCCAGCGTCGTGGACCTGCTCCAGCACTTCTTCCCCGAGTCGCTGGACTGGCTGCCACGGGACCAGGGGCTGTTCGCGGGGCCGCTGCCCGTCCTGCTCGACTCGTGCAGCTCCGAGGACCTGGCCATCCTGCTGCGAGGCCACCAGCGCCGCGCCCAGCCCATAGAGTTCGGGGCGCACCAGGTTTGTTTGCCATTGGGCGGCGGAGGTCGGCTTTGTTTTTTTTGTCATCTGTAATCCGTGTACAACCTGGTGGAAACCGGTATGAAACCGGTATAAAGCGGTCTGAACCGGTTTTCGGCACGTGTAGATATCTGCAGCAGTAAACGTAACCTTTTAAACTCGGGAACGAAGGGAGCTGCCTGCCGCGGTGGGTGTCATAGGCAGCACGCTGGACTTGCAATCCAGCGGTCGTTGATTCCGGGGCACAGCAGCTGCAACAATGGAGCAGGTTTTTCAAATCCCTCCCCTCCCCCACTATCCACTCTGCAATACACACGGGCGCACCGCAGTCGACTGGCAGGTTACGCGTGGTGGGATCAAGTGAGGGTACGCCTCCTCCTTCCAAGACGTTAGCTTAGGAGACAATGCCAGATACCCTCTATTGGAAGCCCTTCTTCCGGAAGTGGCATGAGCAATAAATCAATTGCAGGGCTTGCCCCTCTATCTCTTTTCGACCCAGTAACTAGGACAAATGTAACCGAGGGGTGATCTAGGCCGCCGTGAGGTTTGTACGTCCGCGTGTGCGCCAATCGGTGCATTCGTTACTTAAAAGTTCCACTGGAATCGGTTGCCGTTTCCTAGACTTTCATAACCGGTAATCGTTGCTCAAGCCGGTTATCGGATCAGTTACCAGTTAGCAACAGCGGTTTGTACGTGTCTTAGCTTTCCACTCGCGTACGAAGCGCATGGCACCCTCGTTTGAGAAATGGGCCCGAACGATTTGTTACCGAGATACCTCTGGATGTAACGTACGTTGAACTTCTTTCGCCTCCGTACGTAACCAACCGTGCTAGTGTTCAGATGTAGCCTCGCAGTTCCAAGCCGAGCCCGTACTCGAGCGTAAGGAGTGCTCGGTGCAGGTTAGGGCTCGTCTACACGTAGCGCATTGTTATCGCCTGCTTGTGAGTGTGCACGTATGCCCCCTTACACGCGAGTCATTACACAGGTAAACACGCATGGTGTAGTGGATATCAGCCGGAAACCTGGGTTCCATTACTGGTCGATTCAGCCTTAAAGGACCATCTTGTGCGGCATGTAAACTTCAGCGCTTGGGAAACAAAGGCGGCCGGGCGTGGTGCTGGCCACCACCACCACCCCCCTCGTGCTCAGCAGAGCCACTCGCCCCAATAGTCTTGCGTGGTGCCGCTACAGGGGGTACCTTTGCCTCTTGCGCGCGACAGGTGATCCTGGTTTGTAATGAGAAAGCCAAGGAGCAGCTCCCAGAGGAGCTGAGCCTGGGCCTGGTGCTCACCGTCTACGAGGCCAAGGGGCTGGAGTTTGACGACGTTCTCCTCTACAACTTCTTCTCCGACTCGGAGGCGAGCTTCCCCCCCCCCCCACGGCCTCCGCTTGGTGCCCGTTGCACGTGTCCCCGATATTGCCACCTTTCCCTCCTTGTCAGGGGACTCCTCGGTGCGGCCATCATGCCCTGGCGGCACGTCTTCGCCCTCCTTCTGGTCACGCCGGCTCAACTCTTTCCGCTCGTCTCGTTCTCTCGCTCGTGCGTCTGGCGTGCGCGCGTCCCCGCCGACCCTCCTCGCTCCGGTCGCGTTCTTTACGCCCGCGGGGGGGGGCCGTGCGCAGGCAACCAAGGAGTGGCGGGTGGTGAACTCGTACGAGGCGCCTGCCCGCAGCGACGACGCCGGCACCGTGCCCTCGCCGCGGCCGCTGGAGGAGACGTTGCTGGAGGAGGAGGTGCTGCTGCCCGGCTCCCGCCCTCTCAACTTTGACCCCATTGCCCACAAGGTCGGCTCCTCGCTAACGGTCGCTCGCTTGTCTGGCCAGCTATCGCTGCACAACACAAAGCAAGCGGACGATACCTCTCCTTCGTTGATATTTTAAAGATGTTTTTTTTACATAATTAAAAATAAGAAAAGGTTTTAACCCTTTCTGGGAAATTAAACAGGAGGTTTAAAAATAGAAACATTTTGCAAGGCATCAAGTCTGCATTAACCACCACACACAGTACTTGTGGCAAATCATGCCAGGCAAGGCCCACTGAGCTACACAGCTCTTTTTCAGAAGTGGCCTGGCCACAAATCATAGCTCAGTGAATTAACTTATGATGTGGATTTCATTTTTCCTCAGCCAAATACTCCAAATGCATGTTTCTAAATGTGGAAACGGAGAGAAATCCACGTGCCCACGGGGGAGAAACAGGCAAACTCCAAATACACAGGTGCCAGGCTTGGGGATGGAACCAGTGACCTTCTCTGTACCACGCGAGATAGTTAACATCTCGCCACTGTGGCACCCGCACATCCCTGTCCTCCACGTGAAAGCACTTCTCACATTCCTCGTCACGCAACGCTTCTCAGATCGCGCATTCCCAGAGTACCTTGCGGTAGACAGGAAGTTTTTAAAAGCGACTTTATTTTTCACACGGCGGCAACAGATCTGGTTGAACAGGACGCGTCGTCCGGTTATTGACGTCGTTGCCGCCGCACACAAAGCCGGCTCCACCGACACCGCTGACCGTGCCGAGCGCTCGCCCCCCCACAGGGCCTCTCCACCTGACGTTCACAAACCCGAGTCGACTTCGGAGCAGCGCTTGAACCCCGTGCGCACATTCGGCCGTCTCGTCACTCCGCTGCTGGATGAGGGCCTCCCCATTGGCCAGGCGGGCTGTGGTGGGGGGGGGGGGGGTGATTTGACCATACTTCACCACGCCGGTCAACGTCGGTTGACGAAGTCGGGGAGCTTAGACGTGTGAGCATGGAAGCGCAGTATAACAATTTGATGTTGCTACACCTCTCCCACTGCTGCTCATCACGGAGCTCTGCGGCCTCCAGCACGTGTTATGCATGGCGGTCACGCGTGGAAGCACTAGCCAGGCCCAAATACCAGCTTAGCTTCTTAGAACTGATGAGCATATTGAGCAAATATTCCAGGCGATTACTCAGTTGGTGATTACACGTGGCAGTAATCATCGCCCGCGACTGGCAGACTCATGCCTGTTGGCGGGTCAAGTGCCGAGTCACCTTGTGAATTGGCGCTTGACCTCATCTGAGATTAGATGTAAGATTTTTTATTTAAAGCTTTCGTGACTGCAGGGATTCATATTCTTGGTTCTTTCGGTAAAGTCACCACGTAGAAGGGAAACAATAAAAAAAATAAAACAATAAATTTCTCACGACGTTTCGACTGCAACACAAGCAATCACCATCAGGTGTGAAAACCACAGCAAGAAAATTTGAAACAAGTGGCGGTTATTTTTAACGTTAGCACCACTTTTTTTCAAATTTTCTCGCTGTGGTTTTCACACCTGATGATGATTGCTTGTGCTGCAGTCGAAACGTCATGAGAATTTTATTTTAATTATTTTTTTATAATTTTATTGTTTCCCTTCTACGTGGTGGTGACTTTACCGAAAGAACCAAGAATATAGATAGATGTAAGGTGTACAGCACTCTGGGACGACCCAGCGTACAGGAGGGAGGTGGCACTCTGTCAAACGCAAACCGTTGCCGTCATCGACATTGTTCGATGAAAAGGCATTTGAAGAATCCCCCGGGGTGAAAATTGGCGCGGGGTTTCATTTTTTTGTACCCTCGTGAAAATTGGCAAGCTGGAACGGTTTGTGTCAAAACCATCGCTGATCTCGTCACCGAGCGCAAACCATCGCCGCAAACTCCGCCCCACCCTTGCAGCGGCCTTTGGCTGGCCCGTTGAACAAAGACGGCCGCCGCATCGCGCGCCTTCAGGGTGCGCTTCCACAGCTCTCTGAAACGCCCCTCCTTCTTCAGGACCGCTTCTCGCATTGTTTAGTTTCGTTGTTCTTCATCCCATGCGCCTCCTACGAAGGTCGGTTGGCTACGTACGGCGTGAAAGACGTTCGACGCTACGCGCCGGGCGCCTCCGCACACTCGGCGCGTCTCTCGCACACACACACAGACACACACACACAGACACACAGACACACACACACACACAGACACACAAACACAGACACACACACACACAGACACACAGACACACACACAGACACACACACACAGACACACACACACAGACACACACACACAGACACACACAGACAGACACAGACACGCACAGACACACACACACAGACACACACACAGACACACACACACACAGACACACACACACAGACACACAGACACACACATACAGACACACACAGACACACACACACACACAGACACACACACACAGACACACACAGACACACAGACACACAGACACACACACACAGACACACACACACAGACACACAGACACACACACACAGACACACAGACACACACAGACACACGCACAGACACACACACAGACACACACACACACAGACACACACACACAGACACGCACACACACACACACACGCTGCGGAGGGCGGCGGCTACACCGAGCGGCAGGGTTTCCACTTGCCAAGGGGGTTTTACCGAGGTCACGCGGCGACGCCGGCGCGCCGGCTCACCGCGCCGTATCCATTCCCCCAGGTGCTTGTCGGCGAGCTCAAGCGCCTGTACACGGCGGTGACGCGCGCCCGGGTCAACCTGTGGGTGTTCGATGACCACGAGGAGAAGCGCACGCCCATGTTCCGCTACCTCGTCGGGAGGAACCTCGTCACGCTCGTCCGTGCCACCCCGGGCGAAGAGGAGGGTGGGTGGCGGAGTCGCGTCGCCGCTTCGGCGATAACGCTCCGCCGGCTCCCGAGCCGATCGGTCGTCCAACTTGCGCTCGCACGATCCTGCTTGTCCCAAGAGCCTCCATTCAGCCACTGACTAGCACTCGTCTCACTCCACGGCACTCTCCATTCTCCTGCCTCTCCCCTCTCATCTCACCATACTCACCTCCATGTCCTCTCCTGCCTCTCCCCTCTCATCTCACTCACCTCCAGGCACTCTCCTGCCTCTCCCCTCTCATCTCACCATACTCACCTCCATGTCCTCTCCTGCCTCTCCCCTCTCATCTCACCATAATCATCTCCATGTCCTCTCCTGCCTCTCCCCTCTCATCTCACCATACTCACCTCCATGTCCTCTCCTGCCTCTCCCCTCTCATCTCACCATAATCATCTCCATGTCCTCTCCTGCCTCTCCCCTCTCATCTCACCATACTCACCTCCATGTCCTCTCCTGCCTCTCCCTCTCATCTCACCATAATCATCTCCATGTCCTCTCCTGCCTCTCCCCTCTCATCTCACCATACTCACCTCCATGTCCTCTCCTGCCTCTCCCCTCTCATCTCACCATACTCACCTCCATGTCCTCTCCTGCCTCTCATCTTACCATACTCACCTCCATGTCCTCTCCTGCCTCTCCCCTCTCATCTCACCATACTCACCTCCATGTCCTCTCCTGCCTCTCCCCTCTCATCTCACCATACTCACCTCCATGTCCTCTCCTGCCTCTCCCCTCTCATCTCACTCACCTCCAGGCACTCTCCTGCCTCTCCCCTCTCATCTCACCATACTCACCTCCATGTCCTCTCCTGCCTCTCCCCTCTCATCTCACCATAATCATCTCCATGTCCTCTCCTGCCTCTCCCCTCTCATCTCACCATACTCACCTCCATGTCCTCTCCTGCCTCTCCCTCTCATCTCACCATACTCACCTCCATGTCCTCTCCTGCCTCTCCCTCTCATCTCACCATACTCACCTCCATGTCCTCTCCTGCCTCTCCCTCTCATCTCACCATACTCACCTCCATGTCCTCTCCTGCCTCTCCCCTCTCATCTCACCATACTCACCTCCATGCATTCTCCTCCCTCTCATCTCACTATACTCACCTCCATGTCCTCTCCCGCCTCTCCCCTCTCATCTCACCCCACCACCCTCCACGCTCTCTCCTGCCTCTCTCCTCTCATTGTAAGATTTAGCTCGCTTAACAGCACTTTCCCCAACAGTCTGTTAAGGCTATACGGGAGACCTTTGTCTTATGCCCTGCAGGCCTGGATGATGGTGTCTTTGTGCGCTCTTCCACGCCGGAGGAGTGGAACGCTCAGGGAGATTTCTTTTTCAAGCATCGTTGCTGGAAGGTGAGTGCCGAGACAGCTCAGTCTGGACACCTGGGCCTCAGCGTGGCAGTCCAGCCGTCGCTTGCCAGTGCTTGTTATTGAATTCACGGTTACCAATTTCACTAAACTGAGCTTTTTTATTTGACCAGGCAAGGCCCACTGAGTTGTAGAGCTCTTTTTTGGAAGCAACCTGGCCACAAATCAAAGCTCAATGCGCTGGCTAATCTAGCAGCCAAATCCTGTTAACGCACATTGATCAACGTGGAGGGAAAAATCGGAGTGCCTCCATGCGTCCACGAAGAGAGAGAGATAGAGGGAGGGAGACATGCAAACTCCAGGCATCAGGGTCGCGATTGAACCCACAACCTCCTGTATCCCAGGCGAGGTATTTAACATCTTGTAACCCAAGGCCTTTGGCAGAGGTGGCCCACTCAGAACATAGCAGAGCTAAAACATTTCCACGGCGACCCTTTTGCCAGTTTTGAGATGATAAAAAAAAAGGTTTTACCCTTGCTGGCATTATACCGGAGGCGTTCATATTTTGCAACGCAAAATAAGACGCGAGGAATCGCACGCACACACACACGCACACGTGTGATGACGCAGGCAAACAAACAGAAGCGCTTGCTTCCACGCAAGGAAGTTTCCTCCAGGATAAGGAAACGGCGGCGCGATGGCAACCGGCCTCTCGTGCGCCGTGCCGGAGCTTCGTAGCGCGCTCGCAACCAGCGCTCGCCCCGACAGATCTTTGTCTTTGTGTCCAGGTGGCAGCCAAGTGCTACCACAAGGGTGGGGTTGCGGCGAAGGAGAAGCTGGCGCTGGCTCACGACGCGGCGCTGCGCGTGCAGAGCAACGGATGGAGCCCCGGGTACGGCCGCACCTGCGCCGCTCCCTCGCGGAGGGCCGGGCGGGGGGTCGGCGCTCGGTAGTGAGGAAGCCGGCGTCGGCGGCGCCTGGGGGGGAAGAGCGCCCGGGAAAGCCGGTTCCGTGCCACCCGCGAGTCGGTTCCACGCTTCCCAATCCTCCGCATCGCCGGCGGCAGTGATGTGGATCGGAAGTCGTTAGGACGCTGACCGAGAATGTTTTTTGTTACGAAAGGCGCAAAGAAGTGTGCAGAGGTGCATGGGGGTGGGGGGTGGGGGGGGGGGGAATTACACTGAGAGACTAAAAGGTAAAACGCATGGATCAGAGAAGAGACAGAAATCAGAGACGTCAAGTTGACCGGAAAAGAGTAAATTGTCCCGGGTAGAACGCAACGCCGGTGAAGGGCGACCGCCGTGGGAGACGGAGCCACGATTACCGGCTTTTTGTGCTAGAAGCTGATTTAATTGCTGAATTGTTAGACAATGAGGAATGGCGGCGGCTCGGGGAGGCCTTCATTTAACGGTTGATAGAACACAGCCGGCGATGATATTTAGTTTTGTTTAAACAATGGGATGCACATTAACACTGTAACTCTAACTCGCGAGCCTTTGTCACTGCCCATGACTTTAAAGCAGGGCGTGGGCAAATTTTTTGACTCGCGGGCCACGATGGTTTCTAAAATTTGACAGAGGGGCCGGGCCAGGAACAGATGGATGGAGTGTTTGTGTGAACTGAATAAAAATTACGTGTTAAAAATCATTACGTGAAATGATTTGGCCTTTAACAGGTAGCAAAGCATTTATTTGCAAGGCAGTTTAACAAATTGCACGAACATAGGGCCTATACACCACACTCCCGGTCAAAGTGCGCCATCTAATGGGGAAACTGGGGGCATTACAGGAGAAAGGTAAAATTTAATTTAATAATAATATTTGGACAAGTTCGGCGGGCCGGATTAAAAAGCCCAACGGGCCGTATAGGGCCCGGGGGCCGTACTTTTCCCACGTCTGCTTTAAAGGATACCGAGCCAGGCTTGAGCACCACAGAACGTCGCCGCTTCTCGGTATGCAACGACGCTCCCCCTCTGCTGCTGTTGCTGCTGCCCGCGTGTTGCGAGCAGCAAGGCCCAGGACTACCTTGCCCTGGCCAAAACGTACCTCGAGTGTGGCCTGCCCCACATGGCGCTCAAGTGCCTGCAGAACGCAAAGAGCTACCCCCTCTGCGGCAGGCTGTGCGAGCGTCTCGGCAAGGTGAGCCTCCGGCATCATCACCACCACCACCCCCCCCCCCCCTTACCATCTTTCATCCCACGCCTGTAAACGTTATTCATCATATTCTTGGTTCTTTTGGTAAAGTCACCACGTAGAAGGGAAACAATAAATGATAAAAATATAAAACAATAAAATTCTCACGACGTTTCGACTGCAACGCAAGCAATCGTCATCAGGTGTGAAAACCACAGCAAGAAAATTTGGAAAAAAATTATTGCTGTGGTTTTCACACCTGATGATGATTGCTTGTGTTGCAGTCGAAACGTCGTGAGAATTTTATTGTTTTATATTTTTACTATTTTATTTTTTCCCTTCTACGTGGTGACTTTACCGAAAGAACCAAGAATATGAATCCCTGCAGTCATGAAAGCTTTAAATCAAAAGTTATTCATCATCTTAAGTACGTCGCCCGTTATTATAAGCCACGACATTGGATCCTGCCCCATTATTGATATCGCGACAATTGCCAAGCGACGCAGGAGGCACGTCCTGAAGGACGGCGTGGCTTTGTGTCACGTGCTCACCGAGTGTTGCCTATCCCGAGCTGCCTGGCACGAGCTGGAGCCTCGTTAATGATACAGGGCTAGGGGCCAAGTGGCCGGGTGGCTCAAAGAGTTCCCAAACGCTGCGATGGCCACCCCTGAGAAGAACCGGATTCGAATCCGGGCTGCAGCCACCTGTGAATAATGCGGGTTCTCAAGTGTTAGCGAGCCGATGGGTCGCCCAGTGACCGAACGATGACGTCGCGATGCGAGGACAGCAGCAGCAGCAGCAGCGCTGTCGGACTGCCTCGTGTTGACCCGGCGTTGACCTCGTGTTGATCTCGTGTTGACCTTGCGTGCTGCACGTGGTGTGCGAGTAGGTGCGAGAGGCAGTCGGGTGGTACATGAAGAGCTCGTGCTACGACGAGGCCGCGAGGCTCATTGAACGGTTTGTACTCCGCCCGTGCCCCGGGTTGCATTTCAATCGCGCGACTTTCATCCGCTCAACCAGGTTGCCCTCTTCGCATGTTAAAGTCGTACGACAACCCACCGTCGTCGTCGTCCTCGTGTGTCGCTGCGCGATCTGGTACGCTTCGATTTTGGCGCTGCATCAGTTGTTGTAACGGTTAGACAGTTCGTGAAGTTTCTGAGAGATTGTTTGGCGTGTTTTTACAGCTGGATGATTGAGAAACCACGGTTTGCGCATTATCGCCAAACAATCAGCGTCGTTATTTTTCACTCTTCTCTAAAAACTCACGAATGGCCCCTTGCTTACCCTCAACTCCCCTTCCCCATCCATTCCCCATCTTTTACACGATCTCTCTTCCCAACTTCCCTACCCATTCATCACACTCATTCATCATCAACTACTGATTGTCACTTTCATCATCGTTTATTGCACTCATCATATTCACGGGCTACTCATCGCACCGTTCGATTTCCAACACGTAGGCTTTCACGACCAATATCGTTCATAATACAGGGGTTTTTTGGGGTTAAATCGCGTAAATATAAATGTGTCGTTAAACAGAACACGCCAATTCGTTACTAGTACAGCACACCGGTGGTGTGTTGGAGAGTAAATCCACATTTACAATCCAAATTACGTTTCGCCATTAATTACAACTAGCATCATCAGGCGAAACAGCAGGATTTTTCCATAAATCTGGCTGTCGCCTGATGATGCTAGTTGTAATTGCTGGCGAAACATCGTAGTCAGATTGTAAATGAATGTTGTTTTGGATTTACTCTCCCAACACACCGGTGTGCTGTACTAGTAACCAATTGCCACGTTCCGTTCACGTGCCAAACATTACCAATTGGCTGTGTCAGGTGGTGGCCGGCTTAACGTGGACACGTTTATAATTAAGCGACCTAACCCAAAAAAACACTTGTATGTATCATTGCCAATTCTCCATTGGGCACCTTAGCGAAGGGGCTGTATGGAATCAAAACGTGATCGGCCATACGTTTAAAAGTGTTGAACGGCGTGGTGCCACCGTCACTCTGGACCCCCCCCCCCCGTGCCACGGTGCGGTGCGCCCAGGTGTGAGGCCGAGCAGAGCCCCGACGGAGGCCTCGCCCCCGTGGACTTCCCGTGGAAGTGGCGCGAGCTCCGCTTCGTGGCCGCCAGGCGTCACGTGGAGCGGGGCGACGAGGGCGCGATGATGAGCTCGCTGTCCCGCGTCGCCTTCGAGGAGCAGCTCGCCTTCCTCAGGATGAACGACTTTTTGGCCCAGGCCGTCGCCCTCCTCGAGCAGAGGGGCAGGGTCGAAGAAGCCGGGAAGATGCTTCGAGAACACGGGATGATTACCGACGTGTTGCGGCTCGCCAGGCCCGGGAGCCAATTCGCTGGCGAGTGCCTCCTGGCGAAGGCCCGTGCCGCGTTGCGGGCGTTGCGGGCGTTGCGGGCACGCGCCAGCCGACGAGACGAGGCGGAGGAGGAGGAAGCTTTGCGCGAAATAAAAGCAGAACTCCAGAGCGTGAGGGAAACGTGCGAGAATAACAACTTTGTGAGCGGGAAGGCCGAAGCCTGCTACATGCTTGGGAAGTTGGAAAGCGACGAAGACCTCCTGCGTGAAGCAATCACGCTCTTCCTCGAGGCCGACGTGGTCGTGGGCGCTGCCGAAGCGACCGCGGCTTTGCTGGACGTCGAGGGCGGGGGGTCGCCGCACGTCGTCCCCATCACACTCGAGGTGCTGCAGCCCCTGCTGCGGCTCGTGGCGAGCTTCCTCGGCGGCGGCGGCGCGAGATCGGGGGAGGCCGCGGCTCATCGGGAGCAGTGGCTGGCGCAGAGCTACGAGTTTTACGGCTTGAGCCGGAGCGAGGGGACCTGCAGGGTGTTGACGCAGGAGGGCTCCAGGTTCCTCGACGTCCCCGGCGGCCCGAGGCACGGCGACGGCGAGCCGCCGCGCGTGCCCACGCCCGAGGCGGACCGCGTCCTCGCGCGGCACCTGCTGGGTCGCTGCGAGCGCCTCGCCCGGGCGGCGGAGTCCCGCGCGCGCCAGACGCCGGGGGTCTGCGGGCGCCACCCGACGGGAGGGGCGTGCCCGCTCCGAGATTGCCGCGGCGCGCACGGCGGCGCGGCCGGCGGGGCGGAATTGAAAAAGTTGGTGGCGAGCAAAGTTCACCTGGTGACGCTGTCCGGAATTCTCCTGGAAGCGATCCCGCAACTGGAGTCCCGGAGCCCCGAAGCGGCAAAATTTGTGGAGGCGCTCCTTCCCAAGCCAGAGCTGGCTGATTGCGAGGACCTCCTCGCCCTGCTGTTCCCCAGCCGTTTCCACCCGCGAGGGCTGTCGGAGAGCCCGGCGTCCTGCGGGGACATCCTGGCGCCGATACGGAGCAACCCTCACGTCGGCTCCGCGATGCGCGAGCTCGTGGCGCGGGAAGTCGCCTCCCGCGGCGAGGAGAGCCGGAGGGAATCGACCGACCTTTGGCTCGAGGCGTACCGCGCGGCGCGCGCCGTCAATTCTCCGACGGAGCCCGGCAGGCTCCTGCGCGCCGAAGAAGAAGAAGCGTTTCGCCGGCGCGTCGAGCGGAAGAGGCCGGGGCCGGGCGGCGCCGCCGGCGTGCTCGACCTGCCCAACGGACGCCTCGCCAGCTTTTTCAACCTCTTCGTGGAATCGGCGGAGAGGGCGTTCGCGCGGGGAGACGTGCTGGGCTCGATCCACGCCTTCTGCCGCTTCCGCAAGCTGATCGGGACGCGGCGGCAGCGTCGCGGCGGCGGCGGCCTCGTGCCCAGCGTGGCCAACGCGGCGGCGATGGCGGAGCTGCAGTTGGTGCTGGTCTGCGCGGTCCACGCGAGCGCGCGCCCCGACGTGAACACGGTCTGCCTGCCGCAGGGCTACCTCGCCACGCTGAACCTGTGGAGCTGGATGCATCCGCCCAACCCGCGGGTGGGTGCGCCACGCGCGGACCGGGGGGTGGCGCCTCGCGGATATTTACCTCCCGGACGTTTTTCCGTGAGGCTTTTCCAACGGAGGGTGAAAGTTAGTCGTGCGTCAACTCTGTCCGGCCGTCCGTCCGTCCGTCTCTCTGTAACACGGGGGTTGCGGTGGCTCTCTCCTGCTGAGAATGATCCGACACGAACGGAATTTGATCGTGAGAAAACCGTCCCCGTTGATCGAAAAGTTTAAGCGCCCACGATGTGGCTATAACAGCCGGCACCAAGCAGATAGGCGCATGTGTGTGTATGTGTATGTGTGTACGTGTGTGTGTGTGTATGTGTGTGTGTGTATGTGTGTGTGTGTGGACGGAGTCTTGGTGTGTATTGAATCGTAATCGATTGTTGATCTGGCCAACTGCGTGTCATTAGAAACACCGCACCCGCCGCACACGGCCAAACAAATTGAACGTCGGGCGCGGCACGCAAACTTTTAAAGTTGCGGCTCACCGGTAAGCTGACGGACAATCCGCAACAACCAAATTCAGCAACCGCCTCCGAGCCCAAAACTCAACGAGGAGATTGGCCACGGCAACTCAGGCGCAGAGTTGGCGACGCGTTTTGGTGCGATTGTATCATCGTACGGCTCTCGCAACGTGACCCACGCTGACGGAGCACGTGAGCGCGATGCTCCGGACGCTCGCTCTCTCACGCCGTTTAATTGTCACTCTGTGGCTCTTTCGGTAAAGTCCACGTGGTGGTTAGAAAATAAAATAAATTAAATCACGACGTTTCGTGCGCAACAACAACAACAGGCGTCCGTCAGCAGGTGGGACAACCACAGCAAGAAATAATTGCTGAAGTGGGCGAGAGGCCTGCCGTGACAAGAGGTTATATAGGTAAGAGAGGGGGGAGGAGCAAGGGGGGAGAGAGAGGGGGGGGGTGAGTGGGCGGAGTTGGGAGTGGGAGGCTGGCGAAGCTGGAGATGCGGATATGAAGGCAACAACCATAAAGCAGTTAAGGTTTGGATACAAATTGAGCAATCATTGGAAGGATGTTATTAACCAGGTAAAAAACTTAACTGCTTCATGGTTGTTGCCTTCATATCCGCATCTCCAGCTTCCCCAGCCTCCCACTCCCAGCCCTGCCCACTTCCCCCCCGGTCTCAGGTCCTCTCTTCCCCTAGCGCTTCTCTCTCCTCCCCCCTCTCTTACCTATATGACCTCTTGTCACGGCAGACCTCTCGCCCACTTCAGCAATTCTTTCTTGCTGTGGTTGTCCCACCTGTTGTCGCGATTCGTTTTATTTCATCTTATTTTCTACCTACCACGTGGGCTTTTACCGAAAGAATCAAGGAGTGTGGATTCCTGCAGCCACGAAAGCTTAAAATCAAGATTGTTTCATCGTTCCCCCCTTCAGGCGAAACATCACCGTGACGTCTTCGAGGCTATTAATGAGTTCGGCAGAGGCCAGCAGCAACCTTCCGGCCACGACAGAGTGCTGAGGCACGTCGACCACTTGGCCCTCATGGTGTGCGGCGAGCGCAACGAGTTCCTGCTCGACGCCTGCGGCGATGACCCCTGCGTGGAGTCGGGGGCAGCGGAGCGCCTGGTCGTGCTGTGCCTGGTCATGCTCGTTAACGTCCACATCCTGAGGAGGGCGAAGCTCCAGTCCCGCATCCGCGCGGCCGTCAGGAACGCCGGCGAGGGCCTCCCGCCCGAGAGGCGGGACAGGCTGCCGCCGCGTCTCCTGCGCTGCCTGGAAGCGGCCGACGCGGCCAAAGGACCCGGCGACGTGGCGGCTGTCCTGGACGCGCTTCTGCGGCAGAGGGATGGCGATCGTCTCTACGACTGCGTGTGGAGCTCGCGGAGGCGCGGCTTCTTCCTCCGCCGCGGGTCGTCGGCCTCCCGATTCCCCGAGCGATTTGAGCGCGACCCGGGGGAGCCGGGGATTTCCGCTTCGAGCCCGGGGCGGTTCCCGAACGGCGACGGCGGCGAGGAGAGGGGGGAGGAGGAGGACGAGGACGAGGAGCGGAGCGAGCTGCTCTTGCTGCGTCATCTGGCCGCGCGGCGGGAAACGGAGGAGCGGACGCGGCTGAAGGCTCGGCGCAGGTGGAGAGCGGCACGGCGGGCCCTGCAGTTTGCCGTGGCCCTGAGCGCCGGGCTGAGGGAGGAAGCCACGGGACAGACGGTCCTCAGACCCGCGCGGCTGACCCAGGGGCGCTGCGGCGTGTGCGGCGTGAGCTTCGCCGAGGAGCGGGACGCCGACGCCGACGCCGCCGCCGCCGCCGCCGCCGGCGCGTCCGGCGTCTCGGCGAGCGGCCACTACGGGTCCCGGGGCCACGCGTCCGGGACGGAGCGGTATCACGCCTACGTCGTCGAGTTCCGTCGCCTGGTAGATCCGGCGACGCGGAAGGCGGCGGCGGGGCTCCGGCGGTCGGAAGGGCCGCGCCGCCGGGGGCGCGCCGGCGCGCGGTTGGAGATGCGTCGGGAGGAGCTGAGGGAGGCGATGAAGCGCGTGGAGCTGCTGGAGCGCGAGCAGCGCACCGGCGTGCTTTGGGATGGTAAGGGTCGCTGCTCCTCCTCGTCGCGTGCACGGCTATCGGGGGTTTAAATATCCGCTCGCCTTGATTTGTTTTACCAAGATGTCCTCCTCGGTTTCCTGCTCGCCGCGTCCGATCGGAATCTTCATTTAGACTGCAAGGAGGAATCCGGTGAGCTGTGAAGCTCTTTCCCGCGGATGTCCAGAATGGGGGGGGGGGGGGCTGGGTCAGCCAGTTACAACAGCAATCAATGCAATAAAAACCGATAGGAGTGCAACACTGAGAAGATGGTTAAGCAATTCACTAAATATAAATAAGTGATCATTTGTATTATTGGTTCTTTCGGTAAAGTCACCACATAGAAGGGAAACAATAAAAATATTTTTTTTAAAAATTCTCCCGACGTTTCGACTGCAACACAAGAAGCAATCATCATCAGGTGTGAAAACCACAGCAATAATTTTTTTTTTCAAATGTTCTTGCTGTGGTTTTCACACCTGACGATGATTGCTTGTGTTGCAGTTGAAACGTCGTGAGAATATTTTTTTTATATTTTTATTATTTTATTGTTTCCCTTCTACGTGGTGACTTTACCGAAAGAACCAAGAATATGAATTCCTGCAATCACGAAAGCTTTAAATCAAAAGTGATGATTTGTATTCGTATTTATCAAAGCTTGGGCAAAGTATTAAAAAAACACCAGCAAAAGACATCCAAAGTGCTGCTGCTAGGAGAAGCGAGCTTGGGGGGCTTGGGCAGGACGCGTCGTCAACGGACCGGGAGGAACGACGGTTACCCGATGGTCGACGCCGATAACGGAGCAAGCGGCGAAGGGACATTGCGTCCGAGAGAGAGAGAGAGAGGTCGCGTCCACCGGAGCGACGAGATCGAGATTGTTGCACCGCGGGATTGCGCGGGCGGTGGCAGTGGCCCCGGGAGGCCTTCACTCGGCGGTGGATTGATCACGGCGATCTTTTATTTTCCATTCGTACGGCTGCCGATATGGATGCAGAGCAACGTGCACAATTTGACGTGCATGGGGGGTCAAGCCGGACAATCGCGTCAGGAACACCGGGTGTATCGCTGTAACGATGTCTTCTGCGTATTTGTTGGATGATCGGGAATTGCGTCGTTACGTGTCCACAGTCGCATCCAGGAGAGTTTTTAATATTCCATTTCTGCATCAGGTATCTGCTTCTGCCCCCGCTCTGTGCGGATGCGGTTTATTAATTAATCGCATCCGCTGATGATGGATCTTGGAGAAGCGTCGCTTTGTAATCAAAACTGTATCCTGTCAGAGTGAAGGCTCCTAACTCCTTTTTAAAGAGATTACTTTGAACACCGTTTACTTGATTAACTCCCTTAACATAAATGCGATTTGCGGTCCCATCTTGTGGCAGATGGAACCTTACAGAGCAAATTAATCCGTGTGGTCGTCAATCCGAAGATGGTGAGAGCACCGCATCTTCACATCGGATCACGGACTCCTTGGTGCCGGGTCTCCAGTACCGCATCAGGGCAACACCAAACCCGCGATGCCACTCAGACCCGGTCGCGGTGCCTCGTGATGGGGCGCCTCGGTGGCTTTGAGATGTGAACTACCTCGCCCGGCATACAGGAGGTCGCGGGTTACATCCCGACCCTGACGCCTCTCGGCAATCCCCTCCGCTTATGCGAACGCAACCTTAGAGGCCTCGGATTGACCGAGCGGGCCATCGCGCGCGGCTCTGCCTCCGCGGAGGAGGCTTGCAATGATGAGGCCTTAGAGGTCGGCGCAAGCACCTTGAGGTGGCGGTTCACGCGGGGAGAGGAGAGGAAGCGCCAACCAGGATTTGAACTCGCAGCCATCGCGAGCCTCCCCCCCCTCTCTCCAACACTGAGCCACACGGCCGGTTTGCCACGGTGCGCAGCAGGGTGACGTGCAATTGTTAACGCGACCTCTACCGGCGCTTTCTCAGCGCTGTGAAGGAGGGCCGTTGCCTGAAACGTCGCGTTACGTAGATACGTTTTGAGGCCGTGACTAACGCGAGGTTTTTCTTTGTTAGGCTGTGCTCTGCGCAGCATCGCCAAATAATTCGTCTCGTTCCGGTGCATTGGTGGTTTGTCGCGATGGGAAAACGGCGTTCCGGGCTTCCAGGCTCCGCGGAGGACGATTCCACGAGCATCCCTGATGATCCCCCGCCTGGGCGTGTTTGCGTGTTGGCGTGCGTGTCGGGAATTTCACCATGCAGTCGGCGAGAAGCTGCGATCGGCGGTGGAGCATTTGGACAGGTGCACCACGGAGCTGGAGTCGATCGTGGCCCGCGGAGCGGCCGACGCAGGTTTGTCGCTCGATTTTACCCCGAGGTCGTTTTTTAATCATCCGGTCGGAGTGACGAGCTCACGGCGGTCAACTCTCTCTCTCTCTGTCTGCTGCTGGAGTCGGCCAAGTGAGCTCGCGTGAACCAGTTTTGCCGTACGGGGGGGGGTTTCTCCTTTCACCCGTACCCCTCGTGGACAAAGATGGCCAACGCGCGACCGTGTACGACCCATTGAGTCCACATTCCTCGCTCCGCCGTCTCGTGTTCGGCCGCCCCGCGGGGGCGTCCGCGTCGGATTTTGAGTGCGCGGCGGAGGCGGCCGGTGGAGGAGCGGGGCCCCCCGTGCTCGGCGGCGCGTCGATCGGCGGGCCCTGCGTTGTTGGCGGGACGCGCTCTGTGGTTTTGCCCGTTGCGGGCGGTTGACCGGGCCCTGGTGGTGTTCATCAGACGAGGTGCATGAGGATGAAGGAGAGCCAGAGGGGGCGGCGACCTTCAAGGAGCTCGACCCGCTGCACAAGACGGAGCGCAGGCCGGGGCCGCGGCGACGCCGAGGAGTCCCGGCTCCGGCACTCGGGCTTTGAACGGGGACTCCGCCCCTGCTACACACACACACACACACCACCAGATCTACACACATTCACTAACCCCAGCTATACACACACACACACACACCACCAGATCTACACACATTCACTAGCCCCAGCTACACACACACACACACCACCAGATCTACACACATTCACTAGCCCCAGCTACACACACACACACACCACCAGATCTACACACATTCACTAACCCCTGCTACACACACACCACCAGATCTACACACATTCACTAACCCCTGCTACACACACACACACACCATCCCCAGATCTACACACATTCACTAACCCCAGCTACACACACACACACCACCAGATCTACACACATTCACTAACCCCAGCTACACACACACACACACCACCAGATCTACACACATTCACTAACCCCTGCTACACACACACCATCCCCAGATCTACACACATTCACTAACCCCAGCTACACACACACACACCACCAGATCTACACACATTCACTAACCCCTGCTACACACACACAACATCCCCAGATCTACACACATTCACTAACCCCAGCTACACACACACACACCATTCCCAGATCTACACACATTCACTAACCCCAGCTACACACACACCATCCCCAGATCTACACACATTCACTATCCCCAAGCTCCGGCACTCAGGCTTTGAACGGGGACTCCGCCCCTGCTACACACACACACACACCACCAGATCTACACACATTCACTAACCCCAGCTACACACACACACACACCACCCCCAGATCTACACACATTCACTAGCCCCAGCTACACACACACACCATCCCCAGATCTACACACATTCACTAACCCCAGCTACACACACACACACCATCCCCAGATCTACACACATTCACTAACCCCTGCTACACACACACACACACACCATCCCCAGATCTACACACATTCACTAACTCCTGCTACACACACACACACACACCATCCCCAGATCTACACACATTCACTAACCCCAGCTACACACACACACACACACCATCCCCAGATCTACACACATTCACTATCCCCAGCTACACACACACACACCATCCCCAGATCTACACACATTCACTAACCCCAGCTACACACACACACACACCACCCACAGATCTACACACATTCACTAGCCCCAGCTACACACACACACACACCATCCCCAGATCTACACACATTCACTAACCCCAGCTACACACACACACACACCATCCCCAGATCTACACACATTCACTAACCCCTGCTACACACACACACCATCCCCAGATCTACACACATTCACTAACCCCAGCTACACACACACCATCCCCAGATCTACACACATTCACTAATCCCAGCTACACACACACACCATCCCCAGATCTACACACATTCACTAACCCCAGCTACACACACACACACCATCCCCAGATCTACACACATTCACTAGCCCCAGCTACACACACACAAACACCATCCCCAGATCTACACACATTCACTATCCCCAGCTACACACACACACACACCATCCCCAGATCTACACACATTCACTATCCCCAGCTACACACACACACACACACCATCCCCAGATCTACACACATTCACTAACCCCAGCTACACACACACACAATCCCCAGATCTACACACATTCACTATCCCCTGCTACACACACACACCATCCCCAGATCTACACACATTCACTATCCCCAGCTACACACACACACACACCATCCCCAGATCTACACACATTCACTAACCCCAGCTACACACACACACCATCCCCAGATCTACACACATTCACTATCCCCAGCTACACACACACACCATCCCCAGCGCAACACACACACACACCATCTTCCGGACCAGGCAATGTGCGTGGATTCCACGTGCCTGCAACATTTCACATTTGAATACAAATTAGTTTGTGTTAGTACGTTTTGAAGGGTTTGTCTGTTACCTTAATATTTACCAACAGGCAACTAGTTCCTATGCCAATTTAAAGCTGTTCTTTATAACATTTTGCATTTCAAGGCCACGGTTGGTACGGACCAATGCGTTTGGCTTTTGTTATTCAGGCTAACGGAGAAAAACGTGCACGGTGCATCTCCTTCGTGTCGCGGTGCAGTGATCAACGAGCGCTCCACTCTCCTCCACGGCGACACCATCACGCTCCACTCTCTACAGTGACACCCTCACGCTCCACTCTCTACAGCGACACCATCACGCTCCACTCTCCTCCATGGCGACACCATCACGCTCCACTCTCTACAGTGACACCATCACGCTCCACTCTCTACAGTGACACCCTCACGCTCCACTCTCTACAGCGACACCACCACGCTCCACTCTCTACAGCGACACCATCACGCTCCACTCTCTACAGCGACACCATCACGCTCCACTCTCTACAGCGACACCATCACGCTCCACTCTCTACAGTGACACCATCACGCTCCACTCTCTACAGCGACACCATCACGCTCCACTCTCTACAGTGACACCATCACGCTCCACTCTCTACAGCGACACCCTCACGCTCCACTCTCTACAGCGACACCATCACGCTCCACTCTCTACAGTGACACCATCACTCTCCACTCTCTACAGTGACACCATCACGCTCCACTCCCTACAGCGACACCATCACGCTCCACTCTCTACAGCGACACCATCACGCTCCACTCTCTACAGTGACACCATCACACTCCACTCTCTACAGTGACACCATCACGCTCCACTCTCTACAGTGACACCCTCACGCTCCACTCTCTACAGTGACACCATCACGCTCCACTCTCTACAGTGACACCATCACGCTCCACTCTCTACAGTGACACCCTCACGCTCCACTCTCTACAGCGACACCATCACGCTCCACTCTCCTCCACGGCGACACCATCACGCTCCACTCTCTACAGTGACACCCTCACGCTCCACTCTCTACAGTGACACCATCACGCTCCACTCTCTACAGCGACACCATCACGCTCCACTCTCTACAGTGACACCATCACGCTCCACTCTCTACAGCGACACCCTCACGCTCCACTCTCTACAGCGACACCATCACGCTCCACTCTCTACAGTGACACCATCACTCTCCACTCTCTACAGTGACACCATCACGCTCCACTCCCTACAGCGACACCATCACGCTCCACTCTCTACAGCGACACCATCACGCTCCACTCTCTACAGTGACACCATCACGCTCCACTCTCTACAGTGACACCATCACGCTCCACTCTCTACAGTGACACCCTCACGCTCCACTCTCTACAGTGACACCATCACGCTCCACTCTCTACAGTGACACCATCACGCTCCACTCTCTACAGTGACACCCTCACGCTCCACTCTCTACAGCGACACCATCACGCTCCACTCTCCTCCACGGCGACACCATCACGCTCCACTCTCTACAGTGACACCATCACGAGCCGAGCTCGCAGTGCCGGAGAGACCGCCGCGCGACATGCACAACTTCGTTTTTTCACGCAGCTACCCAGAATGCCGAGCAGGCCGCGTCCCGCACGTGCTTCTCTTGCCGCTAAACTGAATCGTAGTTTTGTGGACCGTGCCTGGGCCTGTGTCCAGGTCATCATTGACCAAAAGTCGGCGTGATGGACGTGAATGTAGTTTGTTTGTAATAGTTTACGTGGGGTTTAACTAGTTTTGTGTAACCACCGAACGCGTTCATTTTACGTAGCAGGCGCTTCCTGCGATTGACAGAATGACAGCAACGAAAGAACACGGTAGATCATTTAGAAATTCATCTTCACGCATGGGATTCGCATCCCAGATTTCTTCCGCTGTACACGTTAATTTACTTCTCTAACATCTTAAATGGATTTTGTTAGCTGTCAACGCGACGAATATAAATTCGGCATTCCGTTTTGGTAACACTTTTTTGCATCTTGTCTGTATTGTTCTGAAACAAGATGAGTAGCCTTTTATTTACAATAGCAATGTAGACACGTGAATGATGTCATGCCAAAATTGTAATTGTTTTACATTAAAAAGATAATCAGACGATTAAAAGGTCCAATTCATTTTCGATTGTGGTCAACATTCCACCACTTTGTACAGGAATGACGGCCGCATTTGCAATTGAACATCGAACCACTCTGTCTCTAAACTCTTTGGTTCTATTGGGTAAAGTCACGTAGGTAAAAAATAAAATAACAAAAATCACGACGTTTCGGCCACAACACAAGCGGCCTTCATCAGGTGAAGGGACGAGACTGCTTGTGTTGTGGCCGAAACGTCGTGATTTTTGTTATTTTATTTTTGTTACCTACGTGACTTTACCCAATAGAACCAAAGAGTGTGGGTCCTTGCAGTCACGAAAGCTTTAAATCTAGAACACTCCAGTGTCTCTACTCACTCCCGCAGACTGAGGGTGGCCCACAGCGGCCGGGGTGAAAGGGCGCAGTGCTACGGTGCCCCTGGGCACTGAGGAGTTGCTCCCGTGCAGTCTTGTCGTGGTGGTGGTGGTTCACGCTGTCAGGTGGGGGTGGGGGTGCCAGGGACATTTTTTTAATCATCAGAAAACTTCGGAGCAACAAAAAAAATCGCGTTGCTCAAATCGGTACAGACGGGTTGACAGAAGAGGCCGCAGTCGCACGTGAAATACGGCGACTGATAAATGATCGCGATGATTGCGATCACGATCTTTGCGTTGGCCGCTGCTGCTGTTTGATGATGATGACGACGATGGTGAGATAGAAATAAAGCGTCGGCTTGATTTAAACAAAGTTTACTCGCCACTTCTTTGTTCCGCCTTTGTTAGTGTAGGGGGTGAAGTGCTCCTGTTACTGCCGCCGCCTCGCTGATGGATTGAGCAGCAAGGCGATTTGTGCCTGAGAACATTTCACGAGGACATGCAGCGAGCACTGACCGCGATCATCCGCGGGGTTCGCTCGAGAATGCCGCTGACCCCATAACATTGATTAGCCCAGCGACCTTTTTTACGGGCCACGTCCTGCAGTTGAGAATCCGAAAATCTAAATTGGTCCAAAGTTTGCTGCTGAAAAAACATCGGTTCACAAAGCCCTTCGGCCATTGCACCTACAAGGCGTCTACTTGATTTACATTGTCAAATAGAGCCTTTAAATTTTGATTTAAAGCTTTCGTGACTGAAGGGATTCATATTCTTGGTCTTTTGGTAAAGTCTCGTAGAAGTTTCCCTTATACGTGACTTTACCGAAAGAACCAAGAATATAAATAGATCCTTGTTTATTATGTGATGAAAAGCTTTGAGTTGTGATTGGAGGGATCTCTGATCAATTCCTGGAGAAACGATGGAGGGCCTGGATTTCGTTTTTTTTTCTATCTGCGAGGGGCCACTGATTGACACAACAGACACTGCTTTAGAGTTGCTCCAGATCTGCCACCAAATGAATTGCTGTCTCTGCAACACGTGTTCATTTCACTGATTGACGTTGGAGAAACTGTCTCCTTTATCTCCCCTTTGCATACAGCAGAGTAAAACCTTGGATTGCGAGTAACTTGGTCTGCAAGACGAGCAAAAATTTTAAGTAAATAATTTGATAAACGAGCGAGGTCTTGCAATACGAGCAGTACGTACAGTACACGCTTTGTCTGCGGAGCGTCACGTGATCACAACTGATATACGAGTGCTTTGATATACGAGTATATGTATATTTTATTGATGGATTACAAACACGTTTCCGGAACGAATTATGCTCGCAATCCAAGGTTTTACTGCATGTATATTTTATTGGTGTAAATTTAGATGTCAACCAAGCACAGGGTGAGCAAGTGGGTTTAGGAAAGGTTTCTCTACAATCCACCACGTGCATACAAACAACCAATCAGATCCTGTAAAAAAACTAATACCAATACAATTATACCTGGCCGTTCTAAACTTATGAAAATGCAGTTGACTTGGCAGGAAACTGACAGCATATACGCTCTAAAGAAACCAAGCCCTGCATATATAATAAGTTTACAGAGATTGCGCGTAAAGAGTTAAATAGATGTTGGAATGCGAGCGTCAACCGAGAAGACCCGTAGCGTTATCCGTGGGTACAAAGCGGTCACCCCAGATTCCAGCCACGCCACGCTCGCACGGCCCCGGACCAAGCGCTCGGCCGGCGCGCCTCTCCGCGTGGGGGTTCCGTGGCATCCCCTCCGTGTTTCGCGGGCTGTAGTTGCTACCCGATTTGGTGTCGAGTTACCCCGACAGTCGGTATCCCGTGGACGGAACGGCACTCATTTAACACGCAAAGCGCTTTGCCACGAATTAGCCGCAGTAACCTCGCTGGTCTCGTCAAAGAGCAAAAAACCACCGTCACGCAAACTCCGGTGGTCATCCTCACATCAGCGGCTTCTGGCGGGCCCTTGCGGCCGTCTGGAACGCTCTGACTTCCGATAAGCCACCGGAATTATGCACTTTTAAAAATAATTGCCCAACATGCATTACTTTTACACCTGGCGCACATTATAACATTGCAAATACATCCATCATGTAAATACAATACCTAACAAACCTTTGCCTGTGCTCGCAGAAGGTATCCACTGGTCTTTTTAAACAATTCTAGTTAAAGATAAGCGGGGAATTTACAGGCAAGCGGTAGATGCGGCCCGATTTGGTGTCGAGGTACCCCAACAGTCGGTGTCCTGTGGACGGAACGGCACTCATTGACACACAAAAAGCGATTGCCACAGCGCCGCTGCCATGAGCCCATCTCTCATGAAACAAGAACCGGAAGAAAATAACAACTTCGCTACGTGGCCCGGAGTGATGGTGGAGTGTGAAGAGGAGATAACGGTGGAGCGTGAAGGTCAGGGTTCGACTCCAGGTGGCGACCTCCTGGTGGATGTAGTCGCCGTAAAGCAGGAGGATGAGAACTGAGACTGTCGCTTGTGATCGCCCGGTCAACTTCTGAAAAAGCGGTCATTTAGCTCGGTCGGCATTACCGGGAAAAATTAAAGATTTGTTCGTCTAGTAAACTGGAAAGGGAATTTGGCCACATTCTATGGATCCGTTTGGGCCGCCGTTTTTTTATGGGGGGTGGGGGGAAGTTATTGATCACGTAAATATATTCCCTTAATTTAGAGGCATCCATATAGTTAATTTGTTCTGAAAGGCGGCCTTAGAAAAGTAAACATTGAACAAAATAGTATCATTGCACGCGTCTCCATAACGAGCGTGTAATGACTCTTGATTTTAAGCTTTCGTGACTGCAGGAATCCATGCCGTCTGGTTCTTTCGGCAACGTCGTCGCACAGCAGGTAAGAACAAGACGCTTGCTCGTGTTGCGATGGAAACGTCACGTGATCTATTATTGTGTTTCTACCCACCGTGCGACTTCACCGTGAGAACCACGGCGTGGAGCTGGTGCTGAAAGCGCCAACAACGCCGGCGAACGTGTCGCTGTATTTTCAATACTGAGAGCAAGTAACGCAATTATTATTATTATTACTGTAACCAGTTCTAACGTGTAAAATGCACGCGTAGAATTGCGCCAGTGGGAATTGAAATGCGCGCAAATGTTACGCCGATACATTTTGCGTACTTGGGCAAAATGTAATTCAATGCAGACAATGCAAATGCGACATAGATTATTGCATTGTCAAAATTCCAGGGAGTTGGGGTTTGGTAAGGGTGAAACTCTGCAACATCGTTTTTACCGGTAATTTTCCCCACTGTAAAAACCTTTGGCGGTTGCACAATTAATTGTATAGATTTACACTTTGCAACAAATGGGGCACGTTTAAATTCAAGGAGCTACGTTCACACAATTAACTAGACCAACCTCATCCACATTGCTCCTCACAAAAGTGTCATATATACATGAACCAGAAGCCATATATACATGAACCAGAAGCCATATATACAAGAACATAGTACTGAACTGCCACCGTACATCGTCAGCGTTCTTACCAGACATACGTGAGCAATGTTTTTAATCAAGTGATATCTCCTTCCTACGACGATATATTAATATATTTTTTTAAAATAAATACACATCATGTACAAACATGCCAATGGCCTGTAACTTTGTTGGCGCCAACATGCTTTTTCTCGTTGCCCCACTAGCAGCGCGAGTAGCCCAAATGTTGTTGTGGGTGAGTCCAGCCACGGTGTTCACCACGGGCCAGCTTCGTGCAAGCGGCAAAACAGCGGCACGTTTCAGACGACGGGATTAGAGCGCTACCCAATTGAGTTTGGGGGGCTTCCTCCGATGTTGGAAAGTCAAGTTCAGGGGCCGTCCATAAATGACGTCACGCACCTATGGGGGGGGGGGGGGGGAGGGGGGTCAGACATTTGTGACGATGTGTGACGAGGTGGAGGGAGGAGGGGGGTTTGAGAAATGTGACGTCACGTAAAAATGCGCAACTTTAAATAAACGTAATTAAATAGAATTGTCACAGCTACTTTTGATTCATTATTCACTATTTGATTATTTAAATTGACTAAGGCCATCTTTTATTTCTTCCACGAAGGAGCATTTTGCTTCTCCATGGGAGAATGGGTGAGTGGGTCGTTGAGTGAGTGGGTGGTTGAGTGGGTGGGTGAGTGGATGGGTGAGTGGGTGAGTGGTTGAGTGAGTGGATGGGTGAGTGGGTGGTTTAGTGGATGGGTGAGTGAGTGGTTGAGTGGGTGGTTGAGTGAGTGGGTGGGTGAGTGGTTGAGTGGGTGGGTGAGTGAGTGAATGGGTGAGTGGGTGGGTGGTTGAGTGAGTGGGTGGTTGAGTGAGTGGGTGGTTGAGTGGGTGGGTGGATGAGTGGGTGGATGAGTGGGTGGGTGAGTGGGTGAGTGAGTAGTGGGTGGGTGGGGTAAGTGAGTGGGTGAGGTGAGTGGGTGGGTGAGTGAGTGGGTGAGTGAGTGGGTGGGTGAGTGAGTGAGTAGTGGGTGGGTGGGGTAAGTGGGTGTGTGAGGTGAGTGAGTGAGTGGGTGAGTAGTGGGTGGGTGAGGTGAGTGGGTAGGTGAGTGAGTGGGTGGGTGAGTGAGTGGGTGGTTGAGTGAGTGAGTTGCTTCTCTATGGGAGAATGTTGAAGCAAACAATCTCGAGTTGAAGCGTTCGTGACTACAGGAATCCACACTCTTTGGTTCTGTCGGTAAAGTCGTCTCGTTGGTAGGCAGACCATAAAATAATTAAATACGCACTACAATGACAATAGTTTAAAGTGATTTGCCGCGTGTTTTATTTTCAAAATGGAAATATGGTTTAGGGGGGGAGGGGCAGAGCTTTGTGACGTCATATTTGAAAGGGGGGTCTGACTTTTTGTGACGCCGTGTGACGAGGAGGAGGGGGGGGGGGTCAAAAATCGGCTAAATCGTGTGACGTCATTTATGGACGTGCCCCCCTTTATATCCCTCCGTACCGGTGTCATCGCTGCTCACGACTCTGTGTGGCGAGCAGATAACGTCGGGGCAAGAGGACGGTAACGTTGTTCAAACTACACGCCACGGGCCCGGCACCATGCGGTGTGACATGCCCCCATGTCACGACACAATTATTTAACGTTCTTACAATAACACGTCCGGCATTGTGTATGCATGTATTTACTTCAATTGTGATTCGCAGCCGACAAAAAATTTCCCCAAAAAGTTTTCCTTTTTTAATGAAATACTATTAATCAAAATAAGCAATAGGTCGATTAATTAACAAAAAAAATCTGTTTGTCAAGAAATGTCAACATGCAAATTCGTACAAATTCGTACTGAGGTTTTACATTTGCCAGAAATTGTTAAAAGCTCAGTACGTCAAGCTCACCATACTCACGTCTTCAGCATCATAATTGGTGACCTATGGTGCGTGGTAGTCCGTGACCTTTAGATTACAAACGCAAATATTCCTCACCTGGGTCCTTACAAAACTCGGTAGACACCTACCCGCGGAGATCATCGATAGAGCATCAGGTTTTTCAAAATCTTTATAAATATTCTCCACACGTAGACGGAAGAATGTGCATTTACACGTCAATATTCCCCACATGCGGGGGTTTGCGTTTTAGCAACTGCATAAAAAGTGTTGTGCTGCACTATGCTCCTGCGTCTATGCTCCCTGCCTTCACCAACATTCGCTGAACAGCGTTGAAGTAAAGTGAAATAAGCCCCCACGACCCTGAATGCCATGAGGAGACCCTCATCCATCACTAGATTGAAACAAGGGCGGAACAAGCGCATGCTGAGCCTGCCCACGTGCGTAATCCACGTTTCAGGTCTACGGACAAATAGATGACGATATTGTTTTAGGCTGGGAACTTCGCATACTGTATATTATATTTTCTAAGTGATTTTAAGTCCATTCCAATCAGGCCAAGCGATTCTAAAATGTTTTTTTTCACAGTAGCCAAACCCCGGTGTAGTTAATAAGAGTTAAAGCGAACTCCATGGACAATTGGCATTCAGTGGACCATGTAAGCCCCACCTGATGTGTGCACTCTGGACAACGTGGATCGATACTCTTTGGTTCTATTGGTAAAGTCACGTAGGTAAAAAATAAAATAACAAAAATCACGACGTTTCGGCCACAACACAAGCGGCCTTCATCAGGTGAAGGGACGAGACTGTCTGGAGGACAGCGCTGGAGTGAAAAAAGCCACGCTCAGATCACGACCTTTAAGCTGTGTGAGAAGAAACAAAGTGCCTTGACAAAAGAATTAGCATAGAATTTAGCATTGAAATGGCTCATTGAAATAGCTAAGTTAAAGCATACACATCCGCAGAGGCACCCCTTGACAAAGGAATTAGCATAGAATTTAGCATTGAAATAGCTGAGTGATTAGCTTGTAATTGGTCACAGAAATAGCTATGTTAAAGTCAGAGCATATACATTCACCGAGGCACCTAGTACAAATCAAACAGGAGAATTTAGCGAAACACAACCACGCTCAGACCGCGGACCTTTAAACTGTGTGCGAGCAAACAAGGTGTCCTGACAAAGAAATTAGCATAAAAATTAGCATTTGATTGGCCGATTTTAGAAAAGAGGTGGTGTACGTGCCGGTGGACTTGCCGTTTGGCGCGGGGGGGGGGGGGGAGTTTACCTATTGATGGTGTGAAAAGGGAATTTATAAGAGCTGCGAAAGTTTGGGGTACCACTACTTGAAAAATATACTGTACCATTGAAATTAGTTTAATGTGGGTGGACGTAACGTGGATCGACTTAGCGTACACTGCGTGCAAGCTTTCCATTTCCCCCTCCCTCCACGATAGACTTTGCATCTTGTGTTGCCAGAAAAGAAGTGGAAAACCTCTTCTCATACCTAATACTAAACTTTACAACGAAATGAAACTGAAGTGAAGGCTCTTGAATGTTTTTTTTCTTGAACTACTTAGGACCAACTTGGTGTTGTTGTCTCTGTTTCCGCATCAATGTGGAAGATTGAGTTGAGCAGACTGTTTTGTCTAATCCATGCAACGTTCAACCAACATTTTGCAAGTCACAACACAACTATGTCGGCTTCTTCCTTCACACTGGTCAGCATTCAAATTCCTTCCCATCATCACTTTTCCCCAAGCACTCAGGGAGTGTTTTATCAAATGCCTTGGGACATTTGTCCAATTTTTTTTTTACTTAGTTTCGTTGCTTATGAGAAACAAAACCATTACACAGAGACTACCATTGCAATACACAGAGGGTTGATACTCAAACATCTGTATAGATAGTAGGTCTCCCAACCTACTTAATGTACTTCCATTAACTCGGTGTCTCCATAGCCCAACAAACGGGGTGTTTGACATGCAGGGCGATGTCTAATCTACTAGCCCTGCATTATTAAGAGTGTCCTTAATATACGATTAATATTCACGTTCTTGGTTCTTTGGGTAAAGTCACGTAGAAGGGAAACAATAAAATGAAAATTTTCCCGCTGTGGTTTTTCACGCTTGATGATGATTGCTTGTGGTTGCAGTCGAAACGTCGTGAGAATTTTGTTGTTTTATATTTTTTTATTGTTTCCCTTCTACGTGGTGACTTTACCGAAAGAACCAACAATATGAATCCCTGCAGTTACGAAAGCTTTAAATAAAAAAATATATTAATATTCATTATTACCAAGCAAACTACATTCGTGTTTTTTTTCTTAAATGCATTCCGTTTTAACTTGTAACAAATATTTTTTTTTTATGTATTGACAAATTATAGGTTTGCATTCCACTGTGTGGTGCAATTATTAAACATTCTAACAATAACATACCCAGCATTGTGTATACATATATTTAAAATGTGATTCACAGCAAAAAAAAAATAGTATGCTTTTTAATGAAATACTATTAACCCAAATAAGCAATAGGTCGATTAATTTAAAAAAAAAATCTGTTTGTAAAGAAATGTCAACATGCTAAATAAGTAAATGAAATAAGCATAGGAGTAAATGCTTATCTTAACATACTTATTACACACGTTCATTTGAAATGTTATGCAGGAGATAAAATCACCAAAGTTGACCAACACAGCAGAGCAATCCGTTCAGACTGGTAGTGAGTGGCAAGTCTACACAACGATGTTTTTTTTATGGTAAATCGTCCAAAGAAATGTAACTGAAACCAACACACCAGCATAACACAATGCCCCCAAATCATTTTTCTTGACGATTGGCGATTCCCTGGGCATGCAGCCAGTGGTCTGGGCTGAGTTCATTTAATAGTTAGTTCATTTATTAGGTATAGCCCTGTGAGCCATTCGGCTCTTGAATCGGGTGCAACCGCAACAAACAAAATACATGAACAAGAAAACATCTTAAAGTGATTATGTGACTGTGCAAACAGAAAATACAGGGAAAAAATATCAAAATATTCCTGAAATAGCACCGTACACCAACGCTGTGCGCAAAAAATCCCAGTGGGATGCAAGTCAAATAACAACAACAACAACCACAAGACAACTAAGATTAAAGCCATCAGTCTAACTCCGTACTACAATAAACAAAAACATGGCCAAAACAAAAAAAAACTTTTCGAAATCACCAAAATAAAATCCAAAAATCCAATGTAACAGTGATCATAGGGACTGTGACCGAATTTTTAACAATAAACTACGTAAATAAATTATAGCACCAAAATCTAGAGCCATATTTTAGGCCACTGAATAGCAGTGGCAGCTAGGGTTTGATTACAGCACCGAGGCTCACCTGTGGTGCAACTTCGCCCTGCTAGGTGCGTGGCAGGACCAAGTCTGGATCGTGACTCTGGCTCGACTCGTTATTTAGCCGTGGCTTGGGGCGAGGAAGGAGATGGTATAGTTATCTCTTGAACGGGGGTCACACCCCTCAAAACTGTACCACCAACAGCCTCATCCCACGCGCACGTGCAGCCACGGGCCACCAATCGCTTCTGCGAACCATTTACTAAAAACCACATGGGATAAAAACCACGTGCTTCATACAGTACACAAGGCAGTGACATATTACCGTGTTAGAGTACTCGAAGGCACCAAATTCGTTATGCGCCGTTTCTACATGATCCAGAAGCCATATATACATGAACCAGAAGCCATATATACATGAACCAGAAGCCATATATACATGAACCAGAAGCCATATATACATGAACCAGAAGCCATATATACATGAACCAGAAGCCAAATATACATGAACCAGAAGCCATATATACATGAACCAGAAGCCTTATATACATGAACCAGAAGCCATAAATACATGAACCAGAAGCCATATATACGTGATCCAGAAGCCATATATACATGAACCAGAAGCCATATAAACATGAACCAGAAGCCATCTAGACATGAACCAGAAGCCATATATACATGAACCAGAAGCCATATATACATGAACCAGAAGCCATATAGACATGAACCAGAAGCCATATAGACATGAACCAGAAGCCATATAAACATGAACCAGAAGCCATATACACATGAACCAGAAGCCATATATACATGAACCAGAAGCCATATATACATGAACCAGAAGCCATATAGACATGAACCAGAAGCCATATAGACATGAACCAGAAGCCATATAGACATGAACCAGAAGCCATATATACATGAACCAGAAGCCATATATACATGAACCAGAAGCCATATATACATGAACCAGAAGCCATATATACATGAACCAGAAGCCATATATATACATGAACCAGAAGCCATATATATACATGAACCAGAAGCCATATATACATGAACCAGAAGCCATATATACATGATCCAGAAGCCATATATACATGAACCAGAAGCCATATATACATGAACCAGAAGCCATATATACATGAACCAGAAGCCATATATACATGAACCAGAAGCCATATATACATGAACCAGAAGCCATATATACAAGAACATAGTACTGAACTGCCACCGTACATCGTCAGCGTTCTTACCAGACATACGTGAGCAATGTTTTTAATCAAGTGATATCTCCTTCCTACGACGATATATTAATATTTTTTTAAAAAATAAATACACATCATGTACAAACATGCCAATGGCCTGTAACTTTGTTGGCGCCAACATGCTTTTTCTCGTTGCCCCACTAGCAGCGCGAGTAGCCCAAATGTTGTTGTGGGTGAGTCCAGCCACGGTGTTCACCACGGGCCAGCTTCGTGCAAGCGGCAAAACAGCGGCACGTTTCAGACGACGGGATTAGAGCGCTACCCAATTGAGTTTGGGGGGCTTCCTCCGATGTTGGAAAGTCAAGTTCAGGGGCCGTCCATAAATGACGTCACGCACCTATGGGGGGGGGGGGAGGGGGGTCAGACATTTGTGACGATGTGTGACGAGGTGGCGGGAGGAGGGGGGTTTGAGAAATGTGACGTCACGTAAAAATGCGCAACTTTAAATAAACGTAATTAAATATAATTGTCACAGGGGCGGTGCCGAGGGGTGCCGGGGGGTAGGTCCAGGGGCGGTGCCGAGGGGTGCCGAGGGGTGGGTCCAGGGGCGGTGCCGAGGGGTGCCGAGGGGTGGGTCCAGGGGCGGTGCCGAGGGGTGCCGAGGGGTGGGTCCAGGGGCGGTGTCGAGGGGTGCCGAGGGGTGGGTCCAGGGGTGGTGCCGAGGGGTGCCGAGGGGTGGATCCAGGGGCGGTGCCGAGAGGTGCCGAGGGGTGGGTCCAGGGGCGGTGCCGAGGGGTGCCGAGGGGTGGGTCCAGGGGCGGTGCCGAGGGGTGCCGAGGGGTGGGTCCAGGGGCGGTGCCGAGGGGTGCCAAGGGCTGGGTCCAGGGGCGGTGCCGATAGGTGCCGAGGGGTGCCGAGGGGTGGGTCCAGGGGCACTGCCGAGGGGTGCCGAGGGGTGGGTCCAGGGGCGGTGCCGAGGGGTGCCGAGGAGTGGGTCCAGGGACGGTGCCGAGGGGTGCCGAGGGGTGGGTCCAGGGGCAGTGCCGAGGGGTGCCAAGGGGTGGGTCCAGGGGCGGTGCCGAGGGGTGCCGAGGGGTGGGTCCAGGGGCGGTGTCGAGGGGTGCCGAGGGGTGGGTCCAGGGGCGGTGCCGAGGGGTGGGTCCAGGGGCGGTGCCGAGGGGTGCCGAGGGGTGGGTCCAGGGGCGGTGCCGAGGGGTGCCGAGGGGTGGGTCCAGGGGCGGTGCCGAGGGGTGCCGAGGAGTGGGTCCAGGGACGGTGCCGAGGGGTGCCGAGGGGTGGGTCCAGGGGCAGTGCCGAGGGGTGGGTCCAGGGGCGGTGCCGAGGGGTGCCGAGGGGTGGGTCCAGGGGCGGTGTCGAGGGGTGCCGAGGGGTGGGTCCAGGGGCGGTGCCGAGGGGTGGGTCCAGGGGCGGTGCCGAGGGGTGCCGAGGGGCGGGTCCAGCGGCGGTGCCGAGGGGTGCCGAGCGGTGCCGAGGGGCGGGTCCAGGGGCGGTGCCGACGGGTGCCGAGGGGCCGGTCCAGGGGCGGTGCCGAGGGGTGCCGAGGGGCGGGTCCAGGGGCGGTGCCGAGGGGTGCCGAGGGGCGGGTCCAGGGGCGATGCCGAGGGGTGCCGAGGGGCAGGTCCAGGGCCGGTGCCGAGGGGTGCCGAGGGGCGGGTCCAGGGGCGGTGCCGAGGGGTGCCGAGGGGCGGGTCCAAGGGCGGTTCCGAGGGGTGCCGAGGGGCGGGTCCAGCGGCGGTGTCGAGGGGTGCCGAGGGGGAGGTCCAGGGGCGGTGCCGAGGGGTGCCGAGGGGCGGGTCCAGGGGCGGTGCCGAAGGGTGCCGAGGGGCGGGTCCAGGGGCGGTGCCGAGGGGTGCCGAGGGGCGGGTCCAGCGGCGGTGCCGAGGGGTGCCGAGCGGTGCCGAGGGGCGGGTCCAGGGGCGGTGCCGAGGGGTGCCGAGGGGCGGGTCCAGGGGCGGTGCCGAGGGGTGCCGAGGGGCGGGTCCAGGGACGGTGCCGAGGGGTGGGTCCAGGGGCGGTGTCGTGGAGTGGGTCCAGAGGCGCTGCCGAGGGGTGCCGAGGGATGGGTCCAGGGGCGGTGCCAAGGGGTGCCGAGGGGTGGCTCCAGGGGCGGTGCCGAGGGGTGGGTCCAGGGGTGGTGCCGAGGGGTGGGTCCAGGGGCGGTTCCGAGGGGTGCTGAGGGGTGGGTCCAGGGGTGGGTCCAGGGGCGGTGCCGAGGGGTGCCAAGGGGTGGGTCCAGGGGCGGTGCCGAGGGGTGCCGAGGGGTGGGTCCAGGGGCGGTGCCGAGGGGTGCCGAGGGGCGGGTCCAGGGGCGGTGCCGAGGGGTGCCGAGGGGCGGGTCCAGGGACGGTGCCGAGGGGTGGGTCCAGGGGCGGTGTCGTGGAGTGGGTCCAGAGGCGCTGCCGAGGGGTGCCGAGGGATGGGTCCAGGGGCGGTGCCAAGGGGTGCCGAGGGGTGGCTCCAGGGGCGGTGCCGAGGGGTGGGTCCAGGGGTGGTGCCGAGGGGTGGGTCCAGGGGCGGTTCCGAGGGGTGCTGAGGGGTGGGTCCAGGGGTGGGTCCAGGGGCGGTGCCGAGGGGTGCCAAGGGGTGGGTCCAGGGGCGGTGCCGAGGGGTGCCGAGGGGTGGGTCCAGGGGCGGTGCCGAGGGGTGCCAAGGGGTGGGTCCAGGAGCAGTGCATAGGGGTGCCGAGGGGTGGGTCCAGGGGCGGTGCCGAGGGGTGCCGAGGGGTGGGTCCAGGGGCGGTGCCGAGGGGTGGGTCCAGGGGCGGTGCCGAGGGGTTCCAAGGAGTGGGTCCAGGGGCGGTGCCGAGGGGTTCCGAGGGGTGGGTCCAGGGGCGGTGCCGAGGGGTTCCGAAGGGTGGGTCCAGGGGCGGTGCCGAGGGGTGCCGAGGGGTGGGTCCAGGGGCGGTGCCGAGGGGTGCCGGGGGGTAGGTCCAGGGGCGGTGCCGAGGGGTGCCGAGGGGTGGGTCCAGGGGCGGTGCCGAGGGGTGCCGAGGGGTGGGTCCAGGGGCGGTGCCGAGGGGTGCCGAGGGGTGGGTCCAGGGGCGGTGCCGAGGGGTGCCGAGGGGCGGGTCCAGGGCGGGTCCAGAGGTGGGTCCAGGGGCGGTGCCGAGGGGTGCCAAGGGGTGGGTCCAGGAGCAGTGCATAGGGGTGCCGAGGGGTGGGTCCAGGGGCGGTGCCGAGGGGTGCCGAGGGGTGGGTCCAGGGGCGGTGCCGAGGGGTGGGTCCAGGGGCGGTGCCGAGGGGTTCCAAGGGGTGGGTCCAGGGGCGGTGCCGAGGGGTTCCGAGGGGTGGGTCCAGGGGCGGTGCCGAGGGGTTCCGAAGGGTGGGTCCAGGGGCGGTGCCGAGGGGTGCCGAGGGGTGGGTCCAGGGGCGGTGCCGAGGGGTGCCGGGGGGTAGGTCCAGGGGCGGTGCCGAGGGGTGCCGAGGGGTGGGTCCAGGGGCGGTGCCGAGGGGTTCCGAGGGGTGGGTCCAGGGGCGGTGCCGAGGGGTGCCGAGGGGCGGGTCCAGGGGCGGTGCCGAGGGGTGCCGAGGGGCGGGTCCAGGGGCCGTGCCGAGGGATGCCGAGGGGCGGGTCCAGGGGCGGTGCCGAGGGGTGCCGAGGGGTGCCGAGGTAGTTAACATCTTTCAGAGACATGATCTAACCCACGACCTCCTGTATACCAGGCGAGGTAGTTAACATCTCTCAGAGACATGATCTAACCCACGAGGGTCCTCCTCTACCGGAGCAGATAGTTTTTCCCGTATTTGCTCAACTAAATGTTGGTCACCTAATATACAAACCTATAGCCCATATTTTCAACCTGTCCATCAAATAAGCATCAGTTCCTCTAGAATGGAAAGATTCCTATGTCCGTCCACTTTACAAAGGGGGCCCTAAAGATGATCCCAATAACTACCGACCTATCTCAATTTTGTCCCCATTGATGAAAATTTTTGAAAAATTATTGAACTACCAAATTATCAGTTTCCTGTCCACCAACAATCTACTACATCTAAAACAATCCATGTTCCTAAAAAAAATACAGCACCACATCTGCTGCATTAGACTCTTTGAATAAAATTCACAACAGCCTTGATAATAAGCAGTACTGTGCCTGTCTTTTTCTTGACCTGTCCAAAGCTTTTGATACAGTAGACCACAACACCCTGCTTAGTAAACTAAGTTGCCTCGGTTTTTCCGAGAACACAGTACAATGGTTAAAAAATTACCTCTTTTCTCGCACACAAACTGTATTCACAGATGGTTGGAGGTCAAACAGTGTTAAGATAACAAAAGGGGTTTCACAGGGTTCCATCCTCGGCCCCCTCTTGTTCTCTCTTTATGTCAATGTCTTGGGCACTGACCTGGATCATTCCAGGGTAAATCTTTTTGCAGATCACACGATACTGATTATTGCTGGCCGCTCTCCAGATGACGTGATTGCTAAGTTCCAGGGTGATTTCAACAAACTACAACATCAGCTAGTTTCTCTTAAACTAGTCTTGAATACCTCCAAAACCAAGGTGCTATGCTTTTCACCGGAACTAAAGCAGGAAGTTATTTTTCCCCAATTACATTCCTTGAATAATTATCCAATAGAGCAAGTTAAGATCTATAAGTATCTTGGGGTCATCCTGGATTCAAAACTTAATTTTGAAGATCACATTGATTATATTGGTAAAAAGACAAAAAATGTTTTTCTGTATTGACACAAGCATTGCTTCCCCCCAATGTTCCGTTTGGAATTGATAAAAGCTACCATACTGCCTCTACTTGACTACTGTGACATCGTGTATAAATCAGCCCCAAGTACTGTACTGAAGAAGCTTGATTCCATCTATCACTCGGCCTTAAGATTTGCATTGAACTGCCCATATAGGACTCACCACTATGATCTCTACATTGGGTCAAACTTAACATATCTTAATGTTCGACGGCTTGTGCACCAGATCTTATTTATTCACGATGTACTTACAAAACATTCCGCAGACTACCTACTGGATCTCCTCTCTGTTTCAAAGAACAAATTTGACCTCAGGTCTTCGCTCATTTACCAGCTTCACATTCCCTATTGCCGTACAAAAACTGGATGAAGGGCCTTTGCTATTGATGCCCCCAGGGTCTGGAATGCTATTGCCAATAAACTGCAACTTGAATCACTACCTATGAGATCTTCACTCAAAACTGCTCTAGAGGAGTTGTACAACCCTAACTGCCACTGCTATTCAGTGGCCTAAAATATGGCTCTAGATTTTGGTGTTATAATTTATTTATGTAGTTTATTGTTAAAAATTCGGTCACAGTCTCTATGATCACTGTTACATATGATCACTGTTACATTGGATTTATGGCTTTTATTTTGGTGATTTCGAAAAGTTTTTTTGTTTGTTTTGGCCATGTTAATGTTTATTGTAGTACGGAGTTAGACTGATGGCCTTAATCTTAGTTGTCTTGTGGTTGTTGTTGTTATTTGGCTTGCATCCCACTGGGATTTTTGCACACAGCGTTGGTGTACGGTGCTATTTCAGGAATATTTTGATATTTTTTTCCTGTATTTTCTGTTTGTACAGTCACACAAAGTCACTTTAAGATGTTTTCTTGTTCATGTTTTTTGTTTGTTGCGGTTGCACCCAATTCAAGAGCCGAATGGCTCACAGGGCTATACCAAATAAATGAACTATGAACTATGAGTGTTGAGTCTATGGTGCAGTGTTGAGTCTATGGGCAGTGTTGAGTCTATGGGCAGTGTTGAGTCTATGGGCAGTGTTGAGTCTATGGTGCAGCGTTGAGGCTATGGGCAGTGTTGAGTCTATGGGCAGTGCTTATCAGTTCTACGGAATTTTAGCCTCGCTGTCACGTGGTCGCCTATCCGCGCTACGTTTTATAAACGCGCCCTGCTAAAGCCACACGTGGTCGCGACAGCGGACAAGTCACCCGCCCGTGTTAGCGGCACGAAACGTCGGACCTCCTTCACCACCACACGAGGGAATAGTTTCGTGTGTAACCTCGCCACGACGTGGTAAAGAGCTGAAGACCCCCCCCCCACCCCCACAGACATCTACGGAGCGTTGTGCCGGTAAGTGAGGCCTGGTCCTGGTGAGTGTCTCCGGCCTGGGCTAGATGGCCCGGCCTGCCGGGGCTGGGCTGGGCTGGGCTGGTACCACCCCCCCCTCCCTCCCACCATTCCCCTGTCGTCTTTGTGGAATAGCTGAGGGGGTCTAAACTGTGTTTGTTAATCCGCCCGTGGATTTTTAACATTCGTGTAAATATCTCAATAGAGATCATTTACATTTTGATTTCAAGCTTTCGTGGCTGGTCTGCGTGTACAGCTTCCTAGGGGACACTGGGAGACAGCGGAGAGAGATTAAACGGACAGTGGTCAGTATTGTAAACACAGGCAAAGCGATGATTGCATCGATGTTCAAAATACCTTTTGGTAAACGTTAGAATTTTCTTTGTTATGGTTTCCCGATTCAAGAGCCGAATGGCTCACAGGGCTATACCAAATAAATAAACTATGAAACTATGAAAACCTAATTCCTACCCCAAACCTAGCTCAGTCGATTCACCACGAAGCAATTTAATTGATTGCTGCGACGATCATTGATTCATGCCAGCCATCCTGTCGTTCATTGGCTTCCTCATCAATAATGGATAGTTATTACCAGGACCATAGTTCTAATAAATGTCATATCTTGATACCTCTGCAAATGTCAAGGACTCAATTAGCTAGGTTGACCGTTACATACATGTTATGTATATCGTTTATTGTTACATTTGAATCGCAGTTACTTTGATTGCTGTTGTTAGATTGTATTTTACATCTTTATTTTGGTGATTTTGAAAACATGGTTAAGCCATGTTTCTTGCGGAAGTGCGGAGTTGGGCCTGATAACTTGAATCTAAATTGTCTTATGGTTGTTATTGTTTGACTTGCATCACACTGGGAATTTTACACACAGCGTTGTAATACGGTGGGGTTTTTTTCTGTAAGATTTGCGGGTTTATCCAGGTTGCTTCTGTTGCACGTCGTCACTTTAAGATGTTTCTCTGTTCATATTTTGTGCGCGTGTAAAGTATTTGTATCTGCCACGGTTGGTTGGGCGGGGGGGGGCAGTGCAGTTGTGCAACCTCGTGTGGTTCATAAACATGTCACAAAGGTTTTTGGGGTCAGAGCGCATTAAGTATAAATGTTGTGTCATAACCCTCCACCAGCCGACACAGCCAGTAAGGTTTGTCACGTAAACAACGCGCCAAGTAGTTACGAGTATAGTAGTGTAGCGTATAGTGTAATGTATAGTGTATAGTAGTGTATATAGTAGTGTAGTGTATAGTAGTGTATAGTATAGTGTATAGTGTGTAGTGTAGTGTATAGTGTAGTGTATAGTAGTGTATAGTGTAGTGTATAGTAGTGTAGCGTATAGTAGTGTAGAGTATAGTGTAGTGTATAGTGTAATGTATAGTGTATAGTAGTGTATATAGTAGTGTAGTGTATAGTAGTGTATAGTGTAGTGTATAGTGTGTAGTGTATAGTATTGTAGTGTATAGTGGCGTGTATAGTAGTGTAGAGTATAGTGTAGTGTATAGTAGTGTAGTGTATAGTAGTGTAGTATATAGTGTAGTGTATAGTAGTGTAGAGTATAGTGTAGTGGATAGTAGTCTAGTGTATAGTGGTGTGTATAGTAGTGTAGAGTATAGTAGTGTAGTGTATAGTGTAGTGTATAGTGGCATGTATAGTAGTGTAGAGTGTAGTGTAGTGTATAGTAGTGTAGTGTATAGTGTAGTGGATAGTAGTGTAGTGTATAGTGGTGTGTATAGTAGTGTATAGTGTATAGTAGTGTAGTGGATAGTAGTGTAGTGTATAGTGTAGTGTATAGTAGTGTAGTATATAGTAGTGTAGTGTATAGTAGTGTAGTGTATAGTGTGTAGTGTAGTGTATAGTGTAGTGTATAGTAGTGTAGTAAATAGTAGTGTAGTGTATAGTAGTGTAGTGTATAGTGTGTAGTGTATAGTGTAGTGTATAGTAGTGTAGTAAATAGTAGTGTAGTGTATAGTAGTGTAGTGTATAGTGTGTAGTGTAGTGTATAGTGTAGTGTATAGTAGTGTAGTGTATAGTGTAGTGTATAGTGTAGTGTATAGTAGTGTAGTAAATAGTAGTGTAGTGTATAGTAGTGTAGTGTATAGTGTGTAGTGTAGTGTATAGTGTAGTGTATAGTAGTGTAGTGTATAGTGTAGTGTATAGTGTAGTGTATAGTAGTGTAGTGTATAGTAATGTATAGTGTGTAGTGTAGTGTATAGTGTGTAGTGTATAGTGTAGTGTAGTAGTGTATAGTATAGTAGTGTAGTGTATAGTGTAGTGTATAGTAGTGTAGTATATAGTAGTGTAGTGTATAGTAGTGTAGTGTATAGTGTAGTGCATAGTGTAGTGTATAGTGTAGTGTATAGTAGTGTATAGTGTAGTGTATAGTAGTGTAGTGTATATTGTGTAGTAGTGTAGTGTATAGTGTAGTGTAGAGTAGTGTAGTGTATAGTAGTGTAGTATATAGTAGTGTAGTGTATAGTGTAGTGTATAGTGTATAATGTAGTGTGTAGTGTATAGTGTAGTGTATAGTGTAGTGTATAGTGTATAGTCGTGTAGTGTATAGTGTGTAGTGTATAGTGTATCGTACTGTACAGTTGTCCCTCACTATAACGCGGTTCACCTTTCACGGCCTCGCTGTTTCGCGGATTTTTTAGTGTAATTTTGCATGCTTTCTTTTCCTGCATACAGTATGAACGCGCATTGTGTTCGGCGTCCTGATTGGCTAAGGGAGAACCGCACATGTGTTCTGCGTCCTGATTAGCTAAGGGAGTACAGAATGCGTTCGGCTAGCCAGATTTACAAAAATGTTTGGGCTTGAAAACAGGTTTTGATCTTTGGTTTCATTTACTAATATTGTACTTATTTTTTTAAATCTGCAAAAGTTTGAACTTTGAGAGTGTTTAAATAAGAGAGAAATGTGAGAAAATGTTAATGCCTGTCTGAGAAAAGGGGTACCTCTGCGGATGTGTATACTTTAACTTAGCTATTTCAATGAGCCATTTCAATGCTAAATTATATGCTAATTCCTTTGTCAAGGCACGTGGTCTTTTTCTTCTCACATAGCTTAAAGGTCGTGATCTAAGCGTGGCTTCTTCCACTCCAGCGCTGTCCTTCAGACAGTCTCGTCCCTTCACCTGATGAAGGCTGCTTGTGTTGTGGCCGAAACGTCGTGATTTTTTGTTATTTTATTTTCACCTACGTGACTTTACCCAATAGAACCAAAGAGTATGAATCCTAGCAGTCACGAAAGCTTTAAATCTAGAGCTTGAGACAGGTTCAACCTGCAGAGTAAGAGCGAGCGGCCAGTCTTTGTGGACCTGTGGGTTGGGGAGATCTCTGACCAGGAGCGAGAGCCAATACGCCCCCAAGCATTCACTATGTTATCATGATAATTGCTTTTACACGGTGCTTGATAAATCGCCTCAGCAACTCGGAGTTTTGTATCTCGTCTGAGACGCTCGAAGAGCATCCCCAAGTAGCAGCTGCCCCTGTGTGGCACAAGGTGGTGGCCCTGCATGAAATAAAATAAAGATTCATCTGTTTGTGCGAAGTGGCAAAAACTCTCGAACGCTGACACTCCGACATCATTAAATTTCTTCTTTGGTTCTTTCGGTAAAGTCACCGCGTAGAATGATAATAAATTAATAAATTAATAAAATAACGCAATAAAATTCTCACGACGTTTCGGCCACAACACAAGTGGCCCTCTTCAGGTCGGACGACAGGTCTGTTCCTTTCACCTGAAGAGGGCCACTTGTGTTGTGGCCGAAACGTCGTGAGAATTTTATTGTTATTTTTTTATTATTTTATTCTCATTCTACGTGGTGACTTTACCGAAAGAACCAAAGAAGATGAATCCTTGCAGTCACGAAAGCTTTAAATCGTCATGAAATTTGCACAGCTTACGCCGTCTGGAATTTCTAAGGGAACGCGACAATTTTCAGCTCGCCACGTCATTCCCCTTCCGAGTTGCCTGGTTAAGGTTCAATTTCCTTGAGTGAAAGACATAATTGATTTGTTTCGGATGTTTTTCCTTCTTGCAGGCATCAATGTTTTTTCAGGGTTTTCCACTGAAATAAAAGGGAATATTAAATTAATCCAAGACGATAATCCAAGTCCCCGGCGAAGCCGGGTAGTAAAGCTCGTTCATAATAAAGGCTGTCACAAGTCCTACCTGCCTCATGTGGATTTACAATTCCATTTACGTACGAATAAGGTGCGCAGAGGTTGATCAAATACAACTGTAAAAGCGAGGTATTGTTGTATAAGCTGAGCAGGATTAACTTCGTATTGTCTTACTCGGGGCCAAGAGGTTGATCAAATACAAATGTAAAAGCGAGGTGTTGTTGTATAGCTGAGCGGTATTAACTGTGTATAGTCTTACTCGGGGTCAAGAGGTTGATCAAATGCAACTGTAAAAGCGAGGCTATTGTTGTTTAAGCTGAGCGGGATTAACTGTGTATAGTCTTACTCGGGGTCAAGAGGTTGATCAAATGCAACTGTAAAAGCGAGGTGTTGTTGTTTAAGCTGAGCAAGATTAACTGTGTATAGTCTTACTCGGGGTCAAGAGGTTGATCAAATACAACTGTAAAATCGAGGTGTTGTTATACAAGCTGAGCGGTATTAACTGCGTATAGTCTTACTCGGGGTCAAGAGGTTGATCAAACACAACTGTAAAAGCGAGGCTATTGTTGTATAAGCTGAGCGGTATTAACTGTGTATAGCCTTCCTCGGGGTCAAGAGGTTGAACATTCAAATGAAAGTCGAAGGTCGACTTAGGCCATAATCCGTCAGAGGCGATAACAAAAAAACCGAGCACCACAAAGGCCCTTCTCTCTTAAAACACACATCCCGAGTAGGCGTGTGTATTAATATATAACGCGAGACTACGGTCGTGCACACATCAAACTCTCCCGTACCGCAGCCTGAGCTGCCAATGCGTCCAGTCGCCGCTGTCCACATCTTCAGTTGCATTGTCGTCGTAAGACGCTGTTTGTAATCGTGGTCGTCTTTCGCGTCGCAGCAATGAGGGATCTTCACGACGAGCTCGCAGCTGCCGATCTGGGAAGGGTGGCGGCAATGCTTGGGTGAGCAGCAGCAGAAGAAGAAGAGACGCTTTGAAATGGGTTCCATTGGCAAAGAAGTCAGCGGCTCTCGTCTGGTACGGCCACCGAGGGAGGAGGAAGTGGGGCAAGCCCCCCCAAGTTTCGGGTTTGCTCCGACAAGCCCACAGCTGCGAGCCACAGCGGTCTCCACCGCTGGCAGCAAACTCTGAGTCTGAACCGACGACGTTCCACAAATACGCAGCCCCCTACGCGCCAACACCGCCGTCGCATCGAACAAACATCCACTGAATTAATCTTTGTTTTTTTCGGTAAAGTTACGTAGAAATAAGAAAAAATATAATTACATAATATACGACTTTTCGATTGCAACACAAGCAATCATCATTAGGTAGAGGACACACATAACCGCAGATATATACAGCCCTTAAGGAGAAGGAATTAACACAGATATACCAGGGGATATAGAGAGACGGAGCATCACACTAAATCAAACAGGGTTTAGCAAAATTTGGAAACTTTGTAAAGCAACACAGACGGTCAGTTAAAACACAACGCATGGTCTAGTTGAATACGCTATTTCAAAGATTGTTAAACTGTAAGTTGAGTGTGAAATTTACGAGTGATAGAATACATACCATAGAGAGACCTATGGGGGGAGACACGCACACAGTTAAGAGGTGAAGCAGCTCTGTACCGAGCCCTTAAATAGCCAGAGATGGAGGGACTGGGTTTCAGAGACAATGGGACACAAATTAGCATGTACCGAGGCGCAAACCGTTTAGCTATTGCGAATCGTGTGTTGTGTTTCACATCGATATTCTCGGTTCTTTCGGTAAAGTCACGTAGACGTAGACGGCAAATGAGGAATATTTTAATTCCTGCAGCCGCGAAAGTTTTCGGTGAAAATTTCGTCTTTCAATAACGCGTGGGGTGGAGCGGTTGTTGCCGCGGTGAGCGCGGTGCGCGATGAACTCCACCGCCCGAGTTTGATTCTCCGTCACGGCTAACCGTCAAGTGGCAGAGTGACACCTGAGCCAGACCTGGACACTGCCTCATTCAGTCAACCTGCACACTGTGTGTACAGTGAGGGAATGTATGTATGTACAGTGAGGGAAAAAAGTATTTGATCCCCTGCTGATTTTGTACGTTTTCCCGCAGACAAAGAAATGATCAGTCTAGGATTTTAATGGTAGGTTTATTTGAACAGTGAGAGACAGAATGACAACAAAAAAATCCGGAAAAACGCATGTTAAAAATGTTATAAATTGATTTGCATTTTAATGAGGGAAATAAGTATTTGACCCCTCTGTAATTTGTCGGTAATGTTTAGAATTCGCCAGCGTGCAATGGCCTACTCGTTTTGAATGACACTACAATAGTATGTTTTACATCCACTGTTAAGCAGATGCTGCATATTTTTTTAAAGAGCTTCTTAATCAGATGTTATCTGATGCAGTATATTTCACTGCAGTAATTAAATTTTGTTAAAATGCCTGTCAATTATTTCGATTAAACACTTGTCTGATTTTGTGTGTACATGCATCATTTTATTTATAAGGGTCAAACATTGAATAAGTGATGTTAGGACAAAGTGTGTGTGTGTTTGGAAGTAACCTGTACAGAGAACTCAGGTGAGACCCGTTGTTCTTGTGATACAGGTCAAAGGGTACTTTTGTGTTTCACGAAGCGTCTGCCTCTGGAGCAACTCATTGTCTTTGAAATAGGGAGCACGCTCGGATCATTCATCAGTTACAAGGCATACCACTTGAAAGTTACACGTACAGGAGATACATACACACAGTGTACACACAGTGTACACACACACAGTGTACACAGTGTACACACACACACAGTGTACACACACAGTGTGCACACACACAGTGTACACACACACAGTGTATACACAGTGTATGTCCACAGTGTATATACGTACACACAGTGTACACACACACACAGTGTATATACACAGTGTACACACACACACAGTGTACACACACACAGTGTATACACAATAATGTCCACGTTGTTGTAGCTGAGCCCACGCACCCAAGGGAGGTAGCAATGTAAAATGAATCTAAATCAACTTAAACTCCAATCCCGCTGTGTGACGTCACCACTCAGCATTACTTCATCGGCGTGAAAGGCCAGGGGGAGGTGTACCTCGCTAGTGACGTCATGTCACCAAGGTATTCATCCGTCCATCGCGCTCTTGAACGTGACGTCACCTCCGCTTGGGTCACTGCCGATATCGGTCCAGTGCCAATCCTTATTTGGGCAAAGCTACGCCCAGTGACTGGCGGCTCATTAACATAATGTATCCGTTAAAGCCGTCGCGAGTTTATTGCGACGGGTTCAGCACCCACGACATAACGGGAGGTACATTAACATAATTTATTTACCCTATAATTTATTTATTTACGGAGCAGCTCATGGGAGGAGCGCGTCTCGTGACCCGGAAGTGACGTCACGTCACCTGCTACCGCGTGACGTCACGAGGTAACAGGAAGCTATCGCTTCCTGCACTGAAATCTGAGGTGAGAAATTCTCATTGCGATTGTGGTTGTTGTGGTGGTGGTTGTTGTGGTTGTGGTGGTTGTTGTTGTTTACCAAGGTAGAGCTTCGCTCTCTCTCTCAGGGATGTCAGTTGAGTAGCAGCGAGCATGGGAATCGATGTCCAGGTTGGAACTTTACAACGCGGGGCCTAGCCACGCGGGGCCTTGCCTCCTGCCCTCGCCTGATTGCATTCACTTTAATTATCTCGCTTAAGTTTAATTTGTATTCACCCGGCTCGCCACTTTGTAACTTTGTTTTATTGTAAATATTCACGCAGTTTTTATTTTCGTTCTTTTGTTAGCAGGCCAATCCCGCTTGAGCTGCTATACCGCTCTTGTTATCAGAAGCGACCTGCCCACAACAACACAAGGTGAGGCTTTGTCAACGTGTGTGAATGTTTTGACTTAAAACTTTCGTGACTGCATGAAGTGCCAGCGGGAGGTGTAACTCGCTAATTAATATTCATGGTTTATTCGGTAAAGCCACGTAGATAGAAAATAAAATAATACAAATAAATGAAAAATATTTTTTTTAAAATAAAGCAATAAACCCACGACGTTTTGATCGCAACACAAGTGGTCTTTATTTATTAAATTTGATCTGTTATCTTTATTTTCTATCTACGTGACTTTACTGAAAGAACCAACAATACGTGCGTCAATGTCTATCGGTCAAAGACGCTAAGCGCGTGCCGCTGTTGACTCTGAATGTGTGGAGGGGAACACCTTCACCACGGGGAGAGAGAGACAGAGACACGGATAGCCTCGGCTATGTTGATTGATCCTCGATTCATTACTTGGTGGAGTGAGGAAGAATTAATGCTGAGCAGATGAAGGTGGCCAGGCATCGTTCTGGTCACACCGCCACCTGTTTACCCATGGCAGTGTGTGACAGTGTCAAGTTTGTGTTTGCAGTAAAGTCTATTAACTCTGTTGAACACGGAGGTTATATCAAAACAATAGTTTATTTTTGTTTTCCTCTGGAACTCTTTATAAGAATGGAAACAGGAGGTGAACACAGCACACACATTCAGCTGAAGTCGGAACTGTTCATCCCCAGCATTCAAGGACATCTGAGCCTGGATTCACACCTCTAAGTTGCGATTGAACGTTAATTTATGCATTTCTGCATAACACAAATAGTATTGTTTTCAACACCATTTGCTATGTCAGCTGAATTTAGCTTTTATAAATATTCATTTTGTAGTCAGACAGCCGAAATTGTGTGCTTAGAGTTTTGGGTTAACATTCATCTTGAAGATATGAAGGCTTCCAGGCATATTCATGACATTTTCCCTCTCACTGTGTCCCATAACAGCCCGTGGAGAGAAACCCTTCAGGTGCACTCTGTGTGGGAAGGCGTTTGCACGTTCATCAAATCTGATGAATTTGGGAAACTTTTTCACTACATCATGAATATATTAATAAGTATAAACGTGTAAGTCACGTGTGCATTCCTCTGTGCCTGACGTGTAGATGGTGTGGATATTCTTTTTTTCTGTCTGCAGCTGACGCTTCCTCTGCAGATTTGGTCTGATGGAGCAAAGGCAGTCAGCGCAGCTCGGTACAACAAGTCAACAATGCGACCAGTGTGCATACAGCACAGACCGGACTGGAAATTTGACACGGCACCAGAGAACTCATACAGGAGAGAAACCCTTCAAATGTACTGTGTGTAACAAGGCATTTGCATTGCCATCAGTTTTTCAGAACCACCAGAGAACACACACAGGAGAGAAACCCTTCAGGTGCACGATGTGCGGGATGGCGTTTACACAGTCATGTAATCTTGTAACACACCAGAGAACACACACGGGAGAGAAACCCTTCAAGTGCAGTGTGTGCGTGAAGGCATTTGCACAGTCATCTGATCTTGTAAAACACCAGAGAACACACACGGGAGAGAAACCCTTCAAGTGCAGTGTGTGTGGGAAGGCATTTTCAGATTTATCTACTCTTAAAAAACACCAGAGAACACACACAGGAGAGAAACCCTTCAAGTGCAGTGTGTGCGTGAAGGCATTTGCACAGTCATCTGATCTTGTAAAACACCAGAGAACACACACGGGAGAGAAACCCTTCAAGTGCAGTGTTTGTGGGAAGACATTTTCACGGTCATCTGCTCTTAAAAAACACCAGAGAACACACACGGGAGAGAAACCCTTCTTGTGCAGTGTGTGTGGGAAGACATTTTCTGATTCATCTGCTCTTAAAAAACACCAGAGAACACACACGGGAGAGAAACCCTTCAAGTGCAGTGTTTGTGGGAAGGCATTTTCACGGTCATCTGCTCTTAAAAAACACCAGAGAACACACACGGGAGAGAAACCTTTCACGTGCACTCTGTGCGGGAAGGCGTTTGCACGTTCATCAAATCTTGAAGTACACCAGAGAACACACACGGGAGAGAAACCCTTCAAGTGCAGTGTGTGTGGGAAGGCGTTTGCAGATTCATCAAATCTTCAAGTACACCAGAGAACACAAACAGGAGAGAAACCCTTCAGGTGCACTCCGTGCGGGAAGGCGTTTGCACAGCAACAACAACTTAAAGTACACCAGAGAACACAGAAGCATCAGAAGATCCACAAGGAGCGGAGTCTGAAATCAGCTTGTGAAAGTCAATGTGCCGCAATGAGCCCATCCCTCATGAAACACGAACCGGAAGAAAATCCCAGCTTGGACACTTTTAAAGGTATCGAGGTGAAATATGAAGAAGTGATGGTGAAGAGGGAAGATGTGAAGATGAAGAGGGAAGAAGTGACGGTGAAGAGTGAAGAAGTGAAGGTGAAATATGAAGAGGTGATGGTGAAATGTGAAGAAGTGAAGGTGAAATGTGAAGAAGTGAAGGTGAAATGTGAAGAAGTGATGGTGAAGAGGGAAGAAGTGAAGGTGAAATGTGAAGATGAATATTCAACTCCAAAATGGGACCTTCACATCGATGGAGGCAACGTGAAGCAGGAGGAGAATTCTGACTGTGAGGCAGAGCGAGGCAACTCCCAGCAGTTTGTGGAAGTGGAGGTGTGGGTGGACTTCCTCCGAGACAATACAAAGTCAAGTGGAGACCCGGTAGATGTGTAAGCTTGAGATGATGTCGCTACAATGGATGCACCTTTGTCACAGGCCTTTAATGACAAGAACGTGAAGTTGGACACTCAGTTGCTAGGTTCAACCTGCAGAATAAGGGCGGCCAGTCTTTGTGGACCTGTGGGTTGGGTAGATCTTTAACCAGGAGCGAGAGACAATAAGCCCCCAAGCATTCACTATGTTATAATAATTGCATTTACACGGTACTTGCTTAACCGCCTCAGCAACTCGGAGTTTAGTGTCTCGTCTGAAACACTCGAAGAGCAACCCCAAGTAGCAGCTGCCCCTGTGTGGCACAAGGTGGTGGCCCTGCACCAGCTTGCATGTGGACAAGAGCCTGTCAGTAGGGGGCGATGATTGATGCGTTATCTCAGTTGTGTAGTTTGTAGGTAATGTTTAGAATTTGCTACATTTTCACTCAGATGCCAGCATGCAATGGCCTACTCGTTTTGAATGACACAATAATGGTTTACATACACTGAAGCAGACTGTGCAACTTTTTTTTAAAAGCTTCTTGTTAATACGATGTAACGTGATGCAGTATATTTAACTGCAGTAATCAAATTTTGTTAATATGCCTGTCAATAATTTAGAATGAATACTTATTTGATTTTGTGCATACTTGTAACATTTGATCTGTAAGGGTCAAACATTGAATAAGTGATGTTAGGACAAAGTGTGCGTGTGTTTGAAAGTAACCTGTACAGAGAACTCAGGTGAGACCCGTTGTTCTTGTGATACAGGTCAAACGGTGTTTTTGTGTTCCACGAAGCATCTGGAGCAACGCATTGTCTTTGAAATAGGGAGCACGCTCGGATCATTCATCAATTACAATGCATACCACTTGAAAGTTACACGTATAGGAGGAGGTACATTCTCTACAACACAAATTATAGTTTTGTCTTACGTGTTGAGGCCACGTGATATGTCGAAGGCTCTCTGCCAGCTCACAGGACAGACCCAAGTTGCCATGTGCTCAATAAGATGACTGACAGGCACCACTGCACCGACTTGGTGTGGTAGACGCTCCGCTCGTCGTGAGCGTCGCTCATCCGCCCTCCGTTGTTACTGGAGGGCGACTGCCTCCAACTGCCCAGCAGCGTGCTTCACGAGCCTCCTCCACAGAGGCCTATCTTAACACCACTGGTACCGGTCATCGGCAAGTCCACTCAGCTCCACATCTTTATGTACAGCATAAGTCCATACATCTTTAAGAGGGTTATCGAAATGCCATGCAACAGACAGATGGGCAGATATGAACGAACAGAGCTAATGCATGAACATCTCAACCTTGGTTGGAAAGCGTTAAAAAGGAATGTCTTATTTGACCTGAACTGCATATTGTTTGATTTGAGTTAAGGACAATAAAAAAAACTAATACAGAGATCGTGCACTCACATCAGTCTGGGTTAGCGCGTGAGAGGACCTGTAATACTATGATCTTACCAGATACGGAGACAAATTGGCATTAATGCAGATTTGAGGCTATGCGGATGGTTTTGAACCCAATGCACCCTTCAATGGTAATGCACATAATAGAGACATGCTTTGTTCTCTTTCCTAAACCCATGCTTTTAAAACATTCTCAAGCAATTTTCTCTGCCAGTCATGTTGCCTGATCTTTTTGCACTCACACAAAGACAAAGATCCCCCATATAGCCTTAACAGACAGTAGGAGCAAGTGCTGTTAGCGAGCACCTATGAAGGCCAGAACGGTACACGAGGTGGTGGGTGGCCAGCACCACGCCCGACCGCCTTTTCTCCCTAGTGGCAATGTTTACACTGTACCAGGTACTCACACACACACACAAAGAGCCCCCGTACAGCCTTCAACAGACTGCTGGGGCAAGTGCTGTTGGTGAGCTCCTATAAACGCCGGCACGCACGGCACTCGAGGGGGAGGGTGGCCAACACCGCACCGGGCCGCCTTTGTCTCCCCTGATATTTACACAGCACACTAGGAAGTCATTCAAGACTACATCGATGTAGGGAAAACCCAGGACTGGTTTAAATATCTGCCACTGTTGTGTGTCATGAGCAGGAATCCAATTTGGGTCACCGAGTTTCGGAGTGCAGTGCGATAGCCACTAAATTACCGCTCCCCACTCGTACACAACGACAAGAACAAAGATCCCCGGTAGAGCATTAGCAGACTCTAGGGGCAAGTGCTGTTAGCGAGCACCTATGAAGGATGGCACGGCACACGTGGGGGGTGGGTAGCCAGCACCGCGCCCGGCCGCCTTTGTATCCCGAGTGGCGATGCTCACATCACACGAAGTACTCATTTTTAGGCTGAGACGACCTAGGGAAGGCCCAGGACCGGTTCAGATAATCGTCACTGGCGGTGTTGGCCGTGAGCGGGAAACGAACCCGGGTCTCCGGGTTCGTAGCGCAGCGTAGCGCTAACCGCTGCCCTACTGCTCGTACAAAGATACGTTTAAACACGCGCACGCAAATACACATTCTGTTTGACTAACACTTCTTTCAAACCTTATGTAGCCAAACATTTCCGTTGTAGAGTTTCTGGATAATGTCTGGAATTAACCACAATTTTGACTGTGACACCAGCATGCAATGACCTGTGCGTTGTGAGTGACACAATACTCTGTTTTACATCCGCCGTGAAGCAGAACAGCGCATATTGTGGTGAATGTTACAGGGGTAGCCAGGTGTGCCTGTCGGATTTGAACTTTGAACCTCTGCAACAAATAGAGAATGCGCTACCATATTCCTGGTTCTTTCGGTAGAGCCACGTAAAGAGAATACAAAAAAATAAACAATAAAAGATTAAAAAGATGCAAATAAATAAAAATAATACATTTTAAAAAATAAATTGATGAGAAGATGCCATGGGTCGACTGACTGAGATGACTGGCCAATGCTCCGCCTTTGCCCTCCACTACACACACACAGTGTGTACGTACACACACTGTGTGTGTGTGTACATACACTGTGTGTGTATGTACACACTGTGAGTGTGTACGTATACACAATAATGTCCAGGTTGCTGAGATCACACACCCAAGGGAGGGGGCAATGGAAAATGAATCTAAATCAACTTAAACTCCATCCCCGCTCTGTGACGTCACCACTCAGCATGACCTCATCGCCATGAAGTGTTAGCGGGAGGTGTACCTCGCTAGTGACGTCATGTCACCAAGGTATTCACACTACCCCCAACCCCGTCCACAGCGCTCTTGAGCGTGACGTCACCTCCGCTTGGGTCACTGCCGATATCAATCCAGTGGCAATCCTTATTTGGCCAAAGGTACGCCCAGTGACTGGCGGTCATTAACATAATGTATTCGTTGAAACCGTCGAGTGTTCATTGCGACGGGTTCAGCAGCCACGCCCCATCCCATGGACATATGGCCCGAACTCATTAACATAATTTATTCTGTTACAGAGCCGCTCCTTATGGGAGGGGCGTGTCTCTTAACCCGGAAGTGACGTCATGTTACCTGATTTACGCGCGTGACGTCGCGAGGTAACAGGAGGCTGCCGATCTGCGCTTGCACTGAAATCCGAGGTGAGAAATTCTCATGGTGGTGGTGGTTGTTGTGGTGGTGGTGGTTGTTGTTTACCAAGGTAGAGCCTCGCTCTCTCTCGTAGGGATGTCAGTTGAGTAGCAGCGAGCATGGGAATCGATGTCCAGGTTGGAACTTTACAACGCGGGGCCTAGCCACGCGGGGCCTTGCCTCCTGCCCTCGCCTGATTGCATTCGCTTTAATTATCTCGCTTAAGTTTAATTTGTCTTCACCCGGCTCGCCACTTTGTAACTTTGTTTTATTGTAAATATTCACGCAGTTTTTATTTTCTTTTGTTAGCAGGCCAAGCCCGCTTGAGCTGCTATACCGCTCTTGTTATCAGAAGCGACCTGCCCACAACAACACAAGGTGAGGCTTTGTCAACGTGTGTGAATGTTTTGACTTAAAACTTTGGTGACTGCAGGAATTAATATTCTTGGTTCTTTTGGTAAAGTCACGTAGATAGAAAATTAAATGAAAATAACAATAAAATAAATGAATAATTCCAAATAAAGCAAAAAAACGTCGTTTTGATCGCAACACAAGTGGTCTTTATTTAATGTAATTGTATTATCAGTTATTGTTATTTTCTATCTACGTAACTTTACCGAAAGAAACAAGAATACATGTGTCAATGTCTATCGGTCAAAGACGCTCAGCGGAGAGACGCGCAAACTCCAAATATACAGCAGGCGTCAGGGTCGGGATCGAACCCACGACTTCCTGTATACCAGGTGAGGTAGTTAACATCTCACCACGGAGAGAGACACGCAAACTCCAGTTAGCCTCGGCTATGTTCGTTGATCCTCAATTAATTACTTGGTGGAGTGAGGAAGCATTCATGCTGAGCAGATGAAGGTGGCCAGGCATGGTTCTGGACATGCCACCGCCTCTTGACCCGTGCCAGTGTGTGACAGTGTCAAGTTTGTGTTTGCAGTAAAGTCTATGCTAAATTAGCCTGTTATGTAAACCCCTTTGTCAAGGTGCCTCACTTCTCTCAACCAGCTTAAAAGACTCTGCGAATCTTAGCGTTCATTGTAGCTGTGTCATCCCGACAGGTCTGTTCCTTTCACCTGAAGAAGGCCACTTGTGTTGTGGCCGAAACGTCGTGAGAATTTTATTGTTTTACTTTATTATTTTCTCATTCTACGTGACTTTACCAAAAGAACCAAAGAAGATCTATTAACTCTGTTGAACACGGAAGTTATATCAAAACAATAGTTTATTTTTGTTTTCCTCTGGCACTCTTTGTAAGAATGGAAACAGGAGGTGAACACAGCACACACATTCAGCTGAAGTCGGAACTGTTCATCCCAGCATTTAAGGACATCTGAGCCTGGATTCACACCTCTAAGTTGCGATTGAACATTAATTTATGAATTTCTGCATAACACAAATAGTATTGTTTTCAACACCCTTTGCTAGGTCAGCTGAATTTAGCTTTCATAAATATTCCTTTTGTAGCCAGTCAGCCAAAATTGTGTGCTCGGAGTTTTGGGTGAACATTCATTTTGAAGATACGAGGGCTTCCAGGCATGTTTATAACCATTTGCCCTCTCATTGTGTGCCATAACAGCCTGTGTGATGAATTTGGGAAACGTTTTTACTACATCATGAATATATGAATAAGTATAGACGTGTAAGTCACATGTGACACTATATATGCATTCCTCTGTGCCTCGATACTGTCGTGTAGATGGTGTGGATTTTTTTTCTGTCAGCAGCTGACGCTTCCTCTGACGCTTCCTCTGCAGAATTGGTCTGATGGAGCAAATGCACTCAGCGCAGCTCGGTAGGACAAGGCAACAATGCGACCGGTGTGCATACAGCACGGATCGGACTGGAGATTTCACACGGCACAAGAGAACTCACACGGGAGAGAAACCCTTCAAGTGCACTGTGTGTGGGAAGGCGTTTTTACGGTCATCTGTTGTTAAAAAACACCAGAGAACACACACAGGAGAGAAACCCTTCAAGTGCACAATGTGCGGGAAGGCGTTTGCACAGTCATCACATCTTCAACTACACCAGAGAACACACACGGGAGAGAAACCCTTCAAGTGCAGTGTGTGTGTGAAGGCATTTGCACATTCATCAAATCTGCAAAGACACCAGAGTACACACACGGGAGAGAAACCCTTCAAGTGCACTGTGTGTGGGAAGGCGTTTTTACGGTCATCTGTTGTTAAAAAACACCAGAGAACACACACAGGAGAGAAACCCTTCAAGTGCATTTTGTGCGGGATGATGTTTGCACAGTCATCACATCTTCAAGTACACCAGAGGACACACACAGGAGAGAAACCCTTCAGGTGCACTCTGCAAGAAGGTGTTTGCACATTCATAAAATCTTCAAGTACACCAGAGAACACAGAAGCATCAGAAGATCCGCAAGGAGTGGAGTCTGAAATCGGCTTGTGAAAGTCAAAGTGCCGCAATGAGCCCATCCCTCATGAAACACAAACCGGAAGAAAATCCCAGCGTGGACACTTTTAAAGGTATCGAGGTGAAATATGAAGAGGTGATGGTGAAGAGGGAAGAAGTGATGGTGAAAAGCGAAGAAGTGAAGGTGAAATGTGAAGATGAAGATTCAACTCCAAAATGGGACCTTCACATCGATGGAGGCAACGTGAAGCAGGAAGGAGAATTCTGACTGTGAGGCAGAGTGAGGCAACTCCCAGCAGTTTGTGGAAGTGGAGGTGTGGGTGGACTTCCTCCGAGACAATCCAAAGTCAAGTGGAGACCCGGTAGATGTGTAAGCCAGAGACGATGTCGCTCCAATAGATGCACCTTTGTCAGAGGCCTTTAATGACAAGAATGTGAAGTTGAACACTCAGCTCCTAGGTTCAACTTGCAGAGTAAGAGTGGCCAGTCTTTGTGGACCTGTGGGTTGGGTCAATCTCTCACCAGGAGCGAGAACCAATAAGCTCCCAAGCATTCACGATGTTCTAATGATAATTGCTTTTACATGGTGCTTACTTAATCGCCTCGGCAACTCGGAGTTTTGTATCTCGTCTGAAACTCTCGAAGAGCATCCCCAAGTAGCAGCTGTCCCTGTGTGGCACAGGGTGGTGGCCCTGTACCGGCCTGCATGTGGACAAGAGCCTGTCAGTAGGGGGGGATGATTGATGCGTCATCTCAGTTGTGTAGTTTGTAGGCAATCTTGATTCGAAGCTTTCGTGACTGCAGGAATCCACACTCTTGAGTTCTTTCGGTAAAGTCACCACGTGGGTAGAAACATAACATCACGGCGTTTAGATCACAACACAAGCAATCGTCATCAGGTGGGACAACCACAGCAAGAGAAACTGCTGAAGTAGTAGGCGCCTACTCCAGCAGTTTCCTCTTATTGCTGCTGTGCTTGTCCCACCTGATGACGATTGCTTGTGTTGCCATCGAAACGCCGTGATCTATTATTTGTAGCGTAATGTTTAGAATTTGCTACATTTTGACCCAGACGCCAGCATGCAACGGCCTACTCGTTTTGAATGATGCAACAATAGTACGTTGTACATACACTGTTAAGCAGACGGTGCGTATTTTTAAAATAGCTTCTTGTTAATACGATGTAACGTGATGCAGTCAATTTTGCTGCAGTAATTCAATGTTAATATTCCCGTCAATGATTTAGAATGAATACTTGTCTGATTGTGCGCGTACATGTAACATTTTGTCTGTGAGGGTCAAACATTGAATAAGTGATGTTAGGACAAAGTGTGTGTGTGTGTGTGTTTGGAAGTAACCTGTACAGAGAACTCGGGTGAGACCCGTTGTTCTTGTGATACAGGTCAAAGGGTACTTTTGTGTTTCACGAAGCGTCTGCCTCTGGAGCAACTCATTGTCTTTGAAATAGGTAGCACGCTCGGATCATTAATCAGTTACAAGGCATACCACTTAAAAGTTACACGTATAGGAGGAGGTACATTCTCTACAACACGAATTGTAGTTTTGTCTTACGTGTTGACGTTGATTTTGTCTAACTGGGACTAGAAATGCACCTTGCTGATTCACGTCTGGATGTTCGTACCTATCGGTTGAAGCAAACCCCACTGCTGTTGTTGAGACGCTGTGCACCAATAAGGGTCCAACACATTGACGGCCTTCAGGCCAGGAAAGTCACAACATTTGCACACGAAGGACGCATTCACGCAAGTACCCCATGCTCCGTTTTGAAGTTTTAAAATGAAACATCTTTGAATTGTGTTGTGTTTTGAATTAGATTATTTTATTTCCTCATTAAAAGCTTGTATCAATTTACATCTGGAAGACTTCATTGAAAAGGACATTGCGTGTTAATTTTCTCTCGTCATTAAGTAGATGGCCTTGCCGGGGGTTCACACACACAGTGACACAGTGACACAACAACAACCGCCATTTGCTACTAAGTGGCGGTGACGTCACCACGACGCTTGTGCCAAGCACAGTGACACACAGTGACACAGTGACACACACAGTGACACACAGTGACACACAGTGTACACACACAGTGTACACACACAGTGTACACACAGTGACACAGTGACATACACACAGTGACATAACAACCGCCATTCACCACTAAGTGGCGGTGACGTCACCACGCTTGTGCCAGGCACAGTGACACACACACAGTGACACAGTGACACACAGCGACACACAGTGACACAGTGACACACACAGTGTACACACACACAGTGTACACACAGTGTAAACACACGCAGTGTATACACAGTGACACACAGTGTACACACACAGTGTACACACAATGTATATACGTACACAGTGTACATACACACACTGTACACACACAGTGTACACACACAGTGACACACAGTGACACACACAGTGACACAGTGTACACACACATAGTGTACACACACAGTGTACACACACACACAGTGTACACACAGTGTATACACAATAATGTCCACGTTGCTGAACCCACGCACCCAAGGGAGGGAGCAATGGAAAATGAATCGAAATCAACTTAAACTCCAACTCTGTGACGTCACCACTCTGCATTACCTCATCGGTGTGAAACGCCAGGGGGAGGTGTACCTCGCTAGTGACGTCATGTCACCAAGGTGTTCACCCCAACCCCGTCCACAGCGCTCTTGAGCGTGACGTCACCTCCGCTTGGGTCACTGCCGATATCGTTCCAGTGGCAATCCTTATTTGGGCAAAGCTACGCCCAGTACTCTTTGGTTCTATTGGCTAAATTCTAGATTTAAAGCTTTCGTGACTGCTAGGATCCATACTCTTTGGTTCTATTGGGTAAAGTCACGTAGGTGAAAATAAAATAAAAAAAATAACAAAAAATCACGACGTTTCGGCCACAACACAAGCGGCCTTCATCAGGTGAAGGGACGAGACTGTCTCTAGGACAGCGCTGGAGTGGAAGAAGCCACGCTTAGATCACGACCTTTAAGCTGTGTGAGAAGAAAAAGACCAAGCGCCTTGACAAAGGAATTAGCATATAATTTAGCATTGAAATGGCTCATTGAAATAGCTAAGTTAAAGTATACACATCCGCAGAGGTACCCCTTGACAAAGGAATTAGCATAAAATTTAGCATTGAAATAGCTGAGTGATTAGCTTGTTAAAGTCAGAGCATATACATTCACCGAGGCACCTAGTACTCATCACGTCCAGTGACTGGTGGCTCATTAACATAATGTATCCGTTAAAGCCGTCGAAAGTTTATTGCGACGGGTTCAGCGCCCACGCCCCCATCCCTCCACATATGGGCCGGCGTCATTAACATAATTTATTCAGTTGGAGAGCAGCTCTTGGGAGGGAAGTGACGTCATACTACTTCCTGCTGTCGCGAGGTAACAGGAAGCTGCCGTGTGCGCGCTTGCACTGAAATCCGAGGTGAGAAATTCTCATCGTTGTTGTGGTGGTGGTTGTGGTGGTGGTTGTGGTGGTTGTTGTTGTTTACCAAGGTAGAGCCTCTCTCTCGTAGGGATGTCAGTTGAGTAGCAGCGAGCATGGGAATCGATGTCCAGGTTGGAACTTTACAGCGCGGGGCCTAGCCACGCGGGGCCTTGCCTCCTGCCCTCGCCTGATTGCGTTTACTTTAATTATCTCGCTTAAGTTTAATTTGTCTTCACCCGGCTCGCCACTTTGTAACTTTGTTTTATTGTAAATATTCACGCAGTTTTTATTTTCTTTTGTTTTCACCAGGCCAAGCCCGCTTGAGCTGCTATACCGCTCTTGTTATCAGAAGCGACCTGCCCACAACAACACAAGGTGAGGCTTTGTCAACGTGTGTGAATGTTTTGACTTAAAACTTTGGTGACTGCAGGAATTAATATTCTTGGTTCTTTCGGTAAAGTCACGTAGATAAAAAATAAAATAAGAAAAATAAAAAAAAAAGTAATACACCCACGACGTTTCGATCGCAACACAAGTGGTCTTTATCTTATTGAATTTAATCTGTTATTTTTATTTTCTATCTACGTGACTTTACTGAAAGAACCAACAATACGTGCGTCAATGTATCTATCGGTCAAAGACGCTAAGCGCGTGCCGCTGTTGACTCTGAATGTGTGGAGGGGAACACCTTCACCACGGGGATAGAGAGACAGAGACACGGATAGCCTCGGCTATGTTGATTGATCCTCGATTCATTACTTGGTGGAGTGAGGAAGAATTAATGCTGAGCAGATGAAGGTGGCCAGGCATGGTTCTGGTCACACCACCACCTGTTTACCCATGGCAGTGTGTGACAGTGTCAAGTTTGTGTTTGCAGTAAAGTCTATTAACTCTATTGCACACGGAGGTTATATCAAAACAATAGTTTATTTTTGTTTTCCTCTGGAACGCTTTGTAAGAATGGAAACAGGAGGTGAACACAGCACACACATGCAGCTGAATTCGGAACTCTTCATCCCAGCATTCAAGGACATCTGAGCCTGGATTCACACCTCTAAGTTGCGATTGAACATTAATTTCTGCATAACACAAATAGTATTGCTATGTCAGCTGAATTTAGCTCTCATAAATATTCCTTTTGTAGTCAGACAGCCGAAATTGTGTGCTTAGAGTTTTGGATTATCATTCATCTTGAAGATATGAAGGCTTCCAGGCATATTAATGACATTTGCCCTATCATTGTGTGCCCTAACAGCCCGTGGAGAGAAACCCTTCAGGTGCACTCTGTGCAGGAAGGCGTTTGCACATTCATCAAATCTGATGAATTTGGGAAACTTTTTCACTACATCATGAATATATTAATAAGTATAGACGTGTAAGTCACGTGTGCATTCCTCTGTGCCTGACGTGTAGATGGTGTGGATTTTCTTTTTTTTCTGTCTGCAGCTGACGCTTCCTCTGCAGAATTGGTCTGATGGAGCAAAGGCACTCAGCGCAGCTCGGTACGACAAGTCAACAATGCGACCAGCGTGCATACAGCACGGACCGGACTGGAAATCTGACACGGCACCAGAGAAGTCACAAAGGAGAGAGACCCTTCAAATGTACTGTGTGTGGGAAGGCGTTTGCATTGCCATCAGTTTTTCAGAACCACCAGAGAACACACACGGGAGAGAAACCCTTCAGGTGCACTGTGTGCGGGAAGGCGTTTACACAGTCATGTAATCTTGTAATACACCAGAGAACACACACGGGAGAGAAACCCTTCAAGTGCAGTGTGTGTGGGAAGACATTTTCAGATTTATCTACTCTTAAAAAACACCAGAGAACACACACAGGAGAGAAACCCTTCAAGTGCAGTGTGTGCGTGAAGGCATTTGCACAGTCATCTGATCTTGTAAAACACCAGAGAACACACACGGAAGAGAAACCCTTCAGGTGCACGATGTGCGGGATGGCGTTTGCACAGTCATGTAATCTTGTAACACACCAGAGAACACACACGGGAGAGAAACCCTTCAAGTGCAGTGTGTGTGGGAAGGCATTTTCACATTTATCTACTCTTAAAACACACCAGAGAACACACACGGGAGAGAAACCCTTCAAGTGCAGTGTGTGTGGGAAGACATTTTCAGATTTATCTACTCTTAAAAAACACCAGAGAACACACACAGGAGAGAAACCCTTCAAGTGCAGTGTGTGCGTGAAGGCATTTGCACAGTCATCTGATCTTGTAAAACACCAGAGAACACACACGGGAGAGAAACCCTTCAGGTGCACGATGTGCGGGATGGCGTTTGCACAGTCATGTAATCTTGTAACACACCAGAGAACACACACAGGAGAGAAACCCTTCAATTGCACTGTGTGTGGGAAGACATTTTCAGATTCATCTACTCTTAAAACACACCAGAGAACACACACGGGAGAGAAACCCTTCAGGTGCAGTGTGTGTGGGAAGACATTTTCACATTTATCTACTCTTAAAAAACACCAGAGAACACACACAGGAGAGAAACCCTTCAAGTGCAGTGTGTGTGGAAAGGCATTTTCAGATTCATCTCATCTTCAAAGACACCAGAGAACACGCACGGGAGAGAAATCCTTCAAGTGCAGTGTGTGTGGGAAGACATTTTCAGATTCATTTGCTCTTAAAACACACCAGAGAACACACACAGGAGAGAAACCCTTCAAGTGCAGTGTGTGTGGAAAGGCATTTTCAGATTCATCTGCTCTTAATACACACCAGAGAAAACACACGGGAGAGAAACCCTTCAAGTGCAGTGTGTGTGGGAAGGCATTTGCACAGTCATCTGCTCTTAAAAAACACCAGAGAACACACATGGGAGAGAAACCCTTCAAGTGCACTGTGTGTGGGAAGACATTTTCAGATTCATCTGCTCTTAAAACACACCAGAGAACACACACGGGAGAGAAACCCTTCAAGTGCACTGTATGTGGGAAGGCATTTGTACAGTCATTTGCTCTTAAAACACACCAGAGAACACACACGGGAGAGAAACCCTTCAGGTGCAGTGTGTGTGGGAAGACATTTTCACAGTTATCTGCTCTTAAAACACACCAGAGTACACACACGGGAGAGAAACCCTTCAAGTGCAGTGTGTATGGGAAGGCATTTTCACAGTCATCTGCTCTTAAAACACACCAGAGAACACAGAAGCATCAGAAGATCCACAAGGAGTGCAGTCTGAAATCAGCTTGTGAAAGTCAAAGTGCCGCAATTATCCCACCCCTCATGAAACACGAACCGGAAGAAAATCCCAGCTTGGACACTTTTAAAGGTATCGAGGTGAAATGTGAAGAGGTGATGGTGAAATGTGAAGAAGTGATGGTGAAGAGGGAAGAAGTGATGGGGAAGAGCGAAGAAGTGAAGGTAAAATGTGAAGATGAAGATTCAACTCCAAAATGGGACCTTCACATCGATGGAGGCAACGTAAAGCAGGAGGTGAATTCTGACTGTGAGGCAGAGCGAGGCAACTCCCAGCAGTTTGTGGAAGTGGAGGTGTGGGTGGACTTCCTCCGAGACAATACAAAGTCAAGTGGAGACCCGGTAGATGTGTAAACTTTGCGTTTTAATAATTGTGTTTTTTAATTTTATTTTGGGCACCTTTATAATACACGCCACAGGACCCGCACGAGCTTAATCCGGCACTGTCCGGGATACCGTTCCAGTGGCCAACCAGGCTGTTGAAACCACCGCGGGTGGAGTTGAGGGTGACGGTGGAGGGCGCGAAGGGGGCGAGTGATGCCGATGGGCGGCGAGGTGGTCACCCGAGATGATGCCCAGTGGGGAGACGAAACAATGAAATCGCTCCACGTGTCAGGTGATGTTGATATCGAAAACTGACATATAACTGGCATGCCATAAATAGGAAATTAACTCTGCTTATTCGAATCAATGTATTCATATATGTTGATAAACTGTTTTCAAGCAGATTGTCTCTAACGGCGACTACAGGGACCACGTGATTGTTTAAAAATGTCTTTGATTATAACTATAATTGCCTACAATTCGTCATGTGTAGCTTATTTAGACTATAATTTATTCACTACCCAAACTGTATTTACTTGAAAACATAGAGCTGATATTTGTAAGCAGTCTTTTTTATTTATACGTTAAGTGGAATTGGTAAAAAAAATATTTGTACACGTAGAGGCGTTGTGGTCCATAAGTCTGGTGACACAGAGGCGTTGTGGTCCATAAGTCTGGTGACACAGAGGCGTTGTGGTCCATAAGTCTGGTGACAAAGGCATTGTGGTCCATAAGTCTGGTGACACAGGCGTTGTGGTCCATAAGTCTGGTGACAGAGGCGTTGTGGTCCATAAGTCTGGTGACAGAGGCGTTGTGGTCCATAAGTCTGGTGACACAGAGGCGTTGTGGTCCATAAGTCTGGTGACACAGGCGTTGTGGTCCATAAGTCTGGTGACACAGAGCCGTTGTGGTCCATAAGTCTGGTGACACAGGCGTTGTGGTCCATAAGTCTGGTGACACAGAGCCGTTGTGGTCCATAAGTCTGGTGACACAGAGGCGTTGTGGTCCATAAGTCTGGTGACACAGGCGTTGTGGTCCATAAGTCTATGGGCTGTGTTGAGTCTATGGCAGTGTTGAGTCTATGGAAGTGTTGAGTCTATGGGTAGTGCTGAGTGTGTAGACAGTGTTGAGTCTGTGGGTAGTGTTGAGTCTATGGCAGTGTTGAGTCTATGGGTGGTAGTGTTGAGTCTGTGGGTAGTGTTGAGTCTATGGCAGTGTTGAGTCTATGGATGGTAGTGTTGAGTCCATGGGTAGTGCTGAGTCTATGGGTAGCAGTGTTGAGTCTATGGGTGGCAGTGTTGAGTCCATTGGTAGTGCTGAGTCTATGGGCAGTGCTGATTGTATGTGCAGTGTTGAGTCTATAATAGTGTTGTGTCTATAGTAGTGTTGAGTCTATGGGTGGTAGTGTTGAGTCTATAGTAGTGTTGAGTCTATGGTAGTGTTGAGTCTATGGGTGGTAGTGTTGTGTCTATGGTAGTGTTGTGTCTATGGGAGTGTTGAGTCTATGGTAGTGTTGAGTCTATGGGTGGTAGTGTTGTGTCTATGGTAGTGTTGTGTCTATGGTAGTGTTGAGTCTATGGGTGGTAGTGTTGAGTCTATGGGTGGTAGTGTTGAGTCTATGGTAGTGTTGTGTCTATGGTAGTGTTGAGTCTGTGGGTGGTAGTGTTGAGTCTATGGGTGGTAGTGTTGAGTCTATGGTAGTGTTGAGTCTGTGGTAGTGTTGAGTCTATGGTAGTGTTGAGTCTATGGTAGTGTTGAGTCTATGGTAGTGTTGTGTCTATGGTAGTGTTGTCTACAGTGAGGGAAAAAAGTATTTGGTCCCCTGCTGGTTTTGTACGTTAGCCCCATGACAAAGAAATGATCAGCCTATAATTTTAATGATACGTTTATTTGAACAGTGAGAGACAGAACAACAACAACAACAAAATCCATAAAAACGATTCGCTACGTGGCCACGAGTGACGGTGAAATATGAAGAAGGGGCGACCTTGAAGCGTGAAGGTCAGGAATCTTCTCCGGGTGCTCCTCCCACGTTTGCAGGCGCCTATCAACGTCATCACAGCATCCCAATGGCAGTATTCTCGACACGAATATCTCGAGACTCAAGAAGGCTATTCTGGATAAAAATCATTCGCGTTATTCTCATGATTATTGTAATCCTCATGTGTGTATGTTGAACTCCTTTCGCACAGTACGTAGCCAACCTTGCTATACATCCTAAAAATAATAGAAGAGTCATCCTATGCAGAGACCGGTGCCTGCCAATAAATGTGTAACTTCCACCCTCGAGCTCAGATAAGAGCCGTCAAATGTATATTTGACAATGGTGACACTTTGCTTTGTGTTTCTGGATAAGGTTAACATATAGGTTGCATTTTGCATTCAAACAGATGACTATACAGGAATACAGCTTCTGACCTTCAAGTGTGCATAACGTTCATTTTATTTAAGCCGAGATGCCATTCATTAATGTGAATGGAAATAAGCTCAAATATGTTTTATGAAAGTATACCACATTGATGAAATTTATGGTGTGCATTATTGAAGGTCTGTGAACTTTATAACAGTCTTCCCAGCAAGTGAAGAAACTTGTCAAGCATTTCTAAAACACTTTATATAAACAAGGTTAATGTTTTAATGGTATCTGTGAAAGCAGAGGATGGAGCTCTTTTTTCATCAGCGGAGTACGGTGCCACACTCTTACACAGCAACTCTTTGAGTTTATGGATCACGCAATGATCGTAAAACTCTGCACGCCCGACTTGCAGGGCAGCACTGTGGTGTCTGTCAGAGCGTTCATTTTGATCTATGCACGTAGTCTTCAGTCTCGGTGGTGCTTTCCTGGGTAAATATTCTAATGAAATATGGATGATGAATGTTAGCAACTGCTCAATCTGCTGTGTGTGTATATATTTACATTTCTGCTCTAATTTGATGCGTGAGAAGGGGAGATCCATTTTTCACTTAATGGGAACCAGTCTTTCCAAAAAAAGACTGCAATATAGTGGCTGTACAAATATACTTACAGCTTTGTTGAACAGCACCGCTCACCTTCATTACAGTGGAGATAACCCATGTATATCTGTTCACCAACATTGATCTGTTGTTCACACATTACTAAGCTTGTGGTTATGGTGGTGGAGGCAGAAAAATACATTCTCATCCCCACAGTTCACAATTGTAATGCGAGCTTGTGATCTTTGCAGGTCTTTCTCCGGGTCAGACCACCTTGCCTTGCACATGAAGAGTGTTGTATGTGTAGAGGTGTTACGGGAGGGTGACACGCGGTTGTGTAACGGTGGCCACACAAACACGTGTAGAGGTGTTACGGGAGGGTGACACGCGGTTGTGTAACGGTGTCCACAAACACGTGTAGAGGTGTTACGGGAGGGTGACACGCGGTTGTGTAACGGTGGCCACAAACACTTGTAGAGGTGTTACGGGAGGGTGACACGCGGTTGTGTAATGGTGTCCACAAACACGTGTAGAGGTGTTACGGGAGGGTGACACGCGGTTGTGTAACGGTGGCACACAAACACGTGTAGAGGCGTTACGGGAGGGTGACACGCGGTTGTGTAACGGTGGCACACAAACACGTGTAGAGGCGTTACGGGAGGGTGACACGCGGTTGTGTAACAGTGGCCACACAAACACGTGTAGAGGTGTTACGGGAGGGTGACACGCGGTTGTGTAACGGTGGCCACACAAACACTTGTAGAGGTGTTATGGGAGGGTGACACGCGGTTGTGTAACGGTGGCCACAAACACGTGTAGAGGCGTTACGGGAGGGTGACACGCGGTTGTGTAACGGTGGCCACAAACACGTGTAGAGGTGTTACGGGAGGGTGACACGCGGTTGTGTAACGGTGGCCACAAACACGTCCGCTACGGCCACCACCCTGGGGGACTGGGGGACGCTGTGATCACTCCCAGCCCCGCCCCTCAGTGAGGGACAGTATAAAAGGTGGGACCCGGGGAGCTGAGGTTTAGTTCGACTCAAGCAAGATGAAGAGCCAGTGAAGAACGAAGATCGACTAGCCAGACCCTGGAACTCCTTTGGCCCACTGCCCTTCTGAGGGCCGGGCACAGCAAGCCAGGGTGTGACCCCAGAGCCACGAGGGCCGATGTCCTTCCGAGGGCCGAACTCGTGTGGCTGGTGATCGGGACCTGCGCCGAAGCTGGGCCAGGTCAGACAGCCTCCTGAGAGAGGACCAGGATAGAGGGAACCAGGGAGCTGGCGTGGGCTAAGGCTCGGGGAACGTTCCCTCTGTATAGTACGGGTGAAGAGGCCGTTACCTCTTCAAGTATCAGATTAGCCACTGTAGAGTGAAGTGTCTGTAATAAATACGTGTTGCCTCCGAAGAATAAGTCTCCGTCGTCAATAAGGCCACTACACTTGCACAGCTGCTTCTGAAGTTGCTTGAAAGAGCCATTCTTACCCAATAGACAGTTTTTCACCATGACACAGGGGGTTATTTTGGGGGGTTATATATAAATGTTGTCGTTAAATCTGCCACCACCCGGCGCAGCCAACTAGTAAGGTTTTTCACTTAAACAGAAGACGCCAATTCGTCACTAGTACAACTCACGCCGGTGTGTTGGGGAGCGAAGCCACAACATCTGAGTACGACTTGGCATGTTCTGTTTGTGACGAACCTTACAAATTGGCTGTGTCGGATGGTGGCAGGTTTCATGACACAGTTACGTGTTCACGCAATCTAACCCAATAAAACCTACGAGGATGATATTTTGATTTAAAGCTTTCGTGACTGCAGGGATTCATATTCTTGGCTCTTTCGGTGAAGTCACCACCACGTAGAAGCGAAACAATAAAACCAAGAATAAGGATGATATTGGTCGCGAAAGCCGACGTGTTAAACAGTTCTTCACATTTCAATAATTCAGCAATGTATTTTGATCGCTCAAAGGTAAACTACCATATATGTAAATGCAGAAATAAATGTTTTACAAGACTTTGTTTGAGCTCTTGTTGGTGATTTGGCTAAGATCTTCAACTTGGCTACACTTGAGAATATGGTTTAATTTTGCACGCTCGCCTGGGTTTGAATCCAGGATCGGCGGTGCTGGGCTCAGTCATTTGACGCAGCATTACACCTCCAAACCACCTGTCGACTTTCTCATTTATTTTTCTTTATTTTTCACCTACGTGACTTTACCGAACAAAACCAAAGAGTATGAATCCTTGCAGTCACGAAAGCTTCAAATCTAGAAGAAAAAAATGTCTATATTTGTGCCTTCAAGAATAATACTGGTTGGAGTGCCCTTTCAACGAGTAGCGTTGCATAATAATCAGTCATCCTATTGTTAACAACGTGACAATAATTGCATTAAGGGGCGCGCATGATCAATGACCGAATGCTGTGTTGTGTGACAATTCAAGTAACGAAACATTGCGGCCATTGAGTGGTATTGATAAGGCAATTAGAAGTATTTCAGTCGAACGCTTTTAATTCATAATCGTTATGAATCAATGAACGAACATCGACGTGGTACTGTGCTGAAGATTTCAACCATAATAACTTCGCATATCAGAATGTGTTAAGGATTGGATACGAATCAAAGACCGAGTGCCGTGTTGTGTAACAATTCAAGTATACGAGTTTTCATAATATAAAGTTAAGGTTTGATAGAATAGTTCGCATGTTTTTAATCTCTCTCTCAACAACCGATCGATTGCGTTACGCGTCGGGAATTAACCACAGGTGCAGCTATCGAGGTGAAACAACGCAATTTGTGATGGTATCATGTTAACGCTGTGTTGAAATTCCAAAATCCCGAGATTGAGTTTTCATATTATCCAAAAATTAAAGTTAGCTAGAAAATAAAATTGATTAAAGCAGGTTTGTGTGTGATTCTTCCTGAAATTCTGCATAATATTGTTCTGCGTATGAGATCTGAATCCTGGGGACCTATCATAAGCACACTATCACAACACAATCCATAACACACATAATTCATAATGTTCAATCAAGAGTAATCGTATCCTTATCGATAATACGGAATTAAAGAGCAGAGTCGAATCGACTCTCTCATTCACGCTCACAACGCCTGCGTCACTGCATACGATTAATTGCGTCATTCCAATTCATAACACAATCCTAGTCACCGAGGCTCGACCCGATAATATATAACTACCTACATTATCATAACCATGCCCACTCGCATAAATTAATACGAGTATCTCTCGAATCAGCATAATTTATGCACATAATTACACCAATTAACATAAATACAGATAAATTATGGAAATTTCAAATTTCATTTAATTTTCATTATTTTCATCAATTTTCATAACACCTATATATACAACAGTGTACACAGACACAGTGTACACACACACACTGTACACACACACAGTGTACACACACACTGTACACACAGTGTAAACACGCAGTATAAACACACAGAGTGTACACACACACAGTGTAAACACACACAGAGTAAACACACACAGTGTAAACACAGTGTAAACACACAGTGTACACACACAGAGTGTACACACACAGTGTACACACACAAACAGTGTACACACACATTGTGTACACACATGTACACACACACATTGTGTATACACACAGTGTACACACACACAGTGTACACACTGTGCACACACAGTGTACACACACAGTGTACACACACACAGTGTACACACAGACACATTGCGTACACACACAGTGTACACACAGACACATTGCGTACACACACATTGTATACACACAGTGTACACAAACACTGTACACACACAGTGTACACACACATATTGTGTACATACACACAGTGTACACACACACAGTGTACACACACACACGGTGTACACACAAACAGTGTATACACACAGTGTACACACACACATTGCACACACACAGTATATACACAGTGTGCACACACAGTATATACACACACACAGTGTACACACACACAGTGTACACACAATGTACACACACAGTGTACACACACACAGTGTACACACACACAGTGTACACACACACAGTGTACACACACACTGTCCACACACACACAGTGTACACACACACTGTCCACACACACACAGTGTACACACACACAGTGCACACACACATAACATACACACAGTGTACACACACACAGTGTACACACACACACACACTGTACACACACAGTGTACACACATACACACAGTGTACACACACACACACAGTGTACACACACACAGTGTACACACACACAGTGTACACACACACACGGTGTATACACAATAATGTCCACGTTGTTGTAGCTGAGCCCACACACCCAAGGGAGGGAGCAATGAAAATGAATCTAAATCAACTTAAACTCCAACTCTGTGACGTCACCACTCAGCATTGCTTCATCGGCGTGAAACGCCAGGGGGAGGTGTACCTCGCTAGTGACGTCATGTCACCAAGGTATTCCACCGCGCTCTTGAGCGTGACGTCGCCTCCGCTTGGGTCACTGCCGATTGCGTTCCAGTGGCAATCCTTATTTGGGCAAAGCTACGCCCAGTGACGGCAACTCATTAACATAATGTGTTCGTTAAAGCCGTCGCGAGTTTATTGCGACGAGTTCATTGCCCACGACAAATGGGACGAGTGACATTAACATAATTTATTTATTCTCTAATTTATTCAGATACGGAGCCGCTCATTGTGGGAGGAGCGTGCCTCGTACCCCGGATGTGACGTCATGGCACCTGCAGCTGCGTGACGTCATGAGGTAACAAATCCAAGGTGAGAAATTCTCATTGCGATTGTGGTTGTGGTGGTGGTGGTGGTTGTTGTTGTTTACCAAGGTAGAGCTTCGCTCTCTCTCTCGTAGGGATGTCAGTTGAATAGCAGCGAGCATGGGAATCGATGTCCAGGTTGGAACTTTACAACGCGGGGCCTAGCCACGCGGGGCCTTGCCTCCTGCCCTCGCCTGATTGCATTCACTTTAATTATCTCGCTTAAGTTTAATTTGTCTTCACCCGGCTCGCCACTTTGTAACTTTGTTTTATTGTAAATATTCACGCAGTTTTTATTTTCGTTCTTTTGTTAGCAGGCCAAGCCCGCTTGAGCTGCTATACCGCTCTTGTTATCAGAAGCAACCTGCCCACAACAACACAAGGTGAGGCTTTGTCAACGTGTGTGAATGTTTTGACTTAAAACTTTGGTGACTGCAGGAATTAATATTCTTGGTTCTTTCGGTAAAGTCACGTAGATAGAAAATAAAATAAAAATAACATAATAAACATAAAAATATATTAAATAAAGCAAAAAAAACCCGCGTTTTGATTGCAACTCAAGTGGTCTTTATTTAATGTAATTGTATTATCTGTTATTGTTATTTTCTATCTACGTAACTTTACTGAAAGAAACAAGAATACGTGTGTCAATGTCTATCGGTCAAAGACGCTAAACGGAGATACGCGCAAACTCCAAATATACAGCAGGCGTCAGGGTCGGGATCGAACCCACGACTTCCTGTATACCAGGTGAGGTAGTTAACATCTCACCACGGAGAGAGACACGCAAACTCCAGTTAGCCTCGGCTATGTTCGTTGATCCTCAATTAATTACTTGGTGGAGTGAGGAAGCATTCATGCCAAGCAGATGAAGGTGGCCAGGCATGATTCTAGACACGCCACCGCCTGTTTACCCAGTGACAGTGTACAGTTTGTGTTTGCAGTAACGTCTATTAACTCTGTTGAACACGGACGTTATAGCGTAACAATAGTTTACTTTTGTTTTCCTCTGGAACTCTTTATAAGAATGGAAACTGGAGGTGGACACAGCACGCACATGCAGCTGAAGTCGGAACTGTTCATCCCAGCATTTAAGGACATCTGAGCCTGGATTCACACCTCTGCCTAACACAAATAGTATTGTTTTCAACACCCTTTGCTATGTCAGCTGAATTTAGCTTTCATAAATATTCCTTTTGTAGCCAGACAGCTGAAATTGTGTGCTCGGAGTTTTGGGTGAACATTCATTTTGAAGATACGAGGACTTCCAGGCATGTTTATAACCATTTGCCCTCTCATTGTGTGCCATAACAGCCCTGTGATGAATTTGGGAAGCGTTTTTACTACATCATGAATATATGAATAAGTATAGACGTGTAAGTCACGTGTTACTGTGTATATATGCTTTCCTCTGTGCATCGATACTGACGTGTAGATGGTGTGGATATTATTTTTTTCTGTCTGCAGCTGACGCTTCCTCTGACGCTTCCTCTGCAGAATTGGTCTGATGGAGCAAATGCACTCAGCGCAGCTCGGTATGACAAGGCTCCAATGCGACCGGTGTGCATACAGCACGGATCGGACTGGAAATTTGACACGGCACCAGAGAACACACACAGGAGAGAAACCCTTCAGGTGCACTCTGTGCGGGATGGCGTTTGCACAGTCTCCACATCTTCAAGTACACCAGAGAACACACACGGGAGAGAAACCCTTCAAGTGCACTGTGTGTGGGAAGGCATTTGCATGTTCATCTAATCTTGTAGAACACCAGAGAACACACACGGGAGAGAAACCCTTCAAGTGCAGTGTTTGTGGGAAAGCATTTTCACGGTCACCTGCTCTTGTAATACACCAGAGAACACACACGAGAGAGAAACCCTTCAAGTGCACTGTGTGTGGGAAAGCATTTTCAGATTCATCTGCTCTTAAACCACACCAGAGAACACACACGGGAGAGAAACCCTTCAAGTGCAGTGTGTGTGGGAAGACATTTTCAAATTCATCAAATCTTCAAGTACACCAGAGAACACAGAAGCTTCAGAAGATCCACAAGGAGTGCAGTCTGAAATCAGCTTGTGAAAGTCAAAGTGCCGCAATGAGCCCATCCCTCGTGAAACACGAACCCGAAGAAAATCCCAGCTTGGACACTTTTAAAGGTATCGAGGTGAAATATGAAGAGGTGATGGTGAAATGTGAAGAAGTGATGGTGAAGAGCGAAGAAGTGATGGTGAAGAGCGAAGAAGTGAAGGTGAAATGTGAAGATGAAGATTCAACTCCAAAATGGGACCTTCACATCGATGGAGACAACGTGAAGCAGGAGGAGAATTCTGACTGTGAGGCAGAGCGAGGCAACTCCCAGCAGTTTATGGAAGTTTAGGTGTGGGTGGACTTCCTCCGAGACAATACAAAGTCAAGTGGAGACCCGGTAGATGTGTAAGCTTGAGATGATGTCGCTCCAATAGATGCACCTTTGTCAAAGGCCTTCAATGACAAGAACGTGAAGTTGGACACTCAGTTGATAGGTTCAACCTGCAGAGTAAGGGCGGCCAGTCTTTGTGGACCTGTGGGTTGGGTAGATCTTTAACCGGGAGCGAGAAACAATAAGCTCCCAAGCATTCACTATGTTATAATAATTGCATTTACACGGTGCTTGCTTAATCGCCTCAGCAACTCAGAGTTTTGTGTCGTACCTCGTCTGAAACACTCGAAGAGCATCCCCAAGTAGCAGCTGCCCCTGTGTGGCACAAGGTGGTGGCCCTGCATCGGCCTGCATGTGGACAAGAGCCTGTCAGTAGGGGGCGATGATTGATGTGTCATCCCAGTTGTGTAGTTTGTAGGCAATGTTTATTCCAAGCTTTCGTGACTGCAGGAATCCACACTCTTGAGTTATTTCGGTAAAGTCACCACGTGGGTAGAAACATAACAGACCACGGCGTTTAGATCACAACACAAGCAATCGTCATCAGGTGGGACAACCACAGCAAGAAGAAGACGCTGAAGTAGTAGGCGCCTACTCCAGCAGTTTCTGCTTATTGCTGCTGTGCTTGTCCCACCTGATGACGATTGCTTGTGTTGCCATCGAAACGCCGTGATCTTTTATTTGTAGCTAATGTTTAGAATTTGCTACATTTTGACCCAGACGCCAGCATGCAACGGCCTACTCGTTTTGAATGACGCAACAATAGTACGGTGTACATACACTGTTAAGCAGACGGTGCGTATTTGTAAAATTACTTCTTGTTAATACGATGTAACGTGATGCAGTCAATTTCGCTGCAGTAATTCAATGTTGTTGATATGCCCGTCAATCATTTAGAATTAATACTTGTCTGATTGTGCACATACATGTAACATTTTGTCTGAGGGTCACACATTGAATAAGTGATGTTAGGACAAAGTGTGTGTGTGTGTTTGGAAGTAACCTGTACAGATATCTCAAGTGAGACCCGTTGTTCTTGTGATACAGGTCAAAGGGTGCTTTTGTGTTTCACGAAGCGTCGGCCTCTGCAGCAACTCATCGTCTTTGAAATAGGGAGCACGCTCGGATCATTCATCGTTACAAGGCATACCACTTGAAAGTTACACGTATAGGAGGAGGTACATTCTCTACAACACGAATTGTAGTTTTGTCTTACGTGTTGACGTAGATTTTGTCTAACTAGGACTAGAAATGCACCTTGCTGGTTCACGTCTGGATGTTCGTACCTATCGCTTGAAGCAAACCGCACTGCTGCTGCTGTTGAGACGCTGTGCACCAATGAGGGTCCGAGCATTTTAGGGCCTTCGGCCAGGAAAGTCACAACATTTACGGCACACGAAGGACGCATTCACGCCAGCGCCCCGTGCTCCGTTTTGAAGATTTAAAATTAAACATCTTTGAATCGTGTTGTGTTTTGAACCGCCTCAGCATCTTGGAGTTTTGTGTCGTACCTCGTTTGAAATACTCGAAGAGCATCCCCAAGTAGCAGCTGCCCCTGTGTGGCACAGGGTGGTGGCCCTGCACCGGCCTGCATGTGGACAAGAGCCTGTCAGTAGGGGGCGATGATTGATGCGTCATCTCAGTTGTGTAGTTTGTAGGCAATCTTGATTCGAAGCTTTCGTGACTGCAGGAATCCACACTCTTGAGTTCTTTCGGTAAAGTCACCACGTGGGTAGAAACATAACAGGTCACGGCGTTTAGATCACAACACAAGCAATCGTCATCAGGTGGGACAACCACAGCAAGAGAAACTGCTGAAGTAGTAGGCGCCTACTCCAGCAGCTTCTTCTTGCTGCTGTGCTTGTCCCACGTGATGACGATTGCTTGTGTTGCCATCGAAACGCAGTGATCTATTATTTGTAGCGTAATGTTTAGAATTTGCTACATTTTGACCCAGACGCCAGCATGCAACGGCCTACTCGTTTTGAATGATGCAACAATAGTACGGTGTACATACACTGTTAAGCAGACGGTGTGTATTTGTAAAATAACTTCTTGTTAATACGATGTAACGTGATGCAGTCAATTTCGCTGCAGTAATTCAATGTTGCTAATATGCCTGTCAATGATTTAGAATGAATACTTGTCTGATTGTGCATGTAACATTTTGTCTGAGGGTCACACATTGAATAAGTGATGTTAGGACAAAGTGTGTGTGTTTTGGAAGTAACCTGTAAAGAGAACTCAGGTGAGACCCGTTGTTCTTGTGATACAGATCAAACGGTGTTTTTGTGTTTCACGAAGCGTCTGGAGCAACTCATTGTCTTTGAAATAGGGAGCACGCTCGGATCATTCATCAGTTACAAGGCATACCACTTAAAAGTTACACGTATAGGAGGAGGTACATTCTCTACAACACGAATTGTAGTTTTGTCTTACGTGTTGACGTAGATTTTGTCTAACTAGGACTAGAAATGCTCCTTGCTGATTCACGTCTGGATGTTCGTAACCATCGGTTGAAGCAAACCCCACTGCTGTTGTTGAGACGCTGTGCACCAATAAGGGTCCAACACATTGACGGCCTTCAGGCCAGGAAAGTCACAACATTTGCACACGAAGGACGCATTCACGCAAGTACCCCATGCTCCGTTTTGAAGTTTTAAAATGAAACATCTTTGAATTGTGTTGTGTTTTGAATTAGATGATTTTATTTCTTCATTAAAAGCTTGTATCAATTTACATCTGGATGACTCCATTGAAAAGGACATTTCGTGTGAATTATCTCTCGTCATTAAGTAGATGGCCTTGCCGGGGGTTTGGTTCAATGTGGACACAAACAGGGTACATACACAGTGTATACACACACAGTGACACACACAGTGTACACACACACAGTGACACAGTGTGCACACGCAGTGTACACACTGTCACAGTGTACACACACACAGTGTAAACTGTGTGTGTGTACACACACACAGTGTACACACTCAGTGACACACAGTGACACAGTGACACAACAACAACCGCCATTCGCCACTAAGTGGCGGTGACGTCACCACGACGCTTGTGCCAGGCACAGTGACACACACAGTGACACGCACAGCGACACACAGTGACACAGTGTATACACAGTGTACACACACAGTGTACACACACAGTGTATACACAGTGTACACACACACACACAGTGTACACACACACAGTGTACACACACAGTGACAGTGACACAGTGACACACATAGTGTGCACACACAGTGACACAGTGACACACAGTGTACACACACAGTGTACACACAGTGACACAGTGACATACACACAGTGACACAGTGACATAACCGCCATTCACCACTAAGTGGCGGTGACGTCACCACGACGCTTGTGCCAGGCACAGTGACACACACACACAGTGACACAGTGACACACACAGCGACACACAGTGACACACAGTGACACAGTGTATACACAGTGTACACACACACAGTGTACACACAGTGTATACACACGCAGTGTATACACAGTGACACACAGTGTACACACACACAGTGTACACACACAGTGTACACACACAATGTATATACGTACACACAGTGTACATACACACACTGTACACACACAGTGTACACACAGAGTAACACACAGTGACACACACAGTGACACAGTGTACACACACATAGTGTACACACACAGTGTACACACACACACAGTGTACACACACACAGTGTACACATAATAAAGGTTTTTGGGTTAGATCGCGTTTATTTATAAATGTGTCGTAACCCTCCACCACCCGACACGGCCAATCAGCAAAAAAAAAGTGTCACGTTGACAAAAGACAAATAATTCACTACTTTTGCTGATTGGCCGTGTCGGGTGGTGGAGGGTTACGACACATTTATAAATAAACGCGATCTAACCCAAAAACCTTTATTATGAATAATATTGGTCGCGAAAGCCTACGTGTTAAACTGACAGTGTACACACATAGTGTACACACAGTGTATACACAATAATGTCCACGTTGCTGAGCCCACACACCCAAGGGAGGGAGCAATGGAAAATGAATCTAAATCAACTAGAACTCCAACTCTGTGACGTCACCACTCCGCATTACCTCATCGGCGTGAAACGCCAGGGGAGGTGTACCTCGCTAGTGATGTCATGTCACCAAGGTGTTCACCTCAACCCCGTCCACCGAGCTCTTGAGCGTGACGTCACATCCGCTTGGGTCACTGCCGATATCGTTCCAGTGGCAATCCTTATTTGGGCAAAGCTACGCCCAGTACTCTTTGGTTCTATTGGGTAAATTCTAGATTTAAAGCTTGGGTAAAGTCACGTAGGTGAAAATAAAATAAATAAAAAATTAACAAAAAATCACGACGTTTCGGCCACAACACAAGCGGCCTTCATCAGGTGAAGGGACGAGACTGTCTGGAGGACAGCGCTGGAGTGGAAGAAGCCACGCTTAGATCACGACCTTTAAGCTGTGTGAAAAGAAAAAGACCAAGCGCCTTGACAAAGGAATTAGCATATAATTTAGCATTGAAATGGCTCATTGAAATAGCTAAGTTAAAGTATACACAACCGCAGAGATACCCCTTGACAAAGGAATTAGCATAGAATTTAGCATTGAAATAGCTGAGTGATTAGCTGGTAACTGGTCACAGAAATAGCTATGTTAAAGTCAGAGCATATACATTCACTGAGGCACCTAGTACTCATCACGCACAGTGACTGGCGGCTCATTAACATAATGTATCCGTTAAAGCCGTTGCGAGTTTATTGCGACGGGTTCAGCGCCCACGGCCCCATCCCTCCACATATGGGCCGGCCTCATTAACATAATTTATTCAGTTGGAGAGCAGCTCTTGGGCGGGAAGTGACGTCATACTACTTCCTGCTGTCGCGAGGCAACAGGAAGCTGCCGTGTGCGCGCTTGCACTCAAATCCGAGGTGAGAAATTCTCATCGTTGTGGTGGTGGTGGTGGTTGTTGTTGTTGTTTACCAAGGTAGAGCCTCGCTCTCTCTCTCAGGGATGTCAGTTGAGTAGCAGCGAGCATGGGAATCGATGTCCAGGTTGGAACTTTACAACGTGGGGCCTAGCCACGCGGGGCCTTGCCTCCTGCCCTCGCCTGATTGCATTTACTTTAATTATCTCGCTATTTGTCTTCACCCAGCTCGCCACTTTGTAACTTTGTTTTATTGTAAATATTCACGCAGTTTTTATTTTGTTAGCAGGCCAAGCCCGCTTGAGCTGCTATACCGCTCTTGTTATCAGAAGCGACCTGCCCACAACAACACAAGGTGAGGCTTTGTCAACGTGTGTGAATGTTTTGACTTTAAACTTTGGTGACTGCAGGAATTAATATTCTTGGTTCTTTCGGTAAAGTCACGTAGATAGAAAATTAAATGAAAATAACATGATAAACATAAAAAATAGTAAATAAAGCAAAAAAACCCACGTTTTGAATGCAACACAAGTGTTCTTTATTCAATGTAATTGTATTATCTGTTATTGTTATTTTCTGTCTACGTAACTTTACAGAAAGAACCAAGAATACGTGTGTCAATGTCTATCGGTCAAAGACACTCAGCGGAGAGACGCTCAAACTCCAAATATACAGCAGGCGTCAGGGTCGGGATCGAACCCACGACTTCCTGTATATCCGGTGAGGTAGTTAACATCTCACCAGTTAGTCTCGGCTATGTTCATTGATCCTCGATTAATTACTTGGTGTAGTGAGGAAGCATTAATGCTGAGCAGATGAAGGTGGCCAGGCATGATTCTAGACACGCCACCGCCAGTGTGTGACAGTGTCAAGTTTGTATTTGCAGTGAAGTCTATCAACTCTATTGAACATGGAGGTTATATCAAAACAATAGTTTTTTTTTTTCCTCTGGAACTCTTACTAAGAATGGAAAAAAGGATGTGAACACAGCACACAAATGCAGCTGAAGTTGGAACTGTTCATCCCAGCATTCAAGGACATCTGAGTTGCGATTGAACATTAATTCATGCATTTCTGCAAAACACAAATAGTATTTTGATTTAAAGCTTTCGTGACTGCAGTAATTCATAATCTTAGTTTTTTCGGTAAAGTCACGTTGAAGAGAAACAACAAAATATATATAAAACAATAAAAAATTATCACGATGTTTCGACCATAACTCAAACGGTCATCTTCAGGTGTGTTGGTGTGTTGCAAACCAGGTGTGTTGCAAACCAACACACCTGAAGATGACCGTTTGAGTTATGGTCGAAACGTCGTGAGAATTTTTTTGTTTTATATATATTTTATTATTTTGTTGTTTCTCTTCAACGTGACTTTACCGAAAAAACTAAGAATACAAATAGTATTGTTTTCAACACCCTTTGCTATGTCAGCTGAATTTAGCTCTCATAAATATTCCTTTTCTAACCAGACAGCCGAAATTGTGTGCTTAGAGTTTTGGGTTAATATTCATTTTGAAGATACAAGGGCTTCCAGGCATGTTTATAACCATTTGCCCTCTCATTGTGTGCCATCACAGCCCGTGTGATGAATTTGGGACACTTTTTCACTACATCATGAATATATGAATGAGTATAGACATGTTAGTCACGTGTTACTGTGTATATATGCATTCCTCTGTGCATCGATACTGACGTGTCGATATTATTTTTTTCTGTCTGCAGCTGACGCTGGTCTGATGGAGCAAAGGCAGTCAGCGCAGCTTGGTACGACAAGTCAACAATGCGACCAGCGTGCATATGGCACGGATCGGACTGGAAATTTGACACAGCACCAGAGAACTCGCACAGGAGAGAAATCCTTCAAGTGTACTGTGTGTGACAAGGCATTTGCATGGCCATCAGTTCTTGAGACCCACCAGAGAACACACATGAGAGAAACCCTTCAAGTGCACTGTGTGTGGGAAGGCATTTTCACGGTCATCTGCTCTTAAAACACACCAGCGAACACACACGGGAGAGAAACCCTTCAAGTGCAGTGTGTGTGGGGAGGCATTTTCACAGTCATCTGTTCTTAAAACACACCAGAGAACACACACGGGAGAGAAACCCTTCAAGTGCAGTGTGTGTGGGATGGCGTTTGCACAGTCATCAAATCTTAAAACACACCAGAGAACACACACAGGAGAGAAACCCTTCAAGTGCAGTGTGTGCGGGATGGCGTTTGCACAGTCATCAAATCTTAAAGTACACCAGAGAACACACACAGGAGAGAAACCCTTCAGGTGCATTCTGTGCGGGATGGCGTTTGTACATGTGTCACATCTTCAAAGACACCAGAGAACACACGGGAGAGAAACCCTTCAATTGCAGTGTGTGTGGGAAGGTATTTGCAGTTTCATCAAATCTTCAAGTACACCAGAGAACACAGAATCATCAGAAGATCTGCAAGGAGTGGAGTCTGAAATCAGCTTGTGAAAGTCAAAGTTCCACAATGAGCCCATCCCTCGTGATACAAGAACCGGAGGAAAATCCCAGCTTTGACACTGAAAAGGAACCGAGGTGAAATATGAACAGGTGATGGTGAAGAGCGACGAAGTGATGGTGAAATGTGAAGATGAAGATTCAACTCCAAAATGGGACCTTCACATTGATGAAGGCAACGTGAAGCAGGAGGAGAATTCTGACTGTGAGGCAGAGTGAGGCAACTCCCAGCAGTTTGTGGAAGTGGAGGTGTGGGTGGACTTCCTCCGAGACAATACAAAGTCAAGTGGAGACCCGGTAGATGTGTAAGCCAGAGACGATGTCGCTACAATAGATGCACCTTTGTCACAGGCCTTTAATGACAAGAATATGAAGTTGAACACTCAGTTCCTAGGTTCAACCTGCAGAGTAAATAGCGGCCAGTCTTTGTGGACCTGTGGGTTGGGTTGATCTCTAACCAGGAGCGAGAGCCACTAAGCTCCCAAGCTTTCAATATTTTACCAATTGCATTTATATGGTGCCTGCTTAATCGCCTCTACGTGACTTTACCGAAAGAACCAAGGAGTTTGGATCCCTGCAGTCACAAACTTCAAATCTAGATTGTCTCAGCAACTCGGAGTTTTGTATCCCGTCTGAAACACTCGAAGAGCATCCCCAAGTAGCAGCTGCCCCTGTGTGGCACAAGGTGGTGGCCCGGCACCAGCCTGCATGTGAACAAGAGCCTGTCAGTAGGGGGCGTTGGTTGATGTGGCATCTTAGTTGTGTAGTTTGTTGGTAATTTTTCGATTTAAAGCTTTCGTGACTGCAGGGATTCATCTTCTTGGTTCTTTCGGTAAAGTCACCACGTAGAAGGGAAATAATAAGATAATAAAAATAAAACATAAAATAAAATTCTCACGACGTTTTGGCTGCTTGCGAACGTCGTGAGAATTTTATTTGATTATTTTTATTATCTTATTATTTCCCTTCTACGTGACTTTGTAGGTAATGTTTAGAATGTTATCAATTTTGACCGAGACGCCAGCGTGCAAATGGCAATAGTACGTTGTACATACACTGTTAAGTAGACAGTGCATATTTTTTTAAAATAGCTTATTGTTAATACGATGTAACCTGATGCAGTATATTTCACTGCAGTAATTAAATTTTGTTAAAATGCCCGTCAATAATTTCAAATGAATGCTTGTCTGATTGTGTGTGTGCATGTAACATTTTGTCTGAGGGTCACACATTGAATAAGTGATGTTAGGACAAAGTGTGTGTGTGTTTTGGAAGTAACTTGTACAGAGAAGTCAGGTGATACCCGTTGTTCTTGTGATACAGGTCAAAGGGTACTTTTGTGTTTCAGGAAGCGTCGGCCTCTGAAGCAACTCATCGTCTTTGAAATAGGGAGCACGCTCGGATCATTCATCAGTTACAAGGCATACCATTTGAAAGTTACACGTATAGGAGGAGGTACATTCTCTACAACACGAATTGTAGTTTTGTCTTACGTGTTGACGTAGATTTTGTCTAACTGGGACTAGAAATGCTCCTTGCTGATTCACATCTGGATGTTCGTTACCTATCGGTTGAAACAAGCCCCACTGTTGCAGTTGAGTCGCTGTGCACCAATGAGGGTCCAAGCATTTTAGGGCCTTCGGCCAGGAAAGTCACAACATTTGCACACAAAGGACGCATTCACGCCAGCGCCCCGTGCTCCGTTTTGAAGTTTTAAAATGAAACATCTTTGAATCGTGTTATGTTTTGAATTAGATGATTGTTATTTCTTCATTAAAAGCTTGTATCAATTTACATCCGGAAGACTTCGTTGAGAAGGACATTTCGTGTGAATTTTCTCTCGTCGTTAAGTAGACGGCCTTGCCGGGGGTTCGGTTCGATGCGGACTTTCACCTGGTAGGGGATCGCGGGATCGAGATAAGGCGACACGGAGCTGCTGGCCGTCTGCAGATCGATTCCAACGTAATCGAACGTCTGTCCCTGCGCCTCCGTCGTTGGTACAGGGGGTGCTGGATAATGTTTGGAATTACCCCAATTTTGACCGTGACACCAACATGCGTTGTGAATGACGCAACGTTATGTTTTACATCTGCCGTTTAGCAGACTGCGCATATTGTGGTGAATGTTACTGGGGTAGCCAGGTGTGCCCGTCCGTCGTTCGCATGCAGGGGGTGCGTGTAGGTTTACAGCACCCCATGCGTGAAAACGACAAAGTGCAGCGTTCATCACGGATAAAGTTGTGCGCTTATGTTTTAAATGTTATTCTTTTATAAGGTGATGTTGATATCGAAAACTGACATATAACTGGCATGCCATAAATAGGAAATTAACTCTGCTTATTCGAATCAATGTATTCATATATGTTGATAAACTGTTTTCAAGAAGATTTTGTGTCTCTAACGGCGACTACAGGGACCACGTGATTGTTTAAAAATGTCTTTGATTATAACTATAATTGCCTACAATTCGTCATGTGTAGCTTATTTAGACTATAATTTATTCACTACCCAAAATGTATTGACTTGAAAACATAGAGCTAATATTTGTAAGCAATGTCTTTTTTATTTATATGTTTGAAAACATATATTTGCACAAATTGAACTTGTTCAGATACAAGGTGAATTCACAAGGCTTTGTAAAAAATCCAATATTTCAGAATTTTTGCCTTAACGGAGAATTTTTTTTTTAAATGTTGGTAAAAATAAAGATTAAGAAATATATATTGTGCCGTGTCTACAATTTAATTGTAAAGTGGAATTGGTAAAAAAAATTGATGGTTCAATGAGCCACTCTGTCTACAGGAAAGCTACCCATACGGATGCTTATCTGAAACCGGATTCCCACCACCATCCATCACAGAAGAATTCTCTCATCAAGACTCTGTATCACAGAGCCCAATGCATATCCGACCAGGAACACATAGGCAGTGAACTCAAGCACGTACACCAAGCTCTTAAGGCTAATGGTTACTCCGACTATACAATCCGAAAAGCTATCACTCAAACCATGAAGAAGGACCCTTTTGAGGAGCCTTTCAAAACCATCACTTTACCCTACATTGCGGGGATCACAAAAAAGATTTCCAAAATCTTGAATAAACACAAGATCCAGGTCCGTTTCAACACATTACATAAAATCCGTGATCTGGTTCCGTCTGTAAAAGATGTGATTCCAGACATACAGTACCCTGGTGTCTACAATCTAAGTTGCCTCTGTGGTAGTAGTTACATTGGAGAAACAAAACGCCATGTCTCGGACCGCATTCGTGAACACAAAGCAGACCTTAAACACGGTAGGACCAACACCTCGGCCGTGGCAGATCACTGTTATAATTCAGTAGGCTCACATGACATTGACTTCTCCAAGACAGAGGTTCTTTGCAAGCCATCTGCCTACCATGAGAGATTCGTTCATGAGGCTATCCACATATACAAGCACAGAGACAATTTCAACCGAGAGGAAGGAATTCTGGCTTAGCAATCATTGGAAGGATTTGATAAACCATTTCGGGTCTTAATTGATTGTTCACGCTTACGGTGGCTTTCAGACAGCATACATTAATTTTTAGTCTCCCCCCTCTTTTCAAAACATAGATGGACTCGTCCTTCTAAATAAACTGCCAAATCATTGTCCGTGGCGCTAACGTCATTAAATAAATAAATACAAACCGCGACTCCTTTTTTAAATGTTTCTTGCCGTTGGTTTTCACACCTGATGATGACTGCTTGTGTTACAGTCGAAACGTCGTGAGAATTTTATTGTTTTATATATATATTTATTTATTTTATTGTTTCCCTTTAACGTGACTTTACCGAAAGAACCAAGAATATAATTCATTGTTTATTATGTTCGTGTTACATTTTAAACAGAAAATGTTTACGTTTGTGGGACCTCTTTGGCCCAGAATTAAAATGGTGACAGAAAAAGGGACGTGGCGTGAACACCTACACACACTCAGTGTACACACACAAAGAGTGTACACACACAGAGAAAGGGACGTGGCGCGAACACCTACACACACTCAGTGTACACACACACAGAGTGTACACACACAGAGAAAGGGACGTGGTGTGAACACCTACACACACTCAGTGTACACACACAGAGTGTACACACACAGAGAAAGGGACGTGGCGTGAACACCTTCTGCCTATAAACAAACAGCAGCAGCAGCAGTGGCTGTGAAGGTGTTGATCTGACTGGTGTCAGAACATCACAACAACAACCACCACTACCAGGGTGATGGGGGTGGTGGTGAAGGGTGGTGGGGGGGGGACTCCCCGGGACTGCCAGGTGGTGGCCTGTGTCTGCCTGTGTACACACACACAGTGTACACACACACACACACTGTACACACACACACAGTGTACACACACAGTGTACACACACACACTGTACACTGTCTCTGTGTGTGTGTACACACACAGAGAAAGTGTAAACACACACACAGTGTGTACGTATACACACAGTGTGTACGTACACACAGAGTGTGTACACACACATTGTACACACACACAGTGTACACACAGTGTAAACACACACAATGTAAACACATAGTGTACATACAGTGTGTACACACACACACAGTGTACACACAGACACAGTGTATACACACACAGTGTACACACACACAGTGTATACACACACAGTGTACATACACACAGTGTACATACACAGTGTACACACACACAGTGTACACACACACACAGTGTGTACACACACTGTGCACACACAGTGTACACACATAGTGTACACACACAGTGTACACACAAAGTGTGTACGTGTACACACACAGTGTACACACACACACAGTGTACACACACAGTGTGTACACACACACATTGTGTACACACACTGTGTGTACACATTGTGTACACACAGTGTGTGTACACAATAGTTTCAGTTTATTTTGGTATACCCCTGTGAGCCATTCGGCTCTTGAATCAAGTGCAACCACAACAAACACAAACACGAACAAGAAACACATCTTAAAGTGACTACTTTGTGTGACTCTGCAAACAGAAAATCCATGAAAAAAACATCAAAATGTTCCTGAAAAAAGCACTGTACACCAACGCTGTGTGCTAAAAATCCCAGTGGGATGCAATGTCCACGTTGTTGTTGTTGCTGAGTTCAAGGGAGGGAGCAATGGAAAATGAATCTAAATTAACTTAAACTCCAATCACGCTCTGTTACGTCACTACTCAGCATTACTTCATCGGCAAGAAACGCCGAGGGAAGGTGTCCCTCGCTAGTGACGTCATGTAACCAAGGTATTCATCCCTCCCCCGTCCATCGCACTCTTGAACATGACGGGGCCTCCGCTTGGGTCACTGCCGATATCAGTCCATTGCCAATCCTTATTTGGGCAAAGCTACGCCCAGTGGCGGCTCATTAACATAATGTCTCCGTTAAAGCCGTCGCGAGTTTATTGCGACGGGTTCAGCACCCACGACATATGGGACGGTATCACATTAGCATAATTTATCCATCCTCTAATTTATTTATTTACGGAGCAGCTCATTGTGGGAGGAGTATGTCTCGTGCCAAGGAAGTGACGTCACGTCACCTGCTGCCGCGTGACGTCACGAGGTAACAGGAAGCTATCGCTTCCTGCACTGAAATCCGAGGTGAAAAAATTCTCATTGCGATTGTGGTTGTTGTGGTGGTGGTTGTGATGGTGGTGGTGGTTGTTGTTGTTTACCAAGGTAGAGCCTCGCTCTCCCTCGTAGGGATGTCAGTTGAGTAGCAGCGAGCATGGGAATCGATGTCCAGGTTGGAACTTTACAACGTGAGGCCTAGCCACGCGGGGCCTTGCCTCCTGCCCTCGCCTGATTGCGTTCGCTTTAATTATCTCGCTTAAGTTTAATTTGTATTCACCCGGCTCGCCACTTTGTAACTTTGTTTTATTGTAAATATTCACGCAGTTTTTATTTTCTTTTGTTAGCAGGCCAAGCGCGCTTGAGCTGCTATACCGTTCTTGTTATCAGAAGCAACCTGCCCACAACAACACAAGGTGAGGCTTTGTCAACGTGTGTGAATGTTTTGACTTAAAACTGTGGTGACTGCAGGAATTAATATTCTTGGTTCTTTCGGTAAAGTCATGTAGATAGAAAATAAGATAACAGTAACATAACAAACATAAAAAATTGTAAATAAAGCAAAAAAAAAACACGTTTTGATTGCAACACAAGTGGTCTTTATTTAATGTAATTGTATTATCTGTTAATGTTATTTTCTATCTACGTAACTTTACCGAAAGAAACAAGAATACGTGTGTCAATGTCTATCGGTCAAAGACGCTAAACGGAGAAACGCTCAAAAACTCAAAACATACAGCAGGCGTCAGGGTCGGGATCGAACCCACGACTTCCTGTATATCCGGTGAGGTAGTTAACATCTCACCAGCTAACCTCGGCTATGTTAATTGATCCTCGATTAATTACTTGGTGTAGTGAGGAAGCATTAATGCTGAGCAGATGAAGGTGGCCAGGCATGATTCTAGACACGCCATCGCCAGTGTGTGACAGTGTCAAGTTTCTATTTGCAGTGAAGTCTATCAACTCTATTGAACACGGAGGTTATATCAAAACAATAGTTTATTTTTGTTTTCCTCTGGAACTCTTACTAAGAATGGAAACAGGATGTGAACACAGCACACACATGCAGCTGAAGTCGGAACTGTTCATCCCAGCATTCAAGGACATCTGAGTTGCGATTGAACATTAATTCATGCATTTCTGCATAACACAAATAGTATTGTTTTCAACACCCTTTGCTATGTCAGCTGAATTTAGCTCTCTTAAATATTCCTTTTGTGACCAGACAGCCGACATTGTGTGCTTGGAGTTTTGAATTAACATTCATTTTGCAAATACGAGGGCTTCCAGGCATGTTTATAACCATTTGCCCTCTCATTGTGTGCCATCACAGCCCGTGTGATGAATTTGGGACACTTTTTCACTACATCATGAATATCTGAATAAGTATAGACGTGTAAGTCACATGTGACTATATATGCATTCCTCTGTGCATCGATACTGACGTGTAGATGGTGTGGATATTATTTTTTTCTGTCTGCAGCTGACGCTTCCTCTGACGCTTCCTCCGCAGAATTGGTCTGATGGAGCAAATGCACTTAGTGCAGCTCGGTAGGACAAGGCTCCAATGCGACCGGTGTGCATACAGCACGGATCGTACTGGAGATTTCACACGGCACGAGAGAACTCACACAGGAGAGAAACCCTTCAAGTGCAGTGTGTGTGACAAGGCATTTTCATACCCATCTGCTCTTAAAATACACCAGAGAACTCACACTGGAGAGAAACCCTTCAAGTGCAGTGTGTGTAACAAGGCATTTGCACGGCCATCTGTTGTTAGAAGACACCAGAGAAGTCACACGGGAGAGAAACCCTTCAAGTGCACTCTGTGTGCGAAGGCGTTTACACTTTCATCACATCTTCAAGAACACCAGAGAACACACACGGGAGAGAAACCCTTCAAGTGCAGTGTGTGTAACAAGGCATTTGCACGGCCATCTGTTGTTAGAAGACACCAGAAAAGTCACACGGGAGAGAAACCCTTCAAGTGCACTCTGTGTGCGAAGGCGTTTACACTTTCATCACATCTTCAAGAACACCAGAGAACACACACAGGAGAGAAACCCTTCAAGTGCACTGTGTGTGGGAAGGCGTTTGCACAGTCATCTCCTCTTGTAATTCACCAGAGAACACACACGGGAGAGAAACCCTTCAGGTGCACTCCGTGCGGGATGGCGTTTGCACAGCAACAACATCTTCAAGTACACCAGAGAACACAGAAGCATCAGAAGATCCACAAGGAGTGCAGTCTGAAATCAGCTTGTGAAAGTCAAAGTGCCGCAATGAGCCCATCCCTCATGAAACAAGAACCGGAGGAAAATCCCAGCTTGGACACTTTTAAAGGTATCGAGGTGAAATGTGAAGAGGTGATGATGAAATGTGAAGAAGTGATGGTGAAGAGGGAAGAAGTGATGGTGAAGAGCGAAGAAGTGAAGGTAAAATGTGAAGATGAAGATTCAACTCCAAAATGGGACCTTCACATCGATGGAGGCAACGTGAAGCAGGAGGAGAATTCTGACTGTGAGGCAGAGCGAGGCAACTCCCAGCAGTTTGTGGAAGTGGAGGTGTGGGTGGACTTCCTCCGAGACAATACAAAGTCAAGTGGAGACCCGGTAGATGTGTAAGCTTGAGATGATGTCGCTCCAATAGATGCACCTTTGTCAAAGGCCTTCAATGACAAGAATGTGAAGTTGGACACTCAGTTGCAAGGTTCAACCTGCAGAGTAAGGGCGGCCAGTCTTTGTGGACCTGTGGGTTGGGTAGATCTTTAACCAGGAGCGAGAGACAATAAGCTCCCAAGCATTCACTATGTTATAATAATTGCATTTACACAGTGCTTGCTTAATCGCCTCAGCAACTCGGAGTTTTGTGTCGTACCTCGTCTGAAACACTCGTAGAGCATCGCCAAGTAGCAAATGCCCCTGTGTGGCACAGGGTGGTGGCCCTGCACCAGTCTGCATGTGGACAAGAGCCTGTCAGTAGGAGGCGATGATTGATGCGTCATCTCAGTTGTGTAGTTTGTAGGCAATCTTGATTCGAAGCTTTCGTGACAGCAGGAATCCACACTTGAGTTATTTCAGTAAAGTCACCACGTGGGTAGAAACATAACAGACCGCGGCGTTTAGATCACAACACAAGCAATCGTTATCAGGTGGGATATCCACAGCAAGAGAAACTGCTGAAGTAGTAGGTGCCTACTCCAGCAGTTTCTTCTTCTTGCTGCTGTGCTTGTCCCACCTGATGACGATTGCTTGTGTTGCCATCGAAACGCCGTGATCTATTATTAGTAGGTAATGTTTTAAATTTGCTTCATTTTGACCCAGACGCCAGCATGCAACGGCCTACTCGTTTTGAATGACGCAACAATAGTACGTTGTACATACACGGTTAAGCAGACGGTGCATATTTGTAAAATAACTTCTTGTTAATACGATGTAACGTGATGCAGTCAATTTCGCTGCAGTAATTCAATGTTGCTAATATGCCCGTCAATGGTTTAGAATGAATACTTGTCTGATTGTGCATGTAACATTTTGTCTGAGGGTCAAACATTGAATAAGTGATGTTAGGACAAAGTGTGTGTGTGTTTGGAAGTAACCTGTACAGAGAACTCGGGTGAGACCCGTTGTTCTTGTGATACAGGTCAAAGGGTACTTTCGTGTTTCACGAAGCGTCTGCCTCTGGAGCAACTCATTGTCTTTGAAATAGGGAGCACGCTCGGATCATTCATCAGTTACAGGGCATACCGCTTGAAAGTTACACGTATAGGAGGAGGTACATTCTCTACAACACGAATTGTACTTTTGTCTTACGTGTTCACGTAGATTTTGTCTAACTGGGACTAGAAATGCTCCTTGCTGATTCACGTCTGGATGTTCGTACCTATCGGTTGAAGCAAACCCCACTGCTGTTGTTGAGACGCTGGGCACCAATAAGGGTCCAACACATTGACGGCCTTCAGGCCAGGAAAGTCACAACATTTGCACACGAAGGACGCATTCACGCAAGTGCCCCATGCTCCGTTTTTGAAGTTTTAAAATGAAACATCTTTGAATTGTGTTGTGTTTTGAATTAGATGATTTTATTTCTTCATTAAAAGCTTGTATCAATTTACATCTGGAAGACTTCATTGAAAAGGACATTTCGTGTGAATTTCTCTCGTCATTAAGTAGACGGTCTTGCCGGGGGTTCGGTTCGATGCGGACACAAACAGTGTACACACACAGTGTACACACCCACAGTGTACACACACACAGTCTACACACACAGTGTATACACACAGTGTACACACAGTGTACACACACTGTACATACAGTGTACACACACAGTCTATACACACAGTGTACACACACAGAGTGTACACACATAGTGTATACACAGTGTATACACAATTAGTGTACACACAGGGTATACACAGTGTACACACACACAGTGTACACAAACAGTGTACACACAGTGTACACACTGTACACACACAGTGTACACACACAATGTATACACAGTGTACACACACACAGTGTACACACACAGTGTACACACACACAGGTAGATGCACACACACAGGTAGACACACACACTGTACACACACACACAGTGTATACACACAGCGACACACAGTGACACACAGTGTACACACACAGTGTACACACACACACAGTGTATACACAATAATGTCCACGTTGTTGTTGCTGAGCTCACACACCCAAGGGAGGGAGCAATGGAAAATGAATCTAAATCAACTTAAACTCCAACTCTGTGACGTCACCACTCTTAATTACCTCATCGGCGTGGAACGCCAGGGTGAGGTGTACCTCGCTAGTGACGTCATGTCACTAAGGTATTCATCCCTCCCCTGTCCACCGCGCTCTTGAGTGTGACGTCATCTCCGTTTGGAGATCATTGGAGATCGTCATCTCCAGTGGCAATCCTTTTTTGGCAAAGCTACGCCCGGTGACTGGTAGCTCATTAACATAATGTGCCCGTTAAAGCCGTCGCGAGTTTATTGCGACGGGTTCAGCGCCCACGCCCCCATCCCTCAACATATGGGCCGGCTTCATTAACATAATTTATTCAGGTAGAGAGCTGCTCGTGGGAGGGAAGTGACGTCTTACTACTACTTCCTGCTGTCGCGAGGCAACAGGAAGCTGTCGTGTGCGCGCTTGCACTGAAATCCGAGGTGAGAAATTCTCATCGTTGTGGTGGTGGTGGTTGTTGTTGTTTACCAAGGTAGAGCCTCTCTCTCTCGTAGGGATGTCAGTTGAGTAGCAGCGAGCATTGGAATCGATGTCCAGGTTGGAACTTTACAGCGCGGGGCCTAGCCAAGCGGGGCCTTGCCTCCTGCCCTCGCCTGATTGCATTCACTTTAATTATCTCGCTTAAGTTTAATTTGTCTTCACCCGGCTCGCCACTTTGTAACTTTGTTTTATTGTAAATATTCACGCAGTTTTTATTTTCTTTTGTTAGCAGGCCAAGCCAGCTTGAGCTGCTATACCGCTCTTGTTATCAGAAGCGACCTGCCCACAACAACACAAGGTGAGGCTTTGTCAACGTGTGTGAATGTTTTGACTTAAAACTTTGGTGACTGCAGGAATTAATATTCTTGGTTTATTCGGTAAAGTCACGTAGATAGAAAATTTAATGAAAATAACATTGTAAAAATAATTAATAATTGTAAATAAAGCAAAAAACCCACGTCGTTTTGATCGCAACACAAGTGGTCTTTATTTAATGTAATTGTATTATCTGTTAATCTTATTTTCTGTCCACGTAACTTTACAGAAAGAACCAAGAATACGTGTGTCAATGTCTATCGGTCAAAGACGCTAAACGGAGTGACGCGCAAACTCCAAATATACAGCAGGCGTCAGCGTCGGGATCGAACCCACGACTTCCTGTATACCAGGTGAGGTAGTTAACATCTCACCACGGAGAGAGACACGCAAACTCCAGTTAGCCTCGGCTATGTTCGTTGATCCTCAATTACTTGGTGCAGTGAGGAAGCATTCATGCCAAGCAGATGAAGGTGGCCAGGCGTGATTCTAGACACCACCGCCTGTTTACCCAGTGACAGTGTACAGTTTGTGTTTGCAGTAACGTCTATTAAATCTGTTGAACACGGAGGTTATATCATAACAATAGTTTACTTTTGTTTTCCTCTGGAACTCTTTTTAAGAATGGAAACAGGAAGTTAACACAGCACACACATGCAGCTGAAGTCGGAACTGTTCATCCCAGCATTTAAGGACATCTGAGCCTGGATTCACACCTCTAAGTTGCGATTGAACATTAATTTATGCATTTCTGCCTAACACAAATAGTATTGTTTTCAAAATCCTTTGCTATGTCAGCTGAATTTAGCTCTCATAAATATTCCGTTTGTAGCCAGACAGCCGAAATTATGTACTCGGAGTTTTGGGTGAACATTCGTTTTGAAGATACGAGGACTTCCAGGCATGTTTATAACCATTTGCCCTCTCATTGTGTGCCATCACAGCCCTGTGATGAATTTGGGAAACGTTTTTATTACATCATAAATATATTAATATAGACGTGTAAGTCACATGTGACTATATATGCATTCCTCTGTGCCTCGATACTGTCGTGTAGATGGTGTGGATATTATTTTTTTCTGTCTGCAGCTGGCGCTGGTCTGATGGAGGAAAGGCAGTCAGCGCAGCTCGGTACGACAAGTCAACAATGCGACCAGCGTGCATACAGCACGGATCGGACTGGAAATTTGACACAGCACCAGAGAACTCACACAGGAGAGAAACCCTTCAAGTGCACCGTGTGTGGGAAGACATTTGCTTGGCCATCAGTTCTTCAGACCCACCATAGAACACACAAGGGAGTGAAACCCTTCAGGTGCACGGTGTGCGGAAAGGCGGCGGTGGTGGTAGCAGTCCTGACGTGGCACTGTTCCTCCTCAAGGTGCTTCTCCTCCAAGAGGCGCTTCTCCTCCTTGACGCTCTTCATGTTGGTGAGACACTTCTTCTCCTCCTCCTCATCCTCCTCCAGACGGTTCTCTTCAAGACACTTCATTTCGCAAAGACGCTTCGCATCCGTGAAGCACTTCCCTTTAACGAGGCGCCTCTTGAGGAGATAGCCTCGGAAGCACTTCTCCTCTTTGCGGCACTTCACCCTGGCAAGCCACTGCACCTCAAATAGGCGCTCCTCTACCATGAGGCGTTTCTCCGTTGCAAGGTCCTTCTCCTCCTGGAGATGCTTCACCCCGCGGAAGTCTTTCAACTCCCCAATTATCTTCTGTTCAAGCAAAGATAACCACAGGAATATTCAGACATGCACATGCAAATACATACTCACACATCTGTGTACAGATGCAGACATCCACGTTCACTCATTCCAACTTGGTTAGCACACACATGAATATACACAATCACCTGATGTTAACATAAGGCCTTATCCATCAATACTTTGATCACATTGTACGTGTAGCCATAACGTCTAAATATCCCAAACCCCTACAGAATCAAAATCCATGTTACATCCTCAAATATCCTCACAAACCCCATACATGCACTTAAGGCTGTGATCGACTGTGAAGATTTGATATATGTTGGCAACAATCATCACTGGCAATAGTTTCCACATGTTCAACTTTAACGATCTGGAAGCCCATAATGATGACAAATTTCACTGCAGTGCCCATAATGGGCAACTGGAATGGCAACTTCCAATCAACTAACATAAATAATTAATGTGACTGATTTATATCATTCTGTCTTCATTGTTAATAAATGACCACTTCAAGTGCTTGCATGAGTGGGATGGTCAAGAGATTGGGTGATGGTGTTGGGAGATGGTGTTGTTTTATGAAGAAGTGAAGTAGTGGAATGTTCTAGAGAGATGGTGTCTTGTGATGGTATAGAGACATGATGAGGCTCTATGATGGAGTATTTAAATGATGGTGGTGTGGTGTGATGAGAAAGGTGATGTGGAGAGATGGTTTAGTGATATTTTGGTGTGATGGTGTGATGACACAGTGTGCTAGTTTTGGAGAGAATGTTGTGTTTGACCCCACAACCCATACACACCTTTGGGGAGCGATGCTTGTAACCTTGACCTGGGAAAGGGTCCACATCCATAATGTCCCCCCATGAGGTCGACTGGCAAGACGACTCCCGGCCTACGAAGAACAGAAAATTCATTCAAAGGACGAGTAATGAATTAGAGAACGAAGGACATGGAGTTTCACAGAACTAATTTTAAGATCCCTGTAATTACCTCTTAGCACACAACAGGACCTGCTATTGAGAAATATTCATCACGTAGCAGTAAAACTTTACAAGTCATTTTTTTTGTGGGCATGCTGAGACTATTAAATGCATAAGCTTGAGACATCTGTTTAAACAAGGATGGCTGAAACTCAGATCTAAACCCATCGTCTCTGCCACACTCGATCATTACGTCTTCCCATCACCACCAAGCCATGTCTACTAAAATTAATTGATCAAGGACCCTCCTCTGCATATAAGCCACGTGATGCAGGTATCAGGGAACTTACCCTCATAGTCATCCAAGATCTCAGCCCACTTGATTTGTCCGTCCATGTTGTTACAAAGGAGTAGATTCTGTTTGAAGTTGGATGGTCTGGGGAGGTTGGAACAACGCTCGGATTTAGCAACAATTTGAATCACTGATCCTCTCAATTATTACATATTTGACCACTCACTGTACCAATCCAATCACTTCCCTGCCAGTTGCCTTCAAGCCCACTCACTCGCTTGTTTGCCCACTCATGCGTGTGTCCATCACTCATTCATCCACCAGCACCAACATGTTTATTCCAACTGCCCATTGCATTAAACATAATCGCCAGACTTAATTATATTTAATCTCTAATCCAGACATGCATCTAAATGTACACCCTATTTGTATTAATCGAATATATGATCAAGCCCCTCCCCCCCCCCCCCCGCCCCCCGGTGATTTCATAAAGCAGTGCCTCATCAAAGTCACAGAAATAATGTGCCCGGAAAAAGTGCAGGATTTCAACAGCGTGAGCTTATGCAGAAATACAGTGATGCAGAGAATCGAGGACTTGTCAGCTAACTTGAAACTTCAGCTGAGAGACAAAGCTTGTGCTTTTGATTTTTACTCGATAGCATGCGATGAGAGCACATGCCACAGACACCGCGCAGCTGTTAATTTTTTTGCGGGGAGTAGATGATAATTTTTGCTGTACGGAGGAACTGCTTGATATGATGAGCCTAAAAGGCACAACGACGGGTAGAGATATTTTTGAAGCTGTGTCAGAGGCAGTTGAAAAGATGGGGCTTAAATGGGACAAGCTCTGTGGAGTAACAACGGATGGAGCTCCGGCCATGACGGGCGAGCGCAAAGGAATGGCATCGATGGTGTGCGCCAAGGTAAAAGAGAGCCTAGGTGAGGCTTTTAGGATGCACTGTATAATCCACCAAGAAGCACTGTGTGCCAAGACTGTCCAGCTGGGCGATGTGATGAACACCGTTGTAAAAAATGTCAACATAATTCGAGCTAGAGGACTGTACCACAGAGAATTTCAAGCTTTCCTATCTGATGTGGATGCTGAATACGGGGATGTACTCTACCACTATGATGTGCGCTGGCTCAGCCACGGCTCTGTGCTGCAGCGGTTTCATTCGCTGAGATCAGAAATCGACCAGTTTTTGAAAGAGAAGGGCCGACCTCTTCATGAACTGAGTGACCCTCTGTGGCTGGCAGACCTGGCATTTTTAGTTGATCTTACTCATCATTTGAATACACTGAACAAGAACCTACAAGGCAAAGAACAGCTGGTGCCACACCTGTATGCGCACATGAAAGCCTTCTGCGTAAAGCTCCGCCTGTTTGAGACACAACTACGAAGCTTTAATGCTGCACACTTCCCTGCGCTGTCTGAAATCAAGTCTGCTTTTCCAAAGGACGACCTTTCTGATAAAAAGGAGAAATGTGTCTGTGATTGTATCTCTCGTGACAGAATTCAACCAGCGTTTCCAAGATTTTTCTGTCATTGAAAAACAAATCAAGCTGTTCTCGACCCCCTTCCTGGTGGATGCAGAAGTGGAAGAGAGTCTGCAGTTAGAACTGATTGAAATGCAATGTGATGATTCTCTGAAGAGTCAACATCAGCTTCTCTCCCTCCCTGACTTCTATCAGAGTTTGGATAATGCCAAGTTTCCTCTGATGAGACGCCACACAGAAAGAATGATGAGCCTATATGCTTAGTTTTTTTCGGTAAAGTCACGTTGAAGAGAAACAACGTGACTTTACCAAAAAAACTAAGAATATGAATTACTGCAGTCACGAAAGCTTTAAATCTAAATGATGAGCCTGTTCGGCTCAACATACATATGTATGTTAAATCAGAACAAAAGCAGACTGAGAACCAGAATGACTGATAGCCATCTCTGTGAAGTCCTTCGTGTCTCAACCACCAAACTTTCTCCTGACATGTCAGCCATCCTTCAATCCAAAGGACAGCATCACTGCTCCCACTGAGTGCAATGTTCTTCACATTATAGGTGAGTTAGAAATACACACAGTATTCATGTGTCAATGTCACCTCTAGTGTGTGGCCCGGCCTTTTGTTTATTTTTCTGTATTTGGCCCTCACTAAAAAAACTTTGGACACCCCTGGTGTAGTGTATAGTAGTGTAGTGTATAGTGGAGTGTATAGTGTAGTGTATAGTGTAGTGTATAGTTTAGTATACTAGTTATCACGTGACTAGTGTAGCTAGCCAGGTGGTGACCACACTAGTGCGTGCATCTCCACTCGTCCGTGTCTGCAAGTAAGCGCTCGTGTGTGTATGTGCACCCGCGTGTTTGTTCGTGTCTGCATGTACGCACACTGTTGCACGTGGTTCGCTCGTGTGGGTGTGTAGTGGAACGCACTGCTCATGAAAACGTTGCCTCGTTACGCGGTAAATGCTGCGGCACAACAGGAGGGAACTGCAGGGATGAGGCTCTCCACTCTTGATGCCGTGAATTAAAACAGCGCCAGGGTGGAGCGTCCCGTCCCTACAGCTCGTAGCTGTGACGGAGCGAGAGTGATCAGCGGACAGCCACCATGGTTGCCAGGTAAGGGGAGACTTCACCCGGAACTCTCCTCCACACGTGTTCCCCTTGAACATTGTCGCAAGAAACATACGATCAGGAATCTTTAAAATATCCGACCTTTGTTGTTCCGCAAGAATATTAACGCTCAAACTCGCATCGAAACTCTTCATGAATTCACTTGGTCAAACAGTTCAGGTACTCGGCAAAGCATTTCACCACCTGGTATGTAACAGTTAAACAATCTACTCCAAATCAACACCGAAATGTCAAATTATCATCCACCGTTGACTTCCACATCGATGGAAGCCATTTACCATGACGTCCAAGCCATTAAACACCGGAACAACGAACGTGCCATTCAAGTACATCTTGAAACCCATTATCTGAAGTTGTTTGTATTAAACAATAACTAAATAATAGAAACACGTTTACAATATTGAGCGAAGTTATAGTCACGGACTTTTTACAACTTTAGCTCAACAGGACCACAAAAGCTCGGATGTGGTGCATAATAAATGAATCAATCTGATTGAAATCATGAACTGGCCAAACACTTTTCGATTTCAACATCACCTTATACAAGAATAACATTTTAAATATAAACGCACAACTTTATCTATCTGTGATGAGCGCTGCACTTTCCGTTGTTTTCATGCAGGGGGCGCTGCAAACCTACGCACCCCCTGCATGGACGACGGAGGCGCAGGGACAGACGTTCGATTACGTTGGAATCGATCTGCAGACGGCGGTCTTCTCGCACGGCCAGCTCCGTGTCGCCTTATCTCGATCCCGCAATCCCAAACAGGTGAAAGTCCGCATCGAACCGAACCCCCGGCAAGGCCGTCTACTTAACGACGAGAGAAAATTCACACGAAATGTCCTTTTCAATGAAGTCTTCCAGATGTAAATTGATACAAGCTTTTAATGAGGAAATAAAATCATCTAATTCAAAACACAACACAATTCAAAGATGTTTCATTTTAAAACTTCAAAACGGAGCATGGGGCACTTGCGTGAATGCGTCCTTAGTGTGCAAATGTTGTGACTTTCCTGGCCTGAAGGCCGTCAATGTGTTGGACCCTTAAATGGTGCACAGCGTCTCAACAACAGCAGTGGGGTTTGCTTCAACCGATGGTTACGAACATCCAGACGTGAATCAGCAAGGTGCATTTCTAGTCCCAGTTAGACAAAATCTACGTCAACACGTAAGACAAAACTACAATTCGTGTTGTAGAGAATGTACCTCCTCCTATACGTGTAGCTTTTAATTGGTATGCCTTGTAACTGATGAATGATCCGAGCGTGCTACCTATTTCAAAGACAATGAGTTGCTCCAGATGCTTCGTGGAACACAAAAACACCATTTCACCTGTATCACAAGAACAACGCGTCTCACCTGAGTTCTCTGTACAGGTTACTTTCAAACACACACACACACTTTGTCCTAACATCACTTATTCAATGTTTGACCCTTACAGATCAAATGTTACAAGTATGCACAAAATCAGACAAGTATACATTCTAAAATATTGAGAGGCATATTAACAAAATTGGATTACTTCAGTGAAATATACTGCATCACGTTACATCGTATTAACAAGAAGTTTTTTTTAAAAAGTTGCAGTCTTCTTCACAGTGCATGTAAAACATACTATTGTGTAATTCAAAACGAGTAGGCCATTGCATGCTGGCGTCTGAGTGAAATTGTAGCAAATTTTAAACATTACCTACAAACTACACAACTGAGATGACACATCAATCATCGCCCCCTACTGACAGGCTCTTGTCCACATGCAGGCCGGTGCAGGGCCACCACCTTGTGCCACACAGGGGCAGCTGCTACTTGGGGATGCTCTTCGAGTGTTTCAGAAGAGGTACGACACAAAACTCCGAGTTGCTGAGGCGATTAAGCAAGCACCGTGTAAAATCAATTATGATAACATAGTGAATGCTTGGGAGCTTATTGGCTCTTGCTCCTGGTTAGAGATCTACCCAACCCACAGGCCCACAAAGTGTTCAACTTCACATTCTTGTCATTAAAGGCCTGTGACAAAGGTGCATCTATTGTAGCGACATCGTCTCTGGCTTACACATCTACCGGGTCTCCACTTGACTTTGGATTGTCTCGGAGGAAGTCCACCCACACCTCCACTTCCACAAACTGCTGGGAGTTGCCTCGCTCTGCCTCACAGTCAGAATTCTCCTCCTGCTTCACGTTGCCTCCATTGATGTGAAGGTCCCATTTTGGAATTTAATCTTCATCTTCACATTTCACCTTCACTTCTTCCCTCTTCACCATCACCTCTTCATATTTCACCTCGATACCTTTAAGAGTGTCCAAGCTGGGATTTTTGTCCGGTTCTTGTTTCATGAGCGATGGGCTTATTGTGGCACTTTGACTTTCACAAGCTGATTTCAGATTCCACTCCTTGCAGATCTTCTGATGCTTCCGTGTTCTCTGGTGTGATGACTGTGCAAACATCATCCCACACAGAGTGTACCTCAAGGGTTTCTCTCCTGTGTGTTCTCTGGTGTACTTGAAGATTTGATGAATGTGCAAATGCCTTCCCGCACACACTGCACTTGAAGGGTTTCTCTCCCGTGTGTACTCTGGTGTTTTTTAAGAGCAGATGAATGTGAAAATGCCTTCCTACAAACACTGCACTTGAAGGGGTTCTCTCCCGTGTATGTTCTCTGGTGTGATTTAAGACCAGATGACTGTGAAAATGCCTTCCCACACACACTGCACTTGAAGGGTGTCTCTCCCGTGTGTGTTTTCTGGTGTGTTTTAAGAGCGGATGACTGTGAAAATGTCTTCCCACACACACTGCACTTGAAGGGTTTCTCTCCCGTGTGTGTTGTCTGGTGTTTTTTAAGAGCAGATGACCGTGAAAATGTCTTCCCACAAACACTGCACTTGAAGGGTTTCTCTCCCGTGTGTTCTCTGGTGTTTTATTAGATGAATCTGAAAATGCCTTCCCATACACACTGCACTTGAAGGGTTTCTCTCCCGTGTGTGTTCTCTGGTGTTTTTTAAGAGTAGATGAATCTGAAAATGTCTTCCCACACACACTGCACCTGAAGGGTTTCTCTCCCGTGTGTGTTCTCTGGTGTTTTTTAAGAGCAGATGAATCAGAAAATGTCTTCCCACACACACTGCACAAGAAGGGTTTCTCTCCCGTGTGTGTTCTCTGGTGTGTTTTAAGAGCAGATGACCATGAAAATGTCTTCCCACACACACTGCACCTGAAGGGTTTCTCTCCCGTGTGTGTTCTCTGGTGTGTTTTAAGAGTAGATGAATCTGAAAATGTCTTCCCACACACACTGCATTTGAAGGGTTTCTCTCCCGTGTGTTTTCTGGTGTGTTTTAAGAGCAAATGAACCTGAAAATGTCTTCGGACACACACTGCACCTGAAGGGTTTCTCTCCCGTGTGTGTTCTCTGGTGTCTTTGAAGATGAGATGAATCTGAAAATGCCTTCCCACACACACTGCACTTGAAGGGTTTCTCTCCTGTGTGTGTTCTCTGGTGTGTTTAAGAGCAAATTAATCTGAAAATGCCTTCCCACACACACTGCACTTGAAGGGTTTCTCTCCCGTGTGTGTTCTCTGGTGTCTTTGAAGATGAGATGAATCTGAAAATGCCTTCCCACACACACTGCACTTGAAGGGTTTCTCTCCCGTGTGTGTTCTCTGGTGTGTTTTAAGAGCAAATGAATCTGAAAATGCCTTCCCACACACACTGCACTTGAAGGGTTTCTCTCCCGTGTGTGTTCTCTGGTGTTTTTTAAGAGTAGATGAATCTGAAAATGCCTTCCCACACACACTGCACTTGAAAGGTTTCTCTCCCGTGTGTGTTCTCTGGTGTGTTTTAAAAGCAGATGAATCTGAAAATGTCTTCCCACACACACTGCACTTGAAGGGTTTCTCTCCCGTGTGTGTTCTCTGATGAATTTTAAGAGCAGATGACTGTGAAAATGCCTTCCCACACACAGTGCACTTGAAGGGTTTCTCTCCCGTGTGTGTTCTCTGGTGTTTTTTAAGAGTCGATGAATCTGAAAATGCCTTCCCACACACACTGCACTTGAAGGGTTTCTCTCCCGTGTGTGTTCTCTGGTGTGTTTAAGAGCAAATGAATCTGAAAATGCCTTCCCACACACACTGCACTTGAAGGGTTTCTCTCCCGTGTGTGTTCTCTGGTGTCTTTGAAGATGAGATGAATCTGAAAATGCCTTCCCACACACACTGCACTTGAAGGGTTTCTCTCCCGTGTGTGTTCTCTGGTGTGTTTTAAGAGCAAATGAATCTGAAAATGCCTTCCCACACACACTGCACTTGAAGGGTTTCTCTCCCGTGTGTGTTCTCTGGTGTTTTTTAAGAGTAGATGAATCTGAAAATGCCTTCCCACACACACTGCACTTGAAAGGTTTCTCTCCCGTGTGTGTTCTCTGGTGTGTTTTAAAAGCAGATGAATCTGAAAATGTCTTCCCACACACACTGCACTTGAAGGGTTTCTCTCCCGTGTGTGTTCTCTGGTGAATTTTAAGAGCAGATGACTGTGAAAATGCCTTCCCACACACAGTGCACTTGAAGGGTTTCTCTCCCATGTGTGTTCTCTGGTGTTTTTAAGAGTCGATGAATCTGAAAATGCCTTGTCACACACAGTGCACTTGAAGGGTTTCTCTCCTGTGCGAGTTCCCTGGTGCTGTGTCAAATTTCCAGTCCAATCAGTGCTGTATGCAGGCTGGTCGCATTGTTGACTTGTCGTCCCGGCTTGCTGTGCTGAGTGCATTTGCTCCATCAGACCAGCGTGAGCTGCAGACAGAAAATAAGAATATCCACACCATCGACACGTCAGTATCGAGCCATGGAGGAATGAATATATACAGTCACACGTGACTTACACGTCTATATTCATTCATGTATTCATGACTAGCTGTACTACCCGGCTTCGACCGGGACTTGGATCCACCACGTTCGGCCGCCTTTGTCTCCCCAGTGGCGATGTTCATACCACAGCAGTTACTCGTTTTAGGCTGAGTCGACCTACGGGAGACCCAGAAGCGGTTGAAATAACTGTCGCCGGTGGTGGCCGTGAGCGAGAATCGAACTCGGGTCGCCGGGTTCGTAGCGTAGCGTAGCGCTAACCGCTACACGATAATGCGTTACGCTTCCACACACACACAGACACACACACAGACACACACAGATACACACACACACACAGACACACACACAGACACACACAGACACACAGACAACGCTAACCGCTACACTACAATGCGTGACGCTTCCACGTGCGCGGGTCACGTGACAGATTTGACGTCACAGCTCACTTGCCGTGCAAAAAATCTATACATTATTGAGCTCCCCCCCCGCTAAAACAACACAAAAGTGTATTTGTATAATGTTTGCACGGTGTACAGTCTGGAAAGTACCCACATGGCAAATTTCCAGTTTGTTGCATGTCGGGAAGTACGCTAAACATTTTGAACAGACAACACACACAATCACAACTTTGCCTTTTATATATATTTGGAGATGCAGTGAAAAACTTTCCCAAATTCATCACGCGGTTTCAGTTTTTTGATTTTCAGTTTGATTTATTTTGGTTATAGTCCCGTGAGCCATTCGGCTCTTGAATCGGGTGCAACCACAACAAGCAACAAAACAAAAACACGACCAAGAAAAACATCTTACAGTGACTATGTGTGACTGTGCAAACAGCACTGTCATGGCACGCAATGAGAGGGCAAATGTCATAAATATTCCTGTAAGCCCTCGCATCTTCAACATTAATGTTGCCATAGAAACGTTGTGGGGTGTTTTGCTTCATTGTAAAAAAGATATTATCTGTTATTTTAATTTTATTTTCTATCTACGTGACTTTACCGAAAGAACCAAGAATATTAATTCCTGCAGTCACCAAAGTTTTAAGTCAAAAATTCACACACGTTGACAAAGCCTCACCTTGTGTTGTTGTGGGCAGGTCGCTTCTGATAACAAGAGCGGTATAGCAGCTCAAGCGGGCTTGGCCTGCTAACAAAAGAAAATGAAAACTGCGTGAATATTTACAATAAAACAAAGTTACAAAGTGGCGAGCCGGGTGAAGACAAATTAAATTTAAGCGAGATAATTAAAGTGAATGCAATCAGGCGAGGGCAGGAGGCAAGGCCCCGCGTGGCTAGGCCCCGCGTTGTAAAGTTCCAACCTGGACATCGATTCCCATGCTCGCTGCTACTCAACTGACATCCCTACGAGAGAGAGAGGCTCTACCTTGGTAAACAACAACTACCACCACCACCAACACGATAATAATTTCTCAACTCGGATTTCAGTGCAAGAGCGAAGCGATCGCTTCCTGTTACTTCGTGACGTCACGCGGCAGCTGCAGGTGACATGACGTCACGTCCGGGGTACAAGACACTCCTCTCCCACGAGCGGCTCCGTAACTGAATAAATTATGTTAATGAGCCCGGGCCATATGTCGAGAGATGGGGGCGTGGCTGCTGAACCCGTCCCAATAAACTCGCGACGGCTTTCACGAAAACATGTTAATGAGCCACCAGTCACTGGGCGTAGCTTTGCCCAAATAAGGATTGTACCAGAACAGATATCGGCAGTAACCAACCAGAGGTGACGTCACGCTCAAGGGCGCGGTGGACGGGGGTGGGGTGAATACCTTGGTGACATGACGTCACTAGCGAGGCACACCTCCCCCTGGCGTTTCACAGCGATGAGGTCATGCTGAGTGGTGACGTCACAGAGCGGGAATGGAGTTTAAGTTGATTTAGATTCATTTTCCATTGCTCCATCTCTTGAACAGAGACCCCTTGCGTGCGTGAGCTCAGCAACTACAACGTGGACATTACTGTGTGTACACACTGTTTCTGTGTGTACACACTGTTTCTGTGTGTACACTATGTGTATACACTGAGTGTGTGTACACTATGTGTATACACACTGTGTGTATACACTGTGTGTGTGTACTCTGTGTGTGTACACTGTGTGTATACACTGTGTCTACATTGTGTGTGTGTACACTGTGTGTGTACACTGTGTGTGTGTACACTGTGTGTGTGTACACACTGTGCCTGTATCTCTGTGTGTGCCTGAGTCTGTGTGTGTGCCTGTGTGTGACACCTGATGATTGCTTGTGTTGCAGTCGAAACGTCGTGAGAATTTAATTGTTTTATATTTTTGTTATTTTGTTTCCCTTCTACATGACTTTACCGAAAGAACCAAGAATAAATATCAGCTCTATGTTTTCAAGTAAATACAATTTGGGTAGTGAATAAATTATAGTCTAAAGAAGCTACACATGACGAATTGTAGGCAATTATAGTTATAATCAGACTTTTTTAAACAATCACGTGGTCCCTGTAGTCGCCGTTAGAGACGCAAAATCTGCTTGAAAACAGTTCAACATATATGAATACATTGATTCAAATAAGCAGAGTTAATTTCCTATTCATGGCATGCCAGCTATGTTTCAGTTTTCGATATCAACATCACCTTATAAAAGAATAACATTTAAAAAATAAGTGCACAACTTTATCCGTGATTAACGCTGCACTTTCTGTCGTATTCCTGCAGGGGGCGGTGTAAACCTACACCCGCCCCCTGCATGCGAACGACGGACGCGCAGGGACAGACGTTCGATTACGTTGGAATCGATCTGCAGACGGCCAGCAGCTCCGTGTTGCCTTATCTCGATCCCGCAATCCCCTACCAGGTGAAAGTCCGCATCGAACCGAACCCCCGGCAAGGCCGTCTACTTAACGACGAGAGAAAATTCACACGAAATGTCCTTTTCAACGAAGTCTTCCAGATGTAAAATGACCTTTTAATGAAGAAATAATGTAAATCAAAACACAACACGATTCAAAGATGTTTCATTTTAAAACTTCAAAACGGAGCATGGGGTACTTGCGTGAATGCGTCCTTCGTGTACAAATGTTGTGACTTTCCTGGCCTGAAGGCCGTCAATGTGTTGGACCCTTATTGGTGCCCAGCATCTCAACAGCAGTGGGGTGTGCTTCAACCGATAGGTACGAACATCCAGACGTCAATCAGCAAGGAGCACTTCCAGTCCCAGTTAGACAAAATCTACGTCAACACGTAAGACAAAACTACAATTCGTGTTGTAGAGAATGTACCTCCTCCTATACGTGTAACTTTCAAGTGGTATGCCTTGTAACTGATGAATGATCCAAGCGTGCTCCCTATTTCAAAGACAATGAGTTGTTCCAGAGGCAGACGCTTCGTGAAACACAAAACTACCCTTTGACCTGCATCACAAGAACAACGGGTCTCACCCGAGTTCTATGTACAGGTTACTTTCAAACGCACACACACGTTGTCCTAACATCACTTATTCAATGTTTGACCCTCAGACAAAATGTGACATGCACGCGCACAATCAGACAAGTATTCATTCTAAATAATTGACGGGCATATTAACAACATTGAATTACTGCAGCGAAATTGACTGCATCACGTTACATCGTATTAACAAGAAGCTATTTTAAAAATACGCACCGTCTGCTTAACAGTGTATGTACACCGTACTATTGTTGCGTCATTCAAAACGAGTAGGCCGTTGCATGCTGGCGTCTGGGTCAAAATGTAGCAAATTCTAAACATTACGCTACAAATAATAGATCACGGCACTTCGATGGCAACACAAGCAATCGTCATCAGGTGGGACAAGCACAGCAGCAATAAGAAACTGCTGGAGTAGGCGCCTACTACTTCAGCAGTTTCTCTTGCTGTGGTTGTCCCACCTGATGACGATTGCTTGTGTTGTGATCTAAACGCCGTGATCTGTTGTTTCTACCCACGTGGTGACTTCACTGAAAGAACTCAAGAGTGTGGATTCCTGCAGTCACGAAAGTTTTGAATCAAGATTACCTACAAACTACACAACTGAGATGACGCATCAATCATCCCCCCCTACTGACAGGCTCTTGTCCACATGCAGGCCGGTGCAGGGCCACCACCTTGTGCCACACAGGGGCAGCTGCTACTTGGGGATGCTCTTCGAGTGCTTCAGACGAGGTACAAAACTCCGAGTTGCTGAGGCGGTTAAGCAAGCACCGTGTAAATGCAATTATTATGATAAAATAGTGAATGCTTGGGGGCTTATTGTCTCTCGTTCCTGGTGAGAGATTGACCCAACCCACAGGTCCACAAAGACTGGCTGCTCTTACTCTGCAGGATGAACCTAGGAGCTGAGTGTTCAACTTCACATTCTTGTCATTAAAGGCCTGTGACAAAGGTGCATCTATTGTAGCGACATTGTCTCTGGCTTACACATCTACCGGGTCTCCACTTGACTTTGTATTGTCTAGGAAGTCCACCCACACCTCCACTTCCACAAACTGCTGGGAGTTGCCTCGCTCTGCCTCACAGTCAGAATTGTCCTCCTGCTTCACGTTGCCTCCATCGATGTGAAGGTCCCATTTTGGAGTTTCATCTTCATCTTCACATTTCACCTTCACTTCTTCACTCTTCACCATCACCTCTTCCCTCTTCACCATCACTTCTTCCCTCTTCACCATCACTTCTTCCCTCTTCACCATCACCTCTTCATATTTCACCTCGATACCTTTAAAAGTGTCCAAGCTGGGATTTTCTTCCGGTTCTTGTTTCAAGAGGGATGGGCTTATTTTGGCACTTTGACTTTCACAAGCTGATTTCAGACTCCACTCCTTGTGGATCTTCTGATGCTTCTGTGTTTTCCGGTGTTCTATAAGATGTGATTGCTGTGCAAACGCCTTCCCGCACGGAGTGCACCTGAAGGGTTTCTCTCCCGTGTGTGTTCTCTGGTGTATTACAAGAGTAGATGAAAGTGTAAACGCCTTCCCACACAGAGTACACTTGAAGGGTTTCTCTCCCGTGTGTGTTCTCTGGTGTGCTACAAGAGCAGATGACTGCGCAAATGCCTTCCCACACACACTGCACTTGAAGGGTTTCTCTCCCGTGTGTGTTCTCTGGTGATCTACAAGAGCAGATGACCGTGTAAATGCCTTCCCACACACACTGCACTTGAAGGGTTTCTCTCCTGTGTGTGTTCTCTGGTGTGTTACAAGAGCAGATGACTGTGAAAATGCCTTCACACACACACTGCACTTGAAGGGTTTCTCTCCCGTGTGAGTTCTCTGGTGTTCTACAAGAGCAGATGACTGTGAAAATGCCTTCACACACACACTGCACTTGAAAGGTTTCTCTCCCGTGTGTGTTCTCTGGTGTATTTTAAGAGCAGATGGCCATGCAAAAGCCTTCCCACACACACTGCATTTGAAGGGTTTCTCTCCTGTGCGAGTTCTCTGGTGCCGTGTCAAATTTCCAGTCCGATCCGTGCTGTATGCACGCTGGTCGCATTGTTGACTTGTCGTACCGAGCTGTGCCGACTGCCTTTGCTCCATCAGACCAGCGTCAGCTGCAGACAGAAAAAAATAATATCCACACCATCTACACGTCAGTATCGATGCACAGAGGAATGCATATATAGTCACATGTGACTTACACGTCTATACTTATTCATATATTCAGGATGTAGTAAAAAAGTGTCCCAAATTCATCACAGGGCTGTTATGGCACACAATGAGAGGGCAAATGGTTACACACATGCCTTGAAGCCCTCGTATCTTCAAGATGAATGTTAACCCAAAACTCCGAGCACACAATTTCGGCTGTCTGGCTACAAAAGGAATATTTATGAGAGCTAAATTCAGCTGACATAGCAAAGGGTGTTGAAAACAATACTATTTGTGTTATGCAGAAATTCATAAATTAATGTTCAATCGCAACTTAGAGGTGTGAATCCAGGCTCAGATGTCCTTAAATGCTGGGATGAACAGTTCCGACTTCAGTTGCATGTGTGTGCTGTGTTAACTTCCTGTTTCCATTCATATAAAGAGTTCCAGAGGAAAACAAAAGTAAACTATTGTTACGCTATAACCTCCGTGTTCAACAGAGTTAATAGACGTTACTGCAAACACAAACTGTACACTGTCACTGGGTAAACAGGCGGTGGCGTGTCTAGAATCACGCCTGGCCACCTTCATCTGCTTGGCATGAATACTTCCTCGCTCCACCAAGTAATTAATTGAGGATCAACGAACATATTCGAGGCTAACTGGAGTTTGCCTGTCTCTCTCCGTGGTGAGATGTTAACTACCTCACCTGGTGTACAGGAAGTCGTGGGTTCGATCCCGACCCTGACGCCTGCTGTATATTTGGAGTTTGCGCGTCTCTCCGCTGAGCGTCTTTGACCGATAGACATTGACACACGTATTCTTGTTGATTTCGGTAAAGTTACGTAGATAGAAAATAACAATAACAGATAATACAATTACATTAAATAAAGACCACTTGTGTTGCGATCAAAACGACGCGAGTTGTTTTTCTTTATTTGAAGTTATTCATTTATTTCATTGTTATTTTTATTCAATTTTCTATCTACATGACTTTACCGAAAGAACCAAGAATATTAATTCCTGCAGTCACCAAAGTTTTAAGTCAAAACATTCACACACGTTGACAAAGCCCCACCTTGTGTTGTTGTGGGCAGGTCGCTTCTGATAACAAGAGCGCTATAGCAGCTCAGGCGGGCTTGGCCTGCTAACAAAAAAAACTGCGTGAATATTGACAATAAAACAAAGTTACAAAGTGGCGAGCCGGGTGAAGACAAATTAAACTTAAGTGAGATCATTAAAGTGAACGCAATCAGGCGAGGGCAGGAGGCAAGGCCCCGCGTGGCTAGGCCCCGCGCTGTAAAGTTCCAACCTGGACATCCATTCCCATGCTCGCTGCTACTCAACTGACATCCCTACGAGAGAGAGAGCGAGGCTCTACCTTGGTAAACAACAACAACAACCACCACCACAACCACCACCACCACAATCGCAATGAGAATTTCTCACCTCGGATTCCAGTGCAGGAAGCGATAGCTTCCTGTTACCTAGTGACGTCACGCGGCAGCAGGCGTCGTGACGTCACTTCCGGGGTACGAGACACGCTCCTCCCACAATGAGCGGCTCCGTAAATAAATAAATAAGAGGTTGAATAAATTATGTTAATGTTGCGCCCAAATGTCGTGAGTGCTGAACCCGTCGCAATAAACTCGCGACGGCTTTACCGGATACATCATGTTAATCAGCCGCCAGTCACTGGGCGTAGCTTTGCCCAAATAAGGATTGCCACTGGAACGATATCGGCAGTGACCCAAGCGGAGGTGACGTCATGTTCAAGAGCGCGGTGGACGGGGGAGGGGTGAATAATTTGGTGACATGACGTCACTCGCAAGGTACACCTCCCCCTGGCGTTTCACGCAGGGTGGTGACGTCACAGAGTTGGAGTTTAAGTTAATTTAGATTCATTTTCCATTGCTCCCTCCCTTTGGTGTGTGAGCTCAGCTACAACAACGTGGACATTATTGTGTATACACTGTGTGTACACTGTGTGTGTGCACTGTGTATGTACACTGTGTGTATACACTGTGTGTCACTGTGTGTCGCTGTGTCACTGTATCACTGTGTGTGAGTACACTGTGTGTGTGTACACTGTGTGTGTACACTGTGTGTGTGTACACAATGTGTGTATGTACACTGTGTGTGTACACTGTGTGTGTGTACACAATGTGTGTATGTACACTGTGTGTGTGTACACTGTGTGTACACAATGTGTTTGTACACTGTATGTGTACACAATGTGTGTGTACACTGTGTGTGTACACTGTGTGTACACTGTTTGTGTCCGCATTGAACCGAACCCCCGGCAAGGCCATCTACTTAATGACGAGAGAAAATTCACACGAAATGTCCTTTTCAATGAAGTCTTCCACATGTAAATTGATACAAGCTTTTAATGAGGAAATAAAATCATCTAAGTCAAAACACAACACAATTAAAAGATGTTTCATTTTAAAACTTCAAAACGGAGCATGGGGTACTTGCGTGAATGCGTCCTTCGTGTGCAAATGTTGTGACTTTCCTGGCCTGAAGGCCGTCAATTTGTTGAACCCTTATTGGTGCACAGCGTCTCAACAACAGCAGTGGGGTTTGCTTCAACCGATAGGTAACGAACATCCAAACGTGAATCAGCAAGGATGATTTCTAGTCCCAGTTAGACAAACTCTACGTCAACACGTAAGACAAAACTACAATTCGTGTTGTAGAGAATGTAACTCCTCCTATACGTGTAACTTTCAAGTGGTATGCCTTGTAACTGATGAATGATCCGAGCGTGCTCCCTATTTCAAAGACAATGAGTTGCTCCAGAGGCAGACGCTTCGGGAAACACAAAAGTACCCTTTGACCTGTATCACAAGAACAACGGGTCTCACCCGAGTTCTCTGTACAGGTTACTTCCAAACACACACACGCACTTTGTCCTAACATCACTTATTCAATGTGTGACCCTCAGACAAAATGTTACATGCACGCGCACAATCAGACGCGGTATTCATTCTAAATTATTGACGGGCATATTAACATTGAATTACTGCAGCGAAATTGACTGCATCACGTTACATCGTATTAACAAGAAGTTATTTTACAAATACGCACCGTCTGCTTAACCGTGTATGTAAAACGTACTATTGTTGCGTCATTCAAAACGAGTAGGCCGTTGCATGCTGGCGTCTGGGTCAAAATGTAGCAAATTCTAAACATCACGCTACAAATAATAGATCACGGCGTTTCGATGGCAACACAAGCAATCGTCATCAGGTGGGACAAGCACAGCAGCAATAAGAACAAACTGCTGGAGTAGGCGCCTACTACTTCAGCAGTTTCTCTTGCTGTGGTTGTCCCACCTGATGACGATTGCTTGTGTTGTGATCTAAACGCCGTGATCTGTTATGTTTCTACCCAAGTGGTGACTTTACCGAAAGAACTCAAGAGTGTGGATTCCTGCAGTCACGAAAGCTTCGAATCAAGATTGCCTACAAACGACACAACTGAGATGACGCATCAATCATCGCCCCCTACTGACAGGCTCTTGTTCACATGCAGGCCGGTGCCACCACCTTGTGCCAAACAGGGGCAGCTGCTACTTGGGGATGCTCTTCGAGTGCTTCAGACGAGACACAAAACTCCGAGTTGCCGAGGAGATAAAGCAAGCACTGTGTAAATGCAATTATAATAAAATAGTGAATGCTTGGGAGCTTATTGTCTCTCGCTCCTGGTTAGAGATCTACCCAACCAACAGGTCCACAAAGACTGGCCGTTCTTACTCTGCAGGATGAACCTAAGAGCTGAGTGTCCAACTTCACATTCTTGTCATTAAAGGCCTGTGACAAAGGTGCATCTATTGGAGCGACATCGTCTCTGGCTTACACATCTACCGGGTCTCCACTTGACTTTGTATTGTCTAGGAAGTCCACCCACACCTCCACTTCCACAAACTGCTGGGAGTTGCCTCGCTCTGCCTCACAGTCAGAATTCTCCTCCTGCTTCACGATGTGAAGGTCCCATTTTGGAGTTAAATCTTCACATTTTACCTTCACTTCTTCGCTCTTCACCATCACCTCTTCACATTTCACCTTCACCTCTTCACATTTCACCTCGATACCTTTAAAAGTGTCCAAGCTGGGATTTTCTCCCGGTTCGTGTTTAATGAGGGATGGGCTCATTGCGGCACTTTGACTTTCACAAGCTGATTTCAGACTGCACTCCTTGTGGATCTTCTGATACTTCTGTGTTCTCTGGTGTACTTGAAGAGTTGATGAACGTGCAAACGACTTCCCGCACAGAGTGCACCTGAAGGGTTTCTCTCCCGTGTGTGTTCTCTGGTGTGTTTTAAGAGTAGATGACTGTGAAAATGTCTTCCCACACACAGTGCACTTGAAGGGTTTCTCTTCCGTGTGCGTTCTCTGGTGTTTTTTAAGAGTAGATGAATCTGAAAATGTCTTCCCACACACACTGCACCTGAAGGGGTTCTCTCCCGTGTGTGTTCTCTGGTGTTTTTTAAGAGTAGATGACTGTGAAAATGTCTTCCCACACACAGTGCACTTGAAGGGTTTCTCTCCCGTGTGTGTTCTCTGGTGTTTTTTAAGAGTAGATGAATCTGAAAATGTCTTCCCACACACACTGCACCTGAAGGGTTTCTCTCCCGTGTGTGTTCTCTGGTGTGTTTTAAGAGCAAATGACTGTGAAAATGTCTTCCCACACACACTGCACCTGAAGGGTTTCTCTCCCGTGTGTGTTCTCTGGTGTTTTTTAAGAGTAGATGAATCTGAAAATGTCTTCCCACACACACTGCACCTGAAGGGTTTCTCTCCGGTGTGTGTTCTCTGGTGTGTTTTAAGAGCAGATGACTGTGAAAATGTCTTCCCACACACACTGCACCTGAAGGGTTTCTCTCCCGTGTGTGTTCTCTGGTGTATTTTAAGAGCAGATGACTGTGAAAATGTCTTCCCAAACACACTGCCCTTAAAGGGTTTCTCTCCTGTGTGTGTTGTCTGGTGGGTCTCAAGAACTGATGACCATGCAAATGCCTTGTCACACACAGTGCACTTGAAGGGTTTCTCTTCTGTGCGAGTTCTCTGGTGCTGTGTCAAATTTCCAGTCCGATCCGTGCTGTATGCACGCTGGTCACATTGTTGACTTGTCGTACCGAGCAGCTGCGCTGACTGCCTTTGCTCCATCAGACCAGCGTCAGCTGCAGACAGAAAATAAGAATATCCACACCATCTACACGTCAGTAACGAGCCATGGAGGAATGAATATATACAGTCACACGTGACTTGCGCGTCTATATTCATTCACGTATTCACGACTAGCTGTACTACCCGGCTTCGCCCGGGACTTGGATCCACCACGTCCGGCCGCCTTTGTCTCCCCAGTGGCAATGTTCCCACCACAACAGTTACTCGTTTGAGGCTGAGTCGACCTAGGAGAGGCCCAGAAGCGGTTCAAATAATCGTCGCCGGTGGTGGCCGTGAGCGGGAATCGAACTCGGGTCACCGGGTTCGCAGCGCGGCGTAGCGCTAACCGCTACACTATCGCTCCCCACAACACACAAAAAAACACACAGACACACACAGACACACACACAGATACACACACAGACAACGCTAACCGCTACACTACAATGAGTGACGCTTCCACATGCGCGGGTCACGTGACAGAATTGACGTCACAGCTCACTTGCCGTGCAAAAAATCTATACATTATTGAGCTCCCCCCCCAAAAAACACAAAAGTGTATTTGTATAATGTTTGCACGGTGTACAGTCTGGAAAGTACCCACATGGCAAATTTCCAGTTTGTTGCATGTCGGGAAGTAGGCTAAACATTTTGAACAGACAACACACACAATCACAACTTTGCATATTTTTATATATATGGAGATAAACAGTAAGAGCCAATTTGTTAATCCATTGCCGGACGAGGGTCTCCCCACGCCGCCCCGGGTCGTGATTTGACCATACTTCACCACGCTCGTCCGTGTGGCGGCTTGGTGGAGGAGGGTAGCGCAGACGTGGGAGCGTAGTGACATTGTACTCTACAATGGATGTTGCCCCCACCGCTCCTATGCCGCTCACCAACGTTGCACAGTCCCGCAGCCGCCTGAAACAACAACAAAGTCCCATCACAAGGGAGAAACACACAAATAGAGATTCACTTCGAGTACACTCACCACCACGTAGCTGTCAACCCACTATCAATCAGTGCCCCTACCTTATTACAGATCAATTCAGACCATATCGGCCACCACGTGTCTTTATAAATATCAACGTTCGTCCTACGAAGTCCCATCACAATGTAGAAACACAAATAGACAATATTGTTACCAAAGCATGTTTTTTTGCCCGTATTGAAACGGCTGTACCCCGTATGGGCGTGAAAACTCAATGTCTCTGTACAAGAATACGGGGTAAACCGTACGGGTTATGACAGCTGTGATGCATCAAAAGATAACTTGACCCGTGGTTGTGTTACCTCGTTTAACCAAAGGCTTCAAACTCGCGTGGAACAGCCCGAAACCCAAAGCATGAGGACAAATACAAAGACGGGTATATCACGAGAGAAAAAAACCCCTACATATTTACCAATAACACTGCCCTTAAAAGTAAATTCTGTGGTGCATAATCGGGCAATGGGCCTTTTTCATAACGCCTTTGTTACTGACGATTGTATTTCAGCCTTTCTTCTTACGACTGCTGCCTGTGTATCTTACTGTGAAAACAGTTCCACAAAGCATGTATAAATGTTTATTTTCTTTGTGACAGACTAGGCCCGAGACGCCAGGGAGGGCCTGAATGGCCTGGATTGCCTACCGAGGAGACGCCTTCCCCGGCGGGGAGCAACCACAGCCTGCGGTGTCACCGCCGCAACGGGGGTCACACAACACCGGATTTTTTTTGTGGTCAAAATTTTAAAACCAAAACACCCACTTACCAGTTCGCGTGAGTTCAATGCTGCTCAGAGTTTTAAGGGGCGAGAGGAATTGTTCGTGCAAGTTTAGGGGTGGGTGGGTGGGGGTGGGAAGTCGTTATGTTCCGAACAGTTTAGAAGCGTCCTGGGAGCCGCGCTAGAGGCGTCAGCCATTGGCACTTGGGAGCTACCACTCCCAGCCAAGGGTTGACGCTCAAACTATCAATCTTATACTTTCACTTCCATCACATAATTTGAATCGTATTTACTCAAACAATATATGCTGAATGATCTACTGTGATAGTCACGGTCGCTCCGTTATTGTATTGCTGTTGTAGATGTATATATTTATATATTTAAAAAAAATATTACCGGGTCTGCGACCCCCCCCCCCCTATTTAAAGCGGTAAGTTGGTTTGTTCCAAATGATGACGTTCACACAACGCGATCAAAGTTCGGAACGCTCTTGCAGAATTGTACAACATTTAACTCCGACAGTTATCGCGATATGGCGATACTACGATATTACCTAATCATATCCAACAAGCGTATCGTACATTTTTTTCCACACGGCACGTGCACACACTCAAAGCACTTGCAATTCAAATTTCTATTTAAAGCTTTCGTGACTGCAGGGATTCATCTTCTTGGTTATTTTGGTAAAGTCACCACGTAGAATGGAAACAATAAAATAATAAAAAAATTATTTTGATCCCCTGCCGATTTTGTACGTTTGCCCACTGACAAAGAAATGATCAGTCTATAATTTTAATGGTAGATTTATTTGAACAGTGAGAGACAGAATAACAACAAAAATCCAGAGAAACGCATGTCAAAAATGTTATAAATTGATTTGCATTTTAATGAGTGAAATGAGTATTTGGCCCATCAGAAAGATTTCTGGCTCCCAGGTGTCTATGTGTACACTGTATGTGTGTACACTGTTTGTATACACTGTGTGTGTACACTGTGTGTGTACACTGTATACATTGCGTGTACACTGTGTGTGTATACACTGTGTGTGTGTCACTGTGTGTCACTGTGTCACTGTGTGTGTATACACTGTGTGTGTGTACACTGTGTGTATGTACACTGTGTATACCCTGTGTGTACACTGTGTGTGTGTACACTGTGTGTATACACTGTGTGTGTACCCTATGTGTGTACGCTGTGTGTACACTATGTGTATACACTGTGTGTGTACACTGCGTATGTGTACACTGTGTATAAATTGTGTGTGTACACTGTGTGTGTGTACACTGTGTGTGTGTACACTGTGTGTGTACATTGTGTACATTGTGTGTACACTGTGTGTGTACACTGTGTGTGTACACTATGTGTATACACTGTGTGTGTGTACGCTGTGTGTGTGTACACTATGTGTATACACTGTGTGTGTGTACACTGCGTATGTGTACACTGTGTGTATAAATTGTGTGTACACTGTGTGTGTACACTGTGTGTGTACACTCTGTGTGTACATTGTGTACATTGTGTGTGTACACTGTGTGTGTGTACATTGTGTGTGTGTACACTGTGTACAGACACTGTGTGTGTACACTGTGTGTGTGTACACTATGTGTATACACTGTGTGTGTGTACACTGCGTATGTGTACACTGTGTGTGTGTACAGTGTGTGTACACTGTGTGTGTGTACACTGCGTATGTGTACACTGTGTGTGTACAGTGTGTGTACATTGTGTGTGTACATTGTGTGTGTACACTGTGTGTGTGTACACTGTGTGTGTGTACACTGTATACACTGTGTGTGTGTACACTGTATACACTGTGTGTGTACACTGTGTATACCCTGTGTGTCACTATGTGTACACTGTGTGTATATACACTGTGTGTACCCTGTGTGTGTACACTGTATGTACACCGTGTGTACACTGTGTGTGTACACTGTGTATACCCTGTGTGTGTGCACTGTGTATACACTGTGTATACACTGTGTATGTGTACACTGTGTGTGTACACTGTGTGTGTGTACATTGTGTGTGCACACTGTGTGTGTACACTGTGTGTACACTGTTTGTATACACTGTGTGTGTACACTGTGTGTATACACTGTGTGTGCACACTGTGTGTGTACACTGTGTGTACACTGTTTGTATACACTGTGTGTGTACACTGTGTGTATACACTGTGTGTGTGTACACTGTGTGTATACACTGTGTGTGTCACTGTGTGTCGCTGTGTGTGTCACTGTGTCACTGTGCTTGGCACAAGCGTCGTGGTGACGTCACCGCCACTTAGCAAATGGCGGTTGTTGTGTCACTGTGTGTGTACACTGTCACTGTGTGTGTGCGTCACTGTCACTGTGTGTACACTGTGTGTGTCAGTGTCACTGTGTGCGTGTACACTGTGTATACACTGTGTGTGTACACTGTGTGTGTGTACACTGTGTGTGTACAGTGTGTGTGTGTACACTGTGTGTATACACTGTATGTGTGTACACTGTGTTCGCATTGAACCGAACCCCCGGCAAGGCCGTCTACTTAACGTTGAGAGAAAATTCACTCGAAATAACCTTTTCAATGAAGTCTTCCAGATATAAATTGATACAGGCTTTTAATGAAGAAATTAAATCATCCAATTCAAAACACAACACAATTCAAAGATGTTTCATTTTAAAAAACTTAAAAACGGAGCACCGGGTGCTTGCGTGAATGCGTCCTTCGTGTGCAAATGTTGTGACTTTCCTGGCCTGAAGGCCGTCAATGTATTGGACCCTTATTGGTGCCCAGCGTCTCCACAACAGCAGTGGGGTTTGCTTCAACCGATAGGTACGAACATCCAGACGTCAATCAGCAAGGTGCATTTCTAGTCCCAGTTAGACAAACTCTACGTCAACACGTAAGACAAAACTACAATTCGTGTTGTAGAGAATGTACCTCCTCCTATACGTGTAACTTTCAAGTGGTATGCCTTGTAACTGATGAATGATCCGAGCGTGCTCCCTATTTCAAAGACGATGAGTTGCTCCAGAGGCAGACGCTTCGTGAAACACAAAAGTACCCTTTGACCTGTATCACAAGGACAACGGGTCTCACCTGAGTTCTCTGTACAGGTTACTTCCAAAACACACACGCACTTTGTCCTAACATCACTTATTCAATGTTTGACCCTCAGACAAAATGTTACATGCCCACGCACAATCAGACATGGTATTCATTCTAAATCATTGACGGGCATATTAACATTGATTACTGCAGCGAAATTGACTGCATCACGTTACATCGTATTAAGAAGAAGTTATTTTACAAATACGCACCGTGTGCTTAACAGTGTATGTACACAGTACTATTGTTGCGTCATTCAAAACGAGTAGGCCGTTGCATGCTGGCGTCTGGGTCAAAATGTAGCAAATTTAAAACATTACGCTACAAACAATAAATCACGGCGTTTCGATGGCAACACAAGCAATCGTCATCAGGTGGGACAAGCACAGCAGCAATAAGACGAAACTGCTGGAGTAGGCGCCTACTACTTCAGCAGTTTATCTTGCTGTGGTTGTCCCACCTGATGACGATTGCTTGTGTTGTGATGTAAACGCCGTGATCTGTTATGTTTCTACCCACGTGGTGACTTTACCGAAATAACTCAAGAGTGTGGATTCCTGCAGTCACGACAGCTTCGAATCAAGATTACCTACAAAGGACACAACTGAGATGACGGATCAATCATCGCCCCCTACTGACAGGCTCTTGTCCACATGCAGGCTGGTGCAGGGCCACCACCTTGTGCCACACAGGGGCAGCTGCTACTTGGGGATGCTCTTCGAGTGCTTCAGACAAGATACAAAACTCTGAGTTGCTGAGGCGGTTAAGCAAGCACCGTGTAAATACGATTATGATAACATAGTGAATGCTTGGGGGCTTATTGTCTCTCGCTCCTGGTTAAAGATCTACCCAACCCACGGGCCAACAAAGGCTGGCCGCCCTTACTTTGCAGGTTGAACCTAGGAACTGAGTGTTCAACTTCACGTTCTTGTCATTAAAGGCCTGTGACAAAGGTGCATCTATTGTAGCGACATCATCTCAAGCTTACACATCTACCGGGTCTCCACTTGACTTTGTATTGTCTCGGAGGAAGTCCACCCACACCTCCACTTCCACAAACTGCTGGGAGTTGTCTCGCTCTGCCTCACAGTCAGAATTCTCCTCCTGCTTCACGTTGCCTCCATTTATGTGAAGATCCTATTTTCGAGTTGAATCTTCATCCTCACATTTTACCTTCACTTCTTCGCTCTTCACCATCACTTCTTCACATTTCACCTTCACCTCTTCACATTTCACCTCGATACCTTTAAAAGTGTCCAAGCTGGGATTTTCTCCCGGTTCGTGTTTAATGAGGGATGGGCTCATTGCGGCACTTTGACTTTCACAAGCTGATTTCAGACTGCACTCCTTGTGGATCTTCTGATACTTCTGTGTTCTCTGGTGTACTTGAAGAGTTGATGAACGTGCAAACGACTTCCCGCACAGAGTGCACCTGAAGGGTTTCTCTCCCGTGTGTGTTCTCTGGTGTGTTTTAAGAGTAGATGACTGTGAAAATGTCTTCCCACACACAGTGCACTTGAAGGGTTTCTCTTCCGTGTGCGTTCTCTGGTGTTTTTTAAGAGTAGATGAATCTGAAAATGTCTTCCCACACACACTGCACCTGAAGGGGTTCTCTCCCGTGTGTGTTCTCTGGTGTTTTTTAAGAGTAGATGACTGTGAAAATGTCTTCCCACACACAGTGCACTTGAAGGGTTTCTCTCCCGTGTGTGTTCTCTGGTGTTTTTTAAGAGTAGATGAATCTGAAAATGTCTTCCCACACACACTGCACCTGAAGGGTTTCTCTCCCGTGTGTGTTCTCTGGTGCGTTTTAAGAGCAAATGACTGTGAAAATGTCTTCCCACACACACTGCACCTGAAGGGTTTCTCTCCCGTGTGTGTTCTCTGGTGTTTTTTAAGAGTAGATGAATCTGAAAATGTCTTCCCACACACACTGCACCTGAAGGGTTTCTCTCCGGTGTGTGTTCTCTGGTGTGTTTTAAGAGCAGATGACTGTGAAAATGTCTTCCCACACACACTGCACCTGAAGGGTTTCTCTCCCGTGTGTGTTCTCTGGTGTATTTTAAGAGCAGATGACTGTGAAAATGTCTTCCCAAACACACTGCCCTTAAAGGGTTTCTCTCCTGTGTGTGTTGTCTGGTGGGTCTCAAGAACTGATGACCATGCAAATGCCTTGTCACACACAGTGCACTTGAAGGGTTTCTCTTCTGTGCGAGTTCTCTGGTGCTGTGTCAAATTTCCAGTCCGATCCGTGCTGTATGCACGCTGGTCACATTGTTGACTTGTCGTACCGAGCAGCTGCGCTGACTGCCTTTGCTCCATCAGACCAGCGTCAGCTGCAGACAGAAAATAAGAATATCCACACCATCTACACGTCAGTAACGAGCCATGGAGGAATGAATATATACAGTCACACGTGACTTGCGCGTCTATATTCATTCACGTATTCACGACTAGCTGTACTACCCGGCTTCGCCCGGGACTTGGATCCACCACGTCCGGCCGCCTTTGTCTCCCCAGTGGCAATGTTCCCACCACAACAGTTACTCGTTTGAGGCTGAGTCGACCTAGGAGAGGCCCAGAAGCGGTTCAAATAATCGTCGCCGGTGGTGGCCGTGAGCGGGAATCGAACTCGGGTCACCGGGTTCGCAGCGCGGCGTAGCGCTAACCGCTACACTATCGCTCCCCACAACACACAAAAAAACACACAGACACACACAGACACACACACAGATACACACACAGACAACGCTAACCGCTACACTACAATGAGTGACGCTTCCACATGCGCGGGTCACGTGACAGAATTGACGTCACAGCTCACTTGCCGTGCAAAAAATCTATACATTATTGAGCTCCCCCCCCAAAAAACACAAAAGTGTATTTGTATAATGTTTGCACGGTGTACAGTCTGGAAAGTACCCACATGGCAAATTTCCAGTTTGTTGCATGTCGGGAAGTAGGCTAAACATTTTGAACAGACAACACACACAATCACAACTTTGCATATTTTTATATATATGGAGATAAACAGTAAGAGCCAATTTGTTAATCCATTGCCGGACGAGGGTCTCCCCACGCCGCCCCGGGTCGTGATTTGACCATACTTCACCACGCTCGTCCGTGTGGCGGCTTGGTGGAGGAGGGTAGCGCAGACGTGGGAGCGTAGTGACATTGTACTCTACAATGGATGTTGCCCCCACCGCTCCTATGCCGCTCACCAACGTTGCACAGTCCCGCAGCCGCCTGAAACAACAACAAAGTCCCATCACAAGGGAGAAACACACAAATAGAGATTCACTTCGAGTACACTCACCACCACGTAGCTGTCAACCCACTATCAATCAGTGCCCCTACCTTATTACAGATCAATTCAGACCATATCGGCCACCACGTGTCTTTATAAATATCAACGTTCGTCCTACGAAGTCCCATCACAATGTAGAAACACAAATAGACAATATTGTTACCAAAGCATGTTTTTTTGCCCGTATTGAAACGGCTGTACCCCGTATGGGCGTGAAAACTCAATGTCTCTGTACAAGAATACGGGGTAAACCGTACGGGTTATGACAGCTGTGATGCATCAAAAGATAACTTGACCCGTGGTTGTGTTACCTCGTTTAACCAAAGGCTTCAAACTCGCGTGGAACAGCCCGAAACCCAAAGCATGAGGACAAATACAAAGACGGGTATATCACGAGAGAAAAAAACCCCTACATATTTACCAATAACACTGCCCTTAAAAGTAAATTCTGTGGTGCATAATCGGGCAATGGGCCTTTTTCATAACGCCTTTGTTACTGACGATTGTATTTCAGCCTTTCTTCTTACGACTGCTGCCTGTGTATCTTACTGTGAAAACAGTTCCACAAAGCATGTATAAATGTTTATTTTCTTTGTGACAGACTAGGCCCGAGACGCCAGGGAGGGCCTGAATGGCCTGGATTGCCTACCGAGGAGACGCCTTCCCCGGCGGGGAGCAACCACAGCCTGCGGTGTCACCGCCGCAACGGGGGTCACACAACACCGGATTTTTTTTGTGGTCAAAATTTTAAAACCAAAACACCCACTTACCAGTTCGCGTGAGTTCAATGCTGCTCAGAGTTTTAAGGGGCGAGAGGAATTGTTCGTGCAAGTTTAGGGGTGGGTGGGTGGGGGTGGGAAGTCGTTATGTTCCGAACAGTTTAGAAGCGTCCTGGGAGCCGCGCTAGAGGCGTCAGCCATTGGCACTTGGGAGCTACCACTCCCAGCCAAGGGTTGACGCTCAAACTATCAATCTTATACTTTCACTTCCATCACATAATTTGAATCGTATTTACTCAAACAATATATGCTGAATGATCTACTGTGATAGTCACGGTCGCTCCGTTATTGTATTGCTGTTGTAGATGTATATATTTATATATTTAAAAAAAATATTACCGGGTCTGCGACCCCCCCCCCCCTATTTAAAGCGGTAAGTTGGTTTGTTCCAAATGATGACGTTCACACAACGCGATCAAAGTTCGGAACGCTCTTGCAGAATTGTACAACATTTAACTCCGACAGTTATCGCGATATGGCGATACTACGATATTACCTAATCATATCCAACAAGCGTATCGTACATTTTTTTCCACACGGCACGTGCACACACTCAAAGCACTTGCAATTCAAATTTCTATTTAAAGCTTTCGTGACTGCAGGGATTCATCTTCTTGGTTATTTTGGTAAAGTCACCACGTAGAATGGAAACAATAAAATAATAAAAAAATTATTTTGATCCCCTGCCGATTTTGTACGTTTGCCCACTGACAAAGAAATGATCAGTCTATAATTTTAATGGTAGATTTATTTGAACAGTGAGAGACAGAATAACAACAAAAATCCAGAGAAACGCATGTCAAAAATGTTATAAATTGATTTGCATTTTAATGAGTGAAATGAGTATTTGGCCCATCAGAAAGATTTCTGGCTCCCAGGTGTCTATGTGTACACTGTATGTGTGTACACTGTTTGTATACACTGTGTGTGTACACTGTGTGTGTACACTGTATACATTGCGTGTACACTGTGTGTGTATACACTGTGTGTGTGTCACTGTGTGTCACTGTGTCACTGTGTGTGTATACACTGTGTGTGTATACACTGTGTGTGTATACACTGTGTGTGTGTACACTGTGTATACCCTGTGTGTACACTGTGTGTGTGTACACTGTGTGTATACACTGTGTGTGTACCCTATGTGTGTACGCTGTGTGTACACTATGTGTATACACTGTGTGTGTACACTGCGTATGTGTACACTGTGTATAAATTGTGTGTGTACACTGTGTGTGTGTACACTGTGTGTGTGTACACTGTGTGTGTACATTGTGTACATTGTGTGTACACTGTGTGTGTACACTGTGTGTGTACACTATGTGTATACACTGTGTGTGTGTACGCTGTGTGTGTGTACACTATGTGTATACACTGTGTGTGTGTACACTGCGTATGTGTACACTGTGTGTATAAATTGTGTGTACACTGTGTGTGTACACTGTGTGTGTACACTCTGTGTGTACATTGTGTACATTGTGTGTGTACACTGTGTGTGTGTACATTGTGTGTGTGTACACTGTGTACAGACACTGTGTGTGTACACTGTGTGTGTGTACACTATGTGTATACACTGTGTGTGTGTACACTGCGTATGTGTACACTGTGTGTGTGTACAGTGTGTGTACACTGTGTGTGTGTACACTGCGTATGTGTACACTGTGTGTGTACAGTGTGTGTACATTGTGTGTGTACATTGTGTGTGTACACTGTGTGTGTGTGTACACTGTGTGTGTGTACACTGTATACACTGTGTGTGTGTACACTGTATACACTGTGTGTGTACACTGTGTATACCCTGTGTGTCACTATGTGTACACTGTGTGTATATACACTGTGTGTACCCTGTGTGTGTACACTGTATGTACACCGTGTGTACACTGTGTGTGTACACTGTGTATACCCTGTGTGTGTGCACTGTGTATACACTGTGTATACACTGTGTATGTGTACACTGTGTGTGTACACTGTGTGTGTGTACATTGTGTGTGTACACTGTGTGTGTACACTGTGTGTATACACTGTGTGTGCACACTGTGTGTGTACACTGTGTGTACACTGTTTGTATACACTGTGTGTGTACACTGTGTGTATACACTGTGTGTGTGTACACTGTGTGTATACACTGTGTGTGTCACTGTGTGTCGCTGTGTGTGTCACTGTGTCACTGTACTTGGCACAAGCGTCGTGGTGACGTCACCGCCACTTAGCAAATGGCGGTTGTTGTGTCACTGTGTGTGTACACTGTCACTGTGTGTGTGCGTCACTGTCACTGTGTGTACACTGTGTGTGTCAGTGTCACTGTGTGCGTGTACACTGTGTATACACTGTGTGTGTACACTGTGTGTGTGTACACTGTGTGTGTACAGTGTGTGTGTGTACACTGTGTGTATACACTGTATGTGTGTACACTGTGTTCGCATTGAACCGAACCCCCGGCAAGGCCGTCTACTTAACGTTGAGAGAAAATTCACTCGAAATGTCCTTTTCAATGAAGTCTTCCAGATATAAATTGATACAGGCTTTTAATGAAGAAATTAAATCATCCAATTCAAAACACAACACAATTCAAAGATGTTTCATTTTAAAAAACTTAAAAACGGAGCACCGGGTGCTTGCGTGAATGCGTCCTTCGTGTGCAAATGTTGTGACTTTCCTGGCCTGAAGGCCGTCAATGTATTGGACCCTTATTGGTGCCCAGCGTCTCCACAACAGCAGTGGGGTTTGCTTCAACCGATAGGTACGAACATCCAGACGTCAATCAGCAAGGTGCATTTCTAGTCCCAGTTAGACAAACTCTACGTCAACACGTAAGACAAAACTACAATTCGTGTTGTAGAGAATGTACCTCCTCCTATACGTGTAACTTTCAAGTGGTATGCCTTGTAACTGATGAATGATCCGAGCGTGCTCCCTATTTCAAAGACGATGAGTTGCTCCAGAGGCAGACGCTTCGTGAAACACAAAAGTACCCTTTGACCTGTATCACAAGGACAACGGGTCTCACCTGAGTTCTCTGTACAGGTTACTTCCAAAACACACACGCACTTTGTCCTAACATCACTTATTCAATGTTTGACCCTCAGACAAAATGTTACATGCCCACGCACAATCAGACATGGTATTCATTCTAAATCATTGACGGGCATATTAACATTGATTACTGCAGCGAAATTGACTGCATCACGTTACATCGTATTAAGAAGAAGTTATTTTACAAATACGCACCGTGTGCTTAACAGTGTATGTACACAGTACTATTGTTGCGTCATTCAAAACGAGTAGGCCGTTGCATGCTGGCGTCTGGGTCAAAATGTAGCAAATTTAAAACATTACGCTACAAACAATAAATCACGGCGTTTCGATGGCAACACAAGCAATCGTCATCAGGTGGGACAAGCACAGCAGCAATAAGACGAAACTGCTGGAGTAGGCGCCTACTACTTCAGCAGTTTATCTTGCTGTGGTTGTCCCACCTGATGACGATTGCTTGTGTTGTGATGTAAACGCCGTGATCTGTTATGTTTCTACCCACGTGGTGACTTTACCGAAATAACTCAAGAGTGTGGATTCCTGCAGTCACGACAGCTTCGAATCAAGATTACCTACAAAGGACACAACTGAGATGACGGATCAATCATCGCCCCCTACTGACAGGCTCTTGTCCACATGCAGGCTGGTGCAGGGCCACCACCTTGTGCCACACAGGGGCAGCTGCTACTTGGGGATGCTCTTCGAGTGCTTCAGACAAGATACAAAACTCTGAGTTGCTGAGGCGGTTAAGCAAGCACCGTGTAAATACGATTATGATAACATAGTGAATGCTTGGGGGCTTATTGTCTCTCGCTCCTGGTTAAAGATCTACCCAACCCACGGGCCAACAAAGGCTGGCCGCCCTTACTTTGCAGGTTGAACCTAGGAACTGAGTGTTCAACTTCACGTTCTTGTCATTAAAGGCCTGTGACAAAGGTGCATCTATTGTAGCGACATCATCTCAAGCTTACACATCTACCGGGTCTCCACTTGACTTTGTATTGTCTCGGAGGAAGTCCACCCACACCTCCACTTCCACAAACTGCTGGGAGTTGTCTCGCTCTGCCTCACAGTCAGAATTCTCCTCCTGCTTCACGTTGCCTCCATTTATGTGAAGATCCTATTTTCGAGTTGAATCTTCATCCTCACATTTTACCTTCACTTCTTCGCTCTTCACCATCACTTCTTCACATTTCACCATCACCTCTTCATATTTCACCTCGATACCTTTAAAAGTGTCCAAGCTGGGATTTTCTTTCGGTTCTTGTTTCATGAGGGATGGGCTCATTGCGGCACTTTGACTTTCACAAGCTGATTTTAGACTCCACTCCTTGTGGATCTTCTGATGCTTGTGTTCTCTGGTGTACTTGAAGATTTGATGAATGTGCAAATGCATTCCCGCACAGACTGCACTTGAAGGGTTTCTCTCCCGTGTGTGTACTCTGGTGTGTTTTAAGAGCAGATGACTGTGAAAATGCCTTCCTACACACACTGCACCTGAAGGGTTTCTCTCCCGTGTGTGTTCTCTGGTGTTTTTTAAGAGTAGATGAATCTGAAAATGTCTTCCCACACACACTGCACCTGAAGGGTTTCTCTCCCGTGTGTGTTCTCTGGTGTGTTTTAAGAGCAGATGAATCTGAAAATGCCTTCACACACACAGTGCACTTGAAGGGTTTCTCTCCCGTGTGTTCTCTGGTGTGTTTTAAGAGCAGATGACTGTGAAAATGCCTTCCCACACACACTGCACCTGAAGGGTTTCTCTCCCGTGTGTTCTCTGGTGTGTTTTAAGAGCAGATGAATCTGAAAATGCTTTCACACACAGTGCACTTGAAGGGTTTCTCTCCCGTGTGTTCTCTGGTGTTTTTTAAGAGCAGATGACTGTGCAAATGCCTTCCCACACACAGTGCACTTGAAGGGTTTCTCTCCCGTGTGTGTTCTCTGGTGTGTTTTAAGAGCAAATGAATCTGAAAATGTCTTCCCACACAGTGCACTTGAAGGGTTTCTCTCCCGTGTGTGTTCTCTGGTGTATTTTAAGAGCAGATGACCGTGAAAATGCCTTCCCACACACAGTGCACTTGAAGGGTTTCTCTCCCGTGTGTTCTCTGGTGTGCTTGAAGATTTGGTGACTGTGCAAACGCCTTCCCACACAGAGTGCACCTGAAGGGTTTCTCTCCGGTGTGTGTTCTCTGGTGTGTTACAAGAGCAGATGAGCATGAAAATGCCTTCACACACACACTGCACTTGAAGGGTTTCTCTCCCGTGTGTGTTCTCTGGTGTGTTTTAAGAGCAGATGACCGTGAAAATGCCTTCCCACACACAGTGCACTTGAAGGGTTTCTCTCCCGTGTGTGTTCTCTGGTGTGTTTTAAGAGCAGATGAATCTGAAAATGCCTTCACACACACAGTGCACTTGAAGGGTTTCTCTCCCGTGTGTTCTCTGGTGTTTTTTAAGAGCAGATGACTGTGCAAATGCCTTCCCACACACAGTGCACTTGAAGGGTTTCTCTCCCGTGTGTGTTCTCTGGTGTGTTTTAAGAGCAAATGAATCTGAAAATGTCTTCCCACACAGTGCACTTGAAGGGTTTCTCTCCCGTGTGTGTTCTCTGGTGTATTTTAAGAGCAGATGACCGTGAAAATGCCTTCCCACACACAGTGCACTTGAAGGGTTTCTCTCCCGTGTGTGTTCTCTGGTGTGCTTGAAGATTTGGTGACTGTGCAAACGCCTTCCCACACAGAGAGCACCTGAAGGGTTTCTCTCCGGTGTGTGTTCTCTGGTGTGTTACAAGAGCAGATGAGCATGAAAATGCCTTCACACACACACTGCACTTGAAGGGTTTCTCTCCCGTGTGTGTTCTCTGGTGTGTTTTAAGAGCAGATGACCGTGAAAATGCCTTCCCACACACAGTGCACTTGAAGGGTTTCTCTCCCGTGTGTGTTCTCTGGTGTGCTTGAAGATTTGTTGACTGTGCAAACGCCTTCCCACACACAGTGCACTTGAAGGGTTTCTCTCCTGTGTGTGTTCGCTGGTGGGTCTTAAGAAGTGATGACCATGGAAATGCCTTGTTACACACACTACACTTGAAGGGTTTCTCTCCTGTGCGAGTTCTCTGGTGCCGTGTCAAATTTCCAGTCCGATCCGTGCTGTATGCACGCTGGTCGCATTGTTGACTTGTCATACCGAGCTGCGCTGAGTGCATTTGCTCCATCAGACCAATTCTGCGGAGGAAGCGTCAGAGGAAGCGTCAGCTGCAGACAGAAAAAAATAATATCCACACCATCTACACGTCAGTATCGATGCACAGAGGAAAGCATATATACACAGTAACACGTGACTTACACGTCTATACTTATTCATATATTCATGATATAGTGGAAAAGTGTCCCAAATTCATCACACGGGCTGTTATGGCACACAATGAGAGGGCAAATGGTTATAAACATGCCTGGAAGCCCTCGTATCTTCAAAATGAATGTTCACCAAAAACTCCGAGCACACAATTTCAGCTGTCTGGCTACAAAAGGAATATTTATGAGAGCTAAATTCAGCTGACATAGCAAAGGGTGTTGAAAACAATACTATTTGTGTTATGCAGAAATTCATAAATTAATGTTCAATCGCAACTTAGAGGTGTGAATCCAGGCTCAGATGTCCTTAAATGCTGGGATGAACAGTTCCGACTTCAGCTGAATGTGTGTGCTGTGTTCACCTGTTTACATTATTAACAGATCTCTGCAGGGTGGGCTGGTAGGACAAGTCTCTCCGCTGTCTATTGCTGATTTTACACCCAACAGCACGAGATTTCACTTCGTTAAAGTATTGAAAGGGGACGGACGGACGGACACATTAATCTATTGCAGGCTGGTACACTCAGTTTACAACTTCGTTCCTACCAGTATAAAGAGTTCCAGAGGAAAACAAAAGTAAACTACTGTTATGATATAACCTCCGTGTTCAACAAAGTTAATAGACGTTACTGCAAACACAAACTGTACACTGTCACTGGGTAAACAGGCGGTGGCGTGTCTAGAATCACGCTTGGCCACCTTCATCTGCTTGGCATGAATGCTTCCTCACTCCACCAAGTAATTAATCGAGGATCAACGAACATAGCCGAGGCTAACTGGAGTTTGCGGGTCTCTCTCCGCGGTGAGATGTTAACTACCTCACCTGGTATACAGGAAGTCGTGGGTTCGATCCTGACCCTGACACCTGCTGTATATTTGGAGTTTGTGTGTCACTCCGTTTAGCGTCTTTGACCAATAGACATTGACACACGTATTCTTGTTGATTTCGGTAAAGTTACGTAGACAGAAAATAACAATAACAGATAATACAATTGAATTAAATAAAGACCACTTGTGTTGCGATCAAAACGTGGGGTTTTTTTGCTTTATTTACTATTTTTAATTTTTATTACGTTATTTAATTTTCTATCTACGTGACTTTACCGAAAGAACCAAGAATATGAATTCCTGCAGTCACCAAAGTTTTAAGTCAAAACATTCATACACGTTGACAAAGCCTCACCTTGTGTTGTTGTGGGCAGGTCGCTTCTGATAACAAGAGCGGTATAGCAGCTCAAGCGGGCTTGGCCTGGTGAAAAAAATAAAAACTGCGTGAATATTTACAATAAAACAAAGTTACAAAGTGGCGAGCCGGGTGAAGACAAATTAAACTTAAAGAGAGATAATTAAAGTTAACGCAATCAGGTGAGGGCAGGAGGCAAGGCCCCGCGTGGCTAGGCCCCGCGTTGTAAAGTTCCAACCTGGACATCGATTCCCATGCTCGCTGCTATTCAACTGACATCCCTGAGAGAGAGAGAGAGGCTCTACCTTGGTAAACAACAATAACAACCACCACCATGAGAATTTCTCACCTCGGATTTCAGTACAAGCGCGGATCAGCAGCCTCCTGTTACCTCGCGACGTCACGCGGGTAAGCAGGTAACATGACATCACTTCCGGGGTAAGAGACACGCCCCTCCCACAATGAGCGGCTCTGTAACTGAATAAATTATGTTAAGGAGCCCGGCCCATATGCCGAGGAATGGGGCGTGGCTGCTGAACCCGTCGCAATAAACTCTCCACGGCTTCAACGAATACATTATGTTAATGAACCGCCAGTCACTGGGCGTAGCTTTGCCCAAATAAGGATTGGCACTGGATTGATATCGGCAGTGACCCAAGCGGAGGTGACGTCATGCTCAAGAGCGCCGTGGACGGGGTTGGGGGATTGTGAATACCTTGGTGACAAGACGTCACTAGCGAGGCACTTCATGCCGATAAGGTCATGGGGATGGAGTTTAAGTTGATTTAGATTCATTTTCCATTGCCCCCTCCCTTGAGCACGTGAACTCAGCAACAACGTGGACATTATTGTGTATACGTACACACTGTGTACACTTTGAGGCCACGTGAAGCGTCAAAGGCTCGCTGGAAGGAGGAAGTAGCGTGACAGACTCAGCAGTTGCGATGGGTTAACTAACGGATGGCTATCGATTAGAAATCACATATCCCCGAGTCTCACCTGTGAGTGGCACCGCCTCACGCTGTTGTGGATCCCCACGTGGCTCGGAGCCTCAAAAGCTCCGTGACTCCTGGGTGGTGATACAAAGACAAAGATCCCCCGTGTAGCCTTAACAGACTGTTGGGGCAAGTGCTGTTAGCAAGTAGCAGCGCCACCTATGAAGGCCGGAACGGTACACAAGGGGGTGGGTGGCCAGCACCGTGCCCGACCGCCTTTGTCTCCCCAGTAATGATGTTTACACACCGCACCGGGCACTCATTTGAGGCTGAGTTGACATAGGGGAGGCCCAGAACCGGTTCAAATAATCGTCACTGGGTGTTGGCTGTGAGCGGGAATCAAACTCGGGTCGTTATGTTCGTAGTACAGCGCATTAACCGCTAGACTACCGCCACACACGTTACACACACACAGTACACACACACAGTACACACACGCACAGTACACACACACACACGCACGGGACACTGTTGTATACGGCCCTTTTTCCACAATTAATATCCATAAGAATATTTACGGATGCATACACCTAGATTTCTTTTTCCTTTCTTTCGTGACAAACAATATATATATATTTTTTAATGAATCAAACCCGTAAGCCAGAAACACGAAAAACCAGATGTCGGTCATAAACAGGCCATATAGATATATAAAGAAATAATAAAACTCTCAAGGCGAGGATGTTAGCAGCTATCTGCGAAGATCTCCAGATGAACAAGAGTTTGATGTGCCCTAAGGGAGGTCACGCAGAGGGAAGCCCTCCGCAAGCCAGAAATGAGGACGCCCACGGGTTAAACTATTTTTTTTTAAAACAACGGTTCAAATTTAAAATACAAAAACAAGAATAAGCTAAAGTTAGCGGTCCTCGTGCTCACTCCAATCAAGACCAGGCCAGCAGATACATCAGTGAATTATTATCCAATGATTAATTCGCTATCAAATGATTTTCACCTTTAATACTTTTACTGTTAAAACAAAGCTTGGAGCAGGAATACCGAGTCACATCAAAGGTTATCGAGAAGGAATGAGACAACGGGCAAACTTGCGAAAGAGTTTAAACAATATCCCAAGCAACCCCGACCACCTTTGTCTCTCTCACAGCGCGGAGAAGCAGGAATTACACCTTACACAAGGGGCCATCTGGAAAAGCCAGCCGGGTTTGATGAGGAGACACACCCACCCCACACACCGCAACCAGGCAAAGAAAGTTTTAAAGAAAATTGCAATATAATATTAATAATAACAACGTGTTAACCTTACACGACATTCCATTATAGAACCTTACAGAACCAAGGGATATGGATTCCAACAATCAAGAAACGGACCTCTTAAACTCAGGATGATAATTATTTTTCTTTTTAATAATTCCATCATAACAATTCGAACCTCGGTAAACCGAGAGGTGTCGGGAGGACGTAGTTACAAACACGAGTCTTGGCGAACATGGGACCAAATGGTATTTGAGAAATATAAGTCGAAAGTATAAAGAGGTGCTCCCGACCACCTTTGTCTCTCCCGAAGAGCGCGAGAGAGGAATTTCACGCCAGGGCAAACAGATCGTTATCGCGGGGACCATCTGCCACACACGGAACTTAGTAGTAGCCCCCACCCCACCCTGCACACGGGCAGCAAAAGAGCGAGCGGGCTTTAAGTTAAACTGTCACACATTTATAAACACACAAAGTGACGAAAATTAATAAACTAAGTAAGAGCCAAGGTAACGGGGTGGATTAGGCTGGTAGAATGTGGAGTCGAAATGATATTTGCAAAGTATAGAGAGATGGGAAGATCCCGGCCACCTTTGTCTTTCCCTGCAGCACGTGATAAAATGCATACGCTCGGAAGAGCATCTTCACTTGGAAATAAATCAAATACTATGAATCACAAGCAGGATCATAACTGTGTATGATAAGATACCAACTGTGATGTGAAATGTTAAACTTAAAAAAGATCTTAACCATTTCTTTGTGCGTCGAAAACGCGTACGGAAAAGGGGGGGGGGGACCCGCCCCTCTCTCTGGGTGGATGGAGTAGACAACCAGACGCCACCAAGATGAATCGAGGTGTCTGTTGTCTTGATGTTTATGGCTTGAGGAAAGACCCGAACAGAACCGTGTCATAAATGACACACACACAAACATACACACTGACACACGAACCCCCCCACCACCGACACACGAACCCCCCCCCCACCGACATACGATCAGATCAAAGATAGCTCCGCCTCGTGAGGGGGAGCCGAGAAGGAGAGAGATTTTTGGCATAAAAAGGAGCCGTTTCAGCATTGAAATCAGCTCATCAGCCCTCGGGGCCAGCTCAACAGAAGAAGACTCATCTCAACTCAGCTCAACAGAAGAAGACCCATCTCAACTCATCTCAGCAGAAGACCCGCTCAACTCATCTCAGCAGAAGACCAGCCATCACCGACGCCGGAGACTCCTCTACAATTCGCCGAATTGGCGAGTGTCGCCGATTGGCGTCCCGCTGCCGCTGTTAGAGGCCAGCGCCACCACGAGCGAATCGTGAGCCTGCAATCTACAACCGCCGACGACGGAGCACCAGCGTGCCAGCTGCTCGCAGACGTACTGCGCGCATTACCTACCGAGTCCGCGTACAACCGCGCCGCTGCGGGCGTGCTTCTAACGCCGTCTACCAGACGGTCATCTCAGCTACAACAACGCATCTACTCGTTCACCAACGTCCGTCGAGTCCGAACCAACTACTGAAAGAAGAATCAACTGATACGTATGATACACTGCCCCCCACTACACGACAAACCAGACGTCTGCTTGACGCAAAGAATCGATTCCGAACATTGGCCTACTCTTTCACCACTCATACCATTCAACACACACACACGGGTCATTAACAAAGCCTAAAACCTCAAGCCATTGAATTATCCGTGATTGTGGAAACATCGCAACGACCGAGTGAATAATCCATCGTTTTTAAGAGTGTTCATAATTTTCCTCTGTAATATTGTGCTGGGGCTGTACTTCGAACCGCATAAATTACCAACTGACCCATTAACAAGGATTAATTCTTGGTACCTCACCACGGAGCGCCGCTCGCGGGGTTGAAGAGCGGGTTCAACCGGTTCCCTGTCAAGGGTCTGGCCACAATTAATTAAAAGATTTGCCCGAGATAAGGATCTCAAAAGGAAACATCGCCACCCATTGAGTTGCGTTGAGAAGTCGATTAGAAATACTTGAGTCGTTCGTTAATATTTTTCTTTCTACATAATCTTGCTGGTATCCACGAATGAAATAACGAATTCAAACGCATATTTGTGCCTCCAAGAATAATACTGGTTGGAGTGCCCTTTCAACGAGTAGCGTTGCATAATAATCAGTCATCCTATTGTTAACGTGACAATAATTGCATTAAGGGCCGCGCATGATCAATGACCGAATGCTGTGTTGTGTGACAATTCAAGTAATGAAGCATTGCGGCCATCGAGTGGTGTTGATAAGGCAATTAGAAGTATTTCAGTCGAACGCTTTAAATTCATAATCGTTATGAATCAATGAACGAACATCAACGTGCTACTGTGCTGACGATTTCAAGCATAATAACTTCGCATATCAGAATGGATTAAGGATTGGATACGAATCAAAGACCAAGTGCCGTGTTGTGTAACTATTCAAGCATACGAGTTTGCATATTATAAAGTTAAGGTTTGATAGAATAGTTCGCATGTTTTTAATCTCTCTCTCAACAACCGATCGATTGCGTTACGCGTCGGGAATTAACCACAGGTGCCGCTATCGAGGTGAAACAACGCAATCGTGATGGTATCATGTTAACGCTGTGTTGAAATTCCAAAATCCCGAGATTGAGTTTTTATATTATCCAAAAATTAAAGTTAGCTAGAAATAAAATTGATTAAAGCAGGTTTGTGTGTGATTCTTCCTGAAATTCTGCGTAATATTGTTCTGCGTATGAGATCTGAATCCTGGGGACCTATCATAAGCACACTATCACCAAACATAATCCATAACACACATAATTCGTAATGTTCAATCGAGAGTAATCGTATCCTTATCGATAATACGGAATTAAAGAGCAGAGTCGAATCGACTCTCTCTCATTCACGCTCACAACGCCTGCGTCACCGCATACTATTAATTGCGTCATTCCAATCCATAACACAATCCTCGTCACAGAGGCTCGACCTGATAATCCATAACGACCTGCATTATCATAACCACGCCCACTCGCATAAATTAATACGATTATCTCTCGAATCAGCATAATTTATGCACGTAATTACTCTGATTAACATATTTTCGGATAAATTATGCACATCTCAAATTTCATTTAATTTTCATTATTTTCATCAATTTTCATAACACCTATATATACAACAACACACACACGGTGCACAAACACGCACGGTACACACACACGCACAGTACACACACACGGCACACACACACACAGTACACACACTTACGCACGGCACGCCCACACTCCTTCAGTCACGTGACTAAGGTTGACGCGCTGCCCCGTCTCCCGAGGTGACCTCTTGGCTCTCTCGTCTCTCCTCGACACGTAGATTCATTTCTTACTCTTACCTAGAAGCGTCATTGTCGGTCTGTCTGTCTGTGTCTGTGGACGCAACTTGCAAGGAATTGTACTCACAAACTGTGGAGTTTACGTTTCAAATAAAGTGCCCAGATACCACGCGATAAGCCCCGTGGTGAGCCAGTGCTATTCCTATTTCCAATCCGTCAACATGAAAGTAGTTAAATTAACAATTTATTACCAATCTCCATATATATCAAAGGCAAAGTTGTGAATGTGTGCGTCTGTTCAAATTGTTTAGCGAACTTCCCGACACGCACCAAGCTTGAAATTTGCCATGTGGGTAATTTCCAGACTGTACACCATGCAAACATTATAAAAATAGACTTTTGTATATTTTGGGGGGGGGGGGGGGGGCGCGCAATAATGTATAAGCATGAAAACACCACGATACATAGGACTTACTTTGATTAGAATCTTGGAATTGATTGTGTACATGTTGAAATTGTTAAATGAGCATTTTGAGCACACTGCTGTTTTAATAAATGTTCATGATTCTGAGAATATGTGTAATTCTGAGCATCATAATGACCATATTGGAATTGTCATCATGAATGGGGGTACAATGATTTTTTATAACAATAGGAATGCAGTTTTGAGCATGACTATTCATATTTCAGACTCATTTATGACAATAGATTCACGATTAAATTGCGATTTTGTTTTGCTCATCAATCAGGATACTGTTAATGATGCGCATGCCCATAAATTGTTGAAATTACTAGAAATGCAAGTTGTGTATACTCTCCAACCCCATTCCTCTACCTACCCAGGGGGCGCTGCAAACCTACGCACCCCCTGCATGGACGACAGAGGCGCAGGGACAGATGTTCGATTACGTTGGAATCGATCTGCAGACGGCGGTCTTCTCGCACGGCCAGCTCCGTGTCGCCTTATCTCGATCCCGCAATCCCAAACAGGTGAAAATCAGCATCGAACCGAACCCCCGGCAAGGCCATCTACTTAACGACGAGAGAAAATTCACACGAAATGTCCTTTTCAATGAAGTCTTCCAGATGTAAATTGATACAAGCTTTTAATGAAGAAATACAAATTATCTAATTCAAAACACAACACAATTCAAATGTTTCATTTTAAAACTTCAAAACGGAGCATGGAGTACTTGCGTGAATGCGTCCTTCGTGTGCAAATGTTGTGACTTTCCTGGCCTGAAGGCCGTCAATGTGTTGGACCCTTATTGGTGCACAGCGTCTCAACAACAGCAGTGGGGTTTGCTTCAACCGATGGTTACGAACATCCAGACGTCAATCACCAAGGACCATTTCTAGTCCTAGTTAGACAAAATCTACGTCAACACGTAAGACAAAACTACAATTCGTGTTGTAGAGAATGTACCTCCTCCTATACGTGTAACTTTCAAGTGGTATGCCTTGTAACTGATGAATGATCCGAGCGTGCTCCCTATTTCAAAGACAATGAGTTGCTCCAGAGGCAGATGCTTCGTGAAACACAAAAGTACCCTTTGACCTGTATCACAAGAACAACGGGTCTCACCTGACTTCTCTGTACAGGTTACTTCCAAAACACACACACACACTTTGTCCTAACATCACTTATTCAAAGTTTGACCCTCAGACAAAATGTTACATGCACGCGCACAATCAGACACGGTATTCATTCTAAATCATTGACGGGCATATTAACAAAATTGAATTACTGCAGCGAAATTGACTGCATCACGTTACATCGTATTAACAAGATGTTATTTTACAAATACGCACCGTCTGCTTAACAGTGTATATACAACGTACTATTGTTGCGTCATTCAAAACGAGTAGGCCGTTGCATGCTGGCGTCTGGGTCAAAATGTAGCAAATTCTAAACATTACGCTACAAATAATAGATCACGGCGTTTCGATGGCAACACAAGCAATCGTCATCAGGTGGGACAAGCACAGCAGCAAGAAGAAGAAACTGCTGGAGTAGGCGCCTACTACTTCAGCAGTTTCTCTTGCTGTGGTTGTCCCACCTGATGACGATTGTTCGTGTTGTGATCTAAACGCCGTGATCTGTTATGTTTCTACCCACGTGGTGACTTTACCAAAATAACTCAAGAGTGTGGATTCCTGCAGTCACGAAAGCTTCGAATCAAGATTGCCTACAAACTACACAACTGAGATGACGCATCAATCATCGCCCCCTACTGACAGGCTCTTGTCCACATGCAGGCCGGTGCAGGGCCACCACCTTGTGCCACACAGGGGCAGCTGCTACTTGGGGATGCTCCTTCGAGTGTTTCAGACGAGGTACGACACAAAAGTCCGAGTTGCTGAGGCGGTTAAGCAAGCACCGAGTAAATGCAATTATGATAACATAGTGAATGCTTGGCGGCTTATTGTCTCTCACTCCTGGTTAAAGATCTACCCAATCCATAGGTCCACAAAGACTGGCCGCCCTTACTCTGCAGGTTGAACCTAGGAGCTGAGTGTCCAACTACACATTCCTGTCATTAAAGGCCTGTGACAAAGGTGCATCTATTAGAGCGACATCATCTCAGGCTTACACATCTACCGGGTCTCCACTTGACTTTGTATTGTCTCGGAGGAAGTCCACCCACACCTCCACTTCCACAAACTGCTGGGAGTTGCCTCGCTCTGCCTCACAGTCAGAATTCTCCTCCTGTTTCACGTTGCCTCCATCGATGTGAAGGTCCCATTTTGGAGTTGAATCTTCATCTTCACATTTCACCTTCACTTCTTCACTCTTCACCATCACTTCTTCACATTTCACCTTCACTTCTTCACATTTCAACATCACCTCTTCATATTTCACCTCGATACCTTTAAAAGTGTGCAAGCTGGGATTTTCCTCCGGTTCGTGTTTCATGAGGGATGGGCTTATTGTGGCACTTTGACTTTCACAAACTGATTTCAGACTCCACTCCTTGTGGATCTTCTGATGCTTGTGCATTCTCTGGTGTACTTGAAGATTTGATGAATTTGCAAATGCCTTCCCACACACACTGCACTTGAGGGGTTTCTCTCCCATGTGTGTTCTCTGGTGTTTTTTAAGAGCAGATGACCGTGAAAATGCCTTCCCACACACAGTGCACTTGAAGGGTTTCTCTCCCGTGTGTATTCTCTGGTGTGTTTTAAGAGCAAATGAATCCGAAAATGTCTTCCCACACACACTGCACTTGAAGGGTTTCTCTCTCGTGTATGTTCTCTGGTGTCTTTGAAGATGAGATGAATCTGAAAATGCCTTCCCACACACACTGCACTTAAAGGCATTCTCTCCCGTGTGTGTTCTCTGGTGTTTTTTAAGAGCAGATGACCATGAAAATGTCTTCCCACACACACTGCACTTGAAGGGTTTCTCTCCCGTGTGTGTTCTTTGGTGTGTTTTAAGAGCAAATGAATCTGAAAATGCCTTCCCACACACACTGCACTTGAACGGTTTCTCTCCCGTGTGTGTTCTCTGGTGTGTTTTAAGAGTAGATGAATCTGAAAAAGTCTTCCCACACACAGTGCACTTGAAGGGTTTCTCTCCTGTGTGTGTTCTCTGGTGTCTTTGAAGATGAGATGAATCTGAAAATGCCTTCCCACACACACTGCACTTGAAGGGTTTCTCTCCCGTGTGTGTTCTCTGGTGTGTTTTAAGAGCAGATGACTGTGAAAATGCCTTCCCACACACACTGCACCTGAAGGGTTTCTCTCCCGTGTGTGTTCTCTGGTGTTTTTTAAAAGTAGATGAATCTGAAAATGTCTTCCCACACACACTGCACCTGAAGGGTTTCTCTCCCGTGTGTGTTCTCTGGTGTGTTTTAAGAGCAGATGAATCTGAAAATGTCTTCCCACACACAGTGCACTTGAAGGGTTTCTCTCCCGTGTGTGTTCTCTGGTGTCTTTGAAGATTAGATGAATCTGGAAATGCCTTCCCACACACAGTGCACTTGAATGGTTTCTCTCTCGTGTGTGTTCTCTGGTGTTTTTTAAGAGTAGATAAATCTGAAAATGTCTTCCCACACACAGTGCACCTGAAGGGTTTCTCTCCCGTGTGTGTTCTCTGGTGTGTTTTAAGAGCAGATGACCGTGAAAATGCCTTCCCACAAACACTGCACTTGAAGGGTTTCTCTCCCGTGTGTGTTCTCTGGTGTAATACGAGATTATATGAATGTGCAAACGCCATCCCGCACATCGTGCACCTGAAGGGTTTCTCTCCCGTGTGTGTTCTCTGGTGTTTTACAAGAGCAGATGAATGTGCAAATGACTTCACGCACACAGTGCACTTGAAGGGTTTCTCTCCCGTGTGTGTTCTCTGGTGTGTTACAAGATGACATGAATCTGAAAACGCCTTGCCGCACAAAGTACACTTTAAGGGTTTCTCTCCTGTGTGTGTTCTCTGGTGTTTTTTAAGAGCAGATGAATGTGCAAATGCCTTCCCACACACACTGCACTTGAAGGGTTTCTCTCCCGTGTGTGTTCTCTGGTGTATTACAACATTACATGACTGTGCAAACGCCATCCCGCACATCGTGCACCTGAAGGGTTTCTCTACCGTGTGTGTTCTCTGGTGGTTCTGAAAAACTGATGGCCATGCAAATGCCTTTTTACACACAGTACATTTGAAGGGTTTCTCTCCTGTGTGACTTCTCTGGTGCCGTGTCAAATTTCCAGTCCGGTCCGTGCTGTATGCACGCTGGTCGCATTGTTGACTTGTCGTACCGAGCTGCGCTGAGTGCCTTTGCTCCATCAGACTAATTCTGCAGAGGAAGCGTCAGCTGCAGACAGAAAAAAAGAATATCCACACCATCTACACGTCAGGCACAGAGGAATGCACACGTGACTTACACGTCTATACTTATTAATATATTCATGATGTAGTGAAAAAGTTTCCCAAATTCATCAGATTTGATGAACGTGCAAACGCCTTCATGCACAGAGTGCACCTGAAGGGTTTCTCTCCACGGGCTGCTATGGCACACAGTGAGAGGGAAAATGTCATTAATATGCCTGGAAGCCTTCATATCTTCAAAATGAATATTAACCCAAAACTCTAAGCACACAATTTCGGCTGACTATAAAAGGAATATTTAGGAAAGCTAAATTCAGCTGACATAGCAAAGGGTGTTGAAAACAATACTATTTGTGTTATGCAGAAATGCATTAATTAACGTTCAATCGCAACTCAGGTGTGAATCCAGGCTCAGATGTCCTTGAATGCTGGGGATGAACAGTTCCGACTTCAGCGGAATGTGTGTGCTGTGTTCACCTCCTGTTTCCATTCGTATAAAGAGTTCCTGAGGAAAACAAAAATAAACTATTGTTTTTATATATCCTCGTGTTCAACAGAGTTAATAGACTTTACTGCAAACACAAACTTGACACTGTCACACACTGCCATGAGTAAACAGGTGGTGGTGTGACCAGAACCATGCCTGGCCACCTTCATCTGCTCAGCATTAATTCTTCCTCACTCCACCAAGTAATGAATCGAGGATCATCAACATAGCCGAGGCTATCCGTGTCTCTGTCTCTCTCTCCCCGTGGTGAAGGTGTTCCCCTCCACACATTCAGAGTCAACAGCGGCACGCGCTTAGCGTCTTTGACCGATAGACATTGACACACGTATTGTTGGTTCTTTCAGTAAAGTCACGTAGATAGAAAATAAAAATAACATTAAATTCAATAAGATAAAGACCACTTGTGTTGCAATCGAAACCTCGTGGGTTTTTTGCTTTATTTTAAATTTTTCATTTAATTTAATTTTTATTTCCTATCTACGTGACTTTACCGAAAGAACCAAGAATATTAATTCCTACAGTCACCAAAGTTTTAAGTCAAAACATTCACACACGTTGACAAAGCCTCACCTTGTGTTGTTGTGGGCAGGTCGCTTCTGATAACAAGAGCGGTATAGCAGCTCAAGCGGGCTTGGCCTGGTGAAAAAGAAAATAAAAACTGCGTGAATATTTACAATAAAACAAAGTTTCAAAGTGGCGAGCCGGGTGAAGACAAATTAAACTTAAGCGAGACAATTAAAGTGAATGCAATCAGGCGAGGGCAGGAGGCAAGGCCCCGCGTGGCTAGGCCCCGCGTTGTAAAGTTCCAACCTGGACATCGATTCCCATGCTCGCTGCTACTCAACTGACATCCCTACGAGAGAGAGGCTCTACCTTGGTAAACAACAACAACGACCACCACCACAACGATGAGAATTTCTCACCTCGGATTTCAGTGCAAGCGCGCACACGGCAGCTTCCTGTTACCTCGCGACAGCAGGAAGTAGTATGAGGTCACTTCCCTCCCACGAGCGGCTCTCTAACTGAATAAATTATGTTAATGAGGCCGGCCAATATGTCGAGGGGTGGGGGCGTGGGCGCTGAACCCGTCGCAATAAACTTGCGACGGCTTTAACGGATACATTATGTTAATGAGCCACCAGTCACTGGGCTTAGCTTTGCCCAAATAAGGATTGCCACTGGAGCGATATCGGCAGTGACCCAAGCGGAGGTGACGTCACGCTCAAGAGCGCGGTGGACAGGGGAGGGATGAATACCTTGGTGACATAACGTCACTAGCGAGGTACACCTCACCCTGGCGATTCACGCCGATGAGGTAATTAAGAGTGGTGACGTCACAGAGTTGGAGTTTAAGTTGATTTAGATTCATTTTCCACTGTGTGTGTACACTGTGTATACACTGTGTCCACTGTGTGTGTACACTGTGTATACGGTGTGTATGTACACTGTGTGTGTACACTGTATACACTGTGTGTACTGTGTGTGTACACTGTGTGTGTACACTGTGTGTGTCCACATTGAACCGAACCCCCGGCAAGGCCATCTACTTAATGACGAGAGAAAATTCAAACGAAATGTCCTTTTCAATGAAGTCTTCCACATGTAAATTGATACAAGCTTTTAATGAAGAAATAAAATCATCTAATTCAAAACACAACACAATTCAAAGATGTTTCATTTTAAAACTTCAAAACGGAGCACCGGGTGCTTGCGTGAATTCGTCCTTCATGTGCAAATATTGTGACTTTCCTGGCCTGAAGGCCGTCAATGTGTTGGACCATTATTGGTGCACAGCGTCTCAACAACAGCAGTGGGGTTTGCTTCAACCGATGGTTGTGAACATCCAGACGTGAATCAGCAAGGTGCATTTCTAGTCCCAGTTAGACAAAATATACGTCAACACGTAAGACAAAACTACAATTCGTGTTGTAGAGAATGTACCTCCTCCTATACGTGTAACTTTCAAGTGGTATGCCTTGTAACTGATGAATGATCCGAGCGTGCTCCCTATTTCAAAGACGATGAGTTGCTCCAGAGGCAGACGCTTCGTGAAACACAAAAGTACCCTTTGACCTGTATCACAGGAACAACGGCTCTCACCTGAGTTCTCTGTACAGGTTACTTCCAAACACACACACACTTTGTCCTAACATCACTTATTCAATGTGTGACCCTCAGACAAAATATTACATGTACGCGCACAGTCACTATTGTGGGAGGAGCGTGTCTCGTACCCCGGAAGTGACGTCACGTCACCTGCTACCGCGTGACGTCACGAGGTAACAGGAAGCGATAACTGAAATCCGAGGTGAGAAATTCTCATTGTGGTGGTTGTTGTTGTTTACCAAGGTAGAGCCTCGCTCTCTCGTAGGGATGTCAGTTGAGTAGCAGCGAGCATGGGAATCGATGTCCAGGTTGGAACTTTACAACGCGGGGCCTAGCCACGCGGGGCCTTGCCTCCTGCCCTCGCCTGATTGCGTTCACTTTAATTATCTCGCTTAAGTTTAATTTGTCATCACCCGGCTCGCTACTTTGAAACTTTGTTTTATTGTAAATATTCACGCAGTTTTTATTTTCTTTTTCACCAGGCCAAGCCCGCTTGAGCTGCTATACCGCTCTTGTCATCAGAAGCGACCTGCCCACAACAACACAAGGTGAGGCTTTGTCAACGTGTGTGAATGTTTTGACTTAAAACTTTGGTGACTGCAGGAATTAATATTCTTGGTTCTTTCGGTAAAGTCACGTAGATATAAAGTTAAATAAAAATAACAATAAAATAAATTAATAATTCCAAATAAAGCAAAAAAACTCACGTCGTTTTGATCGCAACACAAGTGGTCTTTATTTAATGTAATTGTATTATCTGTTATTGTTATTTACTATCTACGTAATTTTACCGAAATCAACAAGAATACGTGTGTCAATGTCTATCGGTCAAAGACACTCAGCGGAGAGACTCGCAAACTCCAAATATACAGCAGGCATCAGGGTCGGGATCGAACCCACGACTTCCTGTATACCAGGTGAGGTAGTTAACATCTCACCACGGAGAGAGACACGCAAACTCTAGTTAGCCTCGGCTATGTTCGTTGATCCTCAATTAATTACTTGGCGGAGTGAGGAAGCATTCATGCCAAGCAGATGAAGGTAGCCAGGCGTGATTCTAGACACGTCACCGCCTGTTTACCCAGTGACAGTGTGACTGTTTGCAGTAACGTCTATTAACTCTGTTGAACACGGAGGTTATAGCATAACAATAGTTTACTTTTGTTTTCCTCTGGACCTTTTTGTAAGAATGGAAACAGGAAGTTAACACAGCACACACATGCAGCTGAAGTCGGAACTGTTCATCCCAGCATTCAAGGACATCTGAGCCTGGATTCACACCTCTAAGTTGCAATTGAACATTAATTTATGAATTTCTGCATAACACAAATAGTATTGTTTTCAACACCCTTTGCTATGTCAGCTGAATTTAGCTTTCATAAATATTCCTTTTGTAGCCAGACAGCCGAAATCGTATGCTCGGAGTTTTTGGTGAACATTCATTTTGAAGATACGAGGGCTTCCAGGCATGTTTATAACCATTTGCCCTCTCATTGTGTGCCATAACAGCCCTGTGATGAATTTGGGAAACTTTTTACAACATCATGAATATATGAATAAGTATAGACGTGTAAGTCACATGTGACTATATATGCATTCCTCTGTGCCTCGATACTAGATGGTGTGGATATTATTTTTTTCTATCTGCAGCTGACACTTCCTCTGACGCTTCCTCTGCAGAATTGGTCTGATGGAGCAAATGCACTCAGCGCAGCTCGGTATGACAAGTCAACAATGCGACCAGCGTGCATACAGCACGGATCGGACTGGAAATTTGACACAGCACCAGAGAACTCACACAGGAGAGAAACCCTTCAAGTGCACTGTGTGTGGGAAGGCATTTGCATGGCGATCAGTTCTTAAAAAACACCAGAGAACACACACAGGAGAGAAACCCTTCAGGTGCACTGTGTGTGGGAAGTCGTTTGCACATTCCTCAAATCTGCGAAGACACCAGAGAACACACACGGGAGAGAAACCCTTCAAGTGCACTGTGTGTGGGAAGGCATTTTCACTGTCATCTGTTCTTAAAACACACCAGAGAATACACACAGGAGAGAAACCCTTCAGGTGCATTTTGTGCAGGATGATGTTTGCACATTCATCACATCTTAAAGTACACCAGAGTACACACACGGGAGAGAAACCATTCAAATGCACTTTGTGTGGGAAGGCATTTTCACAGTCATCTGTTCTTAAAAATCACCAGAGAACACACACAGGAGAGAAACCCTGCAAGTGCACTGTGTGTGGGAAGGCGTTTGCACATTCATCAAATCTGCAAAGACACCAGAGAACACACACGGGAGTGAAACCCTTCAGGTGCACTGTGTGTGGGAAGGCGTTTGCACATTCATCAAATCTGCAACGACACCAGAGTACACACACGGGAGAGAAACCCTTCAAGTGCACTGTGTGTGGGAAGGCATTTTCACTGTCATCTGTTCTTAAAAAACACCTGAGAATACACACAGGAGAGAAACCCTTCAAGTGCACTCTGTGTGGGAAGGCGTTTTCACAGTCATCACATCTTCAAGTACACCAGAGAACACAGAAGCATCAGAAGATCCACAAGGAGTGGAGTCTGAAATCAGCTTGTGAAAGTCAAAGTGCCACCATGAGCCCATCCCTCATGAAACACGAACCGGAAGAAAATCCTAGCTTGGACACTTTTAAAGGTATCGAGGTGAAATATGAAGAGGTGATGGTGAAGAGGGAAGAAGTGATGGTGAAGAGGGAAGAAGTGATGGTGAAATGTGAAGATGAAGATTCAACTCCAAAATGGGACCTTCACATCGATGGAGGCAACGTGAAGCAGGAGAAGAATTCTGACTGTGAGGCAGAGTGAGGCAACTCCCAGCAGTTTGTGGAAGTGGAGGTGTGGGTGGACTTCCAAGACAATCCAAAGTCAAGTGGAGACCCGGTAGATGTGTAAGCCAGAGACGATGTGGCTACAATATATGCACCTTTGTCACAGGCCTTTAATGACAAGAATGTGAAGTTGAACACTCAATTTCTAGGTTCAACCTGCAGAGTAAGAGCGAGCGGCCAGTCTTTGTGGACCTGTGGGTTGGGTCAATCTCTGACCAAGAGCGAGAGCCAATAAGCTCCCAAGCATTCACGATGTTCTAATGATAATTGCTTTTACATGGTGCTTGCTTAATCGCCTCGGCAACTCGGAGTTTCGTATCTCGTCTGAGATGCTCGAAGAGCATCCCCAAGTAGCAGCTGCCCCTGTGTGGCACAAGGTGGTGGCCCTGCACCGGCCTGCATGTGGACAAGAGCCTGTCAGTAGGGGGCGATGATTGATGCATCATCTCAGTTGTGTAGTTTGTCGGCAATCTTGATTCGAAGCTTTTGTGACTGCAGGAATCCACACTCTCTAGTTATTTCGGTAAAGTCACCACGTGGGTAGAAACATAACAGATCACGGCGTTTAGATCACAACACAAGCAATCGTCATCAGGTGGGACAACCACAGCAAGAAGAAGACGCTGAAGTAGGCGCCTACTTCAGCAGTTTTGTCTTCTTGCTGCTGTGGTTGTCCCACCTGATGACGATTGTTTGTGTTGCGATTTAAACTCCGTGATCTATTATTTGTTGGCAATGTTTAGAATTTGCTACATTTTGACCCAGATGCAAGCATGCAATGGCCTACTCGTTTTGAATGACACTACAATAGTTTGTTGTACATACAGTTAAGCAGGCGGTGCGTATTCTTAAAATAGCTTCTTGTTAATACGATGTAACCTGATGCAGTCAATTTCACTGCAGTAATTCAATTTTGTTAATGTGCCTGTCAATAATTACGAATGAATACTTGTCTGTGCGTATTTTAAATGTTATTCTTTTATAAGGTGATGTTTATATCGAAAACTGACACATAACTGGCATGCCATAAATAGGAAATTAACTCTGCTTATTCGAATCAATGTATTCGTATATATGTTGATAAACTGTTTCAAGCTGATTGTCTCTAACGGCGACTACAGGGACCACGTGATTGTTTAAAAATGTATTTGATTATAACTATAATTGCCTACAATTCGTCATGTGTAGCTTATTTAGACTATAATTTATTCACTACCCAAAATGTATTTACTTGAAAACATAGAGCTGATATTTGTAAGCAATGTCTTTGTTATTTTTACGTTTGAAAACAAATATTTGCACAAATTTAACTTGTTCAGATACAAGGTGAATTCACAAGGCTTTGTAAAAAATCCAATATTTCAGAATTTTGCCTTAACGGAGAATTTTTTTTTAAATGTTGGTAAAAATAAAGATTCAGAAGTATATATTATGCCGTGTCTACAATTTTACTGTAAAGGGGAATTGGAAAAAAAATTGATGGTTCAATGAGCCACTCTGTCTATGGGAAAGCTACCCATACGGATGCTTTCCTGAAACCGGATTCCCACCACCATCCATCCCAGAAGAATTCCCTCATCAAGACTCTGCACCATAGAGCCCAATGCATATCCGACCAGGAACACATAGCCAGTGAACTCAAGCACGTACACCAAGCTCTTAAGGCTAATGGTTACTCCGACTACACAATCCGCAAAGCTATCACTCCAACCATGAAGAAGGACCCTCTTGAGGAGACTTTCAAAACCATCACTTTACCCTACATTGCGGGGATCACAAAAAAGATCTCCAAAATCTTTAAAGACAAGATCCAGGTCCGTTTCAACACATTACATAAAATCCGTGATCTGGTTCCATCTGTAAAAGATGTGATTCCGGACATACAGTACCCTGGCGTCTACAAAATAAGTTGCCTCTGTGGTAGTAGTTACATTGGAGAAACCAAACAACATGTCTCGGACCTCATTCGTGAACAGAATGCAGACCTAAAAAACGGTAGGACCAACACCTCGGCCGTGGCAGATCACTGTTATAATTCAGTAGGCTCACATGACATTGACTTCTCCAAGACGGAGGTTCTTTGCAATCCATCTGGCTACCATGAGAGATTCGTTCATGAGGCTATCCACATACACAGAGACAATTTCAACCGAGAGGAAGGAATTCTGGCTTAGCAATCGTTGGAAGGATTTGATGAACCATTTCGGGTCTTAAATGATTGTTCACACTTATGGTGGCTTTCAGACCGCATCCATTATTTTCGTCTCCCCCCTCCTCTATCCCAAACATAGATGGGCTCGTCCATCTGAATGACTGTCAAATCGCTCTCCGTGGTGCTAACGTTAAAAAACGCCACTTTTTTCAAATTTTCTTGCTGTGGTTTTCACACCTGATGATGATTGCTTGTGTTGCAGTCGAAACGTGAGAATTTTTATTTTATATTTTTATTATTTTTCTTGTGGTTTTCACACCTGACGACGATTGCTTGTGTTGCAGTTGAAACGTCGTGAGAATTGTATTGTTTTATGTTTTTATTATTTTATTGTTTCCCTTCTACGTGGTGACTTTACCGAAAGAACCAAGAACATGAATTCCTAGCAGTCACGAAAGCTTAAAATCAAAATTTATTTTTACTTCGTTAACACCTTTCATGTTCGCACGCCGCTAATTTTTTGCGACAAGAGGTTTGATTACCACAGGTTACACGTGCAGTGGGTCCAAGATGAGGCGAGACGGTTCGCTGGAGGCAACACGTTTATTCAACAAGGGAACCACAACACAGAGGGGTGACGACCCCTCACAGCCGATAACCTCAGGAGGTAGTCCCTCCACACTAAGGTGCCCTTACTCTGGTTCTAGCGCTAACCCTGGTTCTAGCGCTAACCCTACACTGGTTATGTCTGAACCCGACCCTAGCCAGGGTCACTGGGCTCTTCGCTTCAGGGTCTTCAGGGTAGCGCTCAGAGTTTTCTTCAGAGCTTCAGGTGGACGAGGACCGCCAAACCCGTTCAGGGGTCCGGCTTTTATCCCCGTTCCAGGGTCTCTCCGCCCCTGGCCAAGCCTTCTGGGACTCTCTAGGGGGCCCTGGAACATCCCCCAGCCCCCCCCCCCCCTCTTGGGGTCTGGGGGCCCTGTTCGTCCCACCTGGTCTGTACACCACCCCCTGCTGACGCATGTCCGCTATTACAGGTCAGCTCCCGTGGTAATACGCATACAGCCCAACAATGGCGCTACATCATCCCCCCCCCCCTTGTAACATCTAGGCGTCTGCTACGTTCACAGGAAGCCCTAGACGCATGCACGAATATGCTCAAGGTGCCATGTCATACGTTCGAGCGTATGGATGTCCCCGACTTATTTATTACCTTTACATGTAATCCAACTTGGCCTGAGATAAAACAAAAATAATAAAAACTTTCATTCGGCCAGACACCCAGCCGTCGATACGACTTCACAGCCAGGGTGTTCAGACAAAAGCAAGTTAAATTCATCGAGAGCATTCACTGAGAGTCGTGTTTTTTGGAGAATCAAGATGCTGGATGTACTCAACTGAGTGGCAGAAGCGAGGACTTCCACATCATAGGGGTTTCCCCTTTTTGTCTGGAAACAAAACTGAAACCTTTTGGCGTCCTCTGGTCGAGCACCAATTGGGTCGAGGCTCTCAAGAAAGCCGTCCCTTGGTGTGGACCAATCGGTTTCAAAGACAATGCCACATATATTATCATAATGCGGCGTGTTTTGTTTGCATTTTGACTGCAGGTATTGTGGTTAATGCTGTAACATGAATCCTTGTAAAAAGGTTTCAGTTGTGTTGCCAGAAAAAAGGGGAAAAACCCTATTATTATTATATTTTGGCACCAGCAAAGGACGTCTAATGCTGTAGATGACTTCCCCACGCTCATATTTTAATCTGGCTGAAAGAAAAAAAATAATCTAATCCAAATCGATGTTATATCTGTCAAGTTTCCAAATCCAGAGGAAGACCCAAAATCTGTTTGCAGTAGTGACCGAAAATATGATTCATGGGCCATGCGGAAACCTTAATGTCAATGCAGAAGCATGTATGAAGGGGACATAGAGAGCAGCAAGAAATATCCGAGACAATTTATTAAAGACACACAAACTGGAGATGATGGATATCCTCGCTATAGAAGGCGAGCTCCAGCAGACGGTGGATACACAGCAAGACTGAAGATTAGAGGCAACGCAGAAATCGAAATGGACAACAGGTGGGTTGTTCCGTATTCTCCGCTTCTTTCTAAAATGTTTCAGGCGTAGATGTGTTGACCACGCTCCACCTCCTCCAGTTAGTGTGTGTATCATGGTGTGTGTGTGTCAGTGTGTGTGTCCGGCAAAACAACCCCCTACCTCCTCGCGGTGCCGGACGGGCAACTCTGTCGTGGACAGCGCTGTGGGGGGAGATCCAATTTTGATTGGCTCCTCCCCTCATGGCATATGTGTCCACCACAGGGGCTAAACGGGGGCTCTGGGCGGGTGCGAGGGGCTGGTAACCCCTTCACCTTCAATTAATTACCACGAAACCACGAATTAAACTGAAATATGTAACAACTAAGCTTGTGCCGGAGGCCCCGGGGGGCCAGGCGTCTATGACGTCTCCTGGCCAAACCCCAATTGGCGGAGCCAGGAGATTGAATACCTACCCTCGGGGCTACTCCAGAAACAACGAAAAGCCACTACGGGTGGCCACGTGGAATGTTCGAACGCTCACTGCAGAGGAGAGGCTGCCACTCCTCTGTCAGGAGCTGGACCGGTACCGCCTGGATCTATGCGGCATTCAGGAGGTCCGGTGGACCGGCTCTGGCTCCTGCCACCATGAGGGGTGGACAGTCCTCTACTCGGGGCAGCAGACTGCCAAACAACAGGGTGTGGGTCTTCTTTTGAACAAAAGAATGAAGGGGGCGTGGGAGCGTGGCGGTGAGGTGTGGGAAGCTGTAAGCCCCAGGCTACTTTGGGCTCGCCTTCCCATCAACCGGAGGTGAGGAATGGTGGTCGTGGTTACTTATGCCCCCACCGAAGATGAACATCCGTGGAGGGATGCAGGCAAAGCCGATGAGTCAGATGCCTTCTATGACCTCCTGTCACAGGTGCTGGCTAAAGTGGCCCCTCGGGATAGAGTCATCATGTTGGGTGACTTCAATGCCCGAGTTGGTCATGATACTGGCACCTGGTCTGGAGTGATTGGAGGACATGGGCCAGATCAGCTCAATAACAACGGTAGGAGGCTGCTAGATTTTTGTGCAGCCCATGGGCTTGTAATTACCAACACGCTGTTCCGGCATCGGCGCATCCACACAACATCATGGATGCATGCCGGGTCCAAGCAAGAACATCTGCTGGACTACATAGTGATGGACCAGCGAATGCGAGCCCATGTCCTTGACACCAGGACCTACCGTGGAGCTGATCTGCCCTCTGACCATTGACTAGTCATCTGTAAGATGCGCCTGCCATTCTTCCACTCCGGTGGTGGGTGTACACCCAGGACCCCATTCCAACCTAAAGTGGCCTGGTCTCAGTTATCTGATGAAAGTTGCAAGTGAGAATTTCATCATCGCTTGCGGCTGGGATTGGCATCGTCCCCGACTCCTCCTGATGTCGAGGGTAAATGGGCGAGGTTTAGGACTGTGACTCATGCAGCTGCAATGGCTGCTTTGGGTACGCAGTCCAGACCTCCCCAGACACCCTGGCTGACAGAGGAGTTGTTCAGGATGGTTGAGAAAAAGCGACAGGCCCACTGTCATCGGCTACAGAATCCCACGTCAGAGAATGAGGAGGCTTACCGCAGCCTTCGCTCGGAGGTTCGGAGAGCCGTGAGGCGCTGCAAGGATGGGTGGTGGTCGCGGGTTGCTGAGGAGATGGAGTCTGCCTCAGTGGCCCGTGATCACAAATCTCTATTTAACTCCATCAAAAAAGTAACCTGCAGCGCCACACCTATTACCATCATTAGGGGAAAAACGGTGATCCAATTTCCGACCCCCAGGAACAGGTTCGCAGATTTGCTGAGCATTTCTGTGAGGTCCTGGGGGAGGGAAAATCCCTCAGCCAGGAAAACATCGTGGCACAAAGTGAGGATGACCCTGCTGAGGCTGCGGTGCCTCAAATATTGGATGAAGTCACCCCCTGTGAGTGGCTGGCTGAGGTTCCATCTGCTGAGGAAGTATTGAAGGCGATCCGGAGTCTGAGACCGGGAAAGGCAGCGGGCAGAGATGATCTCCCAAGCGAAATGCTGAGGAAGGGTGGCGTTTGTGCACACACTGCCCTATATGACATCATAACAACAGTCTGGACCACTGGACGGGTTCCGCAGGATTGGAAGGATGCCCTGGTGGTCCCCCTTTTTAAGAAGGGGGACCGCACAGACTGTAACAACTACAGGGGCATCTCACTCCTCAGTGTGCCGGGAAAGGTCCTGGCAAGGATTATTCAGCATCGCCTTGCCAGGCACGCTGAGGAGAGGCTTGCGGAGCCCCAATGCGGTTTCAGGAAAGGGTGGTCCTGCACAGATGCCATATTTTCTGTCCGTCTGCTACAGCAGAGGTGTAGGGAATTCCAACAAGACCTACATCTCTGCTTTATTGACCTGGTCAAGGCCTATGATACCATCAGTAGGCCTGGGCTCTGGGTCGTTCTTCGTGCTTTTGGAGTACCTGACCCTCTGCTCACGATCATTAAGGACCTTCATGATGGTGAGCGGGCCCGGGTAAAACTACGTGGCCGGGAGTCAGAGCCATTCCCTGTACACCTTGGGGTGCGACAGGGATGTCCTCTGGCTCCCACATTATTTAACATCTATTTTGACCACGTAGTTCGTGAAGCCTTCAATAGCTGTACCGGGGGAATCTCCATATGGTACAGATATAATGGGAGGCTAATCGATGCCCGGGTGCGGTCAAGGGATGGCTCCCTATTGCTCAACCACGTTATGTATGCTGATGATTTGGTAATAGCTGCTCAGTCAGAGGAGGAGTTGGAGACGCTGCTGCTGAGACTGGAGCGTGCCACTAAGAGGTGGGGCCTTACCATCAGCCCCACCAAAACTAAGCACCTGCCTGGGTATTTTGTACCATCGGACACTCCACCCCCACAACTCCCAATCGGTGATGGGGCAGTTGTGGAGAGAGTGGAGAGTTTCCCATACCTGGGCAGTGTGCTTATGACTGGCTCCAGTTTAACAGCAGAGGTCTCACTCCGAATCAGTCGAGCGGCAATATCTTTTCATCGGTTGCGTAACGCTGTGTGGAAGCTACCTGGTCTGTCGCTCCGCACTAAGCTTCAGGTCTTCTCGGCCACGGTCATTCCCTCCCTTCTCTACGCTTGCGAAACGTGGACCCCCCTGGTGGAACATCTTCGCCGGTTAGAAACATTTAGGCTGGCCTGCCTACGATCCATCCTGGGTTTAACCAGACTGGATTGTGTGAGGAGCTCACAAATCCTTGAAAGATCTGGGCAGGGTCCCATCGGTGAGCTCCTCCGGCAGGCAAGGCTGCGATGGCTGGGTCATGTAGCCCGCATGCCCAGCCACCGCATGCCGAAACAGCTTTTGTTTGGCCGGATTGAGGGGGCTAAGCGGGCACGGCACGGGCTAGAGAAGAGATGGAGTGATGTGGTACAGGAGGACGTGGAGCTGAGTGGACTTGCCGATGACTGGTACCAGCGGTGTCAAGATCGGCCTCTGTGGAGGAGGCTCGTGAAGGATGCTACTGGGCAGTTGGAGGCAGTCGCCCTCCAACAACAACGGAGGGCGGAGGAGCGACGCTCACAACAACGAGCGGAACGCCGGGTGGCTAAAGCACAGCAGGTTGGCACAGTAGGGGGCACAGGTGGTGCATCAGCCAGTCATCTCAGTCAGTCGACCCGTGGCACCTGGGTCTGCCCAGTGACCTCCTGCCAGCGGGCGTTCGACACTTCACGTGGCCTCACGGTGCACATAGCCTGGCACAAGCGTCGTGGTGACGTCACCGCCACTTAGTGGCGAATGGCGGTTTTTGTCAGTGTGTATAGGTGCTCGCTAACAGCACTTGCCCCTACAGTCTGTTAAGGCTATACGGGGGATCTTTGTTTTTTGCTTTGTCAGTGTGTGTGTGTCAGTGTGTGTCTGAGTGTGTGTGTGTCAGTGTGTGTGTGTCAGTGTGTGTCTGAGTGACTGAGTGTCTGAGTGAGTGACTGAGTGACTGTCTGAGTGAGTGACTGAGTGTCTGAGTACGTGTCTGAGTGACTGAGTGTCTGAGTGAGTGACTGAGTGAGTGACTGAGTGTCTGAGTACGTGTCTAAGTGACTGAGTGTCTGAGTGAGTGTCTGAGTGAGTGTCTGAGTGACTGAATGAGTGACTGTCTGAGTGTCTGAGTAAGTGTCTGAGTGAGTGACTGAGTGTCTGAGTGAGTGACTGAGTGACTAAGTGAGTGACTGAGTGTCTGAGTGAGTGACTGAGTGAGTGACTGAGTGTCTGAGTGAGTGACTGAGTGTCTGAGTGAGTGACTGAGTGACTAAGTGAGTGACTGAGTGTCTGAGTGAGTGTCTGAGTGAGTGACTGAGTGAGTGACTGTCTGAGTGAGTGTCTGAGTGAATGAGTGTCTGAGTGAGTGACTGAGTGTCTGAGTGAGTGACTGAGTGACTAAGTGAGTGACTGAGTGTCTGAGTGAGTGACTGAGTGAGTGACTGAGTGACTAAGTGAGTGACTGAGTGTCTGAGTGAGTGACTGAGTGTCTGAGTGAGTGACTGAGTGACTAAGTGAGTGACTGAGTGTCTGAGTGAGTGTCTGAGTGAGTGACTGAGTGAGTGACTGTCTGAGTGAGTGTCTGAGTGAATGAGTGTCTGAGTGAGTGACTGAGTGTCTGAGTGAGTGACTGAGTGACTGAGTGAGTGACTGAGTGTCTGAGTGAGTGTCTGAGTGAGTGACTGAGTGACTGACTGTCTGAGTGAGTGTCTAAGTAAGTGTCTGAGTGAGTGACTGAGTGAGTGACTGAGTGAGTGTCTGAGTGAGTGACTGAGTGAGTGACTGTCTGAGTGAGTGAGTGACTGAGTGTCTGAGTGAGTGACTGAGTGACTAAGTGAGTGACTGAGTGTCTGAGTGAGTGACTGAGTGAGTGACTGTCTGAGTGTCTGAGTGAGTGACTGAGTGTCTGAGTGAGTGACTGAGTGTCTGAGTGAGTGACTGAGTGTTTGAGTGAGTGACTGAGTGACTGAGTGAGTGACTGAGTGTCTGAGTGAGTGTCTGAGTGAGTGACTGAGTGAGTGACTGTCTGAGTGAGTGTCTAAGTAAGTGTCTGAGTGAGTGACTGAGTGAGTGACTGAGTGAGTGTCTGAGTGAGTGACTGAGTGAGTAAGTGAGTGACTGAGTGACTGAGCGAGTGACTGAGTGAGTGTTTGAGTGAGTGAGTGACTGAGTGAGCGAGTGAGTGACTGAGTGAGTGTCTGAGTGAGTGAGTGTCTGAGTGAGTGACTGAGTGAGTGACTGAGTGTGTGACTGAGTGAGTGACTGAGTGAGCCACTCCCAACGCCCTCACCCGCTGCCCTGGAGTCTCCTCACCCTCCTCCTCACCACCCTACACCTCACCACCCAGCCCCTCCTCACCACCCTACACCTCACCACCCTACACCTCCTCACCACCCTACACCTCACCACCCAGCCCCTCCTCACCACCCTACACCTCACCACCCAGCCCCTCCTCACCACCCTACACCTCATCTGCTCCTCCTCACCCTGCATCTCCCCTCCAGCTGGGGTATCTCAGCCATTATGTCGTCTATCTGCTTGAGAATCCGGCACTCCTCCACCCTCTTGAGACTCGCCACCCTCTCCTCCTCCTCCTCCTCCTCCGCCTCGTCGCCCGACTTGCAGTCGCCATCATCGGCTGCACTGCGTGATCTCCGTAGTCTCCTCCTCCTCCTCTTCTTCTTCTTCCTCCTCCTCCTCGTCTTCCTCTCCTCCTCCTCCTCGTTCTCCTCCTCCTCGTTGTCCGCCACCTCCCCATCGTCTCGTGCTCTGTCGACGCTCGGCTGCAGGCGGCTGGCGCAAAACTTCAGCAGCAGCCTGCGGACGCCCCCCGTAGACTCCACCACCTCCTCCTCCTCGTTCCCCCGCTCCTTCACCTCGTCCCCCTCCACCACCTCCTCCTCGTCCCTCCGCTCCATCACCTCGTCACCCTCCACCACCTCCTCCTCGTCCCACCGCACCTTCACCTCGTCACCCTCCACCACCTCCTCCTCCTCGTCCCTCCGCTCCTTCACCTCGTTACCCTCCACCACCTCCTCCTCGCCCCTCCGCTCCTTCGCCTCGTCACCCTCCACCACCTCCTCCGGCGATGAAGAAGACGACGACGATGCGTCCGAGAACGACCAACAGCTGGGCGACGATGACGACGCTCTCTGCTGCCGGTATTGTTGCTGAATTTGTCTCCGTCGCTGCCGCTGCTTCTCCAGGGCGCGACCCCGGCGCCTCCCGGCGGGCGGTGGTGGCGGCTCAGCCAGCGGCCGCGGCATCAGCGAGAAGAAGTGGAACGTCGCCCCACGCGGGGCCGAGCGCCGCTTGCCCGCGACTGCCGCCACCGGCAGCGGCGGCGGAGGAGGCGGAGGAGGCGGAGGAGCGCGGCAGGTAGAAGAGCCCGGGCAGGGATCGGGATTCGGTCCCGCCGGGTAATCCGCCGCCACAGCCTCCCGCCGCTTGCTTAGCGGCGACCACCCGGTCAAAACCTCCTCCTCTTCCTCCTCCGCCTTCATCGCCGCCTCGGCCTCCTCTTCCCCTCCTCCTCCTCTCGCTCCGCCTCCTCCTCCGCCCCTCCTGCTGCTCCCCCTCCTGCCCATGCCCTGCCACCAAAAGTCGAAGTGTCTCTTCCACGCCGCACGCGGTCCAACCGCGGCCTCCCTGCGTCTCTCCTCCTCCTCCTCCTCCTCGCCTGCCGCCTCGTCAGCGCCGAGCGCCGGCCCCGACTCTCCGCCGCCGTCTCCGCGCTCCGGGGCGACCCTCGGGCCGATTCCCGGCGTCGGTGTCGGCCGGGCGCCGCCGCCGCCGGAGTCTCCTGGCGGCGCACCCCCCCTCGAGAGCCCGGAGCGTCACGGGGCGACGAAGACGACGGCCGCGGCGGGGAGGCCCCGGCGCGGGCCCCGGCCCCCCGGCGTCGTCGTCGTGGAGCGGGCGAGCGACCTTGGAGGGCTCCGCGTGGGACTCGGCTCCTCCTCCTCCGGCGTCGTCCGCGGAGTGCTTGAGCACCCGGATGGGCCAGGAGGAGCGAGCCCTCGCGGAGGGGGCGGCAGTGGTCGTGGTCGGGGTCGGGGCCGGGGCCGGGGGAGGCTGTCTGGGAGGCCGCTGGTGAGCGGGGAGGGCCGGAGGAGAGGGAGGAGACGCGGGATCAGATTCCAGCATTCAGCACGCAAAAGTCCTGGTAGAACACCTCTGATGCACGTGACGTGCCCTGTGAACACCTCTGATGCACCACGGTGCCTTGTGAACGCCTCTGATGCACCACAGTGCCTTGTGAACGCCTCTGATGCACCACGGTGCCTTGTGAACGCCTCTGATGCACCACAGTGCCTTGTGAACGCCTCTGATGCACGTGACATGCCTTGTGAACGCCTCTGATGCACGTGACGTGCCTTGTGAACGCCTCTGATGCACCACGGTGCCTTGTGAACGCCTGTGATGTACCACAGTGCCTTGTGAACGCCTCTGATGCACGTGACGTGCCTTGTGAACGCCTCTGATGCACGTGACGTGCCTTGTGAACGCCTCTGATGCACCACGGTGCCTTGTGAATGCCTCTGATCTACCACAGTGCCTTGTGAACGCCTCTGATGCACGTGACGTGCCTTGTGAACGCCTCTGATGCACCACGGTGCCTTGTGAATGCCTCTGATGCACCACAGTGCCTTTTGAACGCCTCTGATGCACCACGTGCCTTGTGAACGCCTCTGATGCACCACAGAGCCTTGTGAACGCCTCTGATGCACGTGACGTGCCTTGTGAACGCCTCTGATGCACCACAGAGCCGCGTCATCCCCTGCGCCACGGAGCGGCTGCACGCCGGCTCCCGGGGGTCACGTGACCCATGGGGCTCCGTGACCGCTCCGGGACCCGTGGCCTCCACGGACCCGGCGAGACTCCGGCAGCGGCCTCCGGGACCCGCGGGGCCTTCGGAGCCGGGTCGACCCCCGGGGCACCCCTGGCCTGGCCAGCCGGTGAGGGGCGGTGATGGCTGTGTTGTGTTCACTGTGTTGTGTTGGCTGTGTTGTGTTGGCTGTGTTGTGTTGGCTGTGCTGTGTTCGCTGTGTTGTGTTGGCTGTGCTGTGCTGGCTGTGTTGTGTTCGCTGTGCTGTCTTCGCTGTGCTGTGTTCACTGTGTTCGCTGTGTTGTGTTTGCTGTGTTGTGTTTGCTGTGCTGTTCGCTGTGCTGTGTTCGCTGTGTTGTGTTCGCTGTGTTGTGTTCGCTGTGTTGGCTGTGTTGTGTTGTGTTCGCTGTGTTGGCTGTGTTGTGTTGTGTTCGCTGTGTTGGCTGTGTTGTGTTGTGTTCGCTGTGTTCGCTGTGCTGTGTTGGCTGTGTTGTGTTGGCTGTGCTGTGTTCGCTGTGTTGTGTTGGCTGTGTTCGCTGTGTTGTGCTGTTTTGGCTGTGTTGTGTTCGCTGTGTTCGCTGTGCTGTGTTGGCTGTGTTGTGTTTGCTGTGTTGGCTGTGTTGTGCTGTGTTGGCTGTGTTGGCTGTGTTGTGTTCGCTGTGTTCGCTGTGTTTGCTGTGTTGGCTGTGCTGTGTTCGCTGTGCTGTGTTCGCTGTGTTCGCTGTGTTGTGTTCGCTGTGTTTGCTGTGTTGGCTGTGTTGTGTTCGCTGTGCTGTGTTCGCTGTGTTCGCTGTGTTGTGTTTGCTGTGTTGGCTGTGTTGTGTTGGCTGTGCTGTGTTCGCTGTGTTGTGTTCGCTGTGTTGTGTTGGCTGTGCTGTGTTCACTGTGTTGTGTTCGCTGTGTTAGCTGTGCTGTGTTCGCTGTGTTGGCTGTGCTGTGTTGGCTGTGTTGTGTTCACTGTTGGCTGTGTTGTGTTCGCTGTGTTGGATGTGTTGTGTTCGCTGTGTTGTATTGGCTGTGCTGTGTTCGCTGTGTTGGCTGTGCTGTGTTCGCTGTGTTGGCTGTGCTGTGTTGGCTGTGCTGTGTTCGCTGTGTTGTGTTCACTGTGTTGTGTTCGCTGTATTCGCTGTGCTGTGTTCGCTGTGTTGTGTTCGCTGTGTTGTGTTCGCTGTTCGCTGTTTGGTGTTTCCCACGAGGGCGACCGCGGTGTGTTGTCAGTGACTCGCGGTCTCTGTGGCGATCTATGTGGCGCGGCAGTCGAAGCCCAACGGGGCAGGTCGCGTGCGGCGGGCCGAGGCGTGGGGGTGGCCGCCGCCTCTCCCCGAGTCGTCTTGGCCAGCGTGGAAGAGCAGGCCGACACATTTACCCCCCCCCCCCCATCGAGAGGGGGTCGCTCGCTCTTGCCCTGTGCTTCTCCTTCCGCAGCGCCGAGCGCCGGGCCACCGGGGGGGCGGCGGCCCGGTGGCCCGGTACCTCCGTACCCCGGTGCCGCCCCCCCGGTTGTTCCGCACCCCGGCACCGGAGCTCTTCTCTGCCGTGCAGCGTGGCGAGCTGCGAGACGACTCCCAGCCAAGTCTCGTCGATATCGTCCTCCTGCAGCACCACCAGCACCACCAGCAGCAGCAGGTCCTCCTCCAGCAGCAGGTCCACCACCACCACCAGCAGGTCTACCACCTCCACCAGCAGCAGCCACAGCAGCAGCAGCAGGTCCACTACCACCACCACCAGCAGCAGGTCCACCACCTCCACCACCAGCAGCAGCAGCAGCAGCAACAGCAGCGGGTGCTGCAAGCGGGGTCGTCCTGCGTGGTTCTCAAGGGGTCTCAGATTCCAGCTGGGCTCTGCAGGACTCTCACGGGTCCCTCCGTCAACTCCAGCACCTCCACCACCTCCACCGCCGTCTGCTCCAGCACCTCCACCGCCGTATGCTCCAGCACCTCCACCGCCGTCTGCTCCACCACCTCCACCGCCGTCTGCTCCAGCACCTCCACCGCCATCTGCTCCAGCACCTCCACCGCCGTCTGCTCCACCACCTCCACCGCCGTCTGCTCCACCTCCTCCACCGCCGTCTGCTCCACCTCCTCGCGCTCCTCCCGCTGGTGCTCCTCCGCCTCCCCGAGGACAGCGGCTGCTGCCGCGTTAGCTCGGAAGAGCAAAGCGAACGCGCGCGAAAGGCTCCGGGTGAGAGGCCACGATCCCCTTAGGTTGACTCAGACTAAAATAAAACTTGGGGGGGTAGGGGGGGGAGGGGAGGGGGGGTGATATGGCCCGGCGGTGGCATGTTCGAGATTCGGTTCGGATCTCGCAGGCCACCCCAGCGATTACGTGAAAAGAGTAGCCCATCGTGGTCCATGTGAGTGATGTTTTAAACATTGACACTGCGCCTACATCAGTTGGGACCGCACGTAGCAGCGACAGTCTCCTCCCGACTGGCCCCCACTTGCAGGCCGGGCGTCACGTGGTGCAGCACGAGGACAGCTGCCACTGGGAGAGCTGGCGGGTGCCCTTTCAAACGTCTGATTTAAAGCTTTCGCGACTGCAGTAATTCATATTCTTAGCTCTTTCGGTAAAGTCACGTTCAAGGGAAACAATAAAATAATAAAATATATAAAACAATAAAAATTCTGATGACGACTGTTTGTGTTATGGTCGAAACGTCGTGATAATTTTTATTGTTTTATATATATTTTATTATTTTATTGTTTCCCTTCAACGTGACTTTACCGAAAGAGCTAAGAATAGAAACAAATAATTATTTAACTTAAAACTCGGAACCATCCGTCCGTCCGTGTGTCCATCCTCCCGCGTGCCCGTTTCTCTCCCCGTGCTTTTGAGTGACTTCGCGTTATCGTGCAACGCGGCACGGGGTGATGCGAGACGGTTTAAGTCTGGTCGAACCGAGTCCTCGCCCACGGGTGGCGGAACGAGTTAAATTCATGGGAACAAAAATCCCGTGCTGGTGGCGAGAGAAGAGCGATAGGGAGGGCGACTGACCGCCAGCGAGCGACCGGAAGCCGATCGGCGATTCACCGGATCGTCGATCGCCTTCGACGCCGCTTGGCCCTCGAGCGCCGTCGCTCAAGGGCCAAGCGGCGTCCATCCCCGGCGCTGACGGCGTGTCCGCGCGCGTCCGTCCGTCTGCGTGTCCGTGCCCTCAGGTGCGATACCTGAACCGCGCGTTCCTGCTGCTGCGTCGCCTGCTGCCGCTGGACCGCCTCCGGCCGTCGCGGGTGGCGACGCTGCGTGCGACGGTTCGCTACGTCGGCCTGCTGCAGGCCGTGCTGGCGGAGACCGCCGCGGCATGCGGCTCCTCCCCGAGTGGCGCGTGACAGCGCGGGGTGTGTGTGTTTGGTGAAGGGTGTCCCGCCGACTCGGCCAGGTGCGTACACGTAGGTGCGTGTGAGTCGGAGATGCGGGAGCGGGGGGGGGGGAAGGACAAAAACAGTTCTAAGTAATCTTCTTTGGTTCTTTCGGTAAAGTCACGTAGAATGAGAATAAAATAATAAAATAACACAATAAAATTCTCACGACGTTTTGGTCACAACGCAATGCATTGTTGTGAAATGTTAAACTTTAAAAATCTTAACTATTTTTTTGTGCTTCGGAAACGTGTACGAAAAAGGGGGGGGAACCCGCCCCTCTCTCTGGACGAACAGCGTCGACAGACAGACGCCTTCGAGATGAATCGAAGCGTCTGTTTCCTTGATGGTTTATGGCTTGAGGAAGACCCGAACAAAACCAGGACACAAACACACACACGAACGCACACACACACACAGACCACGCCCCCCCCCCCCCCCCCCCTTTTCCACTGCGCGAAGAGAATTGTCTTTGAATATAACGGTCAGCCGCATTTTCAAAAGTCAGTCAAGAGTGAAGCAGCGAGTCAAGACAGATCAGCGAGTCAAGACGTCCACAGGACGAGCAGTCGCATGGAGCGGCTGGCTCCGAGCCTCGCTGAGTAGTGAGGATCGCATGAGTCGCCATGTATCAACGAAAGTGAGTCATACAGCAGTGGAGAGAAACTGCTATCAGCGAATCAGCGCTGAGAGCGCTCGAGCATCTCCACAGAGAAAGCACATGCAACGTAGCTGAACCAGCAGCGGAAAAGCTTGGACAGCCGCCAACAAATTCAGCAAACCAGCGACCAAGCGCGTGCGACTTGAGTCATACAGCAGTGGAGGAAACCTGCTGCCAGAGAGCCGCCAACAACCTCAACAAAGAGAGCACGTGCAACTCGGCTCACTCAGCAGAAGAAAACTTGACCTGTCGCCCGCGAGCGCAGCGTCAGATACTACAGCAGCGGAAAGAGCGCGGCCAGCAACGCCAAGCAAGAGCGTGCAGCAGCTCAACCAGCAGTGGAGAGAAACTGCTGTCAGCGAACCAGCACGGGCGCGTTCGCGCATCTTCAAGGAGAGGGAGCGCGCGCCACCAGCGTGCCATCAGCACCAGCATCAGCACCAGCGCGTGCCAACATTAACCACCAGCGTGCCACAGCGCGCAACTTTGCATCACCAGGGCTGAGAGGGCAGCGGCCCCGCACTCAACACCCATCGGCGCGACGACGGCGAGCGTCGTGCTGACTCATCCAGCCAGCAGTGGACAGAAACTGGCAGCCGTTCGTATGCAACCCCTCCTCCACACTCCCTCCTCACTCCCCCACCGCGCCGCAACACACAGGAAACACATTTTGAACACAAGAGATGCTAACCTCGGCGTCTGCTTTACGCAAGGAATTGAACCATTGATAAAGAAGACACACGATACGCATATCGGGATAATCAAGAAGGGTGCCACTCCAAGGTGGTGCATTAAAAATCAATTCATAAAGAAAAATACTGCTGTCATTGATGAGTTGCATAATAACCAATCGTCCTACTGTTAACAACGTGATAATTGACTTGAAGGTCTATGAATGGATGTGGTACTGTGTGGGCAATGTTTAAACACGAATTTACAAATTATAAGGTTAAGGTTTTGATAGAATAGTTGCATGTTTTAATCTCTCTCTGAACAACCGATTGATTGTGTTACGCGTCGGGAATTAACCACAGGTGCCGCTATCGAGGTGAAACAACGCAATCGTGATGGTATCATGTTAACGCTGTGTTGAAATTCAAACATCCCGAGATTGAGTTTTCATATTATCCAAAAATTAAAGTTAGCTAGAAAATAAAATTGATTAAAGCAGGTTTGTGTGTGATTCTTCCTGAAATTCTGCATATTGTTCTGCGTATGAGATCTGAATCCTGGGGACCTATCATAAGCACACTATCACCACACATAATCCAAAACACACATAATTCATAATGTTCAATCGAGAGTAATCATATCCTTATCGATAATACGGAATTAAAGAGCAGAGTCGAATCGACTCTCTCTCATTCACGCTCACAAAGCCTGCGTCACTGCATACGATTAATCGCGTTGTTCCAATTCATAACACAATCCTCGTCACCGAGGCTCGACTTATTATCATAACGACCTGCATTATCATAACCACGCCCACTCGCATACATTAATACGATTATCTCTCGAATCAGCATAATTTATGTGCATAATTACACAAATTAACATAATTTCGGATAAATTATGCAAATTTCATTTAATTTTCATTATTTTCATCAATTTTCATAACACCTATATATACAACAGTGTGTACACTGTGTGTGTACACTATGTGTGTGTGTGTGTACACTGTGTGTACACTATGTGTGTGTGTACACTGTGTTTGTACACTATGTGTACACTGTGTGTGGAAGCCAACTGTGGACCGGTTTTGGTGGACAATGTCTCAACAGCAGTGGGGCTTGCTTCAAGCCATGGTTGTGAACATCCAGACGTTAATCAGCAAGGAGCATTTCTAGTCCAAGTTCGACAAAATCTACGTCAACACGTAAGACAAAATTATAATTCGTGTTGTAGAGAATGTATCTCCGCTACGTGTAACTTTAAGGTGGTATGCCTTGTAACTGATGAATGGTCCGAGTGTGCTTCCTATTTCAAAGACAATGAGTTGCTCCAGATGCTTCGTGGAACACAAAAACACCGTTTGACCTGTATCACAAGAACAACGGGTCTCACCTGAGTTCTCTGTACAGGTTACTTACAAAACACACACACACGCACTTTGTCCTAACATCACTTATTCAATGTTTGACCTTTATAAATAAAATGTTGCATGTACACACAGGAATTTTAACAAAATTAAATTACTGCAGTGAAATATACTGCATCAGATAACATCTGATTAAGAAGCTACTTGAAAAAAAATATGCACCGTCTGCTTAACAGTGGATGTAAAACATACTATTGTGTCATTCAAAACGAGTAGGCCATTGCATGCTGGCGAATTCTAAACATTAGTGACAAATTACACAACTGAGATGAAACATCAATCATCGCCCCCTACTGACAGCCTCTTGTTCACATACTCTTTGGTTCTTTCAGTGAAGTCACGTAGGCAGAAAAAATAATAATAGATCACGACGTTTCGATCGTAACACAAGCGGTCGTCCTGAGGCGGAAAAAATAATAAATGCAGGCCGGTGCAGGGCCACCACCCTGTGCCACACAGGGGCAGCTGCTACTTGGGGATGCTCTTCGAGTGTTTCAGACGAGGTACAATACAAAACTCGGAGATGCCGAGGCGGTTAAGCAAGCGCCGAGTAAATGCAATTATTATAACATAGTGAATGCTTGGGAGCTTATTGTCTCTCGCTCCTGGTTAGAGATCTACCCAACCCACAGGTCCACAAAGACTGGCCGCCCTTACTCTGCAGGTTGAACTAGGAACTGAGTGTCCAACTTCACATTCTTGTCATTAAAGGCCTGTGACAAAGGTGCATCCATTGTAGCGACATCGTCTCAAGCTTACACATCTACCGGGTCTCCACTTGACTTTGTATTGTCTAGGAGCAAGTCCACCCACACCTCCACTTCCACAAACTGCTGGGGGTTGCCTCGCTCTGCCTCAGTCAGAATTCTCCTCCTGCTTCACGATGTGAAGGTCCCATTTTGGAGTTGAATCTTCATCTTCACATTTTATCTTCACTTCTTCGCTCATCACCTCTTCACATTTCACCATCACCTCTTCATATTCCACCTTTATACCTTTAAAAGTGTCCAAGCTGGGATTTTCGTCCGGTTCTTGTTTCATGAGGGATGGGCTCATTGCGGCACTTTGACTTTCACAAGCTGATTTCAGACTCCGACTCCGCTCCTTGTGATGCTTTTGTGTTCTCTGGTGTCTTCGAAGATTTGATGAATCTGCAAACGGCTTCCCGCACAGAGTACACTTGAAGGGTTTCTCTCCCGTATGTGTTCTCTGGTGTTTTACAAGAGCAGATGACTGTGCAAACGCCTGCACGCACTCACTGCACTTGAAGGGTTTCTCTATCGTGTGTGTTCTCTGGTGTACTTCAAGATTTGATGAACGTGCAAATGCCTTCCCGCACAGAGTGCACCTGAAAAGTTTCTCTCCCGTGTGTGTTCTCTGGTGTTTTACAAGACCAGATGACCATGAAAATGCCTTCCCACAAACACTGCACTTGAACGGTTTCTCTCCCGTGTGTGTTCTCTGGTGTGTTTTAAGAACAAATGAACCTGAAAATGTCTTCCCACAAACACTGCACTTGAAGGGTTTATCTCCTGTGTGTGTTCTCTGGTGTATTACAAGATTATATGACTGTGTAAACGCCACCCCGCACATCGTGCACCTGAAGGGTTTCTCTCCCGTGTGTGTTCTCTGGTGTGTTTTAAGAGCAGATGACCGTGAAAATGCCGTCCCACACACACTGCACTTGAAGGGTTTCTCTCCCGTGTGTGTTCTCTGGTGTTTTTTAATATTAGATGAATCTGGAAATGCCTTCCCACACACACTGCACTTGAAGGGTTTCTCTCCCGTGTGTGTTGTCTGGTGAATTTTAAGAGCAGATGACTGTGAAAATGCCTTCCCACAAACACTGCACTTGAAGGGTTTCTCTCCTGTGTGTGTTCTCTGGTGTATTACAAGATTATATGACTGTGTAAACGCCACCCCGCACATCGTGCACCTGAAGGGTTTCTCTCCCGTGTGTGTTCTCTGGTGTGTTTTAAGAGCAGATGACCGTGAAAATGCCGTCCCACACACACTGCACTTGAAGGGTTTCTCTCCCGTGTGTGTTCTCTGGTGTTTTTTAATATTAGATGAATCTGGAAATGCCTTCCCACACACACTGCACTTGAAGGGTTTCTCTCCCGTGTGTGTTCTCTGGTGAATTTTAAGAGCAGATGACTGTGAAAATGCCTTCCCACACACAGTGCACTTGAAGGGTTTCTCTCCCGTGTGTGTTCTCTGGTGTTTCTTAAGAGTCGATGAATCTGAAAATGCCTTGTCACACACAGTGCACTTGAAGGGTTTCTCTCCTGTGCGAGTTCTCTGGTGCTGTGTCAAATTTCCAGTCCGATCCGTGCCGTATGCACGCTGGTCGCATTGTTGACTTGTCGTACCGAGCTGCTGTGCTGAGTGCATTTGCTCCATCAGACCAGTGTCAGCTGCAGACAGAAAATAAGAATATCCACACCATCGACACGTCAGTATCGAGCCATGGAGGAATTAATATATACAGTCACACGTGACTTACACGTCTATATTCATTCATATATTCATGACTAGCTGCACTACCCGGCTTCGCCCGGGACTTGGATCCCCACGTCCGGTCGCCTTTGTCTCCCCAGTGGCGATGTTTACACCACAACAGTTACTCGTTTAAGGCTGAGTCAACCTAGGGGAGGCCCAGAAGCGGTTCAAATAATCGTCACCGGTGGTGGCCGTGAGCGGGAATCGAACTCGGGTCGCCGGGTTCGTAGCGTGGTGTAGCGCTAACCGCTACACTACAATGAGTTACTCTTCCACACACACACACAGACACACACACAGACACACACACACAGACAGACACACACAGACACACACACAGACAACGCTAACCGCTACACTACAATGCGTGACGCTTCCACATGCGAGGGTCACGTGACAGATTTGACGTCACAGCTCACTTGCCGTCCAAAAAATCTATACATTATTGAGCTCCCCTCCCCCCCCCAACAAAAACACAAAAGTGTATTTGTATAATGTTTGCACGGTGTACAGTCTGGAAAGTACCCACATGGCAAATTTCCAGTTTGTTGCATGTCGGGAAGTACGCTAAACATTTTGAACAGACAACACACACAATCACAACTTTGCCTTTTATATATATTTGGAGATGCAGTGAAAAACTTTCTCAAAATTCATCACGCGGTTTCAGCTTTTTGATTTTCAGTTTTATTTATTTTGGTTATAGTCCCATGAGCCATTCGGCTCTTGAATCGGGTGCAACCACAACAAGCAACAAAACAAAAACACGACCAAGAAAATCATCTCACAGTGACTATGTGTGACTGTGCAAACAGCACTGTCATGGCACGCAATGAGAGGGCAAATGTCATAAATATTCCTGTAAGCCCTCGCATCTTCAACATTAATGTTGCCATAGAAACGTTGTGGGGTTTTTTGCTTCATTGTAAAAAAAGAAAAATTATTATCTGTTATTTTAATTTTATTTTCTATCTACGTGACTTCAACGAAAGAAACAAGAATATTAATTCCTGCAGTCACCAAAGTTTTAAGTCAAAACATTCACACACGTTGACAAAGCCTCACCTTGTGTTGTTGTGGGCAGGTCGCTTCTGACAACAAGAGCGGTATAGCAGCTCAAGCGGGCTTGGCCTGGTAACAAAAGAAAATAAAAACTGCGTGAATATTTACAATAAATCAAAGTTACAAAGTGGCGAGCCGGGTGAAGACAAATTAAACTTAAGCGAGATAATTAAAGTGAATGCAATCAGGCGAGGGCAGGAGGCAAGGCCTCGCGTGGCTAGGCCCCGCATTGTAAAGTTCCAACCTGGACATCGATTCCGATGCTCGCTGCTACTCAACTGACATCCCTACGAGAGAGAGAGGCTCTACCTTGGTAAACAACAACAACAACCACCACCACCACCACAACGATGAGAATTTCTCACCTCGGATTTCAGTGCAAGCGCGCACACGGCAGCTTCCTGTTACCTCGCGACAGCAGGAACTAGTATGACGTCACTTCCCTCCCACGAGCGGCTCTCCAACTGAATAAATTATGTTAATGACGCCGGCCCACACGTCGAGGGATGGGGGCGTCGGCGCTGAACCCGTCGCAACTCGCGACGGCTTTAACGGAGACATTATGCTAATGAGCCGCCAGTCACTGGGCGTAGCTTTGCCCAAATAAGGATTGCCACTGGAACGATATCGGCAGTGACCCAGGCGGAGGTGACGTCACGCTCAAGGGCGCGGTGGACGGGGGAGGGGTGAATACCTTGGTGACACGACGTCACTAGCGAGGTACACCTCCCACTCTCGTTTCACGCCGATGAGGTAATGCAGAGTGGTGACGTCACAGAGTGGGAGTTTAAGTTGATTTCGATTCATTCTCCATTGCTCCCTCCCTTGGGTGTGTGAGCTCAGCAACAACGTGGACATTATTGTGTATACACCGTGTGTGTGTACACTGTGTGTGTGTACACCATGTGTCACTGTGTGTCACTGTGTCGCTGTTTCACTGAGTACCTGGTGTGGTGTAAACATCGCCACTAGGGAGACAAAGGCGGTCGGGCGTGGTGCTGGCCACCCACCCCCTCGTGTACCGTTCCGGCCTTCATAGGTGCTCGCTAACAGCACTTGCCCCTACAGTCTGTTAAGGCTATACAGGGGATCTTTGTCTTTGTGTGTCACTGTGCCTGGCACAAGCGTCGTGGTGACGTCACCGCCACTTAGTGGCGAATGGCGGTTGTAGTGTCACTGTGTGTGTACACTGTGTGTGTGTACATTGTGTGTGTACACTATGTGTATACATTGTGTGTCTACACTGTGTGTGTACACTGTTTGTGTGTACACTGTGTGTACATTGTGTGTGTACACTGTGTATAAACTGTGTGTACAGTGTGTGTACACTGTGTGTGTACATTGTGTGTACACTGTGTGTATACTGTGTGTACACTGTGTACAGTGTGTGTGCACAGTGTGCACACACACTGTACACACTGTGTGTACAGTGTGTGCGCACTGTGTGTACATTGTGTGTACACTGTGTGTGTGCACTGTGTGTGTGTGTACACTGCGTGTACACTGTTTGTGTCCGAACCCCCGGCAAGGCCATCTACTTAATGACGAGAGAAAATTCACACGAAATGTACTTTTCAATGAAGTCTTCCAGATGTAAATTGATACAAGCTTTTAATGAGGAAATAAAATCATCTAATTCAAAACACAACACTATTAAAAGATGTTTCATTTTAAAACTTCAAAACGGAGCACGGGGTACTTGCGTGAATGCGTCCTTCAAGTGCAAATGTTGTGACTTTCCTGGCCTGAAGGCCGTCAATGTGTTGGACCATTATTGGTGCACAGCGTCTCAACAACAGCAGTGGAGCTTGCTTCAACCGATGGTTACGAACATCCAGACGTGAATCAGCAAGGTGCATTTCCAGTCCCAGTTAGACAAAATCTACGTCAACACGTAATACAAAACTACAATTCGTGTTGTAGAGAATGTACCTCCTCCTATACGTGTAACTTTTAAGTGGTATGCCTTGTAACTGATGAATGATCCGAGTGTGCTTCCTATGTCAAAGACGATGAGTTGCTCCAGAGGCAGACGCTTCGTGAAACACAAAAGTACCCTTTGACCTGTATCACAAGAACAACGGGTCTCACCTGAGTTCTCTGTACAGGTTACTTCCAAAACACACACACTTTGTCCTAACATCACTTATTCAATGTTTGACCCTCAGACAAAATGTGACATGCACGCGCACAATCAGACAAGTATTCATTCTAAATCATTGACGGGCATATTAACAACATTGAATTACTGCAGCGAAATTGACTGCATCACGTTACATCGTATTAACAAGAAGTTATTTTACAAATACGCACCGTCTGCTTAACAGTGTATGTACACCGTACTATTGTTGCGTCATTCAAAACGAGTAGGCCGTTGCATGCTGGCGTCTGGGTCAAAATGTAGCAAATTCTAAACATTACGCTACAAATAATAGATGAGGGCGTTTTGATGGCAACACAAGCAATCGCCATCAGGTGGGACAAGCACAGCAGCAAGAAGAAGAAACTGCTGGAGTAGGCGCCTACTATTTCAGCAGTTTCTCTTGCTGTGGTTGTCCCACCTGATGCCGATTGCTCGTGTTGTGATCTAAACGCCATGATCTGTTATGTTTCTACCCACGTGATGATTTTACCGAAAGAACTCAAGAGTGTGGATTCCTGCAGTCACGACAGCTTCGAATCAAGATTACCTACAAACTACACAACTGAGATGACGCATCAATCATCGCCCCCTACTGACAGGCTCTTGTCCACATGCAGGCTGGTGCAGGGCCACCACCTTGTGCCACACAGGGGCAGCTGCTACTTGGGGATGCTCTTCGAGTGTTTCAGACGAGGTACGACACGAAACTTTGAGTTGCTGAGGCGATAAAGCAAGCACCGTGTAAATGCAATTGTTATAACATAGTGAATGCTTGGGAGCTTATTGTCTCTCGCTCCTGGTTACAGATCTACCCAACCCATGGGCCCACAAAGTGTTCAACTTCACGTTCTTGTCATTAAAGGCCTGTGACAAAGATGCATCTATTGGAGCGACATCGTCTCTGGCTTACACATCTACCGGGTCTCCACTTGACTTTGTATTGTCTCGGAGGAAGTCCACCCACACCTCCACTTCCACAAACTGCTGGGAATTGCCTCTCTCTGCCTCAGTCAGAATTCTCCTCCTGCATCACGTTGCCTTCATCAATGTAAAGGTCCCATTCTGGAGATGAATCTTCATCTTCACATTTCACCTTCACTTCTTCGCTCTTCACTTCTTCACATTTCACCTTCACTTCTTCCCTCTTCACCATCACTTCTTCCCTCTTAACCATCACCTCTTCATATTTCACCTCGATACCTTTAAAAGTGTCCAAGCTGGGATTTTCTTCTGGTTCGTGTTTCATGAGGGATGGGCTCATTGCGGCACTTTGACTTTCACAAGCTGATTTCAGACTCCACTCCTTGTGGATCTTCTGATGCTTCTGTGTTCTCTAGTGTACTTGAAGATTTGATGAATTTGCAAACATCTGCCTGCACAGAGTGCACTTGAAGGGTTTCTCTCCCGTGTGTGTTCTCTGGTGTGTTACAAGAGCAGATGACTGTGAAAATGCCTTCACACACACAGTGCACTTGAAGGGTTTCTCTCCTGTGTGTGTTCTCTGGTGTATTTTAAGAACTGATGGCCATGCAAATGCCTTGTTACACACACTGCACTTGAAGTGTTTCTCTCCCGTGCGAGTTCTCTGGTGCTGTGTCAAATTTCCAGTCCGATCCGTGCTGTATGCACGCTGGTCGCATTGTTGACTTGTCATACCGAGCTGTGCTGACTGCCTTTGCTCCATCAGACCAGCGTCAGCTGCAGACTGAAAAAAATAATATCCACACCATCTACACGTCAGTATCGATGCACAGAGAAATGCATATATAGTAACATGTGACTTACACGTCTATTTTTATTCATATATTCATGATGTAGTGAAAAGGTGTCCCAAATGCATCACACGGCTGTCATGGCACACAATGAGAGTGAAAATGTCATTAATATGCCTGGAAGCCCTCGTATCTTCAAGATGAATGTTCACCCAAAACTCTAAGTACACAATTTCGGCTGTCTGGCTACAAAAGGAATATTTAAAAGAGCTAAATTCAGCGGACATAGCAAAGGGTGTTGAAAACAATACCATTAATGTTATGCATAAATGCATGAATTAATGTTCAATCGCAACTTAGAGGTGTGAATCCAGGCTCAGATGTCCTTGAATGCTGGGATGAACAGTTCCGACTTCAGCTGCATGTGTGTGCTGTGTTAACTTCCTGTTTCCATTCTTATAAAGAGTTCCAGAGGAAAACAAAAATAAACTATTGTTTTGATATAACCTCCGTGTTCAATAGAGTTAATAGACTTTACTGCAAATACAGATGGAAAATAACTATAACAGATAATACAATTAAATTAAATAAAGACCACTTGTGTTGTGATCGAAACGTGTTTTTTTTGCTTTATTTACAATTATTAATTATTTTTATGTTATTTTAATTTTATTTTCTATTTACGTGACTTTACCGAAAGAACCAAGAATATTAATTCCTGCAGTCACCAAAGTTTTAAGTCAAAACATTCACACACGTTGACAAAGCCTCACCTTGTGTTGTTGTGGGCAGGTCGCTTCTGATAACAAGAGCGGTATAGCAGCTCAAGCGGGCTTGGCCTGGTGAAAAAAGAAAATAAAAACTGCGTGAATATTTACAATAAAACAAAGTTACAAAGTGGCGAGCCGGGTGAAGACAAATTAAACTTAAGCGAGATAATTAAAGTGAATGCAATCAGGCGAGGGTAGGAGGCAAGGCCCCGCGTGGCTAGGCCCCGCGTTGTAAAGTTCCAACCTGGACATCGATTCCCATGCTCGCTGCTACTCAACTGACATCCCTACGAGAGAGAGCGAGGCTCTACCTTGGTAAACAACAACAACAACAACCACCACCACAACGATGAGAATTTCTCACCTCGGATTTCAGTGCAAGCGCGCACACGGCAGCTTCCTGTTGCCTGGCGACAGCAGGAAGTAGTATGACGTCGCTTCCCTCCCACGAGCGGCTCTGTAACTGAATAAATTATGTTAATGAGTCTGGGCCATATGTCGAGGTATGGGGGCGTGGGCGCTGAACCCGTCGCAATAAACTCGCGACGGCTTTAACGAACACATTATGTTAATGAGCCACCAGTTACTGGGCGTAGCTTTGCCCAAATAAGGATTGCCACTGGAACTATATCGGCAGTGACCCAAGCGGAGGTGACGTCACGCTCAAGAGCCCGGTGGACGGGTGAGGGGTGAATACCTTGGTGACATGACGTCCCTAGCGAGGTACACCTCACCCTGGAGTTTCACGCCGATGAAGTAATACTGAGTGGTGACGTCACAGAGCGGGGTTGGAGTTGAAGTTGATTTAGATTAATTTTCCATTGCTCCCTCCCTTGGGTGCGTGAGCTCAGCAACAACAACAACGTGGACATTATTGTGTATACACTGTGTGTGTACACTGTGTGTGTGTATACTGTGTGTGTGTGTACACTGTGTACGTATATACACTGTGTGTATACACTGTGTGTGTACACTGTGTGTGTATACACTCTGTGTGTGTACACTGTGTGTACACTGTGTGTATATACTGTGGGTGTGTACACTGTGTGTACACTGTGTGTGTACACAATGTGTGTGTACAGTGTGTGTGTGTGTACACTCTATGTGTGTGTGTGTATACACTGTACACTGTCTGTACACAATGTGTGTGTACACTGCGTGTACACAATGTGTGTGTGTGTACACAATGTGTGTGTGTACAGTGTGTGTGTACACTGTGTGTATACTGTGTGCATACTGTGTGTGTGTACACTGTGTGTGTACACTGTGTGTGTGTACACTGTGTGTGTACACAATGTGTGTGTACACTGTGTGTGTACACTGTGTGTGTGTACACTGTGTGTGTGTACACTGTGTGTGTACAATGTGTCTGTGTACACTGTGTGTACGCTGTGTGTGTACACTGTGTGTGTAGTGGGGGGCACAGGTGGTGCATTGGCCAGTCATCTCAGTCGACACATGGCATCTTTTCATCAATTTATTTTCAATTTATTTTGTATTTGTTACTATTTTTATTATTAAAATGTTAATTTATTATTTGTATCTTTTATTTTTCTATCTACCTGACTTTACCGAAAGAACCAGGAATATGGTACCGCATTCTATATTTGTTGCCGAGGTTCAAGGTTTAAATCCGACAGGCATATCTGGCTACCCCAGTAACATTCACCAAAATATGCGCAGTCTGCTTAACAGCGAATGTCAAACAAACCACTGTGTCACTCACAACGCACATTGCATGTTGGTGTCACGGTCAAAATTGTGGCAATTCCAGACACTATCCAGAAACTCCACAATGGAGACACGTACCCCCTGTACCAACGACGGAGGCGCAGGGACAGAAGTTCGATTACGTTGGAATCGATCTGCAGACGGCCAGCAGCTCCGTGTCGCCTTATCTCGATCCCGCAATCCCAAACAGGTGAAAGTCCGCATCGAACCGAACCCCCGGCAAGGCCATCGTCTACTTAACGACGAGAGAAAATTCACACGAAATGTCCTTCTCAACGAAGTCTTCCGGATGTAATATGAAATAAGTTTTTAATGAAGAAATAACAATCATCTAATTCAAAACACAACACGATTCAAAGATGTTTCATTTTAAAACTTCAAAATGGAGCACGGGGCGCTTGCGTGAATGCGTCCTTCGTGTGCAAATGTTGTGACTTTCCTGGCCGAAGGCCCTAAAATGCTTGGACCCTTATTGGTGCACAGCGTCTCAACAACAGCAGTGGGGTTTGCTTCAACCGATAGATAACGAACATCCAGACATGAATCAGCAAAGGGCATTTCTAGCCCTAGTTAGACAAAATCTACGTCAACACGTAAGACAAAACTACAATTCGTGTTGTAGAGAATGTACCTCCTCCTATACGTGTAACTTTTAAGTGGTATGCCTTGTAACTGATGAATGATCCGAGCGTGCTACCTATTTCAAAGACAATGTGTTGCTCCAGAGGCAGACGCTTCGTGAAACACAAAAGTACCTTTGACCTGCATCACAAGAACAACGGGTCTCACCTGAGTTCTCTGTACAGGTTACTTCCAAACACACACACACACACTTTGTCCTAACATCACTTATTCAATGTTTGACCCTCAGACAAAATGTTACATGCACACGCACAATCACGCAAGTATTAATTCTAAATCATTGACGGGCATATTAACAAAATTGAATTACTGCAGTGAAATAGACTGCATCAGGTTACATCGCATTAACAAGAAGCTGTTTTAAAAAAAATATGCGCCGTCTGCTTAACAGTGTATGTACAACGTACTATTGCCATTTGCACGCTGGCGTCTCGGTCAAAATTGATAACATTCTAAACATTACCTACAAAGTCACGTAGAAGGGAAATAATAAGATAATAAAATAATCAAATAAAATTCTCACGACGTTCGCAAGCAGCCGAAACGTTGTGAGAATTTTATTTTATGTTTTATTTTCATTATCTTATTATTTCCCTTCTACGTGACTTTACCGAAAGAACCAAGAAGATGAATCCCTGCAGTCACGAAAGCTTCAAATCGAAAAATGACCAACAAACTACACAGCTAAGATGCCACATCAACCATCGCCCCCTACTGACAGACTCTTGTCCACATGCAGGCCGGTGCAGGGCCACCACCTTGTGCCACACAGGGGCAGCTGCTACTTGGGGATGCTCTTCGAGTGTTTGAAACGGGATACAAAATTCCGAGTTGCTGAGGCAATCTTGATTTGAAGTTTGTTACTGCAGGGATCCATACTCCTTGGTTCTTTCGGTAAAGTCACGTGGGGGCGATTAAGCAAGCACCATATAAATGCAATTGATAAAACAGTGAATGCTTGGGAGCTTAATGGCTCTCGCTCCTGGTTAGAGATCAACCCAACCCACAGGTCCACAAAGACTGGCCGCTCTTACTCTGCAGGTTTAACCTAGGGACTGAGTGTTCAACTTCACATTATTGTCATTAAAGGCCTGTGACAAAGGTGCATCTATTGGAGCGACATCGTCTCTGGCTTACACATCTACCGGCTCTCCACTTGACTTTGGATTGACTAGGAAGTCCAACCACACCTCCACTTCCACAAACTGCTGGAAGTTGCCTCACTCTGCCTCACAGTCAGAATTCTCCTCCTGCTTCACGTTGCCTCCATCGATGTGAAGGTCCCATTTTGGAGTTGAATCTTCATCTTCACATTTCACCTTCACTTCTTCGCTCTTCACCATCACTTCTTCACATTTCAAATTCACTTCTTCCCTCTTCACCATCACCTCTTCATATTTCACCTCGATACCTTTAAAAGTGTCCAAGCTGTTATTTTCTTCCGGTTCGTGCTTCATGAGGGATGGGCTTATTGTGGCACTTTGACTTTCACAAGCTGATTTCAGACTCCACTCCTTGTGGATCTTCTGATGCTTTTGTGTTTTCTGGTGTACTTGAAGATGTTGTTGCTGTGCAAACGCTATCCCGCACGGAGTGCACCTGAAGGGTTTCTCTCCCGTGTGTGTTCTCTGGTGTACTTGAAGATGTGATGAATCTGCAAACGCCTTCCCACACACACTGCACTTGAAGGGTTTCTCTCCTGTGTGAGTTCTCTGGTGTTCTACAAGAAGAGATGAACGTGCAAACGCCTTCACGCACACACTGCACTTGAAGGGTTTCTCTCCCGTGTGTGTTCTCTGGTGTATTACAAGAGCAGATGAATGTGCAAACACCTTTCCACACACACTGCACTTGAAGGGTTTCTCTCCCGTGTGTGTTCTCTTGTGTGCTACAAGAGTAGATGACTGTGCAAACCCCTTCCCACACACACTGCACTTGAAGGGTTTCTCTCCTGTGTGAGTTCTCTGGTGTTCTACAAGAAGAGATGAACGTGCAAACGCCTTCATGCACACACTGCACTTGAAGGGTTTCTCTCCCGTGTGTGTTCTCTGGTGTATTACAAGAGCAGATGAATATGCAAACACCTTTCCACAAACACTGCATTTGAAGGGTTTCTCTCCCGTGTGTGTTCTCTGGTGTTCTACAAGAAGAGATGAACGTGCAAACGCCTTCACGCACACACTGCACTTGAAGGGTTTCTCTCCCGTGTGTGTTCTCTGGTGTATTACAAGAGCAGATGAATATGCAAACACCTTTCCACACACACTGCACTTGAAGGGTTTCTCTCCTGTGTGAGTTCTCTGGTGTTCTACAAGAAGAGATGAACGTGCAAACGCCTTCACACACACACTGGACCTGAAGGGTTTCTCTCCCGTGTGTGTTCTCTGGTGTATTACAAGAGTAGATGAATGTGCAAACGTCTTCCCACACACACTGCACTTGAAGGGTTTCTCTCCCGTGTGTGTTCTCTGGTCTTCTACAAGAGCAAATGAACGTGCAAATGCCTTCCCACACACACTGCACTTGAAGGGTTTCTCTCCTGTGTGAGTTCTCTCGTGCTGTGTGAAATATCCAGTACGATCTGTGCTGTATGCACACCGGTCGCATTGGAGCCTTGTCCTACCGAGCTGCGCTGAGCGCATTTGCTCCATGAGACCAATTCTGCGGAGGAAGCGTCAGAGGAAGCGTCAGCTGCAGACAGAAAAAAATTATATCCACACCATCTACACGTCAGTATCGAGGCACAGAGGAATGAATATATAGTCACATGTGACTTACACGTCTATACTTATTCATATATTCAGGATGTAGTAAAAACGTTTCCCAAATTCATCACAGGGCTGTTATGGCACACAATTAGAGGGCAAATGGTCATAAACATGCCTGGAAGCCCTCGCATCTTCAAAATGAATGTTCACCAAAAACTCCGAGCACACAATTGCAGCTGTCTGGCTGCAAAAGGAATATTTATGAGAGCTAAATTCAGCTGACATAGCAAAGGGTGTTGAAAACAATACTAAATCAATGAATGCAGGCTCACATGTCCTTAAATGCTGGGATGAACAGTTCCGATTTCAGCTGCATGTGCGTGCTGTGTTAACTTCCTGTTTCCATTCTTATAAAGAGTTCCAGAGGAAAACAAAAGTAAACTATTATGCTATAACCTCCGTGTTCAACAGAGTTAATAGACGTTACTGCAAACACAAACTGTACACTGTCACTGGATAAACAGGCCGTGGCGTGTCTAGAATCACGCCTGGCCACCTTCATCTGCTCGGCATGATTGCTTTCTCACTCCACCAAGTAATTAATTGAGGATCAACGAACATAGCCGAGGCTAACTGGAGTTTGCGTGTCTCTCTCCGTGGTGAGATGTTAACTACCTCACCTGGTGTACAGGAAGTCGTGGGTTCGATCCCGACCCTGACGCCTGCTGTATATTTGGAGTTTGCGCGTCTCTCCGTTTAGTGTCTTTGACCGATAGACATTGACACACGTATTCTTGTTTCATTTGGTAAAGTTACGAAGATAGAAAATAACAATAACAGATAATACAATTGAATTAAATAAAGACCACTTGTGTTGCGATCAAAACGACGTGAGGTTTTTTGCTTTATTTACAATTGTTTTAAATTATTTTTATTGTTATTTTTATTTAATTTTCTATCTACGTGACTTTACCGAAAGAAATTTTGATTTAAAGCTTTCGTATGGTTTACAACATGGAGTATAATAGCGCCTCGCAGCTGTCTCTCTCCCCCTCCTCTGTTCCGACCATGGATGAACTCGTCCGTCTGAACGGGGCCCGTAGCTATCCGTGGTGCTAAAGTTGAGGGTAAGAATCCACCCATTTTTTCGCCATATAGCATTGTGATATATAACGACTTATTGTTGGTAGCTTAGCCGATTGGAGAATATAGAGTTTATTGATAACATTAAGGTAATTTATATTTTAGTTTTTTATTGGTTCACTATATAGTACTGTGAATAGCTCAGATGTGTAGGCCTTGACTTCAACATAGTCGTTTCTGTGACCAGTCACTAGCTAATCACTCAGTTATTTCAATGCTAAATTTGCCTAGTTATTTCAATGTTAAATTCTCCTGTTATATTTGTACTAAGTGCCTCGGTGAATGTGTATGCTCTGACTTCAACGTAGCTATTTCTGTGACCAGTTACAAGCTAATCACTCAGCTATTTCAATGCTAAATTCTATGCTAATTCCTTTGTCAAGGGGTGCCTCTGCGGATGTGTATGCTTTAACTTTTAACATAGCTATTTCTGTGACCAGTCACAAGCTAATCACTCAGCCATTTCAATGCTAAATTATATGCTAATTCCTTTGTCAAGGCGCTTTGTTTCCTCTCACACAGCTTAAAGGTCGTGATCTCAACGTGGCTCTTTCACTCCAGCGCTGTCCTACCAGACAGTCTCGTCCCTTCACCTGATGAAGGCCGCTTGTGTTGTGGCCGAAACGTCGTGAGAATATTATTGTGTTATGTTATTTTATTTTATCAATTTATTATTTTATTCTCATTCTACGTGACTTTACCGAAAGAACCAAAGAAGATGAATCATTGCAGTCACGAAAGCTTTAAATCGAAATTTAACCGCCTCTACGGGGAGGGATTCCACACATCCTTAAGATCATTCAACAGACTCCGGGATAAGAAGGCTCAACTAATCGAGTCTCTCACCTTTCTGAAGAGATGCCGCGACTCTAAGGTAATACTAACCGCATTTACACTAACCTCTGCTGTTGCAACTTCTCTCAATGCAAAACGAATTCTAGCTAGAACTAGCTTCGCTCTTATCTCGGGAAAAAATCAGACTTACACGCACCGAACTCGATCAGTTAGACAAGACACTCTACAAATCACGCTTAAAATTGACAGCAACAATGTCTACATCGGATTGGGAACATGTAGACAATATGACTACCTCTTCGGCTGCCACTATGTCGACCAAATGTAGGGACAATTTGATTTCCAAATTCAATCACCTCTCCAGCAAAAAATCGGATCCACACACCGAAAAGATAGACGTCAACAAAGTCGTAATTAATCGCAGTAACAGTTCCATTTCTGATGGTCTGAAATCCGTTTTACTAAAGGTCTAAACTTTGCTGTCACACCGAGACACTTACCGGTTAATGATATCATTGCCCATGTCGACGTTGCACTCAAGGGCTTGAGTCACATCTCTGCAGACGTAGCAAGATCTGAAATCGCTGCAACCCTCAAAAACGCTAAGTTGCCACCCAGCAACATCAGCAAAGACGAACGTTTTGAATTATCTCAATTAAAAAAGAGGGATGATATTGTCGTCCTCTCAGCCGACAAGGGCAATGCCACTGTCATCATGGACAAAACAGAATATAACAACAAAATTCAAGAACTACTCAACGATGGCAGCTATACAAAAATAAAAAGAGATCCCACCAACAGCCTGGTCACCAAAACGAACAAAATCATTTCTGATTCAACAGCATTAATTGATGAGATCAAACAGTTCTCGTTGAAACCCTCTGCTGCCAGACCACCAAGATTATATGGCCTTCCAAAGATACACAAAGAAGATACACCCCTTCGTCCCATCGTCTCTACTATCAACTCCCCCACCTACAAACTGGCACGTTTTCTTGCTGATATACTGCGACCTTTCACTGGAAAAACCACCTCTGCGGTACTAAATTCTACTCACCTGGTATCGACAATCAAAGGCATTTCCCTGTCCCCAGACGACCTGCTTGTCAGTTTTGATGTGGTGTCCTTGTTCACCAAAGTCCCGGTACCTGACACCATCGCTATCATTGAAGACCTGGTTCATCAAGGACTGCATACTGATGTACCCCCCCTGGTGAGACATTGCTTAACCAACACATACTTCACCTGGAATGGAACTTTCTACAAACAAACTGAGGGCACCCCAATGGGCTCCCCCCTATCTCCGGTTGTAGCCAACGTATTCATGGAAAAATTTGAAACTGACGCCATCCAGACTGCCACTCTACGCCCGACCTTATGGAAGAGGTACGTTGATGACACCTTTGTCATCTGGCCACATGGCCAGCCTGCTCTAGACCAATTCCGCGACCACATCAATTCCATACACCCAGCCATCAGATTTACCATGGAGGTCGAAAAAGATGGCAAACTACCCTTTTTGGTCTGATGGAGCAAAGGCCCTCAGCACAGCAGCTCGGTACGACAAGTCAACAATGCGACCAGCGTGCATACAGCACAGATCAGACGGGAAATTTGACACAGCACCAGAGAACTCGCACAGGAGAGAAACCCTTCAAGTGCAGTGTGTGTGACAAGGCATTTTCATGGCCATCAGTTCTTGAGACCCACCAGAGAACACACACAGGTGAGAAACCCTTAAAGTGCAGTGTGTGTGACAAGGCATTTTCAGATTCATCGACTCTTAAAAAACACCAGAGAACACACACGGGAGAGAAACCCTTCAGGTGCAGTGTGTGTGGGACGGCATTTTCATGGCCATCCGCTCTTAAAACACACCAGAGAACACACACGGGAGAGAAACCCTTCAGGTGCACGATGTGCGGGGTGGCGTTTACACAGTCATGTAATCTTGTAACACCAGAGAACACACACGGGAGAGAAACCCTTCAAGTGCAGTGTTTGTGTGAAGGTATTATCATGGTCATCTGGTCTTATAAAACACCAGAGAACTCACACAGGAGAGAAACCCTTCAAGTGTACTCTGTGCAGGAAGCCGTTTGCAGATTCATCAAATCTTCGAAGACACCAGAGAACACAAAAGCATCACAAGGAGCGGAGTCGGAGTCTGAAATCAGCTTGTGAAAGTCAAAGTGCCGCAATGAGCCCATCCCTCATGAAACAAGAATCGGACGAAAATCTCAGCTTGGACACTTTTAAAGGTATAAAGGTGGAATATGAAGAGGTGATGGTGAAATGTGAAGAGGTGATGAGCGAAGAAGTGAAGGTAAAATGTGAAGATGAAGATTCAACTCCAAAATGGGACCTTCACATCGTGAAGCAGGAGGAGAATTCTGACTGAGGCAGAGTGAGGCAACTCCCAGCAGTTTGTGTAAGTAGAGGTGTGGGTGGACTTGCTCCTAGACAATACAAAGTCAAGTGGAGACCCGGTAGATGTGTAAGCCAGAGACGATGTCGCTCCAATAGATGCACCTTTGTCACAGGCCTTTAATGACAAGAATGTGAAGTTGAACACTTTGTGGGCCCGTGGGTTGGGTAGATCTCTAACCAGGAGCAAGAGACAATAAGCTCCCAAGCATTCACTATGTTATCATGATTGCTTTTACATGGTGCTTGCTTAATCGCCTCAGCAACTCGGAGTTTTGTGTCGTACCTCGTCTGAAACACTCGAAGAGCATCCCCAAGTAGCAGCTGCCCCTGTGTGGCACAAGGTGGTGGCCCTGCACCGGCCTGCATGTGGACAAGAGCCTGTCAGTAGGGGGCGATGATTGATGCGTCATCTCAGTTGTGTAGTTTGTAGGTAATGTTTAGAATTTGCTACATTTTCACTCAGACGCCAGCATGCAATAGCCTACTCGTTTTGAATGACACAATAGTTTTACATACACTGTGAAGCAGACTGCAACTTTTTTTAAAAGCTTCTTGTTAATACGATGTAACGTGATGCAGTATATTTCACTGCAGTAATCCAATTTTGTTAATATGCCTGTCAATAATTTAGAATGTATACTTGTCTGGTTTTGTGCATACTTGTAACATTTGATCTGTAAGGGTCAAACATTGATTAAGTGATGTTAGGACAAAGTGTGTGTTTGAAAGTAACCTGTACAGAGAACTCAGGTGAGACCCGTTGTTTTTGTGATACAGGTGAAAGGGTACTTTTGTGTTTCACGAAGCATCTGGAGCAACTCATTGTCTTTGACATAGGGAGCACGCTTAGATCATTCATCAGTTACAAGGCATACCACTTGAAAGTTACACGTATAGGAGGAGGTACATTCTCTACAACACGAATTGTAGTTTTGTCTTACGTGTTGACGTAGATTTTGTCTAACTGGGACTAGAAATGCTCCTTGCTGATTCACGTCTGGATGTTCGTAACCATCGGTTGAAGCAAACCCCACTGCTGTTGTTGAGACGCTGTGCACCAATAATGGTCCAACACAGTGACGGCCTTCAGGCCAGGAAAGTCACAACATTTGCACACGGACGCATTCACGCAAGTACCCCATGCTCCGTTTTGAAGTTTTAAAAGGAAACATCTTTGAATTGTGTTGTGTTTTGAATGAGATGATTTTATTTCCTCATTAAAAGCTTGTATCAATTTACATCTGGAAGACTTCATTGAAAAGGACATTTCGTGTGAATTTTCTCTCGTCATTAAGTAGATGGCCTTGCCGGGGGTTCGGACACACACAGTGTACACACACACAGTGTACACACAGTGTACACACAGTGTGCACACACAGTGTACACAATGTACACACAGTGCACACACAGTGTACCCTCTGTGTGCACACAGAGTGTAGACACACTGTACACACAGTGTATACACAATGTACACACACACAGTGATACACAGTGTACACACGCACAGTGTACACACACACAGGGTACACACACAGTGCACACACACAGTGCACACACACACAGAGTACACACACAGTGTACACACACATTGTACACACACAGTGTATATACACACACAGTGACACACACACAGTGACACAGTGACACAACAACAACCGCCATTCGCCACTAAGTGACGGTGACGTCACCACGACGCTTGTGCCAGGCACAGTGACACACAAAGACAAAGATCCCCCGTGTAGCCTTAACAGACTGTAGGGGCAAGTGCTGTTAGCGAGCACCTATGAAGGCCGGAACGGTACACGAGGGGGTGGGTGGCCAGCACCACGCCCGACCGCCTTTGTCTCCCTAGTGGCGATATTTACACACCGCACCAGGTACTCAGTGACACAGCGACACACAGTGACACAGTGTACACACACAGTGTACACACACGCACACAGTGTATACACAGTGTATGTCCACATTGTTGCTGAGCTCACATACGCAAGGGAGGGAGCAATGGAAAATTAATCTAAATAAACTTAAACTCCAACTCTGTGACGTCACCACTCAGCATCGGCGTGAAACGCCAGGGGGAGGTGTACCTCGCCAGTGACATCTCTGTCACCAAGGTATTCACCCTTCCCCCGTCCACCGCGCTCTTGAGCGTGACGTCACCTCCGCTTGGGTCACTGCCGATATCGTTCCAGTGGCAATCCTTATATGGGCAAAGCTACGCCCAGTGACTGGTGGCTCATTAACATAATGTATCCGTTAAAGCCGTCGCGAGTTTATTGCGACAGGTTCAGCGCCCACGCCCCCATCCCTCGACGTATGGGCAGGCCTCATTAACATAATTTATTCAGTTAGAAAGCCGCTCGTGGGAGGGAAGTGACGTCTTACTACTTCCTGCTGTCGCTAGGTAACAGGAAGCTGCCGTGTGCGCGCTTGCACTGAAATCCGAGGTGAGAAATTCTCATCGTTGTGGTGTTGGTCGTTGTGGTGGTGGTGGTTGTTGTTGTTTACCAAGGTAGAGCCTCGCTCTCTCTCGTAGGGATGTCAGTTGAGTAGCAGCGAGCATGGGAATCGATGTCCAGGTTGGAACTTTACAACGCGGGGCCTAGCCACGCGAGGCCTTGCCTCCTGCCCTCGCCTGATTGCATTCACTTTAATTATCTCGCTTAAGTTTAATTTGTCTTCACCCGGCTCGCCACTTTGTAACTTTGTTTTATTGCAAATATTCACGCAGTTTTTATTTTCTTTTGTTAGCAGGCCAAGCCCGCTTGAGCTGCTATACCGCTCTTGTTATCAGAAGCGACCTGCCCACAACAACACAAGGTGAGGCTTTGTCAACGTGTGTGAATGTTTTGACTTAAAACTTTGGTGACTGCAGGAATTAATATTCTTGGTTCTTTCGGTAAAGTCACGTAGATAGAAAATTAAATTAAAATAACAGGTAATAATTTTTCTTTTTTTAAATGAAGCAATACACCCCACAACGTTTCTATGGCAACATTAATGTTGAAGATGCGAGGCCTTACAGGAATATTTATGACATTTGCCCTCTCATTGCGTGCCATGACAGTGCTGTTTGCACAGTCACACATAGTCACTGTAAGATGATTTTCTTGGTCGGGTTTTTGTTTTTTTGCTTGTTGTGGTTGCACCCGATTCAAGAGCCGAATGGCTCACGGGACTCTAACCAAAATAAATCAAACTGAAAATCAAAAAACTGAAACCGCGTGATGAATTTGGGAAAGTTTTTCACTGCATCTCCAAATATATATAAAAGGCAAAGTTGTGATTGTGTGTGTTGTCTGTTCAAAATGTTTAGCGTACTTCCCGACATGCAACAAACTGGAAATTTACCATGTGGGTACTTTCCAGACTGTACACCGTGCAAACATTATACAAATACACTTTTGTGTTTTTTGGGGGGGGGAGGGGAGCTCAATAATTTATAGATTTTTTGCACGGCAAGTGAGCTGTGACGTCAAATCTGTCACGTGACCCTCGCATGTGGAAGCGTCACGCATTGTAGTGTAGCGGTTAGCGTTGTCTGTGTGTGTGTCTGTGTGTGTGTGTCTGTGTGTGTGTGTCCGGCAAAACAACCCCCTACCTCCTCGCGGTGCCGGACGGGCAACTCTGTCGTGGACAGTGCTGTGGGGGGAGATCCAATTTTGATTGGCTCCTCCCCTCATGGCATATGTGTCCACCACAGGGGCTAAACGGGGGCTCTGGACGGGTGCGAGGGGCTGGTAACCCCTCCACCTTCAATTAATTACCACGAAACCACGAATTAAACTGAAATATGTAACTAATAAGCTTGTGCCGGAGGCCCCGGGGGGCCAGGCGTCTATGACGTCTCCTGGCCAAACCCCAATTGGCGGAGCCAGGAGATTGAATACCTACCCTCGGGGCTACTCCAGAAACAACGAAAAGCCACTACGGGTGGCCACGTGGAATGTTCGAACGCTCACTGCAGAGGAGAGGCTGCCACTCCTCTGTCGGGAGCTGGACCGGTACCGCCTGGATCTATGCGGCATTCAGGAGGTCCGGTGGACCGGCTCTGGCTCCTGCCACCATGAGGGGTGGACAGTCCTCTACTCGGGGCAGCAGACTGCCAAACAACAGGTTGTGGGTCTTCTTTTGAACAAAAGAATGAAGAGGGCGTGGGAGCGTGGCGGTGAGGTGTGGGAAGCTGTAAGCCCCAGGCTACTTTGGGCTCGCCTTCCCATCAACCGGAGGCGAGGAATGGTGGTCGTGGTTACTTATGCCCCCACCGAAGATGAACATCCGTGGAGGGATGCAGGCAAAGCCGATGAGTCAGATGCCTTCTATGACCTCCTGTCACAGGTGCTGGCTAAAGTGGCCCCTCGGGATAGAGTCATCATGTTGGGTGACTTCAATGCCCGAGTTGGTCATGATGCTGGCACCTGGTCTGGAGTGATTGGAGGGCATGGACCAGATCAGCTCAATAACAACGGTAGGAGGCTGCTAGATTTTTGTGCAGCCCATGGGCTTGTAATTACCAACACGCTGTTCCGGCATAGGCGCATTCACACAACATCATGGATGCATGCCGGGTCCAAGCAAGAACATCTGCTGGACTACATAGTGACGGACCAGCGGATGCGAGCCCATGTCCTTGACACCAGGACCTACCGTGGAGCTGTTCTGCCCTCTGACCATCGACTAGTCATCTGTAAGATGCGCCTGCCATTCTTCTACTCCGGTGGTGGGTGTACACCCAGGACCCCATTCCAACCTAAAGTGGCCTGATCTCAGTTATCTGATGAAAGTTGCAAGCGAGAATTTAATCATCGCTTGTGGCTGGGATTGGCATCGTCCCCGACTCCTCCTGATGTCGAGGGTAAATGGGCGAGGTTTAGGACTGTGACTCATGCAGCTGCAATGGCTGCTTTGGGTACGCGGTCCAGACCTCCCCAGAGACCCTGGCTGACAGAGGAGGTGTTTAGGATGGTTGAGAAAAAGCGACAGGCCCACTGTCATCGGCTACAGAATCCCACGTCAGAGAATGAGGAGGCTTACCGCAGCCTTCGCTCGGAGCTTCGGAGAGCCGTGAGGCGCTGCAAGGATGGGTGGTGGTCGCGGGTTGCTGAGGAGATGGAGTCTGCCTCAGTGGCCCGTGATCACAAATCTCTATTTAACTCCATCAAAAAAGTAACCTGCAGCGCCACACCTATTACCATCATTAGGGGAAAAAACGGTGATCCAATCTCCGACCCCCAGGAACAGGTTCGCAGATTTGGTGAGCATTTCTGTGAGGTCCTGGGGGAGGGAAAATCCTTCAGCCAGGAAAACATCGTGGCACAAAGTGAGGATGACCCTGCTGAGGCTGCGGTGCCTCAAATATTGGAAGAAGTCACCCCCTGTGAGTGGCTGGCTGCGGTGCCATCTGCTGAGGAAGTATTGAAGGCGATCAGGAGTCTGAGACCAGGAAAGGCAGCGGGCAGAGATGATCTCCCAAACAAAATGCTGAGGGAGGGTGGCGTTTGTGCACAGACTGCCCTCTATGACAGCATAACAACAGTCTGGACCACTGGACGGGTTCCGCAGGATTGGAAGGATGCCCTGGTGGTCCCCCTTTTTAAGAAGGGTGACCGCACAGACTGTAACAACTACAGGGGCATCTCACTCCTCAGTGTGCTGGGAAAGGTCCTGGTAAGGATTATTCAGCATCGCCTTGCCAGGCACGCTGAGGAGAGGCTTGCGGAGCCCCAATGCGGTTTCAGGAAAGGGCGGTCCTGCACAGATGCCATATTTTCTGTCCGTCTGCTACAGCAGAGGTGTAGGGAATTCCAACAAGACCTACATCTCTGCTTTATTGACCTGGTCAAGGCCTATGATACTATCAGTAGGCCTGGGCTCTGGGTCGTTCTTCGTGCTTTTGGAGTACCTGACCCTCTGCTCACGATCATTAAGGACCTTCATGATGGTGAGCGGGCCAGGGTAAAACTGCGTGGCCGGGAGTCAGAGCCATTCCCTGTACACCTTGGGGTGCGACAGGGATGTCCTCTAGCTCCCACATTATTTAACATCTATTTTGACCACGTAGTTCGTGAAGCCTTCAATAGCTGTACCGGGGGAATCTCCATATGGTACAGATATAATGGGAGGCTAATCGATGCCCGGGTGCGGTCAAGGGATGGCTCCCTGTTGCTCAACCACGTTATGTATGCTGATGATTTTGTAATAGCTGCTCAGTCAGAGGAGGAGTTGGAGACGCTGCTGCTGAGACTGGAGCGTGCCACTAAGAGGTGGGGCCTTACCATCAGCCCCACCAAAACTAAGCACCTGCCTGGGTATTTTGTACCATCGGACACTCCACCCCCACAACTCCCAATCGGTGATGGGGCAGTTGTGGAGAGAGTGGAGAGTTTCCCATACCTGGGCAGTGTGCTTATGACTGGCTCCAGTTTAACAGCAGAGGTCTCACTCCGAATCAGTCGAGCGGCAATATCTTTTCATCGGTTGCGTAACGCTGTGTGGAAGCTACCTGGTCTGTCGCTCCGCACTAAGCTTCAGGTCTTCTCGGCCACGGTCATTCCCTCCCTTCTCTACGCTTGCGAAACGTGGACCCCCCTAATGGAACATCTTCGCCGGTTAGAAACATTTAGGCTGGCCTGCCTACGATCCATCCTGGGTTTAACCAGACTGGATTGTGTGAGGAGCTCACAAATCCTTGAAAGATCTGGGCAGGGTCCCATCGGTGAGCTCCTCCGGCAGGCAAGGCTGCGATGGCTGGGTCATGTAGCCCGCATGCACAGCCACCGCATGCCGAAACAGCTTTTGTTTGGCCGGATTGAGGGGGCTAGGCGGGCGCGGCACGGGCTAGAGAAGAGATGGAGTGATGTGGTACAGGAGGACGTGGAGCTGAGTGGACTCGCCGATGACTGGTACCAGCGGTGTCAAGATCGGCCTCTGTGGAGGAGGCTCGTGAAGGATGCTACTGGGCAGTTGGAGGCAGTCGCCCTCCAACAACAACGGAAGGCGGAGGAGCGACGCTCAGAACAACGAGCGAAGCGCCGGGTGGCGAAAGCACAGCAGGTTGGCACAGTAGGGGGCACAGGTGGTGCATCAGCCAGTCATCTCAGTCAGTCGACCCATGGCACCTGGGTCTGCCCCGTGACCTCCTGCCAGCGGGCGTTCGACACTTCACGTGGCCTCAGGGTGCACATAGCCTGGCACAAGCGTCGTGGTGACGTCACCGCCACTTAGTGGCGAATGGCGGTTGTTGTTGTCTGTGTGTGTCTGTGTGTGTGTATCTGTGTCTGTGTGTGTGTCTGTTTGTGTGTGTGTCTGTGTGTGTGTATCTGTGTGTGTCTGTGTGTGTGTCTGTGTGTGTGTGTGTGTGGAAGCGTAATGCATTGTAGTGTATCGGTTAGCGCTACGCTACGAACCCGGCGACCCGAGTTTGATTCCCGTTCACGGCCACCACCGGTGATGATTATTTGAACCGCTTCTGGGCCTCCCCTAGGTCGACTCAGCCTCAAACGAGTAACTGTTGTGGTGTGAACATCGCCACTGGGGAGACAAAGGCGACCGGACGTGGGGATCCAAGTCCCGGGCGAAGCCGGGTAGTACAGCTAGTCATGAATATATGAATGAATATAGACGTGTAAGTCACGTGTGACTGTATATATTAATTCCTCCATGGCTCGATACTGACGTGTAGATGGTGTGGATATTCTTATTTTCTGTCTGCAGCTGAGGCTGGTCTGATGGAGCAAAGGCCCTCAGCACAGCAGCTCGGTACGACAAGTCAACAATGCGACCGGCGTGCATACAGCACGGATCGGACTGGAAATTTGACACAGCACCAGAGAACTCACACAGGAGAGAAACCCTTTAAGTGCACTGTGTGTGACAAAGCATTTGCATGGCCATCAGTTCTTGAGACCCACCAGAGAACACACACGGGAGAGAAACCCTTCAGGTGCACTGTGTGTGGGAAGGCATTTTCACAGTCATCTGCTCTTAAAGTACACCAGAGAACACACACGGGAGAGAAACCTTTCAAGTGCAGTGTGTGTGGGAAGGCATTTTCAGATTCATCTACTCTTCAAAGACACCAGAGAATACACACGGGAGAGAAACCCTTCAAGTGCAGTGTGTGTGGGAAGGCATTTTCAGATTCATCTCATCTTCAGAGACACCAGAGAACACACACGGGCGAGAAACCCTTCAAGTGCAGTGTGTGTGGGAAGACATTTTCAGATTCATTTGCTCTTAAAACACACCAGAGAACACACACGGGAGAGAAACCCTTCAAGTGCAGTGTGTGTGGGTAGGCATTTTCAGATTCATCTCATCTTCAAAGACACCAGAGAACACACACGGGCGAGAAACCCTTCAAGTGCAGTGTGTGTGGGAAGACATTTTCAGATTCATCTGCTCTTAAAACACACCAGAGAACACACACCGGAGAGAAACCCTTCAAGTGCAGTATGTGTGGGAAGACATTTTCAGATTCATTTGCTCTTAAAACACACCAGAGAACACACACCGGAGAGAAACCCTTCAAGTGCAGTGTGTGTGGAAAGGCATTTTCACAGTTATTTGCTCTTAAAAAACACCAGAGAACACACACGGGAGAGAAACCCTTCAAATGCCCTGTGTGTGGGAAGACTTTTTCAGATTCATCTACTCTTAAAACACACCAGAGAACACACATGGGAGAGAAACCCTTCAGGTGCAGTGTGTGTGGGAGGACATTTTCAGATTCATCTACTCTTAAAAAACACCAGAGAACACACACGGGAGAGAAACCCTTCAGGTGCAGTGTGTGTGGGAGGACATTTTCAGATTCATCTACTCTTAAAAAACACCAGAGAACACACACGGGAGAGAAACCCTTCAAGTGCACTGTGTGTGGGAAGACATTTTCAGATTCATCTACTCTTCAAAGACACCAGAGAACACACACGGGAGAGAAACCCTTCAAGTGCAGTGTGTGTGGGAGGACATTTTCAGATTCATCTACTCTTAAAAAACACCAGAGAACACACACGGGAGAGAAACCCTCCAGGTGCAGTGTGTGTCGGAAGACATTTTCAGGTTCATTTGCTCTTAAAACACACCAGAGAACACACACGGGAGAGAAACCCTTCAAGTGCAGTGTGTGTGGGAAGGCATTTTCAGATTCGTCTCATCTTCAAAGACACCAGAGAACACACACGGGAGAGAAACCCTTCAAATGCACTGTGTGTGGGAAGACATTTTCATGGTCATCTGCTCTTAAAACACACCAGAGAACACACACGGGAGAGAAACCCTTCAAGTGCAGTGTGTGTGGGAAGACTTTTTCAGTTTCATCTGCTCTTAAAACACACCAGAGAACACACACAGGAGAGAAACCCTTCAAGTGCAGTGTGTCTGGGAAGGCATTTGCAAATTCATCAAATCTTAAAGTACACCAGAGAACACAAAAGCATCAGAAGATCCACAAGGAGTGGAGTCTGAAATCGGTTTGTGAAAGTCAAAGTGCCGCAATGAGCCCATCCCTCATGAAACACGAACCGGAAGAAAATCCCAGCTTGGACACTTTTAAAGGTATCGAGGTGAAATATGAAGAGGTGATGGTGAAGAGGGAAGAAGTGAAGGTAAAATGTGAAGATGAAGATTCCACTCCAAAATGGGACCTTCACATCGATGGAGGCAACGTGAAGCATGAGGAGAATTCTGACTGAGGCAGTTTGTGGAAGTGGAGGTGTGGGTGGACTTGCTCCTAGACAATACAAAGTCAAGTGGAGACCCGGTAGATGTGTAAGCTTGAGATGATGTCGCTCCAATAGATGCACCTTTGTCATAGGCCTTTAATGACAAGAACGTGAAGTTGGACACTTTGTGGGCCCGTGGGTTGGGTAGATCTGTAACCAGGAGCGAGAGACAATAAGCTCCCAAGCATTCACTATGTTATAATAATAATTGCATTTACACGGTGCTTCCTTAACCGCCTCAGCAACTCGGAGTTTTGTGTCGTACCTCGTTTGAAACACTCGAGCATCCCCAAGTAGCAGCTGCCCCTGTGTGGCACAAGGTGGTGGCCCTGCACCAGCCTGCATGTCGACAAGAACCTATCAGTAGGGGGCGATGATTGATGCGTCATCTCAGTTTGTGTAGTTTGTAGGTAATCTTGATTCGAAGCTTTCGTGGCTGCAGGAATCCACACTCTTGAGTTCTTTCGGTAAAGTCACCACGTGGGTAGAAACATAACAGATCACGGCGTTTAGATCACAACACAAGCAATCGTCATCAGGTGGGACAACCACAGCAAGAGAAACTGCTGAAGTAGTAGGCGCCTACTCCAGCAGTTTCTTATTATTGCTGCTGTGCTTGTCCCACCTGATGATGATTGCTTGTGTTGCCATCGAAGTGCCGTGATCTATTATTTGTAGCGTAATGTTTAGAATTTGATACATTTTGACCAAGACGCCAGCATGCAACGGCCTACTCATTTTGAATGACGCAACAATAGTACGGTGTACATACACTTTTGATTTAAAGCTTTCGTGACTGCAGGGATTCATATTCTTCGTTCTTTTGGTAAAGCCACGTAGAAGGGAAACAATAAAATAATAAAAATATAAAACAACAGAATTCTCACGACGTTTCGACTGCAGTGAGAATTTTATTGTTTTATATTTTGATTATTTTATTGTTTCCCTTCTACGTGACTTTGCCGAAAGAACCAAGAATATGTACATACACTGTTAAGCAGACGGTGCACATTTTTAAAAATAGCTTCTTGTTCATACGATGTAACCTGATGCAGGATATTTCACTGCAGTAATTAAATTTTGTTAATATGCTTGTCAATAATTAAGAATGAATACTTGTCTGATTGTGCGTGTACATGTAACATTTTTCTATGTGTGTCAAACATTGATTAAGTGTTCAAATCTAGATTAAGTGATGTTAGGACAAAGTGTGTGTGTGTGTTTGGAAGTAACCTGTACAGATCACTCGGGTGAGACCCATTGTTCTTGTGATACAGGTCAAAGGGTACTTTTGTGTTTCACGAAGTGTCTGCCTCTCGAGCAACTCATCGTCTTTGAAATAGGGAGCACGCTCGGATCATTCATCAGTTACAAGGCATACCACTTGAAAGTTACACGTATAGGAGGAGGTACATTCCCTACAACACGAATTGTAGTTTTGTCTTACGTGTTGACGTAGATTTTGTCTAACTGGGACTAGAAATGCTCTTTGCTGATTAACGTCTGGATGTTCGGACCTATCGTTTGAAGCAAACCCCACTGCTATTGTTGAGACGCTGTGCACCAATAATGGTCCAACACATTGACGGCCTTCAGGCCAGGAAAGTCACAACATTTGCACACGAAGGACGCATTCACGCAAGTACCCCATGCTCCGTTTTGAAGTTTTAAAATGAAACATCTTCGAATTGTGTTGTTTTGAATTAGATGATTTTATTTACTCATTAAAAGCTTGTATCAATTTACATCTGGAAGACTTCATTGAAAAGTACATTTCGTGTGAATTTTCTCTCGTCATTAAGTAAATGGCCTTGCCGGGGGTTAGGTTCAATGTGGACACAAACAGGGTACATACACAGTGTATACACACAGTGTATACACAGTGTACACACACAGTGACACACACAGTGTACACACACAGTGACACACAGTGACACAGTGTACACACACACAGTGTACACACTCAGTGACACACACTGACACAGTGACACAACAACAACCGCCATTCGCCACTAAGTGGCGGTGACGTCACCACGACGCTTGTGCCAGGCACAGTGACACACACACAGTGACACAGTGACACACACAGCGACACACAGTGACACAGTGTATACACAGAGTGTACACACAGTGACAGTGTATACACAGTGTACACACACAGTGTACACACACAGTGACAGTGACACAGTGACACACATAGTGTGCACACACAGTGACACACACACAGTGACACACAGTGTACACACACAGTGTACACACAGTGACACAGTGACATACACAGTGACACAGTCACGTAACAACCGCCATTCGCCACTAAGTGGTGGTGACGTCACCACGATGCTTGTGCCAGGCACAGTGACACACACACAGTGACAGTGACACACACAGCTGCACACAGTGACACACAGTGACACACAGTGTATACACACAGTGTACACACACACAGTGTACACACAGTGTATACACACGCAGTGTATACACAGTGACACACAGTGTACACACACAGTGTACACACACAATGTATATACGTACACACAGTGTACACACACTGTACACACACAGTGTACACACACAGTGTACACACACAGTGACACACAGTGACACACACAGTGACACAGTGTACACACACATAGTGTACACACACACAGTGTATACACAATAATGTCCACGTTGCTGAGCCCACGCACCCAAGGGAGGGAGCAATGGAAAATGAATCTAAATCAACTTAAACTCCAACCCTGTCACGTCACCACTCTGCATTACCTCATCGGCGTGAAACGCCAGGGGGAGGTGTACCTCGCTAGTGACGTCATGTCACCAAGGTATTCACCCCAACCCCGCCCACCGCGCTCTTGAGCGTGACGTCACCTCCGCTTGGGTCACTGTCGATATCGTTCCAGTGGCAATCCTTATTTGGGCAAAGCTACGCCCAGTACTCTTTGGTTCTATTGGGTAAATTCTAGATTTAAAGCTTTCGTGACTGCTAGGATCCATACTCTTTGGTTCTATTGGGTAAAGTCACGTAGGTGAAAATAAAATAAAAAATTAACAAAAAATCACGACGTTTCGGCCACAACACAAGCGGCCTTCATCAGGTGAAGGGACGAGACTGTCTGGAGGACAGCGCTGGAGTGGAAGAAGCCACGCTTAGATCACGACCTTTAAGCTGTGTGAGAAGAAAAAGACCAAGCGCCTTGACAAAGGAATTAGCATATAATTTGGCATTGAAATGGCTCATTGAAATAGCTAAGTTAAAGTATACACATCCGCAGAGGTACCCCTTGATAAAGGAATTAGCATCGAATTTAGCATTGAAATAGCTGAGTGATTAGCTTGTAACTGGTCACAGAAATAGCTATGTTAAAGTCAGAGCATATACATTCAACGAGGCACCTAGTACTCATCACGCCCAGTGACTGGCGGCTCATTAACATAATGTGTCCGTTAAAGCCGTCGCGAGTTTATTGCGACGGGTTCAGCGCCCACGCCCCTGTCCCTCCACATATGGGCCGGCCTCATTAACATAATTTATTCAGTTGTAGATTCGCTCTTGGGAGGGAAGTGACGTCATACTACTTCCTGCTGTCGCGAGGTAACAGGAAGTTGCCGTTTGTGCGCTTGCACTGAAATCCGAGATGAGAAATTCTCATCGTTGTGGTGGTGGTCGTGGTGGTGGTGGTTGTTGTTGTTGTTTACCAAGGTAGAGCCTCTCTCTCGTAGGGATGTCAATTGAGTAGCAACGAGCATGGGAATCGATGTCCAGGTTGGAACTTTACAACGCGGGGCCTAGCCACGCGGGGCCTTGCCTCCTGCCCTCGCCTGATTGCATTTACTTTAATTATCTCGCTATTTGTCTTCACCCGGCTCGCCACTTTGTAACTTTGTTTTATTGTAAATATTCACGCAGTTTTTATTTTCGTTCTTTTGTTACCAGGCCAAGCCCGCTTGAGCTGCTATACCGCTCTTGTTATCAGAAGCGACCTGCCCACAACAACACAAGGTGAGGCTTTGTCAACGTGTGTGAATGTTTTGACTTAAAACTTTGGTGACTGCAGGAATTAATATTCTTGGTTCTTTCGGTAAAGTCACGTAGATAGAAAATAAAATTAAAATAACAATAAAATAAAAAATTGAAAATAAAGCAAAAAACCCACGACGTTTCGATCGCAACACAAGTGGTCTTTATCTTATTGAATTTAATCTGTTATTTTTATTTTCTATCTATGTGACTTTACTGAAAGAAACAACAATACGTGTGTCAATGTGTCTATCGGTCAAAGACGCTAAGCGCGTGCCGCTGTTGACTCTGAATGTGTGGAGGGGAACACTTCACCACGGGGAGAGAGAGAGACAGAGACACGGATAGCCTCGGCTATGTTGATGATCCTCGATTCATTACTTGGTGGAGTGAGGAAGAATTAATGCTGAGCAGATGAAGGTGGCCAGGCATGGTTCTGGTCACACCGCCACCTGTTTACCCATGGCAGTGTGTGACAGTGTCAAGTTTGTGTTTGCAGTAAAGTCTATTAACTCTGTTGAACACGGAGGTTATATCAAAACAATAGTTTATTTTTGTATTCCTCTGGAACTCTTACTAAGAATGGAAACAGGAGATGAACACAGCACACACATGCAGCTGAATTCGGAACTGTTCATCCCAGCATTCAAGGACATCTGAGCCTGGATTCACACCTCTAAGTTGCGATTGAACATTAATTTATGCATTTCTGCCTAACACAAATAGTATTGTTTTCAACACCCTTTGCTATGTCAGCTGAATTTAGCTTTCATAAATATTCCTTTTGTAGTCAGACAGCCAAATTTGTGTGCTTAGAGTTTTGGGTTAACATTCATCTTGGAAGATATGAAGGCTTCCAGGCATATTAATGACATTTTCCCTCTCATTGTGTGCCCTAACAGCCCGTGGAGAGAAACCCTTCAGGTGCACTCTGTACGTGAAGGCGTTTGCACGTTCATCAAATCTGATGAATTTGAGAAACTTTTCATTACATCATGAATATATTAATAAGTATAGACGTGTAAGTCTCGTGTGCATTCCTCTGTGCCTGACATGTAGATGGTGTGGATATTCTTTGTTTCTGTCTGCAGCTGACGCTTCCTCTGCAGAATTGGTCTGATGGAGCAAAGGCACTCAGCGCAGCTCGGTGCGACAAGTCAACAATGTGACCAGCATGCATACAGCACGGACCGGACTGGATATTTGACACGTCACCAGAGAACACACACAGGAGAAAAACCCTTCAGGTGCACGATGTGCGGGATGGCGTTTGCACAGTCATGTAATCTTGTAATACACCAGAGAACACACACGGGAGAGAAACCCTTCAAGTGCAGTGTGTGTGGGAAGGCATTTGCACATTCATCTTCTCTTAAAAAACACCAGAAAACACACATAGGAGAGAAACCCTTAAAGTGTACTTTGTGCGGCAAGGCGTTTTCAGATTCATGTCATCTTGTAACACACCAGAGAACACACACGGCAGAGAAACCCTTCAAGTGCACTGTGTGCGTGAAGGCATTTGCACATTCATCTGCTCTTGTAAAACACCAGAGAACACACACGGGAGAGAAACCCTTCAGGTGCACGATGTGCGGGATGGCGTTTACACAATCATATAATCTCGTATTACACCAGAGAACACACACGGGAGAGAAACCCTTCAAGTGCAGTGTGTGTGGGAAGGCATTTGCATGGCTATCAGTTTTTCAGACCCACCAGAGAACACACACGGGAGTGAAACCCTTCAGGTGCAGTGTGTGTGGGAAGGCGTTTGCACATTCATCAAGTCTGCAAAGACACCAGAGTACACACACGGGAGAGAAACCCTTCAAGTGCAGTGTGTGTGGGAAGGCATTTTCACAGTCAACTGTTCTTAAAAGACACCAGAGAACACACACAGGAGAGAAACCATTCAAGTGCAGTGTGTGTGGGAAGGCATTTTCACAGTCAACTGTTCTTAAAAGACACCAGAGAACACACACAGGAGAGAAACCCTTCAGGTGCTTTTTGTGCGGGATGATGTTTGCACAGTCATCAAATCTTCAAGTACACGAGAGAACACACACGGGAGAGAAACCCTTCAAGTGCACTCTGTGCGGGAAAGCGTTTGCACAGTCACCACATCTTCAAAGACACCAGAGAACACACACGGGAGAGAAACCCTTCAAGTGCAGTGTGTGCGTGAAGGCATTTGCACATTCATCAAATCTTCAAGTACACCAGAGAACACAGAAGCATCAGAAGATCCACAAGGAGTGGAGTCTGAAATCAGCTTGTGAAAGTCAAAGTGCCGCAATGAGCCCATCCCTCATGAAACAAGAACTGGACGAAAATCCCAGCTTAGACACTTTTAAGGTATAAAGGTGAAATATGAAGAGGTGAAGCTGAAATATGAAGAGGTGAAGGTGAAATGTGAAGAAGTGATGAGCGAAGAAGTGAAGGTAAAATGTGAAGATGAAGATTCAACTCCAAAATGGGACCTTCACATTGTGAAGCAGGAGGAGAATTCTGACTGAGGCAGAGCGAGGCAACTCCCAGCAGTTTGTGGAAGTGGAGGTGTGGGTGGACTTGCTCCTAGACAATACAAAGTCAAGTGGAGACCCGGTAGATGTGTAAGCCTAAGACGATGTCGCTACAATAGATGCACCTTTGTCACAGGCCTTTAATGATTAGAACGTGAAGTTGAACACTCATTTCTTAGGTTCATCCTGCAGAGTAAGGGCGGCCAGTCTTTGTGGGCCCGTGGGTTGGGTAGATCTCTAACCAGGAGCAAGAGCCAATAAGCTCCCAAGCATTCATGGTGCTTGCTTAACCACCTCAGCAACTCGGAGTTTTGTGTCGTACCTCGTCTGAAACACTCGAAGAGCATCCCCAAGTAGCAGCTGCCCCTGTGTGGCACAAGGTGGTGGCCCTGCACCGGCCTGCATGTGGACAAGAGCCTGTCAGTAGGAGGCGATGATTGATGTGTCATCTCAGTTGTGTAGTTTGTAGGTAATGTTTAGAATTTGCTACATTTTCACTCAGACGCCAGCATGCAATGGCCTCGTTTTGAATGACACAATAGTATGTTTTACATACACTCTGAAGCAGACTGCAACTTCTTTTTTAAAAGCTTGTTAATACGATGTAATGTGATGCAGGATATTTCACTGAAGTAATTCAATGTTGTTAATATGCCTGTCAATAATTTAGAATGTATACTTGTCTGGTTTTGTGCATACTTGTAACATTTGATCTGTAAGGGTCAAACATTGAATAAGTGATGTTAGGACAAAGTGTGTGTGTGTGTTTGGAAGTAACCTGTACAGAGAACTCAGGTGAGACCCGTTGTTCTTGTGATACAGGTCAAACGGTGTTTTTGTGTTCCACGAAGCATCTGGAGCAACTCATTGTCTTTGAAATAGGTAGTACGCTCGGATCATTTATCAGTTACAAGGTATACCACTTAAAGGCTACACGTATAGGAGGAGGTACATTCTCTACAACACGAATTGTAGTTTTGTGTTACGTGTTGACGTAGATTTTGTCTAACTGGGACTATAAATGCTCCTTGCTGATTAACGTCTGGATGTTCGTTACCTATCGGTTGAAGCAAACCCCACTGCTGTTGTTGAGACGCTGTGCACCATTTAATGATCCAACACATTGACGGCCTTCAGGCCAGGAAAGTCACAACATTTGCACACGAAGGACGCATTCACGCAAGTACCCCATGCTCCGTTTTGAAGTTTTCAAATGAAACATCTTTGACTTGTGTTGTGTTTTGAATTAGATAATTTGTATTTCTTCATTAAAAGCTTGTTTCAATTTACATCTGGAAGACTTCATTGAAAAGGACATTTCGTGTGAATTTTCTCTCATCATTAAGTAGATGGCCTTGCCGGGGGTTCGGTTCAATGCGGACACAAACACAATGTACACACACAGTTTATACACAGTGTACACACAATGTACAGACAGTGTACACAGACAGTGTACACACACAGTGTACACAGTGTACACAGAGTGTACACACAGTGTACACACACTGTATACACAAAGTGTACACACACACAGTGTACACACACAGTGAACACACAGTGTACACACACAGTGTCTGTACACAGTGTATACACTGTACACACTGTACACACACGCACAGTGCACACACACAGTGTACACACACAGGGTACACACAGTGTATACACAGTGTACACACACAGTGTACACACACTGTATACACAGTGTACACACACAGTGTATACAAAGTGTACACGCAGTGTATACAAATAGTGTACACACAGTGTACACACACAGTGTGCACACACAGTGTACACAAACTGTACACACACAGTGTATACACACAGTGTACACACACAATGTACACACACAGTGTACACACACACAGTGTACAAACACGCAGTGTACACACAGTGTATACACACAGTGTACACACAGTGTACACACACGCAGTGTACAGACACAGTATATACACAGTGTACACACACAGTGTACACACACACAGGGTAAACACAGTGTACACACACACAGTGTACACACGGTGTACATACAGTGTATACACCCAGTGTACACACACAGGGTACACACACAGTGTATATATATACACACAGAGTGTACACACAAAGTGACATAGTGACACACACACACTGACACACAGTGACACGCACACAGTGACACAATGACACACAGCGACACACAGTGACACAGTGTATACACACAGTGTACACACACACAGTGTACATACACAGTGTATACACACACAGTGTATACACAATAATGTCCACGTTGTTGCTGAGCTCACACACCCAAGGGAGGGAGCAATGGAAAATGAATCTAAATCAACTTAAACTCCAACTCTGTGACGTGACCACTCTGCATTACCTCATCGGCGTGAAACGTCAGGGTGAGGTGTGCCTCGCTAGTGACGTCATGTCACCAAGGTATTCACCCCTCCCCCGTCCACCGCGCTCTTGAGCGTGACGTCACTTCCGCTTGGGTCACTGCCGATATAGTTCCAGTGGCAATCCTTATTTGGGCACAGCAACGCCCAGTGACTGATGGCTCATTAACATAATGTGTCCGTTAAAGCCGTCGCGAGTTTGTTGCGACGGGTTCAGCGCCCACGCCCCATCCCTCGACATATGGGCCGGCCTCATTAACATAATTTATTCAGTTAGTCGCTCGTGGGAGGAAAGTGACGTCATACTACTTCCTGCTGTCGCGAGGTAACAGGAAGTTGCCGTTTGTGCGCTTGCACTGAAATCCGAGATGAGAAATTCTCATCGTTGTGGTGGTCGTTGTGGTGGTGGTTGTTGTTGTTGTTTACCAAGGTAGAGCCTCGCTCTCTCTCCTAGGGATGTCAATTGAGTAGCAGCGAGCATCGGAATCGATGTCCAGGTTGGAACTTTACAACGCGGGGCCTAGCCACGCGGGGCCTTGCCTCCTGCCCTCGCCTGATTGCGTTTACTTTAATTATTTCTCTTAAGTTTAATTTGTCTTCACCCGGCTCGCCACTTTGTAACTTTGTTTTATTGTAAATATTCACGCAGTTTTTATTTTCTTTTGTTACCAGGCCAAGCCCGCTTGAGCTGCTATACCACTCTTGTTATCAGAAGCGACCTGCCCACAACAACACAAGGTGAGGCTTTGTCAACGTGTGTGAATGTTTTGACTTAAAACTTTGGTGACTGCAGGAATTAATATTCTTGGTTCTTTCGGTAAAGTCACGTAGATAAAAAATTAAATTAAAATAACAGAAAATAAAATTAAATGAAGAATATATTTTTTTAAATAAAGCAAAAAACCCACGACATTTTGATCGCAACACAAGTGGTCTTTATCTTATTAAATTTAATCTGTTATCTTTATTTTCTATCTACGTGACTTTACTGAAAGAACCAACAATACGTGCGTCAATGTATCTATCGGTCAAAGACGCTAAGCGCGTGCCGCTGTTGACTCTGAATGTGTGGAGGGGAACACCTTCACCACGGGGAGAGAGAGACAGAGACACGGATAGCCTCGGCTATGTTGATTGATCCTCGATTCATTACTTGGTGGAGTGAGGAAGAATTAATGCTGAGCAGATGAAGGTGGCCAGGCATGGTTCTGGTCACACCACCACCTGTTTACTCATGGCAGTGTGTGACAGTGTCAAGTTTGTGTTTGTAGTATAGTCTATCAACTCTGTTGAACACGGAGGTTATATCAAAACAATAGTTTATTTTTGTTTTCCTCAGGAACTCTTTATAAGAATGGAAACAGGAGGTGAACACAGCACACACATTCAGCTGAAGTCGGAACTGTTCATCCCCAGCATTCAAGGACATCTGAGCCTGGATTCACACCTCTAAGTTGTGATTGAACATTAATTCATGCATTTCTGCAAAACACAAATAGTATTGTTTTCAAAACCCTTTGCTATGTCAGCTGATTTTAGCTTTCATAAATATTCATTTTGTAGTCAGACAGCCGAAATTGTGTGCTTAGAGTTTTTGGTTAACATTCATCTTGAAGATATGAAGGCTTCCAGGCATATTAATGACATTTTCCCTCTCATTGTGTGCCATAACAGCCCGTGGAGAGAAACCCTTCAGGTGCACTCTGTGCGTGAAGGCGTTTGCACGTTCATCAAATCTGATGAATTTGGGAAACTTTTCACTACATCATGAATATATTAATAAGTATAGACGTGTAAGTCACGTGTGCATTCCTCTGTGCCTGACGTGTAGATGGTGTGGATATTCTTTTTTTCTGTCTGCAGCTGACGCTTCCTCTGCAGAATTGGTCTGATGGAGCAAAGGCACTCAGCGCAGCTCGGTACGACAAGTCAACAATGTGACCAGCGTGCATACAGCACGGACCGGACTGGAAATCTGACACGGCACCAGAGGAGTCACACAGGAGAGAAACCCTTCAAATGTACTGTGTGTAACAAGGCATTTGCATGGCCATCAGTTCTTCAGACCCACCAGAGAACACACACGGGAGAGAAACCCTTCAGGTGCAGTGTGTGTGGCAAGGCGTTTGCACAGTCATGTAATCTTGTAAAACACCAAAGAACACACACGGGAGAGAAACCCTTCAAGTGCAGTGTTTGTGGGAAGGCATTTGCACAGTCATCTGATCTTGTAAAACACCAGAGAACACACACAGGAGAGAAACCCTTCAAGTGTGCTCTGTGCGGGAAGCCGTTTGCAGATTCATCAACTCTTCGAAGACACCAGAGAACAAAAAGGCATCACAAGGAGCGGAGTCGGAGTCTGAAATCAGCTTGTGAAAGTCAAAGTGCCGCAATGAGCCCATCCCTCATGAAACAAGAACCAGACGAAAATCCCAGCTTGGACACTTTTAAAGGTATCAAGGTCAAATGTGAAAAGGTGAAGGTGAAATGTGAAGAAGTGATAAGCGAAGAAGTGAAGGTAAAATGTGAAGATGAAGATTCATCTCCAGAATGGGACCTTTACATTGATGAAGGCAACGTGAAGCAGGAGGAGAATTCTGACTGAGGCAGAGTGAGGCAACTCCCAGCAGTTTGTGGAAGTGGAGGTGTGGGTGGACTTCCTCCTAGACAATACAAAGTCAAGTGGAGACCCGGTAGATGTGTAAGCCAGAGACGATGTCGCTACAATAGATGCACCTTTGTCACAGGCCTTTAATGACAGTAATGTGAAGTTGAGCACTTTGTGGGCCCGTGGGTTGGGTAGATCTCTAACCAGGAGCAAGAGCCAATAAGCTCCCAAGCATTCACTATGTTATAACAATTGCTTTTACATGGTGCTTGCTTAATTGCCTCAGCAACTCGGAGTTTTGTGTCGTACCTCTTCTGAAACACTCGAAGAGCATCCCCAAGTAGCAGCTGCCCCTGTGTGGCACAAGGTGGTGGCCCTGCACCGGCCTGCATGTGGACTAGAGCCTGTCAGTAGGGGGCGATGATTGATGTGTCATCTCAGTTGTGTAGTTTGTAGGTAATGTTTAGAATTTGCTACAATTTCACTCAGATGCCAGCATGCAATGGCCTACTCGTTTTGAATGACACAATAGTACGTTTAACATACACTTTGAAGCAGACTGTGCAACTTTTTTTAAAAGCTTCTTGTTAATACGATGTAACGTGATGCAGTATATTTCACTGCAGTAATGGTTAATATGCCTGTCAATAAATTTAGAATGTATACTTGTCTAGTTTTGTGCATACTTGTAACATTTGATCTGTAATGGTCAAACATTGAATAAGTGATGTTAGGACAAAGTGTGTGTGTGTGTTTTAAAGTAACCTGTACAGAGAACTCAGGTGAGACCCGTTGTTCTTGTGATACAGGTCAAAGGGTGTTTTTGTGTTCCACGAAGCATCTGCCTCTGGAGCAACTCATTGTCTTTGAAATAGGTAGCACACTCGGATCATTCATGAGTTACAAGGCATACCACTTGAAAGTTACACGTATAGGAGGAGGTACATTCTCTACAACACGAATTGTAGTTTTGTCTTACGTGTTGACGTAGATTTTGTCTAACTAGGGCTAGAAATGCACCTTGCTGATTGACGTCTGGATGTTCGTTACCTATCGGTTGAAGCAAACCCCACTGCTGTTGTTGAGACGCTGTGCACCAATAAGGGTTCAACACATTGACGGCCTTCAGGCCAGGAAAGTCACAACATTTGCACACGAAGGCCGCATTCACGCAAGTACCCCATGCTCCGTTTTGAAGTTGTAAAATGAAACATCTTTGAATTGTGTTGTGTTTTGAATTGGATGATTTTATTTCTTCATTAAAAGCTTGTATCAATTTACATCTGGAAGACTTCATTGAAAAGGAGATTTCGTGTGAATTTTCTCTCGTCGTTAAGTAGATGGCCTTGCTGGGGGTTCGGTTCAATGCGGACACAAACAGTGTACACACACACAGTGTACACACACACACAGTGTACACACACAGTGTATACACAGTGTACACACACATAGTGTACACACAGTGTACACACACACAGTGTACACACACAGTGTACACACACAGTTTACACACACAGTGTATACACTGTACACACAGTGAACACATACAGTGTACACACACAGTGTATGTACACAGTGTAAACACGTAGTGTACACACACTGTATACACAGTGTACACACAGTGTACACACACACAGTGCACACAGTGTACACACACAGGGTACACACACAGTGTACACACACACTGTATACACAGTGTACACACACAGTGTACACACACACACAGTGTACACACACACAGTGTACACACACTGTACACACTGTACACACATACAGTGTACACACAGTGTACACACAGGGTACACAGTGTACACACACACAGTGTACACACACAGTGACACAGTGTACACACACAGTGTATATACATAGTGTACACACACAGTGTGTGCACACGCAGTATATATACACGCAGTATATACACACTGACACAGTGACGCACACATAGTGACACACACAGTGACACAGTGACACACACAGCGACACATAGTGACACACAGTGTATACACACAGTGTACACACACAGTGTATACAAACGGTGTACACACACACACTGTATACAAACAGTGTATACACAATTCTAGATTTAAAGCTTTCGTGACTGCTAGGATCCATACTCTTTGGTTCTATTCTATTAACAGACAACGGGACAAGAAGTCGCAACTCATCGAGACGCTGACCTTCCTCAAAAGATGCCACGATCACAAGCTTAAAGGTCGTGATCTAAGCGTGGCTTCTCTCACTCCAGCGCTGTCCTCCAGGCAGTCTCGTCCCTTCACCTGATGAAGGCCGCTTGTGTTGTGGCCGAAACGTCGTGATTTTTATTTTATTTTCACCTACGTGACTTTACCCAATAGAACCAAAGAGTATAGTGTACACACACACACAATGTACACACACACGCAGTGTACACACAATGTACACACACAGTACACACACACACAATGTACACACACAGTGTACACACACACAGTGTACACATACACAGTGTACACACACAGTGTATACACATAGTGTACACACACACACACAATGTACACACACACAGTGACACAGTGACACACACAGTGTACACACACAGTGTACACACAGTGACACAGTGACGCACACAGTGATACACACACACAGTGTACACACACACAGTGTACACACAGTGTACACACACACAATGTACACACAGTGTACACACACACAATGTACACACACACAGTGTACACACACAATGTACACACACATAGTGTACACACACAGTGTACACACACACAGTGTATACACAGTGTACACACACAGTGTACACACACACAATGTACACACACACGCAGTGTACACACAATGTACACACACACACAATGTACACACACAGTGTACACACACAGTGTACACACACAGTGTGTGTGTACACACACAGTGTGTGTGTACACACACAGTGTACACACACACAGTGACACAGTGACACACACAGTGTACACACACAGTGTACACACAGTGACACAGTGACGCACACAGTGACACACACACACACACAGTGTACACACACACAGTGTACACACACAATGTACACACACACACAGTGTAAACACACACAGTGTACACACAATGTACACACACAGTGTACACACACACAGTGTACACACACACAATGTACACACACACACACACATAGTGTACACACACAATGTACACACACACACAGTGTACACACACACAGTGTACACGCACAGTTTATACACACAGTGTACACACACGCAGTGTACACACACAGGATATACACAGTGTACACACACACACAGTGTACACACGGTGTACATACAGTGTATACACCCAGTGTACACACACAGGGTACACACAGTGTATATATACACACACTGTACACACACACAGTGACACACACAGTGTATACACATAGTGTACACACACACAGTGACACACAGTGTGCACACACAGTGTACACACACACAGTGACACACACACAGTGACATAGTGACACACACACAGTGTACACACACACAGTGTATACACAATAATGTCCACGTTGTTGCTGAGCTCACACACCCAAGGGAGGGAGCAATGGAACATGAATCTAAATCAACTTAAACTCCAACTCTGTGACGTCACCACTCTGCATTACTTCATCGGCGTGAAACCCCAGGGGGAGGTCTACCTTGCTAGTGACGTCATGTCACCACGGTATTCACCCCTCCCCCGTCCACCGCGCTCTTGAGCGTGACGTCACCTCCGTTTGTGTCACTGCCAATATCGTTCTAGTGGCAATCCTTATTTGGGCAAAGCTACGCCCAGTGACTGGTAGCTCATTAACATAATGTTTCTGTTAAAGCCGTCGCGAGTTTATTGCGACGGGTTCAGCGCCCACGCCCCCATCGCTCGACATATGGGCCGGCCTCATTAACATAATTTATTCAGTTACACAGCCGCTCGTGGGAGGGAAGTGACGCCATACTACTTCCTGCTGTCGCGAGGCAACAGGAAGCTGCCGTGTGCGCGCTTGCACTGAAATCCGAGGTGAGAAATTCTCATCGTTGTGGTGGTGGTGGTTGTTGTGGTGGGGGTGGTGGTTGTTGTTGTTTACCAAGGTAGAGCCTCTCTCTCTCGTAGGGATGTCAGTTGAGTAGCAGCGAGCATGGGAATCGATGTCCAGGTTGGAACTTTACAACGCGGGGCCTAGCCACGCGGGGCCTTGCCTCCTGCCCTCGCCTGATTGCGTTCACTTTAATTATCTCGCTTAAGTTTAATTTGTCTTCACCCGGCTCGCCACTTTGTAACTTTGTTTTATTGTAAATATTCACGCAGTTTTTATTTTATTTTGTTTGCAGGCCAAGCCCGCTTGAGCTGCTATACCGCTCTTGTTATCAGAAGCGACCTGCCCACAACAATACAAGGTGAGGCTTTGTCAACGTGTGTGAATGTTTTGACTTAAAACTTTGGTGACTGCAGGAATTAATATTCTTGGTTCTTTCGGTAAAGTCATGTAGATAGAAAATTAAATAACAAAATAACATAATATTTTTTCTTTTTTTAAATGAAGCAAAACACCCAACAACATTTCTATGGCAACATTAATGTTGAAGATGCGAGGGCTTACAGGAATATTTATGACATTTGCCCTCTCATTGCGTGCCATGACAGTGCTGTTTGCACAGTCACACATAGTCACTGTAAGATGTTTTTCTTGGTCGTGGTTTTGTTTTGTTGCTTGTTGTGGTTGCACCCGATTCAAGAGCCGAATGGCTCACGGGACTATAACCAAAATAAATCAAACTGAAAATCAAAAAACTGAAACCGCGTGATGAATTTTGGGAAAGTTTTTCACTGCATCTCCAAATATATATAAAAGGCAAAGTTGTGATTGTGTGTGTTGTCTGTTCAAAATGTTTAGCGTACTTCCCGACATGCAACAAACTGGAAATTTGCCATGTGGGTACTTTCCAGACTGTACACCGTGCAAACATTATACAAATACACTTTTGTGTTTTTTTTGGGGGGGGGGAGCTCAATAATGTATAGATTTTTTGCACGGCAAGTGAGCTGTGACGTCAAATCTGTCTCGTGACCCTCGTATGTGGAAGCGTCACGCATTGTAGTGTAGCGGTTAGCGTTGTCTGTGTGTGTGTGTCTGTGTGTGTTTCTGTGTGTGTGTATCTGTGTATCTAGGTCGACTCAGCCTCAAATGAGTACCTGGTGTGGTGTGTAAACATCGTCACTAGGGAGACAAAGGCGGTCGGGCGTGGTGCTGGCCACCCACCCCCTCGTGTACCGTTCCGGCCTTCATAGGTGCTCGCTAACAGCACTTGTCCCTACAGTCTGTTAAGGCTATACGGGGGATCTTTGTATCTGTGTGTGTGTGTGTGTGGAAGCGTCACGCATTGTAGTGTAGCGGTTAGCGCTACGCCGCGCTATGAACCCGGCGACCCGAGTTCGATTCCCGCTCACGGCCACCACCGGTGATGATTATTTGAACCGCTTCTGGGCCTCCCCTAGGTCGACTCAGCCTCAAACGAGTAACTGCTGTGGTGGTGTGAACATCGCCACTGGGGAGACAAAGGCGGCCGGACGTGGTGGATCCAAGTCCCGGGCGAAGCCGGGTAGTACAGCTAGTCATGAATATATGAATGAATATAGACGTGTAAGTCACGTGTGACTGTATATATTAATTCCTCCATGGCTCGATACTGACGTGTAGATGGTGTGGATATTCTTATTTTCTGTCTGCAGCTGACGCTGGTCTGATGGAGCAAAGGCAGTCAGCACAGCAGCTCGGTACGACAAGTCAACAATGCGACCAGCGTGCATACAGCACGGATCGGACTGGAAATTTGACCCAGCACCAGAGAACTCGCACAGGAGAGAAAGCCTTCAAGTGCACTGTGTGTGACAAGGCATTTGCATGGTCATCAGTTCTTGAGACCCACCAGCGAACACACACAGGAGAGAAACCCTTCAAGTGCACTGTGTGTGTAAAGGCATTTTCACAGTCATTTGCTCTTAAAAAACACCAGAGAACACACACGGGAAAGAAACCCTTCAAATGCACTGTGTGTGGGAAGACATTTTCAGATTCATCTACTCTTAAAACACACCAGAGAACACACACGGGAGAGAAACCCTTCAGGTGCAGTGTGTGTGGGAAGACATTTTCATGGTCATCTGCTCTTAAAACACACCAGAGAACACACACGGGAGAGAAACCCTTCAAGTGCAGTGTGTGTGGGAAGACGTTTTCAGATTCATCTACTCTTAAAAAACACCAGAGAACACACACGGGAGAGAAACCCTTCAGGTGCAGTGTGTGTCGGAAGACATTTTCAGGTTCATTTGCTCTTAAAACACACCAGAGAAGACACACGGGAGAGAAACCCTTCAAGTGCAGTGTGTGTGGGAAGGCATTTTCAGATTCATCTGATCTTCAAAGACACCAGACAACACACACGGGAGAGAAACCCTTCAAGTGCAGTGTGTGTGACAAGGCATTTGCATGGCCATCAGTTCTTAAGACCCACCAGAGAACTCACACAGGAGAGAAACCCTTCAGGTGCAGTGTGTGTGGGATGATGTTTGCACAGTCATCAAATCTTCAAGTACACGAGAGAACACACACGGGAGAGAAACCCTTCAAGTGCACTCTGTGCGGGAAGGCGTTTTCACAGTCACCACATCTTAAAGTACACCAGAGAACACACACGGGAGAGAACCCCTTCAAGTGCAGTGTCTGTGTGAAGGCATTTTCACGGTCATCTGCTCTTAAAACACACCAGCGAACACACACAGGAGAGAAACCCTTCAGGTGCAGTGTGTGTGGGAAGACATTTTCAGATTCATCTACTCTTAAAAAACACCAGAGAACACACACGGGAGAGAAACCCTTCAGGTGCAGTGTGTGTGGGAAGGCATTTTCAGATTCATTTGCTCTTAAAACACACCAGAGAACACACACGGGAGAGAAACCCTTCAAGTGCAGTGTGTGTGGGAAGACATTTTCAGGTTCATTTGCTCTTAAAAAACACCAGAGAATGCACACGGGAGAGAAACCCTTCAAGTGCAGTGTTTGTGGGAAGGCATTTTCAGATTCATCTAATCTTCAAAGACACCAGAAAACACACACGGGAGAGAAACCCTTCAAGTGCACTGTTTGTGGGAAGGCATTTTCACGGTCATCTGCTCTTAAAAAACACCAGAGAACACACATGGGAGAGAAACCCTTCAAGTGCAGTGTGTGTGGGAAGGCATTTGCAAATTCATCAAATCTTCAAGTACACCAGAGAACGCACAAGCATCAGAAGATCCACAAGGAGTGCAGTCTGAAATCAGCTTGTGAAAGTCAAAGTGCCGCAATGAGCCCATCCCTCATGAAACACGAACCGGAGGAAAATCCCAGCTTCGACACTTTTAAAGGTATCGAGGTGAAATATGAAGAGGTGATGGTGAAATGTGAAGAAGTGAAGGTGAAATGTGAAGAAGTGATGGTGAAGAGTGAAGAAGTGAAGGTGAAATGTGAAGATGAAGATTCAAATCCAAAATGGGACCTTCACATCGATGGAGGCAACGTGAAGCAGGAGGAGAATTCTGACTGTGAGGCAGAGCGAGGCAACTCCCAGCAGTTTGTGGAAGTGGAGGTGTGGGTGGACTTCCTCCGAGACAATACAAAGTCAAGTGGAGACCCGGTAGATGTGTAAGCTTGAGACAATGTCGCTCCAATAGATGCACCTTTGTCACAGGCCTTTAATGACAAGAACGTGAAGTTGGACAATCAGTTCCTTGGTTCAACCTGCAGGGTAAGAGCGGCCCGTCTTTGTGGACCTGTGGGTTGGGTAGATCTTTAACCAGGAGCGAGAGACAATAAGCCCCCAAGCATTCACTATGTTATAATAATTGCATTTACACGGTGCTTTCTTAACCGCCTCAGCAACTCAAGAGTTTTGTGTCGTACCTCGTCTGAAACATCCCCAAGTAGCAGCTGCCCCTGTGTGGCACAAGGTGGTGGCCCTGCACCGGCCTGCATGTGGACAAGAGCCTGTCAGTAGGGGGCGATGATTGATGCGTCATCTCAGTTGTGTAGTTTGTAGGCAATCTTGATTCGAAGCTTTCGTGGCTGCAGGAATCCACACTCTTGAATTCTTTCAGTAAAGTCACCACGTAGTAGAAACATAACAGATCACGGCATTTAGATCACAACACAAGCAATCGTCATCAGGTGGGACAACCACAGCAAGAGAAACTGCTGAAGTAGTAGGCGCCTACTCCAGCAGTTTCTTGTTGCTGCTGTGCTTGTCCCACCTGATGACGATTGCTTGTGTTGCCATTGAAACGCCGTGATCTATTTGTAGCGTAATGTTTAGAATTTGATACATTTTGACCCAGACGCCAGCATGCAACGGCCTACTCGTTTTGAATGACGCAACAATAGTACGTTGTACATACACTGTTAAGCAGACGGTGCGTATTTGTAAAATAACTTCTTGTTAATACGATGTAACGTGATGCAGTCAATTTCGCTGCAGTAATTCAATGTTGTTAATATGGCCGTCAATGATTTAGAATGAATACTTGTCTGATTGTGCGCGTACATGTAACATTTTGTCTGAGGGTCAAACATTGAATAAGTGATGTTAGGACAAAGTGTGTGTGTGATTGGAAGTAACCTGTACAGAGAACTCAGGTGAGACCCGTTGTTCTTGTGATACAGGTCAAAGGGTACTTTTGTGTTTCACGAAGCATCTGCCTCTGAAGCAACTCATCGTCTTTGAAATAGGGAGCACGCTCGGATCATTCATCAGTTACAAGGCATACCACTTGAAAGTTACACGTATAGGAGGAGGCACATTCTCTACAACACGAATTGTAGTTTTGTGTTACGTGTTGACGTAGATTTTGTCTAACTGGGACTAGAAGTGCTCCTTGCTGATTGACGTCTGGATGTTCGTACCTATCGGTTGAAGCAAACCACACTGCTGTTGTTGAGACGCTGTGCACCAATAATGGTCCAACACATTGACGGCCTTCAGGCCAGGAAAGTCACAACATTTGCACACGAAGGACGCTTTCACGCAAGTACCCCGTTCTCCGTTTTGAAGTTTTAAAATGAAACATCTTTGAATTGTGTTGTGTTTTGAATTAGATGATTTTATTTCTTCATTAAAAGCTTGTATCAATTTACACCTGGAAGACTTCATTGAAAAGGACATTTCGAGTGAATTTTCTCTCAACGTTAAGTAGATGGCCTTGCCGGGGGTTCGGTTCGATGCTGACTTTCACCTGTTTGGGATTGCGGGATCGAGATAAGGCGACACGGAGCTGGCCGTGCGAGAAGACCGCTGTCTGCAGATCGATTCCAACGTAATCGAACGTCTGTCCCTGCGCCTCCGTCGTCCATGCAGGGGGTGCGTAGGTTTGCAGCGCCCCCTGCATGAAAACAACGGAAAGTGCAGCGCTCATCACAGATAGATAAAGTTGTGCGCTTATATTTAAAATGTTGTTCTTTTATAAGGTGATGTTGAAATCGAAAAGTGTTTGGCCAGTTGATGATTTCAATCAGATTGATTCATTATGCACCACATTACTGAGCTTTTGTGGTCCTGTTGAGCTAAAGTTGAAAAAAGTCTGTGACTATAACTTCGCTCAATATTGTAAACGTGTTTCTATTATTTAGTTATTGTTTAATACCAACTACTTCAGATAATGGGTTTCAAGATGTACTTGAATGGCACGTTCGTTGTTCCGGTGTTTAATGGCTTGGACGTCGTGGCAAATGGCTTCCATCGATGTGGAAGTCAATGGTGGATGATAATTTGACATTTCGGTGTTGATTTGGAGTAGATTGTTTAACTGTTGCATACCGGGTGGTGAAATTCTTTGCCGAGTACCTGAACTGTTTGACCAAGTGACTTCATGAAGAGTTCGATACGAGTTTGAGCGTTAATATTGTTGCGGAACAACAAAGGTCGGATATTTTAAAGATTCCTGATCGTACGTTTATTGCGACAATGTTCACAGGGAACACGTGTGGAGGCGAGTTCCGGGTGAAGTCTCCCCTTACCTGGCAACCATGGTGGCTGTCCGCTGATCACTCTCACTCCGTCACAGCTACGAGCTGTAGGGACAGGATTCTCCACACTGGCGCTGTTTTAATTCACGGCACCAAGAGTGGAGAGCCTCATCCCTGCAGTTCCCTCCTGTTGTGCCGCATCATTTACCGCGTAACGAGGCAACGTTTTCACAAGCAGTGCGTTCCACTACACACCCAAACGAGCGAACCATGTGCAACAGTGTGCGTACATACAGACACGAACAAACACGCGGGTGCACATACGCACACGAGCGCTTACTTGCAAACACGGACGAGTGGAGATGCACGCACGAGTGTGGTCACCACCTGGCTAGCTACACTAGTCACGTGATAACTAGTATACTAAACTATACACTACACTATACACTACACTACTATACACTACAGTGACTACACTATACTAAACACTATTATATACTACACTATATACTACTATACAATACACTATTATACACTACACTATACACTTATACACTACACTATACACTACTATACACTACACTACTATACAATACACTATTATACACTACACTATACACTTATACACTACAATATACACTACACTATACACTACAATATACACTATTATACACTACACTATACACTTACACACTACACTATACACTATTATACACTACACTACAATACACTATTATACACTACACTATACACTTATACACTACAATATACACTACAATATGCACTACTATACACTACACTATACACTACACACCACTATACACTACACTATACACTACACTATACACTACACTATACACTACACTACTATACACTATACACTAAGCTATACACTACACCATACACTACTATACACTACACACCACTATACACTACACTATACACTACACTATACACTACACTATACACTACACTATACACTACACTATACACTACACTACTATACACTACACTATCCACTACACTATACACTACTATACACTACACTATACACTACACCATACACTACTATACACTACACTATACACTACTATACACTACACTATACACTACTACACACTAGTGCTGCACTAGTCCCCAAAATGCAAAGACAAAGGCTCCCCAATGTAGACTGACGCATCCACAGACCCACACGTGAACCCACGGACTCGCACAGAAACCCACGGACTCATCGACTCCCACTGGGCGTGCGCTGTTAGCGAGCACCGGTGAGGGTCGCAATGGAACAACACCAGGGGCTGGTGTGGACAGAACCACAGCTGGCCGCTCGTCTCTCAAATTCTGATGTTAGCACCCCCACCCACCTCACCACCTCCTTAATTATGGCTGAGTCCACCTAAGTGACGCTCAGGACTGCTTCAGGTAAGGGGCCGACCTTAAATGACGTCACGCGATTTTAGAGGATTTTTGACCCCCCATCGTCACACGACGTCACAAAGTCAGACCCCTCCCCCTCAATTATGACGTCACAAAGTTCTGCCCCCCTCCCCCCCCCAAAAAAAAAACATGCTTCAAATCCCTTTAAACTATTGTCATTGTAGTGCGTAGTTAATGTGGCGCTGCACTCTGATGTAGGAGAAAACATTACAAAGTCTAATTAAGTAGAACGTGTTGTTTATTTAAAGTTGCGCAATTTGATGTGACGTCACGTCACGCTTCTCAAACCCCCCCCCCCCTTGTCACACATCGTCACAAATGTCTGACCCCGCCCCCCCCCTCTAGGTGTGTGACGTCATTCACGGACGGCCCCTAATTGTCGCTGGTATTGGCCGTGAGCGAGAATGGCGCAGCGCCGCTAACCGCTACGCCGTGATGGTGCCCTTACCTGCATGAACGGAGACGCGGTCAGACGATGGGTGAGCCGCTGGTGCGGGCAGGACGAGTGATCTCGGGCGTCCCTCCTGACGTGGAAGGCGAGGGAGGTCGGAGTGCGCGTGTGAAGAGAGACGGCAAGGGGCGGGAGGAGAGGGGGGCGATCGGACGGAGCGGAAGCAGGAGGACGAGGGCAGGAGAGGCAGCGGAGCCGTGGAGGAGTCTGGGCGCGCTTGATGGTGAAAGTTGACGTGGACGCACGCTGCAGAAGAGAAGAAAATCTTCACGCTCGGCGCCACACACAGCCAGACGTAGCTCACCTCATCCGTCTTGCTGACGATGTGTAGGACGACTAGACTCTGATTGTCTTGTAGCTTTGTGGAAAGAAGGAGAGGTGTCTTGGGTCCAACAAGGCCCTCTGCCACCGGTGTGGGCGGGGGGGGGGTACCCTAGTGGAGGGCTGAGCGTGGGAGTGAGTCGAGGGGAGGGTGAGTGGTGGTTGACATGAATTTGAATTCTTATACATGCTATGTATTGTAACATTTATTGTCGTATGGGTTTACATATGGTAGAACATATAGGCTATTAGACGAGGACCAATTCAGTACTAACATCGTTAACACGGACCCACATCGTCATCAGGGACCCACATCGCCAACAGGGATGCTCGCCTCGTCAATAGAGACCCACATCAAAAGGGACGCTCACCTCTTTAATCTGGACCCATATCTTCAATCGGGACCCACATCGTCAACAGCGACCTACAACATGAATATTGACACCTCATCAGTAGGGACCCACATCGTCAACAGAGACCCACAACATGAATATGGACACTCACCTCGTCAGTAGGGACCCACATCGTCAACATTGACCCACAATATGAATATGGACACTCACCTGGTCAGTAGGGACCCACATCGTCAACAGCGACCCACAACATGAATATGGACACTCACCTCGTCATTAGGGACCCATATCGTCAACAGTGACCCACAACATGAATATGGACACTCACCTCGTCAGTAGGGACCCACATCGTCAACATTGACCCACAACATGAATATGGACACTCACCTGGTCAGTAGGGACCCACATCGTCAACAGCGACCCACAACATGAATATGGACACTCACCTCGTCATTAGGGACCCATATCGTCAACAGTGACCCACAACATGAATATGGACACTCACCTCGTCAGTAGGGACCCACATCGTCAACATTGACCCACAACATGAATATGGACACTCACCTCGTCATTAGGGACCCACATCGTCAACAGTGACCCACAACATGAATATGTTCACGTTTTTGTTTTGTTGCGGTTGCACCCGAGTCAAGGGCCGCACGGCTCACAGGGCTCTACACCTGACAAATGAAACTTAAATTAAACTGAAGACGACGTCTCACCAGCATGCATCTATCCTCCACGCGTGGCCTCTGTCACGCGACTTCCACGATTCGCCTGAGAGTCTCCCGCCGCGTGCCCCCATAGGTCTTCTCCATCGGTCGCTCGACTCGCGTAGACCATTCATCCGCGTGGTCCACGTGGTCAAAGAAGAAGTTGGTACCATCTTCTTTGGTTCTTTCGGTAAAGTCACGTAGAATGAGAATAAAATAATAAATTGATAAAATAAAATAACAATAATATTCTCACGACGTTTCGGCCACAACACAAGCAGCCTTCATCAGGTGAAGGGACGAGACTCCAGCGCTGTCCTACCAGACAGTCTCGTCCCTTCACCTGATGAAGGCCGCTTGTGTTGTGGCCGAAACGTCGTGAGAATATTATTGTGTTATTTTATTTTATCAATTTATTATTTTATTCTCATTCTACGTGACTTTACCGAAAGAACCAAAGAAGATGAATCATTGCAGTCACGAAAGCTTTAAATCGAAATTTAAGTTGGTACCAGCCAAGGCAGCACAACGCCAGTAACACAGACTTATGTTAGTGGTCGATAAGAGTGAAGTACAGTACGTCATAACCCACTCATTTAAAATGTTTGCCACATAATTCGTTGCTATTGGTCACATAAAGAACTTGGAATTGCTAATGCTATCCCAACCTCAGGTTCTAAGGCAAAGTGAAATGTCTGCTCTGGGCCGGTCAAGGACACCATTTCTGGGATGAAACTATCACATTCACGACACGTGATGAAGCATATAAGCAGTATGCACTGCTGTAACCTTAGCAGGTACCCACCACAGTCAGTATGCACTGCTGTAGTGAAAGCAGGTACCACCACAGTATACACTGATGTAATTATAGCAGGTACCGCTAGTCAGTATGCCTGCTGTGATCATAGCAGGTACCACTAGTCAGTATACCTGCTGTAATCTTAGCAGGTACCACCCCAGCAATATGCACTGCTTTAGTGAAAGTAGGTAACCACCACAATATGCCTGCTGTAATCATAGCAGGTACCACCACAGTATGCACTGCTGTTATAGCATAAAAAAATATAACGATACTATCATAGAAAGTTAACTAAACGAGCATAATTTTTTAACTAATTTAGGATAAACATTAAACTTAATGAGTATGGATAAATATACTGCATTAGCATACAGATTAAAATTAATTAGCATACCAAAATTAGCATAGGACAACCGTTGACCAATCGCTGCGCACCATCACCGGAGACGCTCCCAAGTTTGCCTCTCGACCAATCGGATCGCTGGCCCTCCCCCCCCCTCCCTACTTTGGCACGCGGCGACCAATCAGATCGCGGGAGGACGCTACCATTTTCAATGCCCTACACGCTGAACAGCGCGCGCCCATGTGCGTGCGAGTGTTTAGTTTTATTTTAATTATTTTAATCATTAAAGTTCGCGAGTGTCAAGGTAAGCTACGTTGACTTTATTTTTTAAAGCATTTTCTCAAGAGAACCGTTGTTGCTGCTGCTGCTGTTGTGAAAGGCCCGGTACACCCTGAGGCCTTGCCTAGACTAGGACAGCCTTGATGTCACGTGGGTCCACACTCTTTGCGTCTTTCGGTAAAGTCACGGAGGTAGAAAACAATGTTTATTTATTATTTAATTTAATTAATTTTTCTTTTATACCTACGTTAAATTAAATTTAAAATTTTAATTAAGTTAATTGAAACTTATTTTATACCTACGTATTTTTTTTTATAAATGAATGAGTTTTTATAATTTCAATTTAATTAAAATTTATTTTATACCTACGTTAAATTTAATTGAAATTTGTAATCAATAAAATTTTAGTTTATTTAAATTACATTTATTTAATTTAATACCTACGTTTAATTTATTTTTTTAAATAAATTACATTATTTGATTTAATTTTATTTTATACCTACGTTAAATTAAATTTGTAATAAATTAAATTTATTTTATTTTAATGAAATTTATTTTATACCTACGTTAATCTTTTTTATGATTTATTTATTGAAATTCATTTTATACCTACGTTAAATTAAATGTTTTAATAAATAAAATTTATTTAATTTAAATTTATTTTATTTTATACCTACACATGTACAGTCATTTTAACTGCTCTGACTGCTACAATCTAAGTGCGGCCTGGAAGCGTATTATTAAGTAATACATTTTACAATTACAATTCCTTATAGAGGAACCCCATACTAATGAACTGACTACGTATCTATATAATTAAAAGACCACACGCAGATACCGCAAAAGGGGACCCCGTTGTCAATGATAATTTGATATACGTACAGCAGTTGCTGTACGTACATCATTAAAATGACACCGATTGCAATACGTCACCAAAGACGACACAATTTTAATTTGACCCCCGGGTCTGATCGCGTTAACTGTGCAGTTGGCGGGTCGAGAGGTGACTTGCACGTGTGTGCAGCTTGTTGAATAATGACGTGCGATGACTTGTGGAGAGGAAGAATGATGATGGCGATGCAAGTCTTGAAGTCTGACGCTGTTCTCCGAGTCGTGTAGCCTACCGCGTGCGACTTTGGGGATTGCGTAATGTCATTTTAGTTTCCTCTGTGGAACTTTTTATTTTGTTGATTCTAGCGATGTAACTAACGTAGGGCGGGCTTGGGAGCGGCGTTGACGATGTGTTTTGGCGTTACACCAACCAGCACCTTTGCATTCAGAAGTTGGAGGTGCTTTGATTGTTACAGCGAGAGGTGGAATCATCACCGCCATCGTCATGGGTTTAAGTGGGCACGGAGCCCGTCAAGGGAATGGGTAGGTAGAGGAATGGGGTTGGAGAGTATACACAACTTGCATTTCTAGTAATTTCAACAATTTATGGGCATGCGCATCATTAACAGTATCCTGATTGATGAGCAAAACAAAGTCATCAATCTATTGTCATAAATGAGTCCGAAATATCAATAGTCATGCTCAAAACCGCATTCCTATTGTTATAAAAATCATTGTACCCCCATTCATGATGACAATTCCAATATGGTCATTATGATGCTCAGAATTACACTTATATTCTCAGAATCATGAACATTTATTAAAACAGCAGTGTGCTCAAAATGCTCATTTAACAATTTCAACATGTACACAATTCCAAGATTCTAATCAAAGTAAGTCCTATGTATCGTGGTGTTTTCATGCTTATCCATTATTGCGCGCCCCCCAAAAAAAATATACAAAAGTGTATTTTTATAATGTTTGCACGGTGTACAGTCTGGAAATTACCCACATGGCAAATTTCAAGCTTGGTGCGTGTTGGGAAGTACGCTAAACATTTTGAACAGACGCACACATTCACAACTTTGCCTTTGATATATATGGCGATTGGTAATAAATTGTTCATTTAACTACTTTAATGTTGACGGATTGGAAATAGGAATAGCACTGGCTCACCAAGGGGCTTATCGCGTGGTATCTGGGCACTTTATTTGAAACGTAAACCCCACAGTTTGTGAGTACAATTCCTCGCAAGTTGCATCCGCAGAGACAGACTGACAATGAAGTTTCTAGGTAAGAGTAAGAAATGAATCTACGTGTCGAGGAGAGACGAGAGAGCCAAGAGGTCACCTCGGGAGACGGGGCGGCGCGTCAACCTTAGTCACGTGACTGAAGGAGTGTGGGCGTGCCGTGCGTACGTGTGTGTATTGTGTGTGTTTGTACCGTGTGTGTGTACTGTGTGTGTGTATGTGTACTGTGTGTGTACTGTGCGTGTGTCGTGTGTGTGTGTACCGTGTGTGTGTACTGTGCGTGTGTACTGTGCGTGTGTGTGCACCGTGTGTGTGTGTCGTGTACTGTGTGTGTGTGTACCGTGTGTGTACTGCGTGTGTGTGTACCGTGCGTGTCGTGTGTGTGTGTACCGTGTGTGTGTACTGTGTGTGTGTACCGTGTGTGTGTGTACCGTGTGTGTGTACTGTGCGTGTGTGTACTGTGCGTGTGTGTATCTGTACCGTGCGTGTGTGTGTGTACCGTGCATACGTGTGCACCATGCGTGTCTGTGTACCGTGTGTGTGTGTATCGTGCGTGTGTGTGTACTGTGAGTGTGTGTGTGTGTACTGTGCGTGTGTGTGTACTGTGCGTGTGTGTGTGTACCGTGCGTGTGTGTGTGTCGTGCGTGTGTGTGTGTACTGTGCGTGTGTGTGTACTGTGCGTGTGTGTGTGCATGCCGTGCATGTGTGTGTGTACTGTGTGTGTGTGTCGTGCGTGTGTGTGCACCGTGTGTGTGTACTGTGTGTGTGTGTACTGTGTGTGTGTACTGTGCGTGTGTGTGTGCACCGTGTGTGTGTACTGTGTGTGTGTGTGTGTACTGTGTGTGTACTGTGTGTGTGTGTGTAACGTGTTCGGCGGTAGTCCAGCGGTTAGTACGCTGCTCTACGAACATAACGACCCGAGTTTGATTCCTGCTCACAGCCAACACCCAGTGACGATTATTTGAACCAGTTCTGGGCCTCCCCTAGGTCGACTCAGCCTCAAGTGAGTACCCGGTGTGGTGTGCAAACATCGCTACTGGGGAGACAAAGGCGGTCGGGAGCGGTGCTGGCCACCCACTCCCTTCGCGTGCCGCGCCGGCCTTCATAGGTGGTGCTGCTACTTGCTAACAACACTTGCCCCAACAGTCTGTTAAGGCTACACGGGGGATCTTTGTCTTTGTATCACCACCCAGGAGTCACGGAGCTTTTGAGGCTCCGAGCCACGTGGGGATCCACAACAGCGTGAGGCGGTGCCACTCACAGGTGAGACTCGGGGATATGTGATTTCTAATCGATGGCCATCCGTCGGTTAACCCATCGCAACTGCTGAGTCTGTCACGCGACTTCCTCCTTCCAGCGAGCCTTTGACACTTCACGTGGCCTCAAAGTGTACACAGTGTGTACGTATACACAATAATGTCCACGTTGTTGTTGCTGAGTTCACGCACTCAAGGGAGGGGGCAATGGAAAATGAATCTAAATCAACTTAAACTCCATCCCCATGACCTCATCGGCATGAAGTGGCAGCTAGTGACGTCATGTCACCAAGGTATTCAGCCCTCCCCCGTCCACAGCGCTCTTGAGCGTGACGTCACCTCCGCTTGGGTCACTGCCGATATCAATCCAGTGCCAATCCTTATTTGGGCAAAGCTACGCCCAGTGACTGGCGGTTCATTAACATAATGTATTCGTTGAAGCCGTTGAGAGTTCATTGCGACGAGTTCAGCAGCCACGCCCCATCCCTCGACATATGGGCCGGGCTCATTAACATAATTTATTCAGTTACAGAGCCGCTTATTATGGGAGGGGCGTATCTCTTACCCCGGAAGTTACGTCATGTTACCTGCTTACACGCGTGAGGTCGCGAGGTAACAGGAGGCTGCCGATCCGCGCTTGCACTGAAATCCGAGGTGAGAAATTCTCATGGTTGTGGTGGTGGTTGTTGTTGTTTACCAAGGTAGAGCCTCTCTCTCTCTCAGGGATCTCAGTTGAGTAGCAGCGAGCATGGGAATCGATGTCCAGGTTGGAACTTTAAAACTCGGGGCCTAGCCATGCGGGGCCTTGCCTCCTGCCCTCGCCTGATTGCATTCACTTTAATTATCTCACTTAAGTTTAATTTGTCTTCACCCGGCTCGCCACTTTGTAACTTTGTTTTAATGTCAATATTCACGCAGTTTTTATTTTCTTTTTCACCAGGCCAAGCCCGCTTGAGCTGCTATACCGCTCTTGTTATCAGAAGCGACCTGCCCACAACAACACAAGGTGAGGCTTTGTCAACGTGTGTGAATGTTTTGACTTAAAACTTTGGTGACTACAGGAATTAATATTCTTGGTTCTTTCGGTAAAGTCACGTAGATAGAAAATTAAATGAAAATAACAATAAAAATAAATGTAAATAAAGCAAAAAAACTCACGTCGTTTTGATCGCAACACAAGTAGTCTTTATTTAATGTAATTGTATTATCAGTTATTGTTATTTTCTATCTACGTAACTTTACTGAAAGAAACAAGAATACGTGTGTCAATGTCTATCGGTCAAAGATGCTATACGGAGAGACGCGCAAACTCCAAATATACAGCAGGCGTCAGGGTCGGAATCGAACCCACGACTTCCTGTATACCAGGTGAGGTAGTTAACATCACACCACGGAGAGAGACACGCAAACTCCAGTTAGCCTCAGCTATGTTCATTGATCCTCAATTAATTACTTGGTGGAGTGAGGAAGCATTCATGCCAAGCAGATGAAGGTGGCCAGGCGTGATTCTAGACACGCTACCGCCTGTTTACCCAGTGACAGTGTACAGTTTGTGTTTGCAGTAACGTCTATTAACTCTGTTGAACACGGAGGTTATAGCGTAACAATAGTTTACTTTTGTTTTCCTCTGGAACTCTTTATAAGAATGGAAACAGGAAGTTAACACAGTACGCACATGCAGCTGAAATCGGAACTGTTCATCCCAGCATTTAAGGACATCTGAGCCTGGATTCACACCTCTAAGTTGCGATTGAACATTAATTTATGCATAACACAAATAGTATTGTTTTCAACACCCTTTGCTATGTCAGCTGAATTTAGCTGCAGTCACGAAAGCTTTAAATCAAAATGTATATTCATATTCTTGGTTCTTTCGGTAAAGTCACGTTGAAGGGAAACAATAAAATAATATAATATATAAAAAATGAAATGCATATTTTATTATATATTTGTTATTATAAAAATGTATTACAAAATATATAATAAAATAATAAAACAAAATAATACAATATATTTTATTGTTTCCCTTCAACGTGGTGACTTCACCGAAAGAACCAAGAATATGAATCGAAAGCTTTAAATCAAAACTTTCTCGATCTCCGTAAAGCAACGCGAGAAACATCGTCACCAAACCGCCGGCAACAACGTCGCCAATCCTTTACTTTGTGCACACGTCACGATGCCACGTGCACACGTCACGATGCCACGTGCACACGTTGTGTACACGTCACGATGCCACGTGCACACGTCACGATGCCACGTGCACACGTTGTGTACACGTCACGATGCCACGTGCACACGTCACGACGCCACGTGTACACGTCACGATGCCACGTGCACACGTCACGATGCCACGTGCACACACGTTGTGTACACGTCACTATGCCACGTGCACACGTCACGATGCCACGTGCACACGTCACGATGCCACGTGTACACGTCACGATGCCACGTGCACACGCGTTGTGTACATGTCACGATGCCACGTGCACACGTCACGATGCCACGTGCACACGCGTTGTGTACACGTCACGATGCCACGTGCACACGTCACGATGCCACGTGCACTCGTCACGATGCCACGTGTACGCGCGTTGTGCACATGTCACGATGCCACGTGCACACGTCACGATGCCACGTGTACGCGTCACGATGCCACGTGCACACGCATTGTGTACACGTCACGATGCCACGTGCACACGTTGTGTACACGTCACGATGCCACGTGCACACGTCATGATGCCACGTGCACACACGTTGTGCACACGTCACGATGCCACGTGCACACGCGTTGTGTACACGTCACGATGCTACGTGCGCGCGCGTTGTGTACACGGAACCGCCCCCGTTACCCGCCGGGTAGGTGGCTACGAGTTTGCCGGAATGCTCGACGACCCTCGCCGCTCGTTCCCCGAGCTCCTTGGCCCGCCACCCAGTGGCGTGGGCTCCGTGGCGAGACCTTTGACGCCCGCTTGTGCTGCGGCCGAAACGTCGTGATTTTTTATTGTTTTATTTTTTTTTACCCGCGTGACTTTACCGAATAGAACCAAAGAGCGTGGATCCTCGCGGTCAACGAAAGCGTCCAATCTAGAATTGATAGCCTCTACGGGGAGGGTTTTCACCTATCTGTTAGAGCTTTTAACAGACAACGGGACAAGAAGTCACCTGATGAAGGCCGCTTGTGTTGTGGCCGAAACGTCGTGATTTTTTATTGTTTCATTTTTTTTACCTGCGTGACTTTACCGAATAGAACCAAAGAGTGTGTGGATCCTCGCGGTCACTAAATCTTCAAATCTAGAATTTTTTTGCTCGTCTGCTTCGGCACCGTCGCCGCGGTACGTTGGGACTCGCGAGCGTACCACGCCGCCCCACGGTTTGTTATTTAGGGTCGCGTTCCTTAATATTTGTTATTTGAGTGAGCCTCGAGATTTATTGTTTTCCCCCAATCGTTGACGCGGTTTCAACACCGTTCTCGAATTTGCGCGGCGTTCTGGTTTTTGTGTGCGCGGGCGCGTCGAAGGATTATCGACTTATTTTCACGTCAGCTAAAGTTTCCACAGCCGCGTGATTTGCAACGTTCCGCGCGTACGAGCTTGTCGCCCCGATCGCACGTTTGCCGCCGCGCGATTCGTCCGAAACGCTAAAATAAACAACCGCCGGATGAACCGATAGCGCTTACATCACTCACTCGTCCTCACTCACAATCCCCTCTCTCACTCTCTCTCACTCACTCGTCCTCACTCGCTCACTCATCCACCAACATCCAACATCGGGGCCGGATTCGGGCGTGGGGGGGGGCTTCAGGGGCTGCAGCCCAGGGGCCTCGTCCAGCTGAAGCGCCTCCAGAGACGAAGTGAAAAGTGATTTCAGTTGCGCATGCGGAATTTTATTCGTTGTTAGCCTAGTAACAAAAAATACTTTTTATTTTTCTTTAACGTTGTCTTCCTTATTCTTAGCTCTTTCGGTAAAGTCACGTTGAAGGGAAACAATAAAATAATAAAATATATAAAGTCACGTTGAAGGGAAACAATAAAAAAATAAAAAAATATATAAACAACAAAAAAATTATTGTTTCCCTTCAACGTGACTTTACCGAAAGAGCTAAGAATATGAATTACTGCAGTCACGAAAGCTTTAAATCAAAATTTGTTTTCCTTTTGAACAATTTTTACCGGAGGGCCTCACGGTACCTGTAGCCCAGGGGGCTTACACAATCTTAACCCGGCTCTGTCTCCAGTGGACTCCTATTAGTATTTGCCCTAACACGCTGTTAAGGCTGGGGGGGGGGGCTACTGGGGGTGTGGGTTCTGTTCTTGTAAGTGCACGGGAAGGGTGCGGGGTGCTCGCGTAGCCTTAGGAATGCGGAATTCGGTCGTGCGGGTCAAGAGGTCACGTGCGGGGGAATCACGTGGTGAGGCGCGGCCACGTGTCTACCCCAACTGGCGATCTTCCCATCAGCATCGGGGCCCCTGAATTGTCGCGGTGAACTTTCGGGGGCCCACCACAACTCTACGCACACTGCCTCCTCTCTCTCTCTCGCTCTGGTAGAGTTGGCTTCAGGACGACCATAACGCCTCTCAGAACAATATAATATTACCGTGGAGGCGTCCTGTTGAGTTTGGCCAGGGCGGCACGGCGATAAGGGGGCGATAACCGATGAACGCAGACGAGGCGGTAAGATCACAGCTCACGGGCAGAAAAAGCTCGGTGGCTTTTTTGCCACCGCAGCCACGATTGAAGGGAGGTATTCAGCCGGAAAACGACAGATCGTAGCTGACGACGTATTTGCGGATTTCGGATCCGCTCCGAATTGGCGAGGAATTTTGAACGCGCGTCCATTTCGTGCAACTTTTATTCATAGGTTTCAACAGTCGACACGTAACCATCCGTGACAATTACAAAAACACATTGAACATTCCAAAAAAAGTCGTGCGCGTGCACACGTCATGTGACGTGTGTGCACACGTCATGTGACGCGCACGCACACGTCATGTGACGCGTGTGCACACGTCATGTGATGCACGTCACACGTCATGTGACGCGTGTGCACACGCAACTATAAAAATACTGTGCTGTCAACAAACATGTGGAGGGACTGCGTTAACCAGTCCCCCAGTACTTAGAGGTACATTACGCTCCGCTCCAGAAATGCCTCTCTATAAATCTCACCAACGAAATATTTTTTTGTTATTTTTGTTCGCATCAACACTCTTCTGGGATCTTTGACGAGCCATATCCTCGTGTATCCTCATTGTTCTTGTATAAAGATCTCATTGGATTGATTGTAAGGATATTTGGTGCAATAAACATAGCGGTGGAATAATACAAAAAGAAGGATTTACCCTTTCTGGCAATAAGGCGGCAGGTGTTAAGATGTTCAAACACCAAATGGACCCCTGTTACAAGGCATCCAGTCTGCATTAACCACACATACTTGCGGTAAACCGTTCAAACAAATATACTTCGGTAATGTATGCATTGCCCTTTAAACTGATTGGCCTACACAACAACATGTACTCTTACGATGGGTGTATCTCACACTCACTAGGTGCAGTGCCTTCTGCTGATAATTCCTAACTCCAAGCCAGCACGCATTCTAGGGAAACATTGAGAGCCCTGCTTGTAGGAGAGTTTGTGAATACTGCTGAAATATATTTCCATTCTCTCTTCACGTGAAACACATGCTTGTACTGTGTAGGAACCTCCTGGTTATTACACCAGCAGCCCACAGGGGATTATTGTTGTGTCCGTCCGTCGTGCATCCAAAAATGGGAGGGGAGGGGCTGGGTGGGGAGGGAGGGGCTGGGTGGGGAGGGGAGGGGAGGGTGGGGAGGGGAGGGTAGGGAGGAGCTGGGTGGGGATGGTGGGGAGCGGCTGGGTGTGGAGGGAGGGGCTGGGTGGGGGGTGGGAGAGGTGGGGCTGTGTGGGGAGGGGCTGGTCACCCCGTGGTGCCCTTATAAAACTCAACATTTCACCTACTCACGCCGGCTTGTGCCCGCCCTCACAGTCGGACCTATTTGTGGAATACACCACGTGGTGCCGCCGTTGACCCTGGCCATTGACCGAGCAACCCAACGTTCCTACCAGCTCCCTCCCTCCGCAGGAATGTGTTTATCGATGAACCGTCTTCAAATTGGGGATTTTTGTAACATTTTAGCTGTAACGGTGGTCGCTCTTCGTAACTACGCCGTACTCTTCTGCACCTCATAGCACGGCAAATTGTCTGACATGTTCAGCGATTAAAGGTTTCAGTCGTGAGGAAGCGTTTGTTAATAATGTGGGCTTATTAAAGTTAGTCACTGTTATGTTGTCCCCAAAGCAGTTTGTGGCATGCGACAACCTTAATGTGCGTCCTCTGTTACAAGCTACGTCTCAATTTACGGAATGTAATTTAATTAATCATACCTCATCATCACCACTCATCGTGTAATTATTTAACCCTCTACAATCGATTTAATTAATGCGATGAGTGTTCTATATTGGATAATTTAGAGGACTTCAATCGACGGGCTTGAAAGACTCCGGCTACAGCTTATATAAAACTGTCATCTCTTTCCCAAAAATGTTTCTGCAGTTTGCCCAACGGCCCACAGAAGCATGTCACGCAGAACTACCACCAGGAGCCACGGCTTCCCTACGCGCATGGCGATCAAACCAACATTTTAAATTCTGAAACCCAGAATTATTCGACAAATCAACTTTAAGATTTTGATTTAAAGCTTTCGTGACTACAGTAATTCATATTCTAAGCTCTTTCGGTAAAGTCACGTTGAAGGGAAACAATAAAATAATAAAATATATTTTTATTCCGAAATATTTATTTTATTATTTTATTGTTTCCCTTCAACGTGACTTTACCGAAAGAGCTAAGAATACAACTTTAAGATGGCAATTTTTGCGCAGTCAACTCGCCGAACTTAAGAACCCAATATAATCACGGCTGGGCAGCTGAAACATCGATTTAAATGGTTGCTATATCAATGTTTCTGAGCCCTCACACTCGGTTTGTGACTACAACAACACGACCATTTAAAAGGCCCTTCCCCCGCCCCCCCACCCCCGTCTTGTTCGACCACGTCTTTCTCCGCAACGGTGAACCGTGCATCCTCACCGACCCTCCTCCCGGCGGGGCGGTCTCCTCGCGCAAACCCGGAGCAGCAGCTTCAAGTGCTTCTCCAGCCTCCTTCCCCCCTGCTTCCCGCGCCGCCGCCGCCCTGCGTAGAGAGAGAGAAAGATGAGAAGAGAATAGGCATAAATTTCGATTTAAAGCTTTCGTGACTGCAAGGATTCATCTTCTTTGGTTCTTTCGGTAAAGTCACCACGTAGAATGAGAATAAAATAATAAATTAACACAATAAAATTCTCACGACGTTTCGGCCACAACACAAGTGGCCTTCTTCAGGTGAAAGGAACAGACCTGTCGGGACGACTTGAAGCTCTGTCGTCCCGACAGGTCTGTTCCTTTCACCTGAAGGGCACTTGCGTTGTGGCCGAAACGTCGTGAGAATTTTATTGTGTTATTTTATTATTTTATTCCCATTCTACGGGGTGACTTTACCGAAATAACCAAAGAAGAAGAAGAATAGGCACAAATTGGCGCCGGGAGATAGCTGGGAGATAGGAGAGTGGAGATAAGATTCCCCCCGACTTGACGAGCACTGGCCGGCGGGGCACAGTAAATACGTTTACAAATGAATGATCATCAAAAGAGTGAAAGTAGGAACCAATTGATTTCTGAGTGGGGTAGAAATCTCGCGCTGCGCGCGAAGGAGCTCTGTCCCGATGGAACGTGAACGATTTAACCTCTAGCCAATGAATGAAGAATGCATGAACGGGGAGTTTGGGCGTTCGTGCGTTTTTCGCCGCAGGGATCTGTTGACGGGGGAGGCCACGCGGAACGAACCCTTATCGATTCAACTAATTAAATCGGACGCAACGATTGAGCGGCGTCTTTGGTCACGGGCGAATCGATCGCCGGACGAATGGCAACGACACACGTAGTGTAGCCCAGCCCCTCCCCGCCCACCCCGCCCCGCCCCCCACCCCGCGCGTGCCTTTGGTGACGACGCCGTGCCCGGCGGCACAGCCGCTGTGCCGCTCGCAGAACTCCTGCGGCAGCGTCAGGAAGGTGCCCGGCTCGCACTCGCACACGCGGTCGTGCGTGGGGCTGCACTCCTTCGCGAGCCGCTGGCCCTCCTTGCACGGCGAGCCGCAGTAGAGACACCGGTCCAGGGAGTTCCAGAACTGCGTGTAGTGGCGCGGCGGGCACGGCGTGCAACGCGCCTCCACGTCGGACGCGTCCTCCAGGAGGAGCTGTTGCTGCTGCTGCTCGCTGGCCTTGGTGGAACACGGCAGCGAGACGTGGTGGCCCGGGGGACACAGCCCGCACGGCGGCTGGGACGGTGAAGGCATCGGCGAGACGTCTGCCGACGCCGCCGCCGCCGCCCCCGTCATCACCACCAGCAGCAGCAGCAACATCGTCGTCGTCATCGTCGTCATCATTGTCATCGCTAGCGTAGCCCCGATGCGATCTGCGAGGGGGGGGGGTGCGGGAGGAGCGCGCACGTTTTGTGTTTAAGCACAGGCGGGCGGGAGATGCCGTGCATCGCGTTACATCGCTGGTGCGTCGTCACCAGCGACCGCTGAGAGACGGCCGTGGGTTGGCGGGAGCGTCTTCATCTCCGCCAAGGATCGAGCGTGGCTGACGAAAACGATGACCGCGTGGCTGACGACAACGATGACCGCCGCGTCGAGATCAGCAAGGCGGGGGGGGCGGTATCATCGCCGACCATTCGATGGGCACCGATGCGATCACCACAAGTGTTGTTCGGCAAAGAGACGGACCGCGCGGGGGCGCAACGAGACGAAGGCAAAACCGCAGAGTTCAAACGCGAGTTCACAGACAACGGGGATAAAACAATGAGACAAATTATACATTACTCATTGTGTTTTTTCGGTAAAGTCACGTGTGTAGGAATACCATAACATTATATTAAAAAAAAATCAATCACGATGTTTCGACCGCAACACAAGCGATCCTCATCAGGCGTAAGAAACGAATCACGGAGGCAAATACAACAAGGAGAGACGAGAATTCAACAAACCTAAGGAAAATTACGTGATACACAACCAGTCAGGTCAACAACACAGACACTTACCTGGCGGACCACGAATTTCAGAAGAGTGTTAAATTTCGTGTTCAACCTCTGGATTGAACATACCAGCATAGACAGAGTGAACAAATACGAGGTACAAGTCAGAAATACAGAGACACCAAGAGGCAAGGACGGACAGAGAAGTGAGGTCGGATGAAACGGAAGCCTTAAATAAGAAGTGAAGGTGGGGGGAGGGGCCAGAGAGAAAGGACGGGGCAGGAGGAAACGTCGTGATTTATTTGTTTTAATATAACGTTATGGTATTCCTACATACGTGACTTTACCGAAAAAACCAATGAGTAATTTATGCAGTCACAGAAGCTTTAATTCTTTATTAACACACTTCTACGGGGAAGTTACCTTTACATCGTGATTGATTTATTTTAATATAACGTTATGGTATTCCTACATACGTGACTTTACCGAAAAAACCAGTAACTAATTTATGCAGTCACGAAAGCTTTAATTCTTTATTAAATAATCCATTCTTCTGGAATCTTCCCGACACAATCGGATCGTGGTGGTGGGGGGGGATGAGAGGACGGGGATCTTGGGACATCGAGGTGGGGGGAGGGATACGGGGAATGTTTGGTGGGGAGTGCGAGGTTGTATGCCGAGTGGATCGCCACATCCTGCCGCACAGAGACATCAGCAGGGGACTCAAGCCCCAAGCCTGGGGCAGTGTCGCGAGCGACTTCGGCATTTCGCCTTGGTCAAACGCTACAATCACGTATTCCAATCACGGCTCCAACTCTTTATCAATCGCACGATTTGTAATAATAATAGGGTTTTTCCCCTTTTTTTCTGGCAACAAAACTGAAACCTTTTAACAAGGAATCATGTCTACTGCATTAACCACAATACCTGCAGTCAAAATGCAAACAAAAAACATACTATGATAATATATGTGGCATTGTCCCTTAGAAAGAAAGCCGTCCCTTGGTGTGGACCAATCAGTTTCAAGGTCAATGCATTATATATTATCATAGTATGTTTTTTGTTTACATTTTGACTGGAGGTATTGTGTAAAGTCACCACGTAGAATGAGAATAAAATAATAAATTGATAAAATAACACAATAAAATTCTCACGACGTTTTGGCCACAACACAAGTGGCCTTCATCAGGTGAAGGGACAAGACTGTCTGGAGGACAGCGCTGGAGCGAACAAAGCCAAGCTCAGACCTTTAAGCTGTGTGAGAAGAAACAGAGCGCCTTGACAAAGGAATTAGCATAGCATTTAGCATTGAAACGGCTTGTGTTGTGGCCGAAACGTCGTGAGAATTTTATTATTTTATTTAATCAATTTATTATTTTTATTCTTATTCTACGTGTTGGTGACTTTACCGAAAGAACCAAAGATGATTAATCCTTGCAGTCACGAAAGCTTTAAATCGAAATTCCGACTGGTGCTTTTTAATCGATTTGTGTACACGCCACGAGGCTCTCTCCGCTCGTCGCGTTCACCGCGGCAGGGAGTCAAACTTCGGCCCCCACTGTCTCAGGTCACGCTCGATGTACCCAAAGACAAAGATCCCCCGGGTAGCCTCCGGCAAGACCGCCGGGGGCAAAGCGCTGCCGGCGAGCAGGGCCGCGAAGGCCGGGGAAAGGTTGCACGAGGCGGGAGGGTGGACCAAGCGCCAGGGCCGCACCCGACGAGGAGCTCACTCGAGGCCGAGTCGACCACCGGGGGGCACGGCCAGGAACGGCGCGGGCGTCCCCACCGCTCCATCCTCGCCGCGTCCCGTCTCTTACCTCGGGGGGCGTGGAGGCGGTGCGGAGCCCTGGGCGACTGTGAGTGGAGTCGCCCTTCGGATGTGCCGCTCGCCACTCGCTCGCTTCTCGTCGACTTGTGGGAAACTCCCCACCCCCACCACCACCCCCACCCCACCCACGTGCTCAGCCACCGAACAGCAGAGCCAAGGGGCGTGGGCGGAAGTGACGGGCGTGGGCAGGAAGTGAGGCGTGGGCAGGAATTGAGGCGTGAGCGGAAGTGAGGCGTGGGCAGGAAGTGAGATGTGGGCAGGAAGTGAGGTGTGGGCGGAAGTGATGCGTGGGCAGGAAGTGAGGCGTGGGCAGGAAGTGAAAGTGACGGGCGTGGGCGGAAGTGACGTAATTGGGCGGAAGTGAGGCGTGGGCAGAGAGTGACGGGCGTGGGCAGGAAGTGAAACTGAGGGGCGTGGGCGGAAGTGACGTGTATGAGCGGAAGTGTGTGTGGGGTGGGGGGGACAGGGGGGGTGATGCTCATTGCTGTGGCTTGTCACGTGTTCCGTAATGTAAGGACCAAGTCAGTCCTTACGCTTTGGTTCTTTCGGAAAAGCCACGTGACTTTACCGAAATAACATTTTATTTTATACGTAGGTATAAAATAAAATATATATTTTTATTTTCTACCTACTACGTATGGATTCCTGCAGTCACGAAATCTTTAAATAAAGATTGAAGTCAGTCCTTGATTGACCCACTGCTGGATGATGGTCACGGTCACTTCACCCCTTCCGCACGCCGTTGTTGTCGGTCGTGATGGTGGTGGTGGGGGGGTGATTCACCATATTTGACCACTCTGGCCAGTGGGGGCTGGTGAAGTGTGGGGAGGGAGGGGTGTGTGGGGAGGGAGGGGTGGGTGGGCAGGTCCAGGACCGGTTCGAATATTGCCACTGATGCGCGCCGCCGTGGGCGAGGAATCGAATCCGGGATGTGTGCTAACCACTGCGCCACCGTTCCACTCGGCTCATGCGGCAATAAGCATTTTAAATGTCACACTCGCAACCTGATGACGGTTATAATTACCCACAACAGCAAAACGTTTAACAACACCGTGGCCTTAGAATGTTTAAACGTATATATTCTTCACTCTTTCGGTAAAGTCACGTGAAGGGAAACAAAATAATAAAATATATGAGAATTTAATTGCGTTATTTTATTAATTTATTATTTTATTCTCATTCTACGTGACTTTACCGAAAGAACCAAAGAAGATATATTATATTTTGATTTAAAGCTTTCGTGACTGCAGTAATTCATATTCTTAGTTTTTTCGGTAAAGTCACGTTGAAGAGAAACAACAAAATAACAAAAATATATATAAAACAATAAAAAATTCTCACGACGTTTCGACCATAACTCAAACGGTCATCATCAGGTGTGTCGGTTTGCATAAATTTATTTTGAAAACGGCATATTTATTTATTTATATATATATATATAAAATAACGTTTGCGTCACGCGCAGCGATTGGCAGTTTGCCCAGGACTAGTCCATCTATTTTTTGAAAAGAGGAGGGGGGAGACGAAATTTGTTTTTATGTATGCTGTCTGAAAGCCACTGTAAGTGTGAACAATCAATCAAGAACTGCAATTATTTATCAAATCTTTCCAATGATTGCTAAGATAGAATCCATCTTCTCGGTTGAAATTGTCTCTGTGCCTGTATATGTGGATAGCCTCATGAACGAATCTCTCATGGAAGCCAGATGGCTTACAAAGAACCTCCGTCTTGGAAAAGTCAATGGCATGTGAGCCTACTGAATTAGAACAATGATCTGCTACGGCCGAGGTGTTGGTCCTACCGTGTTGAAGGTCTGCTTTATGTTCACGAATGCGGTCCGAGATATGGCGTTTGGTTTCTCCAATGTAACTACTACCACAGAGGCAACTTAGTTTGTAGACACCAGGGTATTGTATGTCCGGAATCACATCTTTTACAGACGGAACCAGATCACGGATTTTATGTAATGTGTTGAAACGGACCTGGATCTTGTGTTTATTCAAGATTTTGGAGATCTTTTTTGTGATCCCAGCAATGTAGGGTAAAGTGATGGTTTTGAAAGGCTCCTCAAGAGGGTTCTTCTTCATGGTTTGAGTGATAGCTTTGCGGATTGTATAGTCGGAGTAACCATTAGCCCTAAGAGCTTGGTGTACGTGCTTGAGTTCACTGCTTATGTGTTCCTGGTCGGATATGCATTGGGCTCTATGATACAGAGTCTTGATGAGAGAATTCTTCTGTGATGGATGGTGGTGGGAATCCGGTTTCAGATAAGCATCCGTATGGGTAGCTTTCCTGTAGACAGAGTGGCTCATTGAACCATCAGGTCTCTTTTTAATTAGGACATCCAAAAAAGGTATCTTGCCATCTATTTCGACTTCCATGGTAAATCTGATGGCTGGGTGTATGGAATTGATGTGGTCGAAGAATTGGTCTAGAGCAGGCCGGCCATGTGGCCAGATGACAAAAGTGTCATCCACGTACCTCTTCCATAAGGTTGGGCGCAGAGTGGCAGTCTGGATGGCGTCAGTCTCAAATTTCTCCATGAAAATGTTAGCTATAACTGGAGAAAGGGGGGAGCCCATTGGGGTGCCCTCAGTTTGTTTGTAGAAAGTTCCATTCCAAGTGAAGTATGTATTGGTTAAACAGTGTCTCACCAGGGGGGGTACCTCAGTGTTTAGTCCTTGATGAACCAAGTCTTCAATGATTGCAATGGTGTCAGGTACAGGAACCTTGGTGAATAAGGAAACTACATCAAAACTGACAAGCAGGTCGTCTGGGGACAGGGAAATACCCTTGATTGTTGATACCAGGTGAGTAGAATTTTGTACCGCAGAGGTGGTCTTTCCAGTGAAAGGACGCAGGATTTCAGACAAAAAACGAGCTAGTTTGTAGGTGGGGGAGCTGATAGTAGAGACTATGGGACGAAGAGGTGTATCAACTTTATGTATTTTTGGTAAGCCGTATAATCTTGGTGGCCTGGCAGCAGAAGGTTTCAACGAAAACTGTTTAGATTGATTAATTAATGCGGTTGAATCAGAAATTATTTTGTTGGTTTGTGTGACGAGGCTGTTGGTGGGATCTCTTTTTATTTTTGTATAACTACCATCGTCGAGTAATTCTTTAATTTTGTTGTTGTATTCTATTTTATCCATGATGACAGTAGCATTGCCTTTGTCAGCTGAGAGAACTACAATATCATTCCTCTTTTTTAATTTATATAATTCAAAACGCTCATCTTTGCTGAGGTTGCTAGCTGGCAAAGATGAGCGTTTTGAATTATATAAATTAAAAAAGAGGAATGATATTCTTCTTCTTTGGTTCTTTCGGTAAAGTCACGTAGAATGAGAATAAAATAATAAATTGATAAAATAAAATAACACAATAATATTCTCACGACGTTTCGGCCACAACACAAGCGGCCTTCATCAGGTGAAGGGAGCGAGACTGTCTGGTAGGACAGCGCTGGAGTGAGAGAGCCACGTTCAGATCACGGCTTTTAAGCTGTGTGAGAGGAACAAAGAGCCTTGACGAAGGAATTAGCATAAAATTTAGCATTGAAAAGGCTGAATGATTAGCTTGTGACTGGTCAAAGAAATAGCTATGTTAAAAGTTAAAGCATACACATCCGCAGAGGCACCCATTGTTAAAAGGAATTAGCATAGAATTTAGCATTGAAATAGCTAAATTAAGGCATTCGCTTGTAACTGCTACAGAAATAGTTACGTTGAAGTCAGAGCATACACATTCACCGAGGCACTTAGTACAAATCAAAACAGGAGAATTTAGCATTGAAATAACTAGGCGAATTTAGCATTGAAATAACTGGGTGATTTGCTAGTGACTGGTCACAGAAATGACTACAAATCTGAGCTATTCACAGTACTATATAGTGAACCAATAAAAACTAAAATATAAATTACCTTCATGTTATCAATAAACTCTATATTCTCCAATCAGCTAAGCTACCAACCATAAGTCGTTATATATCACAATGCTATATGGCGAAAAAATGGGTGGATTCTTACCCTCAAATTTCCGTACCACGGATAGCTACGGGCCCCGTTCAGACGGACGAGTTCGTCCATGGTCGGAACAGAGGAGGGGAGAGAGACAGCTGCGAAGCCCTAGTATACTCCATGTTGTAAACCATACCATTAACCGTGGTGTGAGAGGTATTAAGAGGCAATGCTGGCGAAAGAGCTGCGGTCTGAAGGTCATCGTAAAATTACAATTAATTAAGAACAGAAATGATTTAACACATCTTTCCAGTGGTTACTAAGCCTGAATCCATCTTCTCGGTTGAAATTGTCTCTGTGCTTGTATATGTGAATGGCCTCATGAACGAATCTCTCATAGTAGCCAGTTGGTTTGCAAAGAACCTCCGTCTTGGAGAAGTCAATGTCATGTGAGCCCACTGAATTGTAACAGTGATCTGCCACGGCCGAGGAGTTCGTCTTACCGTGTTTCAAGTCTGCTTTATGTTCGCGGATGCGGTCCGAGATATGTCTTTTGGTTTCTCCAATGTAGCTACTACCACAGAGGCACTTTAGTTTGTAAACGCCCGGGTACTGTATGTCTGGAAGAGCATCTTTTACAGATGGAACTAAATCACGGATTTTGTGTACTGTGTTGAATCGGACCTGGATCTTGTGTTTATTCAGGATTTTGGAGATCTTTTTAGTGACCCCTGCAATGTAGGGTAAGGTGATGGTTTTGAGTGGCTCCACAAGAGGATCCTTCTTCATGACTGGAGTGATGGCTTTGCGGATTGTGTAGTCGGAGTAGCCATTAGCCCTGAGAGCCTGGTGTACGTGCTTGAGTTCACTGGTAATGTGTTCCTGGTCGGAAATGCATTGGGTTCTATGGTATAGAGTCTTGATGAGGCAGTTCTTCTGGGATGGATGGTGGTGGGAATCCGGTTTCAAGTAAGCATCTGTATGGGTAACTTTCCTGTAGACAGAGTGGCTCATTGAACCATCATGTCTCCTTTTAATTAAGACATCCAGAAAGGGTAGTTTGCCATCTTTTTCGACCTCCATGGTAAATCTGATGGCTAGGTGTATGGAATTGATGTGGTCGCGGAATTGGTCTAGAGCAGGCTGGCCATGTGGCCAGATGACAAAGGTGTCATCAACGTACCTTTTCCATAAGGTCGGGCGTAGAGTGGCAGTCTGGATGGCGTCAGTTTCAAATTTTTCCATGAATACGTTGGCTACAACCGGAGATAGGGGGGAGCCCATTGGGGTGCCCTCAGTTTGTTTGTAGAAAGTTCCATTCCAGGTGAAGTATGTGTTGGTTAAGCAATGTCTCACCAGGGGGGGTACATCAGTATGCAGTCCTTGATGAACCAGGTCTTCAATGATAGCGATGGTGTCAGGTACCGGGACTTTGGTGAACAAGGACACCACATCAAAACTGACAAGCAGGTCGTTTGGGGACAGGGAAATGTCTTTGATTGTCGATACCAGGTGAGTAGAATTTAGTACCGCAGAGGTGGTTTTTCCAGTGAAAGGTCGCAGTATATCAGCCAGAAAACGTGCCAGTTTGTAGGTGGGGGAGCTGATAGTAGAGACGATGGGACGAAGGGGTGTATCTTCTTTGTGTATCTTTGGAAGGCCATATAATCTTGGTGGTCTGGCAGCAGAGGGTTTCAACAAGAACTGTTTGTTCTCATCAATTAATGCTGTTGAATCAGAGATAATTTTGTTCGTTTTGGTGACCAGGCTGTTGGTGGGATCTCTTTTTATTTTTGTATAGCTGCCATCGTTGAGTAGTTCTTGAATTTTGTTGTTATATTCTGTTTTGTCCATGATGACAGTGGCATTGCCTTTGTCGGCTGAGAGAACGACAATATCATCCCTCTTTTTTAATTGAGATAATTCAAAACGTTTGTCTTTGCTGATGTTGCTAGGTGGCAACTTAGCGTTTTTGAGGGTTGCAGCGATTTCAGATCTTGCTACGTCTGCAGAGATGTGACTCAAGCCCTTGAGTGCAACGTCGACATGGGCAATGATATCATTAACCGGTAAGTGTCTCGGTGTGACAGCAAAGTTTAGACCTTTAGCTAAAACGGATTTCAGACCATCAGAAATGGAACTGTTACTGCGATTATTTACGACTTTGTTGACGTCTCTCAGCTGACAAAGGCAATGCTAGTGTCATCATGGATAAAATAGAATACAACAACAAAATTAAAGAATTACTCGACGATGGTAGTTATACAAAAATAAAAAGAGATCCCACCAACAGCCTCGTCACACAAACCAACAAAATAATTTCGATTCAACCGCATTAATTAATCAATCTAAACAGTTTTCGTTGAAACCTTCTGCTGCCAGGCCACCAAGATTATACGGCTTACCAAAAATACATAAAGTTGATACACCTCTTCGTCCCATAGTCTCTACTATCAGCTCCCCCACCTACAAACTAGCTCGTTTTTTGTCTGAAATCCTGCGTCCTTTCACTGGAAAGACCACCTCTGCGGTACAAAATTCTACTCACCTGGTATCAACAATCAAGGGTATTTCCCTGTCCCCAGAAGACCTGCTTGTCAGTTTTGATGTAGTTTCCTTATTCACCAAGGTTCCTGTACCTGACACCATTGCAATCATTGAAGACTTGGTTCATCAAGGACTAAACACTGAGGTACCCCCCTGGTGAGACACTGTTTAACCAATACATACTTCACTTGGAATGGAACTTTCTACAAACAAACTGAGGGCACCCCAATGGGCTCCCCCCTTTCTCCAGTTATAGCTAACATTTTCATGGAGAAATTTGAGACTGACGCCATCCAGACTGCCACTCTGCGCCCAACCTTATGGAAGAGGTACGTGGATGAGACTTTTGTCATCTGGCCACATGGCCGGCCTGCTCTAGACCAATTCTTCGACCACATCAATTCCATACACCCAGCCATCAGATTTACCATGGAAGTCGAAATAGATGGCAAGATACCTTTTTTGGATGTCCTAATTAAAAAGAGACCTGATGGTTCAATGAGCCACTCTGTCTACAGGAAAGCTACCCATACGGATGCTTATCTGAAACCGGATTCCCACCACCATCCATCACAGAAGAATTCTCTCATCAAGACTCTGTATCATAGAGCCCAATGCATATCCGACCAGGAACACATAAGCAGTGAACTCAAGCACGTACACCAAGCTCTTAGGGCTAATGGTTACTCACTCAAACCATGAAGAAGAACCCTCTTGAGGAGCCTTTCAAAACCATCACTTTACCCTACATTGCTGGGATCACAAAAAAGATCTCCAAAATCTTGAATAAACACAAGATCCAGGTCCGTTTCAACACATTACATAAAATCCGTGATCTGGTTCCGTCTGTAAAAGATGTGATTCCGGACATACAATACCCTGGTGTCTACAAACTAAGTTGCCTCTGTGGTAGTAGTTACATTGGAGAAACCAAACGCCATATCTCGGACCGCATTCGTGAACATAAAGCAGACCTTCAACACGGTAGGACCAACACCTCGGCCGTAGCAGATCATTGTTCTAATTCAGTAGGCTCACATGCCATTGACTTTTCCAAGACGGAGGTTCTTTGTAAGCCATCTGGCTTCCATGAGAGATTCGTTCATGAGGCTATCCACATATACAGGCACAGAGACAATTTCAACCGAGAAGATGGATTCTATCTTAGCAATCATTGGAAAGATTTGATAAATCATTTCAGTTCTTGATTGATTGTTCACGCTTACAGTGGCTTTCAGACAGCATACATAAAAACAAATTTCGTCTCCCCCCTCCTCTTTTCAAAAAATAGATGGACTAGTCCTGGGCAAACTGCCAATCGCTGCGCGTGACGCAAACGTTATATTTTTTATATATAAATAAATAAATATGCCGTTTTCAAAATAAATTTATGCAAACCGACACACCTGATGATGACCGTTTGAGTTATGGTCGAAACGTCGTGAGAATTTTTTATTGTTTTATATATATTTTTGTTATTTTGTTGTTTCTCTTCAACGTGACTTTACCGAAAAAACTAAGAATAAGATATATTATTTTATATATTTTATTATTTTATTGTTTCTCTTCTATGTGACTTTACCGAAAGAGCTAAGAATATGAATCACTGCAGTCACGAAAGCTTTAAATCAAAATGTTTAAACGTGTATACAGTCGGCGGCGTTTCGGGCAATGACTCTTTAATTGTGCGTAAAAATAAAAGAGGCGAGCGATGGGAGTTGGGGTACAAAGGGAAACGCCAGCGGTGTTGACAATCTCTCTGCTGCTCGTGTTGAGGGAAGTTCGTCTGGCTGCTTTGACATTTACTGATGACGTCCGGCTGCATCAGAGGCTCAAATGGCATACCTTGTCCTTGACAACAACAAAAATCCATTTCAACTTACACGTAATTATATTAATATTTCCTCCCTTGCAGGTTTGCACTCATTTTATAAAGAGACGTATATACGCACACACGTACGTGTGGGGTGAAACGTTCTCCGGGGGAATACAGGAATGCATTCAGATGCGTCAGCTGTGACTTCACTCCATTCCGGTGTTCCACATTAAAGATAGAGACGTCCCTGTAGGATCTTGGTGTGTGGCTGTGGACCAATCTTAGCACGCAAACTCAACAACAAAATAACACAATAAAAGTCTCACGACGTTTCGGCCACAACGCAAGCGGCCGTCTTCAGGTGAAAGGTACAGACCTAACGGGATGACAGACATTGAAGCTCTGTTGTCCCGACAGGTCTGTACCTTTCACCTGAAGACGGCCGCTTGCGTTGTGGCCGAAACGTCGTGAGAATTTTATTGTGTTATTTTATTATTTTATTCTCATTCTACGTGACCTTACCGAAAGAACCAAAGAAGATGAATCCTTGCAGTCACGAAAGCTTTAAAGCGAAATTTAAACTCGACGTTTTAATTTAGGCAGGAATTCTGGAAAGGCTGCAACAACCGGGGGGTGGGGGGAGAGTAAACCACCCCAGGTGGCTGTGGTTGCAGGCCGGTTTGATCGCCTACGCTCAACGTTATGAGAGAGATGAAAAAAGCAGCGTTGAACATTAATTCACCCGATTCCAATCACACGCTCGAGAACCCAAATTCAAACAGCCGTGGCGAACGTCGCGCCCGCTAGCGGCACCTGGGCCCTGCGGCACGATGAGACAGATTACTTGTGGGGAGACAGCCGTCGTGTGAAACCAATCTTAGAAAGCCTCGCAAAGAGGGCACCGCCACCACGCGCCCCGCCGAGGCGTTCACAAGCGGCTTCGCGTCGCGACGCGCGTTGCTGTTGTTGATTGTGCGGTTGTTGTTTGTGCGGTTGTTGATTGTGCGGTTGTTGTTGTTGATTGTGCAGCTGTGGTTGGAGTGGTGATGTCGCCGTGCTCCTGGCGAAGGGGAGCGGTGGTGTAGCGGTCAGCACGCTGCGCTACGAACCTGCCAACCCGAGTTCGATTCCCGCTCGCGGCCAACGCCAGTGAATATTATTATTATCCGAACCGGGGACCTGCGCATTCCCCAGGTCCCGGTTCGGATTAAAAAAAAAGGGCTTAAGGCCATCCTCTGTATGTAAGTGTCTCAGTGTCTGTATGTAATTGTCTGTATGTAAGTGTCTGTATGTAAGTGTCTCAGTGTCTGTATGTAAGTGTCTGTATGTAAGTGTCTCAGTGTCTGTATGTAAATGTCTGTTTGTAAGTGTCTGTATGTAAGTGTCTTAGTGTCTGTATGTAAGTGTCTGTATGTAATTGTCTGTATGTAAGTGTCTTTATGTAAGAGTCTGTATGTAAGTGTCTGTATGTAAGTGTCTAAGTGTCTGTATGTAAGTGTCTTTATGTAAGAGTCTGTATGTAAGTGTCTGTATGTAAGTGTCTAAGTGTCTGTATAATAAGGGTCTGTATGTAAGTGTCTGTATGTAAGCATATGTATGTAAGTATCTATGTAAGTGTCTCAGTGTCTTTATGTAAGTGTCTGTATGTAAGTTTCTCAGTGTCTGTATGTAAGTGTCTGTATGTAAGTGTCTCAGTGTCTGTATGTAAGTGTCTGTATGTAAGTGTCTGTATGTATGTGTCTGTATGTAAGTGTCTGTATGTAAGTGTCTCAGTGTCTGTATGTAAGTGTCTGTATGTAAGTGTCTCAGTGTCTGTATGTAATTGTCTGTATGTAAGTGTCTGTATGTAAGTGTCTCAGTGTCTGTATGTAAGTGTATGTAAGCGTCTGTATGTAAGTGTCTATGTAAGTGTCTCAGTGTCTGTATGTAAGTGTCTGTATGTAAGTGTCTTAGTGTCTGTATGTAAGTGTCTGTATGTAATTGTCTGTATGTAAGTGTCTTTATGTAAGAGTCTGTATGTAAGTGTCTGTATGTAAGTGTCTGTATGTAAGTGTCTAAGTGTCTGTATGTAAGTGTCTTTATGTAAGAATCTGTATGTAAGTGTCTGTATGTAAGTGTCTAAGTGTCTGTATGTAAGGGTCTGTATGTAAGTGTCTGTATGTAAGTGTCTGTATTTAAGTGTCTGTATGTAAGTGTTTGTATGTAAGTGTCTGTATGTAAGTGTCTCAGTGTCTGTTTGTGTCAGTATGTAAGTGTCTGTATGTAAGTGTCTATGTAAGTGTCTGTATGTAAGTGCCTGTATGTAAGTGTCTGTATGTAAGTGTGTGTATGTAAGTGTCTGTATGTAAGTGTCTGTATGTAAGTATCTCTATGTAAATGTCTGTGTGTAAGTGTCTGTATGTAAGTGTCTTAGTGTCTGTATGTAAGTGTCTGTATGTAAGAGTCTGTATGTAAGTGTCTGTATGTAAGTGTCTAAGTGTCTGTATGTAAGGGTCTGTATGTAAGTGTCTGTATTTAAGTGTCTGTATGTAAGTGTTTGTATGTAAGTGTCTGTATGTAAGTGTCTCAGTGTCTGTATGTAAGTGTCTGTATGTAAGTGTCTGTATGTAAGTGTCTATGTAAGTGTCTCAGTGTCTTTATGTAAGTGTCTGTATGTAAGTGTCTCAGTGTCTGTATGTAAGTGTCTCAATGTCTGTATGTAATTGTCTGTATGTAAGTGTCTGTATGTAAGTGTCTCAGTGTCTGTATGTAAGTGTCTGTATGTAAGTGTCTCAGTGTCTGTATGTAAATGTCTGTTTGTAAGTGTCTGTATGTAAGTGTCTTAGTGTCTGTATGTAAGTGTCTGTATGTAAGTGTCTGTATGTAAGTGTCTGTATGTAAGTGTCGGTATGTAAGTGTCTGTATGTAAGTGTCTCAGCGTCTGTATGTGTCTGTATGTAAGTGTCTGTATGTAAGTATCTGTATGTAAGTGGCTGTATGTAAGTGGCTGTATGTAAGTGTCTGTATGTAAGTGTCTGTATGTAAGTGTCTGTATGTGTCTGTATGTAAGTGTATATGTAAGTGGTTGTATGTAAGTGTCTGTATGTAAGTGTCTATGTAAGTGTCTGTATGTAAGTGCCTGTATGTAAGTGTCTGTATGTAAGTGTCTGTATGTAAGTGTATGTATGTAAGTGTCTCAGTATCTGTATGTAAATGTCTTTATGTAAGTGTCTGTATGTAAGTGTCTGTATGTAAGTCTTAGTGTCTGAATGTCAGTGTGTGTTTGTAAGTGTCTGTATGTAAGTGTCTGTATGTAAGTGTCTGTATTTAAGTGTCTCAGTGTCTGTAAGTAAGTGTCTAAGTAAGTGTCTGTATGTAAGTGTCTCTATGTAAGCGTCTGTATATAAGTGTCTGTATGTAAGTGTCTGTATGTTAAGTGTTTGTATGTAAGTGTCTGTATGTAAATATCTCAGTGTCTGTATGTAAGTGTCTGTATGTAAGTGTCTGTATGTAAGTGTCTCAGGGTCTGTATGTAAGTGTCTGTATGTAAGTGTCTGTATGTGTATGTATGTAAGTGTCTGTATGTAAGTGTCTGTATGTAAGTATCTGTATGTAGGTGGCTGTATGTAAGTGTCTGTAAGTGTCTGTATGTAAGTATCTGTATGTAAGTGTCTGTGTGTAAGTTTCTGTATGTAAGTGTCTGTTTGTAAGTGTCTGTTTGTAAGTGTCTGTATGTAAGTGTCTGTATGCAAGTGTCTGTATGTAAGTGTCTTCGTGTCTGTATGTAAGTGTCTGTATGTAAGCATATGTATGTAAGTGTCTATGTAAGTGTCTCAGTGTCTTTATTTAAGTGTCTGTATGTAAGTGTCTCAGTGTCTGTATGTAAGTGTCTCAGTGTCTGTATGTAAGTGTCTGTATGTAAGTGTCTCAGTGTCTGTATGTAAGTGTCTGTATGTAAGTGTCTGTATGTATGTGTCTGTATGTAAGTGTCTGTATGTAAGTGTCTCAGTGTCTGTATGTAAGTGTCTGTATGTAAGTGTCTCAGTGTCTGTATGTAATTGTCTGTATGCAAGTGTCTGTATGTAAGTGTCTCAGTGTCTGTATGTAAGTGTATGTAAGCGTCTGTATGTAAGTGTCTATGTAAGTGTCTCAGTGTCTGTATGTAAGTGTCTGTATGTAAGTGTCTTAGTGTCTGTATGTAAGTGTCTGTATGTAATTGTCTGTATGTAAGTGTCTTTATGTAAGAGTCTGTATGTAAGTTTCTGTATGTAAGTGTCTGTATGTAAGTGTCTAAGTGTCTGTATGTAAGTGTCTTTATGTAAGAGTCTGTATGTAAGTGTCTGTATGTAAGTGTCTAAGTGTCTGTATGTAAGGGTCTGTATGTAAGTGTCTGTATGTAAGTGTCTGTATTTAAGTGTCTGTATGTAAGTGTTTGTATGTAAGTGTCTGTATGTAAGTGTCTCAGTGTCTGTTTGTGTCAGTATGTAAGTGTCTGTATGTAAGTGTCTATGTAAGTGTCTGTATGTAAGTGCCTGTATGTAAGTGTCTGTATGTAAGTGTGTGTATGTAAGTGTCTGTATGTAAGTGTCTGTATGTAAGTGTCTGTATGTAAGTATCTCTATGTAAATGTCTGTGTGTAAGTGTCTGTATGTAAGTGTCTTAGTGTCTGTATGTAAGTGTCTGTATGTAAGAGTCTGTATGTAAGTGTCTGTATGTAAGTGTCTAAGTGTCTGTATGTAAGGGTCTGTATGTAAGTGTCTGTATTTAAGTGTCTGTATGTAAGTGTTTGTATGTAAGTGTCTGTATGTAAGTGTCTCAGTGTCTGTATGTAAGTGGCTGTATGTAAGCGTCTGTATGTAAGTGTCTCAGTGTCTGTATGTAAGTGTCTGTATGTAAGTGTCTGTATGTAAGTGTCTATGTAAGTGTCTCAGTGTCTTTATGTAAGTGTCTGTATGTAAGTGTCTCAGTGTCTGTATGTAAGTGTCTCAGTGTCTGTATGTAATTGTCTGTATGTAAGTGTCTGTATGTAAGTGTCTCAGTGTCTGTATGTAAGTGTCTCAGTGTCTGCATGTAATTGTCTGTATGTAAGTTTCTGTATGTAAGTGTCTCAGTGTCTGTATGTAAATGTCTGTTTGTAAGTGTCTGTATGTAAGTGTCTTAGTGTCTGTATGTAAGTGTCTGTATGTAAGTGTCTGTATGTAAGTGTCTGTATGTAAGTGTCTCAGCGTCTGTATGTGTCTCTATGTAAGTGTCTGTATGTAAGTGTCTGTATGTAAGTGGCTGTATGTAAGTGTCTGTATGTAAGTGTCTGTATGTGTCTGTATGTAAGTGTATATGTAAGTGGTTGTATGTAAGTGTCTGTATGTAAGTGTCTATGTAAGTGTCTGTATGTAAGTGCCTGTATGTAAGTGTCTGTATGTAAGTGTCTGTATGTAAGTGTATGTATGTAAGTGTCTCAGTATCTGTATGTAAATGTCTTTATGTAAGTGTCTGTATGTAAGTGTCTGTATGTAAGTCTTAGTGTCTGAATGTCAGTGTGTGTTTGTAAGTGTCTGTATGTAAGTGTCTGTATGTAAGTGTCTGTATTTAAGTGTCTCAGTGTCTGTAAGTAAGTGTCTAAGTAAGTGTCTGTATGTAAGTGTCTCTATGTAAGCGTCTGTATATAAGTGTCTGTATGTAAGTGTCTGTATGTTAAGTGTTTGTATGTAAGTGTCTGTATGTAAATATCTCAGTGTCTGTATGTAAGTGTCTGTATGTAAGTGTCTGTATGTAAGTGTCTCAGTGTCTGTATGTAAGTGTCTGTATGTAAGTGTCTGTATGTGTCTGTATGTAAGTGTCTGTATGTAAGTGTCTGTATGTAAGTATCTGTATGTAGGTGGCTGTATGTAAGTGTCTGTAAGTGTCTGTATGTAAGTATCTGTATGTAAGTGTCTGTGTGTAAGTTTCTGTATGTAAGTGTCTGTTTGTAAGTGTCTGTTTGTAAGTGTCTGTATGTAAGTGTCTGTATGCAAGTGTCTGTATGTAAGTGTCTTCGTGTCTGTATGTAAGTGTCTGTATGTAAGTGTCTGTATGTAAGTGTCTCAGCGTCTGTATGTGTCTGTATGTAAATGTCTGTATATAAGTGTCTCAGTGTCTGTATGTAAGTGTCTGTATGCAAGCATATGTATGTAAGTGTCTATGTAAGTGTCTCAGTGTCTTTATTTAAGTGTCTGTATGTAAGTGTCTCAGTGTCTGTATGTAAGTGTCTCAGTGTCTGTATGTAAGTGTCTCAGTGTCTGTATGTAAGTGTCTGTATGTATGTGTCTGTATGTAAGTATCTGTATGTAAGTGTCTGTATGTAAGTGTCTCAGTGTCTGTATGTAAGTGTCTGTATGTAAGTGTCTCAGTGTCTGTATGTAAGTGTCTGTATGTAAGTGTCTGTATGTAAGTGTCTCAGTGTCTGTATGTAAGTGTATGTAAGCGTCTGTATGTAAGTGTCTATGTAAGTGTCTCAGTGTCTGTATGTAAGTGTCTGTATGTAAGTTTCTGTATGTAAGTGTCTTAGTGTCTGTATGTAAGTGTCTGTATGTAATTGTCTGTATGTAAGTGTCTTTATGTAAGAGTCTGTATGTAAGTGTCTGTATGTAAGTGTCTAAGTGTCTGTATGTAAGTGTCTTTATGTAAGAGTCTGTATGTAAGTGTCTGTATGTAAGTGTCTAAGTGTCTGTATGTAAGGGTCTGTATGTAAGTGTCTGTATGAAAGTGTCTGTATTTAAGTGTCTGTATGTAAGTGTTTGTATGTAAGTGTCTGTATGTAAGTGACTCAGTCTCTGTTTGTGTCAGTATGTAAGTGTCTGTATGTAAGTGTCTATGTAAGTGTCTGTATGTAAGTGCCTGTATGTAAGTGTCTGTATGTAAGTGTGTGTATGTAAGTGTCTGTATGTAAGTGTCTGTATGTAAGTATCTCTATGTAAATGTCTGTGTGTAAGTATCTGTATGTAAGTGTCTTAGTGTCTGTATGTAAGTGTCTGTATGTAAGTGTCTGTATGTGTCTGTATGTACGTGTCTGTATGTAAGTGTCTGTATGTAAGTGTCTGTATGTAAGTGGCTGTATGTAAGTGTCTGTAAGTGTCTGTATGTAAGTATCTGTATGTAAGTGTCTGTATGTAAGTTTCTGTATGTAAGTGTCTCTATGTAAGTATCTGTATGTAAGTGTCTGTATGTCAGTGTCACAGTGTCAGTATGTAACTGTCTGTATGTAAGTGTCTGTATGTAAGTGTCTGTATGTAAGCGTCTGTATGTAAGTGTCTCAGTGTCTGTATGTAAGTGTCTGTATGTAAGTGTCTGTATGTAAGTGTATCAGTGTCTGTATGTAAGTGTCTGTATGTAAGCGTCTGTATGTAAGTGTCTATGTAAGTGTCTCAGTGTCTTTATGTAAGTGTCTGTATGTAAGTGTCTCAGTGTCTGTATGTAAGTGTCTCAGTGTCTGTATGTAAGTGTCTGTATGTAAGTGTCTCAGTGTCTGTATGTAATTGTCTGTATGTAAGTGTCTATATGTAAGTGTCTCAGTGTCTGTATGTAAGTGTCTGTATGTAAGTGTCTCAGTGTCTGTATGTAAATGTCTGTTTGTAAGTGTCTGTATGTAAGTGTCTTAGTGTCTGTATGTAAGTGTCTGTATGTAATTGTCTGTATGTAAGTGTCTTTATGTAAGAGTCTGTATGTAAGTGTCTGTATGTAAGTGTCTAAGTGTCTGTATGTAAGTGTCTTTATGTAAGAGTCTGTATGTAAGTGTCTGTATGTAAGTGTCTCAGGGTCTGTATGTAAGTGTCTCAGTGTCTGTATGTAAGTGTCTGTATGTAAGTGTCTCAGTGTCTGTATGTAAGTGTCTGTATGTAAGTGTCTGTATGTATGTGTCTGTATGTAAGTGTCTGTATGTAAGTGTCTCAGTGTCTGTATGTAAGTGTCTGTATGTAAGTGTCTCAGTGTCTGTATGTAATTGTCTGTATGTAAGTGTCTGTATGTAAGTGTCTCAGTGTCTGTATGTAAGTGTATGTAAGCGTCTGTATGTAAGTGTCTATATAAGTGTCTCAGTGTCTGTATGTAAGTGTCTGTATGTAAGTGTCTTAGTGTCTGTATGTAAGTGTCTGTATGTAATTGTCTGTATGTAAGTGTCTTTATGTAAGAGTCTGTATGTAAGTGTCTGTATGTAAGTGTCTGTATGTAAGTGTCTAAGTGTCTGTATGTAAGTGTCTTTATGTAAGAGTCTGTATGTAAGTGTCTGTATGTAAGTGTCTAAGTGTCTGTATGTAAGGGTCTGTATGTAAGTGTCTGTATGTAAGTGTCTGTATTTAAGTGTCTGTATGTAAGTGTTTGTATGTAAGTGTCTGTATGTAAGTGTCTCAGTGTCTGTTTGTGTCAGTATGTAAGTGTCTGTATGTAAGTGTCTATGTAAGTGTCTGTATGTAAGTGTCTGTATGTAAGTATCTCTATGTAAATGTCTGTGTGTAAGGGTCTGTATGTAAGTGTCTTAGTGTCTGTATGTAAGTGTCTGTATGTAAGTGTCTGTATGTGTCTGTATGTAATTGTCTGTATGTAAGTGTCTGTATGTAAGTGTCTGTATGTAAGTGTCTGTATGTAAGTGGCTGTATGTAAGTGTCTGTAAGTGTCTGTATGTAAGTATCTGTATGTAAGTGTCTGTATGTAAGTTTCTGTATGTAAGTGTCTCTATGTAAGTATCTGTATGTAAGTGTATGTATGCCAGTGTCACAGTGTCAGTATGTAACTGTCTGTATGTAAGTGTCTGTATGTAAGTGTCTGTATGTAAGTGTCTGTATGTAAGTGTCTGTATGTAAGTGTCTGTATGTAAATGTCTCAGTGTCTGTATGTAAGTGTCTGTATGTAAGCGTCTGTATGTAAGTGTCTCAGTGTCTGTATGTAAGTGTCTGTATGTAAGTGTCTGTATGTAAGTGTCTCAGTGTCTGTATGTAAGTGTCTGTATGTAAGCGTCTGTATGTAAGTGTCTATGTAAGTGTCTCAGTGTCTTTATGTAAGTGTCTGTATATAAGTGTCTCAGTGTCTGTATGTAAGTGTCTCAGTGTCTGTATGTAAGTGTCTGTATGTAAGTGTCTCAGTGTCTGTATGTAAGTCTCTGTATGTAAGTGTCTGTATGTAAGTGTCTGTATGTAAGTGTCTCAGTGTCTGTATGTAAGTGTCTGTATGTAAGTGTCTCAGTGTCTGTATGTAAATGTCTGTATGTAAGTGTCTGTATGTAAGTGTCTTAGTGTCTGTATGTAAGTGTCTGTATGTAATTGTCTGTATGTAAGTGTCTTTATGTAAGAGTCTGTATGTAAGTGTCTGTATGTAAGTGTCTAAGTGTCTGTATGTAAGGGTCTGTATGTAAGTGTCTGTATGTAAGTGTCTGTATGTAAGTGTCTGTATGTAAGTGTTTGTATGTAAGTGTCTGTATGTAAGTGTCTCAGTGTCTGTTTGTGTCAGTATGTAAGTGTCTGTATGTAAGTGTCTATGTAAGTGTCTGTATGTAAGTGCCTGTATGTAAGTGTCTGTATGTAAGTGTGTGTATGTAAGTCTCTGTATGTAAGTGTCTGTATGTAAGTGTCTCAGTGTCTGTATGTAAATGTCTTTATGTAAGTGTCTGTATGTAAGTGTCTGTATGTAAGTGTCTGTATGTAAGTCTCAGTGTCTGTATGTCAGTGTGTGTTTGTAAGTGTCTGTATGTAAGTGTCTGTATGTAAGTGTCTGTATTTAAGTGTCTCAGTGTCTGTAAGTAAGTGTCTAAGTAAGTGTCTGTATGTAAGTGTCTGTATGTAAGTGTCTGTATGTTAAGTGTTTGTATGTAAGTGTCTGTATGTGAATATCTCAGTGTCTGTATGTAAGTGTCTGTATGTAAGTGTCTGTATGTAAGTGTCTCAGTGTCTGTATGTAAGTGTCTGTATGTAAGTGTCTGTATGTAAGTGTCTGTATGTAAGTGTCTGTATGTTAAGTGTCTGTATGTAAGTGTCTGTATGTAAGTATCTCAGTGTCTGTATGTAAGTTTCTGTATGTAAGTGTCTGTATGTAAGTGTCTCAGTGTCTGTATGTAAGTGTCTGTATGTAAGTGTCTGTATGTAAATATCTGTATGTAAATGTCTGTATGTAAGTGTCTATGTAAGTGTCTCAGTGTCTTTATGTAAGTGTCTGTATGTAAGTGTCTCAGTGTCTGTATGTAAGTGTCTGTATGTAAGTGTCTGTATGTAAGTGTCTCAGTGTCTGTATGTAAGTGTCTGTATGTAAGTGTCTGTATGTAAGTCTCTCAGTGTCTGTATGTAAGTGTCTGTATGTAAGTGTCTCAGTGTATGTATGTAAATGTCTGTATGTAAGTGTCTGTATGTAAGTGTCTTAGTGTCTGTATGTAAGTGTCTGTATGTAATTGTCTGTATGTAAGTGTCTTTATGTAAGAGTCTGTATGTAAGTGTCTGTATGTAAGTGTCTAAGTGTCTGTATGTAAGTGTCTTTATGTAAGAGTCTGTATGTAAGTGTCTGTATGTAAGTGTCTAAGTGTCTGTATGTAAGGGTCTGTATGTAAGTGTCTGTATGTAGGTGTCTGTATGTAAGTGTCTTAGTGTCTGTATGTAAGTGTCTGTATGTAATTGTCTGTATGTAAGTGTCTTTATGTAAGAGTCTGTATGTAAGTGTCTGTATGTAAGTGTCTAAGTGTCTGTATGTAAGTGTCTTTATGTAAGAGTCTGTATGTAAGTGTCTGTATGTAAGTGTCTAAGTGTCTGTATGTAAGGGTCTGTATGTAAGTGTCTGTATGTAAGTGTCTGTATTTAAGTGTCTGTATGTAAGTGTTTGTATGTAAGTGTCTGTATGTAAGTGACTCAGTCTCTGTTTGTGTCAGTATGTAAGTGTCTGTATGTAAGTGTCTATGTAAGTGTCTGTATGTAAGTGCCTGTATGTAAGTGTCTGTATGTAAGTGTGTGTATGTAAGTGTCTGTATGTAAGTGTCTGTATGTAAGTATCTCTATGTAAATGTCTGTGTGTAAGTATCTGTATGTAAGTGTCTTAGTGTCTGTATGTAAGTGTCTGTATGTAAGTGTCTGTATGTGTCTGTATGTAAGTGTCTGTATGTAAGTGTCTGTATGTAAGTGTCTGTATGTAAGTGTCAGTATGTAAGTGGCTGTATGTAAGTGTCTGTAAGTGTCTGTATGTAAGTATCTGTATGTAAGTGTCTGTATGTAAGTTTCTGTATGTAAGTGTCTCTATGTAAGTATCTGTATGTAAGTGTCTGTATGTCAGTGTCACAGTGTCAGTATGTAACTGTCTGTATGTAAGTGTCTGTATGTAAGTGTCTGTATGTAAGTGTCTGTATGTAAGTGTATGTATGTAAGTGTCTGTATGTAAATGTCTCAGTGTCTGTATGTAAGTGTCTGTATGTAAGCGTCTGTATGTAAGTGTCTCAGTGTCTGTATGTAAGTGTCTGTATGTAAGTGTCTGTATGTAAGTGTATCAGTGTCTGTATGTAAGTGTCTGTATGTAAGCGTCTGTATGTAAGTGTCTATGTAAGTGTCTCAGTGTCTTTATGTAAGTGTCTGTATGTAAGTGTCTCAGTGTCTGTATGTAAGTGTCTCAGTGTCTGTATGTAAGTGTCTGTATGTAAGTGTCTCAGTGTCTGTATGTAATTGTCTGTATGTAAGTGTCTATATGTAAGTGTCTCAGTGTCTGTATGTAAGTGTCTGTATGTAAGTGTCTCAGTGTCTGTATGTAAATGTCTGTTTGTAAGTGTCTGTATGTAAGTGTCTTAGTGTCTGTATGTAAGTGTCTGTATGTAATTGTCTGTATGTAAGTGTCTTTATGTAAGAGTCTGTATGTAAGTGTCTGTATGTAAGTGTCTAAGTGTCTGTATGTAAGTGTCTTTATGTAAGAGTCTGTATGTAAGTGTCTGTATGTAAGTGTCTAAGTGTCTGTATGTAAGGGTCTGTATGTAAGTGTCTGTATGTAAGCATATGTATGTAAGTATCTATGTAAGTGTCTCAGTGTCTTTATGTAAGTGTCTGTATGTAAGTGTCTCAGTGTCTGTATGTAAGTGTCTCAGTGTCTGTATGTAAGTGTCTGTATGTAAGTGTCTCAGTGTCCGTATGTAAGTGTCTGTATGTAAATGTCTGTATGTATGTGTCTGTATGTAAGTGTCTGTATGTAAGTGTCTCAGTGTCTGTATGTAAGTGTCTGTATGTAAGTGTCTCAGTGTCTGTATGTAAGTGTCTGTATGTAAGTGTCTGTATGTAAGTGTCTCAGTGTCTGTATGTAAGTGGATGTAAGCGTCTGTATGTAAGTGTCTATGTAAGTGTCTCAGTGTCTGTATGTAAGTGTCTGTATGTAAGTGTCTTAGTGTCTGTATGTAAGTGTCTGTATGTAATTGTCTGTATGTAAGTGTCTTTATGTAAGAGTCTGTATGTAAGTGTCTGTATGTAAGTGTCTGTATGTAAGTGTCTAAGTGTCTGTATGTAAGTGTCTTTATGTAAGAGTCTGTATGTAAGTGTCTGTATGTAAGTGTCTAAGTGTCTGTATGTAAATGTCTTTATGTAAGAGTCTGTATGTAAGTGTCTGTATGTAAGTGTCTAAGTGTCTGTATGTAAGGGTCTGTATGTAAGTGTCTGTATGTAAGTGTCTGTATGTAAGTGTCTGTATGTAAGTGTTTGTATGTAAGTGTCTGTATGTAAGTGTCTCAGTGTCTGTTTGTGTCAGTATGTAAGTGTCTGTATGTAAGTGTCTATGTAAGTGTCTGTATGTAAGTGCCTGTATGTAAGTGTCTGTATGTAAGTGTGTGTATGTAAGTCTCTGTATGTAAGTGTCTGTATGTAAGTGTCTCAGTGTCTGTATGTAAATGTCTTTATGTAAGTGTCTGTATGTAAGTGTCTGTATGTAAGTGTCTGAATGTAAGTCTCAGAGTCTGTATGTCAGTGTGTGTTTGTAAGTGTCTGTTTGTAAGTGTCTGTATGTAAGTGTCTGTATTTAAGTGTCTCAGTGTCTGTAAGTAAGTGTCTAAGTAAGTGTCTGTATGTAAGTGTCTGTATGTAAGTGTCTGTATGTTAAGTGTTTGTATGTAAGTGTCTGTATGTGAATATCTCAGTGTCTGTATGTAAGTGTCTGTATGTAAGTGTCTGTATGTAAGTGTCTCAGTGTCTGTATGTAAGTGTCTGTATGTAAGTGTCTGTATGTAAGTGTCTGTATGTAAGTGTCTGTATGTTAAGTGTCTGTATGTAAGTGTCTGTATGTAAGTATCTCAGTGTCTGTATGTAAGTTTCTGTATGTAAGTGTCTGTATGTAAGTGTCTCAGTGTCTGTATGTAAGTGTCTGTATGTAAGTGTCTGTATGTAAGTATCTGTATGTAAATGTCTGTATGTAAGTGTCTATGTAAGTGTCTCAGTGTCTTTATGTAAGTGTCTGTATGTAAGTGTCTCAGTGTCTGTATGTAAATGTCTTTACGTAAGTGTCTGTATGTAAGTGTCTGTATGTAAGTGTCTGTATGTAAGTCTCAGAGTCTGTATGTCAGTGTGTGTTTGTAAGTGTCTGTATGTAAGTGTCTGTATGTAAGTGTCTGTATTTAAGTGTCTCAGTGTCTGTAAGTAAGTGTCTAAGTAAGTGTCTGTATGTAAGTGTCTGTATGTAAGTGTCTGTATGTTAAGTGTTTGTATGTAAGTGTCTGTATGTGAATATCTCAGTGTCTGTATGTAAGTGTCTGTATGTAAGTGTCTGTATGTAAGTGTCTCAGTGTCTGTATGTAAGTGTCTGTATGTAAGTGTCTGTATGTAAGTGTCTGTATGTAAGTGTCTGTATGTTAAGTGTCTGTATGTAAGTGTCTGTATGTAAGTATCTCAGTGTCTGTATGTAAGTTTCTGTATGTAAGTGTCTGTATGTAAGTGTCTCAGTGTCTGTATGTAAGTGTCTGTATGTAAGTGTCTGTATGTAAGTATCTGTATGCAAATGTCTGTATGTAAGTGTCTATGTAAGTGTCTCAGTGTCTTTATGTAAGTGTCTGTATGTAAGTGTCTCAGTGTCTGTATGTAAGTGTCTCAGTGTCTGTATGTAAGTGTCTGTATGTAAGTGTCTCAGTGTCTGTATGTAAGTGTCTGTATGTAAGTGTCTGTATGTAAGTGTCTGTATGTAAGTCTCTCAGTGTCTGTATGTAAGTGTCTGTATGTAAGTGTCTCAGTGTATGTATGTAAATGTCTGTATGTAAGTGTCTGTATGTAAGTGTCTTAGTGTTTCTGTATGTAAGTGTCTGTATGTAATTGTCTGTATGTAAGTGTCTTTATGTAAGAGTCTGTATGTAAGTATCTGTATGTAAGTGTCTAAGTGTCTGTATGTAAGTGTCTTTATGTAAGAGTCTGTATGTAAGTGTCTGTATGTAAGTGTCTAAGTGTCTGTATGTAAGGGTCTGTATGTAAGTGTCTGTATGTAAGTGTCTTAGTGTCTGTATGTAAGTGTCTGTATGTAATTGTCTGTATGTAAGTGTCTTTATGTAAGTGTCTGTATGTAAGTGTCTGTATGTAAGTGTCTAAGTGTCTGTATGTAAGTGTCTGTATGTAAGGGTCTGTATGTAAGTGTCTGTATGTAAGTGTCTGTATTTAAGTGTCTGTATGTAAGTGTTTGTATGTAAGTGTCTGTATGTAAGTGACTCAGTCTCTGTTTGTGTCAGTATGTAAGTGTCTGTATGTAAGTGTCTATGTAAGTGTCTGTATGTAAGTGCCTGTATGTAAGTGTCTGTATGTAAGTGTGTGTATGTAAGTGTCTGTATGTAAGTGTCTGTATGTAAGTATCTCTATGTAAATGTCTGTGTGTAAGTATCTGTATGTAAGTGTCTTAGTGTCTGTATGTAAGTGTCTGTATGTAAGTGTCTGTATGTGTCTGTATGTAAGTGTCTGTATGTAAGTGTCTGTATGTAAGTGTCTGTATGTAAGTGGCTGTATGTAAGTGTCTGTAAGTGTCTGTATGTAAGTATCTGTATGTAAGTGTCTGTATGTAAGTTTCTGTATGTAAGTGTCTCTATGTAAGTATCTGTATGTAAGTGTCTGTATGTCAGTGTCACAGTGTCAGTATGTAACTGTCTGTATGTAAGTGTCTGTATGTAAGTGCCTGTATGTAAGTGTCTGTATGTAAGTGTATGTATGTAAGTGTGTGTATGTAAATGTCTCAGTGTCTGTATGTAAGTGTCTGTATGTAAGCGTCTGTATGTAAGTGTCTCAGTGTCTGTATGTAAGTGTCTGTATGTAAGTGTCTGTATGTAAGTCTCAGAGTCTGTATGTCAGTGTGTGTTTGTAAGTGTCTGTATGTAAGTGTCTGTATGTAAGTGTCTGTATTTAAGTGTCTCAGTGTCTGTAAGTAAGTGTCTAAGTAAGTGTCTGTATGTAAGTGTCTGTATGTAAGTGTCTGTATGTTAAGTGTTTGTATGTAAGTGTCTGTATGTGAATATCTCAGTGTCTGTATGTAAGTGTCTGTATGTAAGTGTCTGTATGTAAGTGTCTGTATGTAAGTGTCTGTATGTTAAGTGTCTGTATGTAAGTGTCTGTATGTAAGTATCTCAGTGTCTGTATGTAAGTTTCTGTATGTAAGTGTCTGTATGTAAGTGTCTCAGTGTCTGTATGTAAGTGTCTGTATGTAAGTGTCTGTATGTAAGTATCTGTATGTAAATGTCTGTATGTAAGTGTCTATGTAAGTGTCTCAGTGTCTTTATGTAAGTGTCTGTATGTAAGTGTCTCAGTGTCTGTATGTAAGTGTCTCAGTGTCTGTATGTAAGTGTCTGTATGTAAGTGTCTCAGTGTCTGTATGTAAGTGTCTGTATGTAAGTGTCTGTATGTAAGTGTCTGTATGTAAGTCTCTCAGTGTCTGTATGTAAGTGTCTGTATGTAAGTGTCTCAGTGTATGTATGTAAATGTCTGTATGTAAGTGTATGTATGTAAGTGTCTTAGTGTTTCTGTATGTAAGTGTCTGTATGTAATTGTCTGTATGTAAGTGTCTTTATGTAAGAGTCTGTATGTAAGTATCTGTATGTAAGTGTCTAAGTGTCTGTATGTAAGTGTCTTTATGTAAGAGTCTGTATGTAAGTGTCTGTATGTAAGTGTCTAAGTGTCTGTATGTAAGGGTCTGTATGTAAGTGTCTGTATGTAAGTGTCTGTATGTAAGTGTCTTAGTGTCTGTATGTAAGTGTCTGTATGTAATTGTCTGTATGTAAGTGTCTTTATGTAAGTGTCTGTATGTAAGTGTCTGTATGTAAGTGTCTAAGTGTCTGTATGTAAGTGTCTGTATGTAAGGGTCTGTATGTAAGTGTCTGTATGTAAGTGTCTGTATTTAAGTGTCTTTATGTAAGTGTTTGTATGTAAGTGTCTGTATGTAAGTGACTCAGTCTCTGTTTGTGTCAGTATGTAAGTGTCTGTATGTAAGTGTCTATGTAAGTGCCTGTATGTAAGTGCCTGTATGTAAGTGTCTGTATGTAAGTGTGTGTATGTAAGTGTCTGTATGTAAGTGTCTGTATGTAAGTATCTCTATGTAAATGTCTGTGTGTAAGTATCTGTATGTAAGTGTCTTAGTGTCTGTATGTAAGTGTCTGTATGTAAGTGTCTGTATGTGTCTGTATGTAAGTGTCTGTATGTAAGTGTCTGTATGTAAGTGTCTGTATGTAAGTGTCTGTATGTAAGTGGCTGTATGTAAGTGTCTGTAAGTGTCTGTATGTAAGTATCTGTATGTAAGTGTCTGTATGTAAGTTTCTGTATGTAAGTGTCTCTATGTAAGTATCTGTATGTAAGTGTCTGTATGTCAGTGTCACAGTGTCAGTATGTAACTGTCTGTATGTAAGTGTCTGTATGTAAGTGCCTGTATGTAAGTGTCTGTATGTAAGTGTATGTATGTAAGTGTCTGTATGTAAATGTCTCAGTGTCTGTATGTAAGTGTCTGTATGTAAGCGTCTGTATGTAAGTGTCTCAGTGTCTGTATGTAAGTGTCTGTATGTAAGTGTCTGTATGTAAGTGTATCAGTGTCTGTATGTAAGTGTCTGTATGTAAGCGTCTGTATGTAAGTGTCTATGTAAGTGTCTCAGTGTCTTTATGTAAGTGTCTGTATGTAAGTGTCTCAGTGTCTGTATGTAAGTGTCTCAGTGTCTGTATGTAAGTGTCTGTATGTAAGTGTCTCAGTGTCTGTATGTAATTGTCTGTATGTAAGTGTATATATGTAAGTGTCTCAGTGTCTGCATGTAAGTGTCTGTATGTAAGTGTCTCAGTGTCTGTATGTAAATGTCTGTTTGTAAGTGTCTGTATGTAAGTGTCTTAGTGTCTGTATGTAAGTGTCTGTATGTAATTGTCTGTATGTAAGTGTCTTTATGTAAGAGTCTGTATGTAAGTGTCTAAGTGTCTGTATGTAAGGGTCTGTATGTAAGTGTCTGTATGTAAGCATATGTATGTAAGTATCTATGTAAGTGTCTCAGTGTCTTTATGTAAGTGTCTGTATGTAAGTGTCTCAGTGTCTGTATGTAAGTGTCTCAGTGTCTGTATGTAAGTGTCTGTATGTAAGTGTCTCAGTGTCCGTATGTAAGTGTCTGTATGTAAGTGTCTGTATGTATGTGTCTGTATGTAAGTGTCTGTATGTAAGTGTCTCAGTGTCTGTATGTAAGTGTCTGTATGTAAGTTTCTCAGTGTCTGTATGTAAGTGTCTGTATGTAAGTGTCTGTATGTAAGTGTCTCAGTGTCTGTATGTAAGTGTATGTAAGCGTCTGTATGTAAGTGTCTATGTAAGTGTCTCAGTGTCTGTATGTAAGTGTCTGTATATAAGTGTCTTAGTGTCTGTATGTAAGTGTCTGTATGTAATTGTCTGTATGTAAGTGTCTTTATGTAAGAGTCTGTATGTAAGTGTCTGTATGTAAGTGTCTGTATGTAAGTGTCTAAGTGTCTGTATGTAAGTGTCTTTATGTAAGAGTCTGTATGTAAGTGTCTGTATGTAAGTGTCTAAGTGTCTGTATGTAAGGGTCTGTATGTAAGTGTCTGTATGTATGTAAGTGTCTGTATTTAAGTGTCTGTATGTAAGTGTTTGTATGTAAGTGTCTGTATGTAAGTGTCTCAGTGTCTGTTTGTGTCAGTATGTAAGTGTCTGTATGTAAGTGTCTATGTAAGTGTGTGTATGTAAGTGCCTGTATGTAAGTGTCTGTATGTAAGTGTGTGTATGTAAGTGTCTGTATGTAAGTATCTCTATGTAAATGTCTGTGTGTAAGTGTCTGTATGTAAGTGTCTTAGTGTCTGTATGTAAGTGTCTGTATGTAAGTGTCTGTATGTGTCTGTATGTAATTGTCTGTATGTAAGTGGCTGTATGTAAGTGTCTGTATGTAAGTGTCTGTATGTAAGTGGCTGTATGTAAGTGTCTGTAAGTGTCTGTATGTAAGTATCTGTATGTAAGTGTCTCTATGTAAGTATCTGTATGTAAGTGTATGTATGTCAGTGTCACAGTGTCAGTATGTAACTGTCTGTATGTAAGTGTCTGTATGTAAGTGTCTGTATGTAAGTGTCTGTATGTAAGTGTCTGTATGTAAGTGTTTGTATGTAAATGTCTCAGTGTCTGTATGTAAGTGTCTGTATGTAAGCGTCTGTATGTAAGTGTCTCAGTGTCTGTATGTAAGTGTCTGTATGTAAGTGTCTGTATGTAAGTGTCTCAGTGTCTGTATGTAAGTGTTTGTATGTAAGCGTCTGTATGTAAGTGTCTATGTAAGTGTCTCAGTGTCTTTATGTAAGTGTCTGTATATAAGTGTCTCAGTGTCTGTATGTAAGTGTCTCAGTGTCTGTATGTAAGTGTCTGTATGTAAGTGTCTCAGTGTCTGTATATAAGTCTCTGTATGTAAGTGTCTGTATGTAAGTGTCTGTATGTAAGTGTCTCAGTGTCTGTATGTAAGTGTCTGTATGTAAGTGTCTGTATGTAAGTGTCTCAGTGTCTGTATGTAAATGTCTGTATGTAAGTGTCTGTATGTAAGTGTCTTAGTGTCTGTATGTAAGTGTCTGTATGTAATTGTCTGTATGTAAATGTCTTTATGTAAGAGTCTGTATGTAAGTGTCTGTATGTAAGTGTCTAAGTGTCTGTATGTAAGTGTCTTTATGTAAGAGTCTGTATGTAAGTGTCTGTATGTAAGTGTCTAAGTGTCTGTATGTAAGGGTCTGTATGTAATTGTCTGTATGTAAGTGTCTGTATGTAAGTGTCTGTATGTAAGTGTTTGTATGTAAGTGTCTGTATGTAAGTGTCTCAGTGTCTGTTTGTGTCAGTATGTAAGTGTCTGTATGTAAGTGTCTATGTAAGTGTCTGTATGTAAGTGCCTGTATGTAAGTGTCTGTATGTAAGTGTGTGTATGTAAGTCTCTGTATGTAAGTGTCTGTATGTAAGTGTCTCAGTGTCTGTATGTAAATGTCTTTATGTAAGTGTCTGTATGTAAGTGTCTGTATGTAAGTGTCTGTATGTAAGTCTCAGTGTCTGTATGTCAGTGTGTGTTTGTAAGTGTCTGTATGTAAGTGTCTGTATGTAAGTGTCTGTATTTAAGTGTCTCAGTGTCTGTAAGTAAGTGTCTAAGTAAGTGTCTGTATGTAAGTGTCTGTATGTAAGTGTCTGTATGTTAAGTGTTTGTATGTAAGTGTCTGTTTGTGAATATCTCAGTGTCTGTATGTAAGTGTCTGTATGTAAGTGTCTGTATGTAAGTGTCTCAGTGTCTGTATGTAAGTGTCTGTATGTAAGTGTCTTTATGTAAGTGTCTGTATGTAAGTGTCTGTATGTTAAGTGTCTGTATGCAAGTGTCTGTATGTAAGTATCTCAGTGTCTGTATGTAAGTTTCTGTATGTAAGTGTCTGTATGTAAGTGTCTCAGTGTCTGTATGTAAGTGTCTGTATGTAAGTGTCTGTATGTAAGTATCTGTATGTAAATGTCTGTATGTAAGTGTCTATGTAAGTGTCTCAGTGTCTTTATGTAAGTGTCTGTATGTAAGTGTCTCAGTGTCTGTATGTAAGTGTCTCAGTGTCTGTATGTAAGTGTCTGTATGTAAGTGTCTCAGTGTCTGTATGTAAGTGTCTGTATGTAAGTGTCTGTATGTAAGTGTCTGTATGTAAGTGTCTCAGTGTCTGTATGTAAGTGTCTGTATGTAAGTGTCTCAGTGTCTGTATGTAAATGTCTGTATGTAAGTGTCTGTATGTAAGTGTCTTAGTGTCTGTATGTAAGTGTCTGTATGTAATTGTCTGTATGTAAGTGTCTTTATGTAAGAGTCTGTATGTAAGTGTCTGTATGTAAGTGTCTGTATGTAAGTGTCTAAGTGTCTGTATGTAAGTGTCTTTATGTAAGTGTCTGTATTTAAGTGTCTGTATGTAAGTGTTTGTATGTAAGTGTCTGTATGTAAGTGTCTCAGTGTCTGTTTGTGTCAGTATGTAAGTGTCTGTATGTAAGTGTCTATGTAAGTGTCTGTATGTAAGTGCCTGTATGTAAGTGTCTGTATGTAAGTGTGTGTATGTAAGTGTCTGTATGTAAGTGTCTGTATGTAAGTATCTCTATGTAAATGTCTGTGTATAAGTGTCTGTATGTAAGTGTCTTAGTGTCTGTATGTAAGTGTCTGTATGTAAGAGTCTGTATGTAAGTGTCTGTATGTAAGTGTCTAAGTGTCTGTATGTAAGGGTCTGTATGTAAGTGTCTGTATTTAAGTGTCTGTATGTAAGTGTTTGTATGTAAGTGTCTGTATGTAAGTGTCTCAGTGTCTGTATGTAAGTGTCTGTATGTAAGCGTCTGTATGTAAGTGTCTCAGTGTCTGTATGTAAGTGTCTGTATGTAAGTGTCTGTATGTAAGTGTCTATGTAAGTGTCTCAGTGTCTTTATGTAAGTGTCTGTATGTAAGTGTCTCAGTGTCTGTATGTAAGTGTCTCAGTGTCTGTATGTAATTGTCTGTATGTAAGTGTCTGTATGTAAGTGTCTCAGTGTCTGTATGTAAGTGTCTGTATGTAAGTGTCACAGTGTCTGTATGTAAATGTCTGTTTGTAAGTGTCTGTATGTAAGTGTCTTAGTGTCTGTATGTAAGTGTCTGTATGTAAGTGTCTGTATCTAAGTGTCTGTATGTAAGTGTCTGTATGTAAGTGTCTGTATGTAAGTGTCTCAGCGTCTGTATGTGTCTGTATGTAAGTGTTTGTATGTAAGTGTCTGTATGTAAGTGGCTGTATGTAAGTGGCTGTATGTAAGTGTCTGTATGTAAGTGTCTGTATGTAAGTGTCTGTATGTGTCTGTATGTAAGTGTATATGTAAGTGGTTGTATGTAAGTGTCTGTATGTAAGTGTCTATGTAAGTGTCTGTATGTAAGTGCCTGTATGTAAGTGTCTGTATGTAAGTGTCTGTATGTAAGTCTATGTATGTAAGTGTCTCAGTATCTGTATGTAAATGTCTTTATGTAAGTGTCTGTATGTAAGTGTCTGTATGTAAGTCTTAGTGTCTGAATGTCAGTGTGTGTTTGTAAGTGTCTGTATGTAAGTGTCTGTATGTAAGTGTCTGTATTTAAGTGTCTCAGTGTCTGTAAGTAAGTGTCTAAGTAAGTGTCTGTATGTAAGTGTCTCTATGTAAGCGTCTGTATATAAGTGTCTGTATGTAAGTGTCTGTATGTTAAGTGTTTGTATGTAAGTGTCTGTATGTAAATATCTCAGTGTCTGTATGTAAGTGTCTGTATGTAAGTGTCTGTATGTAAGTGTCTCAGTGTCTGTATGTAAGTGTCTGTATGTAAGTGTCTGTATGTGTCTGTATGTAAGTGTCTGTATGTAAGTGTCTGTATGTAAGTATCTGTATGTAGGTGGCTGTATGTAAGTGTCTGTAAGTGTCTGTATGTAAGTATCTGTATGTAAGTGTCTGTGTGTAAGTTTCTGTATGTAAGTGTCTGTTTATGTAAGTGTCTTTATGTAAGAGTCTGTATGTAAGTGTCTGTATGTAAGTGTCTAAGTGTCTGTATGTAAGGGTCTGTATGTAAGTGTCTGTATGTAAGCATATGTATGTAAGTATCTATGTAAGTGTCTCAGTGTCTTTATGTAAGTGTCTGTATGTAAGTGTCTCAGTGTCTGTATGTAAGTGTCTCAGTGTCTGTATGTAAGTGTCTGTATGTAAGTGTATCAGTGTCTGTATGTAAGTGTCTGTATGTAAGCGTCTGTATGTAAGTGTCTATGTAAGTGTCTCAGTGTCTGTATGTAAGTGTCTGTATGTAAGTGTCTCAGTGTCTGTATGTAATTGTCTGTATGTAAGTGTCTATATGTAAGTGTCTCAGTGTCTGTATGTAAGTGTCTGTATGTAAGTGTCTCAGTGTCTGTATGTAAATGTCTGTTTGTAAGTGTCTGTATGTAAGTGTCTTAGTGTCTGTATGTAAGTGTCTGTATGTAATTGTCTGTATGTAAGTGTCTTTATGTAAGAGTCTGTATGTAAGTGTCTGTATGTAAGTGTCTAAGTGTCTGTATGTAAGTGTATTTATGTAAGAGTCTGTATGTAAGTGTCTGTATGCAAGTGTCTAAGTGTCTGTATGTAAGGGTCTGTATGTAAGTGTCTGTATGTAAGCATATGTATGTAAGTATCTATGTAAGTGTCTCAGTGTCTTTATGTAAGTGTCTGTATGTAAGTGTCTCAGTGTCTGTATGTAAGTGTCTCAGTGTCTGTATGTAAGTGTCTGTATGTAAGTGTCTCAGTGTCCGTATGTAAGTGTCTGTATGTAAGTGTCTGTATGTATGTGTCTGTATGTAAGTGTCTGTATGTAAGTGTCTCAGTGTCTGTATGTAAGTGTCTGTATGTAAGTGTCTCAGTGTCTGTATGTAATTGTCTGTATGTAAGTGTCTGTATGTAAGTATCTCTATGTAAATGTCTGTGTGTAAGTATCTGTATGTAAGTGTCTTAGTGTCTGTATGTAAGTGTCTGTATGTAAGTGTCTGTATGTGTCTGTATGTAAGTGTCTGTATGTAAGTGTCTGTATGTAAGTGTCTGTATGTAAGTGTCTGTATGTAAGTGGCTGTATGTAAGTGTCTGTAAGTGTCTGTATGTAAGTATCTGTATGTAAGTGTCTGTATGTAAGTTTCTGTATGTAAGTGTCTCTATGTAAGTATCTGTATGTAAGTGTCTGTATGTGAGTGTCACAGTGTCAGTATGTAAGTGTCTGTATGTAAGTGTCTGTATGTAAGTGTCTGTATGTAAGTGTCTGTATGTAAGTGTATGTATGTAAGTGTCTGTATGTAAATGTCTCAGTGTCTGTATGTAAGTGTCTGTATGTAAGCGTCTGTATGTAAGTGTCTCAGTGTCTGTATGTAAGTGTCTGTATGTAAGTGTCTGTATGTAAGTGTATCAGTGTCTGTATGTAAGTGTCTGTATGTAAGCGTCTGTATGTAAGTGTCTATGTAAGTGTCTCAGTGTCTTTATGTAAGTGTCTGTATGTAAGTGTCTCAGTGCCTGTATGTAAGTGTCTCAGTGTCTGTATGTAAGTGTCTGTATGTAAGTGTATCAGTGTCTGTATGTAATTGTCTGTATGTAAGTGTCTATATGTAAGTGTCTCAGTGTCTGTATGTAAGTGTCTGTATGTAAGTGTCTCAGTGTCTGTATGTAAATGTCTGTTTGTAAGTGTCTGTATGTAAGTGTCTTAGTGTCTGTATGTAAGTGTCTGTATGTAATTGTCTGTATGTAAGTGTCTTTATGTAAGAGTCTGTATGTAAGTGTCTGTATGTAAGTGTCTAAGTGTCTGTATGTAAGTGTCTTTATGTAAGAGTCTGTATGTAAGTGTCTGTATGTAAGTGTCTAAGTGTCTGTTTGTAAGGGTCTGTATGTTAGTGTCTGTATGTAAGCATATGTATGTAAGTATCTATGTAAGTGTCTCAGTGTCTTTATGTAAGTGTCTGTATGTAAGTGTCTCAGTGTCTGTATGTAAGTGTCTCAGTGTCTGTATGTAAGTGTCTGTATGTAAGTGTCTCAGTGTCCGTATGTAAGTGTCTGTATGTAAGTGTCTGTATGTATGTGTCTGTATGTAAGTGTCTGTATGTAAGTGTCTCAGTTTCTGTATGTAAGTGTCTGTATTTAAGTGTCTGTATGTAATTGTCTGTATGTAAGTGTCTGTATGTAAGTGTCTCAGTGTCTGTATGTAAGTGTATGTAAGCGTCTGTATGTAAGTGTCTATGTAAGTGTCTCAGTGTCTGTATGTAAGTGTCTGTATGTAAGTGTCTTAGTGTCTGTATGTAAGTGTCTGTATGTAATTGTCTGTATGTAAGTGTCTTTATGTAGGAGTCTGTATGTAAGTGTCTGTATGTAAGTGTCTGTATGTAAGTGTCTAAGTGTCTGTATGTAAGTGTCTTTATGTAAGAGTCTGTATGTAAGTGTCTGTATGTAAGTGTCTAAGTGTCTGTATGTAAGGGTCTGTATGTAAGTGTCTGTATGTAAGTGTCTGTATTTAAGTGTCTGTATGTAAGTGTTTGTATGTAAGTGTCTGTATGTAAGTGTCTCAGTGTCTGTATGTAAGTGTCTGTATGTAAGTGTCTCAGTGTATGTATGTAAATGTCTGTATGTAAGTGTCTGTATGTAAGTGTCTTAGTGTCTGTATGTAAGTGTCTCTATGTAATTGTCTGTATGTAAGTGTCTTTTTGTAAGAGTCTGTATATAAGTGTCTGTATGTAAGTGTCTAAGTGTCTGTATGTAAGTGTCTTTATGTAAGAGTCTGTATGTAAGTGTCTGTATGTAAGTGTCTAAGTGTCTGTATGTAAGGGTCTGTATGTAAGTGTCTGTATGTAAGTGTCTGTATTTAAGTGTCTGTATGTAAGTGTTTGTATGTAAGTGTCTCAGTGTCTGTATGTAAATGTCTGTATGTAAGTGTCTGTATGTAAGTGTCTTAGTGTCTGTATGTAAGTGTCTGTATGTAATTGTCTGTATGTAAATGTCTTTATGTAAGAGTCTGTATGTAAGTGTCTGTATGTAAGTGTCTAAGTGTCTGTATGTAAGTGTCTTTATGTAAGAGTCTGTATGTAAGTGTCTGTATGTAAGTGTCTAAGTGTCTGTATGTAAGGGTCTGTATGTAATTGTCTGTATGTAAGTGTCTGCATGTAAGTGTCTGTATGTAAGTGTTTGTATGTAAGTGTCTGTATGTAAGTGTCTCAGTGTCTGTTTGTGTCAGTATGTAAGTGTCTGTATGTAAGTGTCTATGTAAGTGTCTGTATGTAAGTGCCTGTATGTAAGTGTCTGTATGTAAGTGTGTGTATGTAAGTCTCTGTATGTAAGTGTCTGTATGTAAGTGTCTCAGTGTCTGTATGTAAATGTCTTTATGTAAGTGTCTGTATGTAAGTGTCTGTATGTAAGTGTCTGTATGTAAGTCTCAGTGTCTGTATGTCAGTGTGTGTTTGTAAGTGTCTGTATGTAAGTGTCTGTATGTAAGTGTCTGTATTTAAGTGACTCAGTGTCTGTAAGTAAGTGTCTAAGTAAGTGTCTGTATGTAAGTGTCTGTATGTAAGTGTCTGTATGTTAAGTGTTTGTATGTAAGTGTCTGTTTGTGAATATCTCAGTGTCTGTATGTAAGTGTCTGTATGTAAGTGTCTGTATGTAAGTGTCTCAGTGTCTGTATGTAAGTGTCTGTATGTAAGTGTCTTTATGTAAGTGTCTGTATGTAAGTGTCTGTATGTTAAGTGTCTGTATGCAAGTGTCTGTATGTAAGTATCTCAGTGTCTGTATGTAAGTTTCTGTATGTAAGTGTCTGTATGTAAGTGTCTCAGTGTCTGTATGTAAGTGTCTGTATGTAAGTGTCTGTATGTAAGTATCTGTATGTAAATGTCTGTATGTAAGTGTCTATGTAAGTGTCTCAGTGTCTTTATGTAAGTGTCTGTATGTAAGTGTATCAGTGTCTGTATGTAAGTGTCTCAGTGTCTGTATGTAAGTGTCTGTATGTAAGTGTCTCAGTGTCTGTATGTAAGTGTCTGTATGTAAGTGTCTGTATGTAAGTGTCTGTATGTAAGTGTCTCAGTGTCTGTATGTAAGTGTCTGTATGTAAGTGTCTCAGTGTCTGTATGTAAATGTCTGTATGTAAGTGTCTGTATGTAAGTGTCTTAGTGTCTGTATGTAAGTGTCTGTATGTAATTGTCTGTATGTAAGTGTCTTTATGTAAGAGTCTGTATGTAAGTGTCTGTATGTAAGTGTCTGTATGTAAGTGTCTAAGTGTCTGTATGTAAGTGTCTTTATGTAAGTGTCTGTATTTAAGTGTCTGTATGTAAGTGTTTGTATGTAAGTGTCTGTATGTAAGTGTCTCAGTGTCTGTTTGTGTCAGTATGTAAGTGTCTGTATGTAAGTGTCTATGTAAGTGTCTGTATGTAAGTGCCTGTATGTAAGTGTCTGTATGTAAGTGTGTGTATGTAAGTGTCTGTATGTAAGTGTCTGTATGTAAGTATCTCTATGTAAATGTCTGTGTATAAGTGTCTGTATGTAAGTGTCTTAGTGTCTGTATGTAAGTGTCTGTATGTAAGAGTCTGTATGTAAGTGTCTGTATGTAAGTGTCTAAGTGTCTGTATGTAAGGGTCTGTATGTAAGTGTCTGTATTTAAGTGTCTGTATGTAAGTGTTTGTATGTAAGTGTCTGTATGTAAGTGTCTCAGTGTCTGTATGTAAGTGTCTGTATGTAAGCGTCTGTATGTAAGTGTCTCAGTGTCTGTATGTAAGTGTCTGTATGTAAGTGTCTGTATGTAAGTGTCTATGTAAGTGTCTCAGTGTCTTTATGTAAGTGTCTGTATGTAAGTGTCTCAGTGTCTGTATGTAAGTGTCTCAGTGTCTGTATGTAATTGTCTGTATGTAAGTGTCTGTATGTAAGTGTCTCAGTGTCTGTATGTAAGTGTCTGTATGTAAGTGTCACAGTGTCTGTATGTAAATGTCTGTTTGTAAGTGTCTGTATGTAAGTGTCTTAGTGTCTGTATGTAAGTGTCTGTATGTAAGTGTCTGTATGTAAGTGTCTGTATGTAAGTGTCTGTATGTAAGTGTCTGTATGTAAGTGTCTCAGCGTCTGTATGTGTCTGTATGTAAGTGTCTGTATGTAAGTGTCTGTATGTAAGTGGCTGTATGTAAGTGGCTGTATGTAAGTGTCTGTATGTAAGTGTCTGTATGTAAGTGTCTGTATGTGTCTGTATGTAAGTGTATATGTAAGTGGTTGTATGTAAGTGTCTGTATGTAAGTGTCTATGTAAGTGTCTGTATGTAAGTGCCTGTATGTAAGTGTCTGTATGTAAGTGTCTGTATGTAAGTCTATGTATGTAAGTGTCTCAGTATCTGTATGTAATTGTCTTTATGTAAGTGTCTGTATGTAAGTGTCTGTATGTAAGTCTTAGTGTCTGAATGTCAGTGTGTGTTTGTAAGTGTCTGTATGTAAGTGTCTGTATGTAAGTGTCTGTATTTAAGTGTCTCAGTGTCTGTAAGTAAGTGTCTAAGTAAGTGTCTGTATGTAAGTGTCTCTATGTAAGCGTCTGTATATAAGTGTCTGTATGTAAGTGTCTGTATGTTAAGTGTTTGTATGTAAGTGTCTGTATGTAAATATCTCAGTGTCTGTATGTAAGTGTCTGTATGTAAGTGTCTGTATGTAAGTGTCTCAGTGTCTGTATGTAAGTGTCTGTATGTAAGTGTCTGTATGTGTCTGTATGTAAGTGTCTGTATGTAAGTGTCTGTATGTAAGTATCTGTATGTAGGTGGCTGTATGTAAGTGTCTGTAAGTGTCTGTATGTAAGTATCTGTATGTAAGTGTCTGTGTGTAAGTTTCTGTATGTAAGTGTCTGTTTATGTAAGTGTCTTTATGTAAGAGTCTGTATGTAAGTGTCTGTATGTAAGTGTCTAAGTGTCTGTATGTAAGGGTCTGTATGTAAGTGTCTGTATGTAAGCATATGTATGTAAGTGTCTCAGTATGTAAGTGTCTCAGTGTCTTTATGTAAGTGTCTGTATGTAAGTGTCTCAGTGTCTGTATGTAAGTGTCTCAGTGTCTGTATGTAAGTGTCTGTATGTAAGTGTATCAGTGTCTGTATGTAAGTGTCTGTATGTAAGCGTCTGTATGTAAGTGTCTATGTAAGTGTCTCAGTGTCTGTATGTAAGTGTCTGTATGTAAGTGTCTCAGTGTCTGTATGTAATTGTCTGTATGTAAGTGTCTATATGTAAGTGTCTCAGTGTCTGTATGTAAGTGTCTGTATGTAAGTGTCTCAGTGTCTGTATGTAAATGTCTGTTTGTAAGTGTCTGTATGTAAGTGTCTTAGTGTCTGTATGTAAGTGTCTGTATGTAATTGTCTGTATGTAAGTGTCTTTATGTAAGAGTCTGTATGTAAGTGTCTGTATGTAAGTGTCTAAGTGTCTGTATGTAAGTGTCTTTATGTAAGAGTCTGTATGTAAGTGTCTGTATGCAAGTGTCTAAGTGTCTGTATGTAAGGGTCTGTATGTAAGTGTCTGTATGTAAGCATATGTATGTAAGTATCTATGTAAGTGTCTCAGTGTCTTTATGTAAGTGTCTGTATGTAAGTGTCTCAGTGTCTGTATGTAAGTGTCTCAGTGTCTGTATGTAAGTGTCTGTATGTAAGTGTCTCAGTGTCCGTATGTAAGTGTCTGTATGTAAGTGTCTGTATGTATGTGTCTGTATGTAAGTGTCTGTATGTATGTGTCTCAGTGTCTGTATGTAAGTGTCTGTATGTAAGTGTCTCAGTGTCTGTATGTAATTGTCTGTATGTAAGTGTCTGTATGTAAGTATCTCTATGTAAATGTCTGTGTGTAAGTATCTGTATGTAAGTGTCTTAGTGTCTGTATGTAAGTGTCTGTATGTAAGTGTCTGTATGTGTCTGTATGTAAGTGTCTGTATGTAAGTGTCTGTATGTAAGTGTCTGTATGTAAGTGTCTGTATGTAAGTGGCTGTATGTAAGTGTCTGTAAGTGTCTGTATGTAAGTATCTGTATGTAAGTGTATGTATGTAAGTTTCTGTATGTAAGTGTCTCTATGTAAGTATCTGTATGTAAGTGTCTGTATGTGAGTGTCACAGTGTCAGTATGTAACTGTCTGTATGTAAGTGTCTGTATGTAAGTGTCTGTATGTAAGTGTCTGTATGTAAGTGTCTGTATGTAAGTGTATGTATGTAAGTGTCTGTATGTAAATGTCTCAGTGTCTGTATGTAAGTGTCTGTATGTAAGCGTCTGTATGTAAGTGTCTCAGTGTCTGTATGTAAGTGTCTGTATGTAAGTGTCTGTATGTAAGTGTATCAGTGTCTGTATGTAAGTGTCTGTATGTAAGCGTCTGTATGTAAGTGTCTATGTAAGTGTCTCAGTGTCTTTATGTAAGTGTCTGTATGTAAGTGTCTCAGTGTCTGTATGTAAGTGTCTCAGTGTCTGTATGTAAGTGTCTGTATGTAAGTGTATCAGTGTCTGTATGTAATTGTCTGTATGTAAGTGTCTATATGTAAGTGTCTCAGTGTCTGTATGTAAGTGTCTGTATGTAAGTGTCTCAGTGTCTGTATGTAAATGTCTGTTTGTAAGTGTCTGTATGTAAGTGTCTTAGTGTCTGTATGTAAGTGTCTGTATGTAATTGTCTGTATGTAAGTGTCTTTATGTAAGAGTCTGTATGTAAGTGTCTGTATGTAAGTGTCTAAGTGTCTGTATGTAAGTGTCTTTATGTAAGAGTCTGTATGTAAGTGTCTGTATGTAAGTGTCTAAGTGTCTGTTTGTAAGGGTCTGTATGTTAGTGTCTGTATGTAAGCATATGTATGTAAGTATCTATGTAAGTGTCTCAGTGTCTTTATGTAAGTGTCTGTATGTAAGTGTCTCAGTGTCTGTATGTAAGTGTCTCAGTGTCTGTATGTAAGTGTCTGTATGTAAGTGTCTCAGTGTCCGTATGTAAGTGTCTGTATGTAAGTGTCTGTATGTATGTGTCTGTATGTAAGTGTCTGTATGTAAGTGTCTCAGTGTCTGTATGTAAGTGTCTGTATGTAAGTGTCTCAGTGTCTGTATGTAATTGTCTGTATGTAAGTGTCTGTATGTAAGTATCTCTATGTAAATGTCTGTGTGTAAGTATCTGTATGTAAGTGTCTTAGTGTCTGTATGTAAGTGTCTGTATGTAAGTGTCCGGCAAAACAACCCCCTACCTCCTCGCGGTGCCGGACGGGCAACTCTGTCGTGGACAGTGCTGTGGGGGGAGTTCCAATTTTGATTGGCTCCTCCCCTCATGGCATATGTGTCCACCACAGGGGCTAAACGGGGGCTCTGGACGGGTGCGAGGGGCTGGTAACCCCTCCACCTTCAATTAATTACCACAAAACCACGAATTAAAGTGAAATATGTAACAACTAAGCTTGTGCCGGAGGCCCCGGGGGGCCAGGCGTCTATGACGTCTCCTGGCCAAACCCCAATTGGCGGAGCCAGGAGATTGAATACCTACCCTCGGGGCTACTCCAGAAACAACGAAAAGCCACTACGGGTGGCCACGTGGAATGTTCGAACGCTCACTGCAGAGGAGAGGCTGCCACTCCTCTGTCGGGAGCTGGACCGGTACCGCCTGGATCTATGCGGCATTCAGGAGGTCCGGTGGACCGGCTCTGGCTCCTGCCACCATGAGGGGTGGACAGTCCTCTACTCGGGGCAGCAGACTGCCAAACAACAGGGTGTGGGTCTTCTTTTGAACAAAAGAATGAAGGGGGCGTGGGAGCGTGGCGGTGAGGTGTGGGAAGCTGTAAGCCCCAGGCTACTTTGGGCTCGCCTTCCCATCAACCGGAGGCGAGGAATGGTGGTCGTGGTTACTTATGCCCCCACCGAAGATGAACATCCGTGGAGGGATGCAGGCAAAGCCGATGAGTCAGATGCCTTCTATGACCTCCTTTCACAGGTGCTGGCTAAAGTGGCCCCTCGGGATAGAGTCATCATGTTGGGTGACTTCAATGCCCGAGTTGGTCATGATACTGGCACCTGGTCTGGAGTGATTGGAGGGCATGGGCCAGATCAGCTCAATAACAACGGTAGGAGGCTGCTAGATTTTTGTGCAGCCCATGGGCTTGTAATTACCAACACGCTGTTCCGGCATCGGCGCATCCACACAACATCATGGATGCATGCCGGGTCCAAGCAAGAACATCTGCTGGACTACATAGTGACGGACCAGCGAATGCGAGCCCATGTCCTTGACACCAGGACCTACCGTGGAGCTGATCTGCCCTCTGACCATCGACTAGTCATCTGTAAGATGCGCCTGCCATTCTTCCACTCCGGTGGTGGGTGTACACCCAGGACCCCATTCCAACCTAAAGTGGCCTGGTCTCAGTTATCTGATGAAAGTTGCAAGCGAGAATTTCATCATCGCTTGCAGCTGGGATTGGCATCGTCCCCGACTCCTCCTGATGTCGAGGGTAAATGGGCGAGGTTTAGGACTGTGACTCATGCAGCTGCAATGGCTGCTTTGGGTACGCGGTCCAGACCTCCCCAGACACCCTGGATGACAGAGGAGTTGTTCAGGATGGTTGAGAAAAAGCGACAGGCCCACTGTCATCGGCTACAGAATCCCACGTCAGAGAATGAGGAGGCTTACCGCAGCCTTCGCTCGGAGGTTCGGAGAGCCGTGAGGCGCTGCAAGGATGGGTGGTGGTCGCGGGTTGCTGAGGAGATGGAGTCTGCCTCAGTGGCCCGTGATCACAAATCGCTATTTAACTCCATCAAAAAAGTAACCTGCAGCGCCACACCTATTACCATCATTAGGGGAAAAAACGGTGATCCAATTTCCGACCCCCAGGAACAGGTTCGCAGATTTGCTGAGCATTTCTGTGAGGTCCTGGGGGAGGGAAAATCCCACAGCCAGGAAAACATCGTGGCACAAAGTGAGGATGACCCTGCTGAGGCTGCGGTGCCTCAAATATTGGATGAAGTCACCCCCTGTGAGTGGCTGGCTGAGGTGCCATCTGCTGAGGAAGTATTGAAGGCGATACGGAGTCTGAGACCAGGAAAGGCAGCGGGCAGAGATGATCTCCCAAGCGAAATGCTGAGGGAGGGTGGCGTTTGTGCACAGACTGCCCTATATGACATCATAACAACAGTCTGGACCACTGGACGGGTTCCGCAGGATTGGAAGGATGCCCTGGTGGTCCCCCTTTTTAAGAAGGGGGACCGCACAGACTGTAACAACTACAGGGGCATCTCACTCCTCAGTGTGCCGGGAAAGGTCCTGGCAAGGATTATTCAGCATCGCCTTGCCAGGCACGCTGAGGAGAGGCTTGCGGAGCCCCAATGCGGTTTCAGGAAAGGGCGGTCCTGCACGGATGCCATATTTTCTGTCCGTCTGCTACAGCAGAGGTGTAGGGAATTCCAACAAGACCTACATCTCTGCTTTATTGACCTGGTCAAGGCCTATGATACCATCAGTAGGCCTGGGCTCTGGGTCGTTCTTCGTGCTTTTGGAGTACCTGACCCTCTGCTCACGATCATTAAGGACCTTCATGATGGTGAGCGGGCCCGGGTAAAACTACGTGGCCGGGAGTCAGAGCCATTCCCTGTACACCTTGGGGTGCGACAGGGATGTCCTCTGGCTCCCACATTATTTAACATCTATTTTGACCACGTAGTTCGTGAAGCCTTCAATAGCTGTACCGGGGGAATCTCCATATGGTACAGATATAATGGGAGGCTAATCGATGCCCGGGTGCGGTCAAGGGATGGCTCCCTATTGCTCAACCACGTTATGTATGCTGATGACTTGGTAATAGCTGCTCAGTCAGAGGAGGAGTTGGAGACGCTGCTGCTGAGACTGGAGCGTGCCACTAAGAGGTGGGGCCTTACCATCAGCCCCACCAAAACTAAGCACCTGCCTGGGTATTTTGTACCATCGGACACTCCACCCCCACAACTCCCAATCGGTGATGGGGCAGTTGTGGAGAGAGTGGAGAGTTTCCCATACCTGGGCAGTGTGCTTATGACTGGCTCCAGTTTAACAGCAGAGGTCTCACTCCGAATCAGTCGAGCGGCAATATCTTTTCATCGGTTGCGTAACGCTGTGTGGAAGCTACCTGGTCTGTCGCTCCGCACTAAGCTTCAGGTCTTCTCGGCCACGGTCATTCCCTCCCTTCTCTACGCTTGCGAAACGTGGACCCCCCTAATGGAACATCTTCGCCGGTTAGAAACATTTAGGCTGACCTGCCTACGATCCATCCTGGGTTTAACCAGACTGGATTGTGTGAGGAGCTCACAAATCCTTGAAAGATCTGGGCAGAGTCCCATCGGTGAGCTCCTCCGGCAGGCAAGGCTGCGATGGCTGGGTCATGTAGCCCGCATGCCCAGCCACCGCATGCCGAAACAGCTTTTGTTTGGCCGGATTGAGGGGGCTAAGCGGGCGCGGCACGGGCTAGAGAAGAGATGGAGTGATGTGGTACAGGAGGACGTGGAGCTGAGTGGACTTGCCGATGACTGGTACCAGCGGTGTCAAGATCGGCCTCTGTGGAGGAGGCTCGTGAAGGATGCTACTGGGCAGTTGGAGGCAGTCGCCCTCCAACAACAACGGAGGGCGGAGGAGCGACGCTCACAACAGCGAGCGGAGCGCCGGGTGGCTAAAGCACAGCAGGTTGGCACAGTAGGGGGCACAGGTGGTGCATCAGCCAGTCATCTCAGTCAGTCGACCCGTGGCACCTGGGTCTGCCCCGTGACCTCCTGCCAGCGGGCGTTCGACACTTCACGTGGCCTCAGGGTGCACATAGCCTGGCACAAGCGTCGTGGTGACGTCACCGCCACTTAGTGGCGAATGGCGGTTGTTGTTGTGTTGTTGTATGTAAGTGTCTGTATGTGTCTGTATGTAAGTGTCTGTATGTAAGTGTCTGTATGTAAGTGTCTGTATGTAAGTGTCTGTATGTAAGTGGCTGTATGTAAGTGTCTGTAAGTGTCTGTATGTAAGTATCTGTATGTAAGTGTCTGTATGTAAGTTTCTGTATGTAAGTGTCTCTATGTAAGTATCTGTATGTAAGTGTCTGTATGTGAGTGTCACAGTGTCAGTATGTAACTGTCTGTATGTAAGTGTCTGTATGTAAGTGTCTGTATGTAAGTGTCTGTATGTAAGTGTATGTATGTAAGTGTCTGTATGTAAATGTCTCAGTGTCTGTATGTAAGTGTCTGTATGTAAGCGTCTGTATGTAAGTGTCTCAGTGTCTGTATGTAAGTGTCTGTATGTAAGTGTCTGTATGTAAGTGTATCAGTGTCTGTATGTAAGTGTCTGTATGTAAGCGTCTGTATGTAAGTGTCTATGTAAGTGTCTCAGTGTCTTTATGTAAGTGTCTGTATGTAAGTGTCTCAGTGTCTGTATGTAAGTGTCTCAGTGTCTGTATGTAAGTGTCTGTATGTAAGTGTATCAATGTCTGTATGTAATTGTCTGTATGTAAGTGTCTATATGTAAGTGTCTCAGTGTCTGTATGTAAGTGTCTGTATGTAAGTGTCTCAGTGTCTGTATGTAAATGTCTGTTTGTAAGTGTCTGTATGTAAGTGTCTTAGTGTCTGTATGTAAGTGTCTGTATGTAATTGTCTGTATGTAAGTGTCTTTATGTAAGAGTCTGTATGTAAGTGTCTGTATGTAAGTGTCTAAGTGTCTGTATGTAAGTGTCTTTATGTAAGAGTCTGTATGTAAGTGTCTGTATGTAAGTGTCTAAGTGTCTGTTTGTAAGGGTCTGTATGTTACTGTCTGTATGTAAGCATATGTATGTAAGTATCTATGTAAGTGTCTCAGTGTCTTTATGTACATGTCTGTATGTAAGTGTCTCAGTGTCTGTATGTAAGTGTCTCAGTGTCTGTATGTAAGTGTCTGTATGTAAGTGTCTCAGTGTCCGTATGTAAGTGTCTGTATGTAAGTGTCTGTATGTATGTGTCTGTATGTAAGTGTCTGTATGTAAGTGTCTCAGTGTCTGTATGTAAGTGTCTGTATGTAAGTGTCTGTATGTAATTGTCTGTATGTAAGTGTCTGTATGTAAGTGTCTCAGTGTCTGTATGTAAGTGTATGTAAGCGTCTGTATGTAAGTGTCTATGTAAGTGTCTCAGTGTCTGTATGTAAGTGTCTGTATGTAAGTGTCTTAGTGTCTGTATGTAAGTGTCTGTATGTAATTGTCTGTATGTAAGTGTCTTTATGTAGGAGTCTGTATGTAAGTGTCTGTATGTAAGTGTCTGTATGTAAGTGTCTAAGTGTCTGTATGTAAGTGTCTTTATGTAAGAGTCTGTATGTAAGTGTCTGTATGTAAGTGTCTAAGTGTCTGTATGTAAGGGTCTGTATGTAAGTGTCTGTATGTAAGTGTCTGTATTTAAGTGTCTGTATGTAAGTGTTTGTATGTAAGTGTCTGTATGTAAGTGTCTCAGTGTCTGTATGTAAGTGTCTGTATGTAAGTGTCTCAGTGTATGTATGTAAATGTCTGTATGTAAGTGTCTGTATGTAAGTGTCTTAGTGTCTGTATGTAAGTGTCTGTATGTAATTGTCTAATTGTCTGTATGTAAGTGTCTTTATGTAAGAGTCTGTATGTAAGTGTCTGTATGTAAGTGTCTAAGTGTCTGTATGTAAGGGTCTGTATGTAAGTGTCTGTATGTAAGTGTCTGTATGTAAGTGTCTTAGTGTCTGTATGTAAGTGTCTGTATGTAATTGTCTGTATGTAAGTGTCTTTATGTAAGAGTCTGTATATAAGTGTCTGTATGTAAGTGTCTAAGTGTCTGTATGTAAGTGTCTTTATGTAAGAGTCTGTATGTAAGTGTCTGTATGTAAGTGTCTAAGTGTCTGTATGTAAGGGTCTGTATGTAAGTGTCTGTATGTAAGTGTCTGTATTTAAGTGTCTGTATGTAAGTGTTTGTATGTAAGTGTCTGTATGTAAGTGACTCAGTCTCTGTTTGTGTCAGTATGTAAGTGTCTGTATGTAAGTGTCTATGTAAGTGTCTGTATGCAAGTGCCTGTATGTAAGTGTCTGTATGTAAGTGTGTGTATGTAAGTGTCTGTATGTAAGTGTCTGTATGTAAGTATCTCTATGTAAATGTCTGTGTGTAAGTATCTGTATGTAAGTGTCTTAGTTTCTGTATGTAAGTGTCTGTATGTAAGTGTCTGTATGTGTCTGTATGTAAGTGTCTGTATGTAAGTGTCTGTATGTAAGTGTCTGTATGTAAGTGTCTGTATGTAAGTGGCTGTATGTAAGTGTCTGTAAGTGTCTGTATGTAAGTATCTGTATGTAAGTGTCTGTATGTAAGTTTCTGTATGTAAGTGTCTCTATGTAAGTATCTGTATGTAAGTGTCTGTATGTCAGTGTCACAGTGTCAGTATGTAACTGTCTGTATGTAAGTGTCTGTATGTAAGTGTCTGTATGTAAGTGTCTGTATGTAAGTGTATGTATGTAAGTGTCTGTATGTAAATGTCTCAGTGTCTGTATGTAAGTGTCTGTATGTAAGCGTCTGTATGTAAGTGTCTCAGTGTCTGTATGTAAGTGTCTGTATGTAAGTGTCTGTATGTAAGTGTATCAGTGTCTGTATGTAAGTGTCTGTATGTAAGCGTCTGTATGTAAGTGTCTATGTAAGTGTCTCAGTGTCTTTATGTAAGTGTCTGTATGTAAGTGTCTCAGTGTCTGTATGTAAGTGTCTCAGTGTCTGTATGTAAGTGTCTGTATGTAAGTGTCTCAGTGTCTGTATGTAATTGTCTGTATGTAAGTGTCTATATGTAAGTGTCTCAGTGTCTGTATGTAAGTGTCTGTATGTAAGTGTCTCAGTGTCTGTATGTAAATGTCTGTTTGTAAGTGTCTGTATGTAAGTGTCTTAGTGTCTGTATGTAAGTGTCTGTATGTAATTGTCTGTATGTAAGTGTCTTTATGTAAGAGTCTGTATGTAAGTGTCTGTATGTAAGTGTCTAAGTGTCTGTATGTAAGTGTCTTTATGTAAGAGTCTGTATGTAAGTGTCTGTATGTAAGTGTCTAAGTGTCTGTATGTAAGGGTCTGTATGTAAGTGTCTGTATGTAAGCATATGTATGTAAGTATCTATGTAAGTGTCTCAGTGTCTTTATGTAAGTGTCTGCATGTAAGTGTCTCAGTGTCTGTATGTAAGTGTCTCAGTGTCTGTATGTAAGTGTCTGTATGTAAGTGTCTCAGTGTCCGTATGTAAGTGTCTGTATGTAAGTGTCTGTATGTATGTGTCTGTATGTAAGTGTCTGTATGTAAGTGTCTCAGTGTCTGTATGTAAGTGTCTGTATGTAAGTGTCTCAGTGTCTGTATGTAAGTGTCTGTATGTAAGTGTCTGTATGTAAGTGTCTCAGTGTCTGTATGTAAGTGTATGTAAGCGTCTGTATGTAAGTGTCTATGTAAGTGTCTCAGTGTCTGTATGTAAGTGTCTGTATGTAAGTGTCTTAGTGTCTGTATGTAAGTGTCTGTATGTAATTGTCTGTATGTAAGTGTCTTTATGTAAGAGTCTGTATGTAAGTGTCTGTATGTAAGTGTCTGTATGTAAGTGTCTAAGTGTCTGTATGTAAGTGTCTTTATGTAAGAGTCTGTATGTAAGTGTCTGTATGTAAGTGTCTAATTGTCTGTATGTAAGGGTCTGTATGTAAGTGTCTGTATGTAAGTGTCTGTATTTAAGTGTCTGTATGTAAGTGTCTCAGTGTCTGTTTGTGTCAGTATGTAAGTGTCTGTATGTAAGTGTCTATGTAAGTGTGTGTATGTAAGTGCCTGTATGTAAGTGTCTGTATGTAAGTGTCTGTATGTAAGTGTCTGTATGTAAGTATCTCTATGTAAATGTCTGTGTGTAAGTGTCTGTATGTAAGTGTCTTAGTGTCTGTATGTAAGTGTCTGTATGTAAGTGTCTGTATGTGTCTGTATGTAATTGTCTGTATGTAAGTGTCTGTATGTAAGTGTCTGTATGTAAGTGTCTGTATGTAAGTGGCTGTATGTAAGTGTCTGTAAGTGTCTGTATGTAAGTATCTGTATTTAAGTGTCTGTATGTAAGTTTCTGTATGTAAGTGTCTCTATGTAAGTATCTGTATGTAAGTGTATGTATGTCAGTGTCACAGTGTCAGTATGTAACTGTCTGTATGTAAGTGTCTGGATGTAAGTGTCTGTATGTAAGTGTCTGTATGTAAGTGTCTGTATGTAAGTGTTTGTATGTAAATGTCTCAGTGTCTGTATGTAAGTGTCTGTATGTAAGCGTCTGTATGTAAGTGTCTCAGTGTCTGTATGTAAGTGTCTGTATGTAAGTGTCTGTATGTAAGTGTCTCAGTGTCTGTATGTAAGTGTCTGTATGTAAGCGTCTGTATGTAAGTGTCTATGTAAGTGTCTCAGTGTCTTTATGTAAGTGTCTGTATATAAGTGTCTCAGTGTCTGTATGTAAGTGTCTCAGTGTCTGTATGTAAGTGTCTGTATGTAAGTGTCTCAGTGTCTGTATGTAAGTGTCTGTATGTAAGTGTCTCAGTGTCTGTATGTAAGTCTCTGTATGTAAGTGTCTGTATGTAAGTGTCTGTATGTAAGTGTCTCAGTGTCTGTATGTAAGTGTCTGTATGTAAGTGTCTCAGTGTCTGTATGTAAATGTCTGTATGTAAGTGTCTGTATCTAAGTGTCTTAGTGTCTGTATGTAAGTGTCTGTATGTAATTGTCTGTATGTAAGTGTCTTTATGTAAGAGTCTGTATGTAAGTGTCTGTATGTAAGTGTCTAAGTGTCTGTATGTAAGTGTCTTTATGTAAGAGTCTGTATGTAAGTGTCTGTATGTAAGTGTCTAAGTGTCTGTATGTAAGGGTCTGTATGTAAGTGTCTGTATGTAAGTGTCTGTATGTAAGTGTCTGTATGTAAGTGTTTGTATGTAAGTTTCTGTATGTAAGTGTCTCAGTGTCTGTTTGTGTCAGTATGTAAGTGTCTGTATGTAAGTTTCTATGTAAGTGTCTGTATGTAAGTGCATGTATGTAAGTGTCTGTATGTAAGTGTCTAAGTGTCTGTATGTAAGTGTCTTTATGTAAGAGTCTGTATGTAAGTGTCTGTATGTAAGTGTCTAAGTGTCTGTATGTAAGGGTCTGTATGTAAGTGTCTGTATGTAAGCATATGTATGTAAGTATCTATGTAAGTGTCTCAGTGTCTTTATGTAAGTGTCTGCATGTAAGTGTCTCAGTGTCTGTATGTAAGTGTCTCAGTGTCTGTATGTAAGTGTCTGTATGTAAGTGTCTCAGTGTCCGTATGTAAGTGTCTGTATGTAAGTGTCTGTATGTATGTGTCTGTATGTAAGTGTCTGTATGTAAGTGTCTCAGTGTCTGTATGTAAGTGTCTGTATGTAAGTGTCTCAGTGTCTGTATGTAAGTGTCTGTATGTAAGTGTCTGTATGTAAGTGTCTCAGTGTCTGTATGTAAGTGTATGTAAGCGTCTGTATGTAAGTGTCTATGTAAGTGTCTCAGTGTCTGTATGTAAGTGTCTGTATGTAAGTGTCTTAGTGTCTGTATGTAAGTGTCTGTATGTAATTGTCTGTATGTAAGTGTCTTTATGTAAGAGTCTGTATGTAAGTGTCTGTATGTAAGTGTCTGTATGTAAGTGTCTAAGTGTCTGTATGTAAGTGTCTTTATGTAAGAGTCTGTATGTAAGTGTCTGTATGTAAGTGTCTAATTGTCTGTATGTAAGGGTCTGTATGTAAGTGTCTGTATGTAAGTGTCTGTATTTAAGTGTCTGTATGTAAGTGTCTCAGTGTCTGTTTGTGTCAGTATGTAAGTGTCTGTATGTAAGTGTCTATGTAAGTGTGTGTATGTAAGTGCCTGTATGTAAGTGTCTGTATGTAAGTGTGTGTATGTAAGTGTCTGTATGTAAGTGTCTGTATGTAAGTATCTCTATGTAAATGTCTGTGTGTAAGTGTCTGTATGTAAGTGTCTTAGTGTCTGTATGTAAGTGTCTGTATGTAAGTGTCTGTATGTGTCTGTATGTAATTGTCTGTATGTAAGTGTCTGTATGTAAGTGTCTGTATGTAAGTGTCTGTATGTAAGTGGCTGTATGTAAGTGTCTGTAAGTGTCTGTATGTAAGTATCTGTATTTAAGTGTCTGTATGTAAGTTTCTGTATGTAAGTGTCTCTATGTAAGTATCTGTATGTAAGTGTATGTATGTCAGTGTCACAGTGTCAGTATGTAACTGTCTGTATGTAAGTGTCTGGATGTAAGTGTCTGTATGTAAGTGTCTGTATGTAAGTGTCTGTATGTAAGTGTTTGTATGTAAATGTCTCAGTGTCTGTATGTAAGTGTCTGTATGTAAGCGTCTGTATGTAAGTGTCTCAGTGTCTGTATGTAAGTGTCTGTATGTAAGTGTCTGTATGTAAGTGTCTCAGTGTCTGTATGTAAGTGTCTGTATGTAAGCGTCTGTATGTAAGTGTCTATGTAAGTGTCTCAGTGTCTTTATGTAAGTGTCTGTATATAAGTGTCTCAGTGTCTGTATGTAAGTGTCTCAGTGTCTGTATGTAAGTGTCTGTATGTAAGTGTCTCAGTGTCTGTATGTAAGTGTCTGTATGTAAGTGTCTCAGTGTCTGTATGCAAGTCTCTGTATGCAAGTGTCTGTATGTAAGTGTCTGTATGTAAGTGTCTCAGTGTCTGTATGTAAGTGTCTGTATGTAAGTGTCTCAGTGTCTGTATGTAAATGTCTGTATGTAAGTGTCTGTATGTAAGTGTCTTAGTGTCTGTATGTAAGTGTCTGTATGTAATTGTCTGTATGTAAGTGTCTTTATGTAAGAGTCTGTATGTAAGTGTCTGTATGTAAGTGTCTAAGTGTCTGTATCTAAGTGTCTTTATGTAAGAGTCTGTATGTAAGTGTCTGTATGTAAGTGTCTAAGTGTCTGTATGTAAGGGTCTGTATGTAAGTATCTGTATGTAAGTGTCTGTATGTAAGTGTCTGTATGTAAGTGTTTGTATGTAAGTGTCTGTTTGTAAGTGTCTCAGTGTCTGTTTGTGTCAGTATGTAAGTGTCTGTATGTAAGTGTCTATGTAAGTGTCTGTATGTAAGTGCATGTATGTAAGTGTCTGTATGTAAGTGTGTGTATGTAAGTCTCTGTATGTAAGTGTCTGTATGTAAGTGTCTCAGTGTCTGTATGTAAGTGTCTGTATGTAAGCGTCTGTATGTAAGTGTCTCAGTGTCTGTATGTAAGTGTCTGTATGTAAGTGTCTGTATGTAAGTGTATCAGTGTCTATATGTAAGTGTCTGTATGTAATCGTCTGTATGTAAGTGTCTATGTAAGTGTCTCAGTGTCTTTATGTAAGTGTCTGTATGTAAGTGTCTCAGTGTCTGTATGTAAGTGTCTCAGTGTCTGTATGTAAGTGTCTGTATGTAAGTGTCTCAGTGTCTGTATGTAATTGTCTGTATGTAAGTGTCTGTATGTAAGTGTCTCAGTGTCTGTATGTAAATGTCTGTTTGTAAGTGTCTGTATGTAAGTGTCTTAGTGTCTGTATGTAAGTGTCTGTATGTAATTGTCTGTATGTAAGTGTCTTTATGTAAGAGTCTGTATGTAAGTGTCTGTATGTAAGTGTCTAAGTGTCTGTATGTAAGTGTCTTTATGTAAGAGTCTGTATGTAAGTGTCTGTATGTAAGTGTCTAAGTGTCTGTATATAAGGGTCTGTATGTAAGTGTCTGTATGTAAGCATATGTATGTAAGTATCTATGTAAGTGTCTCAGTGTCTTTATGTAAGTGTCTGCATGTAAGTGTCTCAGTGTCTGTATGTAAGTGTCTCAGTGTCTGTATGTAAGTGTCTGTATGTAAGTGTCTCAGTGTCCGTATGTAAGTGTCTGTATGTAAGTGTCTGTATGTATGTGTCTGTATGTAAGTGTCTGTATGTAAGTGTCTCAGTGTCTGTAAGTAAGTGTCTGTATGTAAGTGTCTCAGTGTCTGTATGTAAGTGTCTGTATGTAAGTGTCTGTATGTAAGTGTCTCAGTGTCTGTATGTAAGTGTATGTAAGCGTCTGTATGTAAGTGTCTATGTAAGTGTCTCAGTGTCTGTATGTAAGTGTCTGTATGTAAGTGTCTTAGTGTCTGTATGTAAGTGTCTGTATGTAATTGTCTGTATGTAAGTGTCTTTATGTAAGAGTCTGTATGTAAGTGTCTGTATGTAAGTGTCTGTATGTAAGTGTCTAAGTGTCTGTATGTAAGTGTCTTTATGTAAGAGTCTGTATGTAAGTGTCTGTATGTAAGTGTCTAAGTGTCTGTATGTAAGGGTCTGTATGTAAGTGTCTGTATGTAAGTGTCTGTATTTAAGTGTCTGTATGTAAGTGTTTGTATGTAAGTGTCTGTATGTAAGTGTCTCAGTGTCTGTTTATGTCAGTATGTAAGTGTCTGTATGTAAGTGTCTATGTAAGTGTGTGTATGTAAGTGCCTGTATGTAAGTGTCTGTATGTAAGTGTGTGTATGTAAGTGTCTGTATGTAAGTGTCTGTATGTAAGTATCTCTATGTAAATGTCTGTGTGTAAGTGTCTGTATGTAAGTGTCTTAGTGTCTGTATGTAAGTGTCTGTATGTAAGTGTCTGTATGTGTCTGTATGTAATTGTCTGTATGTAAGTGTCTGTATGTAAGTGTCTGTATGTAAGTGTCTGTATGTAAGTGGCTGTATGTAAGTGTCTGTAAGTGTCGGTATGTAAGTATCTGTATTTAAGTGTCTGTATGTAAGTTTCTGTATGTAAGTGTCTGTATGTAAGTGTCTGTATGTAAGTGTCTGTATGTAAGTGTTTGTATGTAAATGTCTCAGTGTCTGTATGTAAGTGTCTGTATGTAAGCGTCTGTATGTAAGTGTCTCAGTGTCAGTATGTAACTGTCTGTATGTAAGTGTCTGTATGTAAGTGTCTGTATGTAAGTGTCTGTATGTAAGTGTCTGTATGTAAGTGTTTGTATGTAAATGTCTCAGTGTCTGTATGTAAGTGTCTGTATGTAAGCGTCTGTATGTAAGTGTCTCAGTGTCTGTATGTAAGTGTCTGTATGTAAGTGTCTGTATGTAAGTGTCTCAGTGTCTGTATGTAAGTGTCTGTATGTAAGCGTCTGTATGTAAGTGTCTATGTAAGTGTCTCAGTGTCTTTATGTAAGTGTCTGTATATAAGTGTCTCAGTGTCTGTATGTAAGTGTCTCAGTGTCTGTATGTAAGTGTCTGTATGTAAGTGTCTCAGTGTCTGTATGTAAGTCTCTGTATGTAAGTGTCTGTATGTAAGTGTCTGTATGTAAGGGTCTCAGTGTCTGTATGTAAGTGTCTGAATGTAAGTGTCTCAGTGTCTGTATGTAAATGTCTGTATGGAAGTGTCTGTATGTAAGTGTCTTAGTGTCTGTATGTAAGTGTCTGTATGTAATTGTCTGTATGTAAGTGTCTTTATGTAAGAGTCTGTATGTAAGTGTCTGTATGTAAGTGTCTAAGTGTCTGTATGTAAGTGTCTTTATGTAAGAGTCTGTATGTAAGTGTCTGTATGTAAGTGTCTAAGTGTCTGTATGTAAGGGTCTGTATGTAAGTGTCTGTATGTAAGTGTCTGTATGTAAGTGTCTGTATGTAAGTGTTTGTATGTAAGTGTCTGTATGTAAGTGTCTCAGTGTCTGTTTGTGTCAGTATGTAAGTGTCTGTATGTAAGTGTCTATGTAAGTGTCTGTATGTAAGTGCATGTATGTAAGTGTCTGTATGTAAGTGTGTGTATGTAAGTCTCTGTATGTAAGTGTCTGTATGTAAGTGTCTCAGTGTCTGTATGTAAATGTCTTTATGTAAGTGTCTGTATGTAAGTGTCTGTATGTAAGTGTCTGTATGTAAGTCTCAGTGTCTGTATGTCAGTGTGTGTTTGTAAGTGTCTGTATGTAAGTCTCTGTATGTAAGTGTCTGTATTTAAGTGTCTCAGTGTCTGTAAGTAAGTGTCTAAGTAAGTGTCTGTATGTAAGTGTCTGTATGTAAGTGTCTGTATGTTAAGTGTTTGTATGTAAGTGTCTGTATGTGAATATCTCAGTGTCTGTATGTAAGTGTCTGTATGTAAGTGTCTGTATGTAAGTGTCTCAGTGTCTGTATGTAAGTGTCTGTATGTAAGTGTCTGTATGTAAGTGTCTGTATGTTAAGTGTCTGTATGTAAGTGTCTGTATGTAAGTATCTCAGTGTCTGTATGTAAGTTTATGTATGTAAGTGTCTGTATGTAAGTGTCTCAGTGTCTGTATGTAAGTGTCTGTATGTAAGTGTCTGTATGTAAGTATCTGTATGTAAATGTCTGTATGTAAGTGTCTATGTAAGTGTCTCAGTGTCTTTATGTAAGTGTCTGTATGTAAGTGTCTCAGTGTCTGTATGTAAGTGTCTCAGTGTCTGTATGTAAGTGTCTGTATGTAAGTGTCTCAGTGTCTGTATGTAAGTGTCTGTATGTAAGTGTCTGTATGTAAGTGTCTGTATGTAAGTCTCTCAGTGTCTGTATGTAAGTGTCTGTATGTAAGTGTCTCAGTGTATGTATGTAAATGTCTGTATGTAAGTGTCTGTATGTAAGTGTCTTAGTGTCTGTATGTAAGTGTCTGTATGTAATTGTCTGTATGTAAGTGTCTTTATGTAAGAGTCTGTATGTAAGTGTCTGTATGTAAGTGTCTAAGTGTCTGTATGTAAGTGTCTTTATGTAAGAGTCTGTATGTAAGTGTCTGTATGTAAGTGTCTAAGTGTCTGTATGTAAGGGTCTGTATGTAAGTGTCTGTATGTAAGTGTCTGTATGTAAGTGTCTTAGTGTCTGTATGTAAGTGTCTGTATGTAATTGTCTGTATGTAAGTGTCTTTATGTAAGAGTCTGTATGTAAGTGTCTGTATGTAAGTGTCTGTATGTAAGTGTCTAAGTGTCTGTATGTAAGTGTCTTTATGTAAGAGTCTGTATGTAAGTGTCTGTATGTAAGTGTCTAAGTGTCTGTATGTAAGGGTCTGTATGTAAGTGTCTGTATGTAAGTGTCTGTATTTAAGTGTCGGTATGTAAGTGTTTGTATGTAAGTGTCTGTATGTAAGTGTCTCAGTGTCTGTTTGTGTCAGTATGTAAGTGTCTGTATGTAAGTGTCTATGTAAGTGTGTGTATGTAAGTGCCCGTATGTAAGTGTCTGTATGTAAGTGTGTGTATGTAAGTGTCTGTATGTAAGTGTCTGTATGTAAGTATCTCTATGTAAATGTCTGTGTGTAAGTGTCTGTATGTAAGTGTCTTAGTGTCTGTATGTAAGTGTCTGTATGTAAGTGTCTGTATGTGTCTGTATGTAATTGTCTGTATGTAAGTGTCTGTATGTAAGTGTCTGTATGTAAGTGTCTGTATGTAAGTGGCTGTATGTAAGTGTCTGTAAGTGTCTGTATGTAAGTATCTGTATTTAAGTGTCTGTATTTAAGTTTCTGTATGTAAGTGTCTCTATGTAAGTATCTGTATGTAAGTGTATGTATGTCAGTGTCACAGTGTCAGTATGTAACTGTCTGTATGTAAGTGTCTGTATGTAAGTGTCTGTATGTAAGTGTCTGTATGTAAGTGTCTGTATGTAAGTGTTTGTATGTAAATGTCTCAGTGTCTGTATGTAAGTGTCTGTATGTAAGCGTCTGTATGTAAGTGTCTCAGTGTCTGTATGTAAGTGTCTGTATGTAAGTGTCTGTATGTAAGTGTCTCAGTGTCTGTATGTAAGTGTCTGTATGTAAGCGTCTGTATGTAAGTGTCTATGTAAGTGTCTCAGTGTCTTTATGTAAGTGTCTGTATATAAGTGTCTCAGTGTCTGTATGTAAGTGTCTCAGTGTCTGTATGTAAGTGTCTGTATGTAAGTGTCTCAGTGTCTGTATGTAAGTCTCTGTATGTAAGTGTCTGTATGTAAGTGTCTGTATGTAAGTGTCTCAGTGTCTGTATGTAAGTGTCTGTATGTAAGTGTCTGTATGTAAGTGTCTCAGTGTCTGTATGTAAATGTCTGTATGTAAGTGTCTGTATGTAAGTGTCTTAGTGTCTGTATGTAAGTGTCTGTATGTAATTGTCTGTATGTAAATGTCTTTACGTAAGAGTCTGTATGTAAGTGTCTGTATGTAAGTGTCTAAGTGTCTGTATGTAAGTGTCTTTATGTAAGAGTCTGTATGTAAGTGTCTGTATGTAAGTGTCTAAGTGTCTGTATGTAAGGGTCTGTATGTAATTGTCTGTATGTAAGTGTCTGTATGTAAGTGTCTGTATGTAAGTGTTTGTATGTAAGTGTCTGTATGTAAGTGTCTCAGTGTCTGTTTGTGTCAGTATGTAAGTGTCTGTATGTAAGTGTCTATGTAAGTGTCTGTATGTAAGTGCCTGTATGTAAGTGTCTGTATGTAAGTGTGTGTATGTAAGTCTCTGTATGTAAGTGTCTGTATGTAAGTGTCTCAGTGTCTGTATGTAAATGTCTTTATGTAAGTGTCTGTATGTAAGTGTCTGTATGTAAGTGTCTGTATGTAAGTCTCAGTGTCTGTATGTCAGTGTGTGTTTGTAAGTGTCTATATGTAAGTGTCTGTATGTAAGTGTCTGTATTTAAGTGTCTCAGTGTCTGTAAGTAAGTGTCTAAGTAAGTGTCTGTATGTAAGTGTTTGTATGTAAGTGTCTGTATGTTAAGTGTTTGTATGTAAGTGTCTGTTTGTGAATATCTCAGTGTCTGTATGTAAGTGTCTGTATGTAAGTGTCTGTATGTAAGTGTCTCAGTGTCTGTATGTAAGTGTCTGTATGTAAGTGTCTGTATGTAAGTGTCTGTATGTAAGTGTCTGTATGTTAATTGTCTGTATGCAAGTGTCTGTATGTAAGTATATCAGTGTCTGTATGTAAGTTTCTGTATGTAAGTGTCTGTATGTAAGTGTCTCAGTGTCTGTATGTAAGTGTCTGTTTGTAAGTATCTGTATGTAAATGTCTGTATGTAAGTGTCTATGTAAGTGTCTCAGTGTCTTTATGTAAGTGTCTGTATGTAAGTGTCTCAGTGTCTGTATGTAAGTGTCTCAGTGTCTGTATGTAAGTGTCTGTATGTAAGTGTCTCAGTGTCTGTATGTAAGTGTCTGTATGTAAGTGTCTGTATGTAAGTGTCTGTATGTAAGTGTCTCAGTGTCTGTATGTAAGTGTCTGTATGTAAGTGTCTCAGTGTCTGTATATAAATGTCTGTATGTAAGTGTCTGTATGTAAGTGTCTTAGTGTCTGTATGTAAGTGTCTGTATGTAATTGTCTGTATGTAAATGTCTTTATGTAAGAGTCTGTATGTAATTGTCTGTATGTAAGTGTCTGTATGTAAGTGTCTAAGTGTCTGTATGTAAGTGTCTTTATGTAAGTGTCTGTATTTAAGGGTCTGTATGTAAGTGTTTGTATGTAAGTGTCTGTATGTAAGTGTCTCAGTGTCTGTTTGTGTCAGTATGTAAGTGTCTGTATGTAAGTGTCTATGTAAGTGTCTGTATGTAAGTGCCTGTATGTAAGTGTCTGTATGTAAGCGTGTGTATGTAAGTGTCTGTATGTAAGTGTCTGTATGTAAGTATCTCTATGTAAATGTCTGTGTGTAAGTGTCTGTATGTAAGTGTCTTAGTGTCTGTATGTAAGTGTCTGTATGTAAGAGTCTGTATGTAAGTGTCTGTATGTAAGTGTCTAAGTGTCTGTATGTAAGGGTCTGTATGTAAGTGTCTGTATTTAAGTGTCTGTATGTAAGTGTTTGTATGTAAGTGTCTGTATGTAAGTGTCTCAGTGTCTGTATGTAAGTGTCTGTATGTAAGCGTCTGTATGTAAGTGTCTCAGTGTCTGTATGTAAGTGTCTGTATGTAAGTGTCTGTATGTAAGTGTCTGTATGTAAGTGTCTCAGTGTCTGTAAGTAAGTGTCTGTATGTAAGTGTCTCAGTGTCTGTATGTAAGTGTCTGTATGTAAGTGTCTGTATGTAAGTGTCTCAGTGTCTGTATGTAAGTGTATGTAAGCGTCTGTATGTAAGTGTCTATGTAAGTGTCTCAGTGTCTGTATGTAAGTGTCTGTATGTAAGTGTCTTAGTGTCTGTATGTAAGTGTCTGTATGTAATTGTCTGTATGTAAGTGTCTTTATGTAAGAGTCTGTATGTAAGTGTCTGTATGTAAGTGTCTGTATGTAAGTGTCTAAGTGTCTGTATGTAAGTGTCTTTATGTAAGAGTCTGTATGTAAGTGTCTGTATGTAAGTGTCTAAGTGTCTGTATGTAAGGGTCTGTATGTAAGTGTCTGTATGTAAGTGTCTGTATTTAAGTGTCTGTATGTAAGTGTTTGTATGTAAGTGTCTGTATGTAAGTGTCTCAGTGTCTGTTTATGTCAGTATGTAAGTGTCTGTATGTAAGTGTCTATGTAAGTGTGTGTATGTAAGTGCCTGTATGTAAGTGTCTGTATGTAAGTGTGTGTATGTAAGTGTCTGTATGTAAGTGTCTGTATGTAAGTATCTCTATGTAAATGTCTGTGTGTAAGTGTCTGTATGTAAGTGTCTTAGTGTCTGTATGTAAGTGTCTGTATGTAAGTGTCTGTATGTGTCTGTATGTAATTGTCTGTATGTAAGTGTCTGTATGTAAGTGTCTGTATGTAAGTGTCTGTATGTAAGTGGCTGTATGTAAGTGTCTGTAAGTGTCGGTATGTAAGTATCTGTATTTAAGTGTCTGTATGTAAGTTTCTGTATGTAAGTGTCTCTATGTAAGTATCTGTATGTAAGTGTATGTATGTCAGTGTCACAGTGTCAGTATGTAACTGTCTGTATGTAAGTGTCTGTATGTAAGTGTCTGTATGTAAGTGTCTGTATGTAAGTGTCTGTATGTAAGTGTTTGTATGTAAATGTCTCAGTGTCTGTATGTAAGTGTCTGTATGTAAGCGTCTGTATGTAAGTGTCTCAGTGTCTGTATGTAAGTGTCTGTATGTAAGTGTCTGTATGTAAGTGTCTCAGTGTCTGTATGTAAGTGTCTGTATGTAAGCGTCTGTATGTAAGTGTCTATGTAAGTGTCTCAGTGTCTTTATGTAAGTGTCTGTATATAAGTGTCTCAGTGTCTGTATATAAGTGTCTCAGTGTCTGTATGTAAGTGTCTGTATGTAAGTGTCTCAGTGTCTGTATGTAAGTCTCTGTATGTAAGTGTCTGTATGTAAGTGTCTGTATGTAAGGGTCTCAGTGTCTGTATGTAAGTGTCTGAATGTAAGTGTCTCAGTGTCTGTATGTAAATGTCTGTATGTAAGTGTCTGTATGTAAGTGTCTTAGTGTCTGTATGTAAGTGTCTGTATGTAATTGTCTGTATGTAAGTGTCTTTATGTAAGAGTCTGTATGTAAGTGTCTGTATGTAAGTGTCTAAGTGTCTGTATGTAAGTGTCTTTATGTAAGAGTCTGTATGTAAGTGTCTGTATGTAAGTGTCTAAGTGTCTGTATGTAAGGGTCTGTATGTAAGTGTCTGTATGTAAGTGTCTGTATGTAAGTGTCTGTATGTAAGTGTTTGTATGTAAGTGTCTGTATGTAAGTGTCTCAGTGTCTGTTTGTGTCAGTATGTAAGTGTCTGTATGTAAGTGTCTATGTAAGTGTCTGTATGTAAGTGCATGTATGTAAGTGTCTGTATGTAAGTGTGTGTATGTAAGTCTCTGTATGTAAGTGTCTGTATGTAAGTGTCTCAGTGTCTGTATGTAAATGTCTTTATGTAAGTGTCTGTATGTAAGTGTCTGTATGTAAGTGTCTGTATGTAAGTCTCAGTGTCTGTATGTCAGTGTGTGTTTGTAAGTGTCTGTATGTAAGTCTCTGTATGTAAGTGTCTGTATATAAGTGTCTCAGTGTCTGTAAGTAAGTGTCTAAGTAAGTGTCTGTATGTAAGTGTCTGTATGTAAGTGTCTGTATGTTAAGTGTTTGTATGTAAGTGTCTGTATGTGAATATCTCAGTGTCTGTATGTAAGTGTCTGTATGTAAGTGTCTGTATGTAAGTGTCTCAGTGTCTGTATGTAAGTGTCTGTATGTAAGTGTCTGTATGTAAGTGTCTGTATGTTAAGTGTCTGTATGTAAGTGTCTGTATGTAAGTATCTCAGTGTCTGTATGTAAGTTTATGTATGTAAGTGTCTGTATGTAAGTGTCTCAGTGTCTGTATGTAAGTGTCTGTATGTAAGTGTCTGTATGTAAGTATCTGTATGTAAATGTCTGTATGTAAGTGTCTATGTAAGTGTCTCAGTGTCTTTATGTAAGTGTCTGTATGTAAGTGTCTCAGTGTCTGTATGTAAGTGTCTCAGTGTCTGTATGTAAGTGTCTGTATGTAAGTGTCTCAGTGTCTGTATGTAAGTGTCTGTATGTAAGTGTCTGTATGTAAGTGTCTGTATGTAAGTCTCTCAGTGTCTGTATGTAAGTGTCTGTATGTAAGTGTCTCAGTGTATGTATGTAAATGTCTGTATGTAAGTGTCTGTATGTAAGTGTCTTAGTGTCTGTATGTAAGTGTCTGTATGTAATTGTCTGTATGTAAGTGTCTTTATGTAAGAGTCTGTATGTAAGTGTCTGTATGTAAGTGTCTAAGTGTCTGTATGTAAGTGTCTTTATGTAAGAGTCTGTATGTAAGTGTCTGTATGTAAGTGTCTAAGTGTCTGTATGTAAGGGTCTGTATGTAAGTGTCTGTATGTAAGTGTCTGTATGTAAGTGTCTTAGTGTCTGTATGTAAGTGTCTGTATGTAATTGTCTGTATGTAAGTGTCTTTATGTAAGAGTCTGTATGTAAGTGTCTGTATGTAAGTGTCTGTATGTAAGTGTCTAAGTGTCTGTATGTAAGTGTCTTTATGTAAGAGTCTGTATGTAAGTGTCTGTATGTAAGTGTCTAAGTGTCTGTATGTAAGGGTCTGTATGTAAGTGTCTGTATGTAAGTGTCTGTATTTAAGTGTCGGTATGTAAGTGTTTGTATGTAAGTGTCTGTATGTAAGTGTCTCAGTGTCTGTTTGTGTCAGTATGTAAGTGTCTGTATGTAAGTGTCTATGTAAGTGTGTGTATGTAAGTGCCCGTATGTAAGTGTCTGTATGTAAGTGTGTGTATGTAAGTGTCTGTATGTAAGTGTCTGTATGTAAGTATCTCTATGTAAATGTCTGTGTGTAAGTGTCTGTATGTAAGTGTCTTAGTGTCTGTATGTAAGTGTCTGTATGTAAGTGTCTGTATGTGTCTGTATGTAATTGTCTGTATGTAAGTGTCTGTATGTAAGTGTCTGTATGTAAGTGTCTGTATGTAAGTGGCTGTATGTAAGTGTCTGTAAGTGTCTGTATGTAAGTATCTGTATTTAAGTGTCTGTATTTAAGTTTCTGTATGTAAGTGTCTCTATGTAAGTATCTGTATGTAAGTGTATGTATGTCAGTGTCACAGTGTCAGTATGTAACTGTCTGTATGTAAGTGTCTGTATGTAAGTGTCTGTATGTAAGTGTCTGTATGTAAGTGTCTGTATGTAAGTGTTTGTATGTAAATGTCTCAGTGTCTGTATGTAAGTGTCTGTATGTAAGCGTCTGTATGTAAGTGTCTCAGTGTCTGTATGTAAGTGTCTGTATGTAAGTGTCTGTATGTAAGTGTCTCAGTGTCTGTATGTAAGTGTCTGTATGTAAGCGTCTGTATGTAAGTGTCTATGTAAGTGTCTCAGTGTCTTTATGTAAGTGTCTGTATATAAGTGTCTCAGTGTCTGTATGTAAGTGTCTCAGTGTCTGTATGTAAGTGTCTGTATGTAAGTGTCTCAGTGTCTGTATGTAAGTCTCTGTATGTAAGTGTCTGTATGTAAGTGTCTGTATGTAAGTGTCTCAGTGTCTGTATGTAAGTGTCTGTATGTAAGTGTCTGTATGTAAGTGTCTCAGTGTCTGTATGTAAATGTCTGTATGTAAGTGTCTGTATGTAAGTGTCTTAGTGTCTGTATGTAAGTGTCTGTATGTAATTGTCTGTATGTAAATGTCTTTACGTAAGAGTCTGTATGTAAGTGTCTGTATGTAAGTGTCTAAGTGTCTGTATGTAAGTGTCTTTATGTAAGAGTCTGTATGTAAGTGTCTGTATGTAAGTGTCTAAGTGTCTGTATGTAAGGGTCTGTATGTAATTGTCTGTATGTAAGTGTCTGTATGTAAGTGTCTGTATGTAAGTGTTTGTATGTAAGTGTCTGTATGTAAGTGTCTCAGTGTCTGTTTGTGTCAGTATGTAAGTGTCTGTATGTAAGTGTCTATGTAAGTGTCTGTATGTAAGTGCCTGTATGTAAGTGTCTGTATGTAAGTGTGTGTATGTAAGTCTCTGTATGTAAGTGTCTGTATGTAAGTGTCTCAGTGTCTGTATGTAAATGTCTTTATGTAAGTGTCTGTATGTAAGTGTCTGTATGTAAGTGTCTGTATGTAAGTCTCAGTGTCTGTATGTCAGTGTGTGTTTGTAAGTGTCTATATGTAAGTGTCTGTATGTAAGTGTCTGTATTTAAGTGTCTCAGTGTCTGTAAGTAAGTGTCTAAGTAAGTGTCTGTATGTAAGTGTTTGTATGTAAGTGTCTGTATGTTAAGTGTTTGTATGTAAGTGTCTGTATGTAAGTGTCTGTATGTAAGTGTCTCAGTGTCTGTATGTAAGTGTCTGTATGTAAGTGTCTGTATGTAAGTGTCTGTATGTAAGTGTCTGTATGTTAATTGTCTGTATGCAAGTGTCTGTATGTAAGTATATCAGTGTCTGTATGTAAGTTTCTGTATGTAAGTGTCTGTATGTAAGTGTCTCAGTGTCTGTATGTAAGTGTCTGTTTGTAAGTATCTGTATGTAAATGTCTGTATGTAAGTGTCTATGTAAGTGTCTCAGTGTCTTTATGTAAGTGTCTGTATGTAAGTGTCTCAGTGTCTGTATGTAAGTGTCTCAGTGTCTGTATGTAAGTGTCTGTATGTAAGTGTCTCAGTGTCTGTATGTAAGTGTCTGTATGTAAGTGTCTGTATGTAAGTGTCTGTATGTAAGTGTCTCAGTGTCTGTATGTAAGTGTCTGTATGTAAGTGTCTCAGTGTCTGTATGTAAATGTCTGTATGTAAGTGTCTGTATGTAAGTGTCTTAGTGTCTGTATGTAAGTGTCTGTATGTAATTGTCTGTATGTAAATGTCTTTATGTAAGAGTCTGTATGTAATTGTCTGTATGTAAGTGTCTGTATGTAAGTGTCTAAGTGTCTGTATGTAAGTGTCTTTATGTAAGTGTCTGTATTTAAGGGTCTGTATGTAAGTGTTTGTATGTAAGTGTCTGTATGTAAGTGTCTCAGTGTCTGTTTGTGTCAGTATGTAAGTGTCTGTATGTAAGTGTCTATGTAAGTGTCTGTATGTAAGTGCCTGTATGTAAGTGTCTGTATGTAAGCGTGTGTATGTAAGTGTCTGTATGTAAGTGTCTGTATGTAAGTATCTCTATGTAAATGTCTGTGTGTAAGTGTCTGTATGTAAGTGTCTTAGTGTCTGTATGTAAGTGTCTGTATGTAAGTGTCTGTATGTGTCTGTATGTAATTGTCTGTATGTAAGTGTCTGTATGTAAGTGTCTGTATGTAAGTGTCTGTATGTAAGTGGCTGTATGTAAGTGTCTGTAAGTGTCTGTATGTAAGTATCTGTATTTAAGTGTCTGTATTTAAGTTTCTGTATGTAAGTGTCTCTATGTAAGTATCTGTATGTAAGTGTATGTATGTCAGTGTCACAGTGTCAGTATGTAACTGTCTGTATGTAAGTGTCTGTATGTAAGTGTCTGTATGTAAGTGTCTGTATGTAAGTGTCTGTATGTAAGTGTTTGTATGTAAATGTCTCAGTGTCTGTATGTAAGTGTCTGTATGTAAGCGTCTGTATGTAAGTGTCTCAGTGTCTGTATGTAAGTGTCTGTATGTAAGTGTCTGTATGTAAGTGTCTCAGTGTCTGTATGTAAGTGTCTGTATGTAAGCGTCTGTATGTAAGTGTCTATGTAAGTGTCTCAGTGTCTTTATGTAAGTGTCTGTATATAAGTGTCTCAGTGTCTGTATGTAAGTGTCTCAGTGTCTGTATGTAAGTGTCTGTATGTAAGTGTCTCAGTGTCTGTATGTAAGTCTCTGTATGTAAGTGTCTGTATGTAAGTGTCTGTATGTAAGTGTCTCAGTGTCTGTATGTAAGTGTCTGTATGTAAGTGTCTGTATGTAAGTGTCTCAGTGTCTGTATGTAAATGTCTGTATGTAAGTGTCTGTATGTAAGTGTCTTAGTGTCTGTATGTAAGTGTCTGTATGTAATTGTCTGTATGTAAATGTCTTTACGTAAGAGTCTGTATGTAAGTGTCTGTATGTAAGTGTCTAAGTGTCTGTATGTAAGTGTCTTTATGTAAGAGTCTGTATGTAAGTGTCTGTATGTAAGTGTCTAAGTGTCTGTATGTAAGGGTCTGTATGTAATTGTCTGTATGTAAGTGTCTGTATGTAAGTGTCTGTATGTAAGTGTTTGTATGTAAGTGTCTGTATGTAAGTGTCTCAGTGTCTGTTTGTGTCAGTATGTAAGTGTCTGTATGTAAGTGTCTATGTAAGTGTCTGTATGTAAGTGCCTGTATGTAAGTGTCTGTATGTAAGTGTGTGTATGTAAGTCTCTGTATGTAAGTGTCTGTATGTAAGTGTCTCAGTGTCTGTATGTAAATGTCTTTATGTAAGTGTCTGTATGTAAGTGTCTGTATGTAAGTGTCTGTATGTAAGTCTCAGTGTCTGTATGTCAGTGTGTGTTTGTAAGTGTCTATATGTAAGTGTCTGTATGTAAGTGTCTGTATTTAAGTGTCTCAGTGTCTGTAAGTAAGTGTCTAAGTAAGTGTCTGTATGTAAGTGTTTGTATGTAAGTGTCTGTATGTTAAGTGTTTGTATGTAAGTGTCTGTATGTAAGTGTCTGTATGTAAGTGTCTCAGTGTCTGTATGTAAGTGTCTGTATGTAAGTGTCTGTATGTAAGTGTCTGTATGTAAGTGTCTGTATGTTAATTGTCTGTATGCAAGTGTCTGTATGTAAGTATATCAGTGTCTGTATGTAAGTTTCTGTATGTAAGTGTCTGTATGTAAGTGTCTCAGTGTCTGTATGTAAGTGTCTGTTTGTAAGTATCTGTATGTAAATGTCTGTATGTAAGTGTCTATGTAAGTGTCTCAGTGTCTTTATGTAAGTGTCTGTATGTAAGTGTCTCAGTGTCTGTATGTAAGTGTCTCAGTGTCTGTATGTAAGTGTCTGTATGTAAGTGTCTCAGTGTCTGTATGTAAGTGTCTGTATGTAAGTGTCTGTATGTAAGTGTCTGTATGTAAGTGTCTCAGTGTCTGTATGTAAGTGTCTGTATGTAAGTGTCTCAGTGTCTGTATGTAAATGTCTGTATGTAAGTGTCTGTATGTAAGTGTCTTAGTGTCTGTATGTAAGTGTCTGTATGTAATTGTCTGTATGTAAATGTCTTTATGTAAGAGTCTGTATGTAATTGTCTGTATGTAAGTGTCTGTATGTAAGTGTCTAAGTGTCTGTATGTAAGTGTCTTTATGTAAGTGTCTGTATTTAAGGGTCTGTATGTAAGTGTTTGTATGTAAGTGTCTGTATGTAAGTGTCTCAGTGTCTGTTTGTGTCAGTATGTAAGTGTCTGTATGTAAGTGTCTATGTAAGTGTCTGTATGTAAGTGCCTGTATGTAAGTGTCTGTATGTAAGCGTGTGTATGTAAGTGTCTGTATGTAAGTGTCTGTATGTAAGTATCTCTATGTAAATGTCTGTGTGTAAGTGTCTGTATGTAAGTGTCTTAGTGTCTGTATGTAAGTGTCTGTATGTAAGAGTCTGTATGTAAGTGTCTGTATGTAAGTGTCTAAGTGTCTGTATGTAAGGGTCTGTATGTAAGTGTCTGTATTTAAGTGTCTGTATGTAAGTGTTTGTATGTAAGTGTCTGTATGTAAGTGTCTCAGTGTCTGTATGTAAGTGTCTGTATGTAAGCGTCTGTATGTAAGTGTCTCAGTGTCTGTATGTAAGTGTCTGTATGTAAGTGTCTGTATGTAAGTGTCTATGTAAGTGTCTCAGTGTCTTTATGTAAGTGTCTGTATGTAAGTGTCTCAGTGTCTGTATGTAAGTGTCTCAGTGTCTGTATGTAATTGTCTGTATGTAAGTGTCTGTATGTAAGTGTCTCAGTGTCTGTATGTAAGTGTCTGTATGTAAGTGTCTCAGTGTCTGTATGTAAATGTCTGTTTGTAAGTGTCTGTATGTAAGTGTCTTAGTGTCTGTATGTAAGTGTCTGTATGTAAGTGTCTGTATGTAAGTGTCTGTATGTAAGTGTCTGTATGTAAGTGTCTGTATGTAAGTGTCTCAGCGTCTGTATGTGTCTGTATGTAAGTGTCTGTATGTAAGTGTCTGTATGTAAGTGGCTGTATGTAAGTGGCTGTATGTAAGTGTCTGTATGTAAGTGTCTGTATGTAAGTGTCTGTATGTGTCTGTATGTAAGTGTATATGTAAGTGGTTGTATGTAAGTGTCTGTATGTAAGTGTCTATGTAAGTGTCTGTATGTAAGTGCCTGTATGTAAGTGTCTGTATGTAAGTTTCTGTATGTAAGTGTATGTATGTAAGTGTCTCAGTATCTGTATGTAAATGTCTTTATGTAAGTGTCTGTATGTAAGTGTCTGTATGTAAGTCTTAGTGTCTGAATGTCAGTGTGTGTTTGTAAGTGTCTGTATGTAAGTGTCTGTATGTAAGTGTCTGTATTTAAGTGTCTCAGTGTCTGTAAGTAAGTGTCTAAGTAAGTGTCTGTATGTAAGTGTCTCTATGTAAGCGTCTGTATATAAGTGTCTGTATGTAAGTGTCTGTATGTTAAGTGTTTGTATGTAAGTGTCTGTATGTAAATATCTCAGTGTCTGTATGTAAGTGTCTGTATGTAAGTGTCTGTATGTAAGTGTCTCAGTGTCTGTATGTAAGTGTCTGTATGTAAGTGTCTGTATGTGTCTGTATGTAAGTGTCTGTATGTAAGTGTCTGTATGTAAGTGTCTGTATGTAAGTGTCTGTATGTAAGTGTCTCAGCGTCTGTATGTGTCTGTATGTAAGTGTCTGTATGTAAGTGTCTGTATTTAAGTGGCTGTATGTAAGTGGCTGTATGTAAGTGTCTGTATGTAAGTGTCTGTATGTAAGTGTCTGTATGTGTCTGTATGTAAGTGTATATGTAAGTGGTTATATGTAAGTGTCTGTATGTAAGTGTCTATGTAAGTGTCTGTATGTAAGTGCCTGTATGTAAGTGTCTGTATGTAAGTGTCTGTATGTAAGTGTATGTATGTAAGTGTCTCAGTATCTGTATGTAAATGTCTTTATGTAAGTGTCTGTATGTAAGTGTCTGTATGTAAGTCTTAGTGTCTGAATGTCAGTGTGTGTTTGTAAGTGTCTGTATGTAAGTGTCTGTATGTAAGTGTCTGTATTTAAGTGTCTCAGTTTCTGTAAGTAAGTGTCTAAGTAAGTGTCTGTATGTAAGTGTCTGTATGTAAGTGTCTGTATGTAAGTCTTAGTGTCTGAATGTCAGTGTGTGTTTGTAAGTGTCTGTATGTAAGTGTCTGTATGTAAGTGTCTGTATTTAAGTGTCTCAGTTTCTGTAAGTAAGTGTCTAAGTAAGTGTCTGTATGTAAGTGTCTCTATGTAAGCGTCTGTATATAAGTGTCTGTATGTAAGTGTCTGTATGTTAAGTGTTTGTATGTAAGTGTCTGTATGTAAATATCTCAGTGTCTGTATGTAAGTGTCTGTATGTAAGTGTCTGTATGTAAGTGTCTCAGTGTCTGTATGTAAATGTCTGTATGTAAGTGTCTGTATGTGTCTGTATGTAAGTGTCTGTATGTAAGTGTCTGTATGTAAGTATCTGTATGTAGGTGGCTGTATGTAAGTGTCTGTGTGTAAGTTTCTGTATGTAAGTGTCTGTTTGTAAGTGTCTGTTTGTAAGTGTCTGTATGTAAGTGTCTGTATGCAAGTGTCTGTATGTAAGTGTCTCAGCGTCTGTATGTGTCTGTATGTAAGTGTCTGTATGTAAGTGTCTCAGTGTCTGTATGTAAGTGTCTGTATGTAAGCATATGTATGTAAGTGTCTATGTAAGTGTCTCAGTGTCTTTATTCAAGTGTCTGTATGTAAGTGTCTCAGTGTCTGTATGTAAGTGTCTCAGTGTCTGTATGTAAGTGTCTCAGTGTCTGTATGTAAGTGTCTGTATGTAAGTGTCTGTATGTAAGTATCTGTATGTAAGTGTCTCAGTGTCTGTATGTAAGTGTCTGTATGTAAGTGTCTCAGTGTCTGTATGTAAGTGTCTGTATGTAAGTGTCTGTATGTAAGTGTCTCAGTGTCTGTATGTAAGTGTATGTATGTAAGTGTCTGTATGTAAGTGTCTTAGTGTCTGTATGTAAGTGTCTGTATGTAATTGTCTGTATGTAAGTGTCTTAGTGTCTGTATGTAAGTGTCTGTATGTAATTGTCTGTATGTAAGTGTCTTTACGTAAGAGTCTGTATGTAAGTGTCTGTATGTAAGTGTCTAAGTGTCTGTATGTAAGTGTCTTTATGTAAGAGTCTGTATGTAAGTGTCTGTATGTAAGTGTCTAAGTGTCTGTATGTAAGGGTCTGTATGTAAGTGTCTGTATGTAAGTGTCTGTATTTAAGTGTCTGTATGTAAGTGTTTGTATGTAAGTGTCTGTATGTAAGTGACTCAGTCTCTGTTTGTGTCAGTATGTAAGTGTCTGTATGTAAGTGTCTATGTAAGTGTCTGTATGTAAGTGCCTGTATGTAAGTGTCTGTATGTAAGTGTGTGTATGTAAGTGTCTGTATGTAAGTGTCTGTATGTAAGTATCTCTATGTAAATGTCTGTGTGTAAGTATCTGTATGTAAGTGTCTTAGTGTCTGTATGTAAGTGTCTGTATGTAAGTGTCTGTATGTGTCTGTATGTAAGTGTCTGTATGTAAGTGTCTGTATGTAAGTGTCTGTATGTAAGTGGCTGTATGTAAGTGTCTGTAAGTGTCTGTATGTAAGTATCTGTATGTAAGTGTCTGTATGTAAGTTTCTGTATGTAAGTGTCTCTATGTAAGTATCTGTATGTAAGTGTCTGTATGTCAGTGTCACAGTGTCAGAATGTAACTGTCTGTATGTAAGTGTCTGTATGTAAGTGTCTGTATGTAAGTGTCTGTATGTAAGTGTATGTATGTAAGTGTCTGTATGTAAATGTCTCAGTGTCTGTATGTAAGTGTCTGTATGTAAGCGTCTGTATGTAAGTGTCTCAGTGTCTGTATGTAAGTGTCTGTATGTAAGTGTCTGTATGTAAGTGTATCAGTGTCTGTATGTAAGTGTCTGTATGTAAGCGTCTGTATGTAAGTGTCTATGTAAGTGTCTCAGTGTCTTTATGTAAGTGTCTGTATGTAAGTGTCTCAGTGTCTGTATGTAAGTGTCTCAGTGCCTGTATGTAAGTGTCTGTATGTAAGTGTCTCAGTGTCTGTATGTAATTGTCTGTATGTAAGTGTCTATATGTAAGTGTCTCAGTGTCTGTATGTAAGTGTCTGTATGTAAGTGTCTCAGTGTCTGTATGTAAATGTCTGTTTGTAAGTGTCTGTATGTAAGTGTCTTAGTGTCTGTATGTAGGTGTCTGTATGTAATTGTCTGTATGTAAGTGTCTTTATGTAAGAGTCTGTATGTAAGTGTCTGTATGTAAGTGTCTAAGTGTCTGTATGTAAGTGTCTTTATATAAGAGTCTGTATGTAAGTGTCTGTATGTAAGTGTCTAAGTGTCTGTATGTAAGGGTCTGTATATAAGTGTCTGTATGTAAGCATATGTATGTAAGTATCTATGTAAGTGTCTCAGTGTCTTTATGTAAGTGTCTGTATGTAAGTGTCTCAGTGTCTGTATGTAAGTGTCTCAGTGTCTGTATGTAAGTGTCTGTATGTAAGTGTCTCAGTGTCCGTATGTAAGTGTCTGTATGTAAGTGTCTGTATGTATGTGTCTGTATGTAAGTGTCTGTATGTAAGTGTCTCAGTGTCTGTATGTAAGTGTCTGTATGTAAGTGTCTCAGTGTCTGTATGTAATTGTCTGTATGTAAGTGTCTGTATGTAAGTGTCTGTATGTAAGTGTCTGTATGTAAGTGTATGTATGTAAGTGTCTCAGTGTCTGTATGTAAGTGTCTGTATGTAAGTGTCTCAGTGTCTGTATGTAAGTGTCTGTATGTAAGTGGGGAGCGATAGTGTAGCGGTTAGCGCGCTGCGCTATGAACCTGGCGACCCGGGTTCGATTCCCGCTCACGGCCAACACCAGTGACGATTATCTGAACCGGTCCTGGGCGTCCCCTAGGTCGACTCAGCCTCAAATGAGTACCTGGTGTAGCGGTGTGTAAACATCGCCACTGGGGAGACAAAGGCGGTCGGGCGTGGTGCTGGCCACCCACCCCCTCGTGTACCGTTCCGGCCTTCATAGGTGCTCGCTAACAGCACTTGCCCCTACAGTCTGTTAAGGCTATATGGGGGATCTTTGTCTTTGTCTTTGTATGTAAGTGTCTCAGTGTCTGTATGTAAGTGTCTGTATGTAAGTGTCTCAGTGTCTGTATGTAAATGTCTGTATGTAAGTGTCTGTATGTAAGTGTCTTAGTGTCTTATGTAAGTGTCTGTATGTAATTGTCTGTATGTAAGTGTCTTTATGTAAGAGTCTGTATGTAAGTGTCTGTATGTAAGTGTCTGTATGTAAGTGTCTAAGTGTCTGTATGTAAGTGTCTTTATGTAAGTGTCTGTATTTAAGTGTCTGTATGTAAGTGTCTGTATGTAAGTGTCTCAGTGTCTGTATGTAAGTGTCTGTATGTAAGTGTCTGTATGTGTCTGTATGTAAGTGTCTGTATGTAAGTGTCTGTATGTAAGTGTCTGTATGTAAGTGTCTGTATGTAAGTGTCTCAGCGTCTGTATGTGTCTGTATGTAAGTGTCTTTATGTAAGTGTCTGTATTTAAGTGGCTGTATGTAAGTGGCTGTATGTAAGTGTCTGTATGTAAGTTTCTGTATGTAAGTGTCTGTATGTGTCTGTATGTAAGTGTATATGTAAGTGGTTGTATGTAAGTGTCTGTATGTAAGTGTCTATGTAAGTGTCTGTATGTAAGTGCCTGTATGTAAGTGTCTGTATGTAAGTGTCTGTATGTAAGTGTATGTATGTAAGTGTCTCAGTATCTGTATGTAAATGTCTTTATGTAAGTGTCTGTATGTAAGTGTCTGTATGTAAGTCTTAGTGTCTGAATGTCAGTGTGTGTTTGTAAGTGTCTGTATGTAAGTGTCTGTATGTAAGTGTCTGTATTTAAGTGTCTCAGTGTCTGTAAGTAAGTGTCTAAGTAAGTGTCTGTATGTAAGTGTCTCTATGTAAGCGTCTGTATATAAGTGTCTGTATGTAAGTGTCTGTATGTTAAGTGTTTGTATGTAAGTGTCTGTATGTAAATATCTCAGTGTCTGTATGTAAGTGTCTGTATGTAAGTGTCTGTATGTAAGTGTCTCAGTGTCTGTATGTAAGTGTCTGTATGTAAGTGTCTGTATGTGTCTGTATGTAAGTGTCTGTATGTAAGTGTCTGTATGTAAGTATCTGTATGTAGGTGGCTGTATGTAAGTGTCTGTAAGTGTCTGTATGTAAGTATCTGTATGTAAGTGTCTGTGTGTAAGTTTCTGTATGTAAGTGTCTGTTTGTAAGTGTCTGTTTGTAAGTGTCTGTATGTAAGTGTCTGTATGCAAGTGTCTGTATGTAAGTGTCTCAGCGTCTGTATGTGTCTGTATGTAAGTGTCTGTATGTAAGTGTCTCAGTGTCTGTATGTAAGTGTCTGTATGTAAGCATATGTATGTAAGTGTCTATGTAAGTGTCTCAGTGTCTTTATTTAAGTGTCTGTATGTAAGTGTCTCAGTGTCTGTATGTAAGTGTCTCAGTGTCTGTATGTAAGTGTCTCAGTGTCTGTATGTAAGTGTCTGTATGTAAGTGTCTGTATGTAAGTATCTGTATGTAAGTGTCTGTATGTAAGTGTCTCAGTGTCTGTATGTAAGTGTCTGTATGTAAGTGTCTCAGTGTCTGTATGTAAGTGTCTGTATGTAAGTGTCTGTATGTAAGTGTCTCAGTGTCTGTATGTAAGTGTATGTATGTAAGTGTCTGTATGTAAGTGTCTTAGTGTCTGTATGTAAGTGTCTGTATGTAATTGTCTGTATGTAAGTGTCTTAGTGTCTGTATGTAAGTGTCTGTATGTAATTGTCTGTATGTAAGTGTCTTTATGTAAGAGTCTGTATGTAAGTGTCTGTATGTAACTGTCTAAGTGTCTGTATGTAAGTGTCTTTATGTAAGAGTCTGTATGTAAGTGTCTGTATGTAAGTGTCTAAGTGTCTGTATGTAAGGGTCTGTATGTAAGTGTCTGTATGTAAGTGTCTGTATTTAAGTGGCTGTATGTAAGTGTTTGTATGTAAGTGTCTGTATGTAAGTGACTCAGTCTCTGTTTGTGTCAGTATGTAAGTGTCTGTATGTAAGTGTCTATGTAAGTGTCTGTATGTAAGTGCCTGTATGTAAGTGTCTGTATGTAAGTGTGTGTATGTAAGTGTCTGTATGTAAGTGTCTGTATGTAAGTATCTCTATGTAAATGTCTGTGTGTAAGTATCTGTATGTAAGTGTCTTAGTGTCTGTATGTAAGTGTCTGTATGTAAGTGTCTGTATGTGTCTGTATGTAAGTGTCTGTATGTAAGTGTCTGTATGTAAGTGTCTGTATGTAAGTGGCTGTATGTAAGTGTCTGTAAGTGTCTGTATGTAAGTATCTGTATGTAAGTGTCTGTATGTAAGTTTCTGTATGTAAGTGTCTCTATGTAAGTATCTGTATGTAAGTGTCTGTATGTCAGTGTCACAGTGTCAGTATGTAACTGTCTGTATGTAAGTGTCTGTATGTAAGTGTCTGTATGTAAGTGTCTGTATGTAAGTGTATGTATGTAAGTGTCTGTATGTAAGTGTCTCAGCGTCTGTATGTGTCTGTATGTAAGTGTCTGTATGTAAGTGTCTCAGTGTCTGTATGTAAGTGTCTGTATGTAAGCATATGTATGTAAGTGTCTATGTAAGTGTCTCAGTGTCTTTATTTAAGTGTCTGTATGTAAGTGTCTCAGTGTCTGTATGTAAGTGTCTCAGTGTCTGTATGTAAGTGTCTCAGTGTCTGTATGTAAGTGTCTGTATGTAAGTGTCTGTATGTAAGTGTCTGTATGTAAGTGGCTGTATGTAAGTGTCTGTAAGTGTCTGTATGTAAGTATCTGTATGTAAGTGTCTGTATGTAAGCGTCTGTATGTAAGTGTCTCAGTGTCTGTATGTAAGTGTCTGTATGTAAGTGTCTGTATGTAAGTGTATCAGTGTCTGTATGTAAGTGTCTGTATGTAAGCGTCTGTATGTAAGTGTCTATGTAAGTGTCTCAGTGTCTTTATGTAAGTGTCTGTATGTAAGTGTCTCAGTGTCTGTATGTAAGTGTCTCAGTGCCTGTATGTAAGTGTCTGTATGTAAGTGTCTCAGTGTCTGTATGTAATTGTCTGTATGTAAGTGTCTATATGTAAGTGTCTCAGTGTCTGTATGTAAGTGTCTGTATGTAAGTGTCTCAGTGTCTGTATGTAAATGTCTGTTTGTAAGTGTCTGTATGTAAGTGTCTTAGTGTCTGTATGTAGGTGTCTGTATGTAATTGTCTGTATGTAAGTGTCTTTATGTAAGAGTCTGTATGTAAGTGTCTGTATGTAAGTGTCTAAGTGTCTGTATGTAAGTGTCTTTATGTAAGAGTCTGTATGTAAGTGTCTGTATGTAAGTGTCTAAGTGTCTGTATGTAAGGGTCTGTATATAAGTGTCTGTATGTAAGCATATGTATGTAAGTATCTATGTAAGTGTCTCAGTGTCTTTATGTAAGTGTCTGTATGTAAGTGTCTCAGTGTCTGTATGTAAGTGTCTCAGTGTCTGTATGTAAGTGTCTGTATGTAAGTGTCTCAGTGTCCGTATGTAAGTGTCTGTATGTAAGTGTCTGTATGTATGTGTCTGTATGTAAGTGTCTGTATGTAAGTGTCTCAGTGTCTGTATGTAAGTGTCTGTATGTAAGTGTCTCAGTGTCTGTATGTAATTGTCTGTATGTAAGTGTCTGTATGTAAGTGTCTGTATGTAAGTGTCTCAGTGTCTGTATGTAAGTGTCTGTATGTAAGTGTCTGTATGTGTCTGTATGTAAGTGTCTGTATGTAAGTGTCTGTATGTAAGTATCTGTATGTAGGTGGCTGTATGTAAGTGTCTGTAAGTGTCTGTATGTAAGTATCTGTATGTAAGTGTCTGTGTGTAAGTTTCTGTATGTAAGTGTCTGTTTGTAAGTGTCTGTTTGTAAGTGTCTGTATGTAAGTGTCTGTATGCAAGTGTCTGTATGTAAGTGTCTCAGCGTCTGTATGTGTCTGTATGTAAGTGTCTGTATGTAAGTGTCTCAGTGTCTGTATGTAAGTGTCTGTATGTAAGCATATGTATGTAAGTGTCTATGTAAGTGTCTCAGTGTCTTTATTTAAGTGTCTGTATGTAAGTGTCTCAGTGTCTGTATGTAAGTGTCTCAGTGTCTGTATGTAAGTGTCTCAGTGTCTGTATGTAAGTGTCTGTATGTAAGTGTCTGTATGTAAGTATCTGTATGTAAGTGTCTGTATGTAAGTGTCTCAGTGTCTGTATGTAAGTGTCTGTATGTAAGTGTCTCAGTGTCTGTATGTAAGTGTCTGTATGTAAGTGTCTGTATGTAAGTGTCTCAGTGTCTGTATGTAAGTGTATGTATGTAAGTGTCTGTATGTAAGTGTCTTAGTGTCTGTATGTAAGTGTCTGTATGTAATTGTCTGTATGTAAGTGTCTTAGTGTCTGTATGTAAGTGTCTGTATGTAATTGTCTGTATGTAAGTGTCTTTATGTAAGAGTCTGTATGTAAGTGTCTGTATGTAAGTGTCTAAGTGTCTGTATGTAAGTGTCTTTATGTAAGAGTCTGTATGTAAGTGTCTGTATGTAAGTGTCTAAGTGTCTGTATGTAAGGGTCTGTATGTAAGTGTCTGTATGTAAGTGTCTGTATTTAAGTGTCTGTATGTAAGTGTTTGTATGTAAGTGTCTGTATGTAAGTGACTCAGTCTCTGTTTGTGTCAGTATGTAAGTGTCTGTATGTAAGTGTCTATGTAAGTGTCTGTATGTAAGTGCCTGTATGTAAGTGTCTGTATGTAAGTGTGTGTATGTAAGTGTCTGTATGTAAGTGTCTGTATGTAAGTATCTCTATGTAAATGTCTGTGTGTAAGTATCTGTATGTAAGTGTCTTAGTGTCTGTATGTAAGTGTCTGTATGTAAGTGTCTGTATGTGTCTGTATGTAAGTGTCTGTATGTAAGTGTCTGTATGTAAGTGTCTGTATGTAAGTGGCTGTATGTAAGTGTCTGTAAGTGTCTGTATGTAAGTATCTGTATGTAAGTGTCTGTATGTAAGTTTCTGTATGTAAGTGTCTCTATGTAAGTATCTGTATGTAAGTGTCTGTATTTAAGTGTCTCAGTGTCTGTAAGTAAGTGTCTAAGTAAGTGTCTGTATGTAAGTGTTTGTATGTAAGTGTCTGTATGTTAAGTGTTTGTATGTAAGTGTCTGTATGTAAGTGTCTGTATGTAAGTGTCTCAGTGTCTGTATGTAAGTGTCTGTATGTAAGTGTCTGTATGTAAGTGTCTGTATGTAAGTGTCTGTATGTTAATTGTCTGTATGCAAGTGTCTGTATGTAAGTATATCAGTGTCTGTATGTAAGTTTCTGTATGTAAGTGTCTGTATGTAAGTGTCTCAGTGTCTGTATGTAAGTGTCTGTTTGTAAGTATCTGTATGTAAATGTCTGTATGTAAGTGTCTATGTAAGTGTCTCAGTGTCTTTATGTAAGTGTCTGTATGTAAGTGTCTCAGTGTCTGTATGTAAGTGTCTCAGTGTCTGTATGTAAGTGTCTGTATGTAAGTGTCTCAGTGTCTGTATGTAAGTGTCTGTATGTAAGTGTCTGTATGTAAGTGTCTGTATGTAAGTGTCTCAGTGTCTGTATGTAAGTGTCTGTATGTAAGTGTCTCAGTGTCTGTATGTAAATGTCTGTATGTAAGTGTCTGTATGTAAGTGTCTTAGTGTCTGTATGTAAGTGTCTGTATGTAATTGTCTGTATGTAAATGTCTTTATGTAAGAGTCTGTATGTAATTGTCTGTATGTAAGTGTCTGTATGTAAGTGTCTAAGTGTCTGTATGTAAGTGTCTTTATGTAAGTGTCTGTATTTAAGGGTCTGTATGTAAGTGTTTGTATGTAAGTGTCTGTATGTAAGTGTCTCAGTGTCTGTTTGTGTCAGTATGTAAGTGTCTGTATGTAAGTGTCTATGTAAGTGTCTGTATGTAAGTGCCTGTATGTAAGTGTCTGTATGTAAGCGTGTGTATGTAAGTGTCTGTATGTAAGTGTCTGTATGTAAGTATCTCTATGTAAATGTCTGTGTGTAAGTGTCTGTATGTAAGTGTCTTAGTGTCTGTATGTAAGTGTCTGTATGTAAGAGTCTGTATGTAAGTGTCTGTATGTAAGTGTCTAAGTGTCTGTATGTAAGGGTCTGTATGTAAGTGTCTGTATTTAAGTGTCTGTATGTAAGTGTTTGTATGTAAGTGTCTGTATGTAAGTGTCTCAGTGTCTGTATGTAAGTGTCTGTATGTAAGCGTCTGTATGTAAGTGTCTCAGTGTCTGTATGTAAGTGTCTGTATGTAAGTGTCTGTATGTAAGTGTCTATGTAAGTGTCTCAGTGTCTTTATGTAAGTGTCTGTATGTAAGTGTCTCAGTGTCTGTATGTAAGTGTCTCAGTGTCTGTATGTAATTGTCTGTATGTAAGTGTCTGTATGTAAGTGTCTCAGTGTCTGTATGTAAGTGTCTGTATGTAAGTGTCTCAGTGTCTGTATGTAAATGTCTGTTTGTAAGTGTCTGTATGTAAGTGTCTTAGTGTCTGTATGTAAGTGTCTGTATGTAAGTGTCTGTATGTAAGTGTCTGTATGTAAGTGTCTGTATGTAAGTGTCTGTATGTAAGTGTCTCAGCGTCTGTATGTGTCTGTATGTAAGTGTCTGTATGTAAGTGTCTGTATGTAAGTGGCTGTATGTAAGTGGCTGTATGTAAGTGTCTGTATGTAAGTGTCTGTATGTAAGTGTCTGTATGTGTCTGTATGTAAGTGTATATGTAAGTGGTTGTATGTAAGTGTCTGTATGTAAGTGTCTATGTAAGTGTCTGTATGTAAGTGCCTGTATGTAAGTGTCTGTATGTAAGTTTCTGTATGTAAGTGTATGTATGTAAGTGTCTCAGTATCTGTATGTAAATGTCTTTATGTAAGTGTCTGTATGTAAGTGTCTGTATGTAAGTCTTAGTGTCTGAATGTCAGTGTGTGTTTGTAAGTGTCTGTATGTAAGTGTCTGTATGTAAGTGTCTGTATTTAAGTGTCTCAGTGTCTGTAAGTAAGTGTCTAAGTAAGTGTCTGTATGTAAGTGTCTCTATGTAAGCGTCTGTATATAAGTGTCTGTATGTAAGTGTCTGTATGTTAAGTGTTTGTATGTAAGTGTCTGTATGTAAATATCTCAGTGTCTGTATGTAAGTGTCTGTATGTAAGTGTCTGTATGTAAGTGTCTCAGTGTCTGTATGTAAGTGTCTGTATGTAAGTGTCTGTATGTGTCTGTATGTAAGTGTCTGTATGTAAGTGTCTGTATGTAAGTGTCTGTATGTAAGTGTCTGTATGTAAGTGTCTCAGCGTCTGTATGTGTCTGTATGTAAGTGTCTGTATGTAAGTGTCTGTATTTAAGTGGCTGTATGTAAGTGGCTGTATGTAAGTGTCTGTATGTAAGTGTCTGTATGTAAGTGTCTGTATGTGTCTGTATGTAAGTGTATATGTAAGTGGTTATATGTAAGTGTCTGTATGTAAGTGTCTATGTAAGTGTCTGTATGTAAGTGCCTGTATGTAAGTGTCTGTATGTAAGTGTCTGTATGTAAGTGTATGTATGTAAGTGTCTCAGTATCTGTATGTAAATGTCTTTATGTAAGTGTCTGTATGTAAGTGTCTGTATGTAAGTCTTAGTGTCTGAATGTCAGTGTGTGTTTGTAAGTGTCTGTATGTAAGTGTCTGTATGTAAGTGTCTGTATTTAAGTGTCTCAGTTTCTGTAAGTAAGTGTCTAAGTAAGTGTCTGTATGTAAGTGTCTGTATGTAAGTGTCTGTATGTAAGTCTTAGTGTCTGAATGTCAGTGTGTGTTTGTAAGTGTCTGTATGTAAGTGTCTGTATGTAAGTGTCTGTATTTAAGTGTCTCAGTTTCTGTAAGTAAGTGTCTAAGTAAGTGTCTGTATGTAAGTGTCTCTATGTAAGCGTCTGTATATAAGTGTCTGTATGTAAGTGTCTGTATGTTAAGTGTTTGTATGTAAGTGTCTGTATGTAAATATCTCAGTGTCTGTATGTAAGTGTCTGTATGTAAGTGTCTGTATGTAAGTGTCTCAGTGTCTGTATGTAAATGTCTGTATGTAAGTGTCTGTATGTGTCTGTATGTAAGTGTCTGTATGTAAGTGTCTGTATGTAAGTATCTGTATGTAGGTGGCTGTATGTAAGTGTCTGTGTGTAAGTTTCTGTATGTAAGTGTCTGTTTGTAAGTGTCTGTTTGTAAGTGTCTGTATGTAAGTGTCTGTATGCAAGTGTCTGTATGTAAGTGTCTCAGCGTCTGTATGTGTCTGTATGTAAGTGTCTGTATGTAAGTGTCTCAGTGTCTGTATGTAAGTGTCTGTATGTAAGCATATGTATGTAAGTGTCTATGTAAGTGTCTCAGTGTCTTTATTCAAGTGTCTGTATGTAAGTGTCTCAGTGTCTGTATGTAAGTGTCTCAGTGTCTGTATGTAAGTGTCTCAGTGTCTGTATGTAAGTGTCTGTATGTAAGTGTCTGTATGTAAGTATCTGTATGTAAGTGTCTGTATGTAAGTGTCTCAGTGTCTGTATGTAAGTGTCTGTATGTAAGTGTCTCAGTGTCTGTATGTAAGTGTCTGTATGTAAGTGTCTGTATGTAAGTGTCTCAGTGTCTGTATGTAAGTGTATGTATGTAAGTGTCTGTATGTAAGTGTCTTAGTGTCTGTATGTAAGTGTCTGTATGTAATTGTCTGTATGTAAGTGTCTTAGTGTCTGTATGTAAGTGTCTGTATGTAATTGTCTGTATGTAAGTGTCTTTACGTAAGAGTCTGTATGTAAGTGTCTGTATGTAAGTGTCTAAGTGTCTGTATGTAAGTGTCTTTATGTAAGAGTCTGTATGTAAGTGTCTGTATGTAAGTGTCTAAGTGTCTGTATGTAAGGGTCTGTATGTAAGTGTCTGTATGTAAGTGTCTGTATTTAAGTGTCTGTATGTAAGTGTTTGTATGTAAGTGTCTGTATGTAAGTGACTCAGTCTCTGTTTGTGTCAGTATGTAAGTGTCTGTATGTAAGTGTCTATGTAAGTGTCTGTATGTAAGTGCCTGTATGTAAGTGTCTGTATGTAAGTGTGTGTATGTAAGTGTCTGTATGTAAGTGTCTGTATGTAAGTATCTCTATGTAAATGTCTGTGTGTAAGTATCTGTATGTAAGTGTCTTAGTGTCTGTATGTAAGTGTCTGTATGTAAGTGTCTGTATGTGTCTGTATGTAAGTGTCTGTATGTAAGTGTCTGTATGTAAGTGTCTGTATGTAAGTGGCTGTATGTAAGTGTCTGTAAGTGTCTGTATGTAAGTATCTGTATGTAAGTGTCTGTATGTAAGTTTCTGTATGTAAGTGTCTCTATGTAAGTATCTGTATGTAAGTGTCTGTATGTCAGTGTCACAGTGTCAGAATGTAACTGTCTGTATGTAAGTGTCTGTATGTAAGTGTCTGTATGTAAGTGTCTGTATGTAAGTGTATGTATGTAAGTGTCTGTATGTAAATGTCTCAGTGTCTGTATGTAAGTGTCTGTATGTAAGCGTCTGTATGTAAGTGTCTCAGTGTCTGTATGTAAGTGTCTGTATGTAAGTGTCTGTATGTAAGTGTATCAGTGTCTGTATGTAAGTGTCTGTATGTAAGCGTCTGTATGTAAGTGTCTATGTAAGTGTCTCAGTGTCTTTATGTAAGTGTCTGTATGTAAGTGTCTCAGTGTCTGTATGTAAGTGTCTCAGTGCCTGTATGTAAGTGTCTGTATGTAAGTGTCTCAGTGTCTGTATGTAATTGTCTGTATGTAAGTGTCTATATGTAAGTGTCTCAGTGTCTGTATGTAAGTGTCTGTATGTAAGTGTCTCAGTGTCTGTATGTAAATGTCTGTTTGTAAGTGTCTGTATGTAAGTGTCTTAGTGTCTGTATGTAGGTGTCTGTATGTAATTGTCTGTATGTAAGTGTCTTTATGTAAGAGTCTGTATGTAAGTGTCTGTATGTAAGTGTCTAAGTGTCTGTATGTAAGTGTCTTTATATAAGAGTCTGTATGTAAGTGTCTGTATGTAAGTGTCTAAGTGTCTGTATGTAAGGGTCTGTATATAAGTGTCTGTATGTAAGCATATGTATGTAAGTATCTATGTAAGTGTCTCAGTGTCTTTATGTAAGTGTCTGTATGTAAGTGTCTCAGTGTCTGTATGTAAGTGTCTCAGTGTCTGTATGTAAGTGTCTGTATGTAAGTGTCTCAGTGTCCGTATGTAAGTGTCTGTATGTAAGTGTCTGTATGTATGTGTCTGTATGTAAGTGTCTGTATGTAAGTGTCTCAGTGTCTGTATGTAAGTGTCTGTATGTAAGTGTCTCAGTGTCTGTATGTAATTGTCTGTATGTAAGTGTCTGTATGTAAGTGTCTGTATGTAAGTGTCTGTATGTAAGTGTATGTATGTAAGTGTCTCAGTGTCTGTATGTAAGTGTCTCAGTGTCTGTATGTAAGTGTCTGTATGTAAGTGTCTCAGTGTCTGTATGTAAGTGTCTGTATGTAAGTGGGGAGCGATAGTGTAGCGGTTAGCGCGCTGCGCTATGAACCTGGCGACCCGGGTTCGATTCCCGCTCACGGCCAACACCAGTGACGATTATCTGAACCGGTCCTGGGCGTCCCCTAGGTCGACTCAGCCTCAAATGAGTACCTGGTGTAGCGGTGTGTAAACATCGCCACTGGGGAGACAAAGGCGGTCGGGCGTGGTGCTGGCCACCCACCCCCTCGTGTACCGTTCCGGCCTTCATAGGTGCTCGCTAACAGCACTTGCCCCTACAGTCTGTTAAGGCTATATGGGGGATCTTTGTCTTTGTCTTTGTATGTAAGTGTCTCAGTGTCTGTATGTAAGTGTCTGTATGTAAGTGTCTCAGTGTCTGTATGTAAATGTCTGTATGTAAGTGTCTGTATGTAAGTGTCTTAGTGTCTTATGTAAGTGTCTGTATGTAATTGTCTGTATGTAAGTGTCTTTATGTAAGAGTCTGTATGTAAGTGTCTGTATGTAAGTGTCTGTATGTAAGTGTCTAAGTGTCTGTATGTAAGTGTCTTTATGTAAGTGTCTGTATTTAAGTGTCTGTATGTAAGTGTCTGTATGTAAGTGTCTCAGTGTCTGTATGTAAGTGTCTGTATGTAAGTGTCTGTATGTGTCTGTATGTAAGTGTCTGTATGTAAGTGTCTGTATGTAAGTGTCTGTATGTAAGTGTCTGTATGTAAGTGTCTCAGCGTCTGTATGTGTCTGTATGTAAGTGTCTTTATGTAAGTGTCTGTATTTAAGTGGCTGTATGTAAGTGGCTGTATGTAAGTGTCTGTATGTAAGTTTCTGTATGTAAGTGTCTGTATGTGTCTGTATGTAAGTGTATATGTAAGTGGTTGTATGTAAGTGTCTGTATGTAAGTGTCTATGTAAGTGTCTGTATGTAAGTGCCTGTATGTAAGTGTCTGTATGTAAGTGTCTGTATGTAAGTGTATGTATGTAAGTGTCTCAGTATCTGTATGTAAATGTCTTTATGTAAGTGTCTGTATGTAAGTGTCTGTATGTAAGTCTTAGTGTCTGAATGTCAGTGTGTGTTTGTAAGTGTCTGTATGTAAGTGTCTGTATGTAAGTGTCTGTATTTAAGTGTCTCAGTGTCTGTAAGTAAGTGTCTAAGTAAGTGTCTGTATGTAAGTGTCTCTATGTAAGCGTCTGTATATAAGTGTCTGTATGTAAGTGTCTGTATGTTAAGTGTTTGTATGTAAGTGTCTGTATGTAAATATCTCAGTGTCTGTATGTAAGTGTCTGTATGTAAGTGTCTGTATGTAAGTGTCTCAGTGTCTGTATGTAAGTGTCTGTATGTAAGTGTCTGTATGTGTCTGTATGTAAGTGTCTGTATGTAAGTGTCTGTATGTAAGTATCTGTATGTAGGTGGCTGTATGTAAGTGTCTGTAAGTGTCTGTATGTAAGTATCTGTATGTAAGTGTCTGTGTGTAAGTTTCTGTATGTAAGTGTCTGTTTGTAAGTGTCTGTTTGTAAGTGTCTGTATGTAAGTGTCTGTATGCAAGTGTCTGTATGTAAGTGTCTCAGCGTCTGTATGTGTCTGTATGTAAGTGTCTGTATGTAAGTGTCTCAGTGTCTGTATGTAAGTGTCTGTATGTAAGCATATGTATGTAAGTGTCTATGTAAGTGTCTCAGTGTCTTTATTTAAGTGTCTGTATGTAAGTGTCTCAGTGTCTGTATGTAAGTGTCTCAGTGTCTGTATGTAAGTGTCTCAGTGTCTGTATGTAAGTGTCTGTATGTAAGTGTCTGTATGTAAGTATCTGTATGTAAGTGTCTGTATGTAAGTGTCTCAGTGTCTGTATGTAAGTGTCTGTATGTAAGTGTCTCAGTGTCTGTATGTAAGTGTCTGTATGTAAGTGTCTGTATGTAAGTGTCTCAGTGTCTGTATGTAAGTGTATGTATGTAAGTGTCTGTATGTAAGTGTCTTAGTGTCTGTATGTAAGTGTCTGTATGTAATTGTCTGTATGTAAGTGTCTTAGTGTCTGTATGTAAGTGTCTGTATGTAATTGTCTGTATGTAAGTGTCTTTATGTAAGAGTCTGTATGTAAGTGTCTGTATGTAACTGTCTAAGTGTCTGTATGTAAGTGTCTTTATGTAAGAGTCTGTATGTAAGTGTCTGTATGTAAGTGTCTAAGTGTCTGTATGTAAGGGTCTGTATGTAAGTGTCTGTATGTAAGTGTCTGTATTTAAGTGGCTGTATGTAAGTGTTTGTATGTAAGTGTCTGTATGTAAGTGACTCAGTCTCTGTTTGTGTCAGTATGTAAGTGTCTGTATGTAAGTGTCTATGTAAGTGTCTGTATGTAAGTGCCTGTATGTAAGTGTCTGTATGTAAGTGTGTGTATGTAAGTGTCTGTATGTAAGTGTCTGTATGTAAGTATCTCTATGTAAATGTCTGTGTGTAAGTATCTGTATGTAAGTGTCTTAGTGTCTGTATGTAAGTGTCTGTATGTAAGTGTCTGTATGTGTCTGTATGTAAGTGTCTGTATGTAAGTGTCTGTATGTAAGTGTCTGTATGTAAGTGTCTGTATGTAAGTGGCTGTATGTAAGTGTCTGTAAGTGTCTGTATGTAAGTATCTGTATGTAAGTGTCTGTATGTAAGTTTCTGTATGTAAGTGTCTCTATGTAAGTATCTGTATGTAAGTGTCTGTATGTCAGTGTCACAGTGTCAGTATGTAACTGTCTGTATGTAAGTGTCTGTATGTAAGTGTCTGTATGTAAGTGTCTGTATGTAAGTGTATGTATGTAAGTGTCTGTATGTAAGTGTCTCAGCGTCTGTATGTGTCTGTATGTAAGTGTCTGTATGTAAGTGTCTCAGTGTCTGTATGTAAGTGTCTGTATGTAAGCATATGTATGTAAGTGTCTATGTAAGTGTCTCAGTGTCTTTATTTAAGTGTCTGTATGTAAGTGTCTCAGTGTCTGTATGTAAGTGTCTCAGTGTCTGTATGTAAGTGTCTGTATGTAAGTGTCTGTATGTAAGTGTCTGTATGTAAGTGGCTGTATGTAAGTGTCTGTAAGTGTCTGTATGTAAGTATCTGTATGTAAGTGTCTGTATGTAAGCGTCTGTATGTAAGTGTCTCAGTGTCTGTATGTAAGTGTCTGTATGTAAGTGTCTGTATGTAAGTGTATCAGTGTCTGTATGTAAGTGTCTGTATGTAAGCGTCTGTATGTAAGTGTCTATGTAAGTGTCTCAGTGTCTTTATGTAAGTGTCTGTATGTAAGTGTCTCAGTGTCTGTATGTAAGTGTCTCAGTGCCTGTATGTAAGTGTCTGTATGTAAGTGTCTCAGTGTCTGTATGTAATTGTCTGTATGTAAGTGTCTATATGTAAGTGTCTCAGTGTCTGTATGTAAGTGTCTGTATGTAAGTGTCTCAGTGTCTGTATGTAAATGTCTGTTTGTAAGTGTCTGTATGTAAGTGTCTTAGTGTCTGTATGTAGGTGTCTGTATGTAATTGTCTGTATGTAAGTGTCTTTATGTAAGAGTCTGTATGTAAGTGTCTGTATGTAAGTGTCTAAGTGTCTGTATGTAAGTGTCTTTATGTAAGAGTCTGTATGTAAGTGTCTGTATGTAAGTGTCTAAGTGTCTGTATGTAAGGGTCTGTATATAAGTGTCTGTATGTAAGCATATGTATGTAAGTATCTATGTAAGTGTCTCAGTGTCTTTATGTAAGTGTCTGTATGTAAGTGTCTCAGTGTCTGTATGTAAGTGTCTCAGTGTCTGTATGTAAGTGTCTGTATGTAAGTGTCTCAGTGTCCGTATGTAAGTGTCTGTATGTAAGTGTCTGTATGTATGTGTCTGTATGTAAGTGTCTGTATGTAAGTGTCTCAGTGTCTGTATGTAAGTGTCTGTATGTAAGTGTCTCAGTGTCTGTATGTAATTGTCTGTATGTAAGTGTCTGTATGTAAGTGTCTGTATGTAAGTGTCTCAGTGTCTGTATGTAAGTGTCTGTATGTAAGTGTCTGTATGTGTCTGTATGTAAGTGTCTGTATGTAAGTGTCTGTATGTAAGTATCTGTATGTAGGTGGCTGTATGTAAGTGTCTGTAAGTGTCTGTATGTAAGTATCTGTATGTAAGTGTCTGTGTGTAAGTTTCTGTATGTAAGTGTCTGTTTGTAAGTGTCTGTTTGTAAGTGTCTGTATGTAAGTGTCTGTATGCAAGTGTCTGTATGTAAGTGTCTCAGCGTCTGTATGTGTCTGTATGTAAGTGTCTGTATGTAAGTGTCTCAGTGTCTGTATGTAAGTGTCTGTATGTAAGCATATGTATGTAAGTGTCTATGTAAGTGTCTCAGTGTCTTTATTTAAGTGTCTGTATGTAAGTGTCTCAGTGTCTGTATGTAAGTGTCTCAGTGTCTGTATGTAAGTGTCTCAGTGTCTGTATGTAAGTGTCTGTATGTAAGTGTCTGTATGTAAGTATCTGTATGTAAGTGTCTGTATGTAAGTGTCTCAGTGTCTGTATGTAAGTGTCTGTATGTAAGTGTCTCAGTGTCTGTATGTAAGTGTCTGTATGTAAGTGTCTGTATGTAAGTGTCTCAGTGTCTGTATGTAAGTGTATGTATGTAAGTGTCTGTATGTAAGTGTCTTAGTGTCTGTATGTAAGTGTCTGTATGTAATTGTCTGTATGTAAGTGTCTTAGTGTCTGTATGTAAGTGTCTGTATGTAATTGTCTGTATGTAAGTGTCTTTATGTAAGAGTCTGTATGTAAGTGTCTGTATGTAAGTGTCTAAGTGTCTGTATGTAAGTGTCTTTATGTAAGAGTCTGTATGTAAGTGTCTGTATGTAAGTGTCTAAGTGTCTGTATGTAAGGGTCTGTATGTAAGTGTCTGTATGTAAGTGTCTGTATTTAAGTGTCTGTATGTAAGTGTTTGTATGTAAGTGTCTGTATGTAAGTGACTCAGTCTCTGTTTGTGTCAGTATGTAAGTGTCTGTATGTAAGTGTCTATGTAAGTGTCTGTATGTAAGTGCCTGTATGTAAGTGTCTGTATGTAAGTGTGTGTATGTAAGTGTCTGTATGTAAGTGTCTGTATGTAAGTATCTCTATGTAAATGTCTGTGTGTAAGTATCTGTATGTAAGTGTCTTAGTGTCTGTATGTAAGTGTCTGTATGTAAGTGTCTGTATGTGTCTGTATGTAAGTGTCTGTATGTAAGTGTCTGTATGTAAGTGTCTGTATGTAAGTGGCTGTATGTAAGTGTCTGTAAGTGTCTGTATGTAAGTATCTGTATGTAAGTGTCTGTATGTAAGTTTCTGTATGTAAGTGTCTCTATGTAAGTATCTGTATGTAAGTGTCTGTATGTCAGTGTCACAGTGTCAGTATGTAACTGTCTGTATGTAATTGTCTGTATGTAAGTGTCTGTATGTAAGTGTCTGTATGTAAGTGTATGTATGTAAGTGTCTGTATGCAAATGTCTCAGTGTCTGTATGTAAGTGTCTGTATGTAAGCGTCTGTATGTAAGTGTCTCAGTGTCTGTATGTAAGTGTCTGTATGTAAGTGTCTGTATGTAAGTGTATCAGTGTCTGTATGTAAGTGTCTGTATGTAAGCGTCTGTATGTAAGTGTCTATGTAAGTGTCTCAGTGTCTTTATGTAAGTGTCTGTATGTAAGTGTCTCAGTGTCTGTATGTAAGTGTCTCAGTGCCTGTATGTAAGTGTCTGTATGTAAGTGTCTCAGTGTCTGTATGTAATTGTCTGTATGTAAGTGTCTATATGTAAGTGTCTCAGTGTCTGTATGTAAGTGTCTGTATGTAAGTGTCTCAGTGTCTGTATGTAAATGTCTGTTTGTAAGTGTCTGTATGTAAGTGTCTTAGTGTCTGTATGTAGGTGTCTGTATGTAATTGTCTGTATGTAAGTGTCTTTATGTAAGAGTCTGTATGTAAGTGTCTGTATGTAAGTGTCTAAGTGTCTGTATGTAAGTGTCTTTATGTAAGAGTCTGTATGTAAGTGTCTGTATGTAAGTGTCTAAGTGTCTGTATGTAAGGGTCTGTATATAAGTGTCTGTATGTAAGCATATGTATGTAAGTATCTATGTAAGTGTCTCAGTGTCTTTATGTAAGTGTCTGTATGTAAGTGTCTCAGTGTCTGTATGTAAGTGTCTCAGTGTCTGTATGTAAGTGTCTGTATGTAAGTGTCTCAGTGTCCGTATGTAAGTGTCTGTATGTAAGTGTCTGTATGTATGTGTCTGTATGTAAGTGTCTGTATGTAAGTGTCTCAGTGTCTGTATGTAAGTGTCTGTATGTAAGTGTCTCAGTGTCTGTATGTAATTGTCTGTATGTAAGTGTCTGTATGTAAGTGTCTGTATGTAAGTGTCTGTATGTAAGTGTATGTATGTAAGTGTCTCAGTGTCTGTATGTAAGTGTCTCAGTGTCTGTATGTAAGTGTCTGTATGTAAGTGTCTCAGTGTCTGTATGTAAGTGTCTGTATGTAAGTGTCTGTATGTAAGTGTCTCAGTGTCTGTATGTAAGTGTCTGTATGTAAGTGTCTCAGTTTCTGTATGTAAATGTCTGTATGTAAGTGTCTGTATGTAAGTGTCTTAGTGTCTTATGTAAGTGTCTGTATGTAATTGTCTGTATGTAAGTGTCTTTATGTAAGAGTCTGTATGTAAGTGTCTGTATGTAAGTGTCTCTATGTAAGTGTCTAAGTGTCTGTATGTAAGTGTCTTTATGTAAGTGTCTGTATTTAAGTGTCTGTATGTAAGTGTTTGTATGTAAGTGTCTGTATGTAAGTGTCTCAGTGTCTGTTTGTGTCAGTATGTAAGTGTCTGTATGTAAGTGTTTATGTAAGTGTCTGTATGTAAGTGCCTGTATGTAAGTGTCTGTATGTAAGTGTGTGTATGTAAGTGTCTGTATGTAAGTGACTGTATGTAAGTATCTCTATGTAAATGTCTGTGTGTAAGTGTCTGTATGTAAGTGTCTTAGTGTCTGTATGTAAGTGTCTGTATGTAAGAGTCTGTATGTAAGTGTCTGTATGTAAGTGTCTAAGTGTCTGTATGTAAGGGTCTGTATGTAAGTGTCTGTATTTAAGTGTCTGTATGTAAGTGTTTGTATGTAAGTGTCTGTATGTAAGTGTCTCAGTGTCTGTATGTAAGTGTCTGTATGTAAGCGTCTGTATGTAAGTGTCTCAGTGTCTGTATGTAAGTGTCTGTATGTAAGTGTCTGTATGTAAGTGTCTATGTAAGTGTCTCAGTGTCTTTATGTAAGTGTCTGTATGTAAGTGTCTCAGTGTCTGTATGTAAGTGTCTCAGTGTCTGTATGTAATTGTCTGTATGTAAGTGTCTGTATGCAAGTGTCTCAGTGTCTGTATGTAAGTGTCTGTATGTAAGTGTCTCAGTGTCTGTATGTAAATGTCTGTTTGTAAGTGTCTGTATGTAAGTGTCTTAGTGTCTGTATGTAAGTGTCTGTATGTAAGTGTCTGTATGTAAGTGTCTGTATGTAAGTGTCTGTATGTAAGTGTCTGTATGTAAGTGTCTCAGCGTCTGTATGTGTCTGTATGTAAGTGTCTGTATGTAAGTGTCTGTATGTAAGTGGCTGTATGTAAGTGGCTGTATGTAAGTGTCTGTATGTAATGTCTGTATGTAAGTGTCTGTATGTGTCTGTATGTAAGTGTATATGTAAGTGGTTGTATGTAAGTGTCTGTATGTAAGTGTCTATGTAAGTGTCTGTATGTAAGTGCCTGTATGTAAGTGTCTGTATGTAAGTGTCTGTATGTAAGTGTATGTATGTAAGTGTCTCAGTATCTGTATGTAAATGTCTTTATGTAAGTGTCTGTATGTAAGTGTCTGTATGTAAGTCTTAGTGTCTGAATGTCAGTGTGTGTTTGTAAGTGTCTGTATGTAAGTGTCTGTATGTAAGTGTCTGTATTTAAGTGTCTCAGTGTCTGTAAGTAAGTGTCTAAGTAAGTGTCTGTATGTAAGTGTCTCTATGTAAGCGTCTGTATATAAGTGTCTGTATGTAAGTGTCTGTATGTTAAGTGTTTGTATGTAAGTGTCTGTATGTAAATATCTCAGTGTCTGTATGTAAGTGTCTGTATGTAAGTGTCTGTATGTAAGTGTCTCAGTGTCTGTATGTAAGTGTCTGTATGTAAGTGTCTGTATGTGTCTGTATGTAAGTGTCTGTATGTAAGTGTCTGTATGTAAGTATCTGTATGTAGGTGGCTGTATGTAAGTGTCTGTAAGTGTCTGTATGTAAGTATCTGTTTGTAAGTGTCTGTGTGTAAGTTTCTGTATGTAAGTGTCTGTTTGTAAGTGTCTGTTTGTAAGTGTCTGTATGTAAGTGTCTGTATGCAAGTGTCTGTATGTAAGTGTCTTCGTGTCTGTATGTAAGTGTCTGTATGTAAGTGTCTGTATGTAAGTGTCTCAGCGTCTGTATGTGTCTGTATGTAAGTGTCTGTATGTAAGTGTCTCAGTGTCTGTATGTAAGTGTCTGTATGTAAGCATATGTATGTAAGTGTCTATGTAAGTGTCTCAGTGTCTTTATTTAAGTGTCTGTATGTAAGTGTCTCAGTGTCTGTATGTAAGTGTCTCAGTGTCTGTATGTAAGTGTCTCAGTGTCTGTATGTAAGTGTCTGTATGTAAGTGTCTGTATGTAAGTGTATGTATGTAAGTGTCTCAGTGTCTGTATGTAAGTGTCTCAGTGTCTGTATGTAAGTGTCTGTATGTAAGTGTCTCAGTGTCTGTATGTAAGTGTCTGTATGTAAGTGGGGAGCGATAGTGTAGCGGTTAGCGCGCTGCGCTATGAACCTGGCGACCCGGGTTCGATTCCCGCTCACGGCCAACACCAGTGACGATTATCTGAACCGGTCCTGGGCGTCCCCTAGGTCGACTCAGCCTCAAATGAGTACCTGGTGTAGCGGTGTGTAAACATCGCCACTGGGGAGACAAAGGCGGTCGGGCGTGGTGCTGGCCACCCACCCCCTCGTGTACCGTTCCGGCCTTCATAGGTGCTCGCTAACAGCACTTGCCCCTACAGTCTGTTAAGGCTATATGGGGGATCTTTGTCTTTGTCTTTGTATGTAAGTGTCTCAGTGTCTGTATGTAAGTGTCTGTATGTAAGTGTCTCAGTGTCTGTATGTAAATGTCTGTATGTAAGTGTCTGTATGTAAGTGTCTTAGTGTCTTATGTAAGTGTCTGTATGTAATTGTCTGTATGTAAGTGTCTTTATGTAAGAGTCTGTATGTAAGTGTCTGTATGTAAGTGTCTGTATGTAAGTGTCTAAGTGTCTGTATGTAAGTGTCTTTATGTAAGTGTCTGTATTTAAGTGTCTGTATGTAAGTGTCTGTATGTAAGTGTCTCAGTGTCTGTATGTAAGTGTCTGTATGTAAGTGTCTGTATGTGTCTGTATGTAAGTGTCTGTATGTAAGTGTCTGTATGTAAGTGTCTGTATGTAAGTGTCTGTATGTAAGTGTCTCAGCGTCTGTATGTGTCTGTATGTAAGTGTCTTTATGTAAGTGTCTGTATTTAAGTGGCTGTATGTAAGTGGCTGTATGTAAGTGTCTGTATGTAAGTTTCTGTATGTAAGTGTCTGTATGTGTCTGTATGTAAGTGTATATGTAAGTGGTTGTATGTAAGTGTCTGTATGTAAGTGTCTATGTAAGTGTCTGTATGTAAGTGCCTGTATGTAAGTGTCTGTATGTAAGTGTCTGTATGTAAGTGTATGTATGTAAGTGTCTCAGTATCTGTATGTAAATGTCTTTATGTAAGTGTCTGTATGTAAGTGTCTGTATGTAAGTCTTAGTGTCTGAATGTCAGTGTGTGTTTGTAAGTGTCTGTATGTAAGTGTCTGTATGTAAGTGTCTGTATTTAAGTGTCTCAGTGTCTGTAAGTAAGTGTCTAAGTAAGTGTCTGTATGTAAGTGTCTCTATGTAAGCGTCTGTATATAAGTGTCTGTATGTAAGTGTCTGTATGTTAAGTGTTTGTATGTAAGTGTCTGTATGTAAATATCTCAGTGTCTGTATGTAAGTGTCTGTATGTAAGTGTCTGTATGTAAGTGTCTCAGTGTCTGTATGTAAGTGTCTGTATGTAAGTGTCTGTATGTGTCTGTATGTAAGTGTCTGTATGTAAGTGTCTGTATGTAAGTATCTGTATGTAGGTGGCTGTATGTAAGTGTCTGTAAGTGTCTGTATGTAAGTATCTGTATGTAAGTGTCTGTGTGTAAGTTTCTGTATGTAAGTGTCTGTTTGTAAGTGTCTGTTTGTAAGTGTCTGTATGTAAGTGTCTGTATGCAAGTGTCTGTATGTAAGTGTCTCAGCGTCTGTATGTGTCTGTATGTAAGTGTCTGTATGTAAGTGTCTCAGTGTCTGTATGTAAGTGTCTGTATGTAAGCATATGTATGTAAGTGTCTATGTAAGTGTCTCAGTGTCTTTATTTAAGTGTCTGTATGTAAGTGTCTCAGTGTCTGTATGTAAGTGTCTCAGTGTCTGTATGTAAGTGTCTCAGTGTCTGTATGTAAGTGTCTGTATGTAAGTGTCTGTATGTAAGTATCTGTATGTAAGTGTCTGTATGTAAGTGTCTCAGTGTCTGTATGTAAGTGTCTGTATGTAAGTGTCTCAGTGTCTGTATGTAAGTGTCTGTATGTAAGTGTCTGTATGTAAGTGTCTCAGTGTCTGTATGTAAGTGTATGTATGTAAGTGTCTGTATGTAAGTGTCTTAGTGTCTGTATGTAAGTGTCTGTATGTAATTGTCTGTATGTAAGTGTCTTAGTGTCTGTATGTAAGTGTCTGTATGTAATTGTCTGTATGTAAGTGTCTTTATGTAAGAGTCTGTATGTAAGTGTCTGTATGTAAGTGTCTAAGTGTCTGTATGTAAGTGTCTTTATGTAAGAGTCTGTATGTAAGTGTCTGTATGTAAGTGTCTAAGTGTCTGTATGTAAGGGTCTGTATGTAAGTGTCTGTATGTAAGTGTCTGTATTTAAGTGGCTGTATGTAAGTGTTTGTATGTAAGTGTCTGTATGTAAGTGACTCAGTCTCTGTTTGTGTCAGTATGTAAGTGTCTGTATGTAAGTGTCTATGTAAGTGTCTGTATGTAAGTGCCTGTATGTAAGTGTCTGTATGTAAGTGTGTGTATGTAAGTGTCTGTATGTAAGTGTCTGTATGTAAGTATCTCTATGTAAATGTCTGTGTGTAAGTATCTGTATGTAAGTGTCTTAGTGTCTGTATGTAAGTGTCTGTATGTAAGTGTCTGTATGTGTCTGTATGTAAGTGTCTGTATGTAAGTGTCTGTATGTAAGTGTCTGTATGTAAGTGGCTGTATGTAAGTGTCTGTAAGTGTCTGTATGTAAGTATCTGTATGTAAGTGTCTGTATGTAAGTTTCTGTATGTAAGTGTCTCTATGTAAGTATCTGTATGTAAGTGTCTGTATGTCAGTGTCACAGTGTCAGTATGTAACTGTCTGTATGTAAGTGTCTGTATGTAAGTGTCTGTATGTAAGTGTCTGTATGTAAGTGTATGTATGTAAGTGTCTGTATGTAAGTGTCTCAGCGTCTGTATGTGTCTGTATGTAAGTGTCTGTATGTAAGTGTCTCAGTGTCTGTATGTAAGTGTCTGTATGTAAGCATATGTATGTAAGTGTCTATGTAAGTGTCTCAGTGTCTTTATTTAAGTGTCTGTATGTAAGTGTCTCAGTGTCTGTATGTAAGTGTCTCAGTGTCTGTATGTAAGTGTCTCAGTGTCTGTATGTAAGTGTCTGTATGTAAGTGTCTGTATGTAAGTGTCTGTATGTAAGTGGCTGTATGTAAGTGTCTGTAAGTGTCTGTATGTAAGTATCTGTATGTAAGTGTCTGTATGTAAGCGTCTGTATGTAAGTGTCTCAGTGTCTGTATGTAAGTGTCTGTATGTAAGTGTCTGTATGTAAGTGTATCAGTGTCTGTATGTAAGTGTCTGTATGTAAGCGTCTGTATGTAAGTGTCTATGTAAGTGTCTCAGTGTCTTTATGTAAGTGTCTGTATGTAAGTGTCTCAGTGTCTGTATGTAAGTGTCTCAGTGCCTGTATGTAAGTGTCTGTATGTAAGTGTCTCAGTGTCTGTATGTAATTGTCTGTATGTAAGTGTCTATATGTAAGTGTCTCAGTGTCTGTATGTAAGTGTCTGTATGTAAGTGTCTCAGTGTCTGTATGTAAATGTCTGTTTGTAAGTGTCTGTATGTAAGTGTCTTAGTGTCTGTATGTAGGTGTCTGTATGTAATTGTCTGTATGTAAGTGTCTTTATGTAAGAGTCTGTATGTAAGTGTCTGTATGTAAGTGTCTAAGTGTCTGTATGTAAGTGTCTTTATGTAAGAGTCTGTATGTAAGTGTCTGTATGTAAGTGTCTAAGTGTCTGTATGTAAGGGTCTGTATATAAGTGTCTGTATGTAAGCATATGTATGTAAGTATCTATGTAAGTGTCTCAGTGTCTTTATGTAAGTGTCTGTATGTAAGTGTCTCAGTGTCTGTATGTAAGTGTCTCAGTGTCTGTATGTAAGTGTCTGTATGTAAGTGTCTCAGTGTCCGTATGTAAGTGTCTGTATGTAAGTGTCTGTATGTATGTGTCTGTATGTAAGTGTCTGTATGTAAGTGTCTCAGTGTCTGTATGTAAGTGTCTGTATGTAAGTGTCTCAGTGTCTGTATGTAATTGTCTGTATGTAAGTGTCTGTATGTAAGTGTCTGTATGTAAGTGTCTCAGTGTCTGTATGTAAGTGTCTGTATGTAAGTGTCTGTATGTGTCTGTATGTAAGTGTCTGTATGTAAGTGTCTGTATGTAAGTATCTGTATGTAGGTGGCTGTATGTAAGTGTCTGTAAGTGTCTGTATGTAAGTATCTGTATGTAAGTGTCTGTGTGTAAGTTTCTGTATGTAAGTGTCTGTTTGTAAGTGTCTGTTTGTAAGTGTCTGTATGTAAGTGTCTGTATGCAAGTGTCTGTATGTAAGTGTCTCAGCGTCTGTATGTGTCTGTATGTAAGTGTCTGTATGTAAGTGTCTCAGTGTCTGTATGTAAGTGTCTGTATGTAAGCATATGTATGTAAGTGTCTATGTAAGTGTCTCAGTGTCTTTATTTAAGTGTCTGTATGTAAGTGTCTCAGTGTCTGTATGTAAGTGTCTCAGTGTCTGTATGTAAGTGTCTCAGTGTCTGTATGTAAGTGTCTGTATGTAAGTGTCTGTATGTAAGTATCTGTATGTAAGTGTCTGTATGTAAGTGTCTCAGTGTCTGTATGTAAGTGTCTGTATGTAAGTGTCTCAGTGTCTGTATGTAAGTGTCTGTATGTAAGTGTCTGTATGTAAGTGTCTCAGTGTCTGTATGTAAGTGTATGTATGTAAGTGTCTGTATGTAAGTGTCTTAGTGTCTGTATGTAAGTGTCTGTATGTAATTGTCTGTATGTAAGTGTCTTAGTGTCTGTATGTAAGTGTCTGTATGTAATTGTCTGTATGTAAGTGTCTTTATGTAAGAGTCTGTATGTAAGTGTCTGTATGTAAGTGTCTAAGTGTCTGTATGTAAGTGTCTTTATGTAAGAGTCTGTATGTAAGTGTCTGTATGTAAGTGTCTAAGTGTCTGTATGTAAGGGTCTGTATGTAAGTGTCTGTATGTAAGTGTCTGTATTTAAGTGTCTGTATGTAAGTGTTTGTATGTAAGTGTCTGTATGTAAGTGACTCAGTCTCTGTTTGTGTCAGTATGTAAGTGTCTGTATGTAAGTGTCTATGTAAGTGTCTGTATGTAAGTGCCTGTATGTAAGTGTCTGTATGTAAGTGTGTGTATGTAAGTGTCTGTATGTAAGTGTCTGTATGTAAGTATCTCTATGTAAATGTCTGTGTGTAAGTATCTGTATGTAAGTGTCTTAGTGTCTGTATGTAAGTGTCTGTATGTAAGTGTCTGTATGTGTCTGTATGTAAGTGTCTGTATGTAAGTGTCTGTATGTAAGTGTCTGTATGTAAGTGGCTGTATGTAAGTGTCTGTAAGTGTCTGTATGTAAGTATCTGTATGTAAGTGTCTGTATGTAAGTTTCTGTATGTAAGTGTCTCTATGTAAGTATCTGTATGTAAGTGTCTGTATGTCAGTGTCACAGTGTCAGTATGTAACTGTCTGTATGTAATTGTCTGTATGTAAGTGTCTGTATGTAAGTGTCTGTATGTAAGTGTATGTATGTAAGTGTCTGTATGCAAATGTCTCAGTGTCTGTATGTAAGTGTCTGTATGTAAGCGTCTGTATGTAAGTGTCTCAGTGTCTGTATGTAAGTGTCTGTATGTAAGTGTCTGTATGTAAGTGTATCAGTGTCTGTATGTAAGTGTCTGTATGTAAGCGTCTGTATGTAAGTGTCTATGTAAGTGTCTCAGTGTCTTTATGTAAGTGTCTGTATGTAAGTGTCTCAGTGTCTGTATGTAAGTGTCTCAGTGCCTGTATGTAAGTGTCTGTATGTAAGTGTCTCAGTGTCTGTATGTAATTGTCTGTATGTAAGTGTCTATATGTAAGTGTCTCAGTGTCTGTATGTAAGTGTCTGTATGTAAGTGTCTCAGTGTCTGTATGTAAATGTCTGTTTGTAAGTGTCTGTATGTAAGTGTCTTAGTGTCTGTATGTAGGTGTCTGTATGTAATTGTCTGTATGTAAGTGTCTTTATGTAAGAGTCTGTATGTAAGTGTCTGTATGTAAGTGTCTAAGTGTCTGTATGTAAGTGTCTTTATGTAAGAGTCTGTATGTAAGTGTCTGTATGTAAGTGTCTAAGTGTCTGTATGTAAGGGTCTGTATATAAGTGTCTGTATGTAAGCATATGTATGTAAGTATCTATGTAAGTGTCTCAGTGTCTTTATGTAAGTGTCTGTATGTAAGTGTCTCAGTGTCTGTATGTAAGTGTCTCAGTGTCTGTATGTAAGTGTCTGTATGTAAGTGTCTCAGTGTCCGTATGTAAGTGTCTGTATGTAAGTGTCTGTATGTATGTGTCTGTATGTAAGTGTCTGTATGTAAGTGTCTCAGTGTCTGTATGTAAGTGTCTGTATGTAAGTGTCTCAGTGTCTGTATGTAATTGTCTGTATGTAAGTGTCTGTATGTAAGTGTCTGTATGTAAGTGTCTGTATGTAAGTGTATGTATGTAAGTGTCTCAGTGTCTGTATGTAAGTGTCTCAGTGTCTGTATGTAAGTGTCTGTATGTAAGTGTCTCAGTGTCTGTATGTAAGTGTCTGTATGTAAGTGTCTGTATGTAAGTGTCTCAGTGTCTGTATGTAAGTGTCTGTATGTAAGTGTCTCAGTTTCTGTATGTAAATGTCTGTATGTAAGTGTCTGTATGTAAGTGTCTTAGTGTCTTATGTAAGTGTCTGTATGTAATTGTCTGTATGTAAGTGTCTTTATGTAAGAGTCTGTATGTAAGTGTCTGTATGTAAGTGTCTCTATGTAAGTGTCTAAGTGTCTGTATGTAAGTGTCTTTATGTAAGTGTCTGTATTTAAGTGTCTGTATGTAAGTGTTTGTATGTAAGTGTCTGTATGTAAGTGTCTCAGTGTCTGTTTGTGTCAGTATGTAAGTGTCTGTATGTAAGTGTTTATGTAAGTGTCTGTATGTAAGTGCCTGTATGTAAGTGTCTGTATGTAAGTGTGTGTATGTAAGTGTCTGTATGTAAGTGACTGTATGTAAGTATCTCTATGTAAATGTCTGTGTGTAAGTGTCTGTATGTAAGTGTCTTAGTGTCTGTATGTAAGTGTCTGTATGTAAGAGTCTGTATGTAAGTGTCTGTATGTAAGTGTCTAAGTGTCTGTATGTAAGGGTCTGTATGTAAGTGTCTGTATTTAAGTGTCTGTATGTAAGTGTTTGTATGTAAGTGTCTGTATGTAAGTGTCTCAGTGTCTGTATGTAAGTGTCTGTATGTAAGCGTCTGTATGTAAGTGTCTCAGTGTCTGTATGTAAGTGTCTGTATGTAAGTGTCTGTATGTAAGTGTCTATGTAAGTGTCTCAGTGTCTTTATGTAAGTGTCTGTATGTAAGTGTCTCAGTGTCTGTATGTAAGTGTCTCAGTGTCTGTATGTAATTGTCTGTATGTAAGTGTCTGTATGCAAGTGTCTCAGTGTCTGTATGTAAGTGTCTGTATGTAAGTGTCTCAGTGTCTGTATGTAAATGTCTGTTTGTAAGTGTCTGTATGTAAGTGTCTTAGTGTCTGTATGTAAGTGTCTGTATGTAAGTGTCTGTATGTAAGTGTCTGTATGTAAGTGTCTGTATGTAAGTGTCTGTATGTAAGTGTCTCAGCGTCTGTATGTGTCTGTATGTAAGTGTCTGTATGTAAGTGTCTGTATGTAAGTGGCTGTATGTAAGTGGCTGTATGTAAGTGTCTGTATGTAATGTCTGTATGTAAGTGTCTGTATGTGTCTGTATGTAAGTGTATATGTAAGTGGTTGTATGTAAGTGTCTGTATGTAAGTGTCTATGTAAGTGTCTGTATGTAAGTGCCTGTATGTAAGTGTCTGTATGTAAGTGTCTGTATGTAAGTGTATGTATGTAAGTGTCTCAGTATCTGTATGTAAATGTCTTTATGTAAGTGTCTGTATGTAAGTGTCTGTATGTAAGTCTTAGTGTCTGAATGTCAGTGTGTGTTTGTAAGTGTCTGTATGTAAGTGTCTGTATGTAAGTGTCTGTATTTAAGTGTCTCAGTGTCTGTAAGTAAGTGTCTAAGTAAGTGTCTGTATGTAAGTGTCTCTATGTAAGCGTCTGTATATAAGTGTCTGTATGTAAGTGTCTGTATGTTAAGTGTTTGTATGTAAGTGTCTGTATGTAAATATCTCAGTGTCTGTATGTAAGTGTCTGTATGTAAGTGTCTGTATGTAAGTGTCTCAGTGTCTGTATGTAAGTGTCTGTATGTAAGTGTCTGTATGTGTCTGTATGTAAGTGTCTGTATGTAAGTGTCTGTATGTAAGTATCTGTATGTAGGTGGCTGTATGTAAGTGTCTGTAAGTGTCTGTATGTAAGTATCTGTTTGTAAGTGTCTGTGTGTAAGTTTCTGTATGTAAGTGTCTGTTTGTAAGTGTCTGTTTGTAAGTGTCTGTATGTAAGTGTCTGTATGCAAGTGTCTGTATGTAAGTGTCTTCGTGTCTGTATGTAAGTGTCTGTATGTAAGTGTCTGTATGTAAGTGTCTCAGCGTCTGTATGTGTCTGTATGTAAGTGTCTGTATGTAAGTGTCTCAGTGTCTGTATGTAAGTGTCTGTATGTAAGCATATGTATGTAAGTGTCTATGTAAGTGTCTCAGTGTCTTTATTTAAGTGTCTGTATGTAAGTGTCTCAGTGTCTGTATGTAAGTGTCTCAGTGTCTGTATGTAAGTGTCTCAGTGTCTGTATGTAAGTGTCTGTATGTAAGTGTCTGTATGTAAGTATCTGTGTGTAAGTGTCTGTATGTAAGTGTCTCAGTGTCTGTATGTAAGTGTCTGTATGTAAGTGTCTCAGTGTCTGTATGTAAGTGTCTGTATGTAAGTGTCTGTATGTAAGTGTCTCAGTGTCTGTATGTAAGTGTATGTAAGCGTCTGTATGTAAGTGTCTATGTAAGTGTCTCAGTGTCTGTATGTAAGTGTCTGTATGTAAGTGTCTGTATGTAAGTGTCTTAGTGTCTGTATGTAAGTGTCTGTATGTAATTGTCTGTATGTAAGTGTCTTTATGTAAGAGTCTGTATGTAAGTGTCTGTATGTAAGTGTCTAAGTTTCTGTATGTAAGGGTCTGTATGTAAGTGTCTGTATTTAAGTGTCTGTATGTAAGTGTTTGTATGTAAGTGTCTGTATGTAAGTGTCTCAGTGTCTGTATGTAAGTGTCTGTATGTAAGCGTCTGTATGTAAGTGTCTCAGTGTCTGTATGTAAGTGTCTGTATGTAAGTGTCTGTATGTAAGTGTCTATGTAAGTGTCTCAGTGTCTTTATGTAAGTGTCTGTATGTAAGTGTCTCAGTGTCTGTATGTAAGTGTCTCAGTGTCTGTATGTAATTGTCTGTATGTAAGTGTCTGTATGCAAGTGTCTCAGTGTCTGTATGTAAGTGTCTGTATGTAAGTGTCTCAGTGTCTGTATGTAAATGTCTGTTTGTAAGTGTCTGTATGTAAGTGTCTTAGTGTCTGTATGTAAGTGTCTGTATGTAAGTGTCTGTATGTAAGTGTCTGTATGTAAGTGTCTGTATGTAAGTGTCTCAGCGTCTGTATGTGTCTGTATGTAAGTGTCTGTATGTAAGTGTCTGTATGTAAGTAGCTGTATGTAAGTGGCTGTATGTAAGTGTCTGTATGTAATGTCTGTATGTAAGTGTCTGTATGTGTCTGTATGTAAGTGTATATGTAAGTGGTTGTATGTAAGTGTCTGTATGTAAGTGTCTATGTAAGTGTCTGTATGTAAGTGCCTGTATGTAAGTGTCTGTATGTAAGTGTCTGTATGTAAGTGTATGTATGTAAGTGTCTCAGTATCTGTATGTAAATGTCTTTATGTAAGTGTCTGTATGTAAGTGTCTGTATGTAAGTCTTAGTGTCTGAATGTCAGTGTGTGTTTGTAAGTGTCTGTATGTAAGTGTCTGTATGTAAGTGTCTGTATTTAAGTGTCTCAGTGTCTGTAAGTAAGTGTCTAAGTAAGTGTCTGTATGTAAGTGTCTCTATGTAAGCGTCTGTATATAAGTGTCTGTATGTAAGTGTCTGTATGTTAAGTGTTTGTATGTAAGTGTCTGTATGTAAATATCTCAGTGTCTGTATGTAAGTGTCTGTATGTAAGTGTCTGTATGTAAGTGTCTCAGTGTCTGTATGTAAGTGTCTGTATGTAAGTGTCTGTATGTGTCTGTATGTAAGTGTCTGTATGTAAGTGTCTGTATGTAAGTATCTGTATGTAGGTGGCTGTATGTAAGTGTCTGTAAGTGTCTGTATGTAAGTATCTGTATGTAAGTGTCTGTGTGTAAGTTTCTGTATGTAAGTGTCTGTTTGTAAGTGTCTGTTTGTAAGTGTCTGTATGTAAGTGTCTGTATGCAAGTGTCTGTATGTAAGTGTCTGTATGCAAGTGTCTGTATGTAAGTGTCTTAGTGTCTGTATGTAAGTGTCTGTATGTAATTGTCTGTATGTAAGTGTCTTTATGTAAGAGTCTGTATGTAAGTGTCTGTATGTAAGTGTCTAAGTGTCTGTATGTAAGGGTCTGTATGTAAGTGTCTGTATTTAAGTGTCTGTATGTAAGTGTTTGTATGTAAGTGTCTGTATGTAAGTGTCTCAGTGTCTGTATGTAAGTGTCTGTATGTAAGCGTCTGTATGTAAGTGTCTCAGTGTCTGTATGTAAGTGTCTGTATGTAAGTGTCTGTATGTAAGTGTCTATGTAAGTGTCTCAGTGTCTTTATGTAAGTGTCTGTATGTAAGTGTCTCAGTGTCTGTATGTAAGTGTCTCAGTGTCTGTATGTAATTGTCTGTATGTAAGTGTCTGTATGCAAGTGTCTCAGTGTCTGTATGTAAGTGTCTGTATGTAAGTGTCTCAGTGTCTGTATGTAAATGTCTGTTTGTAAGTGTCTGTATGTAAGTGTCTTAGTGTCTGTATGTAAGTGTCTGTATGTAAGTGTCTGTATGTAAGTGTCTGTATGTAAGTGTCTGTATGTAAGTGTCTCAGCGTCTGTATGTGTCTGTATGTAAGTGTCTGTATGTAAGTGTCTGTATGTAAGTAGCTGTATGTAAGTGGCTGTATGTAAGTGTCTTTATGTAATGTCTGTATGTAAGTGTCTGTATGTGTCTGTATGTAAGTGTATATGTAAGTGGTTGTATGTAAGTGTCTGTATGTAAGTGTCTATGTAAGTGTCTGTATGTAAGTGCCTGTATGTAAGTGTCTGTATGTAAGTGTCTGTATGTAAGTGTATGTATGTAAGTGTCTCAGTATCTGTATGTAAATGTCTTTATGTAAGTGTCTGTATGTAAGTGTCTGTATGTAAGTCTTAGTGTCTGAATGTCAGTGTGTGTTTGTAAGTGTCTGTATGTAAGTGTCTGTATGTAAGTGTCTGTATTTAAGTGTCTCAGTGTCTGTAAGTAAGTGTCTAAGTAAGTGTCTGTATGTAAGTGTCTCTATGTAAGCGTCTGTATATAAGTGTCTGTATGTAAGTGTCTGTATGTTAAGTGTTTGTATGTAAGTGTCTGTATGTAAATATCTCAGTGTCTGTATGTAAGTGTCTGTATGTAAGTGTCTGTATGTAAGTGTCTCAGTGTCTGTATGTAAGTGTCTGTATGTAAGTGTCTGTATGTGTCTGTATGTAAGTGTCTGTATGTAAGTGTCTGTATGTAAGTATCTGTATGTAGGTGGCTGTATGTAAGTGTCTGTAAGTGTCTGTATGTAAGTATCTGTATGTAAGTGTCTGTGTGTAAGTTTCTGTATGTAAGTGTCTGTTTGTAAGTGTCTGTTTGTAAGTGTCTGTATGTAAGTGTCTGTATGCAAGTGTCTGTATGTAAGTGTCTGTATGCAAGTGTCTCAGTGTCTGTATGTAAGTGTCTGTATGTAAGTGTCTCAGTGTCTGTATGTAAATGTCTGTTTGTAAGTGTCTGTATGTAAGTGTCTTAGTGTCTGTATGTAAGTGTCTGTATGTAAGTGTCTGTATGTAAGTGTCTGTATGTAAGTGTCTGTATGTAAGTGTCTGTATGTAAGTGTCTCAGCGTCTGTATGTGTCTGTATGTAAGTGTCTGTATGTAAGTGTCTGTATGTAAGTAGCTGTATGTAAGTGTCTCAGTGTCTGTATGTAAGTGTCTGTATGTAAGCATATGTATGTAAGTGTCTATGTAAGTGTCTCAGTGTCTTTATTTAAGTGTCTGTATGTAAGTGTCTCAGTGTCTGTATGTAAGTGTCTCAGTGTCTGTATGTAAGTGTCTCAGTGTCTGTATGTAAGTGTCTGTATGTAAGTGTCTGTATGTAAGTATCTGTGTGTAAGTGTCTGTATGTAAGTGTCTCAGTGTCTGTATGTAAGTGTCTGTATGTAAGTGTCTCAGTGTCTGTATGTAAGTGTCTGTATGTAAGTGTCTGTATGTAAGTGTCTCAGTGTCTGTATGTAAGTGTATGTAAGCGTCTGTATGTAAGTGTCTATGTAAGTGTCTCAGTGTCTGTATGTAAGTGTCTGTATGTAAGTGTCTGTATGTAAGTGTCTTAGTGTCTGTATGTAAGTGTCTGTATGTAATTGTCTGTATGTAAGTGTCTTTATGTAAGAGTCTGTATGTAAGTGTCTGTATGTAAGTGTCTAAGTGTCTGTATGTAAGGGTCTGTATGTAAGTGTCTGTATTTAAGTGTCTGTATGTAAGTGTTTGTATGTAAGTGTCTGTATGTAAGTGTCTCAGTGTCTGTATGTAAGTGTCTGTATGTAAGCGTCTGTATGTAAGTGTCTCAGTGTCTGTATGTAAGTGTCTGTATGTAAGTGTCTGTATGTAAGTGTCTATGTAAGTGTCTCAGTGTCTTTATGTAAGTGTCTGTATGTAAGTGTCTCAGTGTCTGTATGTAAGTGTCTCAGTGTCTGTATGTAATTGTCTGTATGTAAGTGTCTGTATGCAAGTGTCTCAGTGTCTGTATGTAAGTGTCTGTATGTAAGTGTCTCAGTGTCTGTATGTAAATGTCTGTTTGTAAGTGTCTGTATGTAAGTGTCTTAGTGTCTGTATGTAAGTGTCTGTATGTAAGTGTCTGTATGTAAGTGTCTGTATGTAAGTGTCTGTATGTAAGTGTCTCAGCGTCTGTATGTGTCTGTATGTAAGTGTCTGTATGTAAGTGTCTGTATGTAAGTAGCTGTATGTAAGTGGCTGTATGTAAGTGTCTGTATGTAATGTCTGTATGTAAGTGTCTGTATGTGTCTGTATGTAAGTGTATATGTAAGTGGTTGTATGTAAGTGTCTGTATGTAAGTGTCTATGTAAGTGTCTGTATGTAAGTGCCTGTATGTAAGTGTCTGTATGTAAGTGTCTGTATGTAAGTGTATGTATGTAAGTGTCTCAGTATCTGTATGTAAATGTCTTTATGTAAGTGTCTGTATGTAAGTGTCTGTATGTAAGTCTTAGTGTCTGAATGTCAGTGTGTGTTTGTAAGTGTCTGTATGTAAGTGTCTGTATGTAAGTGTCTGTATTTAAGTGTCTCAGTGTCTGTAAGTAAGTGTCTAAGTAAGTGTCTGTATGTAAGTGTCTCTATGTAAGCGTCTGTATATAAGTGTCTGTATGTAAGTGTCTGTATGTTAAGTGTTTGTATGTAAGTGTCTGTATGTAAATATCTCAGTGTCTGTATGTAAGTGTCTGTATGTAAGTGTCTGTATGTAAGTGTCTCAGTGTCTGTATGTAAGTGTCTGTATGTAAGTGTCTGTATGTGTCTGTATGTAAGTGTCTGTATGTAAGTGTCTGTATGTAAGTATCTGTATGTAGGTGGCTGTATGTAAGTGTCTGTAAGTGTCTGTATGTAAGTATCTGTATGTAAGTGTCTGTGTGTAAGTTTCTGTATGTAAGTGTCTGTTTGTAAGTGTCTGTTTGTAAGTGTCTGTATGTAAGTGTCTGTATGCAAGTGTCTGTATGTAAGTGTCTGTATGCAAGTGTCTCAGTGTCTGTATGTAAGTGTCTGTATGTAAGTGTCTCAGTGTCTGTATGTAAATGTCTGTTTGTAAGTGTCTGTATGTAAGTGTCTTAGTGTCTGTATGTAAGTGTCTGTATGTAAGTGTCTGTATGTAAGTGTCTGTATGTAAGTGTCTGTATGTAAGTGTCTGTATGTAAGTGTCTCAGCGTCTGTATGTGTCTGTATGTAAGTGTCTGTATGTAAGTGTCTGTATGTAAGTAGCTGTATGTAAGTGGCTGTATGTAAGTGTCTGTATGTAATGTCTGTATGTAAGTGTCTGTATGTGTCTGTATGTAAGTGTATATGTAAGTGGTTGTATGTAAGTGCCTGTATGTAAGTGTCTGTATGTAAGTGTCTGTATGTAAGTGTATGTATGTAAGTGTCTCAGTATCTGTATGTAAATGTCTTTATGTAAGTGTCTGTATGTAAGTGTCTGTATGTAAGTCTTAGTGTCTGAATGTCAGTGTGTGTTTGTAAGTGTCTGTATGTAAGTGTCTGTATGTAAGTGTCTGTATTTAAGTGTCTCAGTGTCTGTAAGTAAGTGTCTAAGTAAGTGTCTGTATGTAAGTGTCTCTATGTAAGCGTCTGTATATAAGTGTCTGTATGTAAGTGTCTGTATGTTAAGTGTTTGTATGTAAGTGTCTGTATGTAAATATCTCAGTGTCTGTATGTAAGTGTCTGTATGTAAGTGTCTGTATGTAAGTGTCTCAGTGTCTGTATGTAAGTGTCTGTATGTAAGTGTCTGTATGTGTCTGTATGTAAGTGTCTGTATGTAAGTGTCTGTATGTAAGTATCTGTATGTAGGTGGCTGTATGTAAGTGTCTGTAAGTGTCTGTATGTAAGTATCTGTATGTAAGTGTCTGTGTGTAAGTTTCTGTATGTAAGTGTCTGTTTGTAAGTGTCTGTTTGTAAGTGTCTGTATGTAAGTGTCTGTATGCAAGTGTCTGTATGTAAGTGTCTTCGTGTCTGTATGTAAGTGTCTGTATGTAAGTGTCTGTATGTAAGTGTCTCAGCGTCTGTATGTGTCTGTATGTAAGTATCTGTATGTAAGTGTCTCAGTGTCTGTATGTAAGTGTCTGTATGTAAGCATATGTATGTAAGTGTCTATGTAAGTGTCTCAGTGTCTTTATTTAAGTGTCTGTATGTAAGTGTCTCAGTGTCTGTATGTAAGTGTCTCAGTGTCTGTATGTAAGTGTCTCAGTGTCTGTATGTAAGTGTCTGTATGTAAGTGTCTGTATGTAAGTATCTGTATGTAAGTGTCTGTATGTAAGTGTCTCAGTGTCTGTATGTAAGTGTCTGTATGTAAGTGTCTCAGTGTCTGTATGTAAGTGTCTGTATGTAAGTGTCTGTATGTAAGTGTCTCAGTGTCTGTATGTAAGTGTATGTAAGCGTCTGTATGTAAGTGTCTATGTAAGTGTCTCAGTGTCTGTATGTAAGTGTCTGTATGTAAGTGTCTTAGTGTCTGTATGTAAGTGTCTGTATGTAATTGTCTGTATGTAAGTGTCTTTATGTAAGAGTCTGTGTGTAAGTGTCTGTATGTAAGTGTCTAAGTGTCTGTATGTAAGTGTCTTTATGTAAGAGTCTGTATGTAAGGTTCTGTATGTAAGGGTCTCAGTGTCTGTATGTAAGTGTCTGTATGTAAGTGTCTCAGTGTCTGTATGTAATTGTCTGTATGTAAGTGTCTGTATGTAAGTGTCTGTATGTAAGTGTCTGTATGTAAGTGTATGTATGTAAGTGTCTCAGTGTCTGTATGTAAGTGTCTCAGTGTCTGTATGTAAGTGTCTGTATGTAAGTGTCTCAGTGTCTGTATGTAAGTGTCTGTATGTAAGTGTCTGTATGTAAGTGTCTCAGTGTCTGTATGTAAGTGTCTGTATGTAAGTGTCTCAGTGTCTGTATGTAAATGTCTGTATGTAAGTGTCTGTATGTAAGTGTCTTAGTGTCTTATGTAAGTGTCTGTATGTAATTGTCTGTATGTAAGTGTCTTTATGTAAGAGTCTGTATGTAAGTGTCTGTATGTAAGTGTCTGTATGTAAGTGTCTAAGTGTCTGTATGTAAGTGTCTTTATGTAAGTGTCTGTATTTAAGTGTCTGTATGTAAGTGTCTGTATGTAAGTGTCTCAGTGTCTGTATGTAAGTGTCTGTATGTAAGTGTCTGTATGTGTCTGTATGTAAGTGTCTGTATGTAAGTGTCTGTATGTAAGTGTCTGTATGTAAGTGTCTGTATGTAAGTGTCTCAGCGTCTGTATGTGTCTGTATGTAAGTGTCTGTATGTAAGTGTCTGTATTTAAGTGGCTGTATGTAAGTGGCTGTATGTAAGTGTCTGTATGTAAGTGTCTGTATGTAAGTGTCTGTATGTGTCTGTATGTAAGTGTATATGTAAGTGGTTGTATGTAAGTGTCTGTATGTAAGTGTCTATGTAAGTGTCTGTATGTAAGTGCCTGTATGTAAGTGTCTGTATGTAAGTGTCTGTATGTAAGTGTATGTATGTAAGTGTCTCAGTATCTGTATGTAAATGTCTTTATGTAAGTGTCTGTATGTAAGTGTCTGTATGTAAGTCTTAGTGTCTGAATGTCAGTGTGTGTTTGTAAGTGTCTGTATGTAAGTGTCTGTATGTAAGTGTCTGTATTTAAGTGTCTCAGTGTCTGTATGTAAGTGTCTCAGTGTCTGTATGTAAGTGTCTGTATGTAAGTGTCTCAGTGTCTGTATGTAAGTGTCTGTATGTAAGTGTCTGTATGTAAGTGTCTCAGTGTCTGTATGTAAGTGTCTGTATGTAAGTGTCTCAGTGTCTGTATGTAAATGTCTGTATGTAAGTGTCTGTATGTAAGTGTCTTAGTGTCTTATGTAAGTGTCTGTATGTAATTGTCTGTATGTAAGTGTCTTTATGTAAGAGTCTGTATGTAAGTGTCTGTATGTAAGTGTCTGTATGTAAGTGTCTAAGTGTCTGTATGTAAGTGTCTGTATTTAAGTGTCTGTATGTAAGTATCTGTATGTAAGTGTATGTGTGTAAGTTTCTGTATGTAAGTGTCTGTTTGTAAGTGTCTGTTTGTAAGTGTCTGTATGTAAGTGTCTCAGTGTCTGTATGTAAGTGTCTGTATGTAAGTGTCTGTATGTGTCTGTATGTAAGTGTCTGTATGTAAGTGTCTGTATGTAAGTGTCTGTATGTAAGTGTCTGTATGTAAGTGTCTCAGCGTCTGTATGTGTCTGTATGTAAGTGTCTGTATGTAAGTGTCTGTATTTAAGTGGCTGTATGTAAGTGGCTGTATGTAAGTGTCTGTATGTAAGTGTCTGTATGTAAGTGTCTGTATGTGTCTGTATGTAAGTGTATATGTAAGTGGTTGTATGTAAGTGTCTGTATGTAAGTGTCTATGTAAGTGTCTGTATGTAAGTGCCTGTATGTAAGTGTCTGTATGTAAGTGTCTGTATGTAAGTGTATGTATGTAAGTGTCTCAGTATCTGTATGTAAATGTCTTTATGTAAGTGTCTGTATGTAAGTGTCTGTATGTAAGTCTTAGTGTCTGAATGTCAGTGTGTGTTTGTAAGTGTCTGTATGTAAGTGTCTGTATGTAAGTGTCTGTATTTAAGTGTCTCAGTGTCTGTAAGTAAGTGTCTAAGTAAGTGTCTGTATGTAAGTGTCTCTATGTAAGCATCTGTATATAAGTGTCTGTATGTAAGTGTCTGTATGTTAAGTGTTTGTATGTAAGTGTCTGTATGTAAATATCTCAGTGTCTGTATGTAAGTGTCTGTATGTAAGTGTCTGTATGTAAGTGTCTCAGTGTCTGTATGTAAGTGTCTGTATGTAAGTGTCTGTATGTGTCTGTATGTAAGTGTCTGTATGTAAGTGTCTGTATGTAAGTATCTGTATGTAGGTGGCTGTATGTAAGTGTCTGTATGTAAGTATCTGTATGTAAGTATCTGTATGTAAGTGTATGTGTGTAAGTTTCTGTATGTAAGTGTCTGTTTGTAAGTGTCTGTTTGTAAGTGTCTGTATGTAAGTGTCTGTATGCAAGTGTCTGTATGTAAGTGTCTCAGCGTCTGTATGTGTCTGTATGTAAGTGTCTGTATGTAAGTGTCTCAGTGTCTGTATGTAAGTGTCTGTATGTAAGCATATGTATGTACGTGTCTATGTAAGTGTCTCAGTGTCTTTATTTAAGTGTCTGTATGTAAGTGTCTCAGTGTCTGTATGTAAGTGTCTCAGTGTCTGTATGTAAGTGTCTCAGTGTCTGTATGTAAGTGTCTGTATGTAAGTGTCTGTATGTAAGTATCTGTATGTAAGTGTCTGTATGTAAGTGTCTCAGTGTCTGTATGTAAGTGTCTGTATGTAAGTGTCTCAGTGTCTGTATGTAAGTGTCTGTATGTAAGTGTCTGTATGTAAGTGTCTCAGTGTCTGTATGTAAGTGTATGTATGTAAGTGTCTGTATGTAAGTGTCTTAGTGTCTGTATGTAAGTGTCTGTATGTAATTGTCTGTATGTAAGTGTCTTAGTGTCTGTATGTAAGTGTCTGTATGTAATTGTCTGTATGTAAGTGTCTTTATGTAAGAGTCTGTATGTAAGTGTCTGTATGTAAGTGTCTAAGTGTCTGTATGTAAGTGTCTTTATGTAAGAGTCTGTATGTAAGTGTCTGTATGTAAGTGTCTAAGTGTCTGTATGTAAGGGTCTGTATGTAAGTGTCTGTATGTAAGTGTCTGTATTTAAGTGTCTGTATGTAAGTGTTTGTATGTAAGTGTCTGTATGTAAGTGACTCAGTCTCTGTTTGTGTCAGTATGTAAGTGTCTGTATGCAAGTGTCTATGTAAGTGTCTGTATGTAAGTGCCTGTATGTAAGTGTCTGTATGTAAGTGTGTGTATGTAAGTGTCTGTATGTAAGTGTCTGTATGTAAGTATCTCTATGTAAATGTCTGTGTGTAAGTATCTGTATGTAAGTGTCTCTATGTAAGTATCTGTATGTAAGTGTCTGTATGTAAGTGTCTGTATGTGTCTGTATGTAAGTGTCTGTATGTAAGTGTCTGTATGTAATTGTCTGTATGTAAGTGGCTGTATGTAAGTGTCTGTAAGTGTCTGTATGTAAGTATCTGTATGTAAGTGTCTGTATGTAAGTTTCTGTATGTAAGTGTCTCTATGTAAGTATCTGTATGTAAGTGTCTGTATGTCAGTGTCACAGTGTCAGTATGTAACTGTCTGTATGTAAGTGTCTGTATGTAAGTGTCTGTATGTAAGTGTCTGTATGTACGTGTATGTATGTAAGTGTCTGTATGTAAACGTCTCAGTGTCTGTATGTAAGTGTCTGTATGTAAGCGTCTGTATGTAAGTGTCTCAGTGTCTGTATGTAAGTGTCTGTATGTAAGTGTCTGTATGTAAGTGTATCAGTGTCTGTATGTAAGTGTCTGTATGTAAGTATCTGTATGTAGGTGGCTGTATGTAAGTGTCTGTAAGTGTCTGTATGTAAGTATCTGTATGTAAGTGTCTGTGTGTAAGTTTCTGTATGTAAGTGTCTGTTTGTAAGTGTCTGTTTGTAAGTGTCTGTATGTAAGTGTCTGTATGCAAGTGTCTGTATGTAAGTGTCTCAGCGTCTGTATGTGTCTGTATGTAAGTGTCTGTATGTAAGTGTCTCAGTGTCTGTATGTAAGTGTCTGTATGTAAGCATATGTATGTAAGTGTCTATGTAAGTGTCTCAGTGTCTTTATTTAAGTGTCTGTATGTAAGTGTCTCAGTGTCTGTATGTAAGTGTCTCAGTGTCTGTATGTAAGTGTCTCAGTGTCTGTATGTAAGTGTCTGTATGTAAGTGTCTGTATGTAAGTATCTGTATGTAAGTGTCTGTATGTAAGTGTCTCAGTGTCTGTATGTAAGTGTCTGTATGTAAGTGTCTCAGTGTCTGTATGTAAGTGTCTGTATGTAAGTGTCTGTATGTAAGTGTCTCAGTGTCTGTATGTAAGTGTATGTATGTAAGTGTCTGTATGTAAGTGTCTTAGTGTCTGTATGTAAGTGTCTGTATGTAATTGTCTGTATGTAAGTGTCTTAGTGTCTGTATGTAAGTGTCTGTATGTAATTGTCTGTATGTAAGTGTCTTTATGTAAGAGTCTGTATGTAAGTGTCTGTATGTAAGTGTCTAAGTGTCTGTATGTAAGTGTCTTTATGTAAGAGTCTGTATGTAAGTGTCTGTATGTAAGTGTCTAAGTGTCTGTATGTAAGGGTCTGTATGTAAGTGTCTGTATGTAAGTGTCTGTATTTAAGTGTCTGTATGTAAGTGTGTGTATGTAAGTGTCTGTATGTAAGTGACTCAGTCTCTGTTTGTGTCAGTATGTAAGTGTCTGTATGTAAGTGTCTATGTAAGTGTCTGTATGTAAGTGCCTGTATGTAAGTGTCTGTATGTAAGTGTGTGTATGTAAGTGTCTGTATGTAAGTGTCTGTATGTAAGTATCTCTATGTAAATGTCTGTGTGTAAGTATCTGTATGTAAGTGTCTTAGTGTCTGTATGTAAGTGTCTGTATGTAAGTGTCTGTATGTGTCTGAATGTAAGTGTCTGTATGTAAGTGTCTGTATGTAAGTGTCTGTATGTAAGTGGCTGTATGTAAGTGTCTGTAAGTGTCTGTATGTAAGTATCTGTATGTAAGTGTCTGTATGTAAGTTTCTGTATGTAAGTGTCTCTATGTAAGTATCTGTATGTAAGTGTCTGTATGTCAGTGTCACAGTGTCAGTATGTAACTGTCTGTATGTAAGTGTCTGTATGTAAGTGTCTGTATGTAAGTGTCTGTATGTAAGTGTATGTATGTAAGTGTCTGTATGTAAATGTCTCAGTGTCTGTATGTAAGTGTCTGTATGTAAGCGTCTGTATGTAAGTGTCTCAGTGTCTGTATGTAAGTGTCTGTATGTAAGTGTCTGTATGTAAGTGTATCAGTGTCTGTATGTAAGTGTCTGTATGTAAGCGTCTGTATGTAAGTGTCTATGTAAGTGTCTCAGTGTCTTTATGTAAGTGTCTGTATGTAAGTGTCTCAGTGTCTGTATGTAAGTGTCTCAGTGCCTGTATGTAAGTGTCTGTATGTAAGTGTCTCAGTGTCTGTATGTAATTGTCTGTATGTAAGTGTCTATATGTAAGTGTCTCAGTGTCTGTATGTAAGTGTCTGTATGTAAGTGTCTCAGTGTCTGTATGTAGGTGTCTGTATGTAATTGTCTGTATGTAAGTGTCTTTATGTAAGAGTCTGTATGTAAGTGTCTGTATGTAAGTGTCTAAGTGTCTGTATGTAAGTGTCTTTATGTAAGAGTCTGTATGTAAGTGTCTGTATGTAAGTGTCTAAGTGTCTGTATGTAAGGGTCTGTATATAAGTGTCTGTATGTAAGCATATGTATGTAAGTATCTATGTAAGTGTCTCAGTGTCTTTATGTAAGTGTCTGTATGTAAGTGTCTCAGTGTCTGTATGTAAGTGTCTCAGTGTCTGTATGTAAGTGTCTGTATGTAAGTGTCTCAGTGTCTGTATGTAATTGTCTGTATGTAAGTGTCTGTATGTAAGTGTCTGTTTGTAAGTGTCTGTATGTAAGTGTATGTATGTAAGTGTCTCAGTGTCTGTATGTAAGTGTCTCAGTGTCTGTATGTAAGTGTCTGTATGTAAGTTTCTCAGTGTCTGTATGTAAGTGTCTGTATGTAAGTGTCTGTATGTAAGTGTCTCAGTGTCTGTATGTAAGTGTCTGTATGTAAGTGTCTCAGTTTCTGTATGTAAATGTCTGTATGTAAGTGTCTGTATGTAAGTGTCTTAGTGTCTTATGTAAGTGTCTGTATGTAATTGTCTGTATGTAAGTGTCTTTATGTAAGAGTCTGTATGTAAGTGTCTGTATGTAAGTGTCTGTATGTAAGTGTCTAAGTGTCTGTATGTAAGTGTCTTTATGTAAGTGTCTGTATTTAAGTGTCTGTATGTAAGTGTTTGTATGTAAGTGTCTGTATGTAAGTGTCTCAGTGTCTGTTTGTGTCAGTATGTAAGTGTCTGTATGTAAGTGTTTATGTAAGTGTCTGTATGTAAGTGCCTGTATGTAAGTGTCTGTATGTAAGTGTGTGTATGTAAGTGTCTGTATGTAAGTGACTGTATGTAAGTATCTCTATGTAAATGTCTGTGTGTAAGTGTCTGTATGTAAGTGTCTTAGTGTCTGTATGTAAGTGTCTGTATGTAAGAGTCTGTATGTAAGCGTCTGTATGTAAGTGTCTCAGTGTCTGTATGTAAGTGTCTGTATGTAAGTGTCTGTATGTAAGTGTATCAGTGTCTGTATGTAAGTGTCTGTATGTAAGCGTCTGTATGTAAGTGTCTATGTAAGTGTCTCAGTGTCTTTATGTAAGTGTCTGTATGTAAGTGTCTCAGTGTCTGTATGTAAGTGTCTCAGTGCCTGTATGTAAGTGTCTGTATGTAAGTGTCTCAGTGTCTGTATGTAATTGTCTGTATGTAAGTGTCTATATGTAAGTGTCTCAGTGTCTGTATGTAAGTGTCTGTATGTAAGTGTCTCAGTGTCTGTATGTAAATGTCTGTTTGTAAGTGTCTGTATGTAAGTGTCTTAGTGTCTGTATGTAGGTGTCTGTATGTAATTGTCTGTATGTAAGTGTCTTTATGTAAGAGTCTGTATGTAAGTGTCTGTATGTAAGTGTCTAAGTGTCTGTATGTAAGTGTCTTTATGTAAGAGTCTGTATGTAAGTGTCTGTATGTAAGTGTCTAAGTGTCTGTATGTAAGGGTCTGTATATAAGTGTCTGTATGTAAGCATATGTATGTAAGTATCTATGTAAGTGTCTCAGTGTCTTTATGTAAGTGTCTGTATGTAAGTGTCTCAGTGTCTGTATGTAAGTGTCTCAGTGTCTGTATGTAAGTGTCTGTATGTAAGTGTCTCAGTGTCCGTATGTAAGTGTCTGTATGTAAGTGTCTGTATGTATGTGTCTGTATGTAAGTGTCTGTATGTAAGTGTCTCAGTGTCTGTATGTAAGTGTCTGTATGTAAGTGTCTCAGTGTCTGTATGTAATTGTCTGTATGTAAGTGTCTGTATGTAAGTGTCTGTATGTAAGTGTCTGTATGTAAGTGTATGTATGTAAGTGTCTCAGTGTCTGTATGTAAGTGTCTCAGTGTCTGTATGTAAGTGTCTGTATGTAAGTGTCTCAGTGTCTGTATGTAAGTGTCTGTATGTAAGTGTCTGTATGTAAGTGTCTCAGTGTCTGTATGTAAGTGTCTGTATGTAAGTGTCTCAGTTTCTGTATGTAAATGTCTGTATGTAAGTGTCTGTATGTAAGTGTCTTAGTGTCTTATGTAAGTGTCTGTATGTAATTGTCTGTATGTAAGTGTCTTTATGTAAGAGTCTGTATGTAAGTGTCTGTATGTAAGTGTCTGTATGTAAGTGTCTAAGTGTCTGTATGTAAGTGTCTTTATGTAAGTGTCTGTATTTAAGTGTCTGTATGTAAGTGTTTGTATGTAAGTGTCTGTATGTAAGTGTCTCAGTGTCTGTTTGTGTCAGTATGTAAGTGTCTGTATGTAAGTGTTTATGTAAGTGTCTGTATGTAAGTGCCTGTATGTAAGTGTCTGTATGTAAGTGTGTGTATGTAAGTGTCTGTATGTAAGTGACTGTATGTAAGTATCTCTATGTAAATGTCTGTGTGTAAGTGTCTGTATGTAAGTGTCTTAGTGTCTGTATGTAAGTGTCTGTATGTAAGAGTCTGTATGTAAGTGTCTGTATGTAAGTGTCTAAGTGTCTGTATGTAAGGGTCTGTATGTAAGTGTCTGTATTTAAGTGTCTGTATGTAAGTGTTTGTATGTAAGTGTCTGTATGTAAGTGTCTCAGTGTCTGTATGTAAGTGTCTGTATGTAAGCGTCTGTATGTAAGTGTCTCAGTGTCTGTATGTAAGTGTCTGTATGTAAGTGTCTGTATGTAAGTGTCTATGTAAGTGTCTCAGTGTCTTTATGTAAGTGTCTGTATGTAAGTGTCTCAGTGTCTGTATGTAAGTGTCTCAGTGTCTGTATGTAATTGTCTGTATGTAAGTGTCTGTATGCAAGTGTCTCAGTGTCTGTATGTAAGTGTCTGTATGTAAGTGTCTCAGTGTCTGTATGTAAATGTCTGTTTGTAAGTGTCTGTATGTAAGTGTCTTAGTGTCTGTATGTAAGTGTCTGTATGTAAGTGTCTGTATGTAAGTGTCTGTATGTAAGTGTCTGTATGTAAGTGTCTCAGCGTCTGTATTTGTCTGTATGTAAGTGTCTGTATGTAAGTGTCTGTATGTAAGTGGCTGTATGTAAGTGGCTGTATGTAAGTGTCTGTATGTAATGTCTGTATGTAAGTGTCTGTATGTGTCTGTATGTAAGTGTATATGTAAGTGGTTGTATGTAAGTGTCTGTATGTAAGTGTCTATGTAAGTGTCTGTATGTAAGTGCCTGTATGTAAGTGTCTGTATGTAAGTGTCTGTATGTAAGTGTATGTATGTAAGTGTCTCAGTATCTGTATGTAAATGTCTTTATGTAAGTGTCTGTATGTAAGTGTCTGTATGTAAGTCTTAGTGTCTGAATGTCAGTGTGTGTTTGTAAGTGTCTGTATGTAAGTGTCTGTATGTAAGTGTCTGTATGTTAAGTGTTTGTATGTAAGTGTCTGTATGTAAATATCTCAGTGTCTGTATGTAAGTGTCTGTATGTAAGTGTCTGTATGTAAGTGTCTCAGTGTCTGTATGTAAGTGTCTGTATGTAAGTGTCTGTATGTGTCTGTATGTAAGTGTCTGTATGTAAGTGTCTGTATGTAAGTATCTGTATGTAGGTGGCTGTATGTAAGTGTCTGTAAGTGTCTGTATGTAAGTATCTGTATGTAAGTGTCTGTGTGTAAGTTTCTGTATGTAAGTGTCTGTTTGTAAGTGTCTGTTTGTAAGTGTCTGTATGTAAGTGTCTGTATGCAAGTGTCTGTATGTAAGTGTCTTCGTGTCTGTATGTAAGTGTCTGTATGTAAGTGTCTGTATGTAAGTGTCTCAGCGTCTGTATGTGTCTGTATGTAAGTGTCTGTATGTAAGTGTCTCAGTGTCTGTATGTAAGTGTCTGTATGTAAGCATATGTATGTAAGTGTCTATGTAAGTGTCTCAGTGTCTTTATTTAAGTGTCTGTATGTAAGTGTCTCAGTGTCTGTATGTAAGTGTCTCAGTGTCTGTATGTAAGTGTCTCAGTGTCTGTATGTAAGTGTCTGTATGTAAGTGTCTGTATGTAAGTGTTTATGTAAGTGTCTGTATGTAAGTGCCTGTATGTAAGTGTCTGTATGTAAGTGTGTGTATGTAAGTGTCTGTATGTAAGTGACTGTATGTAAGTATCTCTATGTAAATGTCTGTGTGTAAGTGTCTGTATGTAAGTGTCTTAGTGTCTGTATGTAAGTGTCTGTATGTAAGAGTCTGTATGTAAGCGTCTGTATGTAAGTGTCTCAGTGTCTGTATGTAAGTGTCTGTATGTAAGTGTCTGTATGTAAGTGTATCAGTGTCTGTATGTAAGTGTCTGTATGTAAGCGTCTGTATATAAGTGTCTATGTAAGTGTCTCAGTGTCTTTATGTAAGTGTCTGTATGTAAGTGTCTCAGTGTCTGTATGTAAGTGTCTCAGTGCCTGTATGTAAGTGTCTGTATGTAAGTGTCTCAGTGTCTGTATGTAATTGTCTGTATGTAAGTGTCTATATGTAAGTGTCTCAGTGTCTGTATGTAAGTGTCTGTATGTAAGTGTCTCAGTGTCTGTATGTAAATGTCTGTTTGTAAGTGTCTGTATGTAAGTGTCTTAGTGTCTGTATGTAGGTGTCTGTATGTAATTGTCTGTATATAAGTGTCTTTATGTAAGAGTCTGTATGTAAGTGTCTGTATGTAAGTGTCTAAGTGTCTGTATATAAGTGTCTTTATGTAAGAGTCTGTATGTAAGTGTCTGTATGTAAGTGTCTAAGTGTCTGTATGTAAGGGTCTGTATATAAGTGTCTGTATGTAAGCATATGTATGTAAGTATCTATGTAAGTGTCTCAGTGTCTTTATGTAAGTGTCTGTATGTAAGTGTCTCAGTGTCTGTATGTAAGTGTCTCATTGTCTGTATGTAAATGTCTGTATGTAAGTGTCTCAGTGTCCGTATGTAAGTGTCTGTATGTAAGTGTCTGTATGTATGTGTCTGTATGTAAGTGTCTGTATGTAAGTGTCTCAGTGTCTGTATGTAAGTGTCTGTATGTAAGTGTCTCAGTGTCTGTATGTAATTGTCTGTATGTAAGTGTCTGTATGTAAGTGTCTGTATGTAAGTGTCTGTATGTAAGTGTATGTATGTAAGTGTCTCAGTGTCTGTATGTAAGTGTCTCAGTGTCTGTATGTAAGTGTCTGTATGTAAGTGTCTCAGTGTCTGTATGTAAGTGTCTGTATGTAAGTGTCTGTATGTAAGTGTCTCAGTGTCTGTATGTAAGTGTCTGTATGTAAGTGTCTCAGTTTCTGTATGTAAATGTCTGTATGTAAGTGTCTGTATGTAAGTGTCTTAGTGTCTTATGTAAGTGTCTGTATGTAATTGTCTGTATGTAAGTGTCTTTATGTAAGAGTCTGTATGTAAGTGTCTGTATGTAAGTGTCTGTATGTAAGTGTCTAAGTGTCTGTATGTAAGTGTCTTTATGTAAGTGTCTGTATGTAAGTGTCTATGTAAGTGTCTCAGTGTCTTTATGTAAGTGTCTGTATGTAAGTGTCTCAGTGTCTGTATGTAAGTGTCTCAGTGTCTGTATGTAATTGTCTGTATGTAAGTGTCTGTATGCAAGTGTCTCAGTGTCTGTATGTAAGTGTCTGTATGTAAGTGTCTCAGTGTCTGTATGTAAATGTCTGTTTGTAAGTGTCTGTATGTAAGTGTCTTAGTGTCTGTATGTAAGTGTCTGTATGTAAGTGTCTGTATGTAAGTGTCTGTATGTAAGTGTCTGTATGTAAGTGTCTCAGCGTCTGTATTTGTCTGTATGTAAGTGTCTGTATGTAAGTGTCTGTATGTAAGTGGCTGTATGTAAGTGGCTGTATGTAAGTGTCTGTATGTAATGTCTGTATGTAAGTGTCTGTATGTGTCTGTATGTAAGTGTATATGTAAGTGGTTGTATGTAAGTGTCTGTATGTAAGTGTCTATGTAAGTGTCTGTATGTAAGTGCCTGTATGTAAGTGTCTGTATGTAAGTGTCTGTATGTAAGTGTATGTATGTAAGTGTCTCAGTATCTGTATGTAAATGTCTTTATGTAAGTGTCTGTATGTAAGTGTCTGTATGTAAGTCTTAGTGTCTGAATGTCAGTGTGTGTTTGTAAGTGTCTGTATGTAAGTGTCTGTATGTAAGTGTCTGTATGTTAAGTGTTTGTATGTAAGTGTCTGTATGTAAATATCTCAGTGTCTGTATGTAAGTGTCTGTATGTAAGTGTCTGTATGTAAGTGTCTCAGTGTCTGTATGTAAGTGTCTGTATGTAAGTGTCTGTATGTGTCTGTATGTAAGTGTCTGTATGTAAGTGTCTGTATGTAAGTATCTGTATGTAGGTGGCTGTATGTAAGTGTCTGTAAGTGTCTGTTTGTAAGTATCTGTATGTAAGTGTCTGTGTGTAAGTTTCTGTATGTAAGTGTCTGTTTGTAAGTGTCTGTTTGTAAGTGTCTGTATGTAAGTGTCTGTATGCAAGTGTCTGTATGTAAGTGTCTTCGTGTCTGTATGTAAGTGTCTGTATGTAAGTGTCTGTATGTAAGTGTCTCAGCGTCTGTATGTGTCTGTATGTAAGTGTCTGTATGTAAGTGTCTCAGTGTCTGTATGTAAGTGTCTGTATGTAAGCATATGTATGTAAGTGTCTATGTAAGTGTCTCAGTGTCTTTATTTAAGTGTCTGTATGTAAGTGTCTCAGTGTCTGTATGTAAGTGTCTCAGTGTCTGTATGTAAGTGTCTCAGTGTCTGTATGTAAGTGTCTGTATGTAAGTGTCTGTATGTAAGTGTTTATGTAAGTGTCTGTATGTAAGTGCCTGTATGTAAGTGTCTGTATGTAAGTGTGTGTATGTAAGTGTCTGTATGTAAGTGACTGTATGTAAGTATCTCTATGTAAATGTCTGTGTGTAAGTGTCTGTATGTAAGTGTCTTAGTGTCTGTATGTAAGTGTCTGTATGTAAGAGTCTGTATGTAAGCGTCTGTATGTAAGTGTCTCAGTGTCTGTATGTAAGTGTCTGTATGTAAGTGTCTGTATGTAAGTGTATCAGTGTCTGTATGTAAGTGTCTGTATGTAAGCGTCTGTATATAAGTGTCTATGTAAGTGTCTCAGTGTCTTTATGTAAGTGTCTGTATGTAAGTGTCTCAGTGTCTGTATGTAAGTGTCTCAGTGCCTGTATGTAAGTGTCTGTATGTAAGTGTCTCAGTGTCTGTATGTAATTGTCTGTATGTAAGTGTCTATATGTAAGTGTCTCAGTGTCTGTATGTAAGTGTCTGTATGTAAGTGTCTCAGTGTCTGTATGTAAATGTCTGTTTGTAAGTGTCTGTATGTAAGTGTCTTAGTGTCTGTATGTAGGTGTCTGTATGTAATTGTCTGTATATAAGTGTCTTTATGTAAGAGTCTGTATGTAAGTGTCTGTATGTAAGTGTCTAAGTGTCTGTATATAAGTGTCTTTATGTAAGAGTCTGTATGTAAGTGTCTGTATGTAAGTGTCTAAGTGTCTGTATGTAAGGGTCTGTATATAAGTGTCTGTATGTAAGCATATGTATGTAAGTATCTATGTAAGTGTCTCAGTGTCTTTATGTAAGTGTCTGTATGTAAGTGTCTCAGTGTCTGTATGTAAGTGTCTCATTGTCTGTATGTAAATGTCTGTATGTAAGTGTCTCAGTGTCCGTATGTAAGTGTCTGTATGTAAGTGTCTGTATGTATGTGTCTGTATGTAAGTGTCTGTATGTAAGTGTCTCAGTGTCTGTATGTAAGTGTCTGTATGTAAGTGTCTCAGTGTCTGTATGTAATTGTCTGTATGTAAGTGTCTGTATGTAAGTGTCTGTATGTAAGTGTCTGTATGTAAGTGTATGTATGTAAGTGTCTCAGTGTCTGTATGTAAGTGTCTCAGTGTCTGTATGTAAGTGTCTGTATGTAAGTGTCTCAGTGTCTGTATGTAAGTGTCTGTATGTAAGTGTCTGTATGTAAGTGTCTCAGTGTCTGTATGTAAGTGTCTGTATGTAAGTGTCTCAGTTTCTGTATGTAAATGTCTGTATGTAAGTGTCTGTATGTAAGTGTCTTAGTGTCTTATGTAAGTGTCTGTATGTAATTGTCTGTATGTAAGTGTCTTTATGTAAGAGTCTGTATGTAAGTGTCTGTATGTAAGTGTCTGTATGTAAGTGTCTAAGTGTCTGTATGTAAGTGTCTTTATGTAAGTGTCTGTATTTAAGTGTCTGTATGTAAGTGTTTGTATGTAAGTGTCTGTATGTAAGTGTCTCAGTGTCTGTTTGTGTCAGTATGTAAGTGTCTGTATGTAAGTGTTTATGTAAGTGTCTGTATGTAAGTGCCTGTATGTAAGTGTCTGTATGTAAGTGTGTGTATGTAAGTGTCTGTATGTAAGTGACTGTATGTAAGTATCTCTATGTAAATGTCTGTGTGTAAGTGTCTGTATGTAAGTGTCTTAGTGTCTGTATGTAAGTGTCTGTATGTAAGAGTCTGTATGTAAGTGTCTGTATGTAAGTGTCTAAGTGTCTGTATGTAAGGGTCTGTATGTAAGTGTCTGTATTTAAGTGTCTGTATGTAAGTGTTTGTATGTAAGTGTCTGTATGTAAGTGTCTCAGTGTCTGTATGTAAGTGTCTGTATGTAAGCGTCTGTATGTAAGTGTCTCAGTGTATGTATGTAAGTGTCTGTATGTAAGTGTCTGTATGTAAGTGTCTATGTAAGTGTCTCAGTGTCTTTATGTAAGTGTCTGTATGTAAGTGTCTCAGTGTCTGTATGTAAGTGTCTCAGTGTCTGTATGTAAGTGTCTGTATGTAAGTGTCTGTATGTAAGTGTCTGTATGTAAGTGTCTATATGTAAGTGTCTGTATGTAAGTGTCTCAGTGTCTGTATGTAAGTGTCTCAGTGTCTGTATGTAAATGTCTGTTTGTAAGTGTCTGTATGTAAGTGTCTTAGTGTCTGTATGTAAGTGTCTGTATGTAAGTGTCTGTATGTAAGTGTCTGTATGTAAGTGTCTGTATGTAAGTGTCTCAGCGTCTGTATGTGTCTGTATGTAAGTGTCTGTATGTAAGTGTCTGTATGTAAGTGGCTGTATGTAAGTGGCTGTATGTAAGTGTCTGTATGTATTGTCTGTATGTAAGTGTCTGTATGTGTCTGTATGTAAGTGTATATGTAAGTGGTTGTATGTAAGTGTCTGTATGTAAGTGTCTACGTAAGTGTCTGTATGTAAGTGCCTGTATGTAAGTGTCTGTATGTAAGTGTCTGTATGTAAGTGTATGTATGTAAGTGTCTCAGTATCTGTATGTAAATGTCTTTATGTAAGTGTCTGTATGTAAGTGTCTGTATGTAAGTCTTAGTGTCTGAATGTCAGTGTGTGTTTGTAAGTGTCTGTATGTAAGTGTCTGTATGTAAGTGTCTGTATTTAAGTGTCTCAGTGTCTGTAAGTAAGTGTCTAAGTAAGTGTCTGTATGTAAGTGTCTCTATGTAAGCGTCTGTATATAAGTGTCTGTATGTAAGTGTCTGTATGTTAAGTGTTTGTATGTAAGTGTCTGTATGTAAATATCTCAGTGTCTGTATGTAAGTGTCTGTATGTAAGTGTCTGTATGTAAGTGTCTCAGTGTCTGTATGTAAGTGTCTGTATGTAAGTGTCTGTATGTGTCTGTATGTAAGTGTCTGTATGTAAGTGTCTGTATGTAAGTATCTGTATGTAGGTGGCTGTATGTAAGTGTATGTATGTAAGTGTCTCAGTATCTGTATGTAAATGTCTGTATGTAAGTGTCTGTATTTAAGTGTCTGTATGTAAGTGTCTGTATGTAAGTGTCTGTATGTAAGTGTCTGTATGTAAGTGTCTCAGCGTCTGTATGTGTCTGTATGTAAGTGTCTGTATGTAAGTGTCTGTATGTAAGTGGCTGTATGTAAGTGGCTGTATGTAAGTGTCTGTATGTAATGTCTGTATGTAAGTGTCTGTATGTGTCTGTATGTAAGTGTATATGTAAGTGGTTGTATGTAAGTGTCTGTATGTAAGTGTCTATGTAAGTGTCTGTATGTAAGTGCCTGTATGTAAGTGTCTGTATGTAAGTGTCTGTATGTAAGTGTATGTATGTAAGTGTCTCAGTATCTGTATGTAAATGTCTTTATGTAAGTGTCTGTATGTAAGTGTCTGTATGTAAGTCTTAGTGTCTGAATGTCAGTGTGTGTTTGTAAGTGTCTGTATGTAAGTGTCTGTATGTAAGTGTCTGTATTTAAGTGTCTCAGTGTCTGTAAGTAAGTGTCTAAGTAAGTGTCTGTATGTAAGTGTCTCTATGTAAGCGTCTGTATATAAGTGTCTGTATGTAAGTGTCTGTATGTTAAGTGTTTGTATGTAAGTGTCTGTATGTAAATATCTCAGTGTCTGTATGTAAGTGTCTGTATGTAAGTGTCTGTATGTAAGTGTCTCAGTGTCTGTATGTAAGTGTCTGTATGTAAGTGTCTGTATGTGTCTGTATGTAAGTGTCTGTATGTAAGTGTCTGTATGTAAGTATCTGTATGTAGGTGGCTGTATGTAAGTGTCTGTAAGTGTCTGTATGTAAGTATCTGTATGTAAGTGTCTGTGTGTAAGTTTCTGTATGTAAGTGTCTGTTTGTAAGTGTCTGTTTGTAAGTGTCTGTATGTAAGTGTCTGTATGCAAGTGTCTGTATGTAAGTGTCTTCGTGTCTGTATGTAAGTGTCTGTATGTAAGTGTCTGTATGTAAGTGTCTCAGCGTCTGTATGTGTCTGTATGTAAGTGTCTGTATGTAAGTGTCTCAGTGTCTGTATGTAAGTGTCTGTATGTAAGCATATGTATGTAAGTGTCTATGTAAGTGTCTCAGTGTCTTTATTTAAGTGTCTGTATGTAAGTGTCTCAGTGTCTGTATGTAAGTGTCTCAGTGTCTGTATGTAAGTGTCTCAGTGTCTGTATGTAAGTGTCTGTATGTAAGTGTCTGTATGTAAGTGTTTATGTAAGTGTCTGTATGTAAGTGCCTGTATGTAAGTGTCTGTATGTAAGTGTGTGTATGTAAGTGTCTGTATGTAAGTGACTGTATGTAAGTATCTCTATGTAAATGTCTGTGTGTAAGTGTCTGTATGTAAGTGTCTTAGTGTCTGTATGTAAGTGTCTGTATGTAAGAGTCTGTATGTAAGCGTCTGTATGTAAGTGTCTCAGTGTCTGTATGTAAGTGTCTGTATGTAAGTGTCTGTATGTAAGTGTATCAGTGTCTGTATGTAAGTGTCTGTATGTAAGCGTCTGTATATAAGTGTCTATGTAAGTGTCTCAGTGTCTTTATGTAAGTGTCTGTATGTAAGTGTCTCAGTGTCTGTATGTAAGTGTCTCAGTGCCTGTATGTAAGTGTCTGTATGTAAGTGTCTCAGTGTCTGTATGTAATTGTCTGTATGTAAGTGTCTATATGTAAGTGTCTCAGTGTCTGTATGTAAGTGTCTGTATGTAAGTGTCTCAGTGTCTGTATGTAAATGTCTGTTTGTAAGTGTCTGTATGTAAGTGTCTTAGTGTCTGTATGTAGGTGTCTGTATGTAATTGTCTGTATGTAAGTGTCTTTATGTAAGAGTCTGTATGTAAGTGTCTGTATGTAAGTGTCTAAGTGTCTGTATATAAGTGTCTTTATGTAAGAGTCTGTATGTAAGTGTCTGTATGTAAGTGTCTAAGTGTCTGTATGTAAGGGTCTGTATATAAGTGTCTGTATGTAAGCATATGTATGTAAGTATCTATGTAAGTGTCTCAGTGTCTTTATGTAAGTGTCTGTATGTAAGTGTCTCAGTGTCTGTATGTAAGTGTCTCATTGTCTGTATGTAAATGTCTGTATGTAAGTGTCTCAGTGTCCGTATGTAAGTGTCTGTATGTAAGTGTCTGTATGTATGCGTCTGTATGTAAGTGTCTGTATGTAAGTGTCTCAGTGTCTGTATGTAAGTGTCTGTATGTAAGTGTCTCAGTGTCTGTATGTAATTGTCTGTATGTAAGTGTCTGTATGTAAGTGTCTGTATGTAAGTGTCTGTATGTAAGTGTATGTATGTAAGTGTCTCAGTGTCTGTATGTAAGTGTCTCAGTGTCTGTATGTAAGTGTCTGTATGTAAGTGTCTCAGTGTCTGTATGTAAGTGTCTGTATGTAAGTGTCTGTATGTAAGTGTCTCAGTGTCTGTATGTAAGTGTCTGTATGTAAGTGTCTCAGTTTCTGTATGTAAATGTCTGTATGTAAGTGTCTGTATGTAAGTGTCTTAGTGTCTTATGTAAGTGTCTGTATGTAATTGTCTGTATGTAAGTGTCTTTATGTAAGAGTCTGTATGTAAGTGTCTGTATGTAAGTGTCTGTATGTAAGTGTCTAAGTGTCTGTATGTAAGTGTCTTTATGTAAGTGTCTGTATTTAAGTGTCTGTATGTAAGTGTTTGTATGTAAGTGTCTGTATGTAAGTGTCTCAGTGTCTGTTTGTGTCAGTATGTAAGTGTCTGTATGTAAGTGTTTATGTAAGTGTCTGTATGTAAGTGCCTGTATGTAAGTGTCTGTATGTAAGTGTGTGTATGTAAGTGTCTGTATGTAAGTGACTGTATGTAAGTATCTCTATGTAAATGTCTGTGTGTAAGTGTCTGTATGTAAGTGTCTTAGTGTCTGTATGTAAGTGTCTGTATGTAAGAGTCTGTATGTAAGTGTCTGTATGTAAGTGTCTAAGTGTCTGTATGTAAGGGTCTGTATGTAAGTGTCTGTATTTAAGTGTCTGTATGTAAGTGTTTGTATGTAAGTGTCTGTATGTAAGTGTCTCAGTGTCTGTATGTAAGTGTCTGTATGTAAGCGTCTGTATGTAAGTGTCTCAGTGTCTGTATGTAAGTGTCTGTATGTAAGTGTCTGTATGTAAGTGTCTATGTAAGTGTCTCAGTGTCTTTATGTAAGTGTCTGTATGTAAGTGTCTCAGTGTCTGTATGTAAGTGTCTCAGTGTCTGTATGTAAGTGTCTGTATGTAAGTGTCTGTATGTAAGTGTCTGTATGTAAGTGTCTGTATGTAAGTGTCTGTATGTAAGTGTCTCAGTGTCTGTATGTAAGTGTCTCAGTGTCTGTATGTAAATGTCTGTTTGTAAGTGTCTGTATGTAAGTGTCTTAGTGTCTGTATGTAAGTGTCTGTATGTAAGTGTCTGTATGTAAGTGTCTGTATGTAAGTGTCTGTATGTAAGTGTCTGTATGTAAGTGTCTCAGCGTCTGTATGTGTCTGTATGTAAGTGTCTGTATGTAAGTGTCTGTATGTAAGTGGCTGTATGTAAGTGGCTGTATGTAAGTGTCTGTATGTATTGTCTGTATGTAAGTGTCTGTATGTGTCTGTATGTGTCTGTATGTAAGTGTATATGTAAGTGGTTGTATGTAAGTGTCTGTATGTAAGTGTCTATGTAAGTGTCTGTATGTAAGTGCCTGTATGTAAGTGTCTGTATGTAAGTGTCTGTATGTAAGTGTATGTATGTAAGTGTCTCAGTATCTGTATGTAAATGTCTTTATGTAAGTGTCTGTATGTAAGTGTCTGTATGTAAGTCTTAGTGTCTGAATGTCAGTGTGTGTTTGTAAGTGTCTGTATGTAAGTGTCTGTATGTAAGTGTCTGTATTTAAGTGTCTCAGTGTCTGTAAGTAAGTGTCTAAGTAAGTGTCTGTATGTAAGTGTCTCTATGTAAGCGTCTGTATATAAGTGTCTGTATGTAAGTGTCTGTATGTTAAGTGTTTGTATGTAAGTGTCTGTATGTAAATATCTCAGTGTCTGTATGTAAGTGTCTGTATGTAAGTGTCTGTATGTAAGTGTCTCAGTGTCTGTATGTAAGTGTCTGTATGTAAGTGTCTGTATGTGTCTGTATGTAAGTGTCTGTATGTAAGTGTCTGTATGTAAGTATCTGTATGTAGGTGGCTGTATGTAAGTGTCTGTAAGTGTCTGTATGTAAGTATCTGTATGTAAGTGTCTGTGTGTAAGTTTCTGTATGTAAGTGTCTGTTTGTAAGTGTCTGTTTGTAAGTGTCTGTATGTAAGTGTCTGTATGCAAGTGTCTGTATGTAAGTGTCTTCGTGTCTGTATGTAAGTGTCTGTATGTAAGTGTCTGTATGTAAGTGTCTCAGCGTCTGTATGTGTCTGTATGTAAGTGTCTGTATGTAAGCATATGTATGTAAGTGTCTATGTAAGTGTCTCAGTGTCTTTATTTAAGTGTCTGTATGTAAGTGTCTCAGTGTCTGTATGTAAGTGTCTCAGTGTCTGTATGTAAGTGTCTCAGTGTCTGTATGTAAGTGTCTGTATGTAAGTGTCTGTATGTAAGTATCTGTATGTAAGTGTCTGTATGTAAGTGTCTCAGTGTCTGTATGTAAGTGTCTGTATGTAAGTGTCTCAGTGTCTGTATGTAAGTGTCTGTATGTAAGTGTCTGTATGTAAGTGTCTCAGTGTCTGTATGTAAGTGTATGTAAGCGTCTGTATGTAAGTGTCTATGTAAGTGTCTCAGTGTCTGTATGTAAGTGTCTGTATGTAAGTGTCTGTATGTAAGTGTCTTAGTGTCTGTATGTAAGTGTCTGTATGTAATTGTCTGTATGTAAGTGTCTTTATGTAAGAGTCTGTATGTAAGTGTCTGTATGTAAGTGTCTAAGTGTCTGTATGTAAGGGTCTGTATGTAAGTGTCTGTATTTAAGTGTCTGTATGTAAGTGTTTGTATGTAAGTGTCTGTATGTAAGTGTCTCAGTGTCTGTATGTAAGTGTCTGTATGTAAGCGTCTGTATGTAAGTGTCTCAGTGTCTGTATGTAAGTGTCTGTATGTAAGTGTCTGTATGTAAGTGTCTATGTAAGTGTCTCAGTGTCTTTATGTAAGTGTCTGTATGTAAGTGTCTCAGTGTCTGTATGTAAGTGTCTGTATGTAAGTGTATGTATGTAAGTGTCTCAGTGTCTGTATGTAAGTGTCTCAGTGTCTGTATGTAAGTGTCTGTATGTAAGTGTCTCAGTGTCTGTATGTAAGTGTCTGTATGTAAGTGTCTGTATGTAAGTGTCTCAGTGTCTGTATGTAAGTGTCTGTATGTAAGTGTCTCAGTTTCTGTATGTAAATGTCTGTATGTAAGTGTCTGTATGTAAGTGTCTTAGTGTCTTATGTAAGTGTCTGTATGTAATTGTCTGTATGTAAATGTCTTTATGTAAGAGTCTGTATGTAAGTGTCTGTATGTAAGTGCCTCTATGTAAGTGTCTAAGTGTCTGTATGTAAGTGTCTTTATGTAAGTGTCTGTATTTAAGTGTCTGTATGTAAGTGTTTGTATGTAAGTGTCTGTATGTAAGTGTCTCAGTGTCTGTTTGTGTCAGTATGTAAGTGTCTGTATGTAAGTGTTTATGTAAGTGTCTGTATGTAAGTGCCTGTATGTAAGTGTCTGTATGTAAGTGTGTGTATGTAAGTGTCTGTATGTAAGTGACTGTATGTAAGTATCTCTATGTAAATGTCTGTGTGTAAGTGTCTGTATGTAAGTGTCTTAGTGTCTGTATGTAAGTGTCTGTATGTAAGAGTCTGTATGTAAGTGTCTGTATGTAAGTGTCTAAGTGTCTGTATGTAAGGGTCTGTATGTAAGTGTCTGTATTTAAGTGTCTGTATGTAAGTGTTTGTATGTAAGTGTCTGTATGTAAGTGTCTCAGTGTCTGTATGTAAGTGTCTGTATGTAAGCGTCTGTATGTAAGTGTCTCAGTGTCTGTATGTAAGTGTCTGTATGTAAGTGTCTGTATGTAAGTGTCTATGTAAGTGTCTCAGTGTCTTTATGTAAGTGTCTGTATGTAAGTGTCTCAGTGTCTGTATGTAAGTGTCTCAGTGTCTGTATGTAATTGTCTGTATGTAAGTGTCTGTATGCAAGTGTCTCAGTGTCTGTATGTAAGTGTCTGTATGTAAGTGTCTCAGTGTCTGTATGTAAATGTCTGTTTGTAAGTGTCTGTATGTAAGTGTCTTAGTGTCTGTATGTAAGTGTCTGTATGTAAGTGTCTGTATGTAAGTGTCTGTATGTAAGTGTCTGTATGTAAGTGTCTCAGCGTCTGTATGTGTCTGTATGTAAGTGTCTGTATGTAAGTGTCTGTATGTAAGTGGCTGTATGTAAGTGGCTGTATGTAAGTGTCTGTATGTAATGTCTGTATGTAAGTGTCTGTATGTGTCTGTATGTAAGTGTATATGTAAGTGGTTGTATGTAAGTGTCTGTATGTAAGTGTCTATGTAAGTGTCTGTATGTAAGTGCCTGTATGTAAGTGTCTGTATGTAAGTGTCTGTATGTAAGTGTATGTATGTAAGTGTCTCAGTATCTGTATGTAAATGTCTTTATGTAAGTGTCTGTATGTAAGTGTCTGTATGTAAGTCTTAGTGTCTGAATGTCAGTGTGTGTTTGTAAGTGTCTGTATGTAAGTGTCTGTATGTAAGTGTCTGTATTTAAGTGTCTCAGTGTCTGTAAGTAAGTGTCTAAGTAAGTGTCTGTATGTAAGTGTCTCTATGTAAGCGTCTGTATATAAGTGTCTGTATGTAAGTGTCTGTATGTTAAGTGTTTGTATGTAAGTGTCTGTATGTAAATATCTCAGTGTCTGTATGTAAGTGTCTGTATGTAAGTGTCTGTATGTAAGTGTCTCAGTGTCTGTATGTAAGTGTCTGTATGTAAGTGTCTGTATGTGTCTGTATGTAAGTGTCTGTATGTAAGTGTCTGTATGTAAGTATCTGTATGTAGGTGGCTGTATGTAAGTGTCTGTAAGTGTCTGTATGTAAGTATCTGTATGTAAGTGTCTGTGTGTAAGTTTCTGTATGTAATTGTCTGTTTGTAAGTGTCTGTTTGTAAGTGTCTGTATGTAAGTGTCTGTATGCAAGTGTCTGTATGTAAGTGTCTTCGTGTCTGTATGTAAGTGTCTGTATGTAAGTGTCTGTATGTAAGTGTCTCAGCGTCTGTATGTGTCTGTATGTAAGTGTCTGTATGTAAGTGTCTCAGTGTCTGTATGTAAGTGTCTGTATGTAAGCATATGTATGTAAGTGTCTATGTAAGTGTCTCAGTGTCTTTATTTAAGTGTCTGTATGTAAGTGTCTCAGTGTCTGTATGTAAGTGTCTCAGTGTCTGTATGTAAGTGTCTCAGTGTCTGTATGTAAGTGTCTGTATGTAAGTGTCTGTATGTAAGTGTTTATGTAAGTGTCTGTATGTAAGTGCCTGTATGTAAGTGTCTGTATGTAAGTGTGTGTATGTAAGTGTCTGTATGTAAGTGACTGTATGTAAGTATCTCTATGTAAATGTCTGTGTGTAAGTGTCTGTATGTAAGTGTCTTAGTGTCTGTATGTAAGTGTCTGTATGTAAGAGTCTGTATGTAAGCGTCTGTATGTAAGTGTCTATGTAAGTGTCTCAGTGTCTTTATGTAAGTGTCTGTATGTAAGTTTCTCAGTGTCTGTATGTAAGTGTCTCAGTGCCTGTATGTAAGTGTCTGTATGTAAGTGTCTCAGTGTCTGTATGTAATTGTCTGTATGTAAGTGTCTATATGTAAGTGTCTCAGTGTCTGTATGTAAGTGTCTGTATGTAAGTGTCTCAGTGTCTGTATGTAAATGTCTGTTTGTAAGTGTCTGTATGTAAGTGTCTTAGTGTCTGTATGTAGGTGTCTGTATGTAATTGTCTGTATGTAAGTGTCTTTATGTAAGAGTCTGTATGTAAGTGTCTGTATGTAAGTGTCTAAGTGTCTGTATGTAAGTGTCTTTATGTAAGAGTCTGTATGTAAGTGTCTGTATGTAAGTGTCTAAGTGTCTGTATGTAAGGGTCTGTATATAAGTGTCTGTATGTAAGCATATGTATGTAAGTATCTATGTAAGTGTCTCAGTGTCTTTATGTAAGTGTCTGTATGTAAGTGTCTCAGTGTCTGTATGTAAGTGTCTCAGTGTCTGTATGTAAATGTCTGTATGTAAGTGTCTCAGTGTCCGTATGTAAGTGTCTGTATGTAAGTGTCTGTATGTATGTGTCTGTATGTAAGTGTCTGTATGTAAGTGTCTCAGTGTCTGTATGTAAGTGTCTGTATGTAAGTGTCTCAGTGTCTGTATGTAATTGTCTGTATGTAAGTGTCTGTATGTAAGTGTCTGTATGTAAGTGTCTGTATGTAAGTGTATGTATGTAAGTGTCTCAGTGTCTGTATGTAAGTGTCTCAGTGTCTGTATGTAAGTGTCTGTATGTAAGTGTCTCAGTGTCTGTATGTAAGTGTCTGTATGTAAGTGTCTGTATGTAAGTGTCTCAGTGTCTGTATGTAAGTGTCTGTATGTAAGTGTCTCAGTTTCTGTATGTAAATGTCTGTATGTAAGTGTCTGTATGTAAGTGTCTTAGTGTCTTATGTAAGTGTCTGTATGTAATTGTCTGTATGTAAGTGTCTTTATGTAAGAGTCTGTATGTAAGTGTCTGTATGTAAGTGTCTGTATGTAAGTGTCTAAGTGTCTGTATGTAAGTGTCTTTATGTAAGTGTCTGTATTTAAGTGTCTGTATGTAAGTGTTTGTATGTAAGTGTCTGTATGTAAGTGTCTCAGTGTCTGTTTGTGTCAGTATGTAAGTGTCTGTATGTAAGTGTTTATGTAAGTGTCTGTATGTAAGTGCCTGTATGTAAGTGTTTGTATGTAAGTGTGTGTATGTAAGTGTCTGTATGTAAGTGACTGTATGTAAGTATCTCTATGTAAATGTCTGTGTGTAAGTGTCTGTATGTAAGTGTCTTAGTGTCTGTATGTAAGTGTCTGTATGTAAGAGTCTGTATGTAAGTGTCTGTATGTAAGTGTCTAAGTGTCTGTATGTAAGGGTCTGTATGTAAGTGTCTGTATTTAAGTGTCTGTATGTAAGTGTTTGTATGTAAGTGTCTGTATGTAAGTGTCTCAGTGTCTGTATGTAAGTGTCTGTATGTAAGCGTCTGTATGTAAGTGTCTCAGTGTCTGTATGTAAGTGTCTGTATGTAAGTGTCTATGTAAGTGTCTCAGTGTCTTTATGTAAGTGTCTGTATGTAAGTGTCTCAGTGTCTGTATGTAAGTGTCTCAGTGTCTGTATGTAATTGTCTGTATGTAAGTGTCTGTATGCAAGTGTCTCAGTGTCTGTATGTAAGTGTCTGTATGTAAGTGTCTCAGTGTCTGTATGTAAATGTCTGTTTGTAAGTGTCTGTATGTAAGTGTCTTAGTGTCTGTATGTAAGTGTCTGTATGTAAGTGTCTGTATGTAAGTGTCTGTATGTAAGTGTCTGTATGTAAGTGTCTGTATGTAAGTGTCTCAGCGTCTGTATGTGTCTGTATGTAAGTGTCTGTATGTAAGTGTCTGTATGTAAGTGGCTGTATGTAAGTGGCTGTATGTAAGTGTCTGTATGTAATGTCTGTATGTAAGTGTCTGTATGTGTCTGTATGTAAGTGTATATGTAAGTGGTTGTATGTAAGTGTCTGTATGTAAGTGTCTATGTAAGTGTCTGTATGTAAGTGCCTGTATGTAAGTGTCTGTATGTAAGTGTCTGTATGTAAGTGTATGTATGTAAGTGTCTCAGTATCTGTATGTAAATGTCTTTATGTAAGTGTCTGTATGTAAGTGTCTGTATGTAAGTCTTAGTGTCTGAATGTCAGTGTGTGTTTGTAAGTGTCTGTATGTAAGTGTCTGTATGTAAGTGTCTGTATTTAAGTGTCTCAGTGTCTGTAAGTAAGTGTCTAAGTAAGTGTCTGTATGTAAGTGTCTCTATGTAAGCGTCTGTATATAAGTGTCTGTATGTAAGTGTCTGTATGTTAAGTGTTTGTATGTAAGTGTCTGTATGTAAATATCTCAGTGTCTGTATGTAAGTGTCTGTATGTAAGTGTCTGTATGTAAGTGTCTCAGTGTCTGTATGTAAGTGTCTGTATGTAAGTGTCTGTATGTGTCTGTATGTAAGTGTCTGTATGTAAGTGTCTGTATGTAAGTATCTGTATGTAGGTGGCTGTATGTAAGTGTCTGTAAGTGTCTGTATGTAAGTATCTGTATGTAAGTGTCTGTGTGTAAGTTTCTGTATGTAAGTGTCTGTTTGTAAGTGTCTGTTTGTAAGTGTCTGTATGTAAGTGTCTGTATGCAAGTGTCTGTATGTAAGTGTCTTCGTGTCTGTATGTAAGTGTCTGTATGTAAGTGTCTGTATGTAAGTGTCTCAGCGTCTGTATGTGTCTGTATGTAAGTGTCTGTATGTAAGTGTCTCAGTGTCTGTATGTAAGTGTCTGTATGTAAGCATATGTATGTAAGTGTCTATGTAAGTGTCTCAGTGTCTTTATTTAAGTGTCTGTATGTAAGTGTCTCAGTGTCTGTATGTAAGTGTCTCAGTGTCTGTATGTAAGTGTCTCAGTGTCTGTATGTAAGTGTCTGTATGTAAGTGTCTGTATGTAAGTGTCTGTATGTAAGTGTCTGTATGTAAGTGTCTCAGTGTCTGTATGTAAGTGTCTGTATGTAAGTGTCTCAGTGTCTGTATGTAAGTGTCTGTATGTAAGTGTCTGTATGTAAGTGTCTCAGTGTCTGTATGTAAGTGTATGTAAGCGTCTGTATGTAAGTGTCTATGTAAGTGTCTCAGTGTCTGTATGTAAGTGTCTGTATGTAAGTGTCTGTATGTAAGTGTCTTAGTGTCTGTATGTAAGTGTCTGTATGTAATTGTCTGTATGTAAGTGTCTTTATGTAAGAGTCTGTATGTAAGTGTCTGTATGTAAGTGTCTAAGTGTCTGTATGTAAGGGTCTGTATGTAAGTGTCTGTATTTAAGTGTCTGTATGTAAGTGTTTGTATGTAAGTGTCTGTATGTAAGTGTCTCAGTGTCTGTATGTAAGTGTCTGTATGTAAGCGTCTGTATGTAAGTGTCTCAGTGTCTGTATGTAAGTGTCTGTATGTAAGTGTCTGTATGTAAGTGTCTATGTAAGTGTCTCAGTGTCTTTATGTAAGTGTCTGTATGTAAGTGTCTCAGTGTCTGTATGTAAGTGTCTCAGTGTCTGTATGTAATTGTCTGTATGTAAGTGTCTGTATGCAAGTGTCTCAGTGTCTGTATGTAAGTGTCTGTATGTAAGTGTCTCAGTGTCTGTATGTAAATGTCTGTTTGTAAGTGTCTGTATGTAAGTGTCTTAGTGTCTGTATGTAAGTGTCTGTATGTAAGTGTCTGTATGTAAGTGTCTGTATGTAAGTGTCTGTATGTAAGTGTCTGTATGTAAGTGTCTCAGCGTCTGTATGTGTCTGTATGTAAGTGTCTGTATGTAAGTGTCTGTATGTAAGTGGCTGTATGTAAGTGGCTGTATGTAAGTGTCTGTATGTAATGTCTGTATGTAAGTGTCTGTATGTGTCTGTATGTAAGTGTATATGTAAGTGGTTGTATGTAAGTGTCTGTATGTAAGTGTCTATGTAAGTGTCTGTATGTAAGTGCCTGTATGTAAGTGTCTGTATGTAAGTGTCTGTATGTAAGTGTATGTATGTAAGTGTCTCAGTATATGTATGTAAATGTCTTTATGTAAGTGTCTGTATGTAAGTGTCTGTATGTAAGTCTTAGTGTCTGAATGTCAGTGTGTGTTTGTAAGTGTCTGTATGTAAGTGTCTGTATGTAAGTGTCTGTATTTAAGTGTCTCAGTGTCTGTAAGTAAGTGTCTAAGTAAGTGTCTGTATGTAAGTGTCTCTATGTAAGCGTCTGTATATAAGTGTCTGTATGTAAGTGTCTGTATGTTAAGTGTTTGTATGTAAGTGTCTGTATGTAAATATCTCAGTGTCTGTATGTAAGTGTCTGTATGTAAGTGTCTGTATGTAAGTGTCTCAGTGTCTGTATGTAAGTGTCTGTATGTAAGTGTCTGTATGTGTCTGTATGTAAGTGTCTGTATGTAAGTGTCTGTATGTAAGTATCTGTATGTAGGTGGCTGTATGTAAGTGTCTGTAAGTGTCTGTATGTAAGTATCTGTATGTAAGTGTCTGTGTGTAAGTTTCTGTATGTAAGTGTCTGTTTGTAAGTGTCTGTTTGTAAGTGTCTGTATGTAAGTGTCTGTATGCAAGTGTCTGTATGTAAGTGTCTTCGTGTCTGTATGTAAGTGTCTGTATGTAAGTGTCTGTATGTAAGTGTCTCAGCGTCTGTATGTGTCTGTATGTAAGTGTCTGTATGTAAGTGTCTCAGTGTCTGTATGTAAGTGTCCGTATGTAAGCATATGTATGTAAGTGTCTATGTAAGTGTCTCAGTGTCTTTATTTAAGTGTCTGTATGTAAGTGTCTCAGTGTCTGTATGTAAGTGTCTCAGTGTCTGTATGTAAGTGTCTCAGTGTCTGTATGTAAGTGTCTGTATGTAAGTGTCTGTATGTAAGTATCTGTATGTAAGTGTCTGTATGTAAGTGTCTCAGTATCTGTATGTAAGTGTCTGTATGTAAGTGTCTCAGTGTCTGTATGTAAGTGTCTGTATGTAAGTGTCTGTATGTAAGTGTCTCAGTGTCTGTATGTAAGTGTATGTAAGCGTCTGTATGTAAGTGTCTATGTAAGTGTCTCAGTGTCTGTATGTAAGTGTCTGTATGTAAGTGTCTGTATGTAAGTGTCTTAGTGTCTGTATGTAAGTGTCTGTATGTAATTGTCTGTATGTAAGTGTCTTTATGTAAGAGTCTGTGTGTAAGTGTCTATATGTAAGTGTCTAAGTGTCTGTATGTAAGTGTCTTTATGTAAGAGTCTGTATGTAAGGTTCTGTATGTAAGTGTCTAAGTGTCTGTATGTAAGGGTCTGTATGTAAGTGTCTGTATGTAAGTGTCTGTATTTAAGTGTCTGTATGTAAGTGTTTGTATGTAAGTGTCTGTATGTAAGTGACTCAGTCTCTGTTTGTGTCAGTATGTAAGTGTCTGTATGTAAGTGTCTATGTAAGTGTCTGTATGTAAGTGCCTGTATGTAAGTGTCTGTATGTAAGTGTGTGTATGTAAGTGTCTGTATGTAAGTGTCTGTATGTAAGTATCTCTATGTAAATGTCTGTGTGTAAGTATCTGTATGTAAGTGTCTTAGTGTCTGTATGTAAGTGTCTGTATGTAAGTGTCTGTATGTGTCTGTAAGTAAGTGTCTGTATGTAAGTGTCTGTATGTAAGTGTCTGTATGTAAGTGTCTGTATGTAAGTGGCTGTATGTAAGTGTCTGTAAGTGTCTGTATGTAAGTATCTGTATGTAAGTGTCTGTATGTAAGTTTCTGTATGTAAGTGTCTCTATGTAAGTATCTGTATGTAAGTGTCTGTATGTCAGTGTCACAGTGTCAGTATGTAACTGTCTGTATGTAAGTGTCTGTATGTAAGTGTCTGTATGTAAGTGTCTGTATGTAAGTGTATGTATGTAAGTGTCTGTATGTAAATGTCTCAGTGTCTGTATGTAAGTGTCTGTATGTAAGCGTCTGTATGTAAGTGTCTCAGTGTCTGTATGTAAGTGTCTGTATGTAAGTGTCTGTATGTAAGTGTATCAGTGTCTGTATGTAAGTGTCTGTATGTAAGCGTCTGTATGTAAGTGTCTATGTAAGTGTCTCAGTGTCTTTATGTAAGTGTCTGTATGTAAGTGTCTCAGTGTCTGTATGTAAGTGTCTCAGTGTCTGTATGTAAGTGTCTGTATGTAAGTGTCTCAGTGTCTGTATGTAATTGTCTGTATGTAAGTGTCTATATGTAAGTGTCTCATTGTCTGTATGTAAGTGTCTGTATGTAAGTGTCTCAGTGTCTGTATGTAAATGTCTGTTTGTAAGTGTCTGTATGTAAGTGTCTTAGTGTCTGTATGTAAGTGTCTGTATGTAATTGTCTGTATGTAAGTGTCTTTATGTAAGAGTCTGTATGTAAGTGTCTGTATGTAAGTGTCTAAGTGTCTGTATGTAAGTGTCTTTATGTAAGAGTCTGTATGTAAGTGTCTGTATGTAAGTGTCTAAGTGTCTGTATGTAAGGGTCTATATGTAAGTGTCTGTATGTAAGCATATGTATGTAAGTATCTATGTAAGTGTCTCAGTGTCTTTATGTAAGTGTCTGTATGTAAGTGTCTCAGTGTCTGTATGTAAGTGTCTCAGTGTCTGTATGTAAGTGTCTGTATGTAAGTGTCTCAGTGTCCGTATGTAAGTGTCTGTATGTAAGTGTCTGTATGTATGTGTCTGTATGTAAGTGTCTGTATGTAAGTGTCTCAGTGTCTGTATGTAAGTGTCTGTATGTAAGTGTCTCAGTGTCTGTATGTAATTGTCTGTATGTAAGTGTCTGTATGTAAGTGTCTCAGTGTCTGTATGTAAGTGTATGTAAGCGTCTGTATGTAAGTGTCTATGTAAGTGTCTCAGTGTCTGTATGTAAGTGTCTGTATGTAAGTGTCTTAGTGTCTGTATGTAAGTGTCTGTATTTAATTGTCTGTATGTAAGTGTCTTTATGTAAGAGTTTGTATGTAAGTGTCTGTATGTAAGTGTCTGTATGTAAGTGTCTAAGTGTCTGTATGTAAGTGTCTTTATGTAAGAGTCTGTATGTAAGTGTCTGTATGTAAGTGTCTAAGTGTCTGTATGTAAGGGTCTGTATGTAAGTGTCTGTATGTAAGTGTCTGTATTTAAGTGTCTGTATGTAAGTGTTTGTATGTAAGTGTCTGTATGTAAGTGTCTCAGTGTCTGTTTGTGTCAGTATGTAAGTGTCTGTATGTAAGTGTCTATGTAAGTGTCTGTATGTAAGTGCCTGTATGTAAGTGTCTGTATGTAAGTGTGTGTATGTAAGTGTCTGTATGTAAGTGTCTGTATGTAAGTATCTCTATGTAAATATCTGTGTGTAAGTGTCTGTATGTAAGTGTCTTAGTGTCTGTATGTAAGTGTCTGTATGTAAGTGTCTGTATGTGTCTGTATGTAATTGTCTGTATGTAAGTGTCTGTATGTAAGTGTCTGTATGTAAGTGTCTGTATGTAAGTGGCTGTATGTAAGTGTCTGTAAGTGTCTGTATGTAAGTATCTGTATGTAAGTGTCTGTATGTAAGTTTCTGTATGTAAGTGTCTCTATGTAAGTATCTGTATGTAAGTGTATGTATGTCAGTGTCACAGTGTCAGTATGTAACTGTCTGTATGTAAGTGTCTGTATGTAAGTGTCTGTATGTAAGTGTCTGTATGTAAGTGTCTGTATGTAAATGTCTCAGTGTCTGTATGTAAGTGTCTGTATGTAAGCGTCTGTATGTAAGTGTCTCAGTGTCTGTATGTAAGTGTCTGTATGTAAGCGTCTGTATGTAAGTGTCTCAGTGTCTGTATGTAAGTGTCTGTATGTAAGGGTCTATATGTAAGTGTCTGTATGTAAGCATATGTATGTAAGTATCTATGTAAGTGTCTCAGTGTCTTTATGTAAGTGTCTGTATGTAAGTGTCTCAGTGTCTGTATGTAAGTGACTCAGTGTCTGTATGTAAGTGTCTGTATGTAAGTGTCTCAGTGTCCGTATGTAAGTGTCTGTATGTAAGTGTCTGTATGTATGTGTCTGTATGTAAGTGTCTGTATGTAAGTGTCTCAGTGTCTGTATGTAAGTGTCTGTATGTAAGTGTCTCAGTGTCTGTATGTAATTGTCTGTATGTAAGTGTCTGTATGTAAGTGTCTCAGTGTCTGTATGTAAGTGTATGTAAGCGTCTGTATGTAAGTGTCTATGTAAGTGTCTCAGTGTCTGTATGTAAGTGTCTGTATGTAAGTGTCTTAGTGTCTGTATGTAAGTGTCTGTATTTAATTGTCTGTATGTAAGTGTCTTTATGTAAGAGTTTGTATGTAAGTGTCTGTATGTAAGTGTCTGTATGTAAGTGTCTAAGTGTCTGTATGTAAGTGTCTTTATGTAAGAGTCTGTATGTAAGTGTCTGTATGTAAGTGTCTAAGTGTCTGTATGTAAGGGTCTGTATGTAAGTGTCTGTATGTAAGTGTCTGTATTTAAGTGTCTGTATGTAAGTGTTTGTATGTAAGTGTCTGTATGTAAGTGTCTCAGTGTCTGTTTGTGTCAGTATGTAAGTGTCTGTATGTAAGTGTCTATGTAAGTGTCTGTATGTAAGTGCCTGTATGTAAGTGTCTGTATGTAAGTGTGTGTATGTAAGTGTCTGTATGTAAGTGTCTGTATGTAAGTATCTCTATGTAAATGTCTGTGTGTAAGTGTCTGTATGTAAGTGTCTTAGTGTCTGTATGTAAGTGTCTGTATGTAAGTGTCTGTATGTGTCTGTATGTAATTGTCTATATGTAAGTGTCTGTATGTAAGTGTCTGTATGTAAGTGTCTGTATGTAAGTGGCTGTATGTAAGTGTCTGTAAGTGTCTGTATGTAAGTATCTGTATGTAAGTGTCTGTATGTAAGTTTCTGTATGTAAGTGTCTCTATGTAAGTATCTGTATGTAAGTGTATGTATGTCAGTGTCACAGTGTCAGTATGTAACTGTCTGTATGTAAGTGTCTGTATGTAAGTGTCTGTATGTAAGTGTCTGTATGTAAGTGTCTGTATGTAAATGTCTCAGTGTCTGTATGTAAGTGTCTGTATGTAAGCGTCTGTATGTAAGTGTCTCAGTGTCTGTATGTAAGTGTCTGTATGTAAGCGTCTGTATGTAAGTGTCTCAGTGGCTGTATGTAAGTGTCTGTATGTAAGTGTCTGTATGTAAGTGTCTCAGTGTCTGTATGTAAGTGTCTGTATGTAAGTGTCTATGTAAGTGTCTCAGTGTCTTTATGTAAGTGTCTGTATATAAGTGTCTCAGTGTCTGTATGTAAGTGTCTCAGTGTCTGTATGTAAGTGTCTGTATGTAAGTGTCTCAGTGTCTGTATGTAAGTCTCTGTATGAAGTGTCTGTATGTAAGTGTCTGTATGTAAGTGTCTCAGTGTTTGTATGTAAGTGTCTGTATGTAAGTGTCTCAGTGTCTGTATGTAAATGTCTGTATGTAAGTGTCTGTATGTAAGTGTCTTAGTGTCTGTATGTAAGTGTCTGTATGTAAGTGTCTGTATGTAAGTGTCTGTATTTAAGTGTCTGTATGTAAGTGTTTGTATGTAAGTGTCTGTATGTAAGTGTCTCAGTGTCTGTTTGTGTCAGTATGTAAGTGTCTGTATGTAAGTGTCTATGTAAGTGTCTGTATGTAAGTGCCTGTATGTAAGTGTCTGTATGTAAGTGTGTGTATGTAAGTGTCTGTATGTAAGTGTCTGTATGTAAGTATCTCTATGTAAATGTCTGTGTGTAAGTGTCTGTATGTAAGTGTCTTAGTGTCTGTATGTAAGTGTCTGTATGTAAGTGTCTGTATGTGTCTGTATGTAATTGTCTGTATGTAAGTGTCTGTATGTAAGTGTCTGTATGTAAGTGTCTGTATGTAAGTGGCTGTATGTAAGTGTCTGTAAGTGTCTGTATGTAAGTATCTGTATGTAAGTGTCTGTATGTAAGTTTCTGTATGTAAGTGTCTCTATGTAAGTATCTGTATGTAAGTGTATGTATGTCAGTGTCACAGTGTCAGTATGTAACTGTCTGTATGTAAGTGTCTGTATGTAAGTGTCTGTATGTAAGGGTCTGTATGTAAGTGTCTGTATGTAAGTGTCTGTATGTAAGTGTCTGTATGTAAGTGTTTGTATGTAAGTGTCTGTATGTAAGTGTTTCAGTGTCTGTTTGTGTCAGTATGTAAGTGTCTGTATGTAAGTGTCTATGTAAGTGTCTGTATGTAAGTGCCTGTATGTAAGTGTCTGTATGTAAGTGTGTGGATGTAAGTGTCTGTATGTAAGTGTCTGTATGTAAGTGTCTCAGTATCTGTATGTAAATGTCTTTATGGATGTGTCTGTATGTAAGTGTCTGTATGTAAGTGTCTGTATGTAAGTCTCAGTGTCTGTATGTCAGTGTGTGTTTGTAAGTGTCTGTATGTAAGTGTCTGTATGTAAGTGTCTGTATTTAAGTGTCTCAGTGTCTGTAAGTAAGTGTCTAAGTAAGTGTCTGTATGTAAGTGTCTCTATGTAAGTGTCTGTATATAAGTGTCTGTATGTAAGTGTCTGTATGTTAAGTGTTTGTATGTAAGTGTCTGTATGTAAATATCTCAGTGTCTGTATGTAAGTGTCTGTATGTAAGTGTCTCAGTGTCTGTATGTAAGTGTCTGTATCTAAGTGTCTGTATGTTTCTGTATGTAAGTGTCTGTATGTAAGTGTCTGTATGTAAGTCTCTGTATGTAGGTGGCTGTAATTAAGTGTCTGTAAGTGTCTGTATGTAAGTGTCTGTATGTAAATGTCTCAGTGTCTGTATGTAAGTGTATGTAAGAGTCTGTATGTAAGTGTCTATGTAAGTGTCTCAGTGTCTGTATGTAAGTGTCTGTATGTAAGTGTCTGTATGTAAGTGTCTGTATGTAAGTGTTTGTATGTAAGTGTCTGTATGTAAGTGTCTCAGTGTCTGTTTGTGTCAGTATGTAAGTGTCTGTATGTAAGTGTCTATGTAAGTGTCTGTATGTAATTGCCTGTATGTAAGTGTCTGTATGTAAGTGTCTGTATGTAAGTGTCTGTATGTAAGTGTGTGTATGTAAGTGTCTGTATGTAAGTGTCTGTATGTAAGTGTCTCAGTATCTGTATGTAAATGTCTTTATGTAAGTGTCTGTATGTAAGTGTCTGTATGTAAGTGTCTGTATGTAAGTCTCAGAGTCTGTATGTCAGTGTGTGTTTGTAAGTGTCTGTATGTAAGTGTCTGTATGTAAGTGTCTGTATTTAAGTGTCTCAGTGTCTGTAAGTAAGTGTCTAAGTAAGTGTCTGTATGTAAGTGTCTGTATGTAAGTGTCTGTATGTTAAGTGTTTGTATGTAAGTGTCTGTATGTGAATATCTCATTGTCTGTATGGAAGTGTCTGTATGTAAGTGTCTGTATGTAAGTGTCTCAGTGTCTGTATGTAAGTGTCTGTATGTAAGTGTCTGTATGTAAGTGTCTGTATTTAAGTGTCTGTATGTAAGTGTTTGTATGTAAGTGTCTGTATGTAAGTGTCTCAGTGTCTGTTTGTGTCAGTATGTAAGTGTCTGTATGTAAGTGTCTATGTAAGTGTCTGTATGTAAGTGCCTGTATGTAAGTGTCTGTATGTAAGTGTGTGTATGTAAGTGTCTGTATGTAAGTGTCTGTATGTAAGTATCTCTATGTAAATGTCTGTGTGTAAGTGTCTGTATGTAAGTGTCTTAGTGTCTGTATGTAAGTGTCTGTATGTAAGTGTCTGTATGTGTCTGTATGTAATTGTCTGTATGTAAGTGTCTGTATGTAAGTGTCTGTATGTAAGTGTCTGTATGTAAGTGGCTGTATGTAAGTGTCTGTAAGTGTCTGTATGTAAGTATCTGTATGTAAGTGTCTGTATGTAAGTTTCTGTATGTAAGTGTCTCTATGTAAGTATCTGTATGTAAGTGTATGTATGTCAGTGTCACAGTGTCAGTATGTAACTGTCTGTATGTAAGTGTCTGTATGTAAGTGTCTGTATGTAAGGGTCTGTATGTAAGTGTCTGTATGTAAGTGTCTGTATGTAAGTGTCTGTATGTAAGTGTTTGTATGTAAGTGTCTGTATGTAAGTGTTTCAGTGTCTGTTTGTGTCAGTATGTAAGTGTCTGTATGTAAGTGTCTATGTAAGTGTCTGTATGTAAGTGCCTGTATGTAAGTGTCTGTATGTAAGTGTGTGGATGTAAGTGTCTGTATGTAAGTGTCTGTATGTAAGTGTCTCAGTATCTGTATGTAAATGTCTTTATGGATGTGTCTGTATGTAAGTGTCTGTATGTAAGTGTCTGTATGTAAGTCTCAGTGTCTGTATGTCAGTGTGTGTTTGTAAGTGTCTGTATGTAAGTGTCTGTATGTAAGTGTCTGTATTTAAGTGTCTCAGTGTCTGTAAGTAAGTGTCTAAGTAAGTGTCTGTATGTAAGTGTCTCTATGTAAGTGTCTGTATATAAGTGTCTGTATGTAAGTGTCTGTATGTTAAGTGTTTGTATGTAAGTGTCTGTATGTAAATATCTCAGTGTCTGTATGTAAGTGTCTGTATGTAAGTGTCTCAGTGTCTGTATGTAAGTGTCTGTATCTAAGTGTCTGTATGTTTCTGTATGTAAGTGTCTGTATGTAAGTGTCTGTATGTAAGTCTCTGTATGTAGGTGGCTGTAATTAAGTGTCTGTAAGTGTCTGTATGTAAGTGTCTGTATGTAAATGTCTCAGTGTCTGTATGTAAGTGTATGTAAGAGTCTGTATGTAAGTGTCTATGTAAGTGTCTCAGTGTCTGTATGTAAGTGTCTGTATGTAAGTGTCTGTATGTAAGTGTCTGTATGTAAGTGTTTGTATGTAAGTGTCTGTATGTAAGTGTCTCAGTGTCTGTTTGTGTCAGTATGTAAGTGTCTGTATGTAAGTGTCTATGTAAGTGTCTGTATGTAATTGCCTGTATGTAAGTGTCTGTATGTAAGTGTCTGTATGTAAGTGTCTGTATGTAAGTGTGTGTATGTAAGTGTCTGTATGTAAGTGTCTGTATGTAAGTGTCTCAGTATCTGTATGTAAATGTCTTTATGTAAGTGTCTGTATGTAAGTGTCTGTATGTAAGTGTCTGTATGTAAGTCTCAGAGTCTGTATGTCAGTGTGTGTTTGTAAGTGTCTGTATGTAAGTGTCTGTATGTAAGTGTCTGTATTTAAGTGTCTCAGTGTCTGTAAGTAAGTGTCTAAGTAAGTGTCTGTATGTAAGTGTCTGTATGTAAGTGTCTGTATGTTAAGTGTTTGTATGTAAGTGTCTGTATGTGAATATCTCATTGTCTGTATGGAAGTGTCTGTATGTAAGTGTCTGTATGTAAGTGTCTCAGTGTCTGTATGTAAGTGTCTGTATGTAAGTGTCTGTATGTAAGTGTCTGTATGTAAGTGTCTGTATGTTAAGTGTCTGTATGTAAGTGTCTGTATGTAAGTGTTTCAGTGTCTGTTTGTGTCAGTATGTAAGTGTCTGTATGTAAGTGTCTATGTAAGTGTCTGTATGTAAGTGCCTGTATGTAAGTGTCTGTATGTAAGTGTGTGGATGTAAGTGTCTGTATGTAAGTGTCTGTATGTAAGTGTCTCAGTATCTGTATGTAAATGTCTTTATGGATGTGTCTGTATGTAAGTGTCTGTATGTAAGTGTCTGTATGTAAGTCTCAGTGTCTGTATGTCAGTGTGTGTTTGTAAGTGTCTGTATGTAAGTGTCTGTATGTAAGTGTCTGTATTTAAGTGTCTCAGTGTCTGTAAGTAAGTGTCTAAGTAAGTGTCTGTATGTAAGTGTCTCTATGTAAGTGTCTGTATATAAGTGTCTGTATGTAAGTGTCTGTATGTTAAGTGTTTGTATGTAAGTGTCTGTATGTAAATATCTCAGTGTCTGTATGTAAGTGTCTGTATGTAAGTGTCTCAGTGTCTGTATGTAAGTGTCTGTATCTAAGTGTCTGTATGTTTCTGTATGTAAGTGTCTGTATGTAAGTGTCTGTATGTAAGTCTCTGTATGTAGGTGGCTGTAATTAAGTGTCTGTAAGTGTCTGTATGTAAGTGTCTGTATGTAAATGTCTCAGTGTCTGTATGTAAGTGTATGTAAGAGTCTGTATGTAAGTGTCTATGTAAGTGTCTCAGTGTCTGTATGTAAGTGTCTGTATGTAAGTGTCTGTATGTAAGTGTCTGTATGTAAGTGTTTGTATGTAAGTGTCTGTATGTAAGTGTCTCAGTGTCTGTTTGTGTCAGTATGTAAGTGTCTGTATGTAAGTGTCTATGTAAGTGTCTGTATGTAATTGCCTGTATGTAAGTGTCTGTATGTAAGTGTCTGTATGTAAGTGTCTGTATGTAAGTGTGTGTATGTAAGTGTCTGTATGTAAGTGTCTGTATGTAAGTGTCTCAGTATCTGTATGTAAATGTCTTTATGTAAGTGTCTGTATGTAAGTGTCTGTATGTAAGTGTCTGTATGTAAGTCTCAGAGTCTGTATGTCAGTGTGTGTTTGTAAGTGTCTGTATGTAAGTGTCTGTATGTAAGTGTCTGTATTTAAGTGTCTCAGTGTCTGTAAGTAAGTGTCTAAGTAAGTGTCTGTATGTAAGTGTCTGTATGTAAGTGTCTGTATGTTAAGTGGTTGTATGTAAGTGTCTGTATGTGAATATCTCATTGTCTGTATGGAAGTGTCTGTATGTAAGTGTCTGTATGTAAGTGTCTCAGTGTCTGTATGTAAGTGTCTGTATGTAAGTGTCTGTATGTAAGTGTCTGTATTTAAGTGTATGTATGTAAGTGTTTGTATGTAAGTGTCTGTATGTAAGTGTCTCAGTGTCTGTTTGTGTCAGTATGTAAGTGTCTGTATGTAAGTGTCTATGTAAGTGTCTGTATGTAAGTGCCTGTATGTAAGTGTCTGTATGTAAGTGTGTGTATGTAAGTGTCTGTATGTAAGTGTCTGTATGTAAGTATCTCTATGTAAATGTCTGTGTGTAAGTGTCTGTATGTAAGTGTCTTAGTGTCTGTATGTAAGTGTCTGTATGTAAGTGTCTGTATGTGTCTGTATGTAATTGTCTGTATGTAAGTGTCTGTATGTAAGTGTCTGTATGTAAGTGTCTGTATGTAAGTGGCTGTATGTAAGTGTCTGTAAGTGTCTGTATGTAAGTATCTGTATGTAAGTGTCTGTATGTAAGTTTCTGTATGTAAGTGTCTCTATGTAAGTATCTGTATGTAAGTGTATGTATGTCAGTGTCACAGTGTCAGTATGTAACTGTCTGTATGTAAGTGTCTGTATGTAAGTGTCTGTATGTAAGGGTCTGTATGTAAGTGTCTGTATGTAAGTGTCTATGTAAGTGTCTGTATGTAAGTGCCTGTATGTAAGTGTCTGTATGTAAGTGTGTGGATGTAAGTGTCTGTATGTAAGTGTCTGTATGTAAGTGTCTCAGTATCTGTATGTAAATGTCTTTATGGATGTGTCTGTATGTAAGTGTCTGTATGTAAGTGTCTGTATGTAAGTCTCAGTGTCTGTATGTCAGTGTGTGTTTGTAAGTGTCTGTATGTAAGTGTCTGTATGTAAGTGTCTGTATTTAAGTGTCTCAGTGTCTGTAAGTAAGTGTCTAAGTAAGTGTCTGTATGTAAGTGTCTCTATGTAAGTGTCTGTATATAAGTGTCTGTATGTATGTGTCTGTATGTTAAGTGTTTGTATGTAAGTGTCTGTATGTAAATATCTCAGTGTCTGTATGTAAGTGTCTGTATGTAAGTGTCTCAGTGTCTGTATGTAAGTGTCTGTATCTAAGTGTCTGTATGTTTCTGTATGTAAGTGTCTGTATGTAAGTGTCTGTATGTAAGTCTCTGTATGTAGGTGGCTGTAATTAAGTGTCTGTAAGTGTCTGTATGTAAGTGTCTGTATGTAAATGTCTCAGTGTCTGTATGTAAGTGTATGTAAGAGTCTGTATGTAAGTGTCTATGTAAGTGTCTCAGTGTCTGTATGTAAGTGTCTGTATGTAAGTGTCTGTATGTAAGTGTCTGTATGTAAGTGTTTGTATGTAAGTGTCTGTATGTAAGTGTCTCAGTGTCTGTTTGTGTCAGTATGTAAGTGTCTGTATGTAAGTGTCTATGTAAGTGTCTGTATGTAATTGCCTGTATGTAAGTGTCTGTATGTAAGTGTCTGTATGTAAGTGTCTGTATGTAAGTGTGTGTATGTAAGTGTCTGTATGTAAGTGTCTGTATGTAAGTGTCTCAGTATCTGTATGTAAATGTCTTTATGTAAGTGTCTGTATGTAAGTGTCTGTATGTAAGTGTCTGTATGTAAGTCTCAGAGTCTGTATGTCAGTGTGTGTTTGTAAGTGTCTGTATGTAAGTGTCTGTATGTAAGTGTCTGTATTTAAGTGTCTCAGTGTCTGTAAGTAAGTGTCTAAGTAAGTGTCTGTATGTAAGTGTCTGTATGTAAGTGTCTGTATGTTAAGTGTTTGTATGTAAGTGTCTGTATGTGAATATCTCATTGTCTGTATGGAAGTGTCTGTATGTAAGTGTCTGTATGTAAGTGTCTCAGTGTCTGTATGTAAGTGTCTGTATGTAAGTGTCTGTATGTAAGTGTCTGCATGTAAGTGTCTGTATGTTAAGTGTCTGTATGTAAGTGTCTGTATGTAAGTATCTCAGTGTCTGTATGTAAGTTTCTGTATGTAAGTGTCTGTATGTAACTGTCTCAGTGTCTGTATGTAAGTGTCTGTATGTAAGTGTCTGTATGTAAGTATCTGTATGTAAATGTCTGTGTGTAAGTGTCTGTATGTAAGTGTCTGTATGTAAGTGTCTGTATTTAAGTGTCTCAGTGTCTGTAAGTAAGTGTCTAAGTAAGTGTCTGTATGTAAGTGTCTGTATGTAAGTGTCTGTATGTTAAGTGTTTGTATGTAAGTGTCTGTATGTGAATATCTCATTGTCTGTATGGAAGTGTCTGTATGTAAGTGTCTGTATGTAAGTGTCTCAGTGTCTGTATGTAAGTGTCTGTATGTAAGTGTCTGTATGTAAGTGTCTGTATTTAAGTGTCTGTATGTAAGTGTTTGTATGTAAGTGTCTGTATGTAAGTGTCTCAGTGTCTGTTTGTGTCAGTATGTAAGTGTCTGTATGTAAGTGTCTATGTAAGTGTCTGTATGTAAGTGCCTGTATGTAAGTGTCTGTATGTAAGTGTGTGTATGTAAGTGTCTGTATGTAAGTGTCTGTATGTAAGTATCTCTATGTAAATGTCTGTGTGTAAGTGTCTGTATGTAAGTGTCTTAGTGTCTGTATGTAAGTGTCTGTATGTAAGTGTCTGTATGTGTCTGTATGTAATTGTCTGTATGTAAGTGTCTGTATGTAAGTGTCTGTATGTAAGTGTCTGTATGTAAGTGGCTGTATGTAAGTGTCTGTAAGTGTCTGTATGTAAGTATCTGTATGTAAGTGTCTGTATGTAAGTTTCTGTATGTAAGTGTCTCTATGTAAGTATCTGTATGTAAGTGTATGTATGTCAGTGTCACAGTGTCAGTATGTAACTGTCTGTATGTAAGTGTCTGTATGTAAGTGTCTGTATGTAAGGGTCTGTATGTAAGTGTCTGTATGTAAGTGTCTGTATGTAAGTGTCTGTATGTAAGTGTTTGTATGTAAGTGTCTGTATGTAAGTGTTTCAGTGTCTGTTTGTGTCAGTATGTAAGTGTCTGTATGTAAGTGTCTATGTAAGTGTCTGTATGTAAGTGCCTGTATGTAAGTGTCTGTATGTAAGTGTGTGGATGTAAGTGTCTGTATGTAAGTGTCTGTATGTAAGTGTCTCAGTATCTGTATGTAAATGTCTTTATGGATGTGTCTGTATGTAAGTGTCTGTATGTAAGTGTCTGTATGTAAGTCTCAGTGTCTGTATGTCAGTGTGTGTTTGTAAGTGTCTGTATGTAAGTGTCTGTATGTAAGTGTCTGTATTTAAGTGTCTCAGTGTCTGTAAGTAAGTGTCTAAGTAAGTGTCTGTATGTAAGTGTCTCTATGTAAGTGTCTGTATATAAGTGTCTGTATGTAAGTGTCTGTATGTTAAGTGTTTGTATGTAAGTGTCTGTATGTAAATATCTCAGTGTCTGTATGTAAGTGTCTGTATGTAAGTGTCTCAGTGTCTGTATGTAAGTGTCTGTATCTAAGTGTCTGTATGTTTCTGTATGTAAGTGTCTGTATGTAAGTGTCTGTATGTAAGTCTCTGTATGTAGGTGGCTGTAATTAAGTGTCTGTAAGTGTCTGTATGTAAGTGTCTGTATGTAAATGTCTCAGTGTCTGTATGTAAGTGTATGTAAGAGTCTGTATGTAAGTGTCTATGTAAGTGTCTCAGTGTCTGTATGTAAGTGTCTGTATGTAAGTGTCTGTATGTAAGTGTCTGTATGTAAGTGTTTGTATGTAAGTGTCTGTATGTAAGTGTCTCAGTGTCTGTTTGTGTCAGTATGTAAGTGTCTGTATGTAAGTGTCTATGTAAGTGTCTGTATGTAATTGCCTGTATGTAAGTGTCTGTATGTAAGTGTCTGTATGTAAGTGTCTGTATGTAAGTGTGTGTATGTAAGTGTCTGTATGTAAGTGTCTGTATGTAAGTGTCTCAGTATCTGTATGTAAATGTCTTTATGTAAGTGTCTGTATGTAAGTGTCTGTATGTAAGTGTCTGTATGTAAGTCTCAGAGTCTGTATGTCAGTGTGTGTTTGTAAGTGTCTGTATGTAAGTGTCTGTATGTAAGTGTCTGTATTTAAGTGTCTCAGTGTCTGTAAGTAAGTGTCTAAGTAAGTGTCTGTATGTAAGTGTCTGTATGTAAGTGTCTGTATGTTAAGTGTTTGTATGTAAGTGTCTGTATGTGAATATCTCATTGTCTGTATGGAAGTGTCTGTATGTAAGTGTCTGTATGTAAGTGTCTCAGTGTCTGTATGTAAGTGTCTGTATGTAAGTGTCTGTATGTAAGTGTCTGTATGTAAGTGTCTGTATGTTAAGTGTCTGTATGTAAGTGTCTGTATGTAAGTGTTTCAGTGTCTGTTTGTGTCAGTATGTAAGTGTCTGTATGTAAGTGTCTATGTAAGTGTCTGTATGTAAGTGCCTGTATGTAAGTGTCTGTATGTAAGTGTGTGGATGTAAGTGTCTGTATGTAAGTGTCTGTATGTAAGTGTCTCAGTATCTGTATGTAAATGTCTTTATGGATGTGTCTGTATGTAAGTGTCTGTATGTAAGTGTCTGTATGTAAGTCTCAGTGTCTGTATGTCAGTGTGTGTTTGTAAGTGTCTGTATGTAAGTGTCTGTATGTAAGTGTCTGTATTTAAGTGTCTCAGTGTCTGTAAGTAAGTGTCTAAGTAAGTGTCTGTATGTAAGTGTCTCTATGTAAGTGTCTGTATATAAGTGTCTGTATGTAAGTGTCTGTATGTTAAGTGTTTGTATGTAAGTGTCTGTATGTAAATATCTCAGTGTCTGTATGTAAGTGTCTGTATGTAAGTGTCTCAGTGTCTGTATGTAAGTGTCTGTATCTAAGTGTCTGTATGTTTCTGTATGTAAGTGTCTGTATGTAAGTGTCTGTATGTAAGTCTCTGTATGTAGGTGGCTGTAATTAAGTGTCTGTAAGTGTCTGTATGTAAGTGTCTGTATGTAAATGTCTCAGTGTCTGTATGTAAGTGTATGTAAGAGTCTGTATGTAAGTGTCTATGTAAGTGTCTCAGTGTCTGTATGTAAGTGTCTGTATGTAAGTGTCTGTATGTAAGTGTCTGTATGTAAGTGTTTGTATGTAAGTGTCTGTATGTAAGTGTCTCAGTGTCTGTTTGTGTCAGTATGTAAGTGTCTGTATGTAAGTGTCTATGTAAGTGTCTGTATGTAATTGCCTGTATGTAAGTGTCTGTATGTAAGTGTCTGTATGTAAGTGTCTGTATGTAAGTGTGTGTATGTAAGTGTCTGTATGTAAGTGTCTGTATGTAAGTGTCTCAGTATCTGTATGTAAATGTCTTTATGTAAGTGTCTGTATGTAAGTGTCTGTATGTAAGTGTCTGTATGTAAGTCTCAGAGTCTGTATGTCAGTGTGTGTTTGTAAGTGTCTGTATGTAAGTGTCTGTATGTAAGTGTCTGTATTTAAGTGTCTCAGTGTCTGTAAGTAAGTGTCTAAGTAAGTGTCTGTATGTAAGTGTCTGTATGTAAGTGTCTGTATGTTAAGTGTTTGTATGTAAGTGTCTGTATGTGAATATCTCATTGTCTGTATGGAAGTGTCTGTATGTAAGTGTCTGTATGTAAGTGTCTCAGTGTCTGTATGTAAGTGTCTGTATGTAAGTGTCTGTATGTAAGTGTCTGTATGTAAGTGTCTGTATGTTAAGTGTCTGTATGTAAGTGTCTGTATGTAAGTGTTTCAGTGTCTGTTTGTGTCAGTATGTAAGTGTCTGTATGTAAGTGTCTATGTAAGTGTCTGTATGTAAGTGCCTGTATGTAAGTGTCTGTATGTAAGTGTGTGGATGTAAGTGTCTGTATGTAAGTGTCTGTATGTAAGTGTCTCAGTATCTGTATGTAAATGTCTTTATGGATGTGTCTGTATGTAAGTGTCTGTATGTAAGTGTCTGTATGTAAGTCTCAGTGTCTGTATGTCAGTGTGTGTTTGTAAGTGTCTGTATGTAAGTGTCTGTATGTAAGTGTCTGTATTTAAGTGTCTCAGTGTCTGTAAGTAAGTGTCTAAGTAAGTGTCTGTATGTAAGTGTCTCTATGTAAGTGTCTGTATATAAGTGTCTGTATGTAAGTGTCTGTATGTTAAGTGTTTGTATGTAAGTGTCTGTATGTAAATATCTCAGTGTCTGTATGTAAGTGTCTGTATGTAAGTGTCTCAGTGTCTGTATGTAAGTGTCTGTATCTAAGTGTCTGTATGTTTCTGTATGTAAGTGTCTGTATGTAAGTGTCTGTATGTAAGTCTCTGTATGTAGGTGGCTGTAATTAAGTGTCTGTAAGTGTCTGTATGTAAGTGTCTGTATGTAAATGTCTCAGTGTCTGTATGTAAGTGTATGTAAGAGTCTGTATGTAAGTGTCTATGTAAGTGTCTCAGTGTCTGTATGTAAGTGTCTGTATGTAAGTGTCTGTATGTAAGTGTCTGTATGTAAGTGTTTGTATGTAAGTGTCTGTATGTAAGTGTCTCAGTGTCTGTTTGTGTCAGTATGTAAGTGTCTGTATGTAAGTGTCTATGTAAGTGTCTGTATGTAATTGCCTGTATGTAAGTGTCTGTATGTAAGTGTCTGTATGTAAGTGTCTGTATGTAAGTGTGTGTATGTAAGTGTCTGTATGTAAGTGTCTGTATGTAAGTGTCTCAGTATCTGTATGTAAATGTCTTTATGTAAGTGTCTGTATGTAAGTGTCTGTATGTAAGTGTCTGTATGTAAGTCTCAGAGTCTGTATGTCAGTGTGTGTTTGTAAGTGTCTGTATGTAAGTGTCTGTATGTAAGTGTCTGTATGTAAGTGTCTGTATTTAAGTGTCTCAGTGTCTGTAAGTAAGTGTCTAAGTAAGTGTCTGTATGTAAGTGTCTGTATGTAAGTGTCTGTATGTTAAGTGGTTGTATGTAAGTGTCTGTATGTGAATATCTCATTGTCTGTATGGAAGTGTCTGTATGTAAGTGTCTGTATGTAAGTGTCTCAGTGTCTGTATGTAAGTGTCTGTATGTAAGTGTCTGTATGTAAGTGTCTGTATTTAAGTGTCTGTATGTAAGTGTTTGTATGTAAGTGTCTGTATGTAAGTGTCTCAGTGTCTGTTTGTGTCAGTATGTAAGTGTCTGTATGTAAGTGTCTATGTAAGTGTCTGTATGTAAGTGCCTGTATGTAAGTGTCTGTATGTAAGTGTGTGTATGTAAGTGTCTGTATGTAAGTGTCTGTATGTAAGTATCTCTATGTAAATGTCTGTGTGTAAGTGTCTGTATGTAAGTGTCTTAGTGTCTGTATGTAAGTGTCTGTATGTAAGTGTCTGTATGTGTCTGTATGTAATTGTCTGTATGTAAGTGTCTGTATGTAAGTGTCTGTATGTAAGTGTCTGTATGTAAGTGGCTGTATGTAAGTGTCTGTAAGTGTCTGTATGTAAGTATCTGTATGTAAGTGTCTGTATGTAAGTTTCTGTATGTAAGTGTCTCTATGTAAGTATCTGTATGTAAGTGTATGTATGTCAGTGTCACAGTGTCAGTATGTAACTGTCTGTATGTAAGTGTCTGTATGTAAGTGTCTGTATGTAAGGGTCTGTATGTAAGTGTCTGTATGTAAGTGTCTATGTAAGTGTCTGTATGTAAGTGCCTGTATGTAAGTGTCTGTATGTAAGTGTGTGGATGTAAGTGTCTGTATGTAAGTGTCTGTATGTAAGTGTCTCAGTATCTGTATGTAAATGTCTTTATGGATGTGTCTGTATGTAAGTGTCTGTATGTAAGTGTCTGTATGTAAGTCTCAGTGTCTGTATGTCAGTGTGTGTTTGTAAGTGTCTGTATGTAAGTGTCTGTATGTAAGTGTCTGTATTTAAGTGTCTCAGTGTCTGTAAGTAAGTGTCTAAGTAAGTGTCTGTATGTAAGTGTCTCTATGTAAGTGTCTGTATATAAGTGTCTGTATGTATGTGTCTGTATGTTAAGTGTTTGTATGTAAGTGTCTGTATGTAAATATCTCAGTGTCTGTATGTAAGTGTCTGTATGTAAGTGTCTCAGTGTCTGTATGTAAGTGTCTGTATCTAAGTGTCTGTATGTTTCTGTATGTAAGTGTCTGTATGTAAGTGTCTGTATGTAAGTCTCTGTATGTAGGTGGCTGTAATTAAGTGTCTGTAAGTGTCTGTATGTAAGTGTCTGTATGTAAATGTCTCAGTGTCTGTATGTAAGTGTATGTAAGAGTCTGTATGTAAGTGTCTATGTAAGTGTCTCAGTGTCTGTATGTAAGTGTCTGTATGTAAGTGTCTGTATGTAAGTGTCTGTATGTAAGTGTTTGTATGTAAGTGTCTGTATGTAAGTGTCTCAGTGTCTGTTTGTGTCAGTATGTAAGTGTCTGTATGTAAGTGTCTATGTAAGTGTCTGTATGTAATTGCCTGTATGTAAGTGTCTGTATGTAAGTGTCTGTATGTAAGTGTCTGTATGTAAGTGTGTGTATGTAAGTGTCTGTATGTAAGTGTCTGTATGTAAGTGTCTCAGTATCTGTATGTAAATGTCTTTATGTAAGTGTCTGTATGTAAGTGTCTGTATGTAAGTGTCTGTATGTAAGTCTCAGAGTCTGTATGTCAGTGTGTGTTTGTAAGTGTCTGTATGTAAGTGTCTGTATGTAAGTGTCTGTATTTAAGTGTCTCAGTGTCTGTAAGTAAGTGTCTAAGTAAGTGTCTGTATGTAAGTGTCTGTATGTAAGTGTCTGTATGTTAAGTGTTTGTATGTAAGTGTCTGTATGTGAATATCTCATTGTCTGTATGGAAGTGTCTGTATGTAAGTGTCTGTATGTAAGTGTCTCAGTGTCTGTATGTAAGTGTCTGTATGTAAGTGTCTGTATGTAAGTGTCTGCATGTAAGTGTCTGTATGTTAAGTGTCTGTATGTAAGTGTCTGTATGTAAGTATCTCAGTGTCTGTATGTAAGTTTCTGTATGTAAGTGTCTGTATGTAACTGTCTCAGTGTCTGTATGTAAGTGTCTGTATGTAAGTGTCTGTATGTAAGTATCTGTATGTAAATGTCTGTGTGTAAGTGTCTGTATGTAAGTGTCTTAGTGTCTGTATGTAAGTGTCTGTATGTAAGTGTCTGTATGTGTCTGTATGTAAGTGTCTGTATGTAAGTGTCTCTATGTAAGTGTCTGTATGTAAGTGGCTGTATGTAAGTGTCTGTAAGTGTCTGTATGTAAGTATCTGTATGTAAGTGTCTGTATGTAAGTTTCTGTATGTAAGTGTATGTTTGTAAATGTCTGTATGTAAGTGTCTGTATGTAAGTGCCTGTTTGTAAGTGTCTGTATGTAAGTGTCTGTATATAAGTGCCTGTATGTAAGTGTCTGTATGTAAGTGTCTCAGTGTCTGTATGTAAGTGTCTGTATGTAAGTGTCTCAGTGTCTGTATGTAAGCTTCTGTATGTAAGTGTCTGTAAGTAGTGTCTCTATGTAAGTGTCTCAGTGTCTGTATGTAAGTTTCTGTATGTAAGTGTCTCAATGTAAGTGTATGTATGTAAGTGTCTGTATGTCAGTGTCACAGTGTCTGTATGTAAGTGTCTGTATGTAAGTGTCTCAGTGTCTGTATGTAAGTGTCTGTATGTAAGCGTCTGTATGTGTCTATGTAAGTGTCTCAGTGTCTGTATTTAAGTGTCTGTATGTAAGTGTCTGTATGTAAGTGTCTCAGTGTCTGTATGTAAGTGTATGTAAGTGTCTGTATGTAAGTGTCTGTATGTAAGTGTCTCAGTGTCTGTATGTAAGTGTACGTAAGCGTCTGTATGTAAGTGTCTATGTAAGTGTCTCAGTGTTTGTATGTAAGTGTCTGTATGTAAGTGTCTGTATGTAAGTGTCTGTATGTGTCTGTATGTAAGTGTCTGTATGTAAGTGTCTGTATGTAAGTGTCTGTATGTAAGTGGCTGTATGTAAGTGTCTGTAAGTGTCTGTATGTAAGTATCTGTATGTAAGTGTCTGTATGTAAGTTTCTGTATGTAAGTGTATGTTTGTAAGTGTCTGTATGTAAGTGTCTGTATGTAAGTGCCTGTTTGTAAGTGTCTGTCTGTAAGTGTCTGTATATAAGTGCCTGTATGTAAGTGTCTGTATGTCAGTGTCACAGTGTCCGTATGTAAGTGTCTGTATGTAAGTGTCTCAGTGTCTGTATGTAAGTGTCTGTATGTAAGCGTCTGTATGTGTCTATGTAAGTGTCTCAGTGTCTGTATTTAAGTGTCTGTATGTAAGTGTCTGTATGTAAGTGTCTCAGTGTCTGTATGTAAGTGTCTGTATGTAAGTGTCTCAGTGTCTGTATGTAAGTGTATCTAAGCGTCTGTATGTAAGTGTCTATGTAAGTGTCTCAGTGTTTGTATGTAAGTGTCTGTATGTAAGTGTCTGTATGTAAGTGTCTGTATGTAAGTGTCTGTATATAAGTGTCTGTATGTAAGTATCTGTATGTAAGTGATGTATGTAAGTGTCTCAGTATCTGTATGTAAATGTCTGTATGTAAGTGTCTGTATGTAAGTGTCTCAGTGTCTGTTTGTGTCAGTATGTAAGTGTCTGTATGTAAGTGTCTGTATGTAAGTGTCTCAGTATCTGTATGTAAATGTCTTTATGGATGTGTCTGTATGTAAGTGTCTGTATGTAAGTGTCTGTATGTAAGTCTCAGTGTCTGTATGTCAGTGTGTGTTTGTAAGTGTCTGTATGTAAGTGTCTGTATGTAAGTGTCTGTATTTAAGTGTCTCAGTGTATGTAAGTAAGTGTCTAAATAAGTGTCTGTATGTAAGTGTCTCTATGTAAGTGTCTGTATATAAGTGTCTGTATGTAAGTGTCTGTATGTAAATATCTCAGTGTCTGTATGTAAGTGTCTGTATGTAAGTGTCTGTATGTAAGTGTCTCAGTGTCTGTATGTAAGTGTCTGTATCTAAGTGTCTGTATGTTTCTGTATGTAAGTGTCTGTATGTAAGTGTCTGTATGTAAGTCTCCGTATGTAGGTGGCTGTATTTAAGTGTCTGTAAGTGTCTGTATGTAAGTATCTGTATGTAAGTGTCTGTGTGTAAGTTTCTGTATGTAAGTGTCTGTTTGTAAGTGTCTGTATGTAAATGTCTCAGTGTCTGTATGTAAGTGTATGTAAGCGTCTGTATGTAAGTGTCTATGTAAGTGTCTCAGTGTCTGTATGTAAGTGTCTGTATGTAAGTGTCTGTATGTAAGTGTCTGTATGTAAGTGTTTGTATGTAAGTGTCTGTATGTAAGTGTCTCAGTGTCTGTTTGTGTCAGTATGTAAGTGTCTGTATGTAAGTGTCTATGTAAGTGTCTGTATGTAAGTGCCTGTATGTAAGTGTCTGTATGTAAGTGTCTCTATGTAAGTGTCTGTATGTAAGTGTGTGTATGTAAGTGTCAGTATGTAAGTGTTTGTATGTAAGTGTCTATGTAAGTGTCTGTATGTAAGTGCCTGTATGTAAGTGTCTGTATGTAAGTGTGTGGATGTAAGTGTCTGTATGTAAGTGTCTGTATGTAAGTGTCTCAGTATCTGTATGTAAATGTCTTTATGGATGTGTCTGTATGTAAGTGTCTGTATGTAAGTGTCTGTATGTAAGTCTCAGTGTCTGTATGTCAGTGTGTGTTTGTAAGTGTCTGTATGTAAGTGTCTGTATGTAAGTGTCTGTATTTAAGTGTCTCAGTGTCTGTAAGTAAGTGTCTAAGTAAGTGTCTGTATGTAAGTGTCTCTATGTAAGTGTCTGTATATAAGTGTCTGTATGTAAGTGTCTGTATGTTAAGTGTTTGTATGTAAGTGTCTGTATGTAAATATCTCAGTGTCTGTATGTAAGTGTCTGTATGTAAGTGTCTCAGTGTCTGTATGTAAGTGTCTGTATCTAAGTGTCTGTATGTTTCTGTATGTAAGTGTCTGTATGTAAGTGTCTGTATGTAAGTCTCTGTATGTAGGTGGCTGTAATTAAGTGTCTGTAAGTGTCTGTATGTAAGTGTCTGTATGTAAATGTCTCAGTGTCTGTATGTAAGTGTATGTAAGAGTCTGTATGTAAGTGTCTATGTAAGTGTCTCAGTGTCTGTATGTAAGTGTCTGTATGTAAGTGTCTGTATGTAAGTGTCTGTATGTAAGTGTTTGTATGTAAGTGTCTGTATGTAAGTGTCTCAGTGTCTGTTTGTGTCAGTATGTAAGTGTCTGTATGTAAGTGTCTATGTAAGTGTCTGTATGTAATTGCCTGTATGTAAGTGTCTGTATTTAAGTGTCTGTATGTAAGTGTCTGTATGTAAGTGTGTGTATGTAAGTGTCTGTATGTAAGTGTCTGTATGTAAGTGTCTCAGTATCTGTATGTAAATGTCTTTATGTAAGTGTCTGTATGTAAGTGTCTGTATGTAAGTGTCTGTATGTAAGTCTCAGAGTCTGTATGTCAGTGTGTGTTTGTAAGTGTCTGTATGTAAGTGTCTGTATGTAAGTGTCTGTATTTAAGTGTCTCAGTGTCTGTAAGTAAGTGTCTAAGTAAGTGTCTGTATGTAAGTGTATGTATGTAAGTGTCTGTATGTTAAGTGTTTGTATGTAAGTGTCTGTATGTGAATATCTCATTGTCTGTATGGAAGTGTCTGTATGTAAGTGTCTGTATGTAAGTGTCTCAGTGTCTGTATGTAAGTGTCTGTATGTAAGTGTCTGTATGTAAGTGTCTGTATGTAAGTGTCTGTATGTTAAGTGTCTGTATGTAAGTGTCTGTATGTAAGTGTTTCAGTGTCTGTTTGTGTCAGTATGTAAGTGTCTGTATGTAAGTGTCTATGTAAGTGTCTGTATGTAAGTGCCTGTATGTAAGTGTCTGTATGTAAGTGTGTGGATGTAAGTGTCTGTATGTAAGTGTCTGTATGTAAGTGTCTCAGTATCTGTATGTAAATGTCTTTATGGATGTGTCTGTATGTAAGTGTCTGTATGTAAGTGTCTGTATGTAAGTCTCAGTGTCTGTATGTAAGTGTCTGTATGTAAGTGTCTGTATGTAAGTGTCTGTATTTAAGTGTCTGTATGTAAGTGTTTGTATGTAAGTGTCTGTATGTAAGTGTCTCAGTGTCTGTTTGTGTCAGTATGTAAGTGTCTGTATGTAAGTGTCTATGTAAGTGTCTGTATGTAAGTGCCTGTATGTAAGTGTCTGTATGTAAGTGTGTGTATGTAAGTGTCTGTATGTAAGTGTCTGTATGTAAGTATCTCTATGTAAATGTCTGTGTGTAAGTGTCTGTATGTAAGTGTCTTAGTGTCTGTATGTAAGTGTCTGTATGTAAGTGTCTGTATGTGTCTGTATGTAATTGTCTGTATGTAAGTGTCTGTATGTAAGTGTCTGTATGTAAGTGTCTGTATGTAAGTGGCTGTATGTAAGTGTCTGTAAGTGTCTGTATGTAAGTATCTGTATGTAAGTGTCTGTATGTAAGTTTCTGTATGTAAGTGTATGTATGTCAGTGTCACAGTGTCAGTATGTAACTGTCTGTATGTAAGTGTCTGTATGTAAGTGTCTGTATGTAAGGGTCTGTATGTAAGTGTCTGTATGTAAGTGTCTATGTAAGTGTCTGTATGTAAGTGCCTGTATGTAAGTGTCTGTATGTAAGTGTGTGGATGTAAGTGTCTGTATGTAAGTGTCTGTATGTAAGTGTCTCAGTATCTGTATGTAAATGTCTTTATGGATGTGTCTGTATGTAAGTGTCTGTATGTAAGTGTCTGTATGTAAGTCTCAGTGTCTGTATGTCAGTGTGTGTTTGTAAGTGTCTGTATGTAAGTGTCTGTATGTAAGTGTCTGTATTTAAGTGTCTCAGTGTCTGTAAGTAAGTGTCTAAGTAAGTGTCTGTATGTAAGTGTCTCTATGTAAGTGTCTGTATATAAGTGTCTGTATGTATGTGTCTGTATGTTAAGTGTTTGTATGTAAGTGTCTGTATGTAAATATCTCAGTGTCTGTATGTAAGTGTCTGTATGTAAGTGTCTCAGTGTCTGTATGTAAGTGTCTGTATCTAAGTGTCTGTATGTTTCTGTATGTAAGTGTCTGTATGTAAGTGTCTGTATGTAAGTCTCTGTATGTAGGTGGCTGTAAGTAAGTGTCTGTAAGTGTCTGTATGTAAGTGTCTGTATGTAAATGTCTCAGTGTCTGTATGTAAGTGTATGTAAGAGTCTGTATGTAAGTGTCTATGTAAGTGTCTCAGTGTCTGTATGTAAGTGTCTGTATGTAAGTGTCTGTATGTAAGTGTCTGTATGTAAGTGTTTGTATGTAAGTGTCTGTATGTAAGTGTCTCAGTGTCTGTTTGTGTCAGTATGTAAGTGTCTGTATGTAAGTGTCTATGTAAGTGTCTGTATGTAATTGCCTGTATGTAAGTGTCTGTATGTAAGTGTCTGTATGTAAGTGTCTGTATGTAAGTGTGTGTATGTAAGTGTCTGTATGTAAGTGTCTGTATGTAAGTGTCTCAGTATCTGTATGTAAATGTCTTTATGTAAGTGTCTGTATGTAAGTGTCTGTATGTAAGTGTCTGTATGTAAGTCTCAGAGTCTGTATGTCAGTGTGTGTTTGTAAGTGTCTGTATGTAAGTGTCTGTATGTAAGTGTCTGTATTTAAGTGTCTCAGTGTCTGTAAGTAAGTGTCTAAGTAAGTGTCTGTATGTAAGTGTCTGTATGTAAGTGTCTGTATGTTAAGTGTTTGTATGTAAGTGTCTGTATGTGAATATCTCATTGTCTGTATGGAAGTGTCTGTATGTAAGTGTCTGTATGTAAGTGTCTCAGTGTCTGTATGTAAGTGTCTGTATGTAAGTGTCTGTATGTAAGTGTCTGCATGTAAGTGTCTGTATGTTAAGTGTCTGTATGTAAGTGTCTGTATGTAAGTATCTCAGTGTCTGTATGTAAGTTTCTGTATGTAAGTGTCTGTATGTAACTGTCTCAGTGTCTGTATGTAAGTGTCTGTATGTAAGTGTCTGTATGTAAGTATCTGTATGTAAATGTCTGTGTGTAAGTGTCTGTATGTAAGTGTCTTAGTGTCTGTATGTAAGTGTCTGTATGTAAGTGTCTGTATGTGTCTGTATGTAAGTGTCTGTATGTAAGTGTCTCTATGTAAGTGTCTGTATGTAAGTGGCTGTATGTAAGTGTCTGTAAGTGTCTGTATGTAAGTATCTGTATGTAAGTGTCTGTATGTAAGTTTCTGTATGTAAGTGTATGTTTGTAAATGTCTGTATGTAAGTGTCTGTATGTAAGTGCCTGTTTGTAAGTGTCTGTATGTAAGTGTCTGTATATAAGTGCCTGTATGTAAGTGTCTGTATGTAAGTGTCTCAGTGTCTGTATGTAAGTGTCTGTATGTAAGTGTCTCAGTGTCTGTATGTAAGCTTCTGTATGTAAGTGTCTGTAAGTAGTGTCTCTATGTAAGTGTCTCAGTGTCTGTATGTAAGTTTCTGTATGTAAGTGTCTCAATGTAAGTGTCTGTATGTAAGTGTCTGTATGTCAGTGTCACAGTGTCTGTATGTAAGTGTCTGTATGTAAGTGTCTCAGTGTCTGTATGTAAGTGTCTGTATGTAAGCGTCTGTATGTGTCTATGTAAGTGTCTCAGTGTCTGTATTTAAGTGTCTGTATGTAAGTGTCTGTATGTAAGTGTCTCAGTGTCTGTATGTAAGTGTATGTAAGTGTCTGTATGTAAGTGTCTGTATGTAAGTGTCTCAGTGTCTGTATGTAAGTGTACGTAAGCGTCTGTATGTAAGTGTCTATGTAAGTGTCTCAGTGTTTGTATGTAAGTGTCTGTATGTAAGTGTCTGTATGTAAGTGTCTGTATGTGTATGTATGTAAGTGTCTGTATGTAAGTGTCTGTATGTAAGTGTCTGTATGTAAGTGGCTGTATGTAAGTGTCTGTAAGTGTCTGTATGTAAGTATCTGTATGTAAGTGTCTGTATGTAAGTTTCTGTATGTAAGTGTATGTTTGTAAGTGTCTGTATGTAAGTGTCTGTATGTAAGTGCCTGTTTGTAAGTGTCTGTCTGTAAGTGTCTGTATATAAGTGCCTGTATGTAAGTGTCTGTATGTCAGTGTCACAGTGTCCGTATGTAAGTGTCTGTATGTAAGTGTCTCAGTGTCTGTATGTAAGTGTCTGTATGTAAGCGTCTGTATGTGTCTATGTAAGTGTCTCAGTGTCTGTATTTAAGTGTCTGTATGTAAGTGTCTGTATGTAAGTGTCTCAGTGTCTGTATGTAAGTGTCTGTATGTAAGTGTCTCAGTGTCTGTATGTAAGTGTATCTAAGCGTCTGTATGTAAGTGTCTATGTAAGTGTCTCAGTGTTTGTATGTAAGTGTCTGTATGTAAGTGTCTGTATGTAAGTGTCTGTATGTAAGTGTCTGTATATAAGTGTCTGTATGTAAGTATCTGTATGTAAGTGATGTATGTAAGTGTCTCAGTATCTGTATGTAAATGTCTGTATGTAAGTGTCTGTATGTAAGTGTCTCAGTGTCTGTTTGTGTCAGTATGTAAGTGTCTGTATGTAAGTGTCTGTATGTAAGTGTCTCAGTATCTGTATGTAAATGTCTTTATGGATGTGTCTGTATGTAAGTGTCTGTATGTAAGTGTCTGTATGTAAGTCTCAGTGTCTGTATGTCAGTGTGTGTTTGTAAGTGTCTGTATGTAAGTGTCTGTATGTAAGTGTCTGTATTTAAGTGTCTCAGTGTATGTAAGTAAGTGTCTAAATAAGTGTCTGTATGTAAGTGTCTCTATGTAAGTGTCTGTATATAAGTGTCTGTATGTAAGTGTCTGTATGTTAAGTGTTTGTATGTAAGTGTCTGTTTGTAAATATCTCAGTGTCTGTATGTAAGTGTCTGTATGTAAGTGTCTGTATGTAAGTGTCTCAGTGTCTGTATGTAAGTGTCTGTATCTAAGTGTCTGTATGTTTCTGTATGTAAGTGTCTGTATGTAAGTGTCTGTATGTAAGTCTCTGTATGTAGGTGGCTGTATTTAAGTGTCTCTAAGTGTCTGTATGTAAGTATCTGTATGTAAGTGTCTGTGTGTAAGTTTCTGTATGTAAGTGTCTGTTTGTAAGTGTCTGTATGTAAATGTCTCAGTGTCTGTATGTAAGTGTATGTAAGCGTCTGTATGTAAGTGTCTATGTAAGTGTCTCAGTGTCTGTATGTAAGTGTCTGTATGTAAGTGTCTGTATGTAAGTGTCTGTATGTAAGTGTTTGTATGTAAGTGTCTGTATGTAAGTGTCTCAGTGTCTGTTTGTGTCAGTATGTAAGTGTCTGTATGTAAGTGTCTATGTAAGTGTCTGTATGTAAGTGCCTGTATGTAAGTGTCTGTATGTAAGTGTCTGTATGTAAGTGTCTGTATGTAAGTGTGTGTATGTAAGTGTCTGTATGTAAGTGTCTGTATGCAAGTGTCTATGTAAGTGTCTGTATGTAAGTGCCTGTATGTAAGTGTCTGTATGTAAGTGTGTGGATGTAAGTGTCTGTATGTAAGTGTCTGTATGTAAGTGTCTCAGTATCTGTATGTAAATGTCTTTATGGATGTGTCTGTATGTAAGTGTCTGTATGTAAGTGTCTGTATGTAAGTCTCAGTGTCTGTATGTCAGTGTGTGTTTGTAAGTGTCTGTATGTAAGTGTCTGTATGTAAGTGTCTGTATTTAAGTGTCTCAGTGTCTGTAAGTAAGTGTCTAAGTAAGTGTCTGTATGTAAGTGTCTCTATGTAAGTGTCTGTATATAAGTGTCTGTATGTAAGTGTCTGTATGTTAAGTGTTTGTATGTAAGTGTCTGTATGTAAATATCTCAGTGTCTGTATGTAAGTGTCTGTATGTAAGTGTCTCAGTGTCTGTATGTAAGTGTCTGTATCTAAGTGTCTGTATGTTTCTGTATGTAAGTGTCTGTATGTAAGTGTCTGTATGTAAGTCTCTGTATGTAAATGTCTCAGTGTCTGTATGTAAGTGTATGTAAGAGTCTGTATGTAAGTGTCTATGTAAGTGTCTCAGTGTCTGTATGTAAGTGTCTGTATGTAAGTGTCTGTATGTAAGTGTCTGTATGTAAGTGTTTGTATGTAAGTGTCTGTATGTAAGTGTCTCAGTGTCTGTTTGTGTCAGTATGTAAGTGTCTGTATGTAAGTGTCTATGTAAGTGTCTGTATGTAATTGCCTGTATGTAAGTGTCTGTATGTAAGTGTCTGTATGTAAGTGTCTGTATGTAAGTGTGTGTATGTAAGTGTCTGTATGTAAGTGTCTGTATGTAAGTGTCTCAGTATCTGTATGTAAATGTCTTTATGTAAGTGTCTGTATGTAAGTGTCTGTATGTAAGTGTCTGTATGTAAGTCTCAGAGTCTGTATGTCAGTGTGTGTTTGTAAGTGTCTGTATGTAAGTGTCTGTATGTAAGTGTCTGTATTTAAGTGTCTCAGTGTCTGTAAGTAAGTGTCTAAGTAAGTGTCTGTATGTAAGTGTCTGTATGTAAGTGTCTGTATGTTAAGTGTTTGTATGTAAGTGTCTGTATGTGAATATCTCATTGTCTGTATGGAAGTGTCTGTATGTAAGTGTCTGTATGTAAGTGTCTCAGTGTCTGTATGTAAGTGTCTGTATGTAAGTGTCTGTATGTAAGTGTCTGTATGTAAGTGTCTGTATGTTAAGTGTCTGTATGTAAGTGTCTGTATGTAAGTGTTTCAGTGTCTGTTTGTGTCAGTATGTAAGTGTCTGTATGTAAGTGTCTATGTAAGTGTCTGTATGTAAGTGCCTGTATGTAAGTGTCTGTATGTAAGTGTGTGGATGTAAGTGTCTGTATGTAAGTGTCTGTATGTAAGTGTCTCAGTATCTGTATGTAAATGTCTTTATGGATGTGTCTGTATGTAAGTGTCTGTATGTAAGTGTCTGTATGTAAGTCTCAGTGTCTGTATGTCAGTGTGTGTTTGTAAGTGTCTGTATGTAAGTGTCTGTATGTAAGTGTCTGTATTTAAGTGTCTCAGTGTCTGTAAGTAAGTGTCTAAGTAAGTGTCTGTATGTAAGTGTCTCTATGTAAGTGTCTGTATATAAGTGTCTGTATGTAAGTGTCTGTATGTTAAGTGTTTGTATGTAAGTGTCTGTATGTAAATATCTCAGTGTCTGTATGTAAGTGTCTGTATGTAAGTGTCTCAGTGTCTGTATGTAAGTGTCTGTATCTAAGTGTCTGTATGTTTCTGTATGTAAGTGTCTGTATGTAAGTGTCTGTATGTAAGTCTCTGTATGTAGGTGGCTGTAATTAAGTGTCTGTAAGTGTCTGTATGTAAGTGTCTGTATGTAAATGTCTCAGTGTCTGTATGTAAGTGTATGTAAGAGTCTGTATGTAAGTGTCTATGTAAGTGTCTCAGTGTCTGTATGTAAGTGTCTGTATGTAAGTGTCTGTATGTAAGTGTCTGTATGTAAGTGTTTGTATGTAAGTGTCTGTATGTAAGTGTCTCAGTGTCTGTTTGTGTCAGTATGTAAGTGTCTGTATGTAAGTGTCTATGTAAGTGTCTGTATGTAATTGCCTGTATGTAAGTGTCTGTATGTAAGTGTCTGTATGTAAGTGTCTGTATGTAAGTGTGTGTATGTAAGTGTCTGTATGTAAGTGTCTGTATGTAAGTGTCTCAGTATCTGTATGTAAATGTCTTTATGTAAGTGTCTGTATGTAAGTGTCTGTATGTAAGTGTCTGTATGTAAGTCTCAGAGTCTGTATGTCAGTGTGTGTTTGTAAGTGTCTGTATGTAAGTGTCTGTATGTAAGTGTCTGTATTTAAGTGTCTCAGTGTCTGTAAGTAAGTGTCTAAGTAAGTGTCTGTATGTAAGTGTCTGTATGTAAGTGTCTGTATGTTAAGTGGTTGTATGTAAGTGTCTGTATGTGAATATCTCATTGTCTGTATGGAAGTGTCTGTATGTAAGTGTCTGTATGTAAGTGTCTCAGTGTCTGTATGTAAGTGTCTGTATGTAAGTGTCTGTATGTAAGTGTCTGTATTTAAGTGTCTGTATGTAAGTGTTTGTATGTAAGTGTCTGTATGTAAGTGTCTCAGTGTCTGTTTGTGTCAGTATGTAAGTGTCTGTATGTAAGTGTCTATGTAAGTGTCTGTATGTAAGTGCCTGTATGTAAGTGTCTGTATGTAAGTGTGTGTATGTAAGTGTCTGTATGTAAGTGTCTGTATGTAAGTATCTCTATGTAAATGTCTGTGTGTAAGTGTCTGTATGTAAGTGTCTTAGTGTCTGTATGTAAGTGTCTGTATGTAAGTGTCTGTATGTGTCTGTATGTAATTGTCTGTATGTAAGTGTCTGTATGTAAGTGTCTGTATGTAAGTGTCTGTATGTAAGTGGCTGTATGTAAGTGTCTGTAAGTGTCTGTATGTAAGTATCTGTATGTAAGTGTCTGTATGTAAGTTTCTGTATGTAAGTGTCTCTATGTAAGTATCTGTATGTAAGTGTATGTATGTCAGTGTCACAGTGTCAGTATGTAACTGTCTGTATGTAAGTGTCTGTATGTAAGTGTCTGTATGTAAGGGTCTGTATGTAAGTGTCTGTATGTAAGTGTCTATGTAAGTGTCTGTATGTAAGTGCCTGTATGTAAGTGTCTGTATGTAAGTGTGTGGATGTAAGTGTCTGTATGTAAGTGTCTGTATGTAAGTGTCTCAGTATCTGTATGTAAATGTCTTTATGGATGTGTCTGTATGTAAGTGTCTGTATGTAAGTGTCTGTATGTAAGTCTCAGTGTCTGTATGTCAGTGTGTGTTTGTAAGTGTCTGTATGTAAGTGTCTGTATGTAAGTGTCTGTATTTAAGTGTCTCAGTGTCTGTAAGTAAGTGTCTAAGTAAGTGTCTGTATGTAAGTGTCTCTATGTAAGTGTCTGTATATAAGTGTCTGTATGTATGTGTCTGTATGTTAAGTGTTTGTATGTAAGTGTCTGTATGTAAATATCTCAGTGTCTGTATGTAAGTGTCTGTATGTAAGTGTCTCAGTGTCTGTATGTAAGTGTCTGTATCTAAGTGTCTGTATGTTTCTGTATGTAAGTGTCTGTATGTAAGTGTCTGTATGTAAGTCTCTGTATGTAGGTGGCTGTAATTAAGTGTCTGTTAGTGTCTGTATGTAAGTGTCTGTATGTAAATGTCTCAGTGTCTGTATGTAAGTGTATGTAAGAGTCTGTATGTAAGTGTCTATGTAAGTGTCTCAGTGTCTGTATGTAAGTGTCTGTATGTAAGTGTCTGTATGTAAGTGTCTGTATGTAAGTGTTTGTATGTAAGTGTCTGTATGTAAGTGTCTCAGTGTCTGTTTGTGTCAGTATGTAAGTGTCTGTATGTAAGTGTCTATGTAAGTGTCTGTATGTAATTGCCTGTATGTAAGTGTCTGTATGTAAGTGTCTGTATGTAAGTGTCTGTATGTAAGTGTGTGTATGTAAGTGTCTGTATGTAAGTGTCTGTATGTAAGTGTCTCAGTATCTGTATGTAAATGTCTTTATGTAAGTGTCTGTATGTAAGTGTCTGTATGTAAGTGTCTGTATGTAAGTCTCAGAGTCTGTATGTCAGTGTGTGTTTGTAAGTGTCTGTATGTAAGTGTCTGTATGTAAGTGTCTGTATTTAAGTGTCTCAGTGTCTGTAAGTAAGTGTCTAAGTAAGTGTCTGTATGTAAGTGTCTGTATGTAAGTGTCTGTATGTTAAGTGTTTGTATGTAAGTGTCTGTATGTGAATATCTCATTGTCTGTATGGAAGTGTCTGTATGTAAGTGTCTGTATGTAAGTGTCTCAGTGTCTGTATGTAAGTGTCTGTATGTAAGTGTCTGTATGTAAGTGTCTGCATGTAAGTGTCTGTATGTTAAGTGTCTGTATGTAAGTGTCTGTATGTCAGTATCTCAGTGTCTGTATGTAAGTTTCTGTATGTAAGTGTCTGTATGTAACTGTCTCAGTGTCTGTATGTAAGTGTCTGTATGTAAGTGTCTGTATGTAAGTATCTGTATGTAAATGTCTGTGTGTAAGTGTCTGTATGTAAGTGTCTTAGTGTCTGTATGTAAGTGTCTGTATGTAAGTGTCTGTATGTGTCTGTATGTAAGTGTCTGTATGTAAGTGTCTCTATGTAAGTGTCTGTATGTAAGTGGCTGTATGTAAGTGTCTGTAAGTGTCTGTATGTAAGTATCTGTATGTAAGTGTCTGTATGTAAGTTTCTGTATGTAAGTGTATGTTTGTAAGTGTCTGTATGTAAGTGTCTGTATGTAAGTGCCTGTTTGTAAGTGTCTGTATGTAAGTGTCTGTATATAAGTGCCTGTATGTAAGTGTCTGTATGTAAGTGTCTCAGTGTCTGTATGTAAGTGTCTGTATGTAAGTGTCTCAGTGTCTGTATGTAAGCTTCTGTATGTAAGTGTCTGTAAGTAGTGTCTCTATGTAAGTGTCTCAGTGTCTGTATGTAAGTTTCTGTATGTAAGTGTCTCAATGTAAGTGTCTGTATGTAAGTGTCTGTATGTCAGTGTCACAGTGTCTGTATGTAAGTGTCTGTATGTAAGTGTCTCAGTGTCTGTATGTAAGTGTCTGTATGTAAGCGTCTGTATGTGTCTATGTAAGTGTCTCAGTGTCTGTATTTAAGTGTCTGTATGTAAGTGTCTGTATGTAAGTGTCTCAGTGTCTGTATGTAAGTGTATGTAAGTGTCTGTATGTAAGTGTCTGTATGTAAGTGTCTCAGTGTCTGTATGTAAGTGTACGTAAGCGTCTGTATGTAAGTGTCTATGTAAGTGTCTCAGTGTTTGTATGTAAGTGTCTGTATGTAAGTGTCTGTATGTAAGTGTCTGTATGTGTCTGTATGTAAGTGTCTGTATGTAAGTGTCTGTATGTAAGTGTCTGTATGTAAGTGGCTGTATGTAAGTGTCTGTAAGTGTCTGTATGTAAGTATCTGTATGTAAGTGTCTGTATGTAAGTTTCTGTATGTAAGTGTATGTTTGTAAGTGTCTGTATGTAAGTGTCTGTATGTAAGTGCCTGTTTGTAAGTGTCTGTCTGTAAGTGTCTGTATATAAGTGCCTGTATGTAAGTGTCTGTATGTCAGTGTCACAGTGTCCGTATGTAAGTGTCTGTATGTAAGTGTCTCAGTGTCTGTATGTAAGTGTCTGTATGTAAGCGTCTGTATGTGTCTATGTAAGTGTCTCAGTGTCTGTATTTAAGTGTCTGTATGTAAGTGTCTGTATGTAAGTGTCTCAGTGTCTGTATGTAAGTGTCTGTATGTAAGTGTCTCAGTGTCTGTATGTAAGTGTATCTAAGCGTCTGTATGTAAGTGTCTATGTAAGTGTCTCAGTGTTTGTATGTAAGTGTCTGTATGTAAGTGTCTGTATGTAAGTGTCTGTATGTAAGTGTCTGTATATAAGTGTCTGTATGTAAGTATCTGTATGTAAGTGATGTATGTAAGTGTCTCAGTATCTGTATGTAAATGTCTGTATGTAAGTGTCTGTATGTAAGTGTCTCAGTGTCTGTTTGTGTCAGTATGTAAGTGTCTGTATGTAAGTGTCTGTATGTAAGTGTCTCAGTATCTGTATGTAAATGTCTTTATGGATGTGTCTGTATGTAAGTGTCTGTATGTAAGTGTCTGTATGTAAGTCTCAGTGTCTGTATGTCAGTGTGTGTTTGTAAGTGTCTGTATGTAAGTGTCTGTATGTAAGTGTCTGTATTTAAGTGTCTCAGTGTATGTAAGTAAGTGTCTAAATAAGTGTCTGTATGTAAGTGTCTCTATGTAAGTGTCTGTATATAAGTGTCTGTATGTAAGTGTCTGTATGTTAAGTGTTTGTATGTAAGTGTCTGTATGTAAATATCTCAGTGTCTGTATGTAAGTGTCTGTATGTAAGTGTCTGTATGTAAGTGTCTCAGTGTCTGTATGTAAGTGTCTGTATCTAAGTGTCTGTATGTTTCTGTATGTAAGTGTCTGTATGTAAGTGTCTGTATGTAAGTCTCTGTATGTAGGTGGCTGTATTTAAGTGTCTGTAAGTGTCTGTATGTAAGTATCTGTATGTAAGTGTCTGTGTGTAAGTTTCTGTATGTAAGTGTCTGTTTGTAAGTGTCTGTATGTAAATGTCTCAGTGTCTGTATGTAAGTGGATGTAAGCGTCTGTATGTAAGTGTCTATGTAAGTGTCTCAGTGTCTGTATGTAAGTGTCTGTATGTAAGTGTCTGTATGTAAGTGTCTGTATGTAAGTGTTTGTATGTAAGTGTCTGTATGTAAGTGTCTCAGTGTCTGTTTGTGTCAGTATGTAAGTGTCTGTATGTAAGTGTCTATGTAAGTGTCTGTATGTAAGTGCCTGTATGTAAGTGTCTGTATGTAAGTGTCTGTATGTAAGTGTCTGTATGTAAGTGTGTGTATGTAAGTGTCTGTATGTAAGTGTCTGTATGTAAGTGTCTCAGTATCTGTATGTAAATGTCTTTATGTAAGTGTCTGTATGTAAGTGTCTGTATGTAAGTGTCTGTATGTAAGTCTCAGAGTCTGTATGTCAGTGTGTGTTTGTAAGTGTCTGTATGTAAGTGTCTGTATGTAAGTGTCTGTATTTAAGTGTCTCAGTGTCTGTAAGTAAGTGTCTAAGTAAGTGTCTGTATGTAAGTGTCTGTATGTAAGTGTCTGTATGTTAAGTGTTTGTATGTAAGTGTCTGTATGTGAATATCTCATTGTCTGTATGGAAGTGTCTGTATGTAAGTGTCTGTATGTAAGTGTCTCAGTGTCTGTATGTAAGTGTCTGTATGTTAGTGTCTGTATGTAAGTGTCTGTATGTAAGTGTCTGTATGTTAAGTGTCTGTATGTAAGTGTCTGTATGTAAGTATCTCAGTGTCTCTATGGAAGTTTCTGTATGTAAGTGTCTGTATGTAACTGTCTCAGTGTCTGTATGTAAGTGTCTGTATGTAAGTGTCTGTATGTAAGTATCTGTATGTAAATGTCTGTGTGTAAGTGTCTGTATGTAAGTGTCTTAGTGTCTGTATGTAAGTGTCTGTATGTAAGTGTCTGTATGTGTCTGTATGTAAGTGTCTGTATGTAAGTGTCTGTATGTAAGTGTCTGTATGTAAGTGGCTGTATGTAAGTGTCTGTAAGTGTCTGTATGTAAGTATCTGTATGTAAGTGTCTGTATGTAAGTTTCTGTATGTAAGTGTATGTTTGTAAGTGTCTGTATGTAAGTGTCTGTATGTAAGTGCCTGTTTGTAAGTGTCTGTATGTAAGTGTCTGTATATAAGTGCCTGTATGTAAGTGTCTGTATGTAAGTGTCTCAGTGTCTGTATGTAAGTGTCTGTATGTAAGTGTCTCAGTGTCTGTATGTAAGTGTCTGTATGTAAGCTTCTGTATGTAAGTGTCTGTAAGTAGTGTCTCTATGTAAGGGTCTCAGTGTCTGTATGTAAGTTTCTGTATGTAAGTGTCTCAATGTAAGTGTCTGTATGTAAGCGTCTGTATGTCAGTGTCACAGTGTCTGTATGTAAGTGTCTGTATGTAAGTGTCTCAGTGTCTGTATGTAAGTGTCTGTATGTAATCGTCTGTATGTGTCTATGTAAGTGTCTCAGTGTCTGTATTTAAGTGTCTGTATGTAAGTGTCTGTATGTAAGTGTCTCAGTGTCTGTATGTAAGTGTATGTAAGTGTCTGTATGTAAGTGTCTGTATGTAAGTGTCTCAGTGTCTGTATGTAAGTGTATGTAAGCGTCTGTATGTAAGTGTCTATGTAAGTGTCTCAGTGTTTGTATGTAAGTGTCTGTATGTAAGTGTCTGTATGTAAGTGTCTGTATGTGTCTGTATGTAAGTGTCTGTATGTAAGTGTCTGTATGTAAGTGTCTGTATGTAAGTGGCTGTATGTAAGTGTCTGTAAGTGTCTGTATGTAAGTATCTGTATGTAAGTGTCTGTATGTAAGTTTCTGTATGTAAGTGTATGTTTGTAAGTGTCTGTATGTAAGTGTCTGTATGTAAGTGCCTGTTTGTAAGTGTCTGTATGTAAGTGTCTGTATATAAGTGCCTGTATGTAAGTGTCTGTATGTCAGTGTCACAGTGTCCGTATGTAAGTGTCTGTATGTAAGTGTCTCAGTGTCTGTATGTAAGTGTATGTAAGTGTCTGTATGTAAGTGTCTGTATGTAAGTGTCTCAGTGTCTGTATGTAAGTGTATGTAAGCGTCTGTATGTAAGTGTCTATGTAAGTGTCTCAGTGTTTGTATGTAAGTGTCTGTATGTAAGTGTCTTTATGTAAGTGTCTGTATGTAAGTGTCCGTATATAAGTGTCTGTATGTAAGTATCTGTATGTAAGTGATGTATGTAAGTGTCTCAGTATCTGTATGTAAATGTCTGTATGTAAGTGTCTGTATGTAAGTGTCTCAGTGTCTGTTTATGTCAGTATGTAAGTGTCTGTATGTAAGTGTCTGTATGTAATTGTCTATGTAAGTGTCTCAGTGTCTGTATGTAAGTGTCTGTATGTAAGTGTCTGTATGTAAGTGTCTAAGTGTCTGTATGTAAGTGTCTTTATGTAAGAGTCTGTATGTAAGTGTCTTTATGTAAGTGTCTAAGTGTGTGTATGTAAGGGTCTGTATGTAAGTGTCTGTATGTAAATGTCTGTATGTAAGTGTCTGTATGTAAGTGTTTGTATGTAAGTGTCTGTATGTAAGTGTCTCAGTGTCTGTTTGTGTCAGTATGTAAGTGTCTGTATGTAAGTCTTTATGTAAGTGTCTGTATGTAAGTGCCTGTATGTAAGTGTCTGTATGTAAGTGTCTGTATGTAAGTGTCTGTATGTAAGTGTGTGTATGTAAGTGTCTGTATGTAAGTGTCTGTATGTAAGTGTCTCAGTATCTGTATGTAAATGTCTTTATGTAAGTGTCTGTATGTAAGTGTCTGTATGTAAGTGTCTGTATGTAAGTCTCAGTGTCTGTATGTCAGTGTGTGTATGTAAGTGTCTGTATGTAAGTGTCTGTATGTGTCTGTATGTAAGTGTCTGTATGTAAGTGTCTGTATGTAAGTGTCTGTATGTAAGTGGCTGTATGTAAGTGTCTGTAAGTGTCTGTATGTAAGTATCTGTATGTAAGTGTCTGTATGTAAGTTTCTGTATGTAAGTGTATGTTTGTAAGTGTCTGTATGTAAGTGTCCGTATATAAGTGTCTGTATGTAAGTATCTGTATGTAAGTGATGTATGTAAGTGTCTCAGTATCTGTATGTAAATGTCTGTATGTAATTGTCTGTATGTAAGTGTCTCAGTGTCTGTTTATGTCAGTATGTAAGTGTCTGTATGTAAGTGTCTGTATGTAAGTGTCTATGTAAGTGTCTCAGTGTCTGTATGTAAGTGTCTGTATGTAAGTGTCTGTATGTAAGTGTCTAAGTGTCTGTATGTAAGTGTCTTTATGTAAGAGTCTGTATGTAAGTGTCTTTATGTAAGTGTCTAAGTGTGTGTATGTAAGGGTCTGTATGTAAGTGTCTGTATGTAAATGTCTGTATGTAAGTGTCTGTATGTAAGTGTTTGTATGTAAGTGTCTGTATGTAAGTGTCTCAGTGTCTGTTTGTGTCAGTATGTAAGTGTCTGTATGTAAGTCTCTATGTAAGTGTCTGTATGTAAGTGCCTGTATGTAAGTGTCTGTATGTAAGTGTCTGTATGTAAGTGTCTGTATGTAAGTGTGTGTATGTAAGTGTCTGTATGTAAGTGTCTGTATGTAAGTGTCTCAGTATCTGTATGTAAATGTCTTTATGTAAGTGTCTGTATGTAAGTGTCTGTATGTAAGTGTCTGTATATAAGTCTCAGTGTCTGTATGTCAGTGTGTGTTTGTAAGTGTCTGTATGTAAGTGTCTGTATGTAAGTGTCTCAGTGTCTGTATGTAAGTGTATGTAAGTGTCTGTATGTAAGTGTCTGTATGTAAGTGTCTCAGTGTCTGTATGTAAGTGTATGTAAGCGTCTGTATGTAAGTGTCTATGTAAGTGTCTCAGTGTTTGTATGTAAGTGTCTGTATGTAAGTGTCTGTATGTAAGTGTCTGTATGTGTCTGTATGTAAGTGTCTGTATGTAAGTGTCTGTATGTAAGTGTCTGTATGTAAGTGGCTGTATGTAAGTGTCTGTAAGTGTCTGTATGTAAGTATCTGTATGTAAGTGTCTGTATGTAAGTTTCTGTATGTAAGTGTATGTTTGTAAGTGTCTGTATGTAAGTGTCTGTATGTAAGTGCCTGTTTGTAAGTGTCTGTATGTAAGTGTCTGTATATAAGTGCCTGTATGTAAGTGTCTGTATGTCAGTGTCACAGTGTCCGTATGTAAGTGTCTGTATGTAAGTGTCTCAGTGTCTGTATGTAAGTGTATGTAAGTGTCTGTATGTAAGTGTCTGTATGTAAGTGTCTCAGTGTCTGTATGTAAGTGTATGTAAGCGTCTGTATGTAAGTGTCTATGTAAGTGTCTCAGTGTTTGTATGTAAGTGTCTGTATGTAAGTGTCTGTATGTAAGTGTCTGTATGTAAGTGTCCGTATATAAGTGTCTGTATGTAAGTATCTGTATGTAAGTGATGTATGTAAGTGTCTCAGTATCTGTATGTAAATGTCTGTATGTAAGTGTCTGTATGTAAGTGTCTCAGTGTCTGTTTATGTCAGTATGTAAGTGTCTGTATGTAAGTGTCTGTATGTAAGTGTCTATGTAAGTGTCTCAGTGTCTGTATGTAAGTGTCTGTATGTAAGTGTCTGTATGTAAGTGTCTAAGTGTCTGTATGTAAGTGTCTTTATGTAAGAGTCTGTATGTAAGTGTCTTTATGTAAGTGTCTAAGTGTGTGTATGTAAGGGTCTGTATGTAAGTGTCTGTATGTAAATGTCTGTATGTAAGTGTCTGTATGTAAGTGTTTGTATGTAAGTGTCTGTATGTAAGTGTCTCAGTGTCTGTTTGTGTCAGTATGTAAGTGTCTGTATGTAAGTCTCTATGTAAGTGTCTGTATGTAAGTGCCTGTATGTAAGTGTCTGTATGTAAGTGTCTGTATGTAAGTGTCTGTATGTAAGTGTGTGTATGTAAGTGTCTGTATGTAAGTGTCTGTATGTAAGTGTCTCAGTATCTGTATGTAAATGTCTTTATGTAAGTGTCTGTATGTAAGTGTCTGTATGTAAGTGTCTGTATGTAAGTCTCAGTGTCTGTATGTCAGTGTGTGTTTGTAAGTGTCTGTATGTAAGTTTCTGTATGTAAGTGTTTGTATTTAAGTGTCTCAGTGTCTGTAAGTAAATGTCTAAGTAAGTGTCTGTATGTAAGTGTCTGTATGTAAGTGTCTGTATGTTAAGTGTTTGTATGTAAGTGTCTGTATGTGAATATCTCAGTGTCTCTATGTAAGTGTCTGTATGTAAGTGTCTGTATGTAAGTGTCTCAGTGTCTGTATGTAAGTGTCTGTATGTAAGTGTCTGTATGTAAGTGTCTGTATGTAAGTGTCAGTATGTAAGTGTCTGTATGCAAGTGTCTCAGTGTCTGTATGTAAGTGTCTGTATGTAAGTTTCTGTATGTAAGTGTCTGTATGTAAGTGTCTCAGTGTCTGTATGTAAGTGTCTATATGTAAGTGTCTGTATGTAATTGTCTGTGTGTAAGTGTCTTTATGTAAGAGTCTGTATGTAAGTGTCTGTATGTAAGTCTCTATGTAAGTGTCTGTATGTAAGTGCCTGTATGTAAGTGTCTGTATGTAAGTGTCTGTATGTAAGTGTCTGTATGTAAGTGTCTGTATGTCAGTGTCACAGTGTCTGTATGTAAGTGTCTGTATTTAAGTGTCTCAGTGTCTGTATGTAAGTGTCTGTATGTAAGCATCTGTATGTGTCTATGTAAGTGTCTCAGTGTCTGTATGTAAGTGTCTGTATGTAAGTGTCTGTATGTAAGTGTCTCAGTGTCTGTATGTAAGTGTATGTAAGTGTCTGTATGTAAGTGTCTGTATGTAAGTGTCTCAGTGTCTGTATGTAAGTGTATGTAAGCGTCTGTATGTAAGTGTCTATGTAAGTGTCTCAGTGTCTGTATGTAAGTGTCTGTATGTAAGTGTCTGTATGTAAGTGTCTCAGTGTCTGTATGTAAGTGTCTGTATGTAATTGTCTGTATGTAAGTGTCTTTATGTAAGAGTCTGTATGTAAGTGTATGTATGTAAGTGTCTAAGTGTCTGTATGTAAGTGTCTCTATGTAAGAGTCTGTATGTAAGTGTCTGTATGTAAGTGTCTGTATGTAAGGGTCTGTATGTAAGTGTCTATGTGTAAGTGTCTGTTTGTAAGTGTCAGTATGTAAGTGTCTGTATGTAAGTGTCTATGTAAGTGTCTGTATGTAAGTGCCTGTATGTAAGTGTCTGTATGTAAGTGTCTGTATGTAAGTGTCTGTATGTAAGTGACTGTATGTAAGTGTTGGTCCGGCAAAAACAACCCCCTACCTCCTCGCGGTGCCGGACTGGCAACTCTGTCGTGGACAGTGCTGTGGGGGGAGTTCCAATTTTGATTGGCTCCTCCCCTCATGCCATATGTGTCCACCACAGGGGCTAAACGGGGGCTCTGGACGGGTGCGAGGGGCTGGTAACCCCTCCACCTTCAATTAATTACCACAAAACCACGAATTAAAGTGAAATATGTAACAACTAAGCTTGTGCCGGAGGCCCCGGGGGGCCAGGCGTCTATGACGTCTCCTGGCCAAACCCCAATTGGCGGAGCCAGGAGATTGAATACCTACCCTCGGGGCTACTCCAGAAACAACGAAAAGCCACTACGGGTGGCCACGTGGAATGTTCGAACGCTCACTGCAGAGGAGAGGCTGCCACTCCTCTGTCGGGAGCTGGACCGGTACCGCCTGGATCTATGCGGCATTCAGGAGGTCCGGTGGACCGGCTCTGGCTCCTGCCACCATGAGGGGTGGACAGTCCTCTACTCGGGGCAGCAGACTGCCAAACAACAGGGTGTGGGTCTTCTTTTGAACAAAAGAATGAAGGGGGCGTGGGAGCGTGGCGGTGAGGTGTGGGAAGCTGTAAGCCCCAGGCTACTTTGGGCTCGCCTTCCCATCAACCGGAGGCGAGGAATGGTGGTCGTGGTTACTTATGCCCCCACCGAAGATAAACATCCGTGGAGGGATGCAGGCAAAGCCGATGAGTCAGATGCCTTCTATGACCTCCTGTCACAGGTGCTGGCTAAAGTGGCCCCTCGGGATAGAGTCATCATGTTGGGTGACTTCAATGCCCGAGTTGGTCATGATACTGGCACCTGGTCTGGAGTGATTGGAGGGCATGGGCCAGATCAGCTCAATAACAACGGTAGGAGGCTGCTAGATTTTTGTGCAGCCCATGGGCTTGTAATTACCAACACGCTGTTCCGGCATCGGCGCATCCACACAACATCATGGATGCATGCCGGGTCCAAGCAAGAACATCTGCTGGACTACATAGTGACGGACCAGCGAATGCGAGCCCATGTCCTTGACACCAGGACCTACCGTGGAGCTGATCTGCCCTCTGACCATCGACTAGTCATCTGTAAGATGCGCCTGCCATTCTTCCACTCCGGTGGTGGGTGTACACCCAGGACCCCATTCCAACCTAAAGTGGCCTGGTCTCAGTTATCTGATGAAAGTTGCAAGCGAGAATTTCATCATCGCTTGCGGCTGGGATTGGCATCGTCCCCGACTCCTCCTGATGTCGAGGGTAAATGGGCGAGGTTTAGGACTGTGACTCATGCAGCTGCAATGTCTGCTTTGGGTACGCGGTCCAGACCTCCCCAGACACCCTGGATGACAGAGGAGTTGTTCAGGATGGTTGAGAAAAAGCGACAGGCCCACTGTCATCGGCTACAGAATCCCACGTCAGAGAATGAGGAGGCTTACCGCAGCCTTCGCTCGGAGGTTCGGAGAGCCGTGAGGCGCTGCAAGGATGGGTGGTGGTCGCGGGTTGCTGAGGAGATGGAGTCTGCCTCAGTGGCCCGTGATCACAAATCGCTATTTAACTCCATCAAAAAAGTAACCTGCAGCGCCACACCTATTACCATCATTAGGGGAAAAAAACGGTGATCCAATTTCCGACCCCCAGGAACAGGTTCGCAGATTTGCTGAGCATTTCTGTGAGGTCCTGGGGGAGGGAAAATCACTCAGCCAGGAAAACATCGTGGCACAAAGTGAGGATGACCCTGCTGAGGCTGCGGTGCCTCAAATATTGGATGAAGTCACCCCCTGTGAGTGGCTGGCTGAGGTGCCATCTGCTGAGGAAGTATTGAAGGCGATCCGGAGTCTGAGACCAGGAAAGGCAGCGGGCAGAGATGATCTCCCAAGCGAAATGCTGAGGGAGGGTGGCGTTTGTGCACAGACTGCCCTATATGACATCATAACAACAGTCTGGACCACTGGACGGGTTCCGCAGGATTGGAAGGATGCCCTGGTGGTCCCCCTTTTTAAGAAGGGGGACCGCACAGACTGTAACAACTACAGGGGCATCTCACTCCTCAGTGTGCCGGGAAAGGTCCTGGCAAGGATTATTCAGCATCGCCTTGCCAGGCACGCTGAGGAGAGGCTTGCGGAGCCCCAATGCGGTTTCAGGAAAGGGCGGTCCTGCACAGATGCCATATTTTCTGTCCGTCTGCTACAGCAGAGGTGTAGGGAATTCCAACAAGACCTACATCTCTGCTTTATTGACCTGGTCAAGGCCTATGATACCATCAGTAGGCCTGGGCTCTGGGTCGTTCTTCGTGCTTTTGGAGTACCTGACCCTCTGCTCACGATCATTAAGGACCTTCATGATGGTGAGCGGGCCCGGGTAAAACTACGTGGCCGGGAGTCAGAGCCATTCCCTGTACACCTTGGGGTGCGACAGGGATGTCCTCTGGCTCCCACATTATTTAACATCTATTTTGACCACGTAGTTCGTGAAGCCTTCAATAGCTGTACCGGGGGAATCTCCATATGGTACAGATATAATGGGAGGCTAATCGATGCCCGGGTGCAGTCAAGGGATGGCTCCCTATTGCTCAACCACGTTATGTATGCTGATGACTTGGTAATAGCTGCTCAGTCAGAGGAGGAGTTGGAGACGCTGCTGCTGAGACTGGAGCGTGCCACTAAGAGGTGGGGCCTTACCATCAGCCCCACCAAAACTAAGCACCTGCCTGGGTATTTTGTACCATCGGACACTCCACCCCCACAACTCCCAATCGGTGATGGGGCAGTTGTGGAGAGAGTGGAGAGTTTCCCATACCTGGGCAGTGTGCTTATGACTGGCTCCAGTTTAACAGCAGAGGTCTCACTCCGAATCAGTCGAGCGGCAATATCTTTTCATCGGTTGCGTAACGCTGTGTGGAAGCTACCTGGTCTGTCGCTCCTCACTAAGCTTCAGGTCTTCTCGGCCACGGTCATTCCCTCCCTTCTCTACGCTTGCGAAACGTGGACCCCCCTAATGGAACATCTTCGCCGGTTAGAAACATTTAGGCTGACCTGCCTACGATCCATCCTGGGTTTAACCAGACTGGATTGTGTGAGGAGCTCACAAATCCTTGAAAGATCTGGGCAGGGTCCCATCGGTGAGCTCCTCCGGCAGGCAAGGCTGCGATGGCTGGGTCATGTAGCCCGCATGCCCAGCCACCGCATGCCGAAACAGCTTTTGTTTGGCCGGATTGAGGGGGCTAAGCGGGCGCGGCACGGGCTAGAGAAGAGATGGAGTGATGTGGTACAGGAGGACGTGGAGCTGAGTGGACTTGCCGATGACTGGTACCAGCGGTGTCAAGATCGGCCTCTGTGGAGGAGGCTCGTGAAGGATGCTACTGGGCAGTTGGAGGCAGTCGCCCTCCAACAACAACGGAGGGCGGAGGAGCGACGCTCACAACAGCGAGCGGAGCGCCGGGTGGCTAAAGCACAGCAGGTTGGCACAGTAGGGGGCACAGGTGGTGCATCAGCCAGTCATCTCAGTCAGTCGACCCGTGGCACCTGGGTCTGCCCCGTGACCTCCTGCCAGCGGGCGTTCGACACTTCACGTGGCCTCAGGGTGCACATAGCCTGGCACAAGCGTCGTGGTGACGTCACCGCCACTTAGTGGCGAATGGCGGTTGTTGTTGTTGTATGTAAGTGTGTGTATGTAAGTGTCTGTATGTAAGTGTCTGTATGTAAGTGTCTCAGTATCTGTATGTAAGTGTCTGTATGTAAGTGTCTATATGTAAGTGTCTCTATGTAAGTCTCAGTGTCTGTATGTCAGTGTGTGTTTGTAAGTTTCTGTATTTAAGTGTCTCAGTGTCTGTAAGTAAGTGTCTAAGTAAGTGTCTGAATGTAAGTGTCTGTATGTAAGTATCTGTATGTAAGTGTCTGTATGTAAGTGTCTGTATGTACGTGTCTTAGTGTCTGTATGTAAGTGTCTGTATGTAAGTGTCTGTATGTAAGTGTCTGTATGTAAGTGTCTCAGAATCTGTATGTGTCTGTATGTAAGTGTCTGTATGTAAGTGTCTGTATGTAAGTGTCTGTATGTACGTGTCTTAGTGTCTGTATGTAAGTGTCTGTATATAAGTGTCTGAATGTAAGTGTCTGTATGTAAGTATCTGTATGTAAGTGTCTGTATGTAAGTGTCTGTATGTACGTGTCTTAGTGTCTGTATGTAAGTGTCTGTATGTAAGTGTCTGTATGTAAGTATCTGTATGTAAGTGTCTCAGCGTCTGTATGTGTCTGTATGTAAGTGTCTGTATGTAATTGTCTGTATGTAAGTGGCTGTATGTAAGTGGCTGTATGTAAGTGTCTCAGTGTCTGTTTGTGTCAGTATGTAAGTGTCTGTATGTAAGTGCCTGTATGTAAGTGTTTGTATGTAAGTGTCTGTTTGTAAGTGTCTCAGTGTCTGTTTGTGTCAATATGTAAGTGTCTGTATGTAAGTGTCTGTATGTAAGTGCCTGTATGTAAGTGTCTGTATGTAAGTGTCTGTATGTAAGTGTCTGTATGTAAGTGTGTGTATGTAAGTGTCTGTATGTAAGTGTCTGTATGTAAGTGTCTCAGTATCTGTATGTAAATGTCTTTATGTAAGTGTCTGTATGTAAGTGTCTGTATGTAAGTGTCTGTATGTAAGTGTCTGTATGTAAGTGTTTGTATTTAAGTGTCTCAGTGTCTGTAAGTAAATGTCTAAGTAAGTGTCTGTATGTAAGTGTCTGTATGTAAGTGTCTGTATGTTAAGTGTTTGTATGTAAGTGTCTGTATGTGAATATCTCAGTGTCTGTATTTAAGTGTCTGTATGTAAGTGTCTGTATGTAGGTGTCTCAGTGTCTGTATGTAAATGTCTGTATGTAAGTGTCTGTATGTAAGTGTCTGTATGTAAGTGTCTCAGTGTCTGTATGTAAGTGTCTGTATGTAAGTGTCTGTATGTAATTGTATGTGTGTAAGTGTCTTTATGTAAGAGTCTGTATGTAAGTGTCTGTATGTAAGTGTCTAAGTGTCTGTATGTAAGTGTCTTTATGTAAGAGTCTGTATGTAAGTGTCTGTATGTCAGTGTCACAGTGTCTGTATGTAAGTGTCTGTATGTAAGTGTCTTAGTGTCTGTATGTAAGTGTCTGTATGTAAGCATCTGTATGTGTCTATGTAAGTGTCTCAGTGTCTGTATGTAAGTGTCTGTATGTAAGTGTATGTAAGTGTCTGTATGTAAGTGTCTGTATGTAAGTGTCTCAGTGTCTGTATGTAAGTGTATGTAATCGTCTGTATGCAAGTGTCTATGTAAGTGTCTCAGTGTCTGTATGTAAGTGTCTGTATGTAAGTGTCTGTATGTAAGTGTCTCAGTGTCTGTATGTAAGTGTCTGTATGTAATTGTCTGTATGTAAGTGTCTTTATGTAAGAGTCTGTATGTAAGTGTATGTATGTAAGTGTCTAAGTGCCTGTATGTAATTGTCTCTATGTAAGAGTCTGTATGTAAGAATCTGTATGTAAGTGTCTAAGTGTCTGTATGTAAGGGTCTGTATGTAAGTGTCTATATGTAAGTGTCTGTTTGTAAGTGTCAGTATATAAGTGTCTGTATGTAAGTGACTATGTAAGTGTCTGTATGTAAGTGCCTGTATGTAAGTGTCTGTATGTAAGTGTCTGTATGTAAGTGTCAGAAAGGGCGGTCCTGCACAGATGCCATATTTTCTGTCCGTCTGCTACAGCAGAGGTGTAGGGAATTCCAACAAGACCTACATCTCTGCTTTATTGACCTGGTCAAGGCCTATGATACCATCAGTAGGCCTGGGCTCTGGGTCGTTCTTCGTGCTTTTGGAGTACCTGACCCTCTGCTCACGATCATTAAGGACCTTCATGATGGTGAGCGGGCCCGGGTAAAACTACGTGGCCGGGAGTCAGAGCCATTCCCTGTACACCTTGGGGTGCGACAGGGATGTCCTCTGGCTCCCACATTATTTAACATCTATTTTGACCACGTAGTTCGTGAAGCCTTCAATAGCTGTACCGGGGGAATCTCCATATGGTACAGATATAATGGGAGGCTAATCGATGCCCGGGTGCGGTCAAGGGATGGCTCCCTATTGCTCAACCACGTTATGTATGCTGATGACTTGGTAATAGCTGCTCAGTCAGAGGAGGAGTTGGAGACGCTGCTGCTGAGACTGGAGCGTGCCACTAAGAGGTGGGGCCTTACCATCAGCCCCACCAAAACTAAGCACCTGCCTGGGTATTTTGTACCATCGGACACTCCACCCCCACAACTCCCAATCGGTGATGGGGCAGTTGTGGAGAGAGTGGAGAGTTTCCCATACCTGGGCAGTGTGCTTATGACTGGCTCCAGTTTAACAGCAGAGGTCTCACTCCGAATCAGTCGAGCGGCAATATCTTTTCATCGGTTGCGTAACGCTGTGTAGAAGCTACCTGGTCTGTCGCTCCGCACTAAACTTCAGGTCTTCTCGGCCACGGTCATTCCCTCCCTTCTCTACGCTTGCGAAACGTGGACCCCCCTAATGGAACATCTTCGCCGGTTAGAAACATTTAGGCTGGCCTGCCTACGATCCATCCTGGGTTTAACCAGACTGGATTGTGTGAGGAGCTCACAAATCCTTGAAAGATCTGGGCAGGGTCCCATCGGTGAGCTCCTCCGGCAGGCAAGGCTGCGATGGCTGGGTCATGTAGCCCGCATGCCCAGCCACCGCATGCCGAAACAGCTTTTGTTTGGCCGGATTGAGGGGGCTAAGCGGGCGCGGCACGGGCTAGAGAAGAGATGGAGTGATGTGGTACAGGAGGACGTGGAGCTGAGTGGACTTGCCGATGACTGGTACCAGCGGTGTCAAGATCGGCCTCTGTGGAGGAGGCTCGTGAAGGATGCTACTGGGCAGTTGGAGGCAGTCGCCCTCCAACAACAACGGAGGGCGGAGGAGCGACGCTCACAACAGCGAGCGGAGCGCCGGGTGGCTAAAGCACAGCAGGTTGGCACAGTAGGGGGCACAGGTGGTGCATCAGCCAGTCATCTCAGTCAGTCGACCCGTGGCACCTGGGTCTGCCCCGTGACCTCCTGCCAGCGGGCGTTCGACACTTCACGTGGCCTCAGGGTGCACATAGCCTGGCACAAGCGTCGTGGTGACGTCACCGCCACTTAGTGGCGAATGGCGGTTGTTGTTGTTGTTGTATGTGAATATCTCAGTGTCTGTATTTAAGTGTCTGTATGTAAGTGTCTGTATGTAAGTGTCTCAGTGTCTGTATGTAAGTGTCTGTATGTAAGTGTCTGTATGTAAGTGTCTGTATGTAAGTGTCTCAGTGTCTGTATGTAAGTGTCTGTATGTAAGTGTCTGTATGTAATTGTCTGTGTGTAAGTGTCTTTATGTAAGAGTCTGTATGTAAGTGTCTGTATGTAAGTGTCTAAGTGTCTGTATGTAAGTGTCTTTATGTAAGAGTCTGTATGTAAGTGTCTGTATGTCAGTGTCACAGTGTCTGAATGTAAGTGTCTGTATGTAAGCATCTGTATGTGTCTATGTAAGTGTCTCAGTGTCTGTATGTAAGTGTCTGTATGTAAGTGTCTGTATGTAAGTGTCTCAGTGTCTGTATGTAAGTGTATGTAAGTGTCTGTATGTAAGTGTCTGTATGTAAGTGTCTCAGTGTCTGTATGTAAGTGTATGTAAGCGTCTGTATGTAAGTGTCTATGTAAGTGTCTCAGTGTTTGTATGTAAGTGTCTGTATGTAAGTGTCTGTATGTAAGTGTCTGTATGTGTCTGTATGTAAGTGTCTGTATGTAAGTGTCTGTATGTAAGTGTCTGTATGTAAGTGGCTGTATGTAAGTGTCTGTAAGTGTCTGTATGTATGTATCTGTATGTAAGTGTCTGTATGTAAGTTTCTGTATGTAAGTGTATGTTTGTAAGTGTCTGTATGTAAGTGTCTGTATGTAAGTGCCTGTTTGTAAGTGTCTGTATGTAAGTGTCTGTATATAAGTGCCTGTATGTAAGTGTCTGTATGTCAGTGTCACAGTGTCCGTATGTATGTAAGTGTCTGTATGTAAGTGTCTCAGTGTCTGTATGTAAGTGTATGTAAGTGTCTGTATGTAAGTGTCTGTATGTAAGTGTCTCAGTGTCTGTATGTAAGTGTATGTAAGCGTCTGTATGTAAGTGTCTATGTAAGTGTCTCAGTGTTTGTATGTAAGTGTCTGTATGTAAGTGTCTGTATGTAAGTGTCTGTATGTAAGTGTCCGTATATAAGTGTCTGTATGTAAGTATCTGTATGTAAGTGATGTATGTAAGTGTCTCAGTATCTGTATGTAAATGTCTGTATGTAAGTGTCTGTATGTAAGTGTCTCAGTGTCTGTTTATGTCAGTATGTAAGTGTCTGTATGTAAGTGTCTGTATGTAAGTGTCTATGTAAGTGTCTCAGTGTCTGTATGTAAGTGTCTGTATGTTAGTGTCTGTATGTAAGTGTCTATGTAAGTGTCTCAGTGTCTGTATGTAAGTGTCTGTATGTAAGTGTCTGTATGTAAGTGTCTGTATGTAAGTCTCAGTGTCTGTATGTCAGTGTGTGTTTGTAAGTGTCTGTATGTAAGTGTCTGTATGTAAGTGTCTGTATTTAAGTGTCTCAGTGTATGTAAGTAAGTGTCTAAATAAGTGTCTGTATGTAAGTGTCTCTATGTAAGTGTCTGTATATAAGTGTCTGTATGTAAGTGTCTGTATGTTAAGTGTTTGTATGTAAGTGTCTGTATGTAAATATCTCAGTGTCTGTATGTAAGTGTCTGTATGTAAGTGTCTGTATGTAAGTGTCTCAGTGTCTGTATGTAAGTGTCTGTATCTAAGTGTCTGTATGTTTCTGTATGTAAGTGTCTGTATGTAAGTGTCTGTATGTAAGTCTCTGTATGTAGGTGGCTGTATTTAAGTGTCTGTAAGTGTCTGTATGTAAGTATCTGTATGTAAGTGTCTGTGTGTAAGTTTCTGTATGTAAGTGTCTGTTTGTAAGTGTCTGTATGTAAATGTCTCAGTGTCTGTATGTAAGTGTATGTAAGCGTCTGTATGTAAGTGTCTATGTAAGTGTCTCAGTGTCTGTATGTAAGTGTCTGTATGTAAGTGTCTGTATGTAAGTGTCTGTATGTAAGTGTTTGTATGTAAGTGTCTGTATGTAAGTGTCTCAGTGTCTGTTTGTGTCAGTATGTAAGTGTCTGTATGTAAGTGTCTATGTAAGTGTCTGTATGTAAGTGCCTGTATGTAAGTGTCTGTATGTAAGTGTCTGTATGTAAGTGTCTGTATGTAAGTGTGTGTATGTAAGTGTCTGTATGTAAGTGTCTGTATGTAAGTGTCTCAGTATCTGTATGTAAATGTCTTTATGTAAGTGTCTGTATGTAAGTGTCTGTATGTAAGTGTCTGTATGTAAGTCTCAGAGTCTGTATGTCAGTGTGTGTTTGTAAGTGTCTGTATGTAAGTGTCTGTATGTAAGTGTCTGTATTTAAGTGTCTCAGTGTCTGTAAGTAAGTGTCTAAGTAAGTGTCTGTATGTAAGTGTCTGTATGTAAGTGTCTGTATGTTAAGTGTTTGTATGTAAGTGTCTGTATGTGAATATCTCATTGTCTGTATGGAAGTGTCTGTATGTAAGTGTCTGTATGTAAGTGTCTCAGTGTCGGTATGTAAGTGTCTGTATGTAAGTGTCTGTATGTAAGTGTCTGTATGTAAGTGTCTGTATGTTAAGTGTCTGTATGTAAGTGTCTGTATGTAAGTATCTCAGTGTCTGTATGTAAGTTTCTGTATGTAAGTGTCTGTATGTAACTGTCTCAGTGTCTGTATGTAAGTGTCTGTATGTAAGTGTCTGTATGTAAGTATCTGTATGTAAATGTCTGTGTGTAAGTGTCTGTATGTAAGTGTCTTAGTGTCTGTATGTAAGTGTCTGTATGTAAGTGTCTGTATGTGTCTGTATGTAAGTGTCTGTATGTAAGTGTCTGTATGTAAGTGTCTGTATGTAAGTGGCTGTATGTAAGTGTCTGTAAGTGTCTGTATGTAAGTATCTGTATGTAAGTGTCTGTATGTAAGTTTCTGTATGTAAGTGTATGTTTGTAAGTGTCTGTATGTAAGTGTCTGTATGTAAGTGCCTGCTTGTAAGTGTCTGTATGTAAGTGTCTGTATATAAGTGCCTGTATGTAAGTGTCTGTATGTAAGTGTCTCAGTGTCTGTATGTAAGTGTCTGTATGTAAGTGTCTCAGTGTCTGTATGTAAGTGTCTGTATGTAAGCTTCTGTATGTAAGTGTCTGTAAGTAGTGTCTCTATGTAAGTGTCTCAGTGTCTGTATGTAAGTTTCTGTATGTAAGTGTCTCAATGTAAGTGTCTGTATGTAAGTGTCTGTATGTCAGTGTCACAGTGTCTGTATGTAAGTGTCTGTATGTAAGTGTCTCAGTGTCTGTATGTAAGTGTCTGTATGTAAGCGTCTGTATGTGTCTATGTAAGTGTCTCAGTGTCTGTATTTAAGTGTCTGTATGTAAGTGTCTGTATGTAAGTGTCTCAGTGTCTGTATGTAAGTGTATGTAAGTGTCTGTATGTAAGTGTCTGTATGTAAGTGTCTCAGTGTCTGTATGTAAGTGTATGTAAGCGTCTGTATGTAAGTGTCTATGTAAGTGTCTGTATGTAATTGTCTGTGTGTAAGTGTCTTTATGTAAGAGTCTGTATGTAAGTGTCTATGTAAGTGTCTCAGTGTCTGTATGTAAGTGTCTGTATGTAAGTGTCTGTATGTAAGTGTCTATGTAAGTGTCTCAGTGTCTGTATGTAAGTGTCTGTATGTAAGTGTCTGTATGTAAGTGTCTGTATGTAAGTCTCAGTGTCTGTATGTCAGTGTGTGTTTGTAAGTGTCTGTATGTAAGTGTCTGTATGTAAGTGTCTGTATTTAAGTGTCTCAGTGTATGTAAGTAAGTGTCTAAATAAGTGTCTGTATGTAAGTGTCTCTATGTAAGTGTCTGTATATAAGTGTCTGTATGTAAGTGTCTGTATGTTAAGTGTTTGTATGTAAGTGTCTGTATGTAAATATCTCAGTGTCTGTATGTAAGTGTCTGTATGTAAGTGTCTGTATGTAAGTGTCTCAGTGTCTGTATGTAAGTGTCTGTATCTAAGTGTCTGTATGTTTCTGTATGTAAGTGTCTGTATGTAAGTGTCTGTATGTAAGTCTCTGTATGTAGGTGGCTGTATTTAAGTGTCTGTAAGTGTCTGTATGTAAGTATCTGTATGTAAGTGTCTGTGTGTAAGTTTCTGTATGTAAGTGTCTGTTTGTAAGTGTCTGTATGTAAATGTCTCAGTGTCTGTATGTAAGTGTATGTAAGCGTCTGTATGTAAGTGTCTATGTAAGTGTCTCAGTGTCTGTATGTAAGTGTCTGTATGTAAGTGTCTGTATGTAAGTGTCTGTATGTAAGTGTTTGTATGTAAGTGTCTGTATGTAAGTGTCTCAGTGTCTGTTTGTGTCAGTATGTAAGTGTCTGTATGTAAGTGTCTATGTAAGTGTCTGTATGTAAGTGCCTGTATGTAAGTGTCTGTATGTAAGTGTCTGTATGTAAGTGTCTGTATGTAAGTGTGTGTATGTAAGTGTCTGTATGTAAGTGTCTGTATGTAAGTGTCTCAGTATCTGTATGTAAATGTCTTTATGTAAGTGTCTGTATGTAAGTGTCTGTATGTAAGTGTCTGTATGTAAGTCTCAGAGTCTGTATGTCAGTGTGTGTTTGTAAGTGTCTGTATGTAAGTGTCTGTATGTAAGTGTCTGTATTTAAGTGTCTCAGTGTCTGTAAGTAAGTGTCTAAGTAAGTGTCTGTATGTAAGTGTCTGTATGTAAGTGTCTGTATGTTAAGTGTTTGTATGTAAGTGTCTGTATGTGAATATCTCATTGTCTGTATGGAAGTGTCTGTATGTAAGTGTCTGTATGTAAGTGTCTCAGTGTCGGTATGTAAGTGTCTGTATGTAAGTGTCTGTATGTAAGTGTCTGTATGTAAGTGTCTGTATGTTAAGTGTCTGTATGTAAGTGTCTGTATGTAAGTATCTCAGTGTCTGTATGTAAGTTTCTGTATGTAAGTGTCTGTATGTAACTGTCTCAGTGTCTGTATGTAAGTGTCTGTATGTAAGTGTCTGTATGTAAGTATCTGTATGTAAATGTCTGTGTGTAAGTGTCTGTATGTAAGTGTCTTAGTGTCTGTATGTAAGTGTCTGTATGTAAGTGTCTGTATGTGTCTGTATGTAAGTGTCTGTATGTAAGTGTCTGTATGTAAGTGTCTGTATGTAAGTGGCTGTATGTAAGTGTCTGTAAGTGTCTGTATGTAAGTATCTGTATGTAAGTGTCTGTATGTAAGTTTCTGTATGTAAGTGTATGTTTGTAAGTGTCTGTATGTAAGTGTCTGTATGTAAGTGCCTGTTTGTAAGTGTCTGTATGTAAGTGTCTGTATATAAGTGCCTGTATGTAAGTGTCTGTATGTAAGTGTCTCAGTGTCTGTATGTAAGTGTCTGTATGTAAGTGTCTCAGTGTCTGTATGTAAGTGTCTGTATGTAAGCTTCTGTATGTAAGTGTCTGTAAGTAGTGTCTCTATGTAAGTGTCTCAGTGTATGTATGTAAGTTTCTGTATGTAAGTGTCTCAATGTAAGTGTCTGTATGTAAGTGTCTGTATGTCAGTGTCACAGTGTCTGTATGTAAGTGTCTGTATGTAAGTGTCTCAGTGTCTGTATGTAAGTGTCTGTATGTAAGCGTCTGTATGTGTCTATGTAAGTGTCTCAGTGTCTGTATTTAAGTGTCTGTATGTAAGTGTCTGTATGTAAGTGTCTCAGTGTCTGTATGTAAGTGTATGTAAGTGTCTGTATGTAAGTGTCTGTATGTAAGTGTCTCAGTGTCTGTATGTAAGTGTATGTAAGCGTCTGTATGTAAGTGTCTATGTAAGTGTCTCAGTGTTTGTATGTAAGTGTCTGTATGTAAGTGTCTGTATGTAAGTGTCTGTATGTGTCTGTATGTAAGTGTCTGTATGTAAGTGTCTGTATGTAAGTGTCTGTATGTAAGTGGCTGTATGTAAGTGTCTGTAAGTGTCTGTATGTAAGTATCTGTATGTAAGTGTCTGTATGTAAGTTTCTGTATGTAAGTGTATGTTTGTAAGTGTCTGTATGTAAGTGTCTGTATGTAAGTGCCTGTTTGTAAGTGTCTGTATGTAAGTGTCTGTATATAAGTGCCTGTATGTAAGTGTCTGTATGTCAGTGTCACAGTGTCCGTATGTAAGTGTCTGTATGTAAGTGTCTCAGTGTCTGTATGTAAGTGTATGTAAGTGTCTGTATGTAAGTGTCTGTATGTAAGTGTCTCAGTGTCTGTATGTAAGTGTATGTAAGCGTCTGTATGTAAGTGTCTATGTAAGTGTCTCAGTGTTTGTATGTAAGTGTCTGTATGTAAGTGTCTGTATGTAAGTGTCTGTATGTAAGTGTCCGTATATAAGTGTCTGTATGTAAGTATCTGTATGTAAGTGATGTATGTAAGTGTCTCAGTATCTGTATGTAAATGTCTGTATGTAAGTGTCTGTATGTAAGTGTCTCAGTGTCTGTTTATGTCAGTATGTAAGTGTCTGTATGTAAGTGTCTGTATGTAAGTGTCTATGTAAGTGTCTCAGTGTCTGTATGTAAGTGTCTGTATGTAAGTGTCTGTATGTAAGTGTCTGTATGTAAGTGTCCGTATATAAGTGTCTGTATGTAAGTATCTGTATGTAAGTGATGTATGTAAGTGTCTCAGTATCTGTATGTAAATGTCTGTATGTAAGTGTCTGTATGTAAGTGTCTCAGTGTCTGTTTATGTCAGTATGTAAGTGTCTGTATGTAAGTGTCTGTATGTAAGTGTCTATGTAAGTGTCTCAGTGTCTGTATGTAAGTGTCTGTATGTAAGTGTCTGTATGTAAGTGTCTAAGTGTCTGTATGTAAGTGTCTTTATGTAAGAGTCTGTATGTAAGTGTCTTTATGTAAGTGTCTAAGTGTGTGTATGTAAGGGTCTGTATGTAAGTGTCTGTATGTAAATGTCTGTATGTAAGTGTCTGTATGTAAGCGTTTGTATGTAAGTGTCTGTATGTAAGTGTCTCAGTGTCTGTTTGTGTCAGTATGTAAGTGTCTGTATGTAAGTCTCTATGTAAGTGTCTGTATGTAAGTGCCTGTATGTAAGTGTCTGTATGTAAGTGTCTGTATGTAAGTGTCTGTATGTAAGTGTGTGTATGTAAGTGTCTGTATGTAAGTGTCTGTATGTAAGTGTCTCAGTATCTGTATGTAAATGTCTTTATGTAAGTGTCTGTATGTAAGTGTCTGTATGTAAGTGTCTGTATGTAAGTCTCAGTGTCTGTATGTCAGTGTGTGTTTGTAAGTGTCTGTATGTAAGTGTCTGTATGTAAGTGTCTCAGTGTCTGTATGTAAGTGTATGTAAGTGTCTGTATGTAAGTGTCTGTATGTAAGTGTCTCAGTGTCTGTATGTAAGTGTATGTAAGCGTCTGTATGTAAGTGTCTATGTAAGTGTCTCAGTGTTTGTATGTAAGTGTCTGTATGTAAGTGTCTGTATGTAAGTGTCTGTATGTGTCTGTATGTAAGTGTCTGTATGTAAGTGTCTGTATGTAAGTGTCTGTATGTAAGTGGCTGTATGTAAGTGTCTGTAAGTGTCTGTATGTAAGTATCTGTATGTAAGTGTCTGTATGTAAGTTTCTGTATGTAAGTGTATGTTTGTAAGTGTCTGTATGTAAGTGTCTGTATGTAAGTGCCTGTTTGTAAGTGTCTGTATGTAAGTGTCTGTATATAAGTGCCTGTATGTAAGTGTCTGTATGTCAGTGTCACAGTGTCCGTATGTAAGTGTCTGTATGTAAGTGTCTCAGTGTCTGTATGTAAGTGTATGTAAGTGTCTGTATGTAAGTGTCTGTATGTAAGTGTCTCAGTGTCTGTATGTAAGTGTATGTAAGCGTCTGTATGTAAGTGTCTATGTAAGTGTCTCAGTGTTTGTATGTAAGTGTCTGTATGTAAGTGTCTGTATGTAAGTGTCTGTATGTAAGTGTCCGTATATAAGTGTCTGTATGTAAGTATCTGTATGTAAGTGATGTATGTAAGTGTCTCAGTATCTGTATGTAAATGTCTGTATGTAAGTGTCTGTATGTAAGTGTCTCAGTGTCTGTTTATGTCAGTATGTAAGTGTCTGTATGTAAGTGTCTGTATGTAAGTGTCTATGTAAGTGTCTTTATGTAAGTGTCTAAGTGTGTGTATGTAAGGGTCTGTATGTAGGTGTCTGTATGTAAATGTCTGTATGTAAGTGTCTGTATGTAAGTGTTTGTATGTAAGTGTCTGTATGTAAGTGTCTCAGTGTCTGTTTGTGTCAGTATGTAAGTGTCTGTATGTAAGTCTCTATGTAAGTGTCTGTATGTAAGTGCCTGTATGTAAGTGTCTGTATGTAAGTGTCTGTATGTAAGTGTCTGTATGTAAGTGTGTGTATGTAAGTGTCTGTATGTAAGTGTCTGTATGTAAGTGTCTCAGTATCTGTATGTAAATGTCTTTATGTAAGTGTCTGTATGTAAGTGTCTGTATGTAAGTGTCTGTATGTAAGTCTCAGTGTCTGTATGTCAGTGTCTGTATGTAAGTGTCTGTATGTAAGTGTCTCAGTGTCTGTATGTAAGTGTCTGTATGTAAGTGTCTGTATGTAAGTGTCAGTATGTAAGTGTCTGTATGCAAGTGTATCAGTGTCTGTATGTAAGTGTCTGTATGTAAGTTTCTGTATGTAAGTGTCTGTATGTAAGTGTCTCAGTGTCTGTATGTAAGTGTCTGTATGTAAGTGTCTGTATGTAATTGTCTGTGTGTAAGTGTCTTTATGTAAGAGTCTGTATGTAAGTGTCTGTATGTAAGTGTCTAAGTGTCTGTATGTAAGTGTCTTTATGTAAGAGTCTGTATGTAAGTGTCTGTATGTCAGTGTCACAGTGTCTGTATGTAAGTGTCCGTATGTAAGTGTCTCAGTGTCTGTATGTAAGTGTCTGTATGTAAGCATCTGTATGTGTCTATGTAAGTGTCTCAGTGTCTGTATGTAAGTGTCTGTATGTAAGTGTCTGTATGTAAGTGTCTCAGTGTCTGTATGTAAGTGTATGTAAGTGTCTGTATGTAAGTGTCTGTATGTAAGCGTCTCAGTGTCTGTATGTAAGTGTATGTAAGCGTCTGTATGTAAGTGTCTATGTAAGTGTCTCAGTGTCTGTATGTAAGTGTCTGTATGTAAGTGTCTGTATGTAAGTGTCTCAGTGTCTGTATGTAAGTGTCTGTATGTAATTGTCTGTATGTAAGTGTCTTTATGTAAGAGTCTGTATGTAAGTGTATGTATGTAAGTGTCTAAGTGTCTGTATGTAAGTGTCTCTATGTAAGAGTCTGTATGTAAGTGTCTGTATGTAAGTGTCTGTATGTAAGGGTCTGTATGTAAGTGTCTATGTGTAAGTGTCTGTTTGTAAGTGTCAGTATGTAAGTGTCTGTATGTAAGTGTCTATGTAAGTGTCTGTATGTAAGTGCCTGTATGTAAGTGTCTGTATGTAAGTGTCTGTATGTAAGTGTCTGTATGTAAGTGTCTGTATGTAAGTGTCTCAGTATCTGTATGTAAGTGTCTGTATGTAAGTGTCTGTATGTAAGTGTCTCTATGTAAGTCTCAGTGTCTGTATGTCAGTGTGTGTTTGTAAGTTTCTGTATTTAAGTGTCTCAGTGTCTGTAAGTAAGTGTCTAAGTAAGTGTCTGTATGTAAGTGTCTGTATGTAAGTGTCTGAATGTAAGTGTCTGTATGTAAGTATCTGTATGTAAGTGTCTGTATGTAAGTGTCTGTATGTACGTGTCTTAGTGTCTGTATGTAAGTGTCTGTATGTAAGTGTCTGTATGTAAGTGTCTGTATGTAAGTGTCTCAGAATCTGTATGTGTCTGTATGTAAGTGTCTGTATGTAAGTGTCTGTATGTAAGTGTCTGTATGTACGTGTCTTAGTGTCTGTATGTAAGTGTCTGTATGTAAGTGTCTGAATGTAAGTGTCTGTATGTAAGTATCTGTATGTACGTGTCTGTATGTAAGTGTCTGTATGTACGTGTCTTAGTGTCTGTATGTAAGTGTCTGTATGTAAGTGTCTGTATGTAAGTATCTGTATGTAAGTGTCTCAGCGTCTGTATGTGTCTGTATGTAAGTGTCTGTATGTAATTGTCTGTATGTAAGTGGCTGTATGTAAGTGGCTGTATGTAAGTGTCTCAGTGTCTGTTTGTGTCAGTATGTAAGTGTCTGTATGTAAGTGCCTGTATGTAAGTGTTTGTATGTAAGTGTCTGTATGTAAGTGTCTCAGTGTCTGTTTGTGTCAATATGTAAGTTTCTGTATGTAAGTGTCTGTATGTAAGTGTCTGTATGTAAGTGTCTGTATGTAAGTGTTTGTATGTAAGTGTCTGTATGTAAGTGTCTCAGTGTCTGTTTGTGTCAGTATGTAAGTGTCTGTATGTAAGTGTCTATGTAAGTGTCTGTATGTAAGTGCCTGTATGTAAGTGTCTGTATGTAACTGTCTCAGTGTCTGTATGTAAGTGTCTGTATGTAAGTGTCTGTATGTAAGTATCTGTATGTAAATGTCTGTGTGTAAGTGTCTGTATGTAAGTGTCTTAGTGTCTGTATGTAAGTGTCTGTATGTAAGTGTCTGTATGTGTCTGTATGTAAGTGTCTGTATGTAAGTGTCTGTATGTAAGTGTCTGTATGTAAGTGGCTGTATGTAAGTGTCTGTAAGTGTCTGTATGTAAGTATCTGTATGTAAGTGTCTGTATGTAAGTTTCTGTATGTAAGTGTATGTTTGTAAGTGTCTGTATGTAAGTGTCTGTATGTAAGTGCCTGTTTGTAAGTGTCTGTATGTAAGTGTCTGTATATAAGTGCCTGTATGTAAGTGTCTGTATGTAAGTGTCTCAGTGTCTGTATGTAAGTGTCTGTATGTAAGTGTCTCAGTGTCTGTATGTAAGTGTCTGTATGTAAGCTTCTGTATGTAAGTGTCTGTAAGTAGTGTCTCTATGTAAGTGTCTCAGTGTCTGTATGTAAGTTTCTGTATGTAAGTGTCTCAATGTAAGTGTCTGTATGTAAGTGTCTGTATGTCAGTGTCACAGTGTCTGTATGTAAGTGTCTGTATGTAAGTGTCTCAGTGTCTGTATGTAAGTGTCTGTATGTAAGCGTCTGTATGTGTCTATGTAAGTGTCTCAGTGTCTGTATTTAAGTGTCTGTATGTAAGTGTCTGTATGTAAGTGTCTCAGTGTCTGTATGTAAGTGTATGTAAGTGTCTGTATGTAAGTGTCTGTATGTAAGTGTCTCAGTGTCTGTATGTAAGTGTATGTAAGCGTCTGTATGTAAGTGTCTATGTAAGTGTCTCAGTGTTTGTATGTAAGTGTCTGTATTTAAGTGTCTGTATGTAAGTGTCTGTATGTGTCTGTATGTAAGTGTCTGTATGTAAGGGTCTGTATGTAAGTGTCTGTATGTAAGTGGCTGTATGTAAGTGTCTGTAAGTGTCTGTATGTAAGTATCTGTATGTAAGTGTCTGTATGTAAGTTTCTGTATGTAAGTGTATGTTTGTAAGTGTCTGTATGTAAGTGTCTGTATGTAAGTGCCTGTTTGTAAGTGTCTGTATGTAAGTGTCTGTATATAAGTGCCTGTATGTAAGTGTCTGTATGTCAGTGTCACAGTGTCCGTATGTAAGTGTCTGTATGTAAGTGTCTCAGTGTCTGTATGTAAGTGTATGTAAGTGTCTGTATGTAAGTGTCTGTATGTAAGTGTCTCAGTGTCTGTATGTAAGTGTATGTAAGCGTCTGTATGTAAGTGTCTATGTAAGTGTCTCAGTGTTTGTATGTAAGTGTCTGTATGCAAGTGTCCGTATATAAGTGTCTGTATGTAAGTATCTGTATGTAAGTGATGTATGTAAGTGTCTCAGTATCTGTATGTAAATGTCTGTATGTAAGTGTCTGCATGTAAGTGTCTCAGTGTCTGTTTATGTCAGTATGTAAGTGTCTGTATGTAAGTGTCTGTATGTACGTGTCTATGTAAGTGTCTCAGTGTCTGTATGTAAGTGTCTGTATGTAAGTGTCTAAGTGTCTGTATGTAAGTGTCTTTATGTAAGAGTCTGTATGTAAGTGTCTTTATGTAAGTGTCTAAGTGTGTGTATGTAAGGGTCTGTATGTAAGTGTCTGTATGTAAATGTCTGTATGTAAGTGTCTGTATGTAAGTGTTTGTATGTAAGTGTCTGTATGTAAGTGTCTCAGTGTCTGTTTGTGTCAGTATGTAAGTGTCTGTATGTAAGTCTCTATGTAAGTGTCTGTATGTAAGTGCCTGTATGTAAGTGTCTGTATGTAAGTGTCTGTATGTAAGTGTCTGTATGTAAGTGTGTGTATGTAAGTGTCTGTATGTAAGTGTCTGTATGTAAGTGTCTCAGTATCTGTATGTAAATGTCTTTATGTAAGTGTCTGTATGTAAGTGTCTGTATGTAAGTCTCAGTGTCTGTATGTCAGTGTGTGTTTGTAAGTGTCTGTATGTAAGTGTCTGTATGTAAGTGTCTCAGTGTCTGTATGTAAGTGTATGTAAGTGTCTGTATGTAAGTGTCTGTATGTAAGTGTCTCAGTGTCTGTATGTAAGTGTATGTAAGCGTCTGTATGTAAGTGTCTATGTAAGTGTCTCAGTGTTTGTATGTAAGTGTCTGTATGTAAGTGTCTGTATGTAAGTGTCTGTATGTGTCTGTATGTAAGTGTCTATATGTAAGTGTCTGTATGTAAGTGTCTGTATGTAAGTGGCTGTATGTAAGTGTCTGTAAGTGTCTGTATGTAAGTTTCTGTATGTAAGTGTCTGTATGTAAGTTTCTGTATGTAAGTGTATGTTTGTAAGTGTCTGTATGTAAGTGTCTGTATGTAAGTGCCTGTTTGTAAGTGTCTGTATGTAAGTGTCTGTATATAAGTGCCTGTATGTAAGTGTCTGTATGTCAGTGTCACAGTGTCCGTATGTAAGTGTCTGTATGTAAGTGTCTCAGTGTCTGTATGTAAGTGTATGTAAGTGTCTGTATGTAAGTGTCTGTATGTAAGTGTCTCAGTGTCTGTATGTAAGTGTATGTAAGCGTCTGTATGTAAGTGTCTATGTAAGTGTCTCAGTGTTTGTATGTAAGTGTCTGTATGTAAGTGTCTGTATGTAAGTGTCTGTATGTAAGTATCTGTATGTAAGTGATGTATGTAAGTGTCTCAGTATCTGTATGTAAATGTCTGTATGTAAGTGTCTGTATGTAAGTGTCTCAGTGTCTGTTTATGTCAGTATGTAAGTGTCTGTATGTAAGTGTCTGTATGTAAGTGTCTATGTAAGTGTCTCAGTGTCAGTATGTAAGTGTCTGTATGTAAGTGTCTGTATGTAAGTGTCTAAGTGTCTGTATGTAAGTGTCTTTATGTAAGAGTCTGTATGTAAGTGTCTTTATGTAAGTGTCTAAGTGTGTGTATGTAAGGGTCTGTATGTAAGTGTCTGTATGTAAATGTCTGTATGTAAGTGTCTGTATGTAAGTGTTTGTATGTAAGTGTCTGTATGTAAGTGTCTCAGTGTCTGTTTGTGTCAGTATGTAAGTGTCTGTATGTAAGTCTCTATGTAAGTGTCTGTATGTAAGTGCCTGTATGTAAGTGTCTGTATGTAAGTGTCTGTATGTAAGTGTCTGTATGTAAGTGTGTGTATGTAAGTGTCTGTATGTAAGTGTCTGTATGTAAGTGTCTCAGTATCTGTATGTAAATGTCTTTATGTAAGTGTCTGTATGTAAGTGTCTGTATGTAAGTGTCTGTATGTAAGTCTCAGTGTCTGTATGTCAGTGTGTGTTTGTAAGTGTCTGTATGTAAGTTTCTGTATGTAAGTGTTTGTATTTAAGTGTCTCAGTGTCTGTAAGTAAATGTCTAAGTAAGTGTCTGTATGTAAGTGTCTGTATGTAAGTGTCTGTATGTTAAGTGTTTGTATGTAAGTGTCTGTATGTGAATATCTCAGTGTCTGTATGTAAGTGTCTGTATGTAAGTGTCTGTATGTAAGTGTCTCAGTGTCTGTATGTAAGTGTCTGTATGTAAGTGTCTGTATGTAAGTGTCTGTATGTAAGTGTCAGTATGTAAGTGTCTGTATGCAAGTGTCTCAGTGTCTGTATGTAAGTGTCTGTATGTAAGTTTCTGTATGTAAGTGTCTGTATGTAAGTGTCTCAGTGTCTGTATGTAAGTGTCTGTATGTAAGTGTCTGTATGTAATTGTCTGTGTGTAAGTGTCTTTATGTAAGAGTCTGTATGTAAGTGTCTGTATGTAAGTGTCTAAGTGTCTGTATGTAAGTGTCTATGTAAGTGTCTCAGTGTTTGTATGTAAGTGTCTGTATGCAAGTGTCTGTATGTAAGTGTCTGTATGTAAGTGTCCGTATATAAGTGTCTGTATGTAAGTATCTGTATGTAAGTGATGTATGTAAGTGTCTCAGTATCTGTATGTAAATGTCTGTATGTAAGTGTCTGTATGTAAGTGTCTCAGTGTCTGTTTATGTCAGTATGTAAGTGTCTGTATGTAAGTGTCTGTATGTACGTGTCTATGTAAGTGTCTCAGTGTCTGTATGTAAGTGTCTGTATGTAAGTGTCTGTATGTAAGTGTCTAAGTGTCTGTATGTAAGTGTCTTTATGTAAGAGTCTGTATGTAAGTGTCTTTATGTAAGTGTCTAAGTGTGTGTATGTAAGGGTCTGTATGTAAGTGTCTGTATGTAAATGTCTGTATGTAAGTGTCTGTATGTAAGTGTTTGTATGTAAGTGTCTGTATGTAAGTGTCTCAGTGTCTGTTTGTGTCAGTATGTAAGTGTCTGTATGTAAGTCTCTATGTAAGTGTCTGTATGTAAGTGCCTGTATGTAAGTGTCTGTATGTAAGTGTCTGTATGTAAGTGTCTGTATGTAAGTGTGTGTATGTAAGTGTCTGTATGTAAGTGTCTGTATGTAAGTGTCTCAGTATCTGTATGTAAATGTCTTTATGTAAGTGTCTGTATGTAAGTGTCTGTATGTAAGTCTCAGTGTCTGTATGTCAGTGTGTGTTTGTAAGTGTCTGTATGTAAGTGTCTGTATGTAAGTGTCTCAGTGTCTGTATGTAAGTGTATGTAAGTGTCTGTATGTAAGTGTCTGTATGTAAGTGTCTCAGTGTCTGTATGTAAGTGTATGTAAGCGTCTGTATGTAAGTGTCTATGTAAGTGTCTCAGTGTTTGTATGTAAGTGTCTGTATGTAAGTGTCTGTATGTAAGTGTCTGTATGTGTCTGTATGTAAGTGTCTGTATGTAAGTGTCTGTATGTAAGTGTCTATGTAAGTGGCTGTATGTAAGTGTCTGTAAGTGTCTGTATGTAAGTATCTGTATGTAAGTGTCTGTATGTAAGTTTCTGTATGTAAGTGTATGTTTGTAAGTGTCTGTATGTAAGTGTCTGTATGTAAGTGCCTGTTTGTAAGTGTCTGTATGTAAGTGTCTGTATATAAGTGCCTGTATGTAAGTGTCTGTATGTCAGTGTCACAGTGTCCGTATGTAAGTGTCTGTATGTAAGTGTCTCAGTGTCTGTATGTAAGTGTATGTAAGTGTCTGTATGTAAGTGTCTGTATGTAAGTGTCTCAGTGTCTGTATGTAAGTGTATGTAAGCGTCTGTATGTAAGTGTCTATGTAAGTGTCTCAGTGTTTGTATGTAAGTGTCTGTATGTAAGTGTCTGTATGTAAGTGTCTGTATGTAAGTGTCCGTATATAAGTGTCTGTATGTAAGTATCTGTATGTAAGTGATGTATGTAAGTGTCTCAGTATCTGTATGTAAATGTCTGTATGTAAGTGTCTGTATGTAAGTGTCTCAGTGTCTGTTTATGTCAGTATGTAAGTGTCTGTATGTAAGTGTCTGTATGTAAGTGTCTATGTAAGTGTCTCAGTGTCAGTATGTAAGTGTCTGTATGTAAGTGTCTGTATGTAAGTGTCTAAGTGTCTGTATGTAAGTGTCTTTATGTAAGAGTCTGTATGTAAGTGTCTTTATGTAAGTGTCTAAGTGTGTGTATGTAAGGGTCTGTATGTAAGTGTCTGTATGCAAATGTCTGTATGTAAGTGTCTGTATGTAAGTGTTTGTATGTAAGTGTCTGTATGTAAGTGTCTCAGTGTCTGTTTGTGTCAGTATGTAAGTGTCTGTATGTAAGTCTCTATGTAAGTGTCTGTATGTAAGTGCCTGTATGTAAGTTTCTGTATGTAAGTGTCTGTATGTAAGTGTCTGTATGTAAGTGTGTGTATGTAAGTGTCTGTATGTAAGTGTCTGTATGTAAGTGTCTCAGTATCTGTATGTAAATGTCTTTATGTAAGTGTGTGTTTGTAAGTGTCTGTATGTAAGTTTCTGTATGTAAGTGTTTGTATTTAAGTGTCTCAGTGTCTGTAAGTAAATGTCTAAGTAAGTGTCTGTATGTAAGTGTCTGTATGTAAGTGTCTGTATGTTAAGTGTTTGTATGTAAGTGTCTGTATGTGAATATCTCAGTGTCTGTATGTAAGTGTCTGTATGTAAGTGTCTGTATGTAAGTGTCTCAGTGTCTGTATGTAAGTGTCTGTATGTAAGTGTCTGTATGTAAGTGTCTGTATGTAAGTGTCAGTATGTAAGTGTCTGTATGCAAGTGTCTCAGTGTCTGTATGTAAGTGTCTGTATGTAAGTTTCTGTATGTAAGTGTCTGTATGTAAGTGTCTCAGTGTCTGTATGTAAGTGTCTGTATGTAAGTGTCTGTATGTAATTGTCTGTGTGTAAGTGTCTTTATGTAAGAGTCTGTATGTAAGTGTCTGTATGTAAGTGTCTAAGTGTCTGTATGTAAGTGTCTTTATGTAAGAGTCTGTATGTAAGTGTCTGTATGTCAGTGTCACAGTGTCTGTACGTAAGTGTCCGTATGTAAGTGTCTCAGTGTCTGTATGTAAGTGTCTGTATGTAAGCATCTGTATGTGTCTATGTAAGTGTCTCAGTGTCTGTATGTAAGTGTCTGTATGTAAGTGTCTGTATGTAAGTGTCTCAGTGTCTGTATGTAAGTGTATGTAAGTGTCTGTATGTAAGTGTCTGTATGTAAGTGTCTCAGTGTCTGTATGTAAGTGTATGTAAGCGTCTGTATGTAAGTGTCTATGTAAGTGTCTCAGTGTCTGTATGTAAGTGTCTGTATGTAAGTGTCTGTATGTAAGTGTCTCAGTGTCTGTATGTAAGTGTCTGTATGTAATTGTCTGTATGTAAGTGTCTTTATGTAAGAGTCTGTATGTAAGTGTATGTATGTAAGTGTCTAAGTGTCTGTATGTAAGTGTCTCTATGTAAGAGTCTGTATGTAAGTGTCTGTATGTAAGTGTCTGTATGTAAGGGTCTGTATGTAAGTGTCTATGTGTAAGTGTCTGTTTGTAAGTGTCAGTATGTAAGTGTCTGTATGTAAGTGTCTATGTAAGTGTCTGTATGTAAGTGCCTGTATGTAAGTGTCTGTATGTAAGTGTCTGTATGTAAGTGTCTGTATGTAAGTGTCTGTATGTAAGTGTCTCAGTATCTGTATGTAAGTGTCTGTATGTAAGTGTCTGTATGTAAGTGTCTCTATGTAAGTCTCAGTGTCTGTATGTCAGTGTGTGTTTGTAAGTTTCTGTATTTAAGTGTCTCAGTGTCTGTAAGTAAGTGTCTAAGTAAGTGTCTGTATGTAAGTGTCTGTATGTAAGTGTCTGAATGTAAGTGTCTGTATGTAAGTATCTGTATGTAAGTGTCTGTATGTAAGTGTCTGTATGTACGTGTCTTAGTGTCTGTATGTAAGTGTCTGTATGTAAGTGTCTGTATGTAAGTGTCTGTATGTAAGTGTCTCAGAATCTGTATGTGTCTGTATGTAAGTGTCTGTATGTAAGTGTCTGTATGTAAGTGTCTGTATGTACGTGTCTTAGTGTCTGTATGTAAGTGTCTGTATGTAAGTGTCTGAATGTAAGTGTCTGTATGTAAGTATCTGTATGTACGTGTCTGTATGTAAGTGTCTGTATGTACGTGTCTTAGTGTCTGTATGTAAGTGTCTGTATGTAAGTGTCTGTATATAAGTATATGTATGTAAGTGTCTCAGCGTCTGTATGTGTCTGTATGTAAGTGTCTGTATGTAATTGTCTGTATGTAAGTGGCTGTATGTAAGTGGCTGTATGTAAGTGTCTCAGTGTCTGTTTGTGTCAGTATGTAAGTGTCTGTATGTAAGTGCCTGTATGTAAGTGTTTGTATGTAAGTGTCTGTATGTAAGTGTCTCAGTGTCTGTTTGTGTCAATATGTAAGTTTCTGTATGTAAGTGTCTGTATGTAAGTGTCTGTATGTAAGTGTCTGTATGTAAGTGTTTGTATGTAAGTGTCTGTATGTAAGTGTCTCAGTGTCTGTTTGTGTCAGTATGTAAGTGTCTGTATGTAAGTTTCTATGTAAGTGTCTGTATGTAAGTGCCTACCTCCTCGCGGTGCCGGACGGGCAACTCTGTCGTGGACAGCGCTGTGGGGGGAGATCCAATTTTGATTGGCTCCTCCCCTCATGGCATATGTGTCCACCACAGGGGCTAAACGGGGGCTCTGGACGGGTGCGAGGGGCTGGTAACCCCTCCACCTTCAATTAATTACCACGAAACTACGAATTAAACTGAAATATGTAACAACTAAGCTTGTGCCGGAGGCCCCGGGGGGCCAGGCGTCTATGACGTCTCCTGGCCAAACCCCAATTGGCGGAGCCAGGAGATTGAATACCTACCCTCGGGGCTACTCCAGAAACAACGAAAAGCCACTACGGTTGGCCACGTGGAATGTTCGAACGCTCACTGCAGAGGAGAGGCTGCCACTCCTCTGTCGGGAGCTGGACCGGTACCGCCTGGATCTATGTGGCATTCAGGAGGTCCGGTGGACCGGCTCTGGCTCCTGCCACCATGAGGGGTGGACAGTCCTCTACTCGGGGCAGCAGACCGCCAAACAACAGGGTGTGGGTCTTCTTTTGAACAAAAGAATGAAGGGGGCGTGGGAGCGTGGCGGTGAGGTGTGGGAAGCTGTAAGCCCCAGGCTACTTTGGGCTCGCCTTCCCATCAACCGGAGGCGAGGAATGGTGGTCGTGGTTACTTATGCCCCCACCGAAGATGAACATCCGTGGAGGGATGCAGGCAAAGCCGATGAGTCAGATGCCTTCTATGACCTCCTGTCACAGGTGCTGGCTAAAGTGGCCCCTCGGGATAGAGTCATCATGTTGGGTGACTTCAATGCCCGAGTTGGTCATGATACTGGCACCTGGTCTGGAGTGATTGGAGGGCATGGGCCAGATCAGCTCAATAACAACGGTAGGAGGCTGCTAGATTTTTGTGCAGCCCATGGGCTTGTAATTACCAACACGCTGTTCCGGCATCGGCGCATCCACACAACATCATGGATGCATGCCGGGTCCAAGCAAGAACATCTGCTGGACTACATAGTGACGGACCAGCGAATGCGAGCCCATGTCCTTGACACCAGGACCTACCGTGGAGCTGATCTGCCCTCTGACCATCGACTAGTCATCTGTAAGATGCGCCGGCCATTCTTCCACTCCGGTGGTGGGTGTACACCCAGGACCCCATTCCAACCTAAAGTGGCCTGGTCTCAGTTATCTGATGAAAGTTGCAAGCGAGAATTTCATCATCGCTTGCAGCTGGGATTGGTATCGTCCCCGACTCCTCCTGATGTCGAGGGTAAATGGGCGAGGTTTAGGACTGTGACTCATGCAGCTGCAATGGCTGCTTTGGGTACGCGGTCCAGACCTCCCCAGACACCCTGGATGACAGAGGAGTTGTTCACGATGGTTGAGAAAAAGCGACAGGCCCACTGTCATCGGCTACAGAATCCCACGTCAGAGAATGAGGAGGCTTACCGCAGCCTTCGCTCGGAGGTTCGGAGAGCCGTGAGGCGCTGCAAGGATGGGTGGTGGTCGCGGGTTGCTGAGGAGATGGAGTCTGCCTCAGTGGCCCGTGATCACAAATCTCTATTTAACTCCATCAAAAAAGTAACCTGCAGCGCCACACCTATTACCATCATTAGGGGAAAAAACGGTGATCCAATTTCCGACCCCCAGGAACAGGTTCGCAGATTTGCTGAGCATTTCTGTGAGGTCCTGGGGGAGGGAAAATCCCTCAGCCAGGAAAACATCGTGGCACAAAGTGAGGATGACCCTGCTGAGGCTGCGGTGCCTCAAATATTGGATGAAGTCACCCCCTGTGAGTGGCTGGCTGAGGTGCCATCTGCTGAGGAAGTATTGAAGGCGATACGGAGTCTGAGACCAGGAAAGGCAGCGGGCAGAGATGATCTCCCAAGCGAAATGCTGAGGGAGGGTGGCGTTTGTGCACAGACTGCCCTATATGACATCATAACAACAGTCTGGACCACTGGACGGGTTCCGCAGGATTGGAAGGATGCCCTGGTGGTCCCCCTTTTTAAGAAGGGGGACCGCACAGACTGTAACAACTACAGGGGCATCTCACTCCTCAGTGTGCCGGGAAAGGTCCTGGCAAGGATTATTCAGCATCGCCTTGCCAGGCACGCTGAGGAGAGGCTTGCGGAGCCCCAATGTGGTTTCAGGAAAGGGCGGTCCTGCACAGATGCCATATTTTCTGTCCGTCTGCTACAGCAGAGGTGTAGGGAATTCCAACAAGACCTACATCTCTGCTTTATTGACCTGGTCAAGGCCTATGATACCATCAGTAGGCCTGGGCTCTGGGTCGTTCTTCGTGCTTTTGGAGTACCTGACCCTCTGCTCACGATCATTAAGGACCTTCATGATGGTGAGCGGGCCCGGGTAAAACTACGTGGCCGGGAGTCAGAGCCATTCCCTGTACACCTTGGGGTGCGACAGGGATGTCCTCTGGCTCCCACATTATTTAACATCTATTTTGACCACGTAGTTCGTGAAGCCTTCAATAGCTGTACCGGGGGAATCTCCATATGGTACAGATATAATGGGAGGCTAATCGATGCCCGGGTGCGGTCAAGGGATGGCTCCCTATTGCTCAACCACGTTATGTATGCTGATGACTTGGTAATAGCTGCTCAGTCAGAGGAGGAGTTGGAGACGCTGCTGCTGAGACTGGAGCGTGCCACTAAGAGGTGGGGCCTTACCATCAGCCCCACCAAAACTAAGCACCTGCCTGGGTATTTTGTACCATCGGACACTCCACCCCCACAACTCCCAATCGGTGATGGGGCAGTTGTGGAGAGAGTGGAGAGTTTCCCATACCTGGGCAGTGTGCTTATGACTGGCTCCAGTTTAACAGCAGAGGTCTCACTCCGAATCAGTCGAGCGGCAATATCTTTTCATCGGTTGCGTAACGCTGTGTGGAAGCTACCTGGTCTGTCGCTCCGCACTAAACTTCAGGTCTTCTCGGCCACGGTCATTCCCTCCCTTCTCTACGCTTGCGAAACGTGGACCCCCCTAATGGAACATCTTCGCCGGTTAGAAACATTTAGGCTGGCCTGCCTACGATCCATCCTGGGTTTAACCAGACTGGATTGTGTGAGGAGCTCACAAATCCTTGAAAGATCTGGGCAGGGTCCCATCGGTGAGCTCCTCCGGCAGGCAAGGCTGCGATGGCTGGGTCATGTAGCCCGCATGCCCAGCCACCGCATGCCGAAACAGCTTTTGTTTGGCCGGATTGAGGGGGCTAAGCGGGCGCGGCACGGGCTAGAGAAGAGATGGAGTGATGTGGTACAGGAGGACGTGGAGCTGAGTGGACTTGCCGATGACTGGTACCAGCGGTGTCAAGATCGGCCTCTGTGGAGGAGGCTCGTGAAGGATGCTACTGGGCAGTTGGAGGCAGTCGCCCTCCAACAACAACGGAGGGCGGAGGAGCGACGCTCACAACAGCGAGCGGAGCGCCGGGTGGCTAAAGCACAGCAGGTTGGCACAGTAGGGGGCACAGGTGGTGCATCAGCCAGTCATCTCAGTCAGTCGACCCGTGGCACCTGGGTCTGCCCCGTGACCTCCTGCCAGCGGGCGTTCGACACTTCACGTGGCCTCAGGGTGCACATAGCCTGGCACAAGCGTCGTGGTGACGTCACCGCCACTTAGTGGCGAATGGCGGTTGTTGTTGTTGTTGTATGTAAGTGTCTGTATGTAAGTGTCTGTATGTAAGTGTCTGTATGTAAGTGTGTGTATGTAAGTGTCTGTATGTAAGTGTCTGTATGTAAGTGTCTCAGTATCTGTATGTAAATGTCTTTATGTAAGTGTCTGTATGTAAGTGTCTGTATGTAAGTGTCTGTATGTAAGTGTTTGTATTTAAGTGTCTCAGTGTCTGTAAGTAAATGTCTAAGTAAGTGTCTGTATGTAAGTGTCTGTATGTAAGTGTCTGTATGTTAAGTGTTTGTATGTAAGTGTCTGTATGTGAATATCTCAGTGTCTGTATTTAAGTGTCTGTATGTAAGTGTCTGTATGTAGGTGTCTCAGTGTCTGTATGTAAGTGTCTGTATGTAAGTGTCTGTATGTAAGTGTCTGTATGTAAGTGTCTCAGTGTCTGTATGTAAGTGTCTGTATGTAAGTGTCTGTATGTAATTGTCTGTGTGTAAGTGTCTTTATGTAAGAGTCTGTATGTAAGTGTCTGTATGTAAGTGTCTAAGTGTCTGTATGTAAGTGTCTTTATGTAAGAGTCTGTATGTAAGTGTCTGTATGTCAGTGTCACAGTGTCTGTATGTAAGTGTCTGTATGTAAGTGTCTCAGTGTCTGTATGTAAGTGTCTGTATGTAAGCATCTGTATGTGTCTATGTAAGTGTCTCAGTGTCTGTATGTAAGTGTCTGTATGTAAGTGTATGTAAGTGTCTGTATGTAAGTGTCTGTATGTAAGTGTCTCAGTGTCTGTATGTAAGTGTATGTAATCGTCTGTATGTAAGTGTCTATGTAAGTGTCTCAGTGTCTGTATGTAAGTGTCTGTATGTAAGTGTCTGTATGTAAGTGTCTCAGTGTCTGTATGTAAGTGTCTGTATGTAATTGTCTGTATGTAAGTGTCTTTATGTAAGAGTCTGTATGTAAGTGTATGTATGTAAGTGTCTAAGTGTCTGTATGTAAGTGTCTCTATGTAAGAGTCTGTATGTAATTGTCTGTATGTAAGTGTCTAAGTGTCTGTATGTAAGGGTCTGTATGTAAGTGTCTATATGTAAGTGTCTGTTTGTAAGTGTCAGTATGTAAGTGTCTGTATGTAAGTGACTATATAAGTGTCTGTATGTAAGTGCCTGTATGTAAGTGTCTGTATGTAAGTGTCTGTATGTAAGTGTCTGTATGTAAGTGACTGTATGTAAGTGTGTGTATGTAAGTGTCTGTATGTAAGTGTCTGTATGTAAGTGTCTCAGTATCTGTATTTAAGTGTCTGTATGTAAGTGTCTGTATATAAGTGTCTCTATGTAAGTCTCAGTGTCTGTATGTCAGTGTGTGTTTGTAAGTGTCTGTATTTAAGTGTCTCAGTGTCTGTAAGTAAGTGTCTAAGTAAGTGTCTGTATGTAAGTGTCTGTATGTAAGTGTCTGAATGTAAGTGTCTGTATGTAAGTATCTGTATGTAAGTGTCTGTATGTAAGTGTCTGTATGTAAGTGTCTATATGTAAGTGTCTCAGCATCTGTATGTGTCTGTATGTAAGTGTCTGTATGTAAGTGTCCGTATGTAAGTGTCTGTATGTACGTGTCTTAGTGTCTGTATGTAAGTGTCTGTATGTCAGTGTCTGAATGTAAGTGTCTGTATGTAAGTATCTGTATGTAAGTGTCTGTATGTAAGTGTATGTATGTACGTGTCTTATTGTCTGTATGTAAGTGTCTGTATGTAAGTGTCTGTATGTAAGTGTCTGTATGTAAGTGTCTCAGCGTCTGTATGTGTCTGTATGTAAGTGTCTGTATGTAATTGTCTGTATGTAAGTGGCTGTATGTAAGTGGCTGTATGTAAGTGTCCTATGTAAGTGTCTGTATGTAAGTGTCTGTATGTGTCTGTATGTAAGTGTCTATGTAAGTGTTTGTATGTAAGTGCCTGTATGTAAGTGTCTATGTAAGTGTCTGTATGTAAGTGCCTGTATGTAAGTGTCTCAGTATCTGTATGTAAATGTCTTTATGTAAGTGTCTGCATGTAAGTGTCTGTATGTAAGTGTCTGTATGTAAGTGTCTGTATGTAAGTGTCTGTATGTAAGTGTGTGTATGTAAGTGTCTGTATGTAAGTGTCTGTATGTAAGTGTCTCAGTGTCTGTATGTAAGTGTCTGTATGTAAGTTTCTGTATGTAGGTGGCTGTATTTAAGTGTCTGTATGTGTCTGTATGTAAGTGTCTGTATGTAAGTGTCTGTATGTAAGTCTCTGTATGTAGGTGGCTGTATTTAAGTGTCTGTAAGTGTCTGTATGTAAGTATCTGTATGTAAGTGTCTCAGTGTCTGTTTATGTCAGTATGTAAGTGTCTGCATGTAAGTGTCTATGTAAGTGTCTGTATGTAAGTGCCTGTATGTAAGTGTCTGTATGTAAGTGTCTGCATGTAAGTCTCTGTATGTAAGTGTGTGTATGTAAGTGTCTGTATGTAAGTGTCTGTATGTAAGTGTCTCAGTATCTGTATGTAAATGTCTGTATGTAAGTGTCTGTATGTAAGTGTCTCAGTGTCTGTTTATGTCAGTATGTAAGTGTCTGTTTGTAAGTGTCTGTATGTACGTGTCTATGTAAGTGTCTCAGTGTCTGTATGTAAGTGTCTGCATGTAAGTGTCTGTATGTAAGTGTGTGTATGTAAGTGTCTGTATGTAAGTGTCTGTATGTAAGTGTCTCAGTATCTGTTTGTAAGTGTCTGTATGTACGTGTCTATGTAAGTGTCTCAGTGTCTGTATGTAAGTGTCTGTATGTAAGTGTCTGTATGTAAGTGTCTAAGTGTCTGTATGTAAGTGTCTTTATGTAAGAGTCTGTATGTAAGTGTCTTTATGTAAGTGTCTAAGTGTGTGTATGTAAGGGTCTGTATGTAAGTGTCTGTATGTAAATGTCTGTATGTAAGTGTCTGTATGTAAGTGTTTGTATGTAAGTGTCTGTATGTAAGTGTCTCAGTGTCTGTTTGTGTCAGTATGTAAGTGTCTGTATGTAAGTCTCTATGTAAGTGTCTGTATGTAAGTGCCTGTATGTAAGTGTCTGTATGTAAGTGTCTGTATGTAAGTGTCTGTATGTAAGTGTGTGTATGTAAGTGTCTGTATGTAAGTGTCTGTATGTAAGTGTCTCAGTATCTGTTTGTAAATGTCTTTATGTAAGTGTCTGTATGTAAGTGTCTGTATGTAAGTCTCAGTGTCTGTATGTCAGTGTGTGTTTGTAAGTGTCTGTATGTAAGTGTCTGTATGTAAGTGTCTCAGTGTCTGTATGTAAGTGTATGTAAGTGTCTGTATGTAAGTGTCTGTATGTAAGTGTCTCAGTGTCTGTATGTAAGTGTATGTAAGCGTCTGTATGTAAGTGTCTATGTAAGTGTCTCAGTGTTTGTATGTAAGTGTCTGTATGTAAGTGTCTGTATGTAAGTGTCTGTATGTGTCTGTATGTAAGTGTCTGTATGTAAGTGTCTGTATGTAAGTGTCTGTATGTAAGTGGCTGTATGTAAGTGTCTGTAAGTGTCTGTATGTAAGTATCTGTATGTAAGTGTCTGTATGTAAGTTTCTGTATGTAAGTGTATGTTTGTAAGTGTCTGTATGTAAGTGTCTGTATGTAAGTGCCTGTTTGTAAGTGTCTGTATGTAAGTGTCTGTATATAAGTGCCTGTATGTAAGTGTCTGTATGTCAGTGTCACAGTGTCCGTATGTAAGTGTCTGTATGTAAGTGTCTCAGTGTCTGTATGTAAGTGTATGTAAGTGTCTGTATGTAAGTGTCTGTATGTAAGTGTCTCAGTGTCTGTATGTGAGTGTATGTAAGCGTCTGTATGTAAGTGTCTATGTAAGTGTCTCAGTGTTTGTATGTAAGTGTCTGTATGTAAGTGTCTGTATGTAAGTGTCTGTATGTAAGTGTCCGTATATAAGTGTCTGTATGTAAGTATCTGTATGTAAGTGATGTATGTAAGTGTCTCAGTATCTGTATGTAAATGTCTGTATGTAAGTGTCTGTATGTAAGTGTCTCAGTGTCTGTTTATGTCAGTATGTAAGTGTCTGTATGTAAGTGTCTGTATGTAAGTGTCTATGTAAGTGTCTCAGTGTCAGTATGTAAGTGTCTGTATGTAAGTGTCTGTATGTAAGTGTCTAAGTGTCTGTATGTAAGTGTCTTTATGTAAGAGTCTGTATGTAAGTGTCTTTATGTAAGTGTCTAAGTGTGTGTATGTAAGGGTCTGTATGTAAGTGTCTGTATGCAAATGTCTGTATGTAAGTGTCTGTATGTAAGTGTTTGTATGTAAGTGTCTGTATGTAAGTGTCTCAGTGTCTGTTTGTGTCAGTATGTAAGTGTCTGTATGTAAGTCTCTATGTAAGTGTCTGTATGTAAGTGCCTGTATGTAAGTTTCTGTATGTAAGTGTCTGTATGTAAGTGTCTGTATGTAAGTGTGTGTATGTAAGTGTCTGTATGTAAGTGTCTGTATGTAAGTGTCTCAGTATCTGTATGTAAATGTCTTTATGTAAGTGTCTGTATGTAAGTGTCTGTATGTAAGTGTCTGTATGTAAGTCTCAGTGTCTGTATGTCAGTGTGTGTTTGTAAGTGTCTGTATGTAAGTTTCTGTATGTAAGTGTTTGTATTTAAGTGTCTCAGTGTCTGTAAGTAAATGTCTAAGTAAGTGTCTGTATGTAAGTGTCTGTATGTAAGTGTCTGTATGTTAAGTGTTTGTATGTAAGTGTCTGTATGTGAATATCTCAGTGTCTGTATGTAAGTGTCTGTATGTAAGTGTCTGTATGTAAGTGTCTCAGTGTCTGTATGTAAGTGTCTGTATGTAAGTGTCTGTATGTAAGTGTCTGTATGTAAGTGTCAGTATGTAAGTGTCTGTATGCAAGTGTCTCAGTGTCTGTATGTAAGTGTCTGTATGTAAGTTTCTGTATGTAAGTGTCTGTATGTAAGTGTCTCAGTGTCTGTATGTAAGTGTCTGTATGTAAGTGTCTGTATGTAATTGTCTGTGTGTAAGTGTCTTTATGTAAGAGTCTGTATGTAAGTGTCTGTATGTAAGTGTCTAAGTGTCTGTATGTAAGTGTCTTTATGTAAGAGTCTGTATGTAAGTGTCTGTATGTCAGTGTCACAGTGTCTGTACGTAAGTGTCCGTATGTAAGTGTCTCAGTGTCTGTATGTAAGTGTCTGTATGTAAGCATCTGTATGTGTCTATGTAAGTGTCTCAGTGTCTGTATGTAAGTGTCTGTATGTAAGTGTCTGTATGTAAGTGTCTCAGTGTCTGTATGTAAGTGTATGTAAGTGTCTGTATGTAAGTGTCTGTATGTAAGTGTCTCAGTGTCTGTATGTAAGTGTATGTAAGCGTCTGTATGTAAGTGTCTATGTAAGTGTCTCAGTGTCTGTATGTAAGTGTCTGTATGTAAGTGTCTGTATGTAAGTGTCTCAGTGTCTGTATGTAAGTGTCTGTATGTAATTGTCTGTATGTAAGTGTCTTTATGTAAGAGTCTGTATGTAAGTGTATGTATGTAAGTGTCTAAGTGTCTGTATGTAAGTGTCTCTATGTAAGAGTCTGTATGTAAGTGTCTGTATGTAAGTGTCTGTATGTAAGGGTCTGTATGTAAGTGTCTATGTGTAAGTGTCTGTTTGTAAGTGTCAGTATGTAAGTGTCTGTATGTAAGTGTCTATGTAAGTGTCTGTATGTAAGTGCCTGTATGTAAGTGTCTGTATGTAAGTGTCTGTATGTAAGTGTCTGTATGTAAGTGTCTGTATGTAAGTGTCTCAGTATCTGTATGTAAGTGTCTGTATGTAAGTGTCTGTATGTAAGTGTCTCTATGTAAGTCTCAGTGTCTGTATGTCAGTGTGTGTTTGTAAGTTTCTGTATTTAAGTGTCTCAGTGTCTGTAAGTAAGTGTCTAAGTAAGTGTCTGTATGTAAGTGTCTGTATGTAAGTGTCTGAATGTAAGTGTCTGTATGTAAGTATCTGTATGTAAGTGTCTGTATGTAAGTGTCTGTATGTACGTGTCTTAGTGTCTGTATGTAAGTGTCTGTATGTAAGTGTCTGTATGTAAGTGTCTGTATGTAAGTGTCTCAGAATCTGTATGTGTCTGTATGTAAGTGTCTGTATGTAAGTGTCTGTATGTAAGTGTCTGTATGTACGTGTCTTAGTGTCTGTATGTAAGTGTCTGTATGTAAGTGTCTGAATGTAAGTGTCTGTATGTAAGTATCTGTATGTACGTGTCTGTATGTAAGTGTCTGTATGTACGTGTCTTAGTGTCTGTATGTAAGTGTCTGTATGTAAGTGTCTGTATATAAGTATCTGTATGTAAGTGTCTCAGCGTCTGTATGTGTCTGTATGTAAGTGTCTGTATGTAATTGTCTGTATGTAAGTGGCTGTATGTAAGTGGCTGTATGTAAGTGTCTCAGTGTCTGTTTGTGTCAGTATGTAAGTGTCTGTATGTAAGTGCCTGTATGTAAGTGTTTGTATGTAAGTGTCTGTATGTAAGTGTCTCAGTGTCTGTTTGTGTCAATATGTAAGTTTCTGTATGTAAGTGTCTGTATGTAAGTGTCTGTATGTAAGTGTCTGTATGTAAGTGTTTGTATGTAAGTGTCTGTATGTAAGTGTCTCAGTGTCTGTTTGTGTCAGTATGTAAGTGTCTGTATGTAAGTGTCTATGTAAGTGTCTGTATGTAAGTGCCTACCTCCTCGCGGTGCCGGACGGGCAACTCTGTCGTGGACAGCGCTGTGGGGGGAGATCCAATTTTGATTGGCTCCTCCCCTCATGGCATATGTGTCCACCACAGGGGCTAAACGGGGGCTCTGGACGGGTGCGAGGGGCTGGTAACCCCTCCACCTTCAATTAATTACCACGAAACTACGAATTAAACTGAAATATGTAACAACTAAGCTTGTGCCGGAGGCCCCGGGGGGCCAGGCGTCTATGACGTCTCCTGGCCAAACCCCAATTGGCGGAGCCAGGAGATTGAATACCTACCCTCGGGGCTACTCCAGAAACAACGAAAAGCCACTACGGTTGGCCACGTGGAATGTTCGAACGCTCACTGCAGAGGAGAGGCTGCCACTCCTCTGTCGGGAGCTGGACCGGTACCGCCTGGATCTATGCGGCATTCAGGAGGTCCGGTGGACCGGCTCTGGCTCCTGCCACCATGAGGGGTGGACAGTCCTCTACTCGGGGCAGCAGACCGCCAAACAACAGGGTGTGGGTCTTCTTTTGAACAAAAGAATGAAGGGGGCGTGGGAGCGTGGCGGTGAGGTGTGGGAAGCTGTAAGCCCCAGGCTACTTTGGGCTCGCCTTCCCATCAACCGGAGGCGAGGAATGGTGGTCGTGGTTACTTATGCCCCCACCGAAGATGAACATCCGTGGAGGGATGCAGGCAAAGCCGATGAGTCAGATGCCTTCTATGACCTCCTGTCACAGGTGCTGGCTAAAGTGGCCCCTCGGGATAGAGTCATCATGTTGGGTGACTTCAATGCCCGAGTTGGTCATGATACTGGCACCTGGTCTGGAGTGATTGGAGGGCATGGGCCAGATCAGCTCAATAACAACGGTAGGAGGCTGCTAGATTTTTGTGCAGCCCATGGGCTTGTAATTACCAACACGCTGTTCCGGCATCGGCGCATCCACACAACATCATGGATGCATGCCGGGTCCAAGCAAGAACATCTGCTGGACTACATAGTGACGGACCAGCGAATGCGAGCCCATGTCCTTGACACCAGGACCTACCGTGGAGCTGATCTGCCCTCTGACCATCGACTAGTCATCTGTAAGATGCGCCGGCCATTCTTCCACTCCGGTGGTGGGTGTACACCCAGGACCCCATTCCAACCTAAAGTGGCCTGGTCTCAGTTATCTGATGAAAGTTGCAAGCGAGAATTTCATCATCGCTTGCAGCTGGGATTGGTATCGTCCCCGACTCCTCCTGATGTCGAGGGTAAATGGGCGAGGTTTAGGACTGTGACTCATGCAGCTGCAATGGCTGCTTTGGGTACGCGGTCCAGACCTCCCCAGACACCCTGGATGACAGAGGAGTTGTTCACGATGGTTGAGAAAAAGCGACAGGCCCACTGTCATCGGCTACAGAATCCCACGTCAGAGAATGAGGAGGCTTACCGCAGCCTTCGCTCGGAGGTTCGGAGAGCCGTGAGGCGCTGCAAGGATGGGTGGTGGTCGCGGGTTGCTGAGGAGATGGAGTCTGCCTCAGTGGCCCGTGATCACAAATCTCTATTTAACTCCATCAAAAAAGTAACCTGCAGCGCCACACCTATTACCATCATTAGGGGAAAAAACGGTGATCCAATTTCCGACCCCCAGGAACAGGTTCGCAGATTTGCTGAGCATTTCTGTGAGGTCCTGGGGGAGGGAAAATCCCTCAGCCAGGAAAACATCGTGGCACAAAGTGAGGATGACCCTGCTGAGGCTGCGGTGCCTCAAATATTGGATGAAGTCACCCCCTGTGAGTGGCTGGCTGAGGTGCCATCTGCTGAGGAAGTATTGAAGGCGATACGGAGTCTGAGACCAGGAAAGGCAGCGGGCAGAGATGATCTCCCAAGCGAAATGCTGAGGGAGGGTGGCGTTTGTGCACAGACTGCCCTATATGACATCATAACAACAGTCTGGACCACTGGACGGGTTCCGCAGGATTGGAAGGATGCCCTGGTGGTCCCCCTTTTTAAGAAGGGGGACCGCACAGACTGTAACAACTACAGGGGCATCTCACTCCTCAGTGTGCCGGGAAAGGTCCTGGCAAGGATTATTCAGCATCGCCTTGCCAGGCACGCTGAGGAGAGGCTTGCGGAGCCCCAATGTGGTTTCAGGAAAGGGCGGTCCTGCACAGATGCCATATTTTCTGTCCGTCTGCTACAGCAGAGGTGTAGGGAATTCCAACAAGACCTACATCTCTGCTTTATTGACCTGGTCAAGGCCTATGATACCATCAGTAGGCCTGGGCTCTGGGTCGTTCTTCGTGCTTTTGGAGTACCTGACCCTCTGCTCACGATCATTAAGGACCTTCATGATGGTGAGCGGGCCCGGGTAAAACTACGTGGCCGGGAGTCAGAGCCATTCCCTGTACACCTTGGGGTGCGACAGGGATGTCCTCTGGCTCCCACATTATTTAACATCTATTTTGACCACGTAGTTCGTGAAGCCTTCAATAGCTGTACCGGGGGAATCTCCATATGGTACAGATATAATGGGAAGCTAATCGATGCCCGGGTGCGGTCAAGGGATGGCTCCCTATTGCTCAACCACGTTATGTATGCTGATGACTTGGTAATAGCTGCTCAGTCAGAGGAGGAGTTGGAGACGCTGCTGCTGAGACTGGAGCGTGCCACTAAGAGGTGGGGCCTTACCATCAGCCCCACCAAAACTAAGCACCTGCCTGGGTATTTTGTACCATCGGACACTCCACCCCCACAACTCCCAATCGGTGATGGGGCAGTTGTGGAGAGAGTGGAGAGTTTCCCATACCTGGGCAGTGTGCTTATGACTGGCTCCAGTTTAACAGCAGAGGTCTCACTCCGAATCAGTCGAGCGGCAATATCTTTTCATCGGTTGCGTAACGCTGTGTGGAAGCTACCTGGTCTGTCGCTCCGCACTAAACTTCAGGTCTTCTCGGCCACGGTCATTCCCTCCCTTCTCTACGCTTGCGAAACGTGGACCCCCCTAATGGAACATCTTCGCCGGTTAGAAACATTTAGGCTGGCCTGCCTACGATCCATCCTGGGTTTAACCAGACTGGATTGTGTGAGGAGCTCACAAATCCTTGAAAGATCTGGGCAGGGTCCCATCGGTGAGCTCCTCCGGCAGGCAAGGCTGCGATGGCTGGGTCATGTAGCCCGCATGCCCAGCCACCGCATGCCGAAACAGCTTTTGTTTGGCCGGATTGAGGGGGCTAAGCGGGCGCGGCACGGGCTAGAGAAGAGATGGAGTGATGTGGTACAGGAGGACGTGGAGCTGAGTGGACTTGCCGATGACTGGTACCAGCGGTGTCAAGATCGGCCTCTGTGGAGGAGGCTCGTGAAGGATGCTACTGGGCAGTTGGAGGCAGTCGCCCTCCAACAACAACGGAGGGCGGAGGAGCGACGCTCACAACAGCGAGCGGAGCGCCGGGTGGCTAAAGCACAGCAGGTTGGCACAGTAGGGGGCACAGGTGGTGCATCAGCCAGTCATCTCAGTCAGTCGACCCGTGGCACCTGGGTCTGCCCCGTGACCTCCTGCCAGCGGGCGTTCGACACTTCACGTGGCCTCAGGGTGCACATAGCCTGGCACAAGCGTCGTGGTGACGTCACCGCCACTTAGTGGCGAATGGCGGTTGTTGTTGTTGTATGTAAGTGTCTGTATGTAAGTGTCTGTATGTAAGTGTGTGTATGTAAGTGTCTGTATGTAAGTGTCTGTATGTAAGTGTCTCAGTATCTGTATGTAAATGTCTTTATGTAAGTGTCTGTATGTAAGTGTCTGTATGTAAGTGTCTGTATGTAAGTGTCTGTATGTAAGTGTTTGTATTTAAGTGTCTCAGTGTCTGTAAGTAAATGTCTAAGTAAGTGTCTGTATGTAAGTGTCTGTATGTAAGTGTCTGTATGTTAAGTGTTTGTATGTAAGTGTCTGTATGTGAATATCTCAGTGTCTGTATTTAAGTGTCTGTATGTAAGTGTCTGTATGTAGGTGTCTCAGTGTCTGTATGTAAGTGTCTGTATGTAAGTGTCTGTATGTAAGTGTCTGTATGTAAGTGTCTCAGTGTCTGTATGTAAGTGTCTGTATGTAAGTGTCTGTATGTAATTGTCTGTGTGTAAGTGTCTTTATGTAAGAGTCTGTATGTAAGTGTCTGTATGTAAGTGTCTAAGTGTCTGTATGTAAGTGTCTTTATGTAAGAGTCTGTATGTAAGTGTCTGTATGTCAGTGTCACAGTGTCTGTATGTAAGTGTCTGTATGTAAGTGTCTCAGTGTCTGTATGTAAGTGTCTGTATGTAAGCATCTGTATGTGTCTATGTAAGTGTCTCAGTGTCTGTATGTAAGTGTCTGTATGTAAGTGTATGTAAGTGTCTGTATGTAAGTGTCTGTATGTAAGTGTCTCAGTGTCTGTATGTAAGTGTATGTAATCGTCTGTATGTAAGTGTCTATGTAAGTGTCTCAGTGTCTGTATGTAAGTGTCTGTATGTAAGTGTCTGTATGTAAGTGTCTCAGTGTCTGTATGTAAGTGTCTGTATGTAATTGTCTGTATGTAAGTGTCTTTATGTAAGAGTCTGTATGTAAGTGTATGTATGTAAGTGTCTAAGTGTCTGTATGTAAGTGTCTCTATGTAAGAGTCTGTATGTAAGTGTCTGTATGTAAGTGTCTAAGTGTCTGTATGTAAGGGTCTGTATGTAAGTGTCTATATGTAAGTGTCTGTTTGTAAGTGTCAGTATGTAAGTGTCTGTATGTAAGTGACTATATAAGTGTCTGTATGTAAGTGCCTGTATGTAAGTGTCTGTATGTAAGTGTCTGTATGTAAGTGTCTGTATGTAAGTGACTGTATGTAAGTGTGTGTATGTAAGTGTCTGTATGTAAGTGTCTGTATGTAAGTGTCTCAGTATCTGTATTTAAGTGTCTGTATGTAAGTGTCTGTATATAAGTGTCTCTATGTAAGTCTCAGTGTCTGTATGTCAGTGTGTGTTTGTAAGTGTCTGTATTTAAGTGTCTCAGTGTCTGTAAGTAAGTGTCTAAGTAAGTGTCTGTATGTAAGTGTCTGTATGTAAGTGTCTGAATGTAAGTGTCTGTATGTAAGTATCTGTATGTAAGTGTCTGTATGTAAGTGTCTGTATGTAAGTGTCTGTATGTAAGTGTCTCAGCATCTGTATGTGTCTGTATGTAAGTGTCTGTATGTAAGTGTCCGTATGTAAGTGTCTGTATGTACGTGTCTTAGTGTCTGTATGTAAGTGTCTGTATGTCAGTGTCTGAATGTAAGTGTCTGTATGTAAGTATCTGTATGTAAGTGTCTGTATGTAAGTGTATGTATGTACGTGTCTTATTGTCTGTATGTAAGTGTCTGTATGTAAGTGTCTGTATGTAAGTGTCTGTATGTAAGTGTCTCAGCGTCTGTATGTGTCTGTATGTAAGTGTCTGTATGTAATTGTCTGTATGTAAGTGGCTGTATGTAAGTGGCTGTATGTAAGTGTCCGTATGTAAGTGTCTGTATGTAAGTGTCTGTATGTGTCTGTATGTAAGTGTCTATGTAAGTGTTTGTATGTAAGTGCCTGTATGTAAGTGTCTATGTAAGTGTCTGTATGTAAGTGCCTGTATGTAAGTGTCTCAGTATCTGTATGTAAATGTCTTTATGTAAGTGTCTGCATGTAAGTGTCTGTATGTAAGTGTCTGTATGTAAGTGTCTCAGTGTCTGTATGTAAGTGTGTGTATGTAAGTGTCTGTATGTAAGTGTCTGTATGTAAGTGTCTCAGTGTCTGTATGTAAGTGTCTGTATGTAAGTCTCTGGATGTAGGTGGCTGTATTTAAGTGTCTGTATGTGTCTGTATGTAAGTGTCTGTATGTAAGTGTCTGTATGTAAGTCTCTGTATGTAGGTGGCTGTATTTAAGTGTCTGTAAGTGTCTGTATGTAAGTATCTGTATGTAAGTGTCTCAGTGTCTGTTTATGTCAGTATGTAAGTGTCTGCATGTAAGTGTCTATGTAAGTGTCTGTATGTAAGTGCCTGTATGTAAGTGTCTGTATGTAAGTGTCTGCATGTAAGTGTCTGTATGTAAGTGTGTGTATGTAAGTGTCTGTATGTAAGTGTCTGTATGTAAGTGTCTCAGTATCTGTATGTAAATGTCTTTATGTAAGTGTCTGTATGTAAGTGTCTGTATGTAAGTGTCTGTATGTAAGTGTCTGTATGTAAGTGTCTGTATGTAAGTGTTTGTATTTAAGTGTCTCAGTGTCTGTAAGTAAATGTCTAAGTAAGTGTCTGTATGTAAGTGTCTGTTTGTAAGTGTCTGTATGTTAAGTGTTTGTATGTAAGTGTCTGTATGTGAATATCTCAGTGTCTGTATTTAAGTTTCTGTATGTAAGAGTCTGTATGTAAGTGTATGTATGTAAGTGTCTAAGTGTCTGTATGTAAGTGTCTCTATGTAAGAGTCTGTATGTAAGTGTCTGTATGTAAGTGTCTGTATGTAAGGGTCTGTATGTAAGTGTCTATGTGTAAGTGTCTGTTTGTAAGTGTCAGTATGTAAGTGTCTGTATGTAAGTGTCTATGTAAGTGTCTGTATGTAAGTGCCTGTATGTAAGTGTCTGTATGTAAGTGTCTGTATGTAAGTGTCTGTATGTAAGTGTCTCAGTATCTGTATGTAAGTGTCTGTATGTAAGTGTCTGTATGTAAGTGTCTCTATGTAAGTCTCAGTGTCTGTATGTCAGTGTGTGTTTGTAAGTTTCTGTATTTAAGTGTCTCAGTGTCTGTAAGTAAGTGTCTAAGTAAGTGTCTGTATGTAAGTGTCTGTATGTAAGTGTCTGAATGTAAGTGTCTGTATGTAAGTATCTGTATGTAAGTGTCTGTATGTAAGTGTCTGTATGTACGTGTCTTAGTGTCTGTATGTAAGTGTCTGTATGTAAGTGTCTGTATGTAAGTGTCTCTATGTAAGTGTCTCAGAATCTGTATGTGTCTGTATGTAAGTGTCTGTATGTAAGTGTCTGTATGTAAGTGTCTGTATGTACGTGTCTTAGTGTCTGTATGTAAGTGTCTGTATGTAAGTGTCTGAATGTAAGTGTCTGTATGTAAGTATCTGTATGTAAGTGTCTGTATGTAAGTGTCTGTATGTACGTGTCTTAGTGTCTGTATGTAAGTGTCTGTATGTAAGTGTCTGTATGTAAGTATCTGTATGTAAGTGTCTCAGCGTCTGTATGTGTCTGTATGTAAGTGTCTGTATGTAATTGTCTGTATGTAAGTGGCTGTATGTAAGTGGCTGTATGTAAGTGTCTCAGTGTCTGTTTGTGTCAGTATGTAAGTGTCTGTATGTAAGTGCCTGTATGTAAGTGTTTGTATGTAAGTGTCTGTATGTAAGTGTCTCAGTGTCTGTTTGTGTCAATATGTAAGTTTCTGTATGTAAGTGTCTGTATGTAAGTGTCTGTATGTAAGTGTCTGTATGTAAGTGTTTGTATGTAAGTGTCTGTATGTAAGTGTCTCAGTGTCTGTTTGTGTCAGTATGTAAGTGTCTGTATGTAAGTGTCTATGTAAGTGTCTGTATGTAAGTGCCTGTATGTAAGTGTCTGTATGTAAGTGTCTGTATGTAAGTGTCTGTATGTAAGTGTGTGTATGTAAGTGTCTGTATGTAAGTGTCTGTATGTAAGTGTCTCAGTATCTGTATGTAAATGTCTTTATGTAAGTGTCTGTATGTAAGTGTCTGTATGTAAGTGTCTGTATGTAAGTGTCTGTATGTAAGTGTTTGTATTTAAGTGTCTCAGTGTCTGTAAGTAAATGTCTAAGTAAGTGTCTGTATGTAAGTGTCTGTATGTAAGTGTCTGTATGTTAAGTGTTTGTATGTAAGTGTCTGTATGTGAATATCTCAGTGTCTGTATTTAAGTGTCTGTATGTAAGTGTCTGTATGTAGGTGTCTCAGTGTCTGTATGTAAGTGTTTGTATGTAAGTGTCTGTATGTAAGTGTCTGTATGTAAGTGTCTCAGTGTCTGTATGTAAGTGTCTGTATGTAAGTGTCTGTATGTAATTGTCTGTGTGTAAGTGTCTTTATGTAAGAGTCTGTATGTAAGTGTCTGTATGTAAGTGTCTAAGTGTCTGTATGTAAGTGTCTTTATGTAAGAGTCTGTATGTAAGTGTCTGTATGTCAGTGTCACAGTGTCTGTATGTAAGTGTCTGTATGTAAGTGTCTCAGTGTCTGTATGTAAGTGTCTGTATGTAAGTATCTGTATGTAAGTGTCTGTATGTAAGTGTCTGTATGTACGTGTCTTAGTGTCTGTATGTAAGTGTCTGTATGTAAGTGTCTGTATGTAAGTGTCTGTATGTAAGTGTCTCAGAATCTGTATGTGTCTGTATGTAAGTGTCTGTATGTAAGTGTCTGTATGTAAGTGTCTGTATGTACGTGTCTTAGTGTCTGTATGTAAGTGTCTGTATGTAAGTGTCTGAATGTAAGTGTCTGTATGTAAGTATCTGTATGTAAGTGTCTGTATGTAAGTGTCTGTATGTACGTGTCTTAGTGTCTGTATGTAAGTGTCTGTATGTAAGTGTCTGTATGTAAGTATCTGTATGTAAGTGTCTCAGCGTCTGTATGTGTCTGTATGTAAGTGTCTGTATGTAATTGTCTGTATGTAAGTGGCTGTATGTAAGTGGCTGTATGTAAGTGTCTCAGTGTCTGTTTGTGTCAGTATGTAAGTGTCTGTATGTAAGTGCCTGTATGTAAGTGTTTGTATGTAAGTGTCTGTATGTAAGTGTCTCAGTGTCTGTTTGTGTCAATATGTAAGTTTCTGTATGTAAGTGTCTGTATGTAAGTGTCTGTATGTAAGTGTCTGTATGTAAGTGTTTGTATGTAAGTGTCTGTATGTAAGTGTCTCAGTGTCTGTTTGTGTCAGTATGTAAGTGTCTGTATGTAAGTGTCTATGTAAGTGTCTGTATGTAAGTGCCTGTATGTAAGTGTCTGTATGTAAGTGTCTGTATGTAAGTGTCTGTATGTAAGTGTGTGTATGTAAGTGTCTGTATGTAAGTGTCTGTATGTAAGTGTCTCAGTATCTGTATGTAAATGTCTTTATGTAAGTGTCTGTATGTAAGTGTCTGTATGTAAGTGTCTGTATGTAAGTGTCTGTATGTAAGTGTTTGTATTTAAGTGTCTCAGTGTCTGTAAGTAAATGTCTAAGTAAGTGTCTGTATGTAAGTGTCTGTATGTAAGTGTCTGTATGTTAAGTGTTTGTATGTAAGTGTCTGTATGTGAATATCTCAGTGTCTGTATTTAAGTGTCTGTATGTAAGTGTCTGTATGTAGGTGTCTCAGTGTCTGTATGTAAGTGTTTGTATGTAAGTGTCTGTATGTAAGTGTCTGTATGTAAGTGTCTCAGTGTCTGTATGTAAGTGTCTGTATGTAAGTGTCTGTATGTAATTGTCTGTGTGTAAGTGTCTTTATGTAAGAGTCTGTATGTAAGTGTCTGTATGTAAGTGTCTAAGTGTCTGTATGTAAGTGTCTTTATGTAAGAGTCTGTATGTAAGTGTCTGTATGTCAGTGTCACAGTGTCTGTATGTAAGTGTCTGTATGTAAGTGTCTCAGTGTCTGTATGTAAGTGTCTGTATGTAAGCATCTGTATGTGTCTATGTAAGTGTCTCAGTGTCTGTATGTAAGTGTCTGTACGTAAGTGTATGTAAGTGTCTGTATGTAAGTGTCTGTATGTAAGTGTCTCAGTGTCTGTATGTAAGTGTATGTAATCGTCTGTATGTAAGTGTCTATGTAAGTGTCTCAGTGTCTGTATGTAAGTGTCTGTATGTAATTGTCTGTATGTAAGTGTCTTTATGTAAGAGTCTGTATGTAAGTGTATGTATGTAAGTGTCTAAGTGTCTGTATGTAAGTGTCTCTATGTAAGAGTCTGTATGTAAGTGTCTGTATGTAAGTGTCTAAGTGTCTGTATGTAAGGGTCTGTATGTAAGTGTCTATATGTAAGTGTCTGTTTGTAAGTGTCAGTATGTAAGTGTCTGTATGTAAGTGACTATGTAAGTGTCTGTATGTAAGTGCCTGTATGTAAGTGTCTGTATGTAAGTGTCTGTATGTATGTAAGTGTCTGTATGTAAGTGACTGTATGTAAGTGTGTGTATGTAAGTGTCTGTATGTAAGTGTCTGTATGTAAGTGTCTCAGTATCTGTATTTAAGTGTCTGTATGTAAGTGTCTGTATGTAAGTGTCTCTATGTAAGTCTCAGTGTCTGTATGTCAGTGTGTGTTTGTAAGTGTCTGTATTTAAGTGTCTCAGTGTCTGTAAGTAAGTGTCTGTATGTAAGTGTCTGTATGTAAGTGTCTGAATGTAAGTGTCTGTATGTAAGTATCTGTATGTAAGTGTCTGTATGTAAGTGTCTGTATGTAAGTGTCTGTATGTAAGTGTCTCAGCATCTGTATGTGTCTGTATGTAAGTGTCTGTGTGTAAGTGTCCGTATGTAAGTGTCTGTATGTACGTGTCTTAGTGTCTGTATGTAAGTGTCTGTATGTCAGTGTCTGAATGTAAGTGTCTGTATGTAAGTATCTGTATGTAAGTGTCTGTATGTAAGTGTATGTATGTACGTGTCTTATTGTCTGTATGTAAGTGTCTGTATGTAAGTGTCTGTATGTAAGTGTCTGTATGTAAGTCTCTGTATGTAGGTGGCTGTATTTAAGTGTCTGTATATGTCTGTATGTAAGTGTCTGTATGTAAGTGTCTGTATGTAAGTCTCTGTATGTAGGTGGCTGTATTTAAGTGTCTGTAAGTGTCTGTATGTAAGTATCTGTATGTAAGTGTCTCAGTGTCTGTTTATGTCAGTATGTAAGTGTCTGCATGTAAGTGTCTATGTAAGTGTTTGTATGTAAGTGCCTGTATGTAAGTGTCTGTATGTAAGTGTCTGCATGTAAGTGTCTGTATGTAAGTGTGTGTATGTAAGTGTCTGTATGTAAGTGTCTGTATGTAAGTGTCTCAGTATCTGTATGTAAATGTCTTTATGTAAGTGTCTGTATGTAAGTGTCTGTATGTAAGTGTCTGTATGTAAGTGTCTGTATGTAAGTGTCTGTATGTAAGTGTTTGTATTTAAGTGTCTCAGTGTCTGTAAGTAAATGTCTAAGTAAGTGTCTGTATGTAAGTGTCTGTATGTAAGTGTCTGTATGTTAAGTGTTTGTATGTAAGTGTCTGTATGTGAATATCTCAGTGTCTGTATTTAAGTTTCTGTATGTAAGAGTCTGTATGTAAGTGTATGTATGTAAGTGTCTAAGTGTCTGTATGTAAGTGTCTCTATGTAAGAGTCTGTATGTAAGTGTCTGTATGTAAGTGTCTGTATGTAAGGGTCTGTATGTAAGTGTCTATGTGTAAGTGTCTGTTTGTAAGTGTCAGTATGTAAGTGTCTGTATGTAAGTGTCTATGTAAGTGTCTGTATGTAAGTGCCTGTATGTAAGTGTCTGTATGTAAGTGTCTGTATGTAAGTGTCTGTATGTAAGTGTCTCAGTATCTGTATGTAAGTGTCTGTATGTAAGTGTCTGTATGTAAGTGTCTCTATGTAAGTCTCAGTGTCTGTATGTCAGTGTGTGTTTGTAAGTTTCTGTATTTAAGTGTCTCAGTGTCTGTAAGTAAGTGTCTAAGTAAGTGTCTGTATGTAAGTGTCTGTATGTAAGTGTCTGAATGTAAGTGTCTGTATGTAAGTATCTGTATGTAAGTGTCTGTATGTAAGTGTCTGTATGTACGTGTCTTAGTGTCTGTATGTAAGTGTCTGTATGTAAGTGTCTGTATGTAAGTGTCTGTATGTAAGTGTCTCAGAATCTGTATGTGTCTGTATGTAAGTGTCTGTATGTAAGTGTCTGTATGTAAGTGTCTGTATGTACGTGTCTTAGTGTCTGTATGTAAGTGTCTGTATGTAAGTGTCTGAATGTAAGTGTCTGTATGTAAGTATCTGTATGTAAGTGTCTGTATGTAAGTGTCTGTATGTACGTGTCTTAGTGTCTGTATGTAAGTGTCTGTATGTAAGTGTCTGTATGTAAGTATCTGTATGTAAGTGTCTCAGCGTCTGTATGTGTCTGTATGTAAGTGTCTGTATGTAATTGTCTGTATGTAAGTGGCTGTATGTAAGTGGCTGTATGTAAGTGTCTCAGTGTCTGTTTGTGTCAGTATGTAAGTGTCTGTATGTAAGTGCCTGTATGTAAGTGTTTGTATGTAAGTGTCTGTATGTAAGTGTCTCAGTGTCTGTTTGTGTCAATATGTAAGTTTCTGTATGTAAGTGTCTGTATGTAAGTGTCTGTGTGTAAGTGTCTGTATGTAAGTGTTTGTATGTAAGTGTCTGTATGTAAGTGTCTCAGTGTCTGTTTGTGTCAGTATGTAAGTGTCTGTATGTAAGTGTCTATGTAAGTGTCTGTATGTAAGTGCCTGTATGTAAGTGTCTGTATGTAAGTGTCTGTATGTAAGTGTCTGTATGTAAGTGTGTGTATGTAAGTGTCTGTATGTAAGTGTCTGTATGTAAGTGTCTCAGTATCTGTATGTAAATGTCTTTATGTAAGTGTCTGTATGTAAGTGTCTGTATGTAAGTGTCTGTATGTAAGTGTCTGTATGTAAGTGTTTGTATTTAAGTGTCTCAGTGTCTGTAAGTAAATGTCTAAGTAAGTGTCTGTATGTAAGTGTCTGTATGTAAGTGTCTGTATGTTAAGTGTTTGTATGTAAGTGTCTGTATGTGAATATCTCAGTGTCTGTATTTAAGTGTCTGTATGTAAGTGTCTGTATGTAGGTGTCTCAGTGTCTGTATGTAAGTGTTTGTATGTAAGTGTCTGTATGTAAGTGTCTGTATGTAAGTGTCTCAGTGTCTGTATGTAAGTGTCTGTATGTAAGTGTCTGTATGTAATTGTCTGTGTGTAAGTGTCTTTATGTAAGAGTCTGTATGTAAGTGTCTGTATGTAAGTGTCTAAGTGTCTGTATGTAAGTGTCTTTATGTAAGAGTCTGTATGTAAGTGTCTGTATGTCAGTGTCACAGTGTCTGTATGTAAGTGTCTGTATGTAAGTGTCTCAGTGTCTGTATGTAAGTGTCTGTATGTAAGCATCTGTATGTGTCTATGTAAGTGTCTCAGTGTCTGTATGTAAGTGTCTGTATGTAAGTGTATGTAAGTGTCTGTATGTAAGTGTCTGTATGTAAGTGTCTCAGTGTCTGTATGTAAGTGTATGTAATCGTCTGTATGTAAGTGTCTATGTAAGTGTCTCAGTGTCTGTATGTAAGTGTCTGTATGTAATTGTCTGTATGTAAGTGTCTTTATGTAAGAGTCTGTATGTAAGTGTATGTATGTAAGTGTCTAAGTGTCTGTATGTAAGTGTCTCTATGTAAGAGTCTGTATGTAAGTGTCTGTATGTAAGTGTCTAAGTGTCTGTATGTAAGGGTCTGTATGTAAGTGTCTATATGTAAGTGTCTGTTTGTAAGTGTCAGTATGTAAGTGTCTGTATGTAAGTGACTGTATGTAAGTGTCTGTATGTATGTAAGTGTCTGTATGTAAGTGACTGTATGTAAGTGTGTGTATGTAAGTGTCTGTATGTAAGTGTCTGTATGTAAGTGTCTCAGTATCTGTATTTAAGTGTCTGTATGTAAGTGTCTGTATGTAAGTGTCTCTATGTAAGTCTCAGTGTCTGTATGTCAGTGTGTGTTTGTAAGTGTCTGTATTTAAGTGTCTCAGTGTCTGTAAGTAAGTGTCTGTATGTAAGTGTCTGTATGTAAGTGTCTGAATGTAAGTGTCTGTATGTAAGTATCTGTATGTAAGTGTCTGTATGTAAGTGTCTGTATGTAAGTGTCTGTATGTAAGTGTCTCAGCATCTGTATGTGTCTGTATGTAAGTGTCTGTGTGTAAGTGTCCGTATGTAAGTGTCTGTATGTACGTGTCTTAGTGTCTGTATGTAAGTGTCTGTATGTCAGTGTCTGAATGTAAGTGTCTGTATGTAAGTATCTGTATGTAAGTGTCTGTATGTAAGTGTATGTATGTACGTGTCTTATTGTCTGTATGTAAGTGTCTGTATGTAAGTGTCTGTATGTAAGTGTCTGTATGTAAGTGTCTCAGCATCTGTATGTGTCTGTATGTAAGTGTCTGTATGTAATTGTCTGTATGTAAGTGGCTGTATGTAAGTGGCTGTATGTAAGTGTCCGTATGTAAGTGTCTGTATGTAAGTGTCTGTATGTGTCTGTATGTAAGTGTCTATGTAAGTGTTTGTATGTAAGTGCCTGTATGTAAGTGTCTATGTAAGTGTCTGTATGTAAGTGCCTGTATGTAAGTGTCTCAGTATCTGTATGTAAATGTCTTTATGTAAGTGTCTGCATGTAAGTGTCTGTATGTAAGTGTCTGTATGTAAGTGTCTGTATGTAAGTGTCTGTATGTAAGTGTGTGTATGTAAGTGTCTGTATGTAAGTGTATGTATGTAAGTGTCTCAGTGTCTGTATGTAAGTGTCTGTATGTAAGTCTCTGTATGTAGGTGGCTGTATTTAAGTGTCTGTATGTGTCTGTATGTAAGTGTCTGTATGTAAGTGTCTGTATGTAAGTCTCTGTATGTAGGTGGCTGTATTTAAGTGTCTGTAAGTGTCTGTATGTAAGTATCTGTATGTAAGTGTCTCAGTGTCTGTTTATGTCAGTATGTAAGTGTCTGCATGTAAGTGTCTATGTAAGTGTCTGTATGTAAGTGCCTGTATGTAAGTGTCTGTATGTAAGTGTCTGTATGTAAGTGTCTGTATGTAAGTGTGTGTATGTAAGTGTCTGTATGTAAGTGTCTGTATGTAAGTGTCTCAGTATCTGTATGTAAATGTCTTTATGTAAGTGTCTGTATGTAAGTGTCTGTATGTAAGTGTCTGTATGTAAGTGTCTGTATGTAAGTGTTTGTATTTAAGTGTCTCAGTGTCTGTAAGTAAATGTCTAAGTAAGTGTCTGTATGTAAGTGTCTGTATGTAAGTGTCTGTATGTTAAGTGTTTGTATGTAAGTGTCTGTATGTAAGTGTCTCAGTGTCTGTATGTAAGTGTCTGTATGTAAGTGTCTGTATGTAAGTGTCTGTATGTAAGTGTCTCAGTGTCTGTATGTAAGTGTCTGTATGTAAGTGTCTGTATGTAATTGTCTGTGTGTAAGTGTCTTTATGTAAGAGTCTGTATGTAAGTGTCTGTATGTAAGTGTCTAAGTGTCTGTATGTAAGTGTCTTTATGTAAGAGTCTGTATGTAAGTGTCTGTATGTCAGTGTCACAGTGTCTGTATGTAAGTGTCTGTATGTAAGTGTCTCAGTGTCTGTATGTAAGTGTCTGTATGTAAGCATCTGTATGTGTCTATGTAAGTGTCTCAGTGTCTGTATGTAAGTGTCTGTATGTAAGTGTCTGTATGTAAGTGTATGTAAGTGTCTGTATGTAAGTGTCTGTATGTAAGTATCTCAGTGTCTGTATGTAAGTGTATGTAAGCGTCTGTATGTAAGTGTCTATGTACGTGTCTCAGTGTCTGTATGTAAGTGTCTGTATGTAAGTTTCTGTATGTAAGTGTCTCAGTGTCTGTATGTAAGTGTCTGTATGTAATTGTCTGTATGTAAGTGTCTTTATGTAAGAGTCTGTATGTAAGTGTATGTATGTAAGTGTCTAAGTGTCTGTATGTAAGTGTCTCTATGTAAGAGTCTGTATGTAAGTGTCTGTATGTAAGTGTCTAAGTGTCTGTATGTAAGGGTCTGTATGTAAGTGTCTATATGTAAGTGTCTGTTTGTAAGTGACTGTATGTAAGTGTGTGTATGTAAGTGTCTGTATGTAAGTGTCTGTATGTAAGTGTCTCAGTATCTGTATGTAAGTGTCTGTATGTAAGTGTCTGTATGTAAGTGTCTCTATGTAAGTCTCAGTGTCTGTATGTCAGTGTGTGTTTGTAAGTGTCTGTATTTAAGTGTCTCAGTGTCTATAAGTAAGTGTCTAAGTAAGTGTCTGTATGTAAGTGTCTGTATGTAAGTGTCTGAATGTAAGTGTCTGTATGTAAGTATCTGTATGTAAGTGTCTGTATGTAAGTGTCTGTATGTAAGTGTCTGTATGTAAGTGTCTGTATGTAAGTGTATCAGCATCTGTATGTGTCTGTATGTAAGTGTCTGTATGTAAGTGTCTGTATATAAGTGTCTGTATGTACGTGTCTTAGTGTCTCTATGTAAGTGTCTGTATGTCAGTGTCTGAATGTAAGTGTCTGTATGTAAGTATCTGTATGTAAGTGTCTGTATGTAAGTGTCTGTATGTACGTGTCTTAGTGTCTGTATGTAAGTGTCTGTATGTAAGTGTCTGTATGTAAGTGTCTGTATGTAAGTGTCTCAGCGTCTGTATGTGTCTGTATGTAAGTGTCTGTATGTAATTGTCTGTATGTAAGTGGCTGTATGTAAGTGGCTGTATGTAAGTGTCCGTATGTAAGTGTCTGTATGTAAGTGTCTGTATGTGTCTGTATGTAAGTGTCTATGTAAGTGTTTGTATGTAAGTGCCTGTATTTAAGTGTCTATGTAAGTGTCTGTATGTAAGTGCCTGTATATAAGTGTCTCAGTATCTGTATGTAAATGTCTTTATGTAAGTGTCTGCATGTAAGTCTCAGTGTCTGTATGTAAGTGTCTGTATGTAAGTGTCTGTATTAAGTGTCTCAGTGTATGTAAGTAAGTGTCTAAGTAAGTGTCTGTATGTAAGTGTCTCTATGTAAGTGTCTGTATATAAGTGTTTGTATGTAAGTGTCTGTATGTAAATATCTCAGTGTCTGTATGTAAGTGTCTGTATGTAAGTGTCTGTATGTAAGTGTCTCAGTGTCTGTATGTAAGTGTGTGTATGTAAGTGTCTGTATGTGTCTGTATGTAAAGGTCTGTATGTAAGTGTCTGTATGTAAGTCTCTGTATGTAGGTGGCTGTATGTAAGTGTCTGTAAGTGTCTGTATGTAAGTATCTGTATGTAAGTGTCTGTGTGTAAGTTTCTGTATGTAAGTGTCTGTTTGTAAGTGTCTGTATGTAAGTGTCTGTATGTAAGTGTCTGTATGTAAGTGTCTGTATGCAAGTGTCTTCGTGTCTGTATGTAAGTGTCTGTATGTAAGTGTCTCAGCGTCTGTATGTGTCTGTATGTCAGTGTCTGTATGTAAGTGTCTCAGTGTCTGTATGTAAGTGTCTGTATGTGAGCGTCTGTATGTAAGTGTCTATGTAAGTGTCTCAGTTTCTTTATGTAAGTGTCTGTATGTAAGTGTCTGTATGTAAGTCTCTGTATGTAGGTGGCTGTATGTAAGTGTCTGTAAGTGTCTGTATGTAGGTATCTGTATGTAAGTGTCTGTGTGTAAGTTTCTGTATGTAAGTGTCTGTTTGTAAGTGTCTGTATGTAAGTGTCTGTATGTAAGTGTCTGTATGTAAGTGTCTGTATGTAAGTGTCTTCGTGTCTGTATGTAAGTGTCTGTATGTAAGTGTCTCAGCGTCTGTATGTGTCTGTATGTCAGTGTCTGTATGTAAGTGTCTCAGTGTCTGTATGTAAGTGTCTGTATGTGAGCGTCTGTATGTAAGTGTCTATGTAAGTGTCTCAGTTTCTTTATGTAAGTGTCTGTATGTAAGTGTCTCAGTGTCTGTTTGTAAGTGTCTCAGTGTCTGTATGGAAGTGTCTGTATGTAAGTGTCTCAGTGTCTGTATGTAAGTGTCTGTATGTAAGTGTCTGTATGTAAGTGTCTCAGTGTCTGTATGGAAGTGTCTGTATGTAAGTGTCTCAGTGTCTGTATGTACGTGTCTGTATGTAAGTGTCTGTATGTAAGTGTATGTATGTAAGTGTCTCAGTGTCTGTATGTAAGTGTATGTAAGCGTCTGTATGTAAGTGTCTATGTAAGTGTCTGAGTGTCTGTATGTAAGTGTCTGTATGTAAGTGTCTGTATGTAAGTGTCTTAGTGTCTGTATGTAAGTGTCTGTATGTAATTGTCTGTATGTAAGTGTCTTTATGTAAGAGTCTGTATGTAAGTTTCTGTATGTAAGTATCTAAGTGTCTGTATGTAAGTGTCTTTATGTAAGAGTCTGTATGTAAGTGTCTGTATGTAAGTGTTTAGGTGTCTGTATGTAAGGGTCTGTATGTAATTGTCTGTATGTAAGTGTCTGTATGTAAGTGTCTGTATGTAAGTGTTTGTATGTAAGTGTCTGTATGTAAGTGTCTCAGTGTCTGTTTGTGTCAGTATGTAAGTGTCTGTATGTAAGTGTCTATGTAAGTGTCTGTATGTAAGTGCCTGTATGTAAGTGTCTGTATGTAAGTGTGTGTATGTAAGTGTCTGTATGTAAGTGTCTGTATGTAAGTGTCTCAGTATCTGTATGTAAATGTCTTTATGGATGTGTCTGTACGTAACTGTCTGTATGTAAGTGTCTGTATGTAAGTCTCAGTGTCTGTATGTCAGTGTGTGTTTGTAAGTGTCTGTTTGTAAGTGTCTGTATGTAAGTGTCTGTATTTAAGTGTCTCAGTGTCTGTAAGTAAGTGTCTAAGTAAGTGTCTGTATGTAAGTGTCTCTATGTAAGTGTCTGTATATAAGTGTCTGTATGTAAGTGTCTGTATGTTAAGTGTTTGTATGTAAGTGTCTGTATGTAAATATCTCAGTGTCTGTATGTAAGTGTCTGTATGTAAGTGTCTGTATGTAAGTGTCTCAGTGTCTGTATGTAAGTGTCTGTATCTAAGTGTCTGTAAGTGTCTGTATGTAAGTGTCTGTATGTAAGTGTCTGTATGTAAATGTCTCAGTGTCTGTATGTAAGTGTATGTAAGCGTCTGTATGTAAGTGTCTATGTAAGTGTCTCAGTGTCTGTATGTAAGTGTCTGTATGTAAGTGTCTGTATGTAAGTGTCTGTATGTAAGTGTTTGTATGTAAGTGTCTGTATGTAAGTGTCTCAGTGTCTGTTTGTGTCAGTATGTAAGTGTCTGTATGTAAGTGTCTATGTAAGTGTCTGTATGTAAGTGCCTGTATGTAAGTGTCTGTATGTAAGTGTCTGTATGTAAGTGTCTGTATGTAAGTGTGTGTATGTAAGTGTCTGTATGTAAGTGTCTGTATGTAAGTGTCTCAGTATCTGTATGTAAATGTCTTTATGTAAGTGTCTGTATGTAAGTCTCAGAGTCTGTATGTCAGTGTGTGTTTGTAAGTGTCTGTAGGTAAGTGTCTGTATGTAAGTGTCTGTATGTTAAGTGTTTGTATGTAAGTGTCTGTATGTGAATATCTCATTGTCTGTATGTAAGTGTCTGTATGTAAGTGTCTGTATGTAAGTGTCTCAGTGTCTGTATGTAAGTGTCTGTATGTAAGTGTCTGTATGTAAGTGTCTGTATGTAAGTGTCTGTATGTAAAGTGTCTGTATGTAAGTGTCTGTATGTAAGTATCTCAGTGTCTGTATGTAAGTTTCTGTATGTAAGTGTCTGTGGTAAGTGTCTCAGTGTCTGTATGTAAGTGTCTGTATGTAAGTGTCTGTATGTAAGTATCTGTATCTAAATGTCTGTGTGTAAGTGTCTGTATGTAAGTGTCTTAGTGTCTGTATGTAAGTGTCTGTATGTAAGTGTCTGTATGTAAGTGTCTCAGTGTCTGTATGTAAGTGTGTGTATGTAAGTGTCTGTATGTGTCTGTATGTAAGTGTCTGTATGTAAGTGTCTGTATGTAAGTCTCTGTATGTAGGTGGCTGTATGTAAGTGTCTGTAAGTGTCTGTATGTAAGTGTCTGTGTGTAAGTTTCTGTATGTAAGTGTCTGTTTGTAAGTGTCTGTATGTAAGTGTCTGTATGTAAGTGTCTGTATGTAAGTGTCTGTATGTAAGTGTCTTCGTGTCTGTATGTAAGTGTCTGTATGTAATTGTCTCAGCGTCTGTATGTGTCTGTATGTCAGTATCTGTATGTAAGTGTCTCAGTGTCTGTATGTAAGTGTCTGTATGTGAGCGTCTGTATGTAATTGTCTATGTAAGTGTCTCAGTTTCTTTATGTAAGTGTCTGTATGTAAGTGTCTCAGTGTCTGTTTGTAAGTGTCTCAGTGTCTGTATGTAAGTTTCTGTATGTAAGTGTCTAAGTGTCTGTATGTAAGTGTCTTTATGTAAGAGTCTGTATGTAAGTGTCTGTATGTAAGTGTTTAGGTGACTGTATGTAAGGGTCTGTATGTAAGTGTCTGTATGTAAGTGTCTGTATGTAAGTGTCTGTATGTAAGTGTTTGTATGTAAGTGTCTGTATGTAAGTGTCTCAGTGTCTGTTTGTGTCAGTATGTAAGTGTCTGTATGTAAGTGTCTATGTAAGTGTCTGTATGTAAGTGCCTGTATGTAAGTGTCTGTATGTAAGTGTGTGTATGTAAGTGTCTGTATGTAAGTGTCTGTATGTAAGTGTCTCAGTATCTGTATGTAAATGTCTTTATGGATGTGTCTGTATGTAACTGTCTGTATGTAAGTGTCTGTATGTAAGTCTCAGTGTCTGTATGTCAGTGTGTGTTTGTAAGTGTCTGTATGTAAGTGTCTGTATGTAAGTGTCTGTATTTAAGTGTCTCAGTGTCTGTAAGTAAGTGTCTAAGTAAGTGTCTGTATGTAAGTGTCTCTATGTAAGTGTCTATATATAAGTGTCTGTATGTAAGTGTCTGTATGTTAAGTGTTTGTATGTAAGTGTCTGTATGTAAATATCTCAGTGTCTGTATGTAAGTGTCTGTATGTAAGTGTCTGTATGTAAGTGTCTCAGTGTCTGTATGTAAGTGTCTGTATCTAAGTGTCTGTATGTGTCTGTATGTAAGTGTCTCAGTGTCTGTATGTAAGTGTATGTAAGCGTCTGTATGTAAGTGTCTATGTAAGTGTCTCAGTGTTTGTATGTAAGTGTCTGTATGTAAGTGTCTGTATGTAAGTGTCTGTATGTAAGTGTCTGTATGTAAGTCTCTGTATGTAGGTGGCTGTATTTAAGTGTCTGTAAGTGTCTGTATGTAAGTATCTGTATGTAAGTGTCTGTGTCTAAGTTTCTGTGTGTAAGTGTCTGTTTGTAAGTGTCTGTATGTAAGTGTCTGTATGTAAGTGTCTGTATGTAAGTGTCTGTATGTAAGTGTCTTCGTGTCTGTATGTAAGTGTCTGTATGTAAGTGTCTGTATGTAAGTGTCTCAGCGTCTGTATGTGTCTGTATGTAAGTGTCTGTATGTAAGTGTCTCAGTGTCTTTATGTAAGTGTCTGTATGTAAGTGTCTCGGTGTCTGTATGTAAGTGTTTCAGTGTCTGTATGTAAGTGTCTGTATGTAAGTGTCTCAGTGTCTGTATGTAAGTGTCTGTATGTAAGTGTCTGTATGTAAGTGTCTGTATGTAAGTGTCTCAGTGTCTGTATGGAAGTGTCTGTATGTAAGTGTCTCAGTGTCTGTATGTAAGTGTCTGTATGTAAGTGTCTGTATGTAAGTGTATGTATGTAAGTGTCTCAGTGTCTGTATGTAAGTGTATGTAAGCGTCTGTATGTAAGTGTCTATGTAAGTGTCTCAGAATCTGTATGTAAGTGTCTGTATGTAAGTGTCTGTATGTAAGTGTATCTATGTAAGTCTCAGTGTCTGTATGTCAGTGTGTGTTTGTAAGTGTCTGTATTTAAGTGTCTCAGTGTCTGTAAGTAAGTGTCTAAGTAAGTGTCTGTATGTAAGTGTCTGTATGTAAGTGTAGGTATGTTAAGTGTATGTATGTAAGTGTCTGTATGTGAATATCTCAGTGTCTGTATGTAAGTGTCTGTATGTAAGTGTCTGTATGTAAGTGTCTGAATGTAAGTGTCTGTATGTAAGTATCTGTATGTAAGTGTCTGTATGTAAGTGTCTGTATGTACGTGTCTTAGTGTCTGTATGTAAGTGTCTGTATGTAAGTGTCTGTATGTAAGTGTCTGTATGTAAGTGTCTCAGCATCTGTATGTATCTGTATGTAAGTGTCTGTATGTAAGTGTCTGTATGTAAGTGTCTGTATGTACGTGTCTTAGTGTCTGTATGTAAGTGTCTGTATGTAAGTGTCTGAATGTAAGTGTCTGTATGGAAGTATCTGTATGTAAGTGTCTGTATGTAAGTGTCTGTATGTACGTGTCTTAGTGTCTGTATGTAAGTGTCTGTACGTAAGTGTCTGTATGTAAGTGTCTGTATGTAAGTGTCTCAGCGTCTGTATGTGTCTGTATGTAAGTGTCTGTATGTAATTGTCTGTATGTAAGTGGCTGTATGTAAGTGGCTGTATGTAAGTGTCCGTATGTAAGTGTCTGTATGTAAGTGTCTGTATGTGTCTGTATGTAAGTGTCTATGTAAGTGTTTGTATGTAAGTGTCTGTATGCAAGTGTCTATGTAAGTGTCTGTATGTAAGTGCCTGTATGTAAGTGTCTGTATGTAAGTGTCTGTATGTAAAGTGTCTGTATGTAAGTGTCTGTATGTAAGTATCTCAGTGTCTGTATGTAAGTTTCTGTATGTAAGTGTCTGTGGTAAGTGTCTCAGTGTCTGTATGTAAGTGTCTGTATGTAAGTGTCTGTATGTAAGTATCTGTATCTAAATGTCTGTGTGTAAGTGTCTGTATGTAAGTGTCTTAGTGTCTGTATGTAAGTGTCTGTATGTAAGTGTCTGTATGTAAGTGTCTCAGTGTCTGTATGTAAGTGTGTGTATGTAAGTGTCTGTATGTGTCTGTATGTAAGTGTCTGTATGTAAGTGTCTGTATGTAAGTCTCTGTATGTAGGTGGCTGTATGTAAGTGTCTGTAAGTGTCTGTATGTAAGTGTCTGTGTGTAAGTTTCTGTATGTAAGTGTCTGTTTGTAAGTGTCTGTATGTAAGTGTCTGTATGTAAGTGTCTGTATGTAAGTGTCTGTATGTAAGTGTCTTCGTGTCTGTATGTAAGTGTCTGTATGTAATTGTCTCAGCGTCTGTATGTGTCTGTATGTCAGTATCTGTATGTAAGTGTCTCAGTGTCTGTATGTAAGTGTCTGTATGTGAGCGTCTGTATGTAATTGTCTATGTAAGTGTCTCAGTTTCTTTATGTAAGTGTCTGTATGTAAGTGTCTCAGTGTCTGTTTGTAAGTGTCTCAGTGTCTGTATGTAAGTTTCTGTATGTAAGTGTCTAAGTGTCTGTATGTAAGTGTCTTTATGTAAGAGTCTGTATGTAAGTGTCTGTATGTAAGTGTTTAGGTGACTGTATGTAAGGGTCTGTATGTAAGTGTCTGTATGTAAGTGTCTGTATGTAAGTGTCTGTATGTAAGTGTTTGTATGTAAGTGTCTGTATGTAAGTGTCTCAGTGTCTGTTTGTGTCAGTATGTAAGTGTCTGTATGTAAGTGTCTATGTAAGTGTCTGTATGTAAGTGCCTGTATGTAAGTGTCTGTATGTAAGTGTGTGTATGTAAGTGTCTGTATGTAAGTGTCTGTATGTAAGTGTCTCAGTATCTGTATGTAAATGTCTTTATGGATGTGTCTGTATGTAACTGTCTGTATGTAAGTGTCTGTATGTAAGTCTCAGTGTCTGTATGTCAGTGTGTGTTTGTAAGTGTCTGTATGTAAGTGTCTGTATGTAAGTGTCTGTATTTAAGTGTCTCAGTGTCTGTAAGTAAGTGTCTAAGTAAGTGTCTGTATGTAAGTGTCTCTATGTAAGTGTCTATATATAAGTGTCTGTATGTAAGTGTCTGTATGTTAAGTGTTTGTATGTAAGTGTCTGTATGTAAATATCTCAGTGTCTGTATGTAAGTGTCTGTATGTAAGTGTCTGTATGTAAGTGTCTCAGTGTCTGTATGTAAGTGTCTGTATCTAAGTGTCTGTATGTGTCTGTATGTAAGTGTCTCAGTGTCTGTATGTAAGTGTATGTAAGCGTCTGTATGTAAGTGTCTATGTAAGTGTCTCAGTGTTTGTATGTAAGTGTCTGTATGTAAGTGTCTGTATGTAAGTGTCTGTATGTAAGTGTCTGTATGTAAGTCTCTGTATGTAGGTGGCTGTATTTAAGTGTCTGTAAGTGTCTGTATGTAAGTATCTGTATGTAAGTGTCTGTGTCTAAGTTTCTGTGTGTAAGTGTCTGTTTGTAAGTGTCTGTATGTAAGTGTCTGTATGTAAGTGTCTGTATATAAGTGTCTGTATGTAAGTGTCTTCGTGTCTGTATGTAAGTGTCTGTATGTAAGTGTCTGTATGTAAGTGTCTCAGCGTCTGTATGTGTCTGTATGTAAGTGTCTGTATGTAAGTGTCTCAGTGTCTTTATGTAAGTGTCTGTATGTAAGTGTCTCGGTGTCTGTATGTAAGTGTTTCAGTGTCTGTATGTAAGTGTCTGTATGTAAGTGTCTCAGTGTCTGTATGTAAGTGTCTGTATGTAAGTGTCTGTATGTAAGTGTCTGTATGTAAGTGTCTCAGTGTCTGTATGGAAGTGTCTGTATGTAAGTGTCTCAGTGTCTGTATGTAAGTGTCTGTATGTAAGTGTCTGTATGTAAGTGTATGTATGTAAGTGTCTCAGTGTCTGTATGTAAGTGTATGTAAGCGTCTGTATGTAAGTGTCTATGTAAGTGTCTCAGAATCTGTATGTAAGTGTCTGTATGTAAGTGTCTGTATGTAAGTGTATCTATGTAAGTCTCAGTGTCTGTATGTCAGTGTGTGTTTGTAAGTGTCTGTATTTAAGTGTCTCAGTGTCTGTAAGTAAGTGTCTAAGTAAGTGTCTGTATGTAAGTGTCTGTATGTAAGTGTAGGTATGTTAAGTGTATGTATGTAAGTGTCTGTATGTGAATATCTCAGTGTCTGTATGTAAGTGTCTGTATGTAAGTGTCTGTATGTAAGTGTCTGAATGTAAGTGTCTGTATGTAAGTATCTGTATGTAAGTGTCTGTATGTAAGTGTCTGTATGTACGTGTCTTAGTGTCTGTATGTAAGTGTCTGTATGTAAGTGTCTGTATGTAAGTGTCTGTATGTAAGTGTCTCAGCATCTGTATGTATCTGTATGTAAGTGTCTGTATGTAAGTGTCTGTATGTAAGTGTCTGTATGTACGTGTCTTAGTGTCTGTATGTAAGTGTCTGTATGTAAGTGTCTGAATGTAAGTGTCTGTATGGAAGTATCTGTATGTAAGTGTCTGTATGTAAGTGTCTGTATGTACGTGTCTTAGTGTCTGTATGTAAGTGTCTGTACGTAAGTGTCTGTATGTAAGTGTCTGTATGTAAGTGTCTCAGCGTCTGTATGTGTCTGTATGTAAGTGTCTGTATGTAATTGTCTGTATGTAAGTGGCTGTATGTAAGTGGCTGTATGTAAGTGTCCGTATGTAAGTGTCTGTATGTAAGTGTCTGTATGTGTCTGTATGTAAGTGTCTATGTAAGTGTTTGTATGTAAGTGTCTGTATGCAAGTGTCTATGTAAGTGTCTGTATGTAAGTGCCTGTATGTAAGTGTCTGTATGTAAGTGTCTGTATGTAAGTGTCTCAGTATCTGTATGTAAATGTCTTTTTGTAAGTGTCTGTATGTAAGTGTCTGTATGTAAGTCTCAGTGTCTGTATGTCAGTGTGTGTTTGTAAGTGTCTGTAGGTAAGTGTCTGTATGTAAGCGTCTGTATTTAAGTGTCTCAGTGTATGTAAGTAAGTGTCTAAGTAAGTGTCTGTATCTAAGTGTCTCTATGTAAGTGTCTGTATATAAGTGTCTGTATGTAAGTGTCTGTATGTTAAGTGTTTGTATGTAAGTGTCTGTATGTAAATATCTCAGTGTCTGTATGTAAGTGTCTGTATGTAAGTGTCTGTATGTAAGTGTCTCAGTGTCTGTATGTAAGTGTGTGTATGTAAGTGTCTGTATGTGTCTGTATGTAAGTCTCTGTATGTAGGTGGCTGTATGTAAGTGTCTGTAAGTGTCTGTATGTAAGTGTCTGTGTGTAAGTTTCTGTATGTAAGTGTCTGTTTGTAAGTGTCTGTATGTAAGTGTCTGTATGTAAGTGTCTGTATGTAAGTGTCTGTATGTAAGTGTCTTCGTGTCTGTATGTAAGTGTCTGTATGTAATTGTCTCAGCGTCAGTATGTGTCTGTATGTCAGTGTCTGTATGTAAGTGTCTCAGTGTCTGTATGTAAGTGTCTGTATGTGAGCATCTGTATGTAATTGTCTATGTAAGTGTCTCAGTTTCTTTATGTAAGTGTCTGTATGTAATTGTCTCAGCGTCTGTATGTGTCTGTATGTCAGTGTCTGTATGTAAGTGTCTCAGTGTCTGTATGTAAGTGTCTGTATGTAAGTGTCTGTATGTAAGTGTCTCAGTGTCTGTATGGAAGTGTCTGTATGTAAGTGTCTCAGTGTCTGTATGTAAGTGTCTGTATGTAAGTGTCTGTATGTAAGTGTATGTATGTAAGTGTCTCAGTGTCTGTATGTAAGTGTATGTAGGCGTCTGTATGTAAGTGTCTATGTAAGTGTCTGAGTGTCTGTATGTAAGTGTCTGTATGTAAGTGTCTGTATGTAAGTGTCTTAGTGTCCATATGTAAGTGTCTGTATGTAATTGTCTGTATGTAAGTGTCTTTATGTAAGAGTCTGTATGTAAGTGTCTGTATGTAAGTGTCTAAGTGTCTGTATGTAAGTGTCTTTATGTAAGAGTCTGTGGGTAAGTGTCTGTATGTAAGTGTTTAAGTGTCTGTATGTAAGGGTCTGTATGTAAGTGTCTGTATGTAAGTGTCTGTATGTAAGTGTTTGTATGAAAGTGTCTGTATGTAAGTGTCTCAGTGTCTGTTTGTGTCAGTATGTAAGTGTCTGTATGTAAGTGTCTATGTAAGTGTCTGTATGTAAGTGCCTGTATGTAAGTGTCTGTATGTAAGTGTGTGTATGTAAGTGTCTGTATGTAAGTGTCTGTATGTAAGTGTCTCAGTATCTGTATGTAAATGTCTTTATGGATGTGTCTGTACGTAAGTGTCTGTATGTAAGTGTCTGTATGTAAGTCTCAGTGTCTGTATGTCAGTGTGTGTTTGTAAGTGTCTGTATGTAAGTGTCTGTATGTAAGTGTCTGTATTTAAGTGTCTCAGTGTCTGTAAGTAAGTGTCTAAGTAAGTGTCTGTATGTAAGTGTCTCTATGTAAGTGTCTGTGTATAAGTGTCTGTATGTAAGTGTCTGTATGTTAAGTGTTTGTATGTAAGTGTCTGTATGTAAATATCTCAGTGTCTGTATGTAAGTGTCTGTATGTAAGTGTTTGTATGTAAGTGTCTCAGTGTCTGTATGTAAGTGTCTGTATCTAAGTGTCTGTATGTGACTGTATGTAAGTGTCTGTATGTAAGTGTCTGTATGTAAGTCTCTGTATGTAGGTGGCTGTATTTAAGTGTCTGTAAGTGTCTGTATGTAAGTGTCTGTATGTAAGTGTCTGTATGTAAATGTCTCAGTGTCTGTATGTAAGTGTATGTAAGCGTCTGTATGTAAGTGTCTATTTAAGTGTCTCAGTGTCTGTATGTAAGTGTCTGTATGTAAGTGTCTGTATGTAAGTGTCTGTATGTAAGTGTTTGTATGTAAGTGTCTGTATGTAAGTGTCTATGTAGGTGTCTGTATGTAAGTGCCTGTATGTAAGTGTCTGTATGTAAGTGTCTGTATGTAAGTGTCTGTATGTAAGTGTGTGTATGTAAGTGTCTATATGTAAGTGTCTGTATGTAAGTGTCTCAGTATCTGTATGTAAATGTCTTTATGTAAGTGTCTGTATGTAAGTCTCAGAGTCTGTATGTCAGTGTGTGTTTGTAAGTGTCTGTAGGTAAGTGTCTGTATGTAAGTGTCTGTATGTTAATTGTTTGTATGTAAGTGTCTGTATGTGAATATCTCATTGTCTGTATGTAAGTGTCTGTATGTAAGTGTCTGTATGTAAGTGTCTCAGTGTCTGTATGTAAGTGTCTGTATGTAAGTGTCTGTATGTAAGTGTCTGTATGTAAGTGTCTGTATGTTAAGTGTTTGTATGTAAGTGTCTGTATGTAAGTATCTCAGTGTCTGTATGTAAGTTTCTGTATGTAAGTGTCTGTGGTAAGTGTCTCAGTGTCTGTATGTAAGTGTCTGTATGTAAGTGTCTGTATGTAAGTATCTGTATGTAAATGTCTGTGTGTAAGTGTCTGTATGTAAGTGTCTTAGTGTCTGTATGTAAGTGTCTGTATGTAAGTGTCTGTATGTGTCTGTATGTAAGTGGCTGTATGTAAGTGTCTGTAAGTGTCTCTATGTAAGTATCTGTATGTAAGTGTCTGTATGTAAGTTTCTGTATGTAAGTTTATGTTTGTAAGTGTCTGTATGTAAGTGTCTGTATGTAAGTGCCTGTTTGTAAGTGTCTGTAAGTGTCTGTATATAAGTGCCTGTATGTAAGTGTCTGTATGTAAGTGTCTCAGTGTCTGTATGCAAGTGTCTGTATGTAAGTGTCTCAGTGTCTGTATGTAAGTGTCTGTATGTAAGCTTCTGTATGTAAGTGTCTGTAAGTAGTGTCTCTATGTAAGTGTCTCAGTGGCTGTATGTAAGTTTCTGTATGTAAGTGTCTCAATGTAAGTGTCTGTATGTAAGTGTCTGTATGTCAGTGTCACAGTGTCTGTATGTAAGTGTCTGTATGTAAGTGTCTCAGTGTCTGTATGTAAGTGTCTGTATGTAAGCGTCTGTATGTATCTATGTAAGTGTCTCAGTGTCTGTATTTAAGTGTCTGTATGTAAGTGTCTGTATGTAAGTGTCTCAGTGTCTGTATGTAAGTGTATGTAAGTGTCTGTATGTAAGTGTCTGTATGTAAGTGTCTCAGTGTCTGTATGTAAGTGTATGTAAGCGTCTGTATGTAAGTGTCTATGTAAGTGTCTCAGTGTTTGTATGTAAGTGTCTGTATGTAAGTGTCTGTATGTAAGTGTCCGTATGTAAGTGTCTGTATGTAAGTGTCTGTATGTGTCTGTATGTAAGTGTCTATGTAAGTGTTTGTATGTAAGTGTCTGTATGTAAGTGCCTGTATGTAAGTGTCTGTATGTAAGTGTCTGTATGTAAGTGTCTCAGTATCTGTATGTAAATGTCTTTATGTAAGTGTCTGTATGTAAGTGTCTATATTTAAATGTCTGTATGTAAGTTTCAGTGTCTGTATGTCAGTGTGTGTTTGTAAGTGTCTGTATGTAAGTGTCTGTATGTAAGTGTCTGTATTTAAGTGACTCAGTGTATGTAAGTAAGTGTCTAATTAAGTGTCTGTATGTAAGTGTCTCTATGTAAGTGTCTGTATATAAGTGTCTGTATGTAAGTGTCTGTATGTTAAGTGTTTGTATGTAAGTGTCTGTATGTAAATATCTCAGTGTCTGTATGTAAGTGTCTGTATGTAAGTGTCTGTATGTAAGTGTCTCAGTGTCTGTATGTAAGTGTGTGTATGTGTCTGTATGTAAGTGTCTGTATGTAAGTGTCTGTATGTAAGTCTCTGTATGTAGGTGGCTGTATGTAAGTGTCTGTAAGTGTCTGTATGTAAGTATCTGTATGTAAGTTTCTGTATGTAAGTGTCTGTTTGTAAGTGTCTGTATGTAAGTGTCTGTATGTAAGTGTCTGTATGTAAGTGTCTGTATGTAAGTGTCTTCGTGTCTGTATGTAAGTGTCTGTATGTAAGTGTCTCAGCGTCTGTATGTGTCTGTATGTCAGTGTCTGTATGTAAGTGTCTCAGTGTCTGTATGTAAGTGTCTGTATGTGAGCGTCTGTATGTAAGTGTCTATGTAAGTGTCTCAGTTTCTTTATGTAAGTGTCTGTATGTAAGTGTCTCAGTGTCTGTATGTAAGTGTCTGTATGTAAGTGTCTGTATGTAAGTGTCTGTATGTAAGTGTCTCAGTGTCTGTATGGAAGTGTCTGTATGTAAGTGTCTCAGTGTCTGTATGTAAGTGTCTGTATGTAAGTGTCTGTATGTAAGTGTATGTATGTAAGTGTCTCAGTGTCTGTATGTAAGTGTATGTAAGCGTCTGTATGTAAGTGTCTATGTAAGTGTCTGAGTGTCTGTATGTAAATGTCTGTATGTAAGTGTCTGTATGTAAGTGTCTTAGTGTCTGTATGTAAGTGTCTGTATGTAATTGTCTGTATATAAGTGTCTTTATGTAAGAGTCTGTATGTAAGTGTCTGTATGTAAGTGTCTAAGTGTCTGTATGTAAGTGTCTTTATGTAAGAGTCTGTATGTAAGTATCTGTATGTAAGTGTTTAAGTGTCTGTATGTAAGGGTCTGTATGTAAGTGTCTGTATGTAAGTGTCAGTATGTAAGTGTCTGTATGTAAGTGTCTATGTAAGTGTCTGTATGTAAGTGCCTGTATGTAAGTCTCTGTATGTAAGTGTGTGTATGTAAGTGTCTGTATGTAAGTGTCTGTATGTAAGTGTCTCAGTATCTGTATGTAAATGTCTTTTTGGATGTGTCTGTATGTAAGTGTCTGTATGTAAGTGTCTGTATGTAAGTCTCAGTGTCTGTATGTCAGTGTGTGTTTGTAAGTGTCTGTATGTAAGTGTCTGTATGTAAGTGTCTGTATTTAAGTGTCTCAGTGTCTGTAAGTAAGTGTCTAAGTAAGTGTCTGTATGTAAGTGTCTCTATGTAAGTGTCTGTATATAAGTGTCTGTATGTAAGTGTCTGTATGTTAAGTGTTTGTATGTAAGTGTCTGTATGTGAATATCTCATTGTCTGTATGTAAGTGTCTGTATGTAAGTGTCTGTATGTAAGTGTCTCAGTGTCTGTATGTAAGTGTCTGTATGTAAGTGTCTGTATGTAAGTGTCTGTATGTAAGTGTCTCAGTGTCTGTATGGAAGTGTCTGTATGTAAGTGTCTCAGTGTCTGTATGTAAGTGTCTGTATGTAAGTGTCTGTATGTAAGTGTATGTATGTAAGTGTCTCAGTGTCTGTATGTAAGTGTATGTAAGCGTCTGTATGTAAGTGTCTATGTAAGTGTCTGAGTGTCTCTATGTAAGTGTCTGTATGTAAGTGTCTGTATGTAAGTGTCTTAGTGTCCGTATGTAAGTGTCTGTATGTAATTGTCTGTATGTAAGTGTCTTTATGTAAGAGTCTGTATGTAAGTTTCTGTATGTAAGTGTCTAAGTGTCTGTATGTAAGTGTCTTTATGTAAGAGTCTGTGGGTAAGTGTCTGTATGTAAGTGTTTAAGTGTCTGTATGTAAGGGTCTGTATGTAAGTGTCTGTATGTAAGTGTCTGTATGTAAGTGTCTGTATGTAAGTGTTTGTATGTAAGTGTCTGTATGTAAGTGTCTCAGTGTCTGTTTGTGTCAGTATGTAAGTGTCTGTATGTAAGTGTCTATGTAAGTGTCTGTATGTAAGTGCCTGTATGTAAGTGTCTGTATGTAAGTGTGTGTATGTAAGTGTCTGTATGTAAGTGTCTGTATGTAAGTGTCTCAGTATCTGTATGTAAATGTCTTTATGGATGTGTCTGTACGTAAGTGTCTGTATGTAAGTGGCTGTATGTAAGTCTCAGTGTCTGTATGTCAGTGTGTGTTTGTAAGTGTCTGTATGTAAGTGTCTGTATGTAAGTGTCTGTATTTAAGTGTCTCAGTGTCTGTAAGTAAGTGTCTAAGTAAGTGTCTGTATGTAAGTGTCTCTATGTAAGTGTCTGTATATAAGTGTCTGTATGTTAAGTGTTTGTATGTAAGTGTCTGTATGTAAATATCTCAGTGTCTGTATGTAAGTGTCTGTATGTAAGTGTCTGTATGTAAGTGTCTCAGTGTCTGTATGTAAGTGTCTGTATCTAAGTGTCTGTATGTGTCTGTATGTAAGTGTCTGTATGTAAGTGTCTGTATGTAAGTCTCTGTATGTAGGTGGCTGTATTTAAGTGTCTGTAAGTGTCTGTATGTAAGTGTCTGTATGTAAGTGTCTGTATGTAAATGTCTCAGTGTCTGTATGTAAGTGTATGTAAGCGTCTGTATGTAAGTGTCTATGTAAGTGTCTCAGTGTCTGTATGTAAGTGTCTGTATGTAAGTGTCTGTATGTAAGTGTCTGTATGTAAGTGTTTGTATGTAAGTGTCTGTATGTAAGTGTCTCAGTGTCTGTTTGTGTCAGTATGTAAGTGTCTTTATGTAAGTGTCTATGTAAGTGTCTGTATGTAAGTGCCTGTATGTAAGTGTCTGTATGTAAGTGTCTGTATGTAAGTGTCTGTATGTAAGTGTGTGTATGTAAGTGTCTGTATGTAAGTGTCTGTATGTAAGTGTCTCAGTATCTGTATGTAAATGTCTTTATGTAAGTGTCTGTATGTAAGTCTCAGAGTCTGTATGTCAGTGTGTGTTTGTAAGTGTCTGTATGTAAGTGTCTGTATGTAAGTGTCTGTATGTTAAGTGTTTGTATGTAAGTGTCTGTATGTGAATATCTCATTGTCTGTATGTAAGTGTCTGTATGTAAGTGTCTGTATGTAAGTGTCTCAGTGTCTGTATGTAAGTGTCTGTATGTAAGTGTCTGTATGTAAGTGTCTGTATGTAAGTGTCTGTATGTTAAGTGTCTGTATGTAAGTGTCTGTATGTAAGTATCTCAGTGTCTGTATGTAAGTTTCTGTATGTAAGTGTCTGTGGTAAGTGTCTCAGTGTCTGTATGTAAGTGTCTGTATGTAAGTGTCTGTATGTAAGTATCTGTATGTAAATGTCTGTGTGTAAGTGTCTGTATGTAAGTGTCTTAGTGTCTGTATGTAAGTGTCTGTATGTAAGTGTCTGTATGTAAGTGTCTAAGTGTCTGTATGTAAGTGTCTTTATGTAAGAGTCTGTATGTAAGTATCTGTATGTAAGTGTTTAAGTGTCTGTATGTAAGGGTCTGTATGTAAGTGTCTGTATGTAAGTGTCAGTATGTAAGTGTCTATGTAAGTGTCTGTATGTAAGTGCCTGTATGTAAGTCTCTGTATGTAAGTGTGTGTATGTAAGTGTCTGTATGTAAGTGTCTGTATGTAAGTGTCTCAGTATCTGTATGTAAATGTATTTTTGGATGTGTCTGTATGTAAGTGTCTGTATGTAAGTGTCTGTATGTAAGTCTCAGTGTCTGTATGTCAGTGTGTGTTTGTAAGTGTCTGTATGTAAGTGTCTGTATGTAAGTGTCTGTATTTAAGTGTCTCAGTGTCTGTAAGTAAGTGTCTAAGTAAGTGTCTGTATGTAAGTGTCTCTATGTAAGTGTCTGTATATAAGTGTCTGTATGTAAGTGTCTGTATGTTAAGTGTTTGTATGTAAGTGTCTGTATGTGAATATCTCATTGTCTGTATGTAAGTGTCTGTATGTAAGTGTCTGTATGTAAGTGTCTCAGTGTCTGTATGTAAGTGTCTGTATGTAAGTGTCTGTATGTAAGTGTCTGTATGTAAGTGTCTCAGTGTCTGTATGGAAGTGTCTGTATGTAAGTGTCTCAGTGTCTGTATGTAAGTGTCTGTATGTAAGTGTCTGTATGTAAGTGTATGTATGTAAGTGTCTCAGTGTCTGTATGTAAGTGTATGTAAGCGTCTATATGTAAGTGTCTATGTAAGTGTCTGAGTGTCTCTATGTAAGTGTCTGTATGTAAGTGTCTGTATGTAAGTGTCTTAGTGTCCGTATGTAAGTGTCTGTATGTAATTGTCTGTATGTAAGTGTTGCTCAACCACGTTATGTATGCTGATGACTTGGTAATAGCGGCTCAGTCAGAGGAGGAGTTGGAGACGCTGCTGCTGAGACTGGAGCGTGCCACTAAGAGGTGGGGCCTTACCATCAGCCCCACCAAAACTAAGCACCTGCCTGGGTATTTTGTACCATCGGACACTCCACCCCCACAACTCCCAATCGGTGATGGGGCAGTTGTGGAGAGAGTGGAGAGTTTCCCATACCTGGGCAGTGTGCTTATGACTGGCTCCAGTTTAACAGCAGAGGTCTCACTCCGAATCAGTCGAGCGGCAATATCTTTTCATCGGTTGCGTAACGCTGTGTGGAAGCTACCTGGTCTGTCGCTCCGCACTAAGCTTCAGGTCTTCTCGGCCACGGTCATTCCCTCCCTTCTCTACGCTTGCGAAACGTGGACCCCCCTAATGGAACATCTTCGCCGGTTAGAAACATTTAGGCTGACCTGCCTACGATCCATCCTGGGTTTAACCAGACTGGATTGTGTGAGGAGCTCACAAATCCTAGAAAGATCTGGGCAGGGTCCCATCGGTGAGCTCCTCCGGCAGGCAAGGCTGCGATGGCTGGGTCATGTAGCCCGCATGCCCAGCCACCGCATGCCGAAACAGCTTTTGTTTGGCCGGATTGAGGGGGCTAAGCGGGCGCGGCACGGGCTAGAGAAGAGATGGAGTGATGTGGTACAGGAGGACGTGGAGCTGAGTGGACTTGCCGATGACTGGTACCAGCGGTGTCAAGATCGGCCTCTGTGGAGGAGGCTCGTGAAGGATGCTACTGGGCAGTTGGAGGCAGTCGCCCTCCAACAACAACGGAGGGCGGAGGAGCGACGCTCACAACAGCGAGCGGAGCGCCGGGTGGCTAAAGCACAGCAGGTTGGCACAGTAGGGGGCACAGGTGGTGCATCAGCCAGTCATCTCAGTCAGTCGACCCGTGGCACCTGGGTCTGCCCCGTGACCTCCTGCCAGCGGGCGTTCGACACTTCACGTGGCCTCAGGGTGCACATAGCCTGGCACAAGCGTCGTGGTGACGTCACCGCCACTTAGTGGCGAATGGCGGTTGTTGTTGTTGTTGTTATGTAAGAGTCTGTATGTAAGTTTCTGTATGTAAGTGTCTAAGTGTCTGTATGTAAGTGTCTTTATGTAAGAGTCTGTGGGTAAGTGTCTGTATGTAAGTGTTTAAGTGTCTGTATGTAAGGGTCTGTATGTAAGTGTCTGTATGTAAGTGTCTGTATGTAAGTGTCTGTATGTAAGTGTTTGTATGTAAGTGTCTGTATGTAAGTGTCTCAGTGTCTGTTTGTGTCAGTATGTAAGTGTCTGTATGTAAGTGTCTATGTAAGTGTCTGTATGTAAGTGCCTGTATGTAAGTGTCTGTATGTAAGTGTGTGTATGTAAGTGTCTGTATGTAAGTGTCTGTATGTAAGTGTCTCAGTATCTGTATGTAAATGTCTTTATGGATGTGTCTGTACGTAAGTGTCTGTATGTAAGTGGCTGTATGTAAGTCTCAGTGTCTGTATGTCAGTGTGTGTTTGTAAGTGTCTGTATGTAAGTGTCTGTATGTAAGTGTCTGTATTTAAGTGTCTCAGTGTCTGTAAGTAAGTGTCTAAGTAAGTGTCTGTATGTAAGTGTCTCTATGTAAGTGTCTGTATATAAGTGTCTGTATGTTAAGTGTTTGTATGTAAGTGTCTGTATGTAAATATCTCAGTGTCTGTATGTAAGTGTCTGTATGTAAGTGTCTGTATGTAAGTGTCTCAGTGTCTGTATGTAAGTGTCTGTATCTAAGTGTCTGTATGTGTCTGTATGTAAGTGTCTGTATGTAAGTGTCTGTATGTAAGTCTCTGTATGTAGGTGGCTGTATTTAAGTGTCTGTAAGTGTCTGTATGTAAGTGTCTGTATGTAAGTGTCTGTATGTAAATGTCTCAGTGTCTGTATGTAAGTGTATGTAAGCGTCTGTATGTAAGTGTCTATGTAAGTGTCTCAGTGTCTGTATGTAAGTGTCTGTATGTAAGTGTCTGTATGTAAGTGTCTGTATGTAAGTGTTTGTATGTAAGTGTCTGTATGTAAGTGTCTCAGTGTCTGTTTGTGTCAGTATGTAAGTGTCTTTATGTAAGTGTCTATGTAAGTGTCTGTATGTAAGTGCCTGTATGTAAGTGTCTGTATGTAAGTGTCTGTATGTAAGTGTCTGTATGTAAGTGTGTGTATGTAAGTGTCTGTATGTAAGTGTCTGTATGTAAGTGTCTCAGTATCTGTATGTAAATGTCTTTATGTAAGTGTCTGTATGTAAGTCTCAGAGTCTGTATGTCAGTGTGTGTTTGTAAGTGTCTGTATGTAAGTGTCTGTATGTAAGTGTCTGTATGTTAAGTGTTTGTATGTAAGTGTCTGTATGTGAATATCTCATTGTCTGTATGTAAGTGTCTGTATGTAAGTGTCTGTATGTAAGTGTCTCAGTGTCTGTATGTAAGTGTCTGTATGTAAGTGTCTGTATGTAAGTGTCTGTATGTTAAGTGTCTGTATGTAAGTGTCTGTATGTAAGTATCTCAGTGTCTGTATGTAAGTTTCTGTATGTAAGTGTCTGTGGTAAGTGTCTCAGTGTCTGTATGTAAGTGTCTGTATGTAAGTGTCTGTATGTAAGTATCTGTATGTAAATGTCTGTGTGTAAGTGTCTGTATGTAAGTGTCTTAGTGTCTGTATGTAAGTGTCTGTATGTAAGTGTCTGTATGTGTCTGTATGTAAGTGGCTGTATGTAAGTGTCTGTAAGTGTCTCTATGTAAGTATCTGTATGTAAGTGTCTGTATGTAAGTTTCTGTATGTAAGTGTATGTTTGTAAGTGTCTGTATGTAAGTGTCTGTATGTAAGTGCCTGTTTGTAAGTGTCTGTAAGTGTCTGTATATAAGTGCCTGTATGTAAGTGTCTGTATGTAAGTGTCTCAGTTTCTGTATGCAAGTGTCTGTATATAAGTGTCTCAGTGTCTGTATGTAAGTGTCTGTATGTAAGCTTCTGTATGTAAGTGTCTGTAAGTAGTGTCTCTATGTAAGTGTCTCAGTGTCTGTATGTAAGTGTCTATGTAAGTGTCTGTATGTAAGTGCCTGTATGTAAGTCTCTGTATGTAAGTGTGTGTATGTAAGTGTCTGTATGTAAGTGTCTGTATGTAAGTGTCTCAGTATCTGTATGTAAATGTCTTTTTGGATGTGTCTGTATGTAAGTGTCTGTATGTAAGTGTCTGTATGTAAGTCTCAGTGTCTGTATGTCAGTGCGTGTTTGTAAGTGTCTGTATGTAAGTGTCTGTATGTAAGTGTCTGTATTTAAGTGTCTCAGTGTCTGTAAGTAAGTGTCTAAGTAAGTGTCTGTATGTAAGTGTCTCTATGTAAGTGTCTGTATATAAGTGTCTGTATGTAAGTGTCTGTATGTTAAGTGTTTGTATGTAAGTGTCTGTATGTGAATATCTCATTGTCTGTATGTAAGTGGCTGTATGTAAGTGTCTGTATGTAAGTGTCTCAGTGTCTGTATGTCAGTGTGTGTTTGTAAGTGTCTGTATGTAAGTGTCTGTATGTAAGTGTCTGTATGTAAGTGTCTGTATGTAAGTGTCTCAGTGTCTGTATGGAAGTGTCTGTATGTAAGTGTCTCAGTGTCTGTATGTAAGTGTCTGTATGTAAGTGTCTGTATGTAAGTGTATGTATGTAAGTGTCTCAGTGTCTGTATGTAAGTGTATGTAAGCGTCTGTATGTAAGTGTCTATGTAAGTGTCTGAGTGTCTGTATGTAAGTGTCTGTATGTAAGTGTCTGTATGTAAGTGTCTTAGTGTCCGTATGTAAGTGTCTGTATGTAATTGTCTGTATGTAAGTGTCTTTATGTAAGAGTCTGTATGTAAGTGTCTGTATGTAAGTGTCTAAGTGTCTGTATGTAAGTGTCTTTATGTAAGAGTCTGTGGGTAAGTGTCTTTATGTAAGTGTTTAAGTGTCTGTATGTAAGGGTCTGTATGTAAGTGTCTGTATGTAAGTGTCTGTATGTAAGTGTCTGTATGTAAGTGTTTGTATGAAAGTGTCTGTATGTAAGTGTCTCAGTGTCTGTTTGTGTCAGTATGTAAGTGTCTGTATGTAAGTGTCTATGTAAGTGTCTGTATATAAGTGTCTGTATGTTAAGTGTTTGTATGTAAGTGTCTGTATGTAAATATCTCAGTGTCTGTATGTAAGTGTCTGTATGTAAGTGTCTGTATGTAAGTGTCTCAGTGTCTGTATGTAAGTGTCTGTATCTAAGTGTCTGTATGTGTCTGTATGTAAGTGTCTGTATGTAAGTGTCTGTATGTAAGTCTCTGTATGTAGGTGGCTGTATTTAAGTGTCTGTAAGTGTCTGTATGTAAGTGTCTGTATGTAAGTGTCTGTATGTAAATGTCTCAGTGTCTGTATGTAAGTGTATGTAAGCGTCTGTATGTAAGTGTCTATGTAAGTGTCTCAGTGTCTGTATGTAAGTGTCTGTATGTAAGTGTCTGTATGTAAGTGTCTGTATGTAAGTGTTTGTATGTAAGTGTCTGTATGTAAGTGTCTCAGTGTCTGTTTGTGTCAGTATGTAAGTGTCTTTATGTAAGTGTCTATGTAAGTGTCTGTATGTAAGTGCCTGTATGTAAGTGTCTGTATGTAAGTGTCTGTATGTAAGTGTCTGTATGTAAGTGTGTGTATGTAAGTGTCTGTATGTAAGTGTCTGTATGTAAGTGTCTCAGTATCTGTATGTAAATGTCTTTATGTAAGTGTCTGTATGTAAGTCTCAGAGTCTGTATGTCAGTGTGTGTTTGTAAGTGTCTGTATGTAAGTGTCTGTATGTAAGTGTCTGTATGTTAAGTGTTTGTATGTAAGTGTCTGTATGTGAATATCTCATTGTCTGTATGTAAGTGTCTGTATGTAAGTGTCTGTATGTAAGTGTCTCAGTGTCTGTATGTAAGTGTGTCCGGCAAAACAACCCCCTACCTCCTCGCGGTGCCGGACGGGCAACTCTGTCGTGGACAGCGCTGTGGGGGGAGATCCAATTTTGATTGGCTCCTCCCCTCATGGCATATGTGTCCACCACAGGGGCTAAACGGGGGCTCTGGACGGGTGCGAGGGGCTGGTAACCCCTCCACCTTCAATTAATTACCACGAAACTACGAATTAAACTGAAATATGTAACAACTAAGCTTGTGCCGGAGGCCCCGGGGGGCCAGGCGTCTATGACGTCTCCTGGCCAAACCCCAATTGGCGGAGCCAGGAGATTGAATACCTACCCTCGGGGCTACTCCAGAAACAACGAAAAGCCACTACGGTTGGCCACGTGGAATGTTCGAACGCTCACTGCAGAGGAGAGGCTGCCACTCCTCTGTCGGGAGCTGGACCGGTACCGCCTGGATCTATGCGGCATTCAGGAGGTCCGGTGGACCGGCTCTGGCTCCTGCCACCATGAGGGGTGGACAGTCCTCTACTCGGGGCAGCAGACTGCCAAACAACAGGGTGTGGGTCTTCTTTTGAACAAAAGAATGAAGGGGGCGTGGGAGCGTGGCGGTGGGGTGTGGGAAGCTGTAAGCCCCAGGCTACTTTGGGCTCGCCTTCCCATCAACCGGAGGCGAGGAATGGTGGTCGTGGTTACTTATGCCCCCACCGAAGATGAACATCCGTGGAGGGATGCAGGCAGAGCCGATGAGTCAGATGCCTTCTATGACCTCCTGTCACAGGTGCTGGCTAAAGTGGCCCCTCGGGATAGAGTCATCATGTTGGGTGACTTCAATGCCCGAGTTGGTCATGATACTGGCACCTGGTCTGGAGTGATTGGAGGGCATGGGCCAGATCAGCTCAATAACAACGGTAGGAGGCTGCTAGATTTTTGTGCAGCCCATGGGCTTGTAATTACCAACACGCTGTTCCGGCATCGGCGCATCCACACAACATCATGGATGCATGCCGGGTCCAAGCAAGAACATCTGCTGGACTACATAGTGACGGACCAGCGAATGCGAGCCCATGTCCTTGACACCAGGACCTACCGTGGAGCTGATCTGCCCTCTGACCATCGACTAGTCATCTGTAAGATGCGCCTGCCATTCTTCCACTCCGGTGGTGGGTGTACACCCAGGACCCCATTCCAACCTAAAGTGGCCTGGTCTCAGTTATCTGATGAAAGTTGCAAGCGAGAATTTCATCATCGCTTGCGGCTGGGATTGGCATCGTCCCCGACTCCTCCTGATGTCGAGGGTAAATGGGCGAGGTTTAGGACTGTGATTCATGCAGCTGCAATGGCTGCTTTGGGTACGCGGTCCAGACCTCCCCAGACACCCTGGATGACAGAGGAGTTGTTCACGATGGTTGAGAAAAAGCGACAGGCCCACTGTCATCGGCTACAGAATCCCACGTCAGAGAATGAGGAGGCTTACCGCAGCCTTCGCTCGGAGGTTCGGAGAGCCGTGAGGCGCTGCAAGGATGGGTGGTGGTCGCGGGTTGCTGAGGAGATGGAGTCTGCCTCAGTGGCCCGTGATCACAAATCTCTATTTAACTCCATCAAAAAAGTAACCTGCAGCGCCACACCTATTACCATCATTAGGGGAAAAAACGGTGATCCAATTTCCGACCCCCAGGAACAGGTTCGCAGATTTGCTGAGCATTTCTGTGAGGTCCTGGGGGAGGGAAAATCCCTCAGCCAGGAAAACATCATGGCACAAAGTGAGGATGACCCTGCTGAGGCTGCGGTGCCTCAAATATTGGATGAAGTCACCCCCTGTGAGTGGCTGGCTGAGGTGCCATCTGCTGAGGAAGTATTGAAGGCGATCCGGAGTCTGAGACCAGGAAAGGCAGCGGGCAGAGATGATCTCCCAAGCGAAATGCTGAGGGAGGGTGGCGTTTGTGCACAGACTGCCCTATATGACATCATAACAACAGTCTGGACCACTGGACGGGTTCCGCAGGATTGGAAGGATGCCCTGGTGGTCCCCCTTTTTAAGAAGGGGGACCGCACAGACTGTAACAACTACAGGGGCATCTCACTCCTCAGTGTGCCGGGAAAGGTCCTGGCAAGGATTATTCAGCATCGCCTTGCCAGGCACGCTGAGGAGAGGCTTGCGGAGCCCCAATGCGGTTTCAGGAAAGGGCGGTCCTGCACAGATGCCATATTTTCTGTCCGTCTGCTACAGCAGAGGTGTAGGGAATTCCAACAAGACCTACATCTCTGCTTTATTGACCTGGTCAAGGCCTATGATACCATCAGTAGGCCTGGGCTCTGGGTCGTTCTTCGTGCTTTTGGAGTACCTGACCCTCTGCTCACGATCATTAAGGACCTTCATGATGGTGAGCGGGCCCGGGTAAAACTACGTGGCCGGGAGTCAGAGCCATTCCCTGTACACCTTGGGGTGCGACAGGGATGTCCTCTGGCTCCCACATTATTTAACATCTATTTTGACCACGTAGTTCGTGAAGCCTTCAATAGCTGTACCGGGGGAATCTCCATATGGTACAGATATAATGGGAGGCTAATCGATGCCCGGGTGCGGTCAAGGGATGGCTCCCTATTGCTCAACCACGTTATGTATGCGGATGACTTGGTAATAGCTGCTCAGTCAGAGGAGGAGTTGGAGACGCTGCTGCTGAGACTGGAGCGTGCCACTAAGAGGTGGGGCCTTACCATCAGCCCCACCAAAACTAAGCACCTGCCTGGGTATTTTGTACCATCGGACACTCCACCCCCACAACTCCCAATCGGTGATGGGGCAGTTGTGGAGAGAGTGGAGAGTTTCCCATACCTGGGCAGTGTGCTTATGACTGGCTCCAGTTTAACAGCAGAGGTCTCACTCCGAATCAGTCGAGCGGCAATATCTTTTCATCGGTTGCGTAACGCTGTGTGGAAGCTACCTGGTCTGTCGCTCCGCACTAAGCTTCAGGTCTTCTCGGCCACGGTCATTCCCTCCCTTCTCTACGCTTGCGAAACGTGGACCCCCCTAATGGAACATCTTCGCCGGTTAGAAACATTTAGGCTGGCCTGCCTACGATCCATCCTGGGTTTAACCAGACTGGATTGTGTGAGGAGCTCACAAATCCTTGAAAGATCTGGGCAGGGTCCCATCGGTGAGCTCCTCCGGCAGGCAAGGCTGCGATGGCTGGGTCATCTAGCCCGCATGCCCAGCCACCGCATGCCGAAACAGCTTGTGTTTGGCCGGATTGAGGGGGCTAAGCGGGCGCGGCACGGGCTAGAGAAGAGATGGAGTGATGTGGTACAGGAGGACGTGGAGCTGAGTGGACTTGCCGATGACTGGTACCAGCAGTGTCAAGATCGGCCTCTGTGGAGGAGGCTCGTGAAGGATGCTACTGGGCAGTTGGAGGCAGTCGCCCTCCAACAACAACGGAGGGCGGAGGAGCGACGCTCACAACAGCGAGCGGAGCGCCGGGTGGCTAAAGCACAGCAGGTTGGCACAGTAGGGGGCACAGGTGGTGCATCAGCCAGTCATCTCAGTCAGTCGACCCGTGGCACCTGGGTCTGCCCCGTGACCTCCTGCCAGCGGGCGTTCGACACTTCACGTGGCCTCAGGGTGCACATAGCCTGGCACAAGCGTCGTGGTGACGTCACCGCCACTTAGTGGCGAATGGCGGTTGTTGTTGTTGTATGTAAGTGTCTGTATGTAAGTGTCTGTATGTAAGTGTCTGTATGTAAGTGTCTGTATGTTAAGTGTCTGTATGTAAGTGTCTGTATGTAAGTATCTCAGTGTCTGTATGTAAGTTTCTGTATGTAAGTGTCTGTGGTAAGTGTCTCAGTGTCTGTATGTAAGTGTCTGTATGTAAGTGTCTGTATGTAAGTATCTGTATGTAAATGTCTGTGTGTAAGTGTCTGTATGTAAGTGTCTTAGTGTCTGTATGTAAGTGTCTGTATGTAAGTGTCTGTATGTAAGTGTCTAAGTGTCTGTATGTAAGTGTCTTTATGTAAGAGTCTGTATGTAAGTATCTGTATGTAAGTGTTTAAGTGTCTGTATGTAAGGGTCTGTATGTAAGTGTCTGTATGTAAGTGTCAGTATGTAAGTGTCTGTATGTAAGTGTCTATGTAAGTGTCTGTATGTAAGTGCCTGTATGTAAGTCTCTGTATGTAAGTGTGTGTATGTAAGTGTCTGTATGTAAGTGTCTGTATGTAAGTGTCTCAGTATCTGTATGTAAATGTCTTTTTGGATGTGTCTGTATGTAAGTGTCTGTATGTAAGTGTCTGTATGTAAGTCTCAGTATCTGTATGTCAGTGTGTGTTTGTAAGTGTCTGTATGTAAGTGTCTGTATGTAAGTGTCTGTATTTAAGTGTCTCAGTGTCTGTAAGTAAGTGTCTAAGTAAGTGTCTGTATGTAAGTGTCTCTATGTAAGTGTCTGTATATAAGTGTCTGTATGTAAGTGTCTGTATGTTAAGTGTTTGTATGTAAGTGTCTGTATGTGAATATCTCATTGTCTGTATGTAAGTGTCTGTATGTAAGTGTCTGTATGTAAGTGTCTCAGTGTCTGTATGTAAGTGTCTGTATTTAAGTGTCTGTATGTAAGTGTCTGTATGTAAGTGTCTCAGTGTCTGTATGGAAGTGTCTGTATGTAAGTGTCTCAGTGTCTGTATGTAAGTGTCTGTATGTAAGTGTCTGTATGTAAGTGTATGTATGTAAGTGTCTCAGTGTCTGTATGTAAGTGTATGTAAGCGTCTGTATGTAAGTGTCTATGTAAGTGTCTGAGTGTCTCTATGTAAGTGTCTGTATGTAAGTGTCTGTATGTAAGTGTCTTAGTGTCCGTATGTAAGTGTCTGTATGTAATTGTCTGTATGTAAGTGTCTTTATGTAAGAGTCTGTATGTAAGTTTCTGTATGTAAGTGTCTAAGTGTCTGTATGTAAGTGTCTTTATGTAAGAGTCTGTGGGTAAGTGTCTGTATGTAAGTGTTTAAGTGTCTGTATGTAAGGGTCTGTATGTAAGTGTCTGTATGTAAGTGTCTGTATGTAAGTGTCTGTATGTAAGTGTTTGTATGTAAGTGTCTGTATGTAAGTGTCTCAGTGTCTGTTTGTGTCAGTATGTAAGTGTCTGTATGTAAGTGTCTATGTAAGTGTCTGTATGTAAGTGCCTGTATGTAAGTGTCTGTATGTAAGTGTGTGTATGTAAGTGTCTGTATGTAAGTGTCTGTATGTAAGTGTCTCAGTATCTGTATGTAAATGTCTTTATGGATGTGTCTGTACGTAAGTGTCTGTATGTAAGTGGCTGTATGTAAGTCTCAGTGTCTGTATGTCAGTGTGTGTTTGTAAGTGTCTGTATGTAAGTGTCTGTATGTAAGTGTCTGTATTTAAGTGTCTCAGTGTCTGTAAGTAAGTGTCTAAGTAAGTGTCTGTATGTAAGTGTCTCTATGTAAGTGTCTGTATATAAGTGTCTGTATGTTAAGTGTTTGTATGTAAGTGTCTGTATGTAAATATCTCAGTGTCTGTATGTAAGTGTCTGTATGTAAGTGTCTGTATGTAAGTGTCTCAGTGTCTGTATGTAAGTGTCTGTATCTAAGTGTCTGTATGTGTCTGTATGTAAGTGTCTGTATGTAAGTGTCTGTATGTAAGTCTCTGTATGTAGGTGGCTGTATTTAAGTGTCTGTAAGTGTCTGTATGTAAGTGTCTGTATGTAAGTGTCTGTATGTAAATGTCTCAGTGTCTGTATGTAAGTGTATGTAAGCGTCTGTATGTAAGTGTCTATGTAAGTGTCTCAGTGTCTGTATGTAAGTGTCTGTATGTAAGTGTCTGTATGTAAGTGTCTGTATGTAAGTGTTTGTATGTAAGTGTCTGTATGTAAGTGTCTCAGTGTCTGTTTGTGTCAGTATGTAAGTGTCTTTATGTAAGTGTCTATGTAAGTGTCTGTATGTAAGTGCCTGTATGTAAGTGTCTGTATGTAAGTGTCTGTATGTAAGTGTCTGTATGTAAGTGTGTGTATGTAAGTGTCTGTATGTAAGTGTCTGTATGTAAGTGTCTCAGTATCTGTATGTAAATGTCTTTATGTAAGTGTCTGTATGTAAGTCTCAGAGTCTGTATGTCAGTGTGTGTTTGTAAGTGTCTGTATGTAAGTGTCTGTATGTAAGTGTCTGTATGTTAAGTGTTTGTATGTAAGTGTCTGTATGTGAATATCTCATTGTCTGTATGTAAGTGTCTGTATGTAAGTGTCTGTATGTAAGTGTCTCAGTGTCTGTATGTAAGTGTCTGTATGTAAGTGTCTTATGTAAGTGTCTGTATGTAAGTGTCTGTATGTTAAGTGTCTGTATGTAAGTGTCTGTATGTAAGTATCTCAGTGTCTGTATGTAAGTTTCTGTATGTAAGTGTCTGTGGTAAGTGTCTCAGTGTCTGTATGTAAGTGTCTGTATGTAAGTGTCTGTATGTAAGTATCTGTATGTAAATGTCTGTGTGTAAGTGTCTGTATGTAAGTGTCTTAGTGTCTGTATGTAAGTGTCTGTATGTAAGTGTCTGTATGTGTCTGTATGTAAGTGGCTGTATGTAAGTGTCTGTAAGTGTCTCTATGTAAGTATCTGTATGTAAGTGTCTGTATGTAAGTTTCTGTATGTAAGTGTATGTTTGTAAGTGTCTGTATGTAAGTGTCTGTATGTAAGTGCCTGTTTGTAAGTGTCTGTAAGTGTCTGTATATAAGTGCCTGTATGTAAGTGTCTGTATGTAAGTGTCTCAGTTTCTGTATGCAAGTGTCTGTATATAAGTGTCTCAGTGTCTGTATGTAAGTGTCTGTATGTAAGCTTCTGTATGTAAGTGTCTGTAAGTAGTGTCTCTATGTAAGTGTCTCAGTGTCTGTATGTAAGTGTCTATGTAAGTGTCTGTATGTAAGTGCCTGTATGTAAGTCTCTGTATGTAAGTGTGTGTATGTAAGTGTCTGTATGTAAGTGTCTGTATGTAAGTGTCTCAGTATCTGTATGTAAATGTCTTTTTGGATGTGTCTGTATGTAAGTGTCTGTATGTAAGTGTCTGTATGTAAGTCTCAGTGTCTGTATGTCAGTGCGTGTTTGTAAGTGTCTGTATGTAAGTGTCTGTATGTAAGTGTCTGTATTTAAGTGTCTCAGTGTCTGTAAGTAAGTGTCTAAGTAAGTGTCTGTATGTAAGTGTCTCTATGTAAGTGTCTGTATATAAGTGTCTGTATGTAAGTGTCTGTATGTTAAGTGTTTGTATGTAAGTGTCTGTATGTGAATATCTCATTGTCTGTATGTAAGTGGCTGTATGTAAGTGTCTGTATGTAAGTGTCTCAGTGTCTGTATGTCAGTGTGTGTTTGTAAGTGTCTGTATGTAAGTGTCTGTATGTAAGTGTCTGTATGTAAGTGTCTGTATGTAAGTGTCTCAGTGTCTGTATGGAAGTGTCTGTATGTAAGTGTCTCAGTGTCTGTATGTAAGTGTCTGTATGTAAGTGTCTGTATGTAAGTGTATGTATGTAAGTGTCTCAGTGTCTGTATGTAAGTGTATGTAAGCGTCTGTATGTAAGTGTCTATGTAAGTGTCTGAGTGTCTGTATGTAAGTGTCTGTATGTAAGTGTCTGTATGTAAGTGTCTTAGTGTCCGTATGTAAGTGTCTGTATGTAATTGTCTGTATGTAAGTGTCTTTATGTAAGAGTCTGTATGTAAGTGTCTGTATGTAAGTGTCTAAGTGTCTGTATGTAAGTGTCTTTATGTAAGAGTCTGTGGGTAAGTGTCTTTATGTAAGTGTTTAAGTGTCTGTATGTAAGGGTCTGTATGTAAGTGTCTGTATGTAAGTGTCTGTATGTAAGTGTCTGTATGTAAGTGTTTGTATGAAAGTGTCTGTATGTAAGTGTCTCAGTGTCTGTTTGTGTCAGTATGTAAGTGTCTGTATGTAAGTGTCTATGTAAGTGTCTGTATGTAAGTGCCTGTATGTAAGTGTCTGTATGTAAGTGTGTGTATGTAAGTGTCTATGTAAGTGTCTGTATGTAAGTGCCTGTATGTAAGTGTCTGTATGTAAGTGTGTGTATGTAAGTGTCTGTATGTAAGTGTCTGTATGTAAGTGTCTCAGTATCTGTATGTAAATGTCTTTATGGATGTGTCTGTACGTAAGTGTCTGTATGTAAGTGTCTGTATGTAAGTCTCAGTGTCTGTATGTCAGTGTGTGTTTGTAAGTGTCTGTATGTAAGTGTCTGTGTGTAAGTGTCTGTATTTAAGTGTCTCAGTGTCTGTAAGTAAGTGTCTAAGTAAGTGTCTGTATGTAAGTGTCTCTATGTAAGTGTCTGTATATAAGTGTCTGTATGTAAGTATCTGTATGTTAAGTGTTTGTATGTAAGTGTCGGTATGTAAATATCTCAGTGTCTGTATGTAAGTGTCTGTATGTAAGTGTCTGTATGTAAGTGTCTCAGTGTCTGTATGTAAGTGTCTGTATCTAAGTGTCTGTATGTGTCTGTATGTAAGTGCCTGTATGTAAGTGTCTGTATGTAAGTCTCTGTATGTAGGTGGCTGTATTTAAGTGTCTGTAAGTGTCTGTATGTAAGTGTCTGTATGTAAGTGTCTGTATGTAAATGTCTCAGTGTCTGTATGTAAGTGTATGTAAGCGTCTGTATGTAAGTGTCTATGTAAGTGTCTCAGTGTCTGTATGTAAATGTCTGTATGTAAGTGTCTGTATGTAAGTGTCTGTATGTAAGTGTTTGTATGTAAGTGTCTGTATGTAAGTGTCTCAGTGTCTGTTTGTGTCAGTATGTAAGTGTCTGTATGTAAGTGTCTATGTAAGTGTCTGTATGTAAGTGCCTGTATGTAAGTGTCTGTATGTAAGTGTCTGTATGTAAGTGTCTGTATGTAAGTGTGTGTATGTAAGTGTCTGTATGTAAGTGTCTGTATGTAAGTGTCTCAGTATCTGTATGTAAATGTCTTTATGTAAGTGTCTGTATGTAAGTCTCAGAGTCTGTATGTCAGTGTGTGTTTGTAAGTGTCTGTATGTAAGTGTCTGTATGTAAGTGTCTGTATGTTAAGTGTTTGTATGTAAGTGTCTGTATGTGAATATCTCATTGTCTGTATGTAAGTGTCTGTGTGTCTTTATGTAAGAGTCTGTATGTAAGTGTCTGTATGTAAGTGTCTAAGTGTGTGTATGTAAGGGTCTGTATGTAAGTGTCTGTATGTAAGTGTCTGTATGTAAGTGTCTGTATGTAAGTGTTTGTATGTAAGTGTCTGTATGTAAGTGTCTCAGTGTCTGTTTGTGTCAGTATGTAATGTAAGTGGCTGTATGTAAGTGGCTGTATGTAAGTGTCCGTATGTAAGTGTCTGTATGTAAGTGTCTGTATGTGTCTGTATGTAAGTGTCTGTATGTAAGTGTCTATGTAAGTGTTTGTATGTAAGTGTCTGTATGTAAGTGTATATGTAAGTGTCTGTATGTAAGTGCCTGTATGTAAGTGTCTGTATGTAAGTGTCTGTATGTAAGTGTCTCAGTATCTGTATGTAAATGTCTTTATGTAAGTGTCTGTATGTAAGTGTCTGTATGTAAGTGTCTGTATTTAAGTGTCTCAGTGTATGTAAGTAAGTGTCTAAGTAAGTGTCTGTATGTAAGTGTCTCTATGTAAGTGTCTGTATATAAGTGTCTGTATGTAAGTGTCTGTATGTTAAGTGTTTGTATGTAAGTGTCTGTATGTAAATATCTCAGTGTCTGTATGTAAGTGTCTGTATGTAAGTGTCTGTATGTAAGTGTCTCAGTGTCTGTATGTAAGTGTGTGTATGTGTCTGTATGTAAGTGTCTGTATGTAAGTGTCTGTATGTAAGTCTCTGTATGTAGGTGGCTGTATGTAAGTGTCTGTAAGTGTCTGTATGTAAGTATCTGTAGTGTCTGTGTGTAAGTTTCTGTATGTAAGTGTCTGTTTGTAAGTGTCTGTATGTAAGTGTCTGTATGTAAGTGTCTGTATGTAAGTGTCTGTATGTAAGTGTCTTCGTGTCTGTATGTAAATGTTTGTATGTAAGTGTCTGTATGTAAGTGTCTTAGTGTTTGTTTGTGTCAGTATGTAAGTGTCTGTATGTAAGTGTCTATGTAAGTGTCTGTATGTAAGTGCCTGTATGTAAGTGTCTGTATGTAAGTGTCTGTATGTAAGTGTCTGTATGTAAGTGTGTGTATGTAAGTGTCTGTATGTAAGTGTCTGTATGTAAGTGTCTCAGTATCTGTATGTAAATGTCTTTATGTAAGTGTCTGTATGTAAGTGTCTGTATGTAAGTGTCTGTATTTAAGTGTCTCAGTGTCTGTAAGTAAGTGTCTAAGTAAGTGTCTGTATGTAAGTGTCTGTATGTAAGTGTCTGTATGTTAAGTGTTTGTATGTAAGTGTCTGTATGTGAATATCTCATTGTCTGTATGTAAGTGTCTGTATGTAAGTGTCTGTATGTAAGTGTCTCAGTGTCTGTATGTAAGTGTCTGTATGTAAGTGTCTGTATGTAAGTGTCTGTATGTAAGTGTCTGTATGTTAAGTGTCTGTATGTAAGTGTCTGTATGTAAGTATCTCAGTGTCTGTATGTAAGTTTCTGTATGTAAGTGTCTGTATGTAAGTGTCTCAGTGTCTGTATGTAAGTGTCTGTATGTAAGTGTCTGTATGTAAGTATCTGTATGTAAATGTCTGTGTGTAAGTGTCTGTATGTAAGTGTCTTAGTGTCTGTATGTAAGTGTCTGTATGTAAGTGTCTGTATGTGTCTGTATGTAAGTGTCTGTATGTAAGTGTCTGTATGTAAGTGTCTGTATGTAAGTCTCAGTGTCTGTATGTCAGTGCGTGTTTGTAAGTGTCTGTATGTAAGTGTCTGTATGTAAGTGTCTGTATTTAAGTGTCTCAGTGTCTGTAAGTAAGTGTCTAAGTAAGTGTCTGTATGTAAGTGTCTCTATGTAAGTGTCTGTATATAAGTGTCTGTATGTAAGTGTCTGTATGTTAAGTGTTTGTATGTAAGTGTCTGTATGTGAATATCTCATTGTCTGTATGTAAGTGGCTGTATGTAAGTGTCTGTATGTAAGTGTCTCAGTGTCTGTATGTCAGTGTGTGTTTGTAAGTGTCTGTATGTAAGTGTCTGTATGTAAGTGTCTGTATGTAAGTGTCTGTATGTAAGTGTCTGTATGTAAGTGTCTCAGTGTCTGTATGGAAGTGTCTGTATGTAAGTGTCTCAGTGTCTGTATGTAAGTGTCTGTATGTAAGTGTCTGTATGTAAGTGTATGTATGTAAGTGTCTCAGTGTCTGTATGTAAGTGTATGTAAGCGTCTGTATGTAAGTGTCTATGTAAGTGTCTGAGTGTCTGTATGTAAGTGTCTGTATGTAAGTGTCTGTATGTAAGTGTCTTAGTGTCCGTATGTAAGTGTCTGTATGTAATTGTCTGTATGTAAGTGTCTTTATGTAAGAGTCTGTATGTAAGTGTCTGTATGTAAGTGTCTAAGTGTCTGTATGTAAGTGTCTTTATGTAAGAGTCTGTGGGTAAGTGTCTTTATGTAAGTGTTTAAGTGTCTGTATGTAAGGGTCTGTATGTAAGTGTCTGTATGTAAGTGTCTGTATGTAAGTGTCTGTATGTAAGTGTTTGTATGAAAGTGTCTGTATGTAAGTGTCTCAGTGTCTGTTTGTGTCAGTATGTAAGTGTCTGTATGTAAGTGTCTATGTAAGTGTCTGTATGTAAGTGCCTGTATGTAAGTGTCTGTATGTAAGTGTGTGTATGTAAGTGTCTATGTAAGTGTCTGTATGTAAGTGCCTGTATGTAAGTGTCTGTATGTAAGTGTGTGTATGTAAGTGTCTGTATGTAAGTGTCTGTATGTAAGTGTCTCAGTATCTGTATGTAAATGTCTTTATGGATGTGTCTGTACGTAAGTGTCTGTATGTAAGTGTCTGTATGTAAGTCTCAGTGTCTGTATGTCAGTGTGTGTTTGTAAGTGTCTGTATGTAAGTGTCTGTGTGTAAGTGTCTGTATTTAAGTGTCTCAGTGTCTGTAAGTAAGTGTCTAAGTAAGTGTCTGTATGTAAGTGTCTCTATGTAAGTGTCTGTATATAAGTGTCTGTATGTAAGTATCTGTATGTTAAGTGTTTGTATGTAAGTGTCGGTATGTAAATATCTCAGTGTCTGTATGTAAGTGTCTGTATGTAAGTGTCTGTATGTAAGTGTCTCAGTGTCTGTATGTAAGTGTCTGTATCTAAGTGTCTGTATGTGTCTGTATGTAAGTGCCTGTATGTAAGTGTCTGTATGTAAGTCTCTGTATGTAGGTGGCTGTATTTAAGTGTCTGTAAGTGTCTGTATGTAAGTGTCTGTATGTAAGTGTCTGTATGTAAATGTCTCAGTGTCTGTATGTAAGTGTATGTAAGCGTCTGTATGTAAGTGTCTATGTAAGTGTCTCAGTGTCTGTATGTAAATGTCTGTATGTAAGTGTCTGTATGTAAGTGTCTGTATGTAAGTGTTTGTATGTAAGTGTCTGTATGTAAGTGTCTCAGTGTCTGTTTGTGTCAGTATGTAAGTGTCTGTATGTAAGTGTCTATGTAAGTGTCTGTATGTAAGTGCCTGTATGTAAGTGTCTGTATGTAAGTGTCTGTATGTAAGTGTCTGTATGTAAGTGTGTGTATGTAAGTGTCTGTATGTAAGTGTCTGTATGTAAGTGTCTCAGTATCTGTATGTAAATGTCTTTATGTAAGTGTCTGTATGTAAGTCTCAGAGTCTGTATGTCAGTGTGTGTTTGTAAGTGTCTGTATGTAAGTGTCTGTATGTAAGTGTCTGTATGTTAAGTGTTTGTATGTAAGTGTCTGTATGTGAATATCTCATTGTCTGTATGTAAGTGTCTGTGTGTCTTTATGTAAGAGTCTGTATGTAAGTGTCTGTATGTAAGTGTCTAAGTGTGTGTATGTAAGGGTCTGTATGTAAGTGTCTGTATGTAAGTGTCTGTATGTAAGTGTCTGTATGTAAGTGTTTGTATGTAAGTGTCTGTATGTAAGTGTCTCAGTGTCTGTTTGTGTCAGTATGTAATGTAAGTGGCTGTATGTAAGTGGCTGTATGTAAGTGTCCGTATGTAAGTGTCTGTATGTAAGTGTCTGTATGTGTCTGTATGTAAGTGTCTGTATGTAAGTGTCTATGTAAGTGTTTGTATGTAAGTGTCTGTATGTAAGTGTATATGTAAGTGTCTGTATGTAAGTGCCTGTATGTAAGTGTCTGTATGTAAGTGTCTGTATGTAAGTGTCTCAGTATCTGTATGTAAATGTCTTTATGTAAGTGTCTGTATGTAAGTGTCTGTATGTAAGTGTCTGTATTTAAGTGTCTCAGTGTATGTAAGTAAGTGTCTAAGTAAGTGTCTGTATGTAAGTGTCTCTATGTAAGTGTCTGTATATAAGTGTCTGTATGTAAGTGTCTGTATGTTAAGTGTTTGTATGTAAGTGTCTGTATGTAAATATCTCAGTGTCTGTATGTAAGTGTCTGTATGTAAGTGTCTGTATGTAAGTGTCTCAGTGTCTGTATGTAAGTGTGTGTATGTGTCTGTATGTAAGTGTCTGTATGTAAGTGTCTGTATGTAAGTCTCTGTATGTAGGTGGCTGTATGTAAGTGTCTGTAAGTGTCTGTATGTAAGTATCTGTAGTGTCTGTGTGTAAGTTTCTGTATGTAAGTGTCTGTTTGTAAGTGTCTGTATGTAAGTGTCTGTATGTAAGTGTCTGTATGTAAGTGTCTGTATGTAAGTGTCTTCGTGTCTGTATGTAAATGTTTGTATGTAAGTGTCTGTATGTAAGTGTCTCAGTGTTTGTTTGTGTCAGTATGTAAGTGTCTGTATGTAAGTGTCTATGTAAGTGTCTGTATGTAAGTGCCTGTATGTAAGTGTCTGTATGTAAGTGTCTGTATGTAAGTGTCTGTATGTAAGTGTGTGTATGTAAGTGTCTGTATGTAAGTGTCTGTATGTAAGTGTCTCAGTATCTGTATGTAAATGTCTTTATGTAAGTGTCTGTATGTAAGTGTCTGTATGTAAGTGTCTGTATTTAAGTGTCTCAGTGTCTGTAAGTAAGTGTCTAAGTAAGTGTCTGTATGTAAGTGTCTGTATGTAAGTGTCTGTATGTTAAGTGTTTGTATGTAAGTGTCTGTATATGAATATCTCATTGTCTGTATGTAAGTGTCTGTATGTAAGTGTCTGTATGTAAGTGTCTCAGTGTCTGTATGTAAGTGTCTGTATGTAAGTGTCTGTATGTAAGTGTCTGTATGTAAGTGTCTGTATGTTAAGTGTCTGTATGTAAGTGTCTGTATGTAAGTATCTCAGTGTCTGTATGTAAGTTTCTGTATGTAAGTGTCTGTATGTAAGTGTCTCAGTGTCTGTATGTAAGTGTCTGTATGTAAGTGTCTGTATGTAAGTATCTGTATGTAAATGTCTGTGTGTAAGTGTCTGTATGTAAGTGTCTTAGTGTCTGTATGTAAGTGTCTGTATGTAAGTGTCTGTATGTGTCTGTATGTAAGTGTCTGTATGTAAGTGTCTGTATGTAAGTGTCTGTATTTAAGTGTCTCAGTGTCTGTAAGTAAGTGTCTAAGTAAGTGTCTGTATGTAAGTGTCTCTATGTAAGTGTCTGTATATAAGTGTCTGTATGTAAGTGTCTGTATGTTAAGTGTTTGTATGTAAGTGTCTGTATGTGAATATCTCATTGTCTGTATGTAAGTGGCTGTATGTAAGTGTCTGTATGTAAGTGTCTCAGTGTCTGTATGTCAGTGTGTGTTTGTAAGTGTCTGTATGTAAGTGTCTGTATGTAAGTGTCTGTATGTAAGTGTCTGTATGTAAGTGTCTGTATGTAAGTGTCTCAGTGTCTGTATGGAAGTGTCTGTATGTAAGTGTCTCAGTGTCTGTATGTAAGTGTCTGTATGTAAGTGTCTGTATGTAAGTGTATGTATGTAAGTGTCTCAGTGTCTGTATGTAAGTGTATGTAAGCGTCTGTATGTAAGTGTCTATGTAAGTGTCTGAGTGTCTGTATGTAAGTGTCTGTATGTAAGTGTCTGTATGTAAGTGTCTTAGTGTCCGTATGTAAGTGTCTGTATGTAATTGTCTGTATGTAAGTGTCTTTATGTAAGAGTCTGTATGTAAGTGTCTGTATGTAAGTGTCTAAGTGTCTGTATGTAAGTGTCTTTATGTAAGAGTCTGTGGGTAAGTGTCTTTATGTAAGTGTTTAAGTGTCTGTATGTAAGGGTCTGTATGTAAGTGTCTGTATGTAAGTGTCTGTATGTAAGTGTCTGTATGTAAGTGTTTGTATGAAAGTGTCTGTATGTAAGTGTCTCAGTGTCTGTTTGTGTCAGTATGTAAGTGTCTGTATGTAAGTGTCTATGTAAGTGTCTGTATGTAAGTGCCTGTATGTAAGTGTCTGTATGTAAGTGTGTGTATGTAAGTGTCTATGTAAGTGTCTGTATGTAAGTGCCTGTATGTAAGTGTCTGTATGTAAGTGTGTGTATGTAAGTGTCTGTATGTAAGTGTCTGTATGTAAGTGTCTCAGTATCTGTATGTAAATGTCTTTATGGATGTGTCTGTACGTAAGTGTCTGTATGTAAGTGTCTGTATGTAAGTCTCAGTGTCTGTATGTCAGTGTGTGTTTGTAAGTGTCTGTATGTAAGTGTCTGTGTGTAAGTGTCTGTATTTAAGTGTCTCAGTGTCTGTAAGTAAGTGTCTAAGTAAGTGTCTGTATGTAAGTGTCTCTATGTAAGTGTCTGTATATAAGTGTCTGTATGTAAGTGTCTGTATGTTAAGTGTTTGTATGTAAGTGTCGGTATGTAAATATCTCAGTGTCTGTATGTAAGTGTCTGTATGTAAGTGTCTGTATGTAAGTGTCTCAGTGTCTGTATGTAAGTGTCTGTATCTAAGTGTCTGTATGTGTCTGTATGTAAGTGTCTGTATGTAAGTGTCTGTATGTAAGTCTCTGTATGTAGGTGGCTGTATTTAAGTGTCTGTAAGTGTCTGTATGTAAGTGTCTGTATGTAAGTGTCTGTATGTAAATGTCTCAGTGTCTGTATGTAAGTGTATGTAAGCGTCTGTATGTAAGTGTCTATGTAAGTGTCTCAGTGTCTGTATGTAAATGTCTGTATGTAAGTGTCTGTATGTAAGTGTCTGTATGTAAGTGTTTGTATGTAAGTGTCTGTATGTAAGTGTCTCAGTGTCTGTTTGTGTCAGTATGTAAGTGTCTGTATGTAAGTGTCTATGTAAGTGTCTGTATGTAAGTGCCTGTATGTAAGTGTCTGTATGTAAGTGTCTGTATGTAAGTGTCTGTATGTAAGTGTGTGTATGTAAGTGTCTGTATGTAAGTGTCTGTATGTAAGTGTCTCAGTATCTGTATGTAAATGTCTTTATGTAAGTGTCTGTATGTAAGTCTCAGAGTCTGTATGTCAGTGTGTGTTTGTAAGTGTCTGTATGTAAGTGTCTGTATGTAAGTGTCTGTATGTTAAGTGTTTTTATGTAAGTGTCTGTATGTGAATATCTCATTGTCTGTATGTAAGTGTCTGTGTGTCTTTATGTAAGAGTCTGTATGTAAGTGTCTGTATGTAAGTGTCTAAGTGTGTGTATGTAAGGGTCTGTATGTAAGTGTCTGTATGTAAGTGTCTGTATGTAAGTGTCTGTATGTAAGTGTTTGTATGTAAGTGTCTGTATGTAAGTGTCTCAGTGTCTGTTTGTGTCAGTATGTAATGTAAGTGGCTGTATGTAAGTGGCTGTATGTAAGTGTCCGTATGTAAGTGTCTGTATGTAAGTGTCTGTATGTGTCTGTATGTAAGTGTCTGTATGTAAGTGTCTATGTAAGTGTTTGTATGTAAGTGTCTGTATGTAAGTGTATATGTAAGTGTCTGTATGTAAGTGCCTGTATGTAAGTGTCTGTATGTAAGTGTCTGTATGTAAGTGTCTCAGTATCTGTATGTAAATGTCTTTATGTAAGTGTCTGTATGTAAGTGTCTGTATGTAAGTGTCTGTATTTAAGTGTCTCAGTGTATGTAAGTAAGTGTCTAAGTAAGTGTCTGTATGTAAGTGTCTCTATGTAAGTGTCTGTATATAAGTGTCTGTATGTAAGTGTCTGTATGTTAAGTGTTTGTATGTAAGTGTCTGTATGTAAATATCTCAGTGTCTGTATGTAAGTGTCTGTATGTAAGTGTCTGTATGTAAGTGTCTCAGTGTCTGTATGTAAGTGTGTGTATGTGTCTGTATGTAAGTGTCTGTATGTAAGTGTCTGTATGTAAGTCTCTGTATGTAGGTGGCTGTATGTAAGTGTCTGTAAGTGTCTGTATGTAAGTATCTGTAGTGTCTGTGTGTAAGTTTCTGTATGTAAGTGTCTGTTTGTAAGTGTCTGTATGTAAGTGTCTGTATGTAAGTGTCTGTATGTAAGTGTCTGTATGTAAGTGTCTTCGTGTCTGTATGTAAATGTTTGTATGTAAGTGTCTGTATGTAAGTGTCTCAGTGTTTGTTTGTGTCAGTATGTAAGTGTCTGTATGTAAGTGTCTATGTAAGTGTCTGTATGTAAGTGCCTGTATGTAAGTGTCTGTATGTAAGTGTCTGTATGTAAGTGTCTGTATGTAAGTGTGTGTATGTAAGTGTCTGTATGTAAGTGTCTGTATGTAAGTGTCTCAGTATCTGTATGTAAATGTCTTTATGTAAGTGTCTGTATGTAAGTGTCTGTATGTAAGTGTCTGTATTTAAGTGTCTCAGTGTCTGTAAGTAAGTGTCTAAGTAAGTGTCTGTATGTAAGTGTCTGTATGTAAGTGTCTGTATGTTAAGTGTTTGTATGTAAGTGTCTGTATGTAAGTATCTCATTGTCTGTATGTAAGTTTCTGTATGTAAGTGTCTGTATGTAAGTGTCTCAGTGTCTGTATGTAAGTGTCTGTATGTAAGTGTCTGTATGTAAGTATCTGTATGTAAATGTCTGTGTGTAAGTGTCTGTATGTAAGTGTCTTAGTGTCTGTATGTAAGTGTCTGTATGTAAGTGTCTGTATGTGTCTGTATGTAAGTGTCTGTATGTAAGTGTCTGTATGTAAGTGTCTGTATGTAAGTTTCTGTATGTAAGTGTATGTTTGTAAGTGTCTGTATATAAGTATCTGTATGTAAATGTCTGTGTGTAAGTGTCTGTATGTAAGTGTCTTAGTGTCTGTATGTAAGTGTCTGTATGTAAGTGTCTGTATGTGTCTGTATGTAAGTGTCTGTATGTAAGTGTCTGTATGTAAGTGTCTGTATGTAAGTTTCTGTATGTAAGTGTATGTTTGTAAGTGTCTGTATATAAGTGCCTGTATGTAAGTGTCTGTATGTAAGTGTCTCAGTGTCTGTATGTAAGTGTCTGTATGCAAGTGTCTCAGTGTCTGTATGTAAGTGTCTGTATGTAAGTGTCTGTATGTAAGTATCTGTATGTAAATGTCTGTGTGTAAGTGTCTGTATGTAAGTGTCTTAGTGTCTGTATGTAAGTGTCTGTATGTAAGTGTCTGTATGTGTCTGTATGTAAGTGTCTGTATGTAAGTGTCTGTATGTAAGTGTCTGTATGTAAGTTTCTGTATGTAAGTGTATGTTTGTAAGTGTCTGTATATAAGTGCCTGTATGTAAGTGTCTGTATGTAAGTGTCTCAGTGTCTGTATGTAAGTGTCTGTATGCAAGTGTCTCAGTGTCTGTATGAAAGTGTCTGTATGTAAGCTTCTGTATGTAAGTGTCTGTAAGTAGTGTCTCTATGAAAGTGTCTCAGTGTCTGTATGTAAGTTTCTGTATGTAAGTGTCTCAATGTAAGTGTCTGTATGTAAGTGTCTGTATGTCAGTGTCACAGTGTCTGTATGTAAGTGTCTGTATGTAAGTGTCTCAGTGTCTGTATGTAAGTGTCTGTATGTAAGCGTCTGTATGTGTCTATGTAAGTGTCTCAGTGTCTGTATTTAAGTGTCTGTATGTAAGTGTCTGTATGTAAGTGTCTCAGTGTCTGTATGTAAGTGTATGTAAGTGTATGTAAGTGTCTGTATGTAAGTGTCTCAGTGTCTGTATGTAAGTGTATGTAAGCGTCTGTATGTAAGTGTCTATGTAAGTGTCTCAGTGTTTGTATGTAAGTGTCTGTATGTAAGTGTCTGTATGTAAGTGTCTGTATGTAAGTGTCTGTATATAAGTGTCTGTATTTAAGTGTCTGTATGTAAGTGATGTATGTAAGTGTCTCAGTATCTGTATGTAAATGTCTGTATGTAAGTGTCTGTATGTACGTGTCTCAGTGTCTGTATGTAAGTGTCTGTATGTAAGTGTCTGTATGTAAGGGTCTGTATGTAAGTGTCTGTATGTTAAGTGTCTGTATGTAAGTATCTGTATGTAAGTATCTCAGTGTCTGTATGTAAGTTTCTGTATGTAAGTGTCTGTATGTAAGTGTCTCAGTGTCTGTATGTAAGTGTCTGTATGTAAGTGTCTGTATGTAAGTATCTGTATGTAAATGTCTGTGTGTAAGTGTCTGTATGTAAGTGTCTTAGTGTCTGTATGTAAGTGTCTGTATGTAAGTGTCTGTATGTGTCTGTATGTAAGTGTCTGTATGTAAGTGTCTGTATGTAAGTGTCTGTATGTAAGTGGCTGTATGTAAGTGTCTGTAAGTGTCTGTATGTAAGTATCTGTATGTAAGTGTCTGTATGTAAGTTTCTGTATGTAAGTGTATGTTTGTAAGTGTCTGTATATAAGTGCCTGTATGTAAGTGTCTGTATGTAAGTGTCTCAGTGTCTGTATGTAAGTGTCTGTATGCAAGTGTCTCAGTGTCTGTATGTAAGTGTCTGTATGTAAGCTTCTGTATGTAAGTGTCTGTAAGTAGTGTCTCTATGAAAGTGTCTCAGTGTCTGTATGTAAGTTTCTGTATGTAAGTGTCTCAATGTAAGTGTCTGTATGTAAGTGTCTGTATGTCAGTGTCACAGTGTCTGTATGTAAGTGTCTGTATGTAAGTGTTTCAGTGTCTGTATGTAAGTGTCTGTATGTAAGCGTCTGTATGTGTCTATGTAAGTGTCTCAGTGTCTGTATTTAAGTGTCTGTATGTAAGTGTCTGTATGTAAGTGTCTCAGTGTCTGTATGTAAGTGTATGTAAGTGTCTGTATGTAAGTGTCTGTATGTAAGTGTCTCAGTGTCTGTATGTAAGTGTATGTAAGCGTCTGTATGTAAGTGTCTATGTAAGTGTCTCAGTGTTTGTATGTAAGTGTCTGTATGTAAGTGTCTGTATGTAAGTGTCTGTATGTAAGTGTCTGTATATAAGTGTCTCTATGTAAGTGTCTGTATGTAAGTGATGTATGTAAGTGTCTCAGTATCTGTATGTAAATGTCTGTATGTAAGTGTCTGTATGTAAGTGTCTCAGTGTCTGTTTGTGTCAGTATGTAAGTGTCTGTATGTAAGTGTCTGTATGTAAGTGTCTATGTAAGTGTCTCAGTGTCTGTATGTAAGTGTCTGTATGTAAGTGTCTGTATGTAAGTGTCTTAGTGTCTGTATGTAAGTGTCTGTATGTAATTGTCTGTATGTAAGTGTCTTTATGTAAGAGTCTGTATGTAAGTGTCTGTATGTAAGTGTCTAAGTGTCTGTATGTAAGTGTCTTTATGTAAGAGTCTGTATGTAAGTGTCTGTATGTAAGTGTCTAAGTGTGTGTATGTAAGGGTCTGTATGTAAGTGTCTGTATGTAAGTGTCTGTATGTAAGTGTCTGTATGTAAGTGTTTGTATGTAAGTGTCTGTATGTAAGTGTCTCAGTGTCTGTTTGTGTCAGTATGTAATTGTCTGTATGTAAGTGGCTGTATGTAAGTGGCTGTATGTAAGTGTCCGTATGTAAGTGTCTGTATGTAAGTGTCTGTATGTGTCTGTATGTAAGTGTCTATGTAAGTGTTTGTATGTAAGTGTCTGTATGTAAGTGTCTATGTAAGTGTCTATGTAAGTGTCTGTATGTAAGTGCCTGTATGTAAGTGTCTGTATGTAAGTGTCTGTATGTAAGTGTCTCAGTATCTGTATGTAAATGTCTTTATGTAAGTGTCTGTATGTAAGTGTCTGTATGTAAGTGTCTGTATGTAAGTCTCAGTGTCTGTATGTCAGTGTGTGTTTGTAAGTGTCTGTATGTAAGTGTCTGTATGTAAGTGTCTGTATTTAAGTGTCTCAGTGTATGTAAGTAAGTGTCTAAGTAAGTGTCTGTATGTAAGTGTCTCTATGTAAGTGTCTGTATATAAGTGTCTGTATGTAAGTGTCTGTATGTTAAGTGTTTGTATGTAAGTGTCTGTATGTAAATATCTCAGTGTCTGTATGTAAGTGTCTGTATGTAATTGTCTGTATGTAAGTGTCTCAGTGTCTGTATGTAAGTGTGTGTATGTGTCTGTATGTAAGTGTCTGTATGTAAGTGTCTGTATGTAAGTCTCTGTATGTAGGTGGCTGTATGTAAGTGTCTGTAAGTGTCTGTATGTAAGTATCTGTATGTAAGTGTCTGTGTGTAAGTTTCTGTATGTAAGTGTCTGTATGTAAGTGTCTGTATGTAAGTGTCTGTATGTAAGTGTCTGTATGTAAGTGTCTTCGTGTCTGTATATAAGTGTCTGTATGTAAGTGTCTCAGCGTCTGTATGTGTCTGTATGTCAGTGTCTGTATGTAAGTGTCTCAGTGTCTGTATGTAAGTGTCTGTATGTGAGCATCTGTATGTAAGTGTCTATGTAAGTGTCTCAGTTTCTTTATGTAAGTGTCTGTATGTAAGTGTCTCAGTGTCTGTATGCAAGTGTCTGTATGTAAGTGTCTGTATGTAAGTGTCTGTATGTAAGTGTCTCAGTGTCTGTATGGAAGTGTCTGTATGTAAGTGTCTCAGTGTCTGTATGTAAGTGTCTGTATGTAAGTGTATGTATGTAAGTGTCTCAGTGTCTGTATGTAAGTGTATGTAAGCGTCTGTATGTAAGTGTCTATGTAAGTGTCTGAGTGTCTGTATGTAAGTGTCTGTATGTAAGTATCTGTATGTAAGTGTCTTAGTGTCTGTATGTAAGTGTCTGTATGTAATTGTCTGTATGTAAGTGTCTTTATGTAAGAGTCTGTATGTAAGTGTCTGTATGTAAGTGTCTAAGTGTCTGTATGTAAGTGTCTTTATGTAAGAGTCTGTATGTAAGTGTCTGTATGTAAGTGTTTAAGTGTCTGTATGTAAGGGTCTGTATGTAAGTGTCTGTATGTAAGTGTCTGTATGTAAGTGTCTGTATGTAAGTGTTTGTATGTAAGTGTCTGTATGTAAATGTTTCAGTGTCTGTTTGTGTCAGTATGTAAGTGTCTGTATGTAAGTGTCTATGTAAGTGTCTGTATGTAAGTGCCTGTATGTAAGTGTCTGTATGTAAGTGTGTGGATGTAAGTGTCTGTATGTAAGTGTCTGTATGTAAGTGTCTCAGTATCTGTATGTAAATGTCTTTATGGATGTGTCTGTATGTAAGTGTCTGTATGTAAGTGTCTGTATGTAAGTCTCAGTGTCTGTATGTCAGTGTGTGTTTGTAAGTGTCTGTATGTAAGTGTCTGTATGTAAGTGTCTGTATTTAAGTGTCTCAGTGTCTGTAAGCAAGTGTCTAAGTAAGTGTCTGTATGTAAGTGTCTCTATGTAAGTGTCTGTATATAAGTGCCTGTATGTAAGTGTCTGTATGTTAAGTGTTTGTATGTAAGTGTCTGTATGTAAATATCTCAGTGTCTGTATGTAAGTGTCTGTATGTAAGTGTCTGTATGTAAGTGTCTCAGTGTCTGTATGTAAGTGTCTGTATCTAAGTGTCTGTATGTTTCTGTATGTAAGTGTCTGTATGTAAGTGTCTGTATGTAAGTCTCTGTATGTAGGTGGCTGTATTTTAGTGTCTGTAAGTGTCTGTATGTAAGTATCTGTATGTAAGTGTCTGTGTGTAAGTTTCTGTATGTAAGTGTCTGTTTGTAAGTGTCTGTATGTAAATGTCTCAGTGTCTGTATGTAAGTGTATGTAAGCGTCTGTATGTAAGTGTCTATGTAAGTGTCTCAGTGTCTGTATGTAAGTGTCTGTATGTAAGTGTCTGTTTGTAAGTGTCTGTATGTAAGTGTTTGTATGTAAGTGTCTGTATGTAAGTGTCTCAGTGTCTGTTTGTGTCAGTATGTAAGTGTCTGTATGTAAGTGTCTATGTAAGTGTCTGTATGTAAGTGCCTGTATGTAAGTGCCTGTTTGTAAGTGTCTGTATGTAAGTGTCTGTATGTAAGTGCCTGTATGTAAGTGTCTGTATGTAAGTGTCTCAGTGTCTGTATGTAAGTGTCTGTATGTAAGTGTCTCAGTGTCTGTAAGTAAGTGTCTGTATGTAAGCTTCTGTATGTAAGTGTCTGTAAGTAGTGTCTCTATGTAAGTGTCTCAGTGTCTGTATGTAAGTTTCTGTATGTAAGTGTCTCAATGTAAGTGTCTGTATGTAAGTGTCTGTATGTCAGTATCACAGTGTCTGTATGTAAGTGTCTGTATGTAAGTGTCTCAGTGTCTGTATGTAAGTGTCTGTATGTAAGCATCTGTATGTGTCTATGTAAGTGTCTCAGTGTTTGTATGTAAGTGTCTGTATGTAAGTGTCTGTATGTAAGTGTCTGTATGTGTCTGTATGTAAGTGTCTGTATGTAAGTGTCTGTATGTAAGTGGCTGTATGTAAGTGTCTGTAAGTGTCTGTATGTAAGTATCTGTATGTAAGTGTCTGTATGTAAGTTTCTGTATGTAAGTGTATGTTTGTAAGTGTCTGTATGTAAGTGTCTGTATGTAATTGCCTGTTTGTAAGTGTCTGTATGTAAGTGTCTGTATATAAGTGCCTGTATGTAAGTGTCTGTATGTCAGTGTCACAGTGTCCGTATGTAAGTGTCTGTATATAAGTGTCTCAGTGTCTGTATGTAAGTGTCTGTATGTAAGCGTCTGTATGTGTCTATGTAAGTGTCTCAGTGTCTGTATTTAAGTGTCTGTATGTAAGTGTCTGTATGTAAGTGTCTCAGTGTCTGTATGTAAGTGTATGTAAGTGTCTGTAAGTAAGTAAATGTATGTAAGTGTCTCAGTGTCTGTATGTAAGTGTATGTAAGCGTCTGTATGTAAGTGTCTATGTAAGTGTCTCAGTGTTTGTATGTAAGTGTCTGTATGTAAGTGTCTGTATGTAAGTGTCTGTATGTAAGTGTCTGTATATACGTGTCTGTATGTAAGTATCTGTATGTAAGTGATGTATGTAAGTGTCTCAGTATCTGTATGTAAATGTCTGTATGTAAGTGTCTGTATGTAAGTGTCTCAGTGTCTGTTTGTGTCAGTATGTAAGTGTCTGTATGTAAGTGTCTGTATGTAAGTGTCTCAGTATCTGTATATAAATGTCTTTATGGATGTGTCTGTATGTAAGTGTCTGTATGTAAGTGTCTGTATGTAAGTCTCAGTGTCTGTATGTCAGTGTGTGTTTGTAAGTGTCTGTATGTAAGTGTCTGTATGTTAAGTGTTTGTATGTAAGTGTCTGTATGTAAATATCTCAGTGTCTGTATGTAAGTGTCTGTATGTAAGTGTCTGTATGTAAGCGTCTCAGTTTCTGTATGTAAGTGTCTGTATCTAAGTGTCTGTATGTTTCTGTATGTAAGTGTCTGTATGTAAGTGTCTGTATGTAAGTCTCTGTATGTAGGTGGCTGTATTTAAGTGTCTGTAAGTGTCTGTATGTAAGTATCTGTATGTAAGTGTCTGTGTGTAAGTTTCTGTATGTAAGTGTCTGTTTTTAAGTGTCTGTATGTAAATGTCTCAGTGTCTGTATGTAAGTGTATGTAAGCGTCTGTATGTAAGTGTCTATGTAAGTGTCTCAGTGTCTGTATGTAAGTGTCTGTATGTAAGTGTCTGTATGTAAGTGTCTGTATGTAAGTGTCTGTATGTAAGTGTTTGTATGTAAGTGTCTGTATGTAAGTGTCTCAGTGTCTGTTTGTGTCAGTATGTAAGTGTCTGTATGTAAGTGTCTATGTAAGTGTCTGTATGTAAGTGCCTGTATGTAAGTGTCTGTATGTAAGTGTCTGTATGTAAGTGTCTGTATGTAAGTGTGTGTATGTAAGTGTATGTTTGTAAGTGTCTGTATGTAAGTGTCTCAGTATCTGTATGTAAATGTCTTTATGTAAGTGTCTGTATGTAAGTGTCTGTATGTAAGTGTCTGTATGTAAGTCTCAGAGTCTGTATGTCAGTGTGTGTTTGTAAGTGTCTGTATGTAAGTGTCTGTATGTAAGTGTCTGTATTTAAGTGTCTCAGTGTCTGTAAGTAAGTGTCTAAGTAAGTGTCTGTATGTAAGTGTCTGTATGTTAAGTGTTTGTATGTAAGTGTCTGTATGTGAATATCTCATTGTCTGTATGGAAGTGTCTGTATGGAAGTGTCTGTATGTAAGTGTCTCAGTGTCTGTATGTAAGTGTCTGTATGTAAGTGTCTGTATGTAAGTGTCTGTATGTAAGTGTCTGTATGTTAAGTGTCTGTATGTAAGTGTCTGTATGTAAGTATCTCAGTGTCTGTATGTAAGTTTCTGTATGTAAGTGTCTGTATGTAACTGTCTCAGTGTCTGTATGTAAGTGTCTGTATGTAAGTGTCTGTATGTAAGTATCTGTATGTAAATGTCTGTGTGTAAGTGTCTGTATGTAAGTGTCTTAGTGTCTGTATGTAAGTGTCTGTATGTAAGTGTCTGTATGTGTCTGTATGGAAGTGTCTGTATGTAAGTGTCTGTATGTAAGTGTCTGTATGTAAGTGGCTGTATGTAAGTGTCTGTAAGTGTCTGTATGTAAGTATCTGTATGTAAGTGTCTGTATGTAAGTTTCTGTATGTAAGTGTATGTTTGTAAGTGTCTGTATGTAAGTGTATGTATGTAAGTGCCTGTTTGTAAGTGTCTGTATGTAAGTGTCTGTATATAAGTGCCTGTATGTAAGTGTCTGTATGTAAGTGTCTCAGTGTCTGTATGTAAGTGTCTGTATGTAAGTGTCTCAGTGTCTGTATGTAAGTGTCTGTATGTAAGCTTCTGTATGTAAGTGTCTGTAAGTAGTGTCTCTATGTAAGTGTCTCAGTGTCTGTATGTAAGTTTCTGTATGTAAGTGTCTCAATGTAAGTGTCTGTATGTAAGTATCTGTATGTCAGTGTCACAGTGTCTGTATGTAAGTGTCTGTATGTAAGTGTCTCAGTGTCTGTATGTAAGTGTCTGTATGTAAGCGTCTGTATGTGTCTATGTAAGTGTCTCAGTGTCTGTATTTAAGTGTCTGTATGTAAGTGTCTGTATGTAAGTGTCTCAGTGTCTGTATGTAAGTGTATGTAAGTGTCTGTATGCAAGTGTCTGTATGTAAGTGTCTGTATGTAAGTGTATGTAAGCGTCTGTATGTAAGTGTCTATGTAAGTGTCTCAGTGTTTATATGTAAGTGTCTGTATGTAAGTGTCTGTATGTAAGTGTCTGTATGTGTCTGTATGTAAGTGTCTGTATGTAAGTGTCTGTATGTAAGTGTCTGTATGTAAGTGGCTGTATGTAAGTGTCTGTAAGTGTCTGTATGTAAGTATCTGTATGTAAGTGTCTGTATGTAAGTTTCTGTATGTAAGTGTATGTTTGTAAGTGTCTGTATGTAAGTGTCTGTATGTAAGTGCCTGTTTGTAAGTGTCTGTATGTAAGTGTCTGTATATAAGTGCCTGTATGTAAGTGTCTGTATGTCAGTGTCACAGTGTCCATATGTAAGTGTCTGTATGTAAGTGTCTCAGTGTCTGTATGTAAGTGTCTGTAAGTAAGCGTCTGTATGTGTCTATGTAAGTGTCTCAGTGTCTGTATTTAAGTGTCTGTATGTAAGTGTCTGTATGTAAGTGTCTCAGTGTCTGTATGTAAGTGTATGTAAGTGTCTGTATGTAAGTGTCTGTATGTAAGTGTCTCAGTGTCTGTATGTAAGTGTATGTAAGCGTCTGTATGTAAGTGTCTATGTAAGTGTCTCAGTGTTTGTATGTAAGTGTCTGTATGTAAGTGTCTGTATGTAAGTGTCTGTATATAAGTGTCTGTATGTAAGTATCTGTATGTAAGTGATGTATGTAAGTGTCTCAGTATCTGTATGTAAATGTCTGTATGTAAGTGTCTGTATGTAAGTGTCTCAGTGTCTGTTTGTGTCAGTATGTAAGTGTCTGTATGTAAGTGTCTGTATGTAAGTGTCTATGTAAGTGTCTCAGTGTCTGTATGTAAGTGTCTGTATGTAAGTGTCTGTATGTAAGTGTCTTAGTGTCTGTATGTAAGTGTCTGTATGTAATTGTCTGTATGTAAGTGTCTGTATGTAAGTGGCTGTATGTAAGTGTCTGTAAGTGTCTGTATGTAAGTATCTGTATGTAAGTGTCTGTATGTAAGTTTCTGTATGTAAGTGTATGTTTGTAAGTGTCTGTATGTAAGTGTCTGTATGTAAGTGCCTGTTTGTAAGTGTCTGTATGTAAGTGTCTGTATATAAGTGCCTGTATGTAAGTGTCTGTATGTCAGTGTCACAGTGTCCGTATGTAAGTGTCTGTATGTAAGTGTCTCAGTGTCTGTATGTAAGTGTCTGTAAGTAAGCGTCTGTATGTGTCTATGTAAGTGTCTCAGTGTCTGTATTTAAGTGTCTGTATGTAAGTGTCTGTATGTAAGTGTCTCAGTGTCTGTATGTAAGTGTATGTAAGTGTCTGTATGTAAGTGTCTGTATGTAAGTGTCTCAGTGTCTGTATGTAAGTGTATGTAAGCGTCTGTATGTAAGTGTCTATGTAAGTGTCTCAGTGTTTGTATGTAAGTGTCTGTATGTAAGTGTCTGTATGTAAGTGTCTGTATATAAGTGTCTGTATGTAAGTATCTGTATGTAAGTGATGTATGTAAGTGTCTCAGTATCTGTATGTAAATGTCTGTATGTAAGTGTCTGTATGTAAGTGTCTCAGTGTCTGTTTGTGTCAGTATGTAAGTGTCTGTATGTAAGTGTCTGTATGTAAGTGTCTATGTAACTGTCTCAGTGTCTGTATGTAAGTGTCTGTATGTAAGTGTCTGTATGTAAGTGTCTTAGTGTCTGTATGTAAGTGTCTGTATGTAATTGTCTGTATGTAAGTGTCTTTATGTAAGAGTCTGTATGTAAGTGTCTTTATGTAAGTGTCTAAGTGTGTGTATGTAAGGGTCTGTATGTAAGTGTCTGTATGTAAATGTCTGTATGTAAGTGTCTGTATGTAAGTGTTTGTATGTAAGTGTCTGTATGTAAGTGTCTCACTGTCTGTTTGTGTCAGTATGTAAGTGTCTGTATGTAAGTCTCTATGTAAGTGTCTGTATGTAAGTGCCTGTATGTAAGTGTCTGTATGTAAGTGTCTGTATGTAAGTGGCTGTATGTAAGTGTGTGTATGTAAGTGTCTGTATGTAAGTGTCTGTATGTAAGTGTCTCAGTATCTGTATGTAAATGTCTTTATGTAAGTGTATGTATGTTACTGTATGTAAGTGTCTGTATGTAAGTGTCTGTATGTAAGTCTCTGTATGTAGGTGGCTGTATTTTAGTGTCTGTAAGTGTCTGTATGTAAGTGTCTGTATGTAAGTGTCTGTATGTAAGTCTCAGTGTCTGTATGTCAGTGTGTGTTTGTAAGTGTCTGTATGTAAGTTTCTGTATGTAAGTGTTTGTATTTAAGTGTCTCAGTGTCTGTAAGTAAATGTCTAAGTAAGTGTCTGTATGTAAGTGTCTGTATGTAAGTGTCTGTATGTTAAGTGTTTGTATGTAAGTGTCTGTATGTGAATATCTCAGTGTCTGTATGTAAGTGTCTGTATGTAAGTGTCTGTATGTAAGTGTCTCAGTGTCTGTATGTAAGTGTCTGTATGTAAGTGTTTGTATGTAAGTGTCTGTATGTAAGTGTCAGTATGTAAGTGTCTGTATGCAAGTGTCTCAGTGTCTGTATGTAAGTGTCTGTATGTAAGTTTCTGTATGTAAGTGTCTGTATGTAAGTGTCTCAGTGTCTGTATGTAAGTGTCTGTATGTAAGTGTCTGTATGTAATTGTCTGTGTGTAAGTGTATTTATGTAAGAGTCTGTATGTAAGTGTCTGTATGTAAGTGTCTAAGTGTCTGTATGTAAGTGTCTTTATGTAAGAGTCTGTATGTAAGTGTCTGTATGTCAGTGTCACAGTGTCTGTATGTAAGTGTCTGTATGTAAGTGTCTCAGTGTCTGTATGTAAGTGTCTGTATGTAAGCATCTGTATGTGTCTATGTAAGTGTCTCAGTGTCTGTATGTAAGTGTCTGTATGTAAGTGTCTGTATGTAAGTGTCTGAGCAAAACAACCCCCTACCTCCTCGCGGTGCCGGACGGGCAACTCTGTCGTGGACAGCGCTGTGGGGGGAGATCCAATTTTGATTGGCTCCTCCCCTCATGGCATATGTGTCCACCACAGGGGCTAAACGGGGGCTCTGGACGGGTGCGAGGGGCTGGTAACCCCTCCACCTTCAATTAATTACCACGAAACTACGAATTAAACTGAAATATGTAACAACTAAGCTTGTGCCGGAGGCCCCGGGGGGCCAGGCGTCTATGACGTCTCGTGGCCAAACCCCAATTGGCGGAGCCAGGTGATTGAATACCTACCCTCGGGGCTACTCCAGAAACAACGAAAAGCCACTACGGTTGGCCACGTGGAATGTTTGAACGCTCACTGCGGAGGAGAGGCTGCCACTCCTCTGTCGGGAGCTGGACCGGTACCGCCTGGATCTATGCGGCATTCAGGAGGTCCGGTGGACCGGCTCTGGCTCCTGCCACCATGAGGGGTGGACAGTCCTCTACTCGGGGCAGCAGACTGCCAAACAACAGGGTGTGGGTCTTCTTTTGAACAAAAGAATGAAGGGGGCGTGGGAGCGTGGCGGTGAGGTGTGGGAAGCTGTAAGCCCCAGGCTACTTTGGGCTCGCCTTCCCATCAACCGGAGGCGAGGAATGGTGGTCGTGGTTACTTATGCCCCCACCGAAGATGAACATCCGTGGAGGGATGCAGGCAAAGCCGATGAGTCAGATGCCTTCTATGACCTCCTGTCACAGGTGCTGGCTAAAGTGGCCCCTCGGGATAGAGTCATCATGTTGGGTGACTTCAATGCCCGAGTTGGTCATGATACTGGCACCTGGTCTGGAGTGATTGGAGGGCATGGGCCAGATCAGCTCAATAACAACGGTAGGAGGCTGCTAGATTTTTGTGCAGCCCATGGGCTTGTAATTACCAACACGCTGTTCCGGCATCGGCGCATCCACACAACATCATGGATGCATGCCGGGTCCAAGCAAGAACATCTGCTGGACTACATAGTGACGGACCAGCGAATGCGAGCCCATGTCCTTGACACCAGGACCTACCGTGGAGCTGATCTGCCCTCTGACCATCGACTAGTCATCTGTAAGATGCGCCTGCCATTCTTCCACTCCGGTGGTGGGTGTACACCCAGGACCCCATTCCAACCTAAAGTGGCCTGGTCTCAGTTATCTGATGAAAGTTGCAAGCGAGAATTTCATCATCGCTTGCGGCTGGGATTGGCATCGTCCCCGACTCCTCCTGATGTCGAGGGTAAATGGGCGAGGTTTAGGACTGTGACTCATGCAGCTGCAATGGCTGCTTTGGGTACGCGGTCCAGACCTCCCCAGACACCCTGGATGACAGAGGAGTTGTTCACGATGGTTGAGAAAAAGCGACAGGCCCACTGTCATCGGCTACAGAATCCCACGTCAGAGAATGAGGAGGCTTACCGCAGCCTTCGCTCGGAGGTTCGGAGAGCCGTGAGGCGCTGCAAGGATGGGTGGTGGTCGCGGGTTGCTGAGGAGATGGAGTCTGCCTCAGTGGCCTGTGATCACAAATCTCTATTTAACTCCATCAAAAAAGTAACCTGCAGCGCCACACCTATTACCATCATTAGGGGAAAAAACGGTGATCCAATTTCCGACCCCCAGGAACAGGTTCGCAGATTTGCTGAGCATTTCTGTGAGGTCCTGGGGGAGGGAAAATCCCTCAGCCAGGAAAACATCGTGGCACAAAGTGAGGATGACCCTGCTGAGGCTGCGGTGCCTCAAATATTGGATGAAGTCACCCCCTGTGAGTGGCTGGCTGAGGTGCCATCTGCTGAGGAAGTATTGAAGGCGATCCGGAGTCTGAGACCAGGAAAGGCAGCGGGCAGAGATGATCTCCCAAGCGAAATGCTGAGGGAGGGTGGCGTTTGTGCACAGACTGCCCTATATGACATCATAACAACAGTCTGGACCACTGGACGGGTTCCGCAGGATTGGAAGGATGCCCTGGTGGTCCCCCTTTTTAAGAAGGGGGACCGCACAGACTGTAACAACTACAGGGGCATCTCACTCCTCAGTGTGCCGGGAAAGGTCCTGGCAAGGATTATTCAGCATCGCCTTGCCAGGCACGCTGAGGAGAGGCTTGCGGAGCCCCAATGCGGTTTCAGGAAAGGGCGGTCCTGCACAGATGCCATATTTTCTGTCCGTCTGCTACAGCAGAGGTGTAGGGAATTCCAACAAGACCTACATCTCTGCTTTATTGACCTGGTCAAGGCCTATGATACCATCAGTAGGCCTGGGCTCTGGGTCGTTCTTCCTGCTTTTGGAGTACCTGACCCTCTGCTCACGATCATTAAGGACCTTCATGATGGTGAGCGGGCCCGGGTAAAACTACGTGGCCGGGAGTCAGAGCCATTCCCTGTACACCTTGGGGTGCGACAGGGATGTCCTCTGGCTCCCACATTATTTAACATCTATTTTGACCACGTAGTTCGTGAAGCCTTCAATAGCTGTACCTAGGGGAATCTCCATATGGTACAGATATAATGGGAGGCTAATCGATGCCCGGGTGCGGTCAAGGGATGGCTCCCTATTGCTCAATCACGTTATGTATGCTGATGACTTGGTAATAGCTGCTCAGTCAGAGGAGGAGTTGGAGACGCTGCTGCTGAGACTGGAGCGTGCCACTAAGAGGTGGGGCCTTACCATCAGTCCCACCAAAACTAAGCACCTGCCTGGGTATTTTGTACCATCGGACACTCCACCCCCACAACTCCCAATCGGTGATGGGGCAGTTGTGGAGAGAGTGGAGAGTTTCCCATACCTGGGCAGTGTGCTTATGACTGGCTCCAGTTTAACAGCAGAGGTCTCACTCCGAATCAGTCGAGCGGCAATATCTTTTCATCGGTTGCGTAACGCTGTGTGGAAGCTACCTGGTCTATCGCTCCGCACTAAGCTTCAGGTCTTCTCGGCCACGGTCATTCCCTCCCTTCTCTACGCTTGCGAAACGTGGACCCCCCTAATGGAATATCTTCGCCGGTTAGAAACATTTAGGCTGGCCTGCCTACGATCCATCCTGGGTTTAACCAGACTGGATTGTGTGAGGAGCTCACAAATCCTTGAAAGATCTGGGCAGGGTCCCATCGGTGAGCTCCTCCGGCAGGCAAGGCTGCGATGGCTGGGTCATGTAGCCCGCATGCCCAGCCACCGCATGCCGAAACAGCTTTTGTTTGGCCGGATTGAGGGGGCTAAGCGGGCGCGGCAAGGGCTAGAGAAGAGATGGAGTGATTTGGTACAGGAGGACGTGGAGCTGAGTGGACTTGCCGATGACTGGTACCAGCGGTGTCAAGATCGGCCTCTGTGGAGGAGGCTCGTGAAGGATGCTACTGGGCAGTTGGAGGCAGTCGCCCTCCAACAACAACGGAGGGCGGAGGAGCGACGCTCACAACAGCGAGCGGAGCGCCGGGTGGCTAAAGCACAGCAGGTTGGCACAGTAGGGGGCACAGGTGGTGCATCAGCCAGTCATCTCAGTCAGTCGACCCGTGGCACCTGGGTCTGCCCCGTGACCTCCTGCCAGCGGGCGTTCGACACTTCACGTGGCCTCAGGGTGCACATAGCCTGGCACAAGCGTCGTGGTGACGTCACCGCCACTTAGTGGCGAATGGCGGTTGTTGTTGTTGTTGTATGTAAGTGTCTCAGTGTCTGTATGTAAGTGTATGTAAGTGTCTGTATGTAAGTGTCTGTATGTAAGTGTTTCAGTGTCTGTATGTAAGTGTATGTAAGCGTCTGTATGTAAGTGTCTATGTAAGTGTCTCAGTGTCTGTATGTAAGTGTCTGTATGTAAGTGTCTGTATGTAAGTGTCTCAGTGTCTGTATGTAAGTGTCTGTATGTAATTGTCTGTATGTAAGTGTCTTTATGTAAGAGTCTGTATGTAAGTGTATGTATGTAAGTGTCTAAGTGTCTGTATGTAAGTGTCTCTATGTAAGAGTCTGTATGTAAGTGTCTGTATGTAAGTGTCTGTATGTAAGGGTCTGTATGTAAGTGTCTATGTGTAAGTGTCTGTTTGTAAGTGTCAGTATGTAAGTGTCTGTATGTAAGTGTCTATGTAAGTGTCTGTATGTAAGTGCCTGTATGTAAGTGTATGTATGTAAGTGTCTGTATGTAAGTGTCTGTATGTAAGTGACTGTATGTAAGTGTGTGTATGTAAGTGTCTGTATGTAAGTGTCTGTATGTAAGTGTCTCAGTATCTGTATGTAAGTGTCTGTATGTAAGTGTCTGTATGTAAGTGTCTCTATGTAAGTCTCAGTGTCTGTATGTCAGTGTGTGTTTGTAAGTGGCTGTATTTAAGTGTCTCAGTGTCTGTAAGTAAGTGTCTAAGTAAGTGTCTGTATGTAAGTGTCTGTATGTAAGTGTCTGAATGTAAGTGTCAGTATGTAAGTATCTGTATGTAAGTGTCTGTATGTAAGTGTCTGTATGTACGTGTCTTAGTGTCTGTATGTAAGTGTCTGTATGTAAGTGTCTGTATGTAAGTGTCTGTATGTAAGTGTCTCAGAATCTGTATGTGTCTGTATGTAAGTGTCTGTATGTAAGTGTCTGTATGTAAGTGTCTGTATGTACGTGTCTTAGTGTCTGTATGTAAGTGTCTGTATGTAAGTGTCTGAATGTAAGTGTCTGTATGTAAGTATCTGTATGTAAGTGTCTGTATGTAAGTGTCTGTATGTACGTGTCTTAGTGTCTGTATGTAAGTGTCTGTATGTAAGTGTCTGTATGTAAGTATCTGTATGTAAGTGTCTCAGCGTCTGTATGTGTCTGTATGTAAGTGTCTGTATGTAATTGTCTGTATGTAAGTGGCTGTATGTAAGTGGCTGTATGTAAGTGTCTCAGTGTCTGTTTGTGTCAGTATGTAAGTGTCTGTATGTAAGTGCCTGTATGTAAGTGTTTGTATGTAAGTGTCTGTATGTAAGTGTCTCAGTGTCTGTTTGTGTCAGTATGTAAGTGTCTGTATGTAAGTGTCTATGTAAGTGTCTGTATGTAAGTGCCTGTATGTAAGTGTCTGTATGTAAGTGTCTGTATGTAAGTGTCTGTATGTAAGTGTTTGTATGTAAGTGTCTGTATGTAAGTGTCTCAGTGTCTGTTTGTGTCAGTATGTAAGTGTCTGTATGTAAGTGTCTATGTAAGTGTCTGTATGTAAGTGCCTGTATGTAAGTGTCTGTATGTAAGTGTCTGTATGTAAGTGTCTGTATGTAAGTGTGTGTATGTAAGTGTCTGTATGTAAGTGTTTGTATTTAAGTGTCTCAGTGTCTGTAAGTAAATGTCTAAGTAAGTGTCTGTATGTAAGTGTCTGTATGTAAGTGTCTGTATGTTAAGTGTTTGTATGTAAGTGTCTGTATGTGAATATCTCAGTGTCTGTATTTAAGTGTCTGTATGTAAGTGTCTGTATGTAAGTGTCTCAGTGTCTGTATGTAAGTGTCTGTATGTAGGTGTCTGTATGTAAGTGTCTGTATGTAAGTGTCTCAGTGTCTGTATGTAAGTGTCTGTATGTAAGTGTCTGTATGTAATTGTCTGTGTGTAAGTGTCTTTATGTAAGAGTCTGTATGTAAGTGTCTGTATGTAAGTGTCTAAGTGTCTGTATGTAAGTGTCTTTATGTAAGAGTCTGTATGTAAGTGTCTGTATGTCAGTGTCACAGTGTCTGTATGTAAGTGTCTGTATGTAAGTGTCTCAGTGTCTGTATGTAAGTGTCTGTATGTAAGCATCTGTATGTGTCTATGTAAGTGTCTCAGTGTCTGTATGTAAGTGTCTGTATGTAAGTGTCTGTATGTAAGTGTCTCAGTGTCTGTATGTAAGTGTATGTAAGTGTCTGTATGTAAGTGTCTGTATGTAAGTGTCTCAGTGTCTGTATGTAAGTGTATGTAAGCGTCTGTATGTAAGTGTCTATGTAAGTGTCTCAGTGTCTGTATGTAAGTGTCTGTATGTAAGTGTCTCAGTGTCTGTATGTAAGTGTCTGTATGTAATTGTCTGTATGTAAGTGTCTTTATGTAAGAGTCTGTATGTAAGTGTATGTATGTAAGTGTCTAAGTGTCTGTATGTAAGTGTCTCTATGTAAGAGTCTGTATGTAAGTGTCTGTATGTAAGTGTCTGTATGTAAGGGTCTGTATGTAAGAGTCTATGTGTAAGTGTCTGTTTGTAAGTGTCAGTATGTAAGTGTCTGTATGTAAGTGTCTATGTAAGTGTCTGTATGTAAGTGCCTGTATGTAAGTGTCTGTATGTAAGTGTCTGTATGTAAGTGTCTGTATGTAAGTGACTGTATGTAAGTGTGTGTATGTAAGTGTCTGTATGTAAGTGTCTGTATGTAAGTGTCTCAGTATCTGTATGTAAGTGTCTGTATGTAAGTGTCTGTATGTAAGTGTCTCTATGTAAGTCTCAGTGTCTGTATGTCAGTGTGTGTTTGTAAGTGTCTGTATTTAAGTGTCTCAGTGTCTGTAAGTAAGTGTCTAAGTAAGTGTCTGTAGGTAAGTGTCTGTATGTAAGTGTCTGAATGTAAGTGTCTGTATGTAAGTATCTGTATGTAAGTGTCTGTATGTAAGTGTCTGTATGTACGTGTCTTAGTGTCTGTATGTAAGTGTCTGTATGTAAGTGTCTGTATGTAAGTGTCTGTATGTAAGTGTCTCAGAATCTGTATGTGTCTGTATGTAAGTGTCTGTATGTAAGTGTCTGTATGTAAGTGTCTGTATGTACGTGTCTTAGTGTATGTATGTAAGTGTCTGTATGTAAGTGTCTGAATGTAAGTGTCTGTATGTAAGTATCTGTATGTAAGTGTCTGTATGTAAGTGTCTGTATGTAAGTGTCTATGTAAGTGTCTGTATGTAAGTGCCTGTATGTAAGTGTCTGTATGTAAGTGTCTGTATGTAAGTGACTGTATGTAAGTGTGTGTATGTAAGTGTCTGTATGTAAGTGTCTGTATGTAAGTGTCTCAGTGTCTGTATGTAAGTGTCTGTATGTAAGTGTCTGTATGTAAGTGTCTCTATGTAAGTCTCAGTGTCTGTATGTCAGTGTGTGTTTGTAAGTGTCTGTATTTAAGTGTCTCAGTGTCTGTAAGTAAGTGTCTAAGTAAGTGTCTGTAGGTAAGTGTCTGTATGTAAGTGTCTGAATGTAAGTGTCTGTATATAAGTATCTGTATGTAAGTGTCTGTATGTAAGTGTCTGTATGTACGTGTCTTAGTGTCTGTATGTAAGTGTCTGTATGTAAGTGTCTGTATGTAAGTGTCTGTATGTAAGTGTCTCAGAATCTGTATGTGTCTGTATGTAAGTGTCTGTATGTAAGTGTCTGTATGTAAGTGTCTGTATGTACGTGTCTTAGTGTCTGTATGTAAGTGTCTGTATGTAAGTGTCTGAATGTAAGTGTCTGTATGTAAGTATCTGTATGTAAGTGTTTGTATTTAAGTGTCTCAGTGTCTGTAAGTAAATGTCTAAGTAAGTGTCTGTATGTAAGTGTCTGTATGTAAGTGTCTGTATGTTAAGTGTTTGTATGTAAGTGTCTGTATGTGAATATCTCAGTGTCTGTATTTAAGTGTCTGTATGTAAGTGTCTGTATGTAAGTGTCTTAGTGTCTGTATGTAAGTGTCTGTATGTAAGTGTCTGTATGTAAGTGTCTCAGTGTCTGTATGTAAGTGTCTGTATGTAAGTGTCTGTATGTAAGTGTCTAAGTGTCTGTATGTAAGTGTCTTTATGTAAGAGTCTGTATGTAAGTGTCTGTATGTCAGTGTCACAGTGTCTGTATGTAAGTGTCTGTATGTAAGTGTCTCAGTGTCTGTATGTAAGTGTCTGTATGTAAGCATCTGTATGTGTCTATGTAAGTGTCTCAGTGTCTGTATGTAAGTGTCTGTATGTAAGTGTATGTAAGTGTCCGTATGTAAGTGTCTGTATGTAAGTGTCTCAGTGTCTGTATGTAAGTGTATGTAAGCGTCTGTATGTAAGTGTCTATGTAAGTGTATCAGTGTCTGTATGTAAGTGTCTGTATGTAAGTGTCTGTATGTAAGTGTCTCAGTGTCTGTATGTAAGTGTCTGTATGTAATTGTCTGTATGTAAGTGTCTTTATGTAAGAGTCTGTATGTAAGTGTATGTATGTAAGTGTCTAAGTGTCTGTATGTAAGTGTCTCTATGTAAGAGTCTGTATGTAAGTGTCTGTATGTAAGTGTCTAAGTGTCTGTATGTAAGGGTCTGTATGTAAGTGTCTATATGTAAGTGTCTGTTTGTAAGTGTCAGTATGTAAGTGTCTGTATGTAAGTGACTATGTAAGTGTCTGTATGTAAGTGCCTGTATGTAAGTGTCTGTATGTAAGTGTCTGTATGTAAGTGTCTGTATGTAAGTGACTGTATGTAAGTGTGTGTATGTAAGTGTCTGTATGTAAGTGTCTGTATGTAAGTGTCTCAGTATCTGTATTTAAGTGTCTGTATGTAAGTGTCTGTATGTAAGTGTCTCTATGTAAGTCTCAGTGTCTGTATGTCAGTGTGTGTTTGTAAGTGTCTGTATTTAAGTGTCTCAGTGTCTGTAAGTAAGTGTCTAAGTAAGTGTCTGTATGTAAGTGTCTGTATGTAAGTGTCTGAATGTAAGTGTCTGTATGTAAGTATCTGTATGTAAGTGTCTGTATGAAAGTGTCTGTATGTAAGTGTCTGTATGTAAGTGTCTGTATGTAAGTGTCTCAGCATCTGTATGTGTCTGTATGTAAGTGTCTGTATGTAAGTGTCTGTATGTAAGTGTCTGTATGTACGTGTCTTAGTGTCTGTATGTAAGTGTCTGTATGTCAGTGTCTGAATGTAAGTGTCTGTATGTAAGTATCTGTATGTAAGTGTCTGTATGTAAGTGTATGTATGTATGTGTCTTAGTGTCTGTATGTAAGTGTCTGTATGTAAGTGTCTGTATGTAAGTGTCTGTATGTAAGTGTCTCAGCGTCTGTATGTGTCTGTATGTAAGTGTCTGTATGTAATTGTCTGTATGTAAGTGGCTGTATGTAAGTGGCTGTATGTAAGTGTCCGTATGTAAGTGTCTGTATGTAAGTGTCTGTATGTGTCTGTATGTAAGTGTCTATGTAAGTGTTTGTATGTAAGTGCCTGTATGTAAGTGTCTGTATGTAAGTGCCTGTATGTAAGTGTCTCAGTATCTGTATGTAAATGTCTTTATGTAAGTGTCTGCATGTAAGTGTCTGTATGTAAGTGTCTGCATGTAAGTCTCAGTGTCTGTATGTCACTGTGTGTTTGTAAGTGTCTGTATGTAAGTGTCTGTATGTAAGTGTCTGTATTTAAGTGTCTCAGTGTATGTAAGTAAGTGTCTAAGTAAGTGTCTGTATGTAAGTGTCTCTATGTAAATGTCTGTATATAAGTGTCTGTATGTAAGTGGCTGTATGTTAAGTGTTTGTATGTAAGTGTCTGTATGTAAATATCTCAGTGTCTGTATGTAAGTGTCTGTATGTAAGTGTCTGTATGTAAGTGTCTCAGTGTCTGTATGTAAGTGTGTGTATGTAAGTGTCTGTATGTGTCTGTATGTAAGTGTCTGTATGTAAGTGTCTGTATGTAAGTCTCTGTATGTAGGTGGCTGTATGTAAGTGTCTGTAAGTGTCTGTATGTAAGTATCTGTATGTAAGTGTCTGTGTGTAAGTTTCTGTATGTAAGTGTCTGTTTGTAAGTGTCTGTATGTAAGTGTCTTTATGTAAGTGTCTGTATGTAAGTGTCTGTATGTAAGTGTCTTCGTGTCTGTATGTAAGTGTCTGTATGTAAGTGTCTCAGCGTCTGTATGTGTCTGTATGTCAGTGTCTGTATGTAAGTGTCTCAGTGTCTGTATGTAAGTGTCTGTATGTGAGCGTCTGTATGTAAGTGTCTATGTAAGTGTCTCAGTTTCTTTATGTAAGTGTCTGTATGTAAGTGTCTCAGTGTCTGTATGTAAGTGTCTGTATGTAAGTGTCTGTATGTAAGTGTCTCAGTGTCTGTATGGAAGTGTCTGTATGTAAGTGTCTCAGTGTCTGTATGTAAGTGTCTGTATGTAAGTGTCTGTATGTAAGTGTATGTATGTAAGTGTCTCAGTGTCTGTATGTAAGTGTATGTAAGCGTCTGTATGTAAGTGTCTATGTAGGTGTCTGAGTGTCTGTATGTAAGTGTCTGTATGTAAGTGTCTGTATGTAAGTGTCTTAGTGTCTGTATGTAAGTGTTTAAGTGTCTGTATGTAAGGGTCTGTATGTAAGTGTCTGTATGTAAGTGTCTGTATGTAAGTGTCTGTTTGTAAGTGTTTGTATGTAAGTGTCTGTATGTAAGTGTCTCAGTGTCTGTTTGTGTCAGTATGTAAGTGTCTGTATGTAAGTGTCTATGTAAGTGTCTGTATGTAAGTGCCTGTATGTAAGTGTCTGTATGTAAGTGTGTGTATGTAAGTGTCTGTATGTAAGTGTCTGTATGTAAGTGTCTCATTATCTGTATGTAAATGTCTTTATGGATGTGTCTGTATGTAAGTGTCTGTATGTAAGTGTCTGTATGTAAGTCTCAGTGTCTGTATGTCAGTGTGTGTTTGTAAGTGTCTGTATGTAAGTGTCTGTATGTAAGTGTCTGTATTTAAGTGTCTCAGTGTCTGTAAGTAAGTGTCTAAGTAAGTGTCTGTATGTAAGTGTCTCTATGTAAGTGTCTATATATAAGTGTCTGTATGTAAGTGTCTGTATGTTAAGTGTTTGTATGGTAAGTGTCTGTATGACAAATATCTCAGTGTCTGTATGTAAGTGTCTGTATGTAAGTGTCTGTATGTAAGTGTCTCAGTGTCTGTTTGTAAGTGTCTGTATCTAAGTGTCTGTATGTGTCTGTATGTAAGTGTCTGTATGTAAGTGTCTGTATGTAAGTCTCTGTATGTAGGTGGCTGTATTTAAGTGTCTGTAAGTGTCTGTATGTAAGTATCTGTATGTAAGTGTCTGTGTGTAAGTTTCTGTATGTAAGTGTCTGTTTGTAAGTGTCTGTATGTAAGTGTCTGTATGTAAGTGTCTGTATGTAAGTGTCTGTATGTAAGTGTCTTCGTGTCTGTATGTAAGTGTCTGTATGTAAGTGTCTGTATGTAAGTGTCTCAGCGTCTGTATGTGTCTGTATGTAAGTGTCTGTATGTAAGTGTCTCAGTGTCTTTATGTAAGTGTCTGTATGTAAGTGTCTCGGTGTCTGTATGTAAGTGTCTCAGTGTCTGTATGTAAGTGTCTGTATGTAAGTGTCTCAGTGTCTGTATGTAACTGTCTGTATGTAAGTGTCTGTATGTAAGTGTCTGTATGTAAGTGTCTCAGTGTCTGTATGGAAGTGTCTGTATGTAAGTGTCTCAGTGTCTGTATGTAAGTGTCTGTATGTAAGTGTCTGTATGTACGTGTATGTATGTAAGTGTCTCAGTGTCTGTATGTAAGTGTATGTAAGCGTCTGTATGTAAGTGTCTATGTAAGTGTCTCAGTATCTGTATGTAAGTGTCTGTATGTAAGTGTCTGTATGTAAGTGTCTCTATGTAAGTCTCAGTATCTGTATGTCAGTGTGTGTTTGTAAGTGTCTATATTTAAGTGTCTCAGTGTCTGTAAGTAAGTGTCTAAGTAAGTGTCTGTATGTAAGTGTCTGTATGTAAGTGTCTGTATGTTAAGTGTTTGTATGTAAGTGTCTGTATGTGAATATCTCAGTGTCTGTATGTAAGTGTATGTATGTAAGTGTCTAAGTGTCTGTATGTAAGTGTCTTTATGTAAGAGTCTGTATGTAAGTGTCTGTATGTAAGTGTCTAAGTGTCTGTATGTAAGGGTCTGTATGTAAGTGTCTATATGTAAGTGTCTGTTTGTAAGTGTCAGTATGTAAGTGTCTGTATGTAAGTGACTATGTAAGTGTCTGTATGTGAGTGCCTGTATGTAAGTGTCTGTATGTAAGTGTCTGTATGTAAGTGTCTGTATGTAAGTGACTGTATGTAAGTGTGTGTATGTAAGTGTCTGTATGTAAGTGTCTGTATGTAAGTGTCTCAGTATCTGTATGTAAGTGTCTGTATGTAAGTGTCTGTATGTAAGTGTCTCTATGTAAGTCTCAGTGTCTGTATGTCAGTGTGTGTTTGTAAGTGTCTGTATTTAAGTGTCTCAGTGTCTGTAAGTAAGTGTCTAAGTAAGTGTCTGTATGTAAGTGTCTGTATGTAAGTGTCTGAATGTAAGTGTCTGTATGTAAGTATCTGTATGTAAGTGTCTGTATGTAAGTGTCTGTATGTAAGTGTCTGAATGTAAGTGTCTGTATGTAAGTATCTGTATGTAAGTGTCTGTATGTAAGTGTCTGTATGTAAGTGTCTGTATGTACGTGTCTTAGTGTCTGTATGTAAGTGTCTGTATGTAAGTGTCTGAATGTAAGTGTCTGTATGTAAGTATCTGTATGTAAGTGTCTGTATGTAAGTGTCTGTATGTACGTGTCTTAGTGTCTGTATGTAAGTGTCTGTATGTAAGTGTCTGTATGTAAGTGTCTGTATGTAAGTGTCTCAGCGTCTGTATGTGTCTGTATGTAAGTGTCTGTATGTAATTGTCTGTATGTAAGTGGCTGTATGTAAGTGGCTGTATGTAAGTGTCCGTATGTAAGTGTCTGTATGTAAGTGTCTGTATGTGTCTGTATGTAAGTGTCTATGTAAGTGTTTGTATGTAAGTGCCTGTATGTAAGTGTCTATGTAAGTGTCTGTATGTAAGTGCCTGTATGTAAGTGTCTCAGTATCTGTATGTAAATGTCTTTATGTAAGTGTCTGCATGTAAGTGTCTGTATGTAAGTGTCTGTATGTAAGTCTCAGTGTCTGTATGTCAGTGTGTGTTTGTAAGTGTCTATATGTAAGTGTCTGTATGTAAGTGTCTGTATGTAAGTGTCTGTATGTAAGTGTCTGTATGTTAAGTGTCTGTATGTAAGTGTCTGTATGTAAGTATCTCAGTGTCTGTATGTAAGTTTCTGTATGTAAGTGTCTGTATGTAACGGTCTCAGTGTCTGTATGTAAGTGTCTGTATGTAAGTGTCTGTATGTAAGTATCTGTATGTAAATGTCTGTGTGTAAGTGTCTGTATGTAAGTGTCTTAGTGTCTGTATGTAAGTGTCTGTATGTAAGTGTCTGTATGTGTCTGTATGTAAGTGTCTGTATGTAAGCGTCTGTATTTAAGTGTCTCAGTGTATGTAAGTAAGTGTCTAAGTAAGTGTCTGTATGTAAGTGTCTCTATGTAAGTGTCTGTATATAAGTGTCTGTATGTAAGTGTCTGTATGTTAAGTGTTTGTATGTAAGTGTCTGTATGTAAATATCTCAGTGTCTGTATGTAAGTGTCTGTATGTAAGTGTATGTATGTAAGTGTCTCAGTGTCTGTATGTAAGTGTGTGTATGTAAGTGTCTGTATGTGTCTGTATGTAAGTGTATGTATGTAAGTGTCTGTATGTAAGTCTCTGTATGTAGGTGGCTGTATGTAAGTGTCTGTAAGTGTCTGTATGTAAGTATCTGTATGTAAGTGTCTGTGTGTAAGTTTCTGTATGTAAGTGTCTGTTTGTAAGTGTCTGTATGTAAGTGTCTGTATGTAAGTGTCTGTATGTAAGTGTCTCTATGTAAGTGTCTTCGTGTCTGTATGTAAGTGTCTGTATGTAAGTGTCTCAGCGTCTGTATGTGTCTGTATGTCAGTGTCTGTATGTAAGTGTCTCAGTGTCTGTATGTAAGTGTCTGTATGTGAACGTCTGTATGTAAGTGTCTATGTAAGTGTCTCAGTTTCTTTATGTAAGTGTCTGTATGTAAGTGTCTGTATGTAAGTCTCTGTATGTAGGTGGCTGTATGTAAGTGTCTGTATGTAAGTATCTGTATGTAAGTGTCTGTGTGTAAGTTTCTGTATGTAAGTGTCTGTTTGTAAGTGTCTGTATGTAAGTGTCTGTATGTAAGTGTCTGTATGTAAGTGTCTGTATGTAAGTGTCTGTATGTAAGTGTCTTCGTGTCTGTATGTAAGTGTCTGTATGTAAGTGTCTCAGCGTCTGTATGTGTCTGTATGTCAGTGTCTGTATGTAAGTGTCTCAGTGTCTGTATGGAAGTGTCTGTATGTAAGTGTCTCAGTGTCTGTATGTAAGTGTCTGTATGTAAGTGTCTGTATGTAAGTGTCTCAGTGTCTGTTTGGAAGTGTCTGTATGTAAGTGTCTCAGTGTCTGTATGTAAGTGTCTGTATGTAAGTGTCTGTATGTAAGTGTATGTATGTAAGTGTCTCAGTGTCTGTATGTAAGTGTATGTAAGCATCTGTATGTAAGTGTCTATGTAAGTGTCTGAGTGTCTGTATGTAAGTGTCTGTATGTAAGTGTCTGTATGTAAGTGTCTTAGTGTCTGTATGTAAGTGTCTGTATGTAATTGTCTGTATGTAAGTGTATTTATGTAAGAGTCTGTATGTAAGTGTCTGTATGTAAGTGTCTAAGTGTCTGTATGTAAGTGTCTTTATGTAAGAGTCTGTATGTAAGTGTCTGTATGTAAGTGTTTAGGTGTCTGTATGTAAGGGTCTGTATGTAAGTGTCTGTATGTAAGTGTCTGTATGTAAGTGTCTGTATGTAAGTGTTTGTATGTAAGTTTCTGTATGTAAGTGTCTCAGTGTCTGTTTGTGTCAGAATGTAAGTGTCTGTATGTAAGTGTCTATGTAAGTGTCTGTATGTAAGTGCCTGTATGTAAGTGTCTGTATGTAAGTGTGTGTATGTAAGTGTCTGTATGTAAGTGTCTGTATGTAAGTGTCTCAGTATCTGTATGTAAATGTCTTTATGGATGTGTCTGTATGTAAGTGTCTGTATGTAAGTGTCTGTATGTAAGTCTCAGTGTCTGTATGTCAGTGTGTGTTTGTAAGTGTCTGTATGTAAGTGTCTGTATGTAAGTGTCTGTATTTAAGTGTCTCAGTGTCTGTAAGTAAGTGTCTAAGTAAGTGTCTGTATGTAAGTGTCTCTATGTAAGTGTCTATATATAAGTGTCTTTATGTAAGTGTCTGTATGTTAAGTGTTTGTATGTAAGTGTCTGTATGTAAATATCTCAGTGTCTGTATGTAAGTGTCTGTATGTAAGTGTCTGTATGTAAGTGTCTCAGTGTCTGTATGTAAGTGTCTGTATCTAAGTGTCGGTATGTGTCTGTATGTAAGTGTCTGTATGTAAGTGTCTGTATGTAAGTCTCTGTATGTAGGTGGCTGTATTTAAGTGTCTGTAAGTGTCTGTATGTAAGGATCTGTATGTAAGTGTCTGTGTGTAAGTTTCTGTATGTAAGTGTCTGTTTGTAAGTGTCTGTATGTAAGTGTCTGTATGTAAGTATCTGTATGTAAGTGTCTGTATGTAAGTGTCTTCGTGTCTGTATGTAAGTGTCTGTATGTAAGTGTCTGTATGTAAGTGTCTCAGCGTCTGTATGTGTCTGTATGTAAGTGTCTGTATGTAAGTGTCTCAGTGTCTTTATGTAAGTGTCTGTATGTAAGTGTCTCGGTGTCTGTATGTAAGTGTCTCAGTGTCTGTATGTAAGTGTCTGTATGTAAGTGTCTCAGTGTCTGTATGTAAGTGTCTGTATGTAAGTGTCTGTATGTAAGTGTCTGTATGTAAGTGTCTCAGTGTCTGTATGGAAGTGTCTGTATGTAAGTGTCTCAGTGTCTGTATGTAAGTGTCTGTATGTAAGCGTCTGTATGTAAGTGTCTATGTAAGTGTCTCAGTATCTGTATGTAAGTGTCTGTATGTAAGTGTCTGTATGTAAGTGTATCTATGTAAGTCTCAGTGTCTGTATGTCAGTGTGTGTTTGTAAGTGTCTGTATTTAAGTGTCTCAGTGTCTGTAAGTAAGTGTCTAAGTAAGTGTCTGTATGTAAGTGTCTGTATGTAAGTGTCTGAATGTAAGTGTCTGTATGTAAGTATCTGTATGTAAGTGTCTGTATGTAAGTGTCTGTATGTACGTGTCTTAGTGTCTGTATGTAAGTGTCTGTATGTAAGTGTCTGTATGTAAGTGTCTGTATGTAAGTGTCTCAGCATCTGTATGTGTCTGTATGTAAGTGTCTGTATGTAAGTGTCTGTATATAAGTGTCTGTATGTACGTGTCTTAGTGTCTGTATGTAAGTGTCTGTATGTAAGTGTCTGAATGTAAGTGTCTGTATGTAAGTATCTGTATGTAAGTGTCTGTATGTAAGTGTCTGTATGTACGTGTCTTAGTGTCTGTATGTAAGTGTCTGTACGTAAGTGTCTGTATGTAAGTGTCTGTATGTAAGTGTCTCAGCGTCTGTATGTGTCTGTATGTAAGTGTCTGTATGTAAGTGTCTGTATATAAGTGTCTGTATGTACGTGTCTTAGTGTCTGTATGTAAGTGTCTGTATGTAAGTGTCTGTATGTAAGTGTCTGTATGTAAGTGTTTAGGTGTCTGTATGTAAGGGTCTGTATGTAAGTGTCTGTATGTAAGTGTCTGTATGTAAGTGTCTGTATGTAAGTGTTTGTATGTAAGTTTCTGTATGTAAGTGTCTCAGTGTCTGTTTGTGTCAGAATGTAAGTGTCTGTATGTAAGTGTCTATGTAAGTGTCTGTATGTAAGTGCCTGTATGTAAGTGTCTGTATGTAAGTGTGTGTATGTAAGTGTCTGTATGTAAGTGTCTGTATGTAAGTGTCTCAGTATCTGTATGTAAATGTCTTTATGGATGTGTCTGTATGTAAGTGTCTGTATGTAAGTGTCTGTATGTAAGTCTCAGTGTCTGTATGTCAGTGTGTGTTTGTAAGTGTCTGTATGTAAGTGTCTGTATGTAAGTGTCTGTATTTAAGTGTCTCAGTGTCTGTAAGTAAGTGTCTAAGTAAGTGTCTGTATGTAAGTGTCTCTATGTAAGTGTCTATATATAAGTGTCTTTATGTAAGTGTCTGTATGTTAAGTGTTTGTATGTAAGTGTCTGTATGTAAATATCTCAGTGTCTGTATGTAAGTGTCTGTATGTAAGTGTCTGTATGTAAGTGTCTCAGTGTCTGTATGTAAGTGTCTGTATCTAAGTGTCGGTATGTGTCTGTATGTAAGTGTCTGTATGTAAGTGTCTGTATGTAAGTCTCTGTATGTAGGTGGCTGTATTTAAGTGTCTGTAAGTGTCTGTATGTAAGGATCTGTATGTAAGTGTCTGTGTGTAAGTTTCTGTATGTAAGTGTCTGTTTGTAAGTGTCTGTATGTAAGTGTCTGTATGTAAGTATCTGTATGTAAGTGTCTGTATGTAAGTGTCTTCGTGTCTGTATGTAAGTGTCTGTATGTAAGTGTCTGTATGTAAGTGTCTCAGCGTCTGTATGTGTCTGTATGTAAGTGTCTGTATGTAAGTGTCTCAGTGTCTTTATGTAAGTGTCTGTATGTAAGTGTCTCGGTGTCTGTATGTAAGTGTCTCAGTGTCTGTATGTAAGTGTCTGTATGTAAGTGTCTCAGTGTCTGTATGTAAGTGTCTGTATGTAAGTGTCTGTATGTAAGTGTCTGTATGTAAGTGTCTCAGTGTCTGTATGGAAGTGTCTGTATGTAAGTGTCTCAGTGTCTGTATGTAAGTGTCTGTATGTAAGCGTCTGTATGTAAGTGTCTATGTAAGTGTCTCAGTATCTGTATGTAAGTGTCTGTATGTAAGTGTCTGTATGTAAGTGTATCTATGTAAGTCTCAGTGTCTGTATGTCAGTGTGTGTTTGTAAGTGTCTGTATTTAAGTGTCTCAGTGTCTGTAAGTAAGTGTCTAAGTAAGTGTCTGTATGTAAGTGTCTGTATGTAAGTGTCTGAATGTAAGTGTCTGTATGTAAGTATCTGTATGTAAGTGTCTGTATGTAAGTGTCTGTATGTACGTGTCTTAGTGTCTGTATGTAAGTGTCTGTATGTAAGTGTCTGTATGTAAGTGTCTGTATGTAAGTGTCTCAGCATCTGTATGTGTCTGTATGTAAGTGTCTGTATGTAAGTGTCTGTATATAAGTGTCTGTATGTACGTGTCTTAGTGTCTGTATGTAAGTGTCTGTATGTAAGTGTCTGAATGTAAGTGTCTGTATGTAAGTATCTGTATGTAAGTGTCTGTATGTAAGTGTCTGTATGTACGTGTCTTAGTGTCTGTATGTAAGTGTCTGTACGTAAGTGTCTGTATGTAAGTGTCTGTATGTAAGTGTCTCAGCGTCTGTATGTGTCTGTATGTAAGTGTCTGTATGTAAGTGTCTGTATATAAGTGTCTGTATGTACGTGTCTTAGTGTCTGTATGTAAGTGTCTGTATGTAAGTGTCTGTATGTAAGTGTCTGTATGTAAGTGTCTTCGTGTCTGTATGTAAGTGTCTGTATGTAAGTGTCTCAGCGTCTGTATGTGTCTGTATGTCAGTGTCTGTATGTAAGTGTCTCAGTGTCTGTATGGAAGTGTCTGTATGTAAGTGTCTCAGTGTCTGTATGTAAGTGTCTGTATGTAAGTGTCTGTATGTAAGTGTCTCAGTGTCTGTTTGGAAGTGTCTGTATGTAAGTGTCTCAGTGTCTGTATGTAAGTGTCTGTATGTAAGTGTCTGTATGTAAGTGTATGTATGTAAGTGTCTCAGTGTCTGTATGTAAGTGTATGTAAGCATCTGTATGTAAGTGTCTATGTAAGTGTCTGAGTGTCTGTATGTAAGTGTCTGTATGTAAGTGTCTGTATGTAAGTGTCTTAGTGTCTGTATGTAAGTGTCTGTATGTAATTGTCTGTATGTAAGTGTATTTATGTAAGAGTCTGTATGTAAGTGTCTGTATGTAAGTGTCTAAGTGTCTGTATGTAAGTGTCTTTATGTAAGAGTCTGTATGTAAGTGTCTGTATGTAAGTGTTTAGGTGTCTGTATGTAAGGGTCTGTATGTAAGTGTCTGTATGTAAGTGTCTGTATGTAAGTGTCTGTATGTAAGTGTTTGTATGTAAGTTTCTGTATGTAAGTGTCTCAGTGTCTGTTTGTGTCAGAATGTAAGTGTCTGTATGTAAGTGTCTATGTAAGTGTCTGTATGTAAGTGCCTGTATGTAAGTGTCTGTATGTAAGTGTGTGTATGTAAGTGTCTGTATGTAAGTGTCTGTATGTAAGTGTCTCAGTATCTGTATGTAAATGTCTTTATGGATGTGTCTGTATGTAAGTGTCTGTATGTAAGTGTCTGTATGTAAGTCTCAGTGTCTGTATGTCAGTGTGTGTTTGTAAGTGTCTGTATGTAAGTGTCTGTATGTAAGTGTCTGTATTTAAGTGTCTCAGTGTCTGTAAGTAAGTGTCTAAGTAAGTGTCTGTATGTAAGTGTCTCTATGTAAGTGTCTATATATAAGTGTCTTTATGTAAGTGTCTGTATGTTAAGTGTTTGTATGTAAGTGTCTGTATGTAAATATCTCAGTGTCTGTATGTAAGTGTCTGTATGTAAGTGTCTGTATGTAAGTGTCTCAGTGTCTGTATGTAAGTGTCTGTATCTAAGTGTCGGTATGTGTCTGTATGTAAGTGTCTGTATGTAAGTGTCTGTATGTAAGTCTCTGTATGTAGGTGGCTGTATTTAAGTGTCTGTAAGTGTCTGTATGTAAGGATCTGTATGTAAGTGTCTGTGTGTAAGTTTCTGTATGTAAGTGTCTGTTTGTAAGTGTCTGTATGTAAGTGTCTGTATGTAAGTATCTGTATGTAAGTGTCTGTATGTAAGTGTCTTCGTGTCTGTATGTAAGTGTCTGTATGTAAGTGTCTGTATGTAAGTGTCTCAGCGTCTGTATGTGTCTGTATGTAAGTGTCTGTATGTAAGTGTCTCAGTGTCTTTATGTAAGTGTCTGTATGTAAGTGTCTCGGTGTCTGTATGAAAGTGTCTCAGTGTCTGTATGTAAGTGTCTGTATGTAAGTGTCTCAGTGTCTGTATGTAAGTGTCTGTATGTAAGTGTCTGTATGTAAGTGTCTGTATGTAAGTGTCTCAGTGTCTGTATGGAAGTGTCTGTATGTAAGTGTCTCAGTGTCTGTATGTAAGTGTCTGTATGTAAGCGTCTGTATGTAAGTGTCTATGTAAGTGTCTCAGTATCTGTATGTAAGTGTCTGTATGTAAGTGTCTGTATGTAAGTGTATCTATGTAAGTCTCAGTGTCTGTATGTCAGTGTGTGTTTGTAAGTGTCTGTATTTAAGTGTCTCAGTGTCTGTAAGTAAGTGTCTAAGTAAGTGTCTGTATGTAAGTGTCTGTATGTAAGTGTCTGAATGTAAGTGTCTGTATGTAAGTATCTGTATGTAAGTGTCTGTATGTAAGTGTCTGTATGTACGTGTCTTAGTGTCTGTATGTAAGTGTCTGTATGTAAGTGTCTGTATGTAAGTGTCTGTATGTAAGTGTCTCAGCATCTGTATGTGTCTGTATGTAAGTGTCTGTATGTAAGTGTCTGTATATAAGTGTCTGTATGTACGTGTCTTAGTGTCTGTATGTAAGTGTCTGTATGTAAGTGTCTGAATGTAAGTGTCTGTATGTAAGTATCTGTATGTAAGTGTCTGTATGTAAGTGTCTGTATGTACGTGTCTTAGTGTCTGTATGTAAGTGTCTGTATGTAAGTGTCTGTATGTAAGTGTCTTAGTGTCTGTATGTAAGTGTCTGTATGTAATTGTCTGTATGTAAGTGTCTTTATGTAAGAGTCTGTATGTAAGTGTCTGTATGTAAGTGTCTAAGTGTCTGTATGTAAGTGTCTTTATGTAAGAGTCTGTATGTAAGTGTCTGTATGTAAGTGTTTAGGTGTCTGTATGTAAGGGTCTGTATGTAAGTGTCTGTATGTAAGTGTCTGTATGTAAGTGTCTGTATGTAAGTGTTTGTATGTAAGTTTCTGTATGTAAGTGTCTCAGTGTCTGTTTGTGTCAGAATGTAAGTGTCTGTATGTAAGTGTCTATGTAAGTGTCTGTATGTAAGTGCCTGTATGTAAGTGTCTGTATGTAAGTGTGTGTATGTAAGTGTCTGTATGTAAGTGTCTGTATGTAAGTGTCTCAGTATCTGTATGTAAATGTCTTTATGGATGTGTCTGTATGTAAGTGTCTGTATGTAAGTGTCTGTATGTAAGTCTCAGTGTCTGTATGTCAGTGTGTGTTTGTAAGTGTCTGTATGTAAGTGTCTGTATGTAAGTGTCTGTATTTAAGTGTCTCAGTGTCTGTAAGTAAGTGTCTAAGTAAGTGTCTGTATGTAAGTGTCTCTATGTAAGTGTCTATATATAAGTGTCTTTATGTAAGTGTCTGTATGTTAAGTGTTTGTATGTAAGTGTCTGTATGTAAATATCTCAGTGTCTGTATGTAAGTGTCTGTATGTAAGTGTCTGTATGTAAGTGTCTCAGTGTCTGTATGTAAGTGTCTGTATCTAAGTGTCGGTATGTGTCTGTATGTAAGTGTCTGTATGTAAGTGTCTGTATGTAAGTCTCTGTATGTAGGTGGCTGTATTTAAGTGTCTGTAAGTGTCTGTATGTAAGGATCTGTATGTAAGTGTCTGTGTGTAAGTTTCTGTATGTAAGTGTCTGTTTGTAAGTGTCTGTATGTAAGTGTCTGTATGTAAGTATCTGTATGTAAGTGTCTGTATGTAAGTGTCTTCGTGTCTGTATGTAAGTGTCTGTATGTAAGTGTCTGTATGTAAGTGTCTCAGCGTCTGTATGTGTCTGTATGTAAGTGTCTGTATGTAAGTGTCTCAGTGTCTTTATGTAAGTGTCTGTATGTAAGTGTCTCGGTGTCTGTATGTAAGTGTCTCAGTGTCTGTATGTAAGTGTCTGTATGTAAGTGTCTCAGTGTCTGTATGTAAGTGTCTGTATGTAAGTGTCTGTATGTAAGTGTCTGTATGTAAGTGTCTCAGTGTCTGTATGGAAGTGTCTGTATGTAAGTGTCTCAGTGTCTGTATGTAAGTGTCTGTATGTAAGCGTCTGTATGTAAGTGTCTATGTAAGTGTCTCAGTATCTGTATGTAAGTGTCTGTATGTAAGTGTCTGTATGTAAGTGTATCTATGTAAGTCTCAGTGTCTGTATGTCAGTGTGTGTTTGTAAGTGTCTGTATTTAAGTGTCTCAGTGTCTGTAAGTGTCTAAGTAAGTGTCTGTATGTAAGTGTCTGTATGTAAGTGTCTGAATGTAAGTGTCTGTATGTAAGTATCTGTATGTAAGTGTCTGTATGTAAGTGTCTGTATGTACGTGTCTTAGTGTCTGTATGTAAGTGTCTGTATGTAAGTGTCTGTATGTAAGTGTCTGTATGTAAGTGTCTCAGCATCTGTATGTGTCTGTATGTAAGTGTCTGTATGTAAGTGTCTGTATATAAGTGTCTGTATGTACGTGTCTTAGTGTCTGTATGTAAGTGTCTGTATGTAAGTGTCTGAATGTAAGTGTCTGTATGTAAGTATCTGTATGTAAGTGTCTGTATGTAAGTGTCTGTATGTACGTGTCTTAGTGTCTGTATGTAAGTGTCTGTATGTAAGTGTCTGTATGTAAGTGTCTTAGTGTCTGTATGTAAGTGTCTGTATGTAATTGTCTGTATGTAAGTGTCTTTATGTAAGAGTCTGTATGTAAGTGTCTGTATGTAAGTGTCTAAGTGTCTGTATGTAAGTGTCTTTATGTAAGAGTCTGTATGTAAGTGTCTGTATGTAAGTGTTTAGGTGTCTGTATGTAAGGGTCTGTATGTAAGTGTCTGTATGTAAGTGTCTGTATGTAAGTGTCTGTATGTAAGTGTTTGTATGTAAGTTTCTGTATGTAAGTGTCTCAGTGTCTGTTTGTGTCAGAATGTAAGTGTCTGTATGTAAGTGTCTATGTAAGTGTCTGTATGTAAGTGCCTGTATGTAAGTGTCTGTATGTAAGTGTGTGTATGTAAGTGTCTGTATGTAAGTGTCTGTATGTAAGTGTCTCAGTATCTGTATGTAAATGTCTTTATGGATGTGTCTGTATGTAAGTGTCTGTATGTAAGTGTCTGTATGTAAGTCTCAGTGTCTGTATGTCAGTGTGTGTTTGTAAGTGTCTGTATGTAAGTGTCTGTATGTAAGTGTCTGTATTTAAGTGTCTCAGTGTCTGTAAGTAAGTGTCTAAGTAAGTGTCTGTATGTAAGTGTCTCTATGTAAGTGTCTATATATAAGTGTCTGTATGTAAGTGTCTGTATGTTAAGTGTTTGTATGTAAGTGTCTGTATGTAAATATCTCAGTGTATGTATGTAAGTGTCTGTATGTAAGTGTCTGTATGTAAGTGTCTCAGTGTCTGTATGTAAGTGTCTGTATCTAAGTGTCGGTATGTGTCTGTATGTAAGTGTCTGTATGTAAGTGTCTGTATGTAAGTCTCTGTATGTAGGTGGCTGTATTTAAGTGTCTGTAAGTGTCTGTATGTAAGGATCTGTATGTAAGTGTCTGTGTGTAAGTTTCTGTATGTAAGTGTCTGTTTGTAAGTGTCTGTATGTAAGTGTCTGTATGTAAGTATCTGTATGTAAGTGTCTGTATGTAAGTGTCTTCGTGTCTGTATGTAAGTGTCTGTATGTAAGTGTCTGTATGTAAGTGTCTCAGCGTCTGTATGTGTCTGTATGTAAGTGTCTGTATGTAAGTGTCTCAGTGTCTTTATGTAAGTGTCTGTATGTAAGTGTCTCGGTGTCTGTATGTAAGTGTCTCAGTGTCTGTATGTAAGTGTCTGTATGTAAGTGTCTCAGTGTCTGTATGTAAGTGTCTGTATGTAAGTGTCTGTATGTAAGTGTCTGTATGTAAGTGTCTCAGTGTCTGTATGGAAGTGTCTGTATGTAAGTGTCTCAGTGTCTGTATGTAAGTGTCTGTATGTAAGCGTCTGTATGTAAGTGTCTATGTAAGTGTCTCAGTATCTGTATGTAAGTGTCTGTATGTAAGTGTCTGTATGTAAGTGTATCTATGTAAGTCTCAGTGTCTGTATGTCAGTGTGTGTTTGTAAGTGTCTGTATTTAAGTGTCTCAGTGTCTGTAAGTAAGTGTCTAAGTAAGTGTCTGTATGTAAGTGTCTGTATGTAAGTGTCTGAATGTAAGTGTCTGTATGTAAGTATCTGTATGTAAGTGTCTGTATGTAAGTGTCTGTATGTACGTGTCTTAGTGTCTGTATGTAAGTGTCTGTATGTAAGTGTCTGTATGTAAGTGTCTGTATGTAAGTGTCTCAGCATCTGTATGTGTCTGTATGTAAGTGTCTGTATGTAAGTGTCTGTATATAAGTGTCTGTATGTACGTGTCTTAGTGTCTGTATGTAAGTGTCTGTATGTAAGTGTCTGAATGTAAGTGTCTGTATGTAAGTATCTGTATGTAAGTGTCTGTATGTAAGTGTCTGTATGTACGTGTCTTAGTGTCTGTATGTAAGTGTCTGTACGTAAGTGTCTGTATGTAAGTGTCTGTATGTAAGTGTCTCAGCGTCTGTATGTGTCTGTATGTAAGTGTCTGTATGTAAGTGTCTGTATATAAGTGTCTGTATGTACGTGTCTTAGTGTCTGTATGTAAGTGTCTGTATGTAAGTGTCTGTATGTTAAGTGTTTGTATGTAAGTGTCTGTATGTGAATATCTCAGTGTCTGTATGTAAGTGTCTGTATGTAAGTGTCTGTATGTAAGTGTCTGTATGTAAGTGTCTGTATTTAAGTGTCTCAGTGTCTGTAAGTAAGTGTCTAAGTAAGTGTCTGTATGTAAGTGTCTCTATGTAAGTGTCTATATATAAGTGTCTGTATGTAAGTGTCTGTATGTTAAGTGTTTGTATGTAAGTGTCTGTATGTAAATATCTCAGTGTCTGTATGTAAGTGTCTGTATGTAAGTGTCTGTATGTAAGTGTCTCAGTGTCTGTATGTAAGTGTCTGTATCTAAGTGTCGGTATGTGTCTGTATGTAAGTGTCTGTATGTAAGTGTCTGTATGTAAGTCTCTGTATGTAGGTGGCTGTATTTAAGTGTCTGTAAGTGTCTGTATGTAAGGATCTGTATGTAAGTGTCCGTGTGTAAGTTTCTGTATGTAAGTGTCTGTTTGTAAGTGTCTGTATGTAAGTGTCTGTATGTAAGTATCTGTATGTAAGTGTCTGTATGTAAGTGTCTTCGTGTCTGTATGTAAGTGTCTGTATGTAAGTGTCTGAATGTAAGTGTCTCAGCGTCTGTATGTGTCTGTATGTAAGTGTCTGTATGTAAGTGTCTCAGTGTCTTTATGTAAGTGTCTGTATGTAAGTGTCTCAGTGTCTGTATGTAAGTGTCTGTATGTAAGTGTCTGTATGTAAGTGTCTGTATGTAAGTGTCTCAGTGTCTGTATGGAAGTGTCTGTATGTAAGTGTCTCAGTGTCTGTATGTAAGTGTCTGTATGTAAGTGTCTCAGTGTCTGTATGTAAGTGTCTGTATGTAAGTGTCTGTATGTAAGTGTCTGTATGTAAGTGTCTCAGTGTCTGTATGGAAGTGTCTGTATGTAAGTGTCTCAGTGTCTGTATGTAAGTGTCTGTATGTAAGCGTCTGTATGTAAGTGTCTATGTAAGTGTCTCAGTATCTGTATGTAAGTGTCTGTATGTAAGTGTCTGTATGTAAGTGTATCTATGTAAGTCTCAGTGTCTGTATGTCAGTGTGTGTTTGTAAGTGTCTGTATTTAAGTGTCTCAGTGTCTGTAAGTAAGTGTCTAAGTAAGTGTCTGTATGTAAGTGTCTGTATGTAAGTGTCTGAATGTAATTGTCTGTATGTAAGTATCTGTATGTAAGTGTCTGTATGTAAGTGTCTGTATGTACGTGTCTTAGTGTCTGTATGTAAGTGTCTGTATGTAAGTGTCTGTATGTAAGTGTCTGTATGTAAGTGTCTGTATGTAAGTGTCTCAGCATCTGTATGTGTCTGTATGTAAGTGTCTGTATGTAAGTGTCTGTATATAAGTGTCTGTATGTACGTGTCTTAGTGTCTGTATGTAAGTGTCTGTATGTAAGTGTCTGAATGTAAGTGTCTGTATGTAAGTATCTGTATGTAAGTGTCTGTATGTAATTGTCTGTATGTAAGTGTCTTAGTGTCTGTATGTAAGTGTCTGTACGTAAGTGTCTGTATGTAAGTGTCTGTATGTAAGTGTCTCAGCGTCTGTATGTGTCTGTATGTAAGTGTCTGTATGTAAGTGTCTGTATATAAGTGTCTGTATGTACGTGTCTTAGTGTCTGTATGTAAGTGTCTGTATGTAAGTGTCTGTATGTTAAGTGTTTGTATGTAAGTGTCTGTATGTGAATATCTCAGTGTCTGTATGTAAGTGTCTGTATGTAAGTGTCTGTATGTAAGTGTCTGAATGTAAGTGTCTGTATGTAAGTATCTGTATGTAAGTGTCTGTATGTAAGTGTCTGTATGTACGTGTCTTAGTGTCTGTATGTAAGTGTCTGTATGTAAGTGTCTGTATGTAAGTGTCTGTATGTAAGTGTCTCAGCATCTGTATGTGTCTGTATGTAAGTGTCTGTATGTAAGTGTCTGTATATAAGTGTCTGTATGTACGTGTCTTAGTGTCTGTATGTAAGTGTCTGTATGTAAGTGTCTGAATGTAAGTGTCTGTATGTAAGTATCTGTATGTAAGTGTCTGTATGTAAGTGTCTGTATGTACGTGTCTTAGTGTCTGTATGTAAGTGTCTGTACGTAAGTGTCTGTATGTAAGTGTCTGTATGTAAGTGTCTCAGCGTCTGTATGTGTCTGTATGTAAGTGTCTGTATGGAAGTGTCTGTATTTAAGTGTCTGTATGTACGTGTCTTAGTGTCTGTATGTAAGTGTCTGTATGTAAGTGTCTGAATGTAAGTGTCTGTATGTAAGTATCTGTATGTAAGTGTCTGTATGTAAGTGTCTGTATGTACGTGTCTTAGTGTCTGTATGTAAGTGTCTGTACGTAAGTGTCTGTATGTAAGTGTATGTATGTAAGTGTCTCAGTGTCTGTATGTAAGTGTATGTAAGCGTCTGTATGTAAGTGTCTATGTAAGTGTCTCAGTATCTGTATGTAAGTGTCTGTATGTAAGTGTCTGTATGTCAGTGTCTCTATGTAAGTCTCAGTGTCTGTATGTCAGTGTGTGTTTGTAAGTGTCTGTATTTAAGTGTCTCAGTGTCTGTAAGTAAGTGTCTAAGTAATTGTCTGTATGTAAGTGTCTGTATGTAAGTGTCTGTATGTTAAGTGTTTGTATGTAAGTGTCTGTATGTGAATATCTCAGTGTCTGTATGTAAGTGTCTGTATGTAAGTGTCTGTATGTAAGTGTCTGAATGTAAGTGTCTGTATGTAAGTATCTGTATGTAAGTGTCTGTATGTAAGTGTCTGTATGTACGTGTCTTAGTGTCTGTATGTAAGTGTCTGTATGTAAGTGTCTGTATGTAAGTGTCTGTATGTAAGTGTCTCAGCATCTGTATGTGTCTGTATGTAAGTGTCTGTATGTAAGTGTCTGTATGTAAGTGTCTGTATGTACGTGTCTTAGTGTCTGTATGTAAGTGTCTGTATGTAAGTGTCTGAATGTAAGTGTCTGTATGTAAGTATCTGTATGTAAGTGTATGTATGTAAGTGTCTGTATGTACGTGTCTTAGTGTCTGTATGTAAGTGTCTGTACGTAAGTGTCTGTATGTAAGTGTCTGTATGTAAGTTTCTCAGCGTCTGTATGTGTCTGTATGTAAGTGTCTGTATGTAATTGTCTGTATGTAAGTGGCTGTATGTAAGTGGCTGTATGTAAGTGTCCGTATGTAAGTGTCTGTATGTAAGTGTCTGTATGTGTCTGTATGTAAGTGTCTATGTAAGTGTTTGTATGTAAGTGTCTGTGTGTAAGTGTCTATGTAAGTGTCTGTATGTAAGTGCCTGTATGTAAGTGTCTGTATGTAAGTGTCTGTATGTAAGTGTCTCAGTATCTGTATGTAAATGTCTTTATGTAAGTGTCTGTATGTAAGTGTCTGTATGTAAGTCTCAGTGTCTGTATGTCAGTGTGTGTTTGTAAGTGTCTGTATGTAAGTGTCTGTATGTAAGCGTCTGTATTTAAGTGTCTCAGTGTATGTAAGTAAGTGTCTAAGTAAGTGTCTGTATGTAAGTGTCTCTATGTAAGTGTCTGTATATAAGTGTCTGTATGTAAGTGTCTGTATGTTAAGTGTTTGTATGTAAGTGTCTGTATGTAAATATCTCAGTGTCTGTATGTAAGTGTCTGTATGTAATTGTCTGTATGTAAGTGGCTGTATGTAAGTGGCTGTATGTAAGTGTCCGTATGTAAGTGTCTGTATGTAAGTGTCTCAGTGTCTGTATGTAAGTGTGTGTATGTAAGTGTCTGTATGTGTCTGTATGTAAGTGTCTGTATGTAAGTGTCTGTATGTAAGTCTCTGTATGTAGGTGGCTGTATGTAAGTGTCTGTAAGTGTCTGTATGTAAGTGTCTGTGTGTGAGTTTCTGTATGTAAGTGTCTGTTTGTAAGTGTCTGTATGTAAGTGTCTGTATGTAAGTGTCTGTATGTAAGTGTCTGTATGTAAGTGTCTTCGTGTCTGTATGTAAGTGTCTGTATGTAATTGTCTCAGCGTCTGTATGTGTCAGTATGTCAGTGTCTGTATGTAAGTGTCTCAGTGTCTGTATGTAAGTGTCTGTATGTGAGCGTCTGTATGTAAGTGTCTATGTAAGTGTCTCAGTTTCTTTATGTAAGTGTCTGTATGTAAGTGTCTCAGTGTCTGTTTGTAAGTGTATCAGTGTCTGTATGTAAGTGTCTGTATGTAAGTGTCTCAGTGTCTGTATGTAAGTGTCTGTATGTAAGTGTCTGTATGTAAGTGTCTGTATGTAAGTGTCTCAGTGTCTGTATGGAAGTGTCTGTATGTAAGTGTCTCAGTGTCTGTATGTAAGTGTCTGTATGTAAGTGTCTGTATGTAAGTGTATGTATGTAAGTGTCTCAGTGTCTGTATGTAAGTGTATGTAAGCGTCTGTATGTAAGTGTCTATGTAAGTGTCTGAGTGTCTGTATGTAAGTGTCTGTATGTAAGTGTCTGTATGTAAGTGTCTTAGTGTCCGTATGTAAGTGTCTGTATGTAATTGTCTGTATGTAAGTGTCTTTATGTAAGAGTCTGTATGTAAGTGTCTGTATGTAAGTGTCTAAGTGTCTGTATGTAAGTGTCTTTATGTAAGAGTCTGTGGGTAAGTGTCTGTATGTAAGTGTTTAAGTGTCTGTATGTAAGGGTCTGTATGTAAGTGTCTGTATGTAAGTGTCTGTATGTAAGTGTCTGTACGTAAGTGTTTGTATGTAAGTGTCTGTATGTAAGTGTCTCAGTGTCTGTTTGTGTCAGTATGTAAGTGTCTGTATGTAAGTGTCTATGTAAGTGTCTGTATGTAAGTGCCTGTATGTAAGTGTCTGTATGTAAGTGTGTGTATGTAAGTGTCTGTATGTAAGTGTCTGTATGTAAGTGTCTCAGTATCTGTATGTAAATGTCTTTATGGATGTGTCTGTACGTAAGTGTCTGTATGTAAGTGTCTGTATGTAAGTCTCAGTGTCTGTATGTCAGTGTGTGTTTGTAAGTGTCTGTATGTAAGTGTCTGTATGTAAGTGTCTGTATTTAAGTGTCTCAGTGCCTGTAAGTAAGTGTCTAAGTAAGTGTCTGTATGTAAGTGTCTCTATGTAAGTGTCTGTATATAAGTGTCTGTATGTAAGTGTCTGTATGTTAAGTGTTTGTATGTAAGTGTCTGTATGTAAATATCTCAGTGTCTGTATGTAAGTGTCTGTATGTAAGTGTCTGTATGTAAGTGTCTCAGTGTCTGTATGTAAGTGTCTGTATCTAAGTGTCTGTATGTGTCTGTATGTAAGTGTCTGTATGTAAGTGTCTGTATGTAAGTCTCTGTATGTAGGTGGCTGTATTTAAGTGTCTGTAAGTGTGTGTATGTAAGTATCTGTATGTAAGTGTCTGTGTGTAAGTTTCTGTATGTAAGTGTCTGTTTGTAAGTGTCTGTATGTAAGTGTCTGTATGTAAGTGTCTGTATGTAAGTGTCTGTATGTTAGTGTCTTCGTGTCTGTATGTAAGTGTCTGTATGTAAGTGTCTGTATGTAAGTGTCTCAGCGTCTGTATGTGTCTGTATGTAAGTGTCTGTATGTAAGTGTCTCAGTGTCTTTATGTAAGTGTCTGTATGTAAGTGTCTCGGTGTCTGTATGTAAGTGTCTCAGTGTCTGTATGTAAGTGTCTGTATGTAAGTGTCTCAGTGTCTGTATGTAAGTGTCTGTATGTAAGTGTCTGTATGTAAGTGTCCGTATGTAAGTGTCTCAGTGTCTGTATGGAAGTGTCTGTATGTAAGTGTCTGTATGTAAGTGTCTGTATGTACGTGTCTTAGTGTCTTTATGTAAGTGTCTGTACGTAAGTGTCTGTATGTAAGTGTCTGTATGTAAGTGTCTCAGCGTCTGTATGTGTCTGTATGTAAGTGTCTGTATGTAATTGTCTGTATGTAAGTGGCTGTATGTAAGTGGCTGTATGTAAGTGTCCGTATATAAGTGTCTGTATGTAAGTGTCTGTATGTGTCTGTATGTAAGTGTCTATGTAAGTGTTTGTATGTAAGTGTCTGTATGTAAGTGTCTATGTAAGTGTCTGTATGTAAGTGCCTGTATGTAAGTGTCTGTATGTAAGTGTCTGTATGTAAGTGTCTCAGTATCTGTATGTAAATGTCTTTATGTAAGTGTCTGTATGTAAGTGTCTGTATGTAAGTCTCAGTGTCTGTATGTCAGTGTGTGTTTGTAAGTGTCTGTATGTAAGTGTCTGTATGTAAGTGTATGTATTTAAGTGTCTCAGTGTATGTAAGTAAGTGTCTAAATAAGTGTCTGTATGTAAGTGTCTCTATGTAAGTGTCTGTATATAAGTGTCTGTATGTAAGTGTCTGTATGTTAAGTGTTTGTATGTAAGTGTCTGTATGTAAGTGTCTTCGTGTCTGTATGTAAGTGTCTGTATGTAAGTGTCTGTATGTAAGTGTCTCAGCGTCTGTATGTGTCTGTATGTAAGTGTCTGTATGTAAGTGTCTCAGTGTTTTAATGTAAGTGTCTGTATGTAAGTGTCTCGGTGTCTGTATGTAAGTGTCTCAGTGTCTGTATGTAAGTGTCTGTATGTAAGTGTCTCAGTGTCTGTATGTAAGTGTCTGTATGTAAGTGTCCGTATGTAAGTGTCTCAGTGTCTGTATGGAAGTGTCTGTATGTAAGTGTAACAATGTAACAACTAAGCTTGTGCCGGAGGCCCCGGGGGGCCAGGCGTCTATGACGTCTCCTGGCCAAACCCCAATTGGCGGAGCCAGGAGATTGAATACCTACCCTCGGGGCTACTTCAGAAACAACGAAAAGCCACTACGGGTGGCCACGTGGAATGTTCGAACGCTCACTGCAGAGGAGAGGCTGCCACTCCTCTGTCGGGAGCTGGACCGGTACCGCCTGGATCTATGCGGCATTCAGGAGGTCCGGTGGACCGGCTCTGGCTCCTGCCACCATGAGGGGTGGACAGTCCTCTACTCGGGGCAGCAGACTGCCAAACAACAGGGTGTGGGTCTTCTTTTGAACAAAAGAATGAAGGGGGCGTGGGAGCGTGGCGGTGAGGTGTGGGAAGCTGTAAGCCCCAGGCTACTTTGGGCTCGCCTTCCCATCAACCGGAGGCGAGGAATGGTGGTCGTGGTTACTTATGCCCCCACCGAAGATGAACATCCGTGGAGGGATGCAGGCAAAGCCGATGAGTCAGATGCCTTCTATGACCTCCTGTCACAGGTGCTGGCTAAAGTGGCCCCTCGGGATAGAGTCATCATGTTGGGTGACTTCAATGCCCGAGTTGGTCATGATACTGGCACCTGGTCTGGAGTGATTGGAGGGCATGGGCCAGATCAGCTCAATAACAACGGTAGGAGGCTGCTAGATTTTTGTGCAGCCCATGGGCTTGTAATTACCAACACGCTGTTCCGGCATCGGCGCATCCACACAACATCATGGATGCATGCCGGGTCCAAGCAAGAACATCTGCTGGACTACATAGTGACGGACCAGCGAATGCGAGCCCATGTCCTTGACACCAGGACCTACCGTGGAGCTGATCTGCCCTCTGACCATCGACTAGTCATCTGTAAGATGCGCCTGCCATTCTTCCACTCCGGTGGTGGGTGTACACCCAGGACCCCATTCCAACCTAAAGTGGCCTGGTCTCAGTTATCTGATGAAAGTTGCAAGCGAGAATTTCATCATCGCTTGCGGCTGGGATTGGCATCGTCCCCGACTCCTCCTGATGTCGAGGGTAAATGGGCGAGGTTTAGGACTGTGACTCATGCAGCTGCAATGGCTGCTTTGGGTACGCGGTCCAGACCTCCCCAGACACCCTGGATGACAGAGGAGTTGTTCAGGATGGTTGAGAAAAAGCGACAGGCCCACTGTCATCGGCTACAGAATCCCACGTCAGAGAATGAGGAGGCTTACCGCAGCCTTCGCTCGGAGGTTCGGAGAGCCGTGAGGCGCTGCAAGGATGGGTGGTGGTCGCGGGTTGCTGAGGAGATGGAGTCTGCCTCAGTGGCCCGTGATCACAAATCGCTATTTAACTCCATCAAAAAAGTAACCTGCAGTGCCACACCTATTACCATCATTAGGGGAAAAAACGGTGATCCAATTTCCGACCCCCAGGAACAGGTTCGCAGATTTGCTGAGCATTTCTGTGAGGTCCTGGGGGAGGGAAAATCCCACAGCCAGGAAAACATCGTGGCACAAAGTGAGGATGACCCTGCTGAGGCTGCGGTGCCTCAAATATTGGATGAAGTCACCCCCTGTGAGTGGCTGGCTGAGGTGCCATCTGCTGAGGAAGTATTGAAGGCGATCCGGAGTCTGAGACCAGGAAAGGCAGCGGGCAGAGATGATCTCCCAAGCGAAATGCTGAGGGAGGGTGGCGTTTGTGCACAGACTGCCCTATATGACATCATAACAACAGTCTGGACCACTGGACGGGTTCCGCAGGATTGGAAGGATGCCCTGGTGGTCCCCCTTTTTAAGAAGGGGGACCGCACAGACTGTAACAACTACAGGGGCATCTCACTCCTCAGTGTGCCGGGAAAGGTCCTGGCAAGGATTATTCAGCATCGCCTTGCCAGGCACGCTGAGGAGAGGCTTGCGGAGCCCCAATGCGGTTTCAGGAAAGGGCGGTCCTGCACAGATGCCATATTTTCTGTCCGTCTGCTACAGCAGAGGTATAGGGAATTCCAACAAGACCTACATCTCTGCTTTATTGACCTGGTCAAGGCCTATGATACCATCAGTAGGCCTGGGCTCTGGGTCGTTCTTCGTGCTTTTGGAGTACCTGACCCTCTGCTCACGATCATTAAGGACCTTCATGATGGTGAGCGGGCCCGGGTAAAACTACGTGGCCGGGAGTCAGAGCCATTCCCTGTACACCTTGGGGTGCGACAGGGATGTCCTCTGGCTCCCACATTATTTAACATCTATTTTGACCACGTAGTTCGTGAAGCCTTCAATAGCTGTACCGGGGGAATCTCCATATGGTACAGATATAATGGGAGGCTAATCGATGCCCGGGTGCGGTCAAGGGATGGCTCCCTATTGCTCAACCACGTTATGTATGCTGATGACTTGGTAATAGCTGCTCAGTCAGAGGAGGAGTTGGAGACGCTGCTGCTGAGACTGGAGCGTGCCACTAAGAGGTGGGGCCTTACCATCAGCCCCACCAAAACTAAGCACCTGCCTGGGTATTTTGTACCATCGGACACTCCACCCCCACAACTCCCAATCGGTGATGGGGCAGTTGTGGAGAGAGTGGAGAGTTTCCCATACCTGGGCAGTGTGCTTATGACTGGCTCCAGTTTAACAGCAGAGGTCTCACTCCGAATCAGTCGAGCGGCAATATCTTTTCATCGGTTGCGTAACGCTGTGTGGAAGCTACCTGGTCTGTCGCTCCGCACTAAGCTTCAGGTCTTCTCGGCCACGGTCATTCCCTCCCTTCTCTACGCTTGCGAAACGTGGACCCCCCTAATGGAACATCTTCGCCGGTTAGAAACATTTAGGCTGACCTGCCTACGATCCATCCTGGGTTTAACCAGACTGGATTGTGTGAGGAGCTCACAAATCCTTGAAAGATCTGGGCAGGGTCCCATCGGTGAGCTCCTCCGGCAGGCAAGGCTGCGATGGCTGGGTCATGTAGCCCGCATGCCCAGCCACCGCATGCCGAAACAGCTTTTGTTTGGCCGGATTGAGGGGGCTAAGCGGGCGCGGCACGGGCTAGAGAAGAGATGGAGTGATGTGGTACAGGAGGACGTGGAGCTGAGTGGACTTGCCGATGACTGGTACCAGCGGTGTCAAGATCGGCCTCTGTGGAGGAGGCTCGTGAAGGATGCTACTGGGCAGTTGGAGGCAGTCGCCCTCCAACAACAACGGAGGGCGGAGGAGCGACGCTCACAACAGCGAGCGGAGCGCCGGGTGGCTAAAGCACAGCAGGTTGGCACAGTAGGGGGCACAGGTGGTGCATCAGCCAGTCATCTCAGTCAGTCGACCCGTGGCACCTGGGTCTGCCCCGTGACCTCCTGCCAGCGGGCGTTCGACACTTCACGTGGCCTCAGGGTGCACATAGCCTGGCACAAGCGTCGTGGTGACGTCACCGCCACTTAGTGGCGAATGGCGGTTGTTGTTGTTGTTGTATGTAAGTGTCTCAGTGTCTGTATGTAAGTGTCTGTATGTAAGTGTCTGTATGTAAGTGTATGTATGTAAGTGTCTCAGTGTCTGTATGTAAGTGTATGTAAGCGTCTGTATGTAAGTGTCTATGTAAGTGTCTCAGTATCTGTATGTAAGTGTCTGTATGTAAGTGTCTGTATGTAAGTGTCTCTATGTAAGTCTCAGTGTCTGTATGTCAGTGTGTTTGTAAGTGTCTGTATTTAAGTGTCTCAGTGTCTGTAAGTAAGTGTCTAAGTAAGTGTCTGTATGTAAGTGTCTGTATGTAAGTGTCTGTATGTTAAGTGTTTGTATGTAAGTGTCTGTATGTCCGGCAAAACAACCCCCTACCTCCTCGCGGTGCCGGACGGGCAACTCTGTCGTGGACAGCGCTGTGGGGGGAGATCCAATTTTGATTGGCTCCTCCCCTCATGGCATATGTATCCACCACAGGGGCTAAACGGGGGCTCTGGACGGGTGCGAGGGGCTGGTAACCCCTCCACCTTCAATTAATTACCACGAAACTACGAATTAAACTTAAATATGTAACAACTAAGCTTGTGCCGGAGGCCCCGGGGGGCCAGGCGTCTATGACGTCTCCTGGCCAAACCCCAATTGGCGGAGCCAGGAGATTGAATACCTACCCTCGGGGCTACTCCAGAAGCAACGAAAAGCCACTACGGTTGGCCACGTGGAATGTTCGAACGCTCACTGCAGAGGAGAGGCTGCCACTCCTCTGTCGGGAGCTGGACCGGTACCGCCTGGATCTATGCGGCATTCAGGAGGTCCGGTGGACCGGCTCTGGCTCCTGCCACCATGAGGGGTGGACAGTCCTCTACTCGGGGCAGCAGACTGCCAAACAACAGGGTGTGGGTCTTCTTTTGAACAAAAGAATGAAGGGGGCGTGGGAGCGTGGCGGTGAGGTGTGGGAAGCTGTAAGCCCCAGGCTACTTTGGGCTCGCCTTCCCATCAACCGGAGGCGAGGAATGGTGGTCGTGGTTACTTATGCCCCCACCGAAGATGAACATCCGTGGAGGGATGCAGGCAAAGCCGATGAGTCAGATGCCTTCTATGACCTCCTGTCACAGGTGCTGGCTAAAGTGGCCCCTCGGGATAGAGTCATCATGTTGGGTGACTTCAATGCCCGAGTTGGTCATGATACTGGCACCTGGCCTGGAGTGATTGGAGGGCATGGGCCAGATCAGCTCAATAACAACGGTAGGAGGCTGCTAGATTTTTGTGCAGCCCATGGGCTTGTAATTACCAACACGCTGTTCCGGCATCGGCGCATCCACACAACATCATGGATGCATGCCGGGTCCAAGCAAGAACATCTGCTGGACTACATAGTGACGGACCAGCGAATGCGAGCCCATGTCCTTGACACCAGGACCTACCGTGGAGCTGATCTGCCCTCTGACCATCGACTAGTCATCTGTAAGATGCGCCTGCCATTCTTCCACTCCGGTGGTGGGTGTACACCCAGGACCCCATTCCAACCTAAAGTGGCCTGGTCTCAGTTATCTGATGAAAGTTGCAAACGAGAATTTCATCATCGCTTGCGGCTGGGATTGGCATCGTCCCCGACTCCTCCTGATGTCGAGGGTAAATGGGCGAGGTTTAGGACTGTGACTCATGCAGCTGCAATGGCTGCTTTGGGTACGCGGTCCAGACCTCCCCAGACACCCTGGATGACAGAGGAGTTGTTCACGATGGTTGAGAAAAAGCGACAGGCCCACTGTCATCGGCTACAGAGTCCCACGTCAGAGAATGAGGAGGCTTACCGCAGCCTTCGCTCGGAGGTTCGGAGAGCCGTGAGGCGCTGCAAGGATGGGTGGTGGTCGCGGGTTGCTGAGGAGATGGAGTCTGCCTCAGTGGCCCGTGATCACAAATCTCTATTTAACTCCATCAAAAAAGTAACCTGCAGCGCCACACCTATTACCATCATTAGGGGAAAAAACGGCGATCCAATTTCCGACCCCCAGGAACAGGTTCGCAGATTTGCTGAGCATTTCTGTGAGGTCCTGGGGAGGGAAAATCCCTCAGCCAGGAAAACATCGTGGCACAAAGTGAGGATGACCCTGCTGAGGCTGCGGTGCCTCAAATATTGGATGAAGTCACCCCCTGTGAGCGGCTGGCTGAGGTGCCATCTGCTGAGGAAGTATTGAAGGCGATCCGGAGTCTGAGACCAGGAAAGGCAGCGGGCAGAGATGATCTTCCAAGCGAAATGCTGAGGGAGGGTGGCGTTTGTGCACAGACTGCCCTATATGACATCATAACAACAGTCTGGACCACTGGACGGGTTCCGCAGGATTGGAAGGATGCCCTGGTGGTCCCCCTTTTTAAGAAGGGGGACCGCACAGACTGTAACAACTACAGGGGCATCTCACTCCTCAGTGTGCCGGGAAAGGTCCTGGCAAGGATTATTCAGCATCGCCTTGCCAGGCACGCTGAGGAGAGGCTTGCGGAGCCCCAATGCGGTTTCAGTAAAGGGCGGTCCTGCACAGATGCCATATTTTCTGTCCGTCTGCTACAGCAGAGGTGTAGGGAATTCCAACAAGACCTACATCTCTGCTTTATTGACCTGGTCAAGGCCTATGATACCATCAGTAGGCCTGGGCTCTGGGTCGTTCTTCGTGCTTTTGGAGTACCTGACCCTCTGCTCACGATCATTAAGGACCTTCATGATGGTGAGCGGGCCCGGGTAAAACTACGTGGCCGGGAGTCAGAGCCATTCCCTGTACACCTTGGGGTGCGACAGGGATGTCCTCTGGCTCCCACATTATTTAACATCTATTTTGACCACGTAGTTCGTGAAGCCTTCAATAGCTGTACCGGGGGAATCTCCATATGGTACAGATATAATGGGAGGCTAATCGATGCCCGGGTGCGGTCAAGGGATGGCTCCCTATTGCTCAACCACGTTATGTATGCTGATGACTTGGTAATAGCTGCTCAGTCAGAGGAGGAGTTGGAGACGCTGCTGCTGAGACTGGAGCGTGCCACTAAGAGGTGGGGCCTTACCATCAGCCCCACCAAAACCAAGCACCTGCCTGGGTATTTTGTACCATCGGACACTCCACCCCCACAACTCCCAATCGGTGATGGGGCAGTTGTGGAGAGAGTGGAGAGTTTCCCATACCTGGGCAGTGTGCTTATGACTGGCACCAGTTTAACAGCAGAGGTCTCACTCCGAATCAGTCGAGCGGCAATATCTTTTCATCGGTTGCGTAACGCTGTGTGGAAGCTACCTGGTCTGTCGCTCCGCACTAAGCTTCAGGTCTTCTCGGCCACGATCATTCCCTCCCTTCTCTACGCTTGCGAAACGTGGACCCCCCCTAATGGAACATCTTCGCCGGTTAGAAACATTTAGGCTGGCCTGCCTACGATCCATCCTGGGTTTAACCAGACTGGATTGTGTGAGGAGCTCACAAATCCTTGAAAGATCTGGGCAGGGTCCCATCGGTGAGCTCCTCCGGCAGGCAAGGCTGCGATGGCTGGGTCATGTAGCCCGCATGCCCAGCCACCGCATGCCGAAACAGCTTTTGTTTGGCCGGATTGAGGGGGCTAAGCGGGCGCGGCACGGGCTAGAGAAGAGATGGAGTGATGTGGTACAGGAGGACGTGGAGCTGAGTGGACTTGCCGATGACTGGTACCAGCGGTGTCAAGATCGGCCTCTGTGGAGGAGGCTCGTGAAGGATGCTACTGGGCAGTTGGAGGCAGTCGCCCTCCAACAACAACGGAGGGCGGAGGAGCGACGCTCACAACAGCGAGCGGAGCGCCGGGTGGCTAAAGCACAGCAGGTTGGCACAGTAGGGGGCACAGGTGGTGCATCAGCCAGTCATCTCAGTCAGTCGACCCGTGGCACCTGGGTCTGCCCCGTGACCTCCTGCCAGCGGGCGTTCGACACTTCACGTGGCCTCAGGGTGCACATAGCCTGGCACAAGCGTCGTGGTGACGTCACCGCCACTTAGTGGCGAATGGCGGTTGTTGTTGTTGTTGTATGTGAATATCTCAGTGTCTGTATGTAAGTGTCTGTATGTAAGTGTCTGTATGTAAGTGTCTGAATGTAAGTGTCTGTATGTAAGTATCTGTATATAAGTGTCTGTATGTAAGTGTCTGTATGTACGTGTCTTAGTGTCTGTATGTAAGTGTCTGTATGTAAGTGTCTGTATGTAAGTGTCTGTATGTAAGTGTCTCAGCATCTGTATGTGTCTGTATGTAAGTGTCTGTATGTAAGTGTCTGTATGTAAGTGTCTGTATGTACGTGTCTTAGTGTCTGTATGTAAGTGTCTGTATGTAAGTGTCTGAATGTAAGTGTCTGTATGTAAGTATCTGTATGTACGTGTCTGTATGTAAGTGTCTGTATGTACGTGTCTTAGTGTCTTTATGTAAGTGTCTGTACGTAAGTGTCTGTATGTAAGTGTCTGTATGTAAGTGTCTCAGCGTCTGTATGTGTCTGTATGTAAGTGTCTGTATGTAATTGTCTGTATGTAAGTGGCTGTATGTAAGTGGCTGTATGTAAGTGTCCGTATGTAAGTGTCTGTATGTAAGTGTCTGTATGTGTCTGTATGTAAGTGTCTATGTAAGTGTTTGTATGTAAGTGTCTGTATGTAAGTGTGTATGTAAGTGTCTGTATGTAAGTGCCTGTATGTAAGTGTCTGTATGTAAGTGTCTGTATGTAAGTGTCTCAGTATCTGTATGTAAATGTCTTTATGTAAGTGTCTGTATGTAAGTGTCTGTATGTAAGTCTCAGTGTCTGTATGTCAGTGTGTGTTTGTAAGTGTCTGTATGTAAGTGTCTGTATGTAAGTGTCTGTATTTAAGTGTCTCAGTGTATGTAAGTAAGTGTCTAAATAAGTGTCTGTATGTAAGTGTCTCTATGTAAGTGTCTGTATATAAGTGTCTGTATGTAAGTGTCTGTATGTTAAGTGTTTGTATGTAAGTGTCTGTATGTAAATATCTCAGTGTCTCTATGTAAGTGTCTGTATGTAAGTGTCTGTATGTAAGTGTCTCAGTGTCTGTATGTAAGTGTGTGTATGTACGTGTCTGTATGTGTCTGTATGTAAGTGTCTGTATGTAAGTGTCTGTATGTAAGTCTCTGTATGTAGGTGGCTGTATGTAAGTGTCTGTAAGTGTCTGTATGTAAGTGTCTGTGTGTAAGTTTCTGTATGTAAGTGTCTGTTTGTAAGTGTCTGTATGTAAGTGTCTGTATGTAAGTGTCTGTATGTAAGTGTCTGTATGTAAGTGTCTTCGTGTCTGTATGTAAGTGTCTGTATGTAATTGTCTCAGCGTCTGTATGTGTCTGTATGTCAGTGTCTGTATGTAAGTGTCTCAGTGTCTGTATGTAAGTGTCTGTATGTGAGCGTCTGTATGTAAGTGTCTATGTAAGTGTCTCAGTTTCTTTATGTAAGTGTCTGTATGTAAGTGTCTCAGTGTCTGTTTGTAAGTGTCTCAGTGTCTGTATGTAAGTGTCTGTATGTAAGTGTCTCAGTGTCTGTATGTAAGTGTCTGTATGTAAGTGTCTGTATGTAAGTGTCTGTATGTAAGTGTCTCAGTGTCTGTTTGTAAGTGTCTGTATGTAAGTGTCTCAGTGTCTGTATGTAAGTGTCTGTATGTAAGTGTCTGTATGTAAGTGTATGTATGTAAGTGTCTCAGTGTCTGTATGTAAGTGTATGTAAGCGTCTGTATGTAAGTGTCTATGTAAGTGTCTGAGTGTCTGTATGTAAGTGTCTGTATGTAAGTGTCTGTATGTAAGTGTCTTAGTGTCCGTACGTAAGTGTCTGTATGTAATTGTCTGTATGTAAGTGTCTTTATGTAAGAGTCTGTATGTAAGTGTCTGTATGTAAGTGTCTAAGTGTCTGTATGTAAGTGTCTTTATGTAAGAGTCTGTGGGTAAGTGTCTGTATGTAAGTGTTTAAGTGTCTGTATGTAAGGGTCTGTATGTAAGTGTCTGTATGTAAGTGTCTGTATGTAAGTGTTTGTATGTAAGTGTGTGTATGTAAGTGTCTCAGTGTCTGTTTGTGTCAGTATGTAAGTGTCTGTATGTAAGTGTCTATGTAAGTGTCTGTATGTAAGTGCCTGTATGTAAGTGTCTGTATGTAAGTGTGTGTATGTAAGTGTCTGTATGTAAGTGTCTGTATGTAAGTGTCTCAGTATCTGTATGTAAATGTCTTTATGGATGTGTCTGTACGTAAGTGTCTGTATGTAAGTGTCTGTATGTAAGTCTCAGTGTCTGTATGTCAGTGTGTGTTTGTAAGTGTCTGTATGTAAGTGTCTGTATGTAAGTGTCTGTATTTAAGTGTCTCAGTGTCTGTAAGTAAGTGTCTAAGTAAGTGTCTTTATGTAAGTGTCTCTATGTAAGTGTCTGTATATAAGTGTCTGTATGTAAGTGTCTGTATATTAAGTGTTTGTATGTAAGTGTCTGTATGTAAATATCTCAGTGTCTGTATGTAAGTGTCTGTATGTAAGTGTCTGTATGTAAGTGTCTCAGTGTCTGTATGTAAGTGTCTGTATCTAAGTGTCTGTATGTGTCTGTATGTGTCTGTATGTAAGTGTGTGTATGTAAGTGTCTGTATGTAAGTCTCTGTATGTAGGTGGCTGTATTTAAGTGTCTGTAAGTGTCTGTATGTAAGTATCTGTATGTAAGTGTCTGTGTGTAAGTTTCTGTATGTAAGTGTCTGTTTGTAAGTGTCTGTATGTAAGTGTCTGTATGTAAGTGTCTGTATGTAAGTGTCTCAGTATCTGTATGTAAATGTCTTTATGGATGTGTCTGTACGTAAGTGTCTGTATGTAAGTGTCTGTATGTAAGTCTCAGTGTCTGTATGTCAGTGTGTGTTTGTAAGTGTCTGTATGTAAGTGTCTGTATGTAAGTGTCTGTATTTAAGTGTCTCAGTGTCTGTAAGTAAGTGTCTAAGTAAGTGTCTTTATGTAAGTGTCTCAATGTAAGTGTCTGTATATAAGTGTCTGTATGTAAGTGTCTGTATGTTAAGTGTTTGTATGTAAGTGTCTGTATGTAAATATCTCAGTGTCTGTATGTAAGTGTCTGTATGTAAGTGTCTGTATGTAAGTGTCTCAGTGTCTGTATGTAAGTGTCTGTATCTAAGTGTCTGTATGTGTCTGTATGTAAGTATCTGTATGTAAGTGTCTGTATGTAAGTCTCTGTATGCAGGTGGCTGTATTTAAGTGTCTGTAAGTGTCTGTATGTAAGTATCTGTATGTAAGTGTCTGTGTGTAAGTTTCTGTATGTAAGTGTCTGTTTGTAAGTGTCTGTATGTAAGTGTCTGTATGTAAGTGTCTGTATGTAAGTGTCTGTATGTAAGTGTCTTCGTGTCTGTATGTAAGTGTCTGTATGTAAGTGTCTGTATGTAAGTGTCTCAGCGTCTGTATGTGTCTGTATGTAAGTGTCTGTATGTAAGTGTCTCAGTGTCTTTATGTAAGTGTCTGTATGTAAGTGTCTCGGTGTCTGTATGTAAGTGTCTCAGTGTCTGTATGTAAGTGTCTGTATGTAAGTGTCTCAGTGTCTGTATGTAAGTGTCTGTATGTAAGTGTCTCAGTGTCTGTATGGAAGTGTCTGTATGTAAGTGTCTCAGTGTCTGTATGTAATTGTCTGTATGTAAGTGTCTGTATGTAAGTGTATGTATGTAAGTGTCTCAGTGTCTGTATGTAAGTGTATGTAAGCGTCTGTATGTAAGTGTCTATGTAAGTGTCTCAGTGTCTGTATGTAAGTGTCTGTATGTAAGTGTCTGTATGTAAGTGTCTTAGTGTCTGTATGTAAGTGTCTGTATGTAATTGTCTGTATGTAAGTGTCTTTATGTAAGAGTCTCTATGTAAGTGGCTGAATGTAAGTGTTTAAGTGTCTGTATGTAAGTGTCTAAGTGTCTGTATGTAAGGGTCTGTATGTAAGTGTCTCTATGTAAGTGTCTGTATGTAAGTGTCTGTATGTAAGTGTTTGTATGTAAGTGTCTGTATGTAAGTGTCTCAGTGTCTGTTTGTGTCAGTATGTAAGTGTTTGTATGTAAGTGTCTATGTAAGTGTCTGTATGTAAGTGCCTGTATGTAAGTGTGTGTATGTAAGTGTGTGTATGTAAGTGTCTGTATGTAAGTGTCTGTATGTAAGTGTCTCAGTATCTGTATGTAAATGTCTTTATGTAAGTGTCTGTATGTAAGTGTCTGTATGTAAGTGTCTGTATGTAAGTGTTTGTATTCAAGTGTCTCAGTGTCTGTAAGTAAATGTCTAAGTAAGTGTCTGTATGTAAGTGTCTGTATGTAAGTGTCTGTATGTTAAGTGTTTGTATGTAAGTGTCTGTATGTGAATATCTCAGTGTCTGTATGTAAGTGTCTGTATGTAAGTGTCTGTATGTAAGTGTCTCAGTGTCTGTATGTAAGTGTCTGTATGTAAGTGTCTGTATGGAAGTGTCTGTATGTAAGTTTGTATGGTGCGGCAAAACAACCCCCTACCTCCTCGCGGTGCCGGACGGGCAACTCTGTCGTGGACAGCGCTGTGGGGGGAGATCCAATTTTGATTGGCTCCTCCCCTCATGGCATATGTGTCCACCACAGGGGCTAAACGGGGGCTCTGGACGGGTGCGAGGGGCTGGTAACCCCTCCACCTTCAATTAATTACCACGAAACTACGAATTAAACTGAAATATGTAACAACTAAGCTTGTGCCGGAGGCCCCGGGGGGCCAGGCGTCTATGACGTCTCCTGGCCAAACCCCAATTGGCGGAGCCAGGAGATTGAATACCTACCCTCGGGGCTACTCCAGAAACAACGAAAAGCCACTACGGTTGGCCACGTGGAATGTTCGAACGCTCACTGCAGAGGAGAGGCTGCCACTCCTCTGTCGGGAGCTGGACCGGTACCGCCTGGATCTATGCGGCATTCAGGAGGTCCGGTGGACCGGCTCTGGCTCCTGCCACCATGAGGGGTGGACAGTCCTCTACTCGGGGCAGCAGACCGCCAAACAACAGGGTGTGGGTCTTCTTTTGAACAAAAGAATGAAGGGGGCGTGGGAGCATGGCGGTGAGGTGTGGGAAGCTGTAAGCCCCAGGCTACTTTGGGCTCGCCTTCCCATCAACCGGAGGCGAGGAATGGTGGTCGTGGTTACTTATGCCCCCACCGAAGATGAACATCCGTGGAGGGATGCAGGCAAAGCCGATGAGTCAGATGCCTTCTATGACCTCCTGTCACAGGTGCTGGCTAAAGTGGCCCCTCGGGATAGAGTCATCATGTTGGGTGACTTCAATGCCCGAGTTGGTCATGATACTGGCACCTGGTCTGGAGTGATTGGAGGGCATGGGCCAGATCAGCTCAATAACAACGGTAGGAGGCTGCTAGATTTTTGTGCAGCCCATGGGCTTGTAATTACCAACACGCTGTTCCGGCATCGGCGCATCCACACAACATCATGGATGCATGCCGGGTCCAAGCAAGAACATCTGCTGGACTACATAGTGACGGACCAGCGAATGCGAGCCCATGTCCTTGACACCAGGACCTACCGTGGAGCTGATCTGCCCTCTGACCATCGACTAGTCATCTGTAAGATGCGCCGGCCATTCTTCCACTCCGGTGGTGGGTGTACACCCAGGACCCCATTCCAACCTAAAGTGGCCTGGTCTCAGTTATCTGATGAAAGTTGCAAGCGAGAATTTCATCATCGCTTGCGGCTGGGATTGGTATCGTCCCCGACTCCTCCTGATGTCGAGGGTAAATGGGCGAGGTTTAGGACTGTGACTCATGCAGCTGCAATGGCTGCTTTGGGTACGCGGTCCAGACCTCCCCAGACACCCTGGATGACAGAGGAGTTGTTCACGATGGTTGAGAAAAAGCGACAGGCCCACTGTCATCGGCTACAGAATCCCACGTCAGAGAATGAGGAGGCTTACCGCAGCCTTCGCTCGGAGGTTCGGAGAGCCGTGAGGCGCTGCAAGGATGGGTGGTGGTCGCGGGTTGCTGAGGAGATGGAGTCTGCCTCAGTGGCCCGTGATCACAAATCTCTATTTAACTCCATCAAAAAAGTAACCTGCAGCGCCACACCTATTACCATCATTAGGGGAAAAAACGGTGATCCAATTTCCGACCCCCAGGAACAGGTTCGCAGATTTGCTGAGCATTTCTGTGAGGTCCTGGGGGAGGGAAAATCCCTCAGCCAGGAAAACATCGTGGCACAAAGTGAGGATGACCCTGCTGAGGCTGCGGTGCCTCAAATATTGGATGAAGTCACCCCCTGTGAGTGGCTGGCTGAGGTGCCATCTGCTGAGGAAGTATTGAAGGCGATACGGAGTCTGAGGCCAGGAAAGGCAGCGGGCAGAGATGATCTCCCAAGCGAAATGCTGAGGGAGGGTGGCGTTTGTGCACAGACTGCCCTATATGACATCATAACAACAGTCTGGACCACTGGACGGGTTCCGCAGGATTGGAAGGATGCCCTGGTGGTCCCCCTTTTTAAGAAGGGGGACCGCACAGACTGTAACAACTACAGGGGCATCTCACTCCTCAGTGTGCCGGGAAAGGTCCTGGCAAGGATTATTCAGCATCGCCTTGCCAGGCACGCTGAGGAGAGGCTTGCGGAGCCCCAATGTGGTTTCAGGAAAGGGCGGTCCTGCACAGATGCCATATTTTCTGTCCGTCTGCTACAGCAGAGGTGTAGGGAATTCCAACAAGACCTACATCTCTGCTTTATTGACCTGGTCAAGGCCTATGATACCATCAGTAGGCCTGGGCTCTGGGTCGTTCTTCGTGCTTTTGGAGTACCTGACCCTCTGCTCACGATCATTAAGGACCTTCATGATGGTGAGCGGGCCCGGGTAAAACTACGTGGCCGGGAGTCAGAGCCATTCCCTGTACACCTTGGGGTGCGACAGGGATGTCCTCTGGCTCCCACATTATTTAACATCTATTTTGACCACGTAGTTCGTGAAGCCTTCAATAGCTGTACCGGGGGAATCTCCATATGGTACAGATATAATGGGAGGCTAATCGATGCCCGGGTGCGGTCAAGGGATGGCTCCCTATTGCTCAACCACGTTATGTATGCTGATGACTTGGTAATAGCTGCTCAGTCAGAGGAGGAGTTGGAGACGCTGCTGCTGAGACTGGAGCGTGCCACTAAGAGGTGGGGCCTTACCATCAGCCCCACCAAAACCAAGCACCTGCCTGGGTATTTTGTACCATCGGACACTCCACCCCCACAACTCCCAATCGGTGATGGGGCAGTTGTGGAGAGAGTGGAGAGTTTCCCATACCTGGGCAGTGTGCTTATGACTGGCACCAGTTTAACAGCAGAGGTCTCACTCCGAATCAGTCGAGCGGCAATATCTTTTCATCGGTTGCGTAACGCTGTGTGGAAGCTACCTGGTCTGTCGCTCCGCACTAAGCTTCAGGTCTTCTCGGCCACGATCATTCCCTCCCTTCTCTACGCTTGCGAAACGTGGACCCCCCCTAATGGAACATCTTCGCCGGTTAGAAACATTTAGGCTGGCCTGCCTACGATCCATCCTGGGTTTAACCAGACTGGATTGTGTGAGGAGCTCACAAATCCTTGAAAGATCTGGGCAGGGTCCCATCGGTGAGCTCCTCCGGCAGGCAAGGCTGCGATGGCTGGGTCATGTAGCCCGCATGCCCAGCCACCGCATGCCGAAACAGCTTTTGTTTGGCCGGATTGAGGGGGCTAAGCGGGCGCGGCACGGGCTAGAGAAGAGATGGAGTGATGTGGTACAGGAGGACGTGGAGCTGAGTGGACTTGCCGATGACTGGTACCAGCGGTGTCAAGATCGGCCTCTGTGGAGGAGGCTCGTGAAGGATGCTACTGGGCAGTTGGAGGCAGTCGCCCTCCAACAACAATGGAGGGCGGAGGAGCGACGCTCACAACAGCGAGCGGAGCGCCGGGTGGCTAAAGCACAGCAGGTTGGCACAGTAGGGGGCACAGGTGGTGCATCAGCCAGTCATCTCAGTCAGTCGACCCGTGGCACCTGGGTCTGCCCCGTGACCTCCTGCCAGCGGGCGTTCGACACTTCACGTGGCCTCAGGCTGCACATAGCCTGGCACAAGCGTCGTGGTGACGTCACCGCCACTTAGTGGCGAATGGCGGTTGTTGTTGTTGTTGTATGTAAGTGTCTGTATGTAAGTGCCTGTCTGTAAGTGTCTCAGTGTCTGTATGTAAGTGTCTGTATGTAAGTTTCTGTATGTAAGTGTCTGTATGTGAGTGTTTCAGTGTCTGTATGTAAGTGTCTGTATGTAAGTGTCTGTATGTAATTGTCTGTGTGTAAGTGTCTTTATGTAAGAGTCTGTATGTAAGTGTCTGTATGTAAGTGTCTAAGTGTCTGTATGTAAGTGTCTTTATGTAAGAGTCTGTATGTAAGTGTCTGCATGTAAATGTCTAAGTGTGTGTATGTAAGGGTCTGTATGTAAGTGTCTGTATGTAAGTGTCTGTATGTAAGTGTCTGTATGTAAGTGTTTGTATGTAAGTGTCTGTATGTAAGTGTCTCAGTGTCTGTTTGTGTCAGTATGTAAGTGTCTGTATGTAAGTGTCTATGTAAGTGCCTGTATGTAAGTGCCTGTATGTAAGTGTCTGTATGTAAGTGTCTTTATGTAAGTGTCTGTATGTAAGTGTGTGTATGTAAGTGTCTGTATGTAAGTGTCTGTATGTAAGTGTCTCAGTATCTGTATGTAAATGTCTTTATGTAAGTGTCTGTATGTAAGTATCTGTATGTAAGTGTCTGTATGTAAGTGTCTCAGTGTCTGTATATAAGTGTCTGTATGTAAGCATCTGTATGTAAGTGTCTCAGTGTCTGTATGTAAGTGTCTGTATGTAAGTGTCTCAGTGTCTTTATGTAAGTGTCTGTATGTAAGTGTCTCAGTGTCTGTATGTAAATGTCTCATTGTCTGTATGTACGTGTCTGTATGTAAGTGTCTCAGTGTCTGTATGTAAGTGTCTGTATGTAAGTGTCTGTATGTAAGTGTCTGTATGTAAGTGTCTCAGTGTCTGTATGTAAGTGTCTGTATGTTAGTGTCTCAGTGTCTGTATGTAAGTGTCTTATGTAAGTGTCTGTATGTAAGTGTCTGTATGTAAATGGCTCAGTGTCTGTATGTAAGTGTATGTAAGTTTCTGTATGTAAGTGTCTATGTAAGTGTCTCAGTGTCTGTATGTAAGTGTCTGTATGTAAGTGTCTGTATGTAAGTGTCTTAGTGTCTGTATGTAAGTGTCTGTATGGTATTGTCTGTATGTAAGTGTCTTTATGTAAGAGTCTGTATGTAAGTGTCTGTATGTAAATGTCTAAGTGTGTGTATGTAATGGTCTGTATGTAAGTGTCTGTATGTAAGTGTCTGTATGTAAGTGTCTGTATGTAAGTGTTTGTATGTAAGTGTCTGTATGTAAGTGTCTCAGTGTCTGTTTGTGTCAGTATGTAAGTGTCTGTATGTAAGTGTCTATGTAAGTGTCTGTATGTAAGTGCCTGTATGTAAGTGTCTGTATGTAAGTGTCTGTATGTAAGTGTCTGTATGTAAGTGTCTGTATGTAAGTGTCTGTATGTAAGTCTCAGTGTCTGTATGTCAGTGTGTGTTTGTAAGTGTCTGTATGTAAGTGTCTGTATGTAAGTGTCTATGTAAGTGTCTCAGTGTCTGTATGTAAGTGTCTGTATGTAAGTGTCTGTATGTAGTCCGGCAAAACAACCCCCTATCTCCTCGTGGTGCCGGACGGGCATCTCTGTCGTGGACAGCGCTGTGGGGGGAGATCCAATTTTGATTGGCTCCTCCCCTCATGGCATATGTGTCCACCACAGGGGCTAAACAGGCGCTCTGGACGGGTGCGAGGGGCTGGTAACCCCTCCACCTTCAATTAATTACCACGAAACCACGAATTAAACTGAAATATGTAACAACTAAGCTTGTGCCGGAGGCCCCGGGGTGCCAGGCGTCTATGACGTCTCCTGGCCAAACCCCAATTGGCGGAGCCAGGAGATTGAATACCTACCCTCGGGGCTACTCCAGAAACAACGAAAAGCCACTACGGGTGGCCACGTGGAATGTTCGAACGCTCACTGCAGAGGAGAGGCTGCCACTCCTCTGTCGGGAGCTGGACCGGTACCGCCTGGATCTATGCGGCATTCAGGAGGTCCGGTGGACCGGCTCTGGCTCCTGCCACCATGAGGGGTGGACAGTCCTCTACTCGGGGCAGCAGACTGCCAAACAACAGGGTGTGGGTCTTCTTTTGGACAAAAGAATGAAGGGGGCGTGGGAGCGTGGCGGTGAGGTGTGGGAAGCTGTAAGCCCCAGGCTACTTTGGGCTCACCTTCCCATCAACCGGAGGCGAGGAATGGTGGTCGTGGTTACTTATGCCCCCACCGAAGATGAACATCCGTGGAGGGATGCAGGCAAAGCCGATGAGTCAGATGCCTTCTATGACCTCCTGTTACAGGTGCTGGCTAAAGTGGCCCCTCGGGATAGAGTCATCATGTTGGGTGACTTCAATGCCCGAGTTGGTCATGATACTGGCACCTGGTCTGGAGTGATTGGAGGGCATGGGCCAGATCAGCTCAATAACAACGGTAGGAGGCTGCTAGATTTTTGTGCAGCCCATGGGCTTGCAATTACCAACACGCTGTTCCGGCATCGGCGCATCCACACGACATCATGGATACATGCCGGGTCCAAGCAAGAACATCTGCTGGACTACATAGTGACGGACCAGCGAATGCGAGCCCATGTCCTTGACACCAGGACCTACCGTGGAGCTGATCTGCCCTCTGACCATCGACTAGTCATCTGTAAGATGCGCCTGCCATTCTTCCACTCCGGTGGTGGGTGTACACCCAGGACCCCATTCCAACCTAAAGTGGCCTGGTCTCAGTTATCTGATGAAAGTTGCAAGCGAGAATTTCATCATCGCTTGCGGTTGGGATTGGCATCGTCCCCGACTCCTCCTGATGTCGAGGGTAAATGGGCGAGGTTTAGGACTGTGACTCATGCAGCTGCAATGGCTGCTTTGGGTACGCGGTCCAGACCTCCCCAGACACCCTGGATGACAGAGGAGTTGTTCAGGATGGTTGAGAAAAAGCGACAGGCCCACTGTCATCGGCTACAGAATCCCACGTCAGAGAATGAGGAGGCTTACCGCAGCCTTCGCTCGGAGGTTCGGAGAGCCGTGAGGCGCTGCAAGGATGGGTGGTGGTCGCGGGTTGCTGAGGAGATGGAGTCTGCCTCAGTGGCCCGTGATCACAAATCTCTATTTAACTCCATCAAAAAAGTAACCTGCAGCGCCACACCTATTACCATCATTAGGGGAAAAAACGGTGATCCAATTTCCGACCCCCAGGAACAGATTCGCAGATTTGCTGAGCATTTCTGTGAGGTCCTGGGGGAGGGAAAATTCCTCAGCCAGGAAAACATCGTGGCACAAAGTGAGGATGACCCTGCTGAGGCTGCGGTGCCTCAGTGTATAGTAATGTAGTGTATAGTTGTGTATAGTGTACAGTGTATAGTTGTGTAGCGTATAGTAATGTAGTGTATAGTTGTGTATAGTATAGTGTACAGTGTATAGTGTACAGTGTATAGTAGTGTATAGTATAGCGTACAGTGTATAGTATAGTGTACAGTGTATAGTGTGCAGTGTATAGTGTACAGTGTATAGTGTAGCGTACAGTGTATAGTATAGTGTACAGTGTATAGTAGTGTACATTGTATAGTAGTACACAGAGCACCGGTGAGCCCCCCCCTAAAAGCGACTCACCAGAATGTTCCTGTGAGCTCCAGCAGCGGCCAGAGACAACCTGGAGTCACCGGCACTCATCACGGCAGCGGCCAGAGACAACCTGGAGTCACCGGCACTCATCACGGCAGCTGTGGAGACAGCAGGAAGACAGCGACACTCGTCACGGCAGCTGCGGAGACAGCAGGAAGACAGCGACACTCATCACGGCAGCTGTGGAGACAGCAGGAAGACAGCGACACTCATCACGGCAGCTGTGGAGACAGCAGGAAGACAGCGACACTCGTCACGGCAGCTGTGGAGACAGCGACGTGGTGGGGGGGGGGTGAGTAATGCTCAGCCGCCGGGCACGGCTGACGACCACCTCGTGGGGACCGCCTGTGTGGTGAGTCTATGGGTCTCTGTGTGAGTCTGTGGGTCTCTGTGTGAGTCTGTGGGTCTCTGTGTGAGTCTGTGGGCCTATGGGTATCTGTGTGAGTCTTTGGGCCTCTGTCAGAGTAAATTGGTATCTGTGTGAGTCTATGGGTATCTGTGTGAGTCTGTGGGCCTCTGTCAGAGTAAATTGGTATCTGTGTGAGTCTATCAGTCTATGGGTCTCTGTGTGAGTCTGTGGGTCTCTGTCAGAGTAAACTGGTCTCTGTGTGGGTCTATGGGTCTCTGTGTGAATCTGTGGGCCTCTGTCAGAGTAACTTGGTATTTGTGTGAGTCTATGGGTCTCTGTGTGAGTCTGTGGGCCTCTGTCAGAGTTAATTGGTATCTGTGTGAGTCTATCAGTCTATGGGTCTCTGTGTGAGTCTGTGGGTCTCTGTCAGAGTAAATTTGTCTCTGTGTGAGTCTATGGGTCTCTGTGTGAGTCTGTGGGTCTCTGTCAGAGTAAATTGGTCTCTGTGTGAGTATATGGGTCTATGTGTGAGTCTGTGGGTCTCTGTCAGAGTAAAATTGGTCTCTGTGCGAGTCTATGGGTCTATGTGTGAGTCTGTAGGTCTCTGTCAGAGTAAATTGGTCTGTAGTGATAGCAAGTACCGCCACAGTCAGTATGCACTGCTGTAGTGATAGCAGTTACCACCACAGTAAGTATGCACTGCTGTAGTGAGAGCAGGATCCACCACAGTCGGTATGCACTGCTGTAGTAATAGTAAATAATGCTATCGAGTTGGTACATACCGCTATATAGAGTTAGTAGATACTAAAACAGTCAGACTATACCACTACAGTCAGCAAATACTGCTACAGTCAGCAGATACAACTACGGTCAGTAGCTACTAGAGTCAGTAGGCACTACTATAGAGTGAGTAGATACTGATATAGAGTTAGTAGTTACTACTATAGTCAGTGAATACTCCTATAGAGTCAGCAGATACTACTATACAGTTAGTCGTTACTACTATAGAGTCGGTAGACACTACTGTAGGGCCAGTAAATACTACTATGGTCAGTAGTTACTACAGTCAGTAAAGACTACTAAACAGTCAGTAGCTACTACTGGCTCAGTAGATACTACTGTACAGTCAGTAGATACAACTACAGGGTCAAGAGATACTACTTATTCTGTTGTATGTAGGCTGTGTAGGTATATCCAGGACTAGCTGTTACTACCCGGCTTCGCCCGGGACTTGGATTCACCACACCCGGCCGCCTTTGTCTCCCCAGTGGCGATGTTCACACACCACAGCAGTTACTCGTTAGAGGCTGAGTCGACCTAGGGGAGGCCCAGGACCGGTTCAAATAATTGTCACCGGTGGTGGCCGTGAGCGGGAATCGAACTCGGGTCGCCGGGTTCGTAGTGTAGCGTAGCGCTAACCGCTACACTACAATGCGTTAGGCTTACACACACACACAGACACACACACACAGACACACAGACACACACACAGACACACACACACAGACAACGCTAACCGCTACACTACAAGCGTGACGCTTCCACATACGAGGGTCACGTGACAGATCTGACGTCACTGCTCACTTGCCGTGCAAAAAAATATATACATTATTGAGCTCCCCCCCCCCCCCCCCCCCTAAAACAACACAAAAGTGTATTTGTATAATGTTTGCACAGTGTACAGTCTGGAAAGTACCTGAAGGCCGTCAATGTGTGTGTACACTGTGTGTGTGTACATTGTGTGTGTGTACACTGTGTACAGACACTGTGTGTGTACACTGTGTGTGTGTACACTATGTGTATACACTGTGTGTGTACACTGCGTATGTGTACACTGTGTGTGTGTACAGTGTGTGTACACTGTGTGTGTGTACACTGCGTATGTGTACACTGTGTGTGTACAGTGTGTGTACACTGTGTGTGTGTACATTGTGTGTACATTGTGTGTGTACACTGTGTGTGTGTACACTGTGTGTGTGTACACTGTATACACTGTGTGTGTGTACACTGTGTTACCCTGTGTGCCACTGTGTGTACACTGTGTGTGTATACATACACTGTATGTACACCGTGTGTACACTGTGTATGTGTACACTGTGTATACCCTGTGTGTGTGTGTACACTGTGTGTGTACACTGTGTATACACTGTGTGTACACTGTGTGTGTACACTGTGTGTGTGTACATCGTGTGTGTACACTGTGTGTACACTGTGTGTATACACTGTGTGTGCACACTGTGTATGTACACTGTGTGTGTGTACACTGTGTGTGTACACTCTTTGTATACACTGCGTGTGTGTACACTGTGTGTATACACTGTGTGTGTCACTGTGTGTCGCTGTGTGTGTCACTGTGCTTGGCACAAGCGTCGTGGTGACGTCACCGCCACTTAGTAGCAAATGGCGGTTGTTGTTGTGTCACTCTGTGTGTCACTGTGTGTGTACACTGTCACTGTGTATGCGTCACTGTGTCACTGTGTGTACACTGTGTGCACACACACACAGTGTACACACAGTGTACACTGTGTGTGTGTCACTGTGTCACTGTGTGCGTGTAGACTGTGTGTGTACACTGTGTGTGTGTACACTGTTTGTGTTCGCATTGAACCGAACCCCCGGCAAGGCCATCTACTTAATGACGAGAGAAAATTCACACGAAATGTCCTTTTCAATGAAGTCTTCCAGATGTAAATTGATACAAGCTTTTAATGAAGAAATAAAAAATTTCTAATTCAAAACACAACACAATTCAAAGATGTTTCATTTTAAAACTTCAAAACGGAGCACCGGGTGCTTGCGTGAATGCGTCCTTCGTGTGCAAATGTTGTGACTTTCCTGGCCTGAAGGCCGTCAATGTGTTGGTCCCTTATTGGTGCACAGCGTCCCAACAACAGCAGTGGGGTTTGCTTCAAGCGATAGGTATGAACATCCAGACGTTAATCAGCAAGGAGCATTTCTAGTCCCAGTTAGACAAAATCTACGTAAACACGTAAGACAAAACTACAATTCGTGTTGTAGAGAATGTACCTCCTCCTATACGTGTAACTTTCAAGTGGTATGCCTTGTAACTGATGAATGATCCGAGCGTGCTCCATATTTCAAAGACAATGAGTTGCTCCAGAGGCAGACGCTTCGTGAAACACAAAAGTACCTTTTGACCTGTATCACAAGAACAACGGGTCTCACCCGAGTTCTCTGTACAGGTTACTTCCAAAACACACACACACACACACACTTTGTCCTAACATCACTTATTCAATGTTTGACCCTCAGACAAAATGTTACATGCACGCGCACAATCAGACAAGTATTCATTCTAAATCATTGACGGGCATATTAACAAAATTGAATTTCTGCAGCGAAATTGACTGCATCACGTTACATCGTATTAACAAGAAGTTATTTTACAAATACGCACCGTCTGCTTAACCGTGTATGTACAACGTACTATTGTTGCGTCATTCAAAAGGAGTAGGCCGTTGCATGCTGGCGTCTGGGTCAAAATGTAACAAATTCTAAACATTACACTACAAATAATAGATCACGGCACTTCGATGGCAACACAAGCAATCGTCATCAGGTGGGACAAGCACAGCAGCAATAAGAAGAAACTGCTGGAGTAGGCGCCTACTACTTCAGCAGTTTCTCTTGCTGTGGTTGTCCCACCTGATGACGATTGTTCGTGTTGCGATCTAAATGCCGTGATCTGTTATGTTTCTACCCACGTGGTGACTTTACCGAAAGAACTCAAGAGTGTGGATTCCTGCAGTCACGAAAGCTTCGAATCAAGATTGCCTACAAACTACACAACTGAGATGACCCATCAATCATCGCCCCCTACTGACAGGCTCTTGTCCACATGCAGGCCGGTGCAGGGCCACCACCTTGTGCCACACAGGGGCAGCTGCTACTTGGGGATGCTCTTCGAGCGTTTCAGACGAGGTACGACACAAAACTCCGAGTTGCCGAGGCGATTAAGTGAGCAAAGCGTAAAAGCAATTATCATGAGAACATCGTGAATGCTTGGGAGCTTATTGGCTCTCGCTCCTGGTGAGAGATCGACCCAACCCACAGGTCCACAAAGACTGGCCGCTCTTACTCTGCAGGTTGAACCTAGGAAATGAGTGTTCAACTTCACATTCTTGTCATTAAAGGCCTGTGACAAAGGTGCATCTATTGTAGCGACATCGTCTCTGGCTTACACATCTACCGGGTCTCCACTTGACTTTGTATTGTCTCGGAGGAAGTCCACCCACACCTCCACTTCCACAAACTGCTGGGAGTTGCCTCGCTCTGCCTCACAGTCAGAATTCTCCTCCTGCTTCACGTTGCCTCCATCAATGTGAAGGTCCCATTTTGGAGTTGAATCTTCATCTTCACATTTCACCATCACTTCTTCCCTCTTCACCATCACTTCTTCCCTCTTCACCATCACCTCTTCATATTTCACCTCGATAACTTTAAAAGTGTCCAAGCTGGGATTTTCTTCCGGTTCGTGTTTCATGAGGGATGGGCTCATGGTGGCACTTTGACTTTCACAAGCCGATTTCAGACTCCACTCCTTGTGGATCTTCTGATGCTTCTGTGTTCTCTGGTGTACTTGAAGATGTGGTTGCTGTGCAAACGTTATCCCGCACGGAGTGCACCTGAAGGGTTTCTCTCCCGTGTGTGTTCTCTGGTGTACTTGAAGATTTGATGAATCTGCAAATGTCTTCCCACACACACTGCACTTGAAGGGTTTCTCTCCCGTGTGTGTTCTCTGGTGTTCTACAAGATTAGATGACTTTTAAACGCCTTCCCACACACAGTGCACTTGAAGGGTTTGTCTCCCGTGTGTGTTCTCTTGTGTATTACAAGAGCAGATGAATGTGCAAACGCCTTCCCACACACACTGCACTTGAAGGGTTTATCTCCCGTGTGTGTTCTCTGGTGTATTACAAGAGTAGATGAATGTGCAAACGCATACCCACACACACTGCACTTGAAGGGTTTCTCTCCCGTGTGTGTTCTCTGGTGTTCTACAAGATTAGATGACTGTGCAAACGCCTTCCCACACACACTGCACTTGAAGGGTTTCTCTCCTTTGTGTGTTCTCTGGTGTATTACAAGAGTAGATGAATGTGCAAACGCCTTCCCACACACACTGCACTTGAAGGGTTTATCTCCCGTGTGTGTTCTCTGGTGTATTACAAGAGTAGATGAATGTGCAAACGCATACCCACACACACTGCACTTGAAGGGTTTCTCTCCCGTGTGTGTTCTCTGGTGTTCTACAAGATTAGATGACTGTGCAAACGCCTTCCCACACACACTGCACTTGAAGGGTTTCTCTCCTGTGTGTGTTCTCTGGTGTATTACAAGAGTAGATGAATGTGCAAACGCCTTCCCACACACACTGCACTTGAAGGGTTTCTCTCCCGTGTGTGTTCTCTGGTGTTCTACAAGAGCAGATGAACGTGCAAACGCCTTCTCACACACACTGCACTTGAAGGGTTTCTCTCCTGTGTGAGTTCTCTCGTGCCGTGTGAAATCTCCAGTCCGATCCGTGCTGTATGCACACCGGTCGCATTGGAGCCTTGTCCTACCGAGCTGCGCTGAGTGCATTTGCTCCATCAGACCAATTCTGCAGAGGAAGCGTCAGAGGAAGCGTCAGCTGCAGACAGAAAAAAATAATATCCATACCATCTACACGTCAGTATCGATGCACAGGGGAAAGCATATATACACAGTAACACGTGACTTACACATCTATACTTATTCACATATTCATGATATAGTGGAAAAGTGTCCCAAATTCATCACACGGGCTGTTATGGCACACAATGAGAGGGCAAATGGTCATAAACATGCCTGGAAGCCCTCGTATCTTCAAAATGAATGTTCACCAAAAACTCCGAGCACACAATTTCAGCTGTCTGGCTTCAAAAGGAATATTTATGAAAGCTAAATTCAGCTGACGTAGCAAATGGTGTTTAAAATAATACTATTTGTGTTATGCAGAAATGCATGAATTAATGTTCAATCGCAAATTAGAGGTGTGAAGCCAGGCACAGATGTCCTTGAATGCTGGGATGAACAGATCCGACTTAAGCTGCACGTGTGTGCTGTGTTAACTTCCTGACTCCATTCTTATAAAGAGTTGCAGAGGAAAACAAAACTAAACTACTGTTTTGATATAACCTCCGTGCTCAATAGAGTTAATAGACTTTACTGCAAACACAAACTTGACACTGTCACACACTCAGAGGCGGAGCCTGGATTTTCAGGTAGGGGGGGGCAACCCCTCCAGCAATGAAATGATAGTTGTTAGTAAGGAGTTGTTAGTAAGTAAGGAGTTGTTAGTAAGGAGTTGTTAGTACGTAATGACTTGTCCCTTGCTTTTTATTTGATGCGTGTGATCGACATTGCGCTTGCTCAAGGTGTTTGCCTTCAGGGAAGTCGTGTACTGTATACGCAACTGCGCAAAATTCTGTGAGTCGCTTGTAACTGCTTTGCCGTTACTTATTGCCAATTATGGACTCGGACTGTTGTCCTCTCATAGAGTCCGTGGCACGTAATAATATGCCACACGGTGGCAGTGGGGGTCGCAAAATGCTGATTTATCTATATATATGAAAGGGAAATGTGTGGATACGTGTGTCTGTTCGAAATGTTTAGCATACTTCCCAACGTGCCACACACTTGAAATTTGGCATGTGGGTATGTTCCATACTGTACACAATGTAAAAAATATAGTCTTTTGTAAAAAATTTTGGGGGGGGGGAAATGACCATGAAGTGTCTGGCGTCAACCCGCAACACCTCTGAGTTAAGCGCTCTGCAATGCTTAGAGCTGTTAACAGCGTGCCGGGAGATTTTAGGTGGCGCTTCGCTCCTGGCCGATGAAGCCATTGACTTCTCGGAGTTCAATACATATCCTCCGTGCGAAGAACGGGTAGAACTGCTATCTAAAATATTAAGCAGAACATTCCATCTGTTTGTGCGAAGCAGCAAAAACCTCTCCAACGCTGAGCTCTGGTGTCATGAAAATGTGCACAGCTGGCGGATGGTACGGTCAGAGTAACCACTCCTTTTGAGGGCCAGGTGTTTTAATTCACTGGTCAGGTGGTGTTGGTCCGAAATGTAATGAGCCTTATGGTATAAAGTTTTGATGAGAGAATTCTTTTGGGCTGGGTGGTGGTGGGAATCAGGTTTCAAGTAGGAATCTGTGTGGGTGGGTTTCCTGTAGACAGAATGCCCCAATGAGCCATCAGGTCTCTTCTCAAACAGAACATCTAAGAATGGTAGCTTGCCATCTTTCTCCACTTCCATGGTGAATTTGATGGCGGGATGTCTGGAATTGATGTGGTGTAGGAAAAGGTTCAGAGCTGGGAGGCCATGTGGCCAAATGACGAAAGTGTCATCCACATATCTCTGTCTCTCCCTCCATACAGAAACAACCACTTGATACTCCAGTCAAAACCATCACACTTCCATATATAGCAGGCGTTACTAAAAAGATTTCCAAAATTCTAAACAAACACAAGATCTTGGTCCGGTTCAATACAGTACACAAAATTCGTGATCTGATCCCATCCGTGATGGATGTCATTCCTGATTTACAGTACCCCGGGGTTTACAAATTGAGTTGTACCTGCGGTGATTGCTATATCGGTGAAACAAAGCGACATGTCTCTGACCGAATTCGCGAGCACAAATCAGATTTGAAACACGGCAAAACGAATTCTTCTGCCGTGGCTGATCACTGTTACAACGCTGTGGGGGATCACGATATAATTTTCTCCGATACCAAGGTTCTTTGCAAACCCACGGGCTTTTATCAGAGATTTGTTCATGAAGCAATTCAGATCTACAAACACAAGACACAATTTCAACCGAGAGGATGGTTTCAAATTAAGCAACCATTGGAAAGATGTTCTAAACCGAACTAAACATTAAACTAATTTCAATGGTACAGTATATTTTTCAAGTAGTGGTACCCCAAACTTTCGCAGCTCTTATAAATTCCCTTTTCACACCATTAATAGGTAAACTCCCCCTCCCCCCCTTCCCCCCCGCGCCAAACGGCATGTACACCACCTCTTTCCTAAAATCCGGCAATCAAATGCTAATTTTTATGCAAATTTCTTCGTCAGAGCACCTTGTTTGCTCGCACACAGTTTAAAGTTCCGCTGTCTGAGCGTGGTTGTGTTTCGCTAAATTCTCCTGTTTGATGAGTACTAGGTGCCTCGGTGAATGTATATGCTCTGACTTTAACATAGCTATTTCTGTGACCAGTTACAAGCTAATCACTCAGCTATTTCAATGCTAAATTCTATGCTAATTCCTTTGTCAAGGGGTACCTCTGCGGATGTGTATACTTTAACTTAGCTATTTCAATGAGCCATTTAAATGCTAAATTATATGCTAATTCCTTTGTCAAGGCGCTTTGTGTTTTTCTTCTCACACAGCTTAAAGGTCGTGATCTAAGCGTGGCTTCTCCCACTCCAGCGCTGTCCTCCAGACAGTCTCGTCCCTTCACCTGATGAAGGCCGCTTGTGTTGTGGCCGAAACGTCGTGATTTTTTGTTATTATATTTTCACCTATGTGACTTTACCCAATAGAACCAAAGAGTATGGATCCTAGCAGTCACGAAAGCTTTAAATCTAGAATTGATAACCTCTATGGGGAGGGCTTTCACCTATCTGTTAGAGCTTTTAACAGACAACGGGACAAGAAGTCGCAACTCATCGAGACGCTGACCTTCCTCAAAAGATGCCGCGATCACAAAGTAATACCCATCGCTTTCACACTCACTTCTGCTGCTGTATCTTCTCCGAATTCTAAACAGATTCTGCTTAAGGCCAGCCTATCTTTAATCTCAGAGAGGATAAGGCTACTCCGATTTGAACTCGATACTTTAGACAGGACTCTCCTACAAGCCCATATAATGTTAACACAAAAAATGTCACCTTCTGATTGGAATCACGTAGACAACATGACTGCTTCTTCTGCTGAGTCACTGTCAGTCAAATGTAAAGCTAACCTGATTTCTAAATTGAACCACCTATCAAAGAAGAACCCAGTTCCACATATAACAAAACTAGATGTTAACAAAATCGTCATTAATCAGAGTAGCACCCCGATTTCGGACAATCTGAAAAAAGTACTGGCTAGGGGACTAAATTTTGCTGTCACCCCAAAACACATACCAATAGATGATATCATCTCTCAGGTCGATGTAGCCCTCAAAGGCGTAGGACACATCCAAGCAGACGTTGCGAGAGCTGAAATAGCCACTATTCTTAAGAATGCTAAGAAACCCATTAGTAACATCAGCAAAAATGAACGCTCTGAAATCGCGAATTTAAAAAACAGAAGTGATATAGTCATCCTCTCAGCCGATAAAGGCAACGCTACTGTTATTATGGATAAAGATTCATACAACAACAAAATCCAGAATCTGCTCAACGATGGAAGTTATTCAAAAATAAAAAAATGACCCTAATAGCCTAGCGGTAAAAACCAACAAGATCATCACAAGTTCGACCTCCCTAATCGACCCAACTAAACGTCCCTCCCTAAAACCTTCTGCTGCAAGACCCCCTAGATTCTATGGTCTTCCCAAGATTCATAAAGAAGGCACCCCACTACGACCCATCGTATCCACGATCAACTCCCCTACCTATAGACTAGCCCGTTTTCTGTCAGATACCTTGCTGCCTTTCACTGGCAAGACCGCCTCAGCAGTACTTAACTCAGCCCAATTGGTCTCTATGGTCAAAGACGTTGTACTGTCCCCTGACGATATCCTTGTCAGCTTCGATGTGGTCTCTTTGTTCACCAAGGTCCCAGTACCTGATACCATTGAAATAATTGAAAATTTGGTCCAACATGGACTAGACCCCGACACACCTGCACTGGTTAGGCACTGCCTCAATGATACCTACTTTACTTGGAATGGCTCCTTCTACAAACAAAATGAGGGTACCCCCATGGGATCCCCCGTATCACCAGTGATAGCCAATATTTTCATGGAGAAATTTGAATCAGACGCCATCCAGACTTCCACCCTCAGACCTTCCCTGTGGAAGAGATATGTGGATGACACTTTCGTCATTTGGCCACATGGCCTCCCAGCTCTGAACCTTTTCCTACACCACATCAATTCCAGACATCCCGCTATCAAATTCACCATGGAAGTGGAGAAAGATGGCAAGCTACCATTCTTAGATGTTCTGTTTGAGAGTAGACCTGATGGCTCATTGGGGCATTCTGTCTACAGGAAACCCACCCACACAGATTCCTACTTGAAACCTGATTCCCACCACCACCCAGCCCAAAAGAATTCTCTCATCAAAACTTTATACCATAGGGTTCATTACATTTTGGACCAACACCACCTGACCAGTGAATTAAAACATGTACACCTGGCCCTCAAAAGGAATGGTTACTCTGACCGTACCATCCTCCAAGCTGTCTCTCCCTCCATACAGAAACAACCACTTGATACTCCGGTCAAAACCATCACACTTCCATATATAGCAGGCGTTACTAAAAAGATTTCCAAAATTCTAAACAAACACAAGATCCAGGTCCGGTTCAATACAGTACGCAAAATTCGTGATCTGATCCCATCCGTGAAGGATGTCATTCCTGATTTACAGTACCCCGGGGTTTACAAATTGAGTTGTACCTGCGGTGATTGCTATATCGGTGAGACAAAGCGACATGTCTCTGACCGAATTCGCGAGCACAAATCAGATTTGAAACATGGCAAAACGAATTCTTCTGCCGTGGATGATCACTGTTACAACGCTGTGGGGGATCACGATATAATTTTCTCCGATACCAAGGTTCTTTGCAAACCCACGGGCTTTTATCAGAGATTTGTTCATGAAGCAATTCAGATCTACAAACACAGACACAATTTCAACTGAGAGGATGGTTTCAAATTAAGCAACCATTGGAAAGGTGTTCTAAATCGAACTAAACATTAAACTAATTTCAATGGTACAGTATATTTTTCAAGTAGTGGTACCCCAAACTTTCGCAGCTCTTATAAATTCCCTTTTCACACCATCAATAGGTAAACTCCCCCTCCCCCCCTTCCCCCCCCCCCCCCCCCGCGCCAAACGTCACGTACACCACCTCTTTCCTAAAATCCGCCAATCAAATGCTAATTTTTATGCTAATTTCTTTGTCAGAACACCTTGTTTGCTCGCACACAGTTTAAAGGTCCGCTGAGCGTGGTTGTGTTTCGCTAAATTCTCCTGTTTGATGAGTACTAGGTGCCTCGGTGAATGTATATGCTCTGACTTTAACATAGCTATTTCTGTGACCAGTTACAAGCTAATCACTCAGCTATTTCAATGCTAAATTCTATGCTAATTCCTTTGTCAAGGGGTACCTCTGCGGATGTGTATACTTTAACTTAGCTATTTCAATGAGCCATTTCAATGCTAATTCCTTTGTCAAGGCGCTTTGTGTTTTTCTTCTCACACAGCTTAAAGGTCGTGATCTAAGTGTGGCTTCTCCCACTCCAGCGCTGTCCTCCAGACAGTCTCGTCCCTTCACCTGATGAAGGCCGCTTGTGTTGTGGCCGAAACGTCGTGATTTTTTATTTTATTTTCACCTACGTGACTTTACCCAATAGAACCAAAGAGTATGGATCCTAGCAGTCACGAAAGCTTTAAATCTAAAATTTATTTGTTTCGGCTTTTTTCTTTCTTGCAAGCATCAATTTTTTTCCATTGTTTTTCAGTGAAATAGAAGGGAATGCGAAGTTAACCAAAGACAAGAATCCAAGTCCCGGGCGAAGCTGGGTAGTGAAGTTCGTTACTAATAAACCCCAATGATCCTATCAAAATGAGGGATTTCAATCGGATCGTTGGGGGGGCACGTGCCACCCCACCCCCCACTGGCTCCACCACTGTCACACACTGGCATGGTTCACAGGTGGTGGTGTGTCCAGACCCACGCCTGGCCACCTTCACCTGCTCAGTATTAATGCTTCCTCACTCCACCAAGTAGTTAATTGAGGATCAATCAACACAGCCGAGGCTGCGTGTCTCTCTCCCCGTGGTCGTGTGGATTTCCTTCCCGATCCCCCGGTCTCCCCTCTACATGTAGAGAATGAACACCGCCACGCGTCTAGAGTGAACACCACCACGCGTCTAGAGTGAACACCACCCCGAGTCTAGAGTGAACACCACCATGCATCTAGAGTGATCACCACCACGTGTCTAGAGTGAACACCACCCCGAGTCTAGAGTGAACACCGCCACGCATCTAGAGTGAACACCACCACACATCTAGAGTGAACACCACCAAGCGTCTAGAGAATGAACACCGCCACGTGTCTAGAGTGAACACCACCACGCGTCTAGAGTGAACACCGCCACATGTCTAGAGTGAACACCACCACGCATCTAGAGTGAACACCACCACGTGTCTAGAGTGAACACCACCACGTGTCTAGAGTGAACACCGCCACGTGTCTAGAGTGAACACCGCCACGTGTCTAGAGTGAACACCACCACGCTGTTGACAAGCCCCACCTTACACCATTGGAAACCTCATTTGCCAGTAACAAAATATGATAATTGTTTTTTTATCCTTTTATCTGGCAACAAAACTGACACCTTTTTTTATAAGGAGTCATGTTTACATTGACCACAATACCTGCGGTCGGAACGCAAACACAAAACAACAACTCTGATAATGTATGTGGCACTATCCTTGAAATTGATTGGTCCACACCCGAGACAACTTTCTTTTTGGCGTCTTCTGGTCCAACACCAACGTGAGACGAGGCTCTAAAGAAAGCTGTCTCGGGTGTGGACCAATCAATTTCAAGGACAGTGCCATATACATTATCAGAGTTGTTGTTTTGTGTTTGCGTTCCAACCGCAGGTATTGTGGTCAATGTAAACATGACTCCTTGTAAAAAAAAGGTGTCAGTTTTGTTGCCAGATAAAAGGGTAAAAAAACAATTATCAAGTCCCACCTTGTTACTGTTGTTGTGGGCAGGTCGCTTCTGATAACAAGAGCGGTATAGCAGCTCAAGCGGGCTTGGCCTGGTAACAAAAGAAAATAAAAACTGCATGAATATTTACAATAAAACAAAGTTACAAAGTGGCGAGCCGGGTGAAGACAAATTAAACTTAAGCGAGATAATTAAAGTAAACGCAATCAGGCGAAGGCAGGAGGCAAGGCTCCGCGTGGCTAGGCCCCGCGTTGTAAAGTTCCAACCTGGACATCGATTCCCATGCTCGCTGCTACTCAACTGACATCCCTACGAGAGAGCGAGGCTCTACCTTGGTAAACAACAACAACCACCACCACAACAACCACCACCACCACAATGAGAATTTCTCATCTCGGATTTCAGTGCAGGAAGCGATAGCTTCCTGTTACCTCGTGACGTCACGCGGCAGCAGGTGGCATGACGTCACTTCCGGGAAACGAGACACGCTCCTCCCACCATTGAGCTGCTCCGTAAATAAATAAATTAGAGTATGATTAAATTATGTTAATATACCATGCGATATATCGTAGGTGCTGAACCCATCGCAATAAACTCGTGGCGGCTTTAACAAATACATTATGTTAATGAGCCGCCAGTCACTGGGCGTAGCTTTGCCCAAATAAGGATTGGCACTGGAAGGATAACGGCAGTGACCCCAGAGGAGGTGACGTCACGCTCAAGAGCGCGGTGGACGGGGTTGGGGGGAGTGTGAATACCTTGGTGACATGACGCCACTAGCGAGATACACCTTGTTGTATATATAGGTGTTATGAATATTGATGAAAATAATGAAAATTAAATGAAATTTGCATAATTTATCCGAAATTATGTTAATTAGTGCAATTATGCGCATAAATTATGCTGATTCAAGAGATAATCGTATTAATTTATGCGAGTGGGCGTGGTTAGGATAATGCAGGTCGTTATGGATTATCAGGTCGAGCCTCGGTGACGAGGATTGTGTTGTGAATTGGAATAACGCAATTAATCGTATGCAGTGACGCAGGCATTGTGAGCGTGAATGAGAGAGAGTCGATTCGACTCTGCTCTTTAATTCCGTACTATCGATAAGGATACGATTACTCTCGATTGAACATTATGAATTATGTGTGTTATGGATTATGTGTGGTGATATTGTGCTTATGATAGGTCCCCAGGATTCAGATCTCATACGCAGAACAATATTATGCAGAATTTCAGGAAGAATCACACACAAACCTTCTGCTTTTATCAATTTTATTTTCTAGCTAACTTTAATTTTTGGATAATATGAAAACTCAATCTCGGGATGTTGGAATTTCAACACAGCGTTAACATGATACCATCACGATTGCGTTGTTTCACTTTGATAACGGCACCTGTGGTTAATTCCCGACGCGTAACGCAATCGATCGGTTGTTGAGAGAGATTAAACATGCAAACTATTCTATCAAAACCTTAACCTTATAATGTAAATTCGTATTTAAACATTGCCCACACAGTACCACATCCATTCATAGACCTTCAAGTCAATTATCACGTTGTTAACAGTAGGACGATTGGTTATTATGCAACTCATCAATGACAGCAGTATTTTCCTTTATGAATTGATTTTTAATGCACCACCTTGGAGTGGCACCCTTCTTGATTATCCCGATATGCGTATCGTGTGTCTTCTTTATGACTGGTTCAATTCCTTGCATAAAGCAGACGCCGAGGTTAGCATCTCTTGTGTCCAAAATGTGTTTCCTGTGTGTTGCGGCGTGGTGGGGGAGTGAGGGGGAGAGTGTGGAGGAGGGGTTGCATACGACCGGCTGCCAGTTTCTGTCCACCGCTGGCTGGATGAGTCAGCACGACGCTCGCCGTCGTCGCGCCGATGGGTGTTGAGTGCGGGGTCGCTGCCCTATCAGCGCTGGTGACGCGAAGTTGCGCGCTGTGGCACGCTGGTGGCACGCTGTTGGCACGCGCTGGTGCTGGTGCTGATGGCACGCTGGTGGCGCGCGCTCCCTCTCGTTGAAGATGCGCGGACGCGCCCGTGCTGGTTCGCTGATAGCAGTTTCTCTCCACTGCTGGCTGAGCTGCTGCACGCTCTTGCTTGGCGTTGCTGGCCGCGCTCTTTCTCCTTGAAGATGCGCGAACGCGCCCGTGCTGATTCGCTGACACTTTGTTGGCGGCTGGCCAAGCTTTTTCTTCAGTTGAGTGAGTTGAGTCGCACGTGTTCTCTCTGTTGAAGTGCGCGAACGCGCCCGTGCTGGTTCGCTGACAGCAGGTTTCCTCCACTGCTGTATGACTCACTTTTGTTGATACATCGCGACTCATGCGATCCTCGCTACTCAGCGAGGCTCGGAGCCAGCCGCTCCATGCGACTGCTCGTCCTGTGGACGTCTTGACTCGCTGATCTGTCTTGACTCTTGACTTAACTTCACTGCCTTTTGAAAATGCGGCTGACCGTTATATTCAAAGACCATTCTCTCTGCGCAGTGGAAAAGGGGGGGGGCGGGGTCTGTGTGTGTGAGTTCGTGTGTGTGTACAGATGGCTCCTGCGATAACGATCTGTTTGCCCTGGCGTGAAATTCCTCTCTCGCGCTCTTCGGGAGAGACAAAGGTGGTCGAGGTTGCTTGGGATATTGTTTAAACTCTTTCGTAAGTTTGCCCGTTCGCCTCATTCCTTCTCGAAAACCTTTGATGTGACTCTGTATTTTGTCTCCAAGCTTTGTTTTAACAGTAAAAGTATTAAAGGTGAAAATCATTTGATAGCGAATTAATTATTGGATAATAATTCGCTGATGTATCTGGTGGCCTGGTCTTAATTGGAGTGAGCGCGAGGACCGCTAACTTTAGCTTATTCTTGTTATTGCATTTTAACCGTTGTTTTAAAAAAAAATGGTTTAACCCGTGGGCGTCCTCATTTCTGGCTTGCGGAGGGCTTCCCTCTGCGTGACCTCCCTTAGGGCACATCAAACTCTTGTTCATCTGGAGATCTTCGCAGATAGCTGCTAACATCCTCGCCTCGAGAGTTTTATTATTTCTTTATTTATTAATGGGCTGTTTAGGACCGACATCTGGTTTTTCGTGTGCCTGGCTTATCTCTCCTTCGTGCTCCCTCTCTCTCCCACCTTAGCATCTCTCCCGCTCTCTCTCTCTCTATCTTATCTGCTGCTCTCCACCCCGGTCACCGGCCCCTCTGACAATGTCCACCTCCGCTCTTCCCCTGTCCATTGGCCTACGCACCTCTCCCTCTGCCCTCAGTCTGGCCGCCTCTCTCTCCAATCGAGGCCTGTTTACTAACATCCTCTCCACTCTATTATCTACCTCTCTCATTGCCCTCAATCTGACCCCCTCCATGTCCCACACACGCCGCTCTGCTCCCCGAACAACCTCACCCACTCCCCCCTGCCTGACCGGGTCCCTCTCCCCCCGCCTCTCTACCCCCCGTCCACCCCTCTCGCCCTCCCTCGCCCGCATCTCCCTCTCTTGTCCCCCCCGGTCCACGTTCTCCCTCGCTCCCAAAGCCCCGCCCGCATCCTCCCGTTCCCCGCGCACGTCTCTCCCTCCCCTCCGTCGAGCAAGCTCTCTTCGAGCCCACTGCTCCTCCTCTAGCCCCATGACCCCCTCTTCCAACCGTCCACCTCCTCCTGCCCCCTCCCTCGCCCCCGTCTCACGCTCTCTTCCCGCCCGCCCCCGCTCCACATTCTCCCTCACTCTCCATGGCCTCTCTCCTCCGCCCCTCTCAATTCTGGCCATCTCCCTCTCTGTGCCCTCTGCCTCAGGAGCTCTCTCATCTCACCCCATCTATCTCCCCCTGGTCGATCCCCCCCAACCCCTGGTCCTCTCTGTCCTCCCCCATCCCCGCCTCTCCCCTCTCTCTCCATCGTGGTACTCCGATTGCGCTCTTCCTCCTGGCCCCTCCCGCAGCGTCTGGCCAGGGGTAGCGATGCACCACGCGCACCTGTACCACGAAAATGGCCGCCATCGACACCGACATCAACAACGCCGTTCGCCAGTAAGTGGCAGTGACATCGCCGTGGCGCCCGTGCCAGGCCAGGTACACTTTGAGGCCACGTGAAGTGTCAAAGGCTCGCTGAAAGGAGGAAGTCGCGTGACAGACTCAGCAGTTGCGATGGGTTAACTGACGGATGGCTATCGATTAGAAATCACATATCCCCGAGTCTCACCTGTGAGTGGCACCGCCTCACGCTGTTGTGGATCCCCACGTGGCTCGGAGCCTCAAAAGCTCCGTGACTCCTGGGTGGTGATACAAAGACAAAGATCCCCCGTGTAGCCTTAACAGACTGTTGGGGAAAGTGCTGTTAGCAAGTAGCAGCGCCACCTATGAAGGCCGGAACGGTACACGAGGGGGTGGGTGGCCAGCACCGTGCCCGACCGCCTTTGTCTCCCGAAGTGGCAATGTTTGTACACCTCACCGGGTACTCATTTGAGGCTGAGTCGACCTAGGGGAGGCCCAGAACCGGTTCAAATAATCGTCATTGGGTGTTGGCTGTGAGCGGGAATCAAACTCGGGTCGTTATGTTCGTAAGCAGCGTACTAACCGCTAGACTACCGCCACACACGTTACACACACACACGCACAGTACACACACACGGTACACACACACACACAGTACACACAGTGTACACACACACACGCACAGTACACACACACGCACAGTACACACACACACACACGCACAGTACACACACACGCACGGTACACACAGACACACAGTACACACACACGGTACACACAAACTCACAGTACACACACACGCACAGTACACACACACGCACAGTACACACACACACGCACAGAACACACACACACAGTACACACGCACGGTACACACACACACAGTACACACAAACTCACAGTACACACGCACACACGCACAGTACACACACAGTACACACACACAGTACACACACATAGTACACACACACGCACGGCACGCCCACACTGCTTCTGTCACGTGACTAAGGTTGACGCGACGCCCCGTCTCCCGAGGTGACCTCTTGGCTCTCTCATCTCTCCTCGACACGTAGATTCATTTCTTACTCTTACCTAGAAACGTCATTGTCTGTCTGTCTCTGTGGACGCAACTTGCGAGGAATTGTACTCACAAACTGTGGGGTTTACGTTTAAAATAAAGTGCCCAGATACCACGCGATAAGCCCCGTGGTGAGCCAGTGCTATTCCTATTTCCAATGCATCAACATGAAAGTAGTTAAATTAACAATTTATTACTAACCTACATATATATCAAAGGCAAGTTGTGAATGTGTGTGTCTATTCAAAATGTTTAGCGTACTTCCCGATACGCACCAAGCTTGAAATTTGCCATGTGGGTAATTTCCAGACTGTACACCATGCAAACATTATAAAAATAGACTTTTGTATATATTTTTTTTTTGGGGGGGGGGGGGCAAATAATGGATAAGCATGAAAACACCACGATACATAGGACTTACTTTGATAAGACTCTTGGAATTGATTGTGTACATGTTGAAATTGGTAAATTTGCATTTTGAGCATACTGCTGTTTTAATAAATGTTCATGATTCTGAGAATATAACTGTAATTCTGAGCATCATAATGACCATATTGGAATTGTCATCATGAATGGGGGTACAATGATTTTTATAACAATAGGAATGCGGTTTTGAGCATGACTATTGATATTTCGGACTCATTTATGACAATAGATTGATGACTTTGTTTTGCTCATCAATCAGGATACTGTTAATGATGCGCATGCCCATAAATTGTTGAAATGACTAGAAATGCAAGTTGTGTATACTCTCCAACCCCATTCCTCTACCTACCCATTCCCTTGACGGGCTCCGTGCCCACTTAAACCCATGACGGTGACGATTCCACCTCTCGTTGTAACAATCAAAGCACCTCCAACTTCTGAATGCAAAGGTGCTGGTTGGTGTAACGCCAAAACACATCGTCAACGCCGCTCCCAAGCCCGCCCTACGTCAGTTACATCGTTAGCATCAACAAAATAAAAAGTTCCACAGAGGAAACTAAAATGACATTACGCAATCCCCAAAGTCGCACGCAGTAGACTACACGACTCGGAGAACAACGTCAGACTTCAAGACTTGCATCGCCATCATCATCATTCTTCCTCTCCACAAGTCATCGCACGTCAATATTCAACAAGCTGCACACACGTGCAAGTAACCTCTCGACCCGCCACCTGCACAGTTAACGCGATCAGACCCGGGGATCAAATTAAAATTGTGTCTTTGGTGACGTATTGCAATCGGTGACATTGACAATGGTGTCCGCTTTTGCGGTATCTGCGTGCGGTCTTTTAATTATATAGATACGTAGTCAGTTCATTAGTATCGGGTTCCTCTATAAGGAATTGTAATTGTAAAATGTATTACTTAATAATACGCTTCCAGGCCGCACTTAGCTTGTAGCAGTCAGAGCAGTTAAAATGACTGTACCTGTGTAGGTATAAAATAAAATAAATTTAATTAAAATAAAATAAATTTTAGTTATTAAAACATTTAATTTAACGTAGGTATAAAATAAATTTAAGTTAAACAAATTTACTAAAAAATAATTTAGCATAGGTATAAAATAAATGTAAATAAATGTAATTTATTAAAATTTTAATTTAACGTAGGTATAAAATAAATGTAATTTATTAAAATTTTAAATTAAACGTAGGTATAAAATAAATTTAAATACATTTAATTTATAAAAAAAATGCAATTTAATTTAACGTATGTATGAAATAAAATTTAATTTATTACAATTTAAATTAAATTTAACTTAGGTATAAAATAAATTTTAATTAAAATATAAAAACTCATTCATTTACAAAAAAATACGTAGGTATAAAATAAGTTTCAATCAACTTAATATAAATTTTAAATAAAATTTAACGTAGGTATAAAATAAAATGTAATTAAATTAAATAATAAATACATTTTATTTTCTACCTCCGTGACTTCACCGAAAGAAGCAAAGAGTGTGGACCCACGTGACATCAAGGCTGTCCTAGTCTAGGCAAGGCCTCAGGGTGTACCGGGACTTTCACAACAGCAGCAGCAGCAACAACAACGGTTCTCTTGAGAAAATGCTTTTAAAAAAATCAACGTAGCTTACCTTGACACTCGCGAACTTTAAAGATTAAAATAATTTAAACAAAACTAAACACTCACACGCACATGGGCACGCGGCGTTCAGCGTGTAGGGCATTAAAAATGGTAGCGTCCTCCCGCGATCTGATTGGTCGCCGCGTGCCAAAGTGGGGAGGGGGGGGCCAGCGATCCGATTGGTCGAGAGGCAAACCTGGGAGCGTCTCCGGCGATGGTGCGCAGCGATTGGTCAACGGTTGTCCTATGCTAATTTTGGTATGCTAATTAATTTTAATCTGTATGCTAATGCAGTATATTTATCCATACTCATTAAGTTTAATGTTTATCCTAAATTAGTTAAAAATGTATGCTCGTTTAGTTAACCTTCTATGATAGTATCGTTATATTTTTTTATGCTATGATAACAGCAGTCCATATTGCTGTGGTGGTACCTGCTATGATTACAGCAGGTATACTGACTAGTGGTACCTGACACCTCTCCTTCTTTCCACAGAGCTACAAGACAATCAGAGTCTAGTCGTCCTTCACATCGTCAGCAAGACGGATGAGGTGAGCTACGTCTGGCTGTGTGTGGCGCCGAGCGTGAATATTTTCTTCTCTTCTGCAGCGTGCGTCCACGTCAACTTTCACCATCAAGCGCGCCCAGACTCCTCCACGGCTCCGCTGCCTCTCCTGCCCTCATCCTCCTGCTTCCGCTCCGTCCGATCGCCCCCCTCTCCTCCCGCCCCTTGCCGTCTCTCTTCACACGCGCACTCCGACCTCCCTCGCCTTCCATGTCAGGAGGTACGCCAGAGATCAATCGTCCTGGCCGCACCAACGGCTCACCCATCGTCCGACCGCGTTTCCGTTCATGCAGGTAAGGGCACCATCACGGCGTAGCGGTTAGCGGCGCTGCGCCATTCTCGCTCACGGCCAATACCAGCGACAATTAGGGGCCGTCCGTGAATGACGTCACGCACCTAGAGGGGGGGGGGGGGCAGGGTCAGACATTTGTGACGATGTGACGAGGGGGGGGGGTTTGAGAAAAGTGACGTCACATCAAATTGCGCAACTTTAAATAGACAATACGTTCTACTTAATTAGACTTTGTAATAAATGTTTTCTACCTACATCAGAGTGCAGCGCCACATTAACGACGCACTACAGTGACAACAATAGTTTAAAGCGATTTGAAGCATGTTTTCTTTTTTTTGGGGGGGGGCAGACCTTTGTGATGTCATAATTGAGGGGGGAGGGGTCTGACTGTGACGTCGTGTGACGATGGGGGGGGGGGGGGGGGTCAAAAATCCTCTAAAATCACGTGACGTCATTTAAGGTCGGCCCCTTACCTGAAGCAGTCCCGAGCGTCACTTAGGTGGACTCAGCCATAATTAAGGAGGTGGTGAGGTGGGTGGGGGTGCTAACATCAGAATGTGAGAGAAGAGCGGCCAGCCGTGGTTCTGTCCACACCAGCCCCTGGTGGTGTTCCATTGCGACCCTCACCGGTGCTCGCTAACAGCGCACGCCCAGTGGGAGTCGATGAGTCCGTGGGTTTCTGTGCGAGTTCGTAGGTCCATGAGTGGGTCTGTGGATGCGTCAGTCTACATTGGGGAGCCTTTGTCTTTGCAGTTTGGGGACTAGTGCAGCACTAGTGTGTAGTAGTGTATAGTGTACTGTAGTGTATAGTAGTGTGTAGTGTAGTGTATAGTGTAGTGTATAGTGTAGTGTATAGTGTAGTGTATAATAGTGTATTGTATAGTAGTGTATAGTGCAGTGTATAGTAGTGTATAGTGTAGTGTATAGCGTAGTGTATAATAGTGTTTAGTGTATATTGTAGTGTATAGTCTAGTGTAGTGTGTTGTAGTGTATAGTAGTGTGTAGTGTAGTGTATTGTGTAGTGTATAGTAGTGTATATTGTAGTGTATTGTGTAGTGTATAGTAGTGTGTAGTGCATATTGTAGTGTATATTGTAGTGTATAAGTGTAGAGTGTAGTGTATAGTAGTGTAGTGTATTGTATAGTAGTGTTTAGTGTAGTATATAAGTGTATAGTGTAGTGTATAGTAGTGTATAGTGCAGTGTATAGTAGTGTAGTGTATAGTGTAGTGTATAATAGTGTATTGTATAGTAGTGTATATTGTAGTGTATAAGTGTATAGTGTAGTGTATAGTAGTGTAGTGTATAGTGTAGTGTAAAGTAGTGTATAGTGTAGTGTATAGTAGTGTATAGTGTAGCGTATAGTAGTGCAGTGTATAGTGTAGTGTATAATAGTGTATTGTATAGTAGTGTATAGTGTATAGTAGTGTATAAGTGTATAGTGTAGTGTATAGTACTGTAGTGTATAGTGTAGTGTATATTAGTGTTTATTGTAGTGTATAGTGTAGTGTATAGTTTAGTATACTAGTTATCACGTGACTAGTGTAGCTAGCAATGTGGTGACCACACTCGTGCGTGCATCTCCACTCGTCCGTGTTTGCACGTAAGCGCTCGTGTGTGTATGTGCACCCGCGTGTTTGTTCGTGTCTGTATGTACGCACACTGTTGCACATGGTTCGCTCGTGTGGGTGTGTAGTGGAACGCACTGCTCATGAAAACGTTGCCTCGTTACGCGGTAAATGCTGCGGCACAACAGGAGGGAACTGCAGGGATGGAGAAATTTGAGACTGACGCCATCCAGACTGCCACTCTGCACCCAACCTTATGGAAGAGGTACGTGGATGACACTTTTGTCATCAGGCCACATGGCCGGCCTGCTCTAGACCAATTCTTCGACCACATCAATTCCATACACCCAGCCATCAGATTTACCATGGAAGTCGAAATAGATGGCAAGCTACCTTTTTTGGATGTCCTAATTAAAAGAGACCTGATGGTTCAATGAGCCACTCTGTCTACAGGAAAGCGACCCATACGGATGCTTATCTGAAACCGGATTCCCACCACCATCCATCACAGAAGAATTCTCTCATTAAGACTCTGTATCATAGAGCCCAATGCATATCCGACCAGGAACACATAGGCAGTGAACTCAAGCACGTACACCAAGCTCTTAAGGCTAATGGTTACTCCGACTATACAATCCGCAAAGCTATCACTCAAACCATGAATAAGGACCCTCTTGAGGAGCCTTTCAAAACCATCACTTTACCCTACATTGCGGGGATCACAAAATAGATCTCCAAAATCTTGAATAAACACAAGATCCAGGTCCGTTTTAACACATTACATAAAATCCGTGATCTGGTTCCGTCTGTAAAAGATGTGATTCCGGACATACAATACCCTGGTGTCTACAAACTAAGTTGCCTCTGTGGTAGTAGTTACATTGAAGAAACCAAACGCCATGTCTCGGACCGCATTCGTGAAGACAAAGCAGACCTTAAACACGGTAGGACCAACACCTCGGCCGTGGCAGATCATTGTTATAATTCAGTAGGCTCACATGCCATTGACTTTTCCAAGACAGAGGTTCTTTGTAAGCCATCTGGCTACCATGAGAGATTCGTTCATGAGGCTATCCACATATACAAGCACAGAGACAATTTCAACCGAGAAGATGGATTCTATCTTAGCAATCATTGGAAAGATTTGATAAACCATTTCAGGTCTTAATTGATTGTTCACGCTTACAGTGGCTTTCAGACAGCATACATTAAAAAAAAAAATTCGTCTCCCCCCTCCTCTTTTCAGAATATAGATGGACTAGTCCTAAATAAACTGGCAAATCGCTGCGCGTGGCGCTAACGTTTTTTCTCTTCAAATAAATAAATAATTGCAACGTTTAAAAATACATTTATGCAAACCAACACACCTGAAGACGACCGTTTGTGTTATGGTCGAAACGTCGTGAGAATTTTTATTGTTTTATATATATTTTATTATTTTGTTGTTTCCCTTCAACGTGACTTTACCGAAAGAACTAAGAATATGAATTACTGCAGTCACGAAAGCTTTCAATCAAAATTTAACCGCCTCTACGGGGAGGGTTTTCACATAACTTTAAGATCCTTCAACAAACTCCGGGATAAGAAAGCTCAGCTGATCGAGTCTCTCACCTTCCTGAAGCGATGACGCGACTCTGGGGTAATACCAATCGCATTTACACTGACCTCTGCAGGCTGTAACTTCTTCTAATGCGAAACGAATTCTTTTCAAAACTAGCTTAGCTCTTATCTCAGACAAAATCAGACTTATACGCACCGAACTAGATCTGTTAGACAAGACACTCTACAAATCACACTTATCATTGAGGGCAACAATGTCCACATCGGATTGGGAACATGTAGACAATATGACTGCCTCTTCAGCTGCTACTATGTCGACCAAATGTAAGGAAAACTTGATTTCCAAATTTAACCTCCTCTTCAACAAAAGACCGGACCCACACACCAAAAAGTTAGACGTTAACAAAGTTGTAATTAATCGCAGTAACAGTTCTATTTCCGATTGTCTGAAATCCGTTTTAGCTAAAGGTCTAAACTTTGCAGTCACACCTAAACACATACCAGTTAATGATATAATTGCCCAAGTAGACATTGCTCTCAGGGGCCTGGGTCACATTGCTGCAGACATAGCAAGATCTGAAATCGCTGCAACCCTCAAAAACGCTAAGATGCCAGCTAGCAACCTCAGCAAAGATGAGCGTTTTGAATTATATAAATTAAAAAAGAGGGATGATATTGTAGTCCTCTCAGCTGACAAAGGCAATGCTACTGTCATCATGGATAAAATAGAATACAACAACAAAATTAAAGAATTACTCGACGATGGTATTTATACAAAAATAAAAAAAAAAGATCCCACCAACAGCCTCGTCACACAAACCAACAAAATAATTTCTGATTCAACCGCATTAATTGATCAATCTAAACAGTTTTCGTTGAAACCTTCTGCTGCCAGGCCACCAAGATTATACGGCTTACCAAAAATACATAAAGTAGATACACCCCTTCGTCCCATCGTCTCTACTATCAACTCCCCCACCTACAAACTAGCTCGTTTTTTGTCTGAAATCCTGCGTCCTTTCACTGGAAAAACCACCTCTGCGGTACAAAATTCTACTCACCTGGTATCGACAATCAAGGGTATTTCCCTGTCCCCAGACGACCTGCTTGTCAGTTTTGATGTAGTTTCCTTATTCACCAAGGTTCCTGTACCTGACACCATTGCAATCATTGAAGACTTGGTTCATCAAGGACTAAACACTGAGGTACCCCCCCTGGTGAGACACTGTTTAACCAATACATACTTCACTTGGAATGGAACTTTCTACAAACAAACTGAGGGCACCCCAATGGGCTCCCCGCTTTCTCTGGTTATAGCTAACATTTTCATGGAGAAATTTGAGACTGACGCCATCCAGACTGCTACTCTGCGCCCAACCTCATGGAAGAGGTACGTGGATGACACTTTTGTCATCTGGCCACATGGCCGGCCTGCTCGAGACCAATTCTTCGACCACATCAATTCCATACACCCAGCCATCAGATTTACCATGGAAGTCGAAATAGATGGCAAGCTACCTTTTTGGATGTCCTAATTAAAAGAGACCTGATGGTTCAATGAGCCACTCTGTCTACAGGAAAGCGACCCATACGGATGCTTATCTGAAACCGGATTCCCACCACTATCCATCACAGAAGAATTCTCTCATCAAGACTCTGTATCATAGAGCCCAATGCATATCCGACCAGGAACACATAGGCAGTGAACTCAAGCACGTACACCAAGCTCTTAAGGCTAATGGTTACTCCAACTATACAATCCGCAAAGCTATCACTCAAACCATGAATAAGGACCCTCTTGAGGAGCCTTTCAAAACCATCACTTTACCCTACATTGCGGGGATCACAAAAAAGATCTCCAAAATCTTGAATAAACACAAGATCCAGGTCCGTTTGAACACATTACATAAAATCCGTGATCTGGTTCCGTCTGTAAAAGATGTGATTCCGTACATACAATACCCTGGTGTCTACAAACTAAGTTGCCTCTGTGGTAGTAGTTACATTGGAGAAACCAAACGCCATGTCTCGGACCGCATTCGTGAACACAAAGCAGACCTTAAACACGGTAGGACCAACACCTCGGCCGTGGCAGATCATTGTTATAATTCAGTAGGCGCACATGCCATTGACTTTTCCAAGACAGAGGTTCTTTGTAAGCCATCTGGCTACCATGAGAGATTCGTTCACGAGGCTATCCACATATACAAGCACAGAGACAATTTCAACCAAGAAGATGGATTCTATCTTAGCAATCATTGGAAAGATTTGATAAACCATTTCAGGTCTTAATTGATTGTTCACGCTTACAGTGGCTTTCAGACAGCATACATTAAAAAAAAATTCGTCTCCCCCCTCCTCTTTTCAGAATATAGATGGACTAGTCCTAAATAAACTGGCAAATCGCTGCGCGTGGCGCTAACGTTTTTTTTCTTCAGATAAATAAATAATTGCAACGTTTAAAAATACATTTATGCAAACCAACACACCTGAAGACGACCGTTTGTGTTATGGTTGAAACGTCGTGAGAATTTTTATTGTTTTATATATATTTTATTATTTTGTTGTTTCCCTTCAACGTGACTTTACCGAAAGAACTAAGAATATGAATTACTGCAGTCACGAAAGCTTTCAATCAAAATTTAACCGCCTCTACGGGGAGGGTTTTCACATAACTTTAAGATCCTTCAACAAACTCCGGGATAAGAAAGCTCAGCTGATCGAGTCTCTCACCTTCCTGAAGAGATGCCGCGACTCTGGGGTGATACCAATCGCATTTACACTGACCTCTGCTGCTGTAACTTCTTCTAATGCGAAACGAATTCTTTTCAAAACTAGCTTAGCTCTTATCTCAGACAAAATCAGACTTATACGCACCGAACTAGATCAGTTAGACAAGACACTCTACAAATCACACTTATCATTGACGGCAACAATGTCCACATCGGATTGGGAACATGTAGACAATATGACTGCCTCTTAAGCTGCTACTATCTCGACCAAATGTAAGGAAAACCTGATTTCCAAATTTAACCTCCTCTTCAACAAAAGACCGGACCCACACACCAAAAAGTTAGACGTTAACAAAGTCGTAATTAATCGCAGTAACAGTTCTATTTCCGATGGTCTGAAATCCGTTTTAGCTAAAGGTCTAAACTTTGCAGTCACAACTAAACACATACCAGTTAATGATATAATTGCCCAAGTAGACGTTGCTCTCAGGGGCCTGGGTCACATTGCTGCAGATGTAGCAAGATCTGAAATCGCTGCAACCCTCAAAAACGCTAAGATGCCAGCTAGCAACCTCAGCAAAGATGAGCGTTTTGAATTATATGAATTAAAAAAGAGGGATGATATTGTAGTCCTCTCAGCTGACAAAGGCAATGCTACTGTCATCATGGATAAAATAGAATACAACAACAAAATTAAAGAATTACTCGACGATGGTAGTTATACAAAAATAAAAAGAGATCCCACCAACAGCCTCGTCACACAAACCAACAAAATAATTTCTGATTCAACCGCATTAATTGATCAATCTAAACAGTTTTCGTTGAAACCTTCTGCTGCCAGGCCACCAAAATTATACGGCTTACCAAAAATACATAAAGTAGATACACCCCTTCGTCCCATCGTCTCTACTATCAACTCCCCCACCTACAAACTAGCTCGTTTTTTGTCTGAAATCCTGCGTCCTTTCACTGGAAAAACCACCTCTGCGGTACAAAATTCTACTCACCTGGTATCGACAATCAAGGGTATTTCCCTGTCCCCAGACGACCTGCTTGTCAGTTTTGATGTAGTTTCCTTATTCACCAAGGTTCCTGTACCTGACACCATTGCAATCATTGAAGACTTGGTTCATCAAGGACTAAACACTGAGGTACCCCCCCCCTGGTGAGACACTGTTTAACCAATACATACTTCACTTGGAATGGAACTTTCTACAAACAAACTGAGGGCACCCCAATGGGCTCCCCCCTTTCTCCGGTTATAGCTAACATTTTCATGGAGAAATTTGAGACTGACGCCATCCAGACTGCCACTCTGCACCCAACCTTATGGAAGAGGTACGTGGATGACACTTTTGTCATCTGGCCACATGGCCGGCCTGCTCTAGACCAATTCTTCGACCACATCAATTCCATACACCCAGCCATCAGATTTACCATGGAAGTCGAAATAGATGGCAAGCTACCTTTTTTGGATGTCCTAATTAAAAGAGACCTGATGGTTCAATGAGCCACTCTGTCTACAGGAAAGCGACCCATACGGATGCTTATCTGAAACCGGATACCCACCACCATCCATCACAGAAGAATTCTCTCATCAAGACTCTGTATCATAGAGCCCAATGCATATCCGACCAGGAACACATAGGCAGTGAACTCAAGCACGTACACCAAGCTCTTAAGGCTAATGGTTACTCCGACTATACAATCCGCAAAGCTATCACTCAAACCATGAATAAGGACCCTCTTGAGGAGCCTTTCAAAACCATCACTTTACCCTACATTGCGGGGATCACAAAAAAGATCTCCAAAATCTTGAATAAACACAAGATCCAGCTCCGTTTGAACACATTACATAAAATCCGTGATCTGGTTCCGTCTGTAAAAGATGTGATTCCGGACATACAATACCCTGGTGTCTACAAACTAAGTTGCCTCTGTGGTAGTAGTTACATTGGAGAAACCAAACGCCATGTCTCGGACCGCATTCGTGAACACAAAGCAGACCTTAAACACGGTAGGACCAACACCTCGGCCGTGGCAGATCATTGTTATAATTCAGTAGGCACACATGCCATTGACTTTTCCAAGACAGAGGTTCTTTGTAAGCCATCTGGCTACCATGAGAGATTCGTTCACGAGGCTATCCACATATACAAGCACAGAGACAATTTCAACCAAGAAGATGGATTCTATCTTAGCAATCATTGGAAAGATTTGATAAACCATTTCAGGTCTTAATTGATTGTTCACGCTTACAGTGGCTTTCAGACAGCATACATTAAAAAAAAATTCGTCTCCCCCCTCCTCTTTTCAGAATATAGATGGACTAGTCCTAAATAAACTGGCAAATCGCTGCGCGTGGCGCTAACGTTTTTTTTCTTCAGATAAATAAATAATTGCAACGTTTAAAAATACATTTATGCAAACCAACACACCTGAAGACGACCGTTTGTGTTATGGTTGAAACGTCGTGAGAATTTTTATTGTTTTATATATATTTTATTATTTTGTTGTTTCCCTTCAACGTGACTTTACCGAAAGAACTAAGAATATGAATTACTGCAGTCACGAAAGCTTTCAATCAAAATTTAACCGCCTCTACGGGGAGGGTTTTCACATAACTTTAAGATCCTTCAACAAACTCCGGGATAAGAAAGCTCAGCTGATCGAGTCTCTCACCTTCCTGAAGAGATGCCGCGACTCTGGGGTAATACCAATCGCATTTACACTGACCTCTGCTGCTGTAACTTCTTCTAATGCGAAACGAATTCTTTTCAAAACTAGCTTAGCTCTTATCTCAGACAAAATCAGACTTATACGCACCGAACTAGATCAGTTAGACAAGACACTCTACAAATCACACTTATCATTGACGGCAACAATGTCCACATCGGATTGGGAACATGTAGACAATATGACTGCCTCTTCAGCTGCTACTATCTCGACCAAATGTAAGGAAAACCTGATTTCCAAATTTAACCTCCTCTTCAACAAAAGACCGGACCCACACACCAAAAAGTTAGACGTTAACAAAGTCGTAATTAATCGCAGTAACAGTTCTATTTCCGATGGTCTGAAATCCGTTTTAGCTAAAGGTCTAAACTTTGCAGTCACAACTAAACACATACCAGTTAATGATATAATTGCCCAAGTAGACGTTGCTCTCAGGGGCCTGGGTCACATTGCTGCAGATGTAGCAAGATCTGAAATCGCTGCAACCCTCAAAAACGCTAAGATGCCAGCTAGCAACCTCAGCAAAGATGAGCGTTTTGAATTATATGAATTAAAAAAGAGGGATGATATTGTAGTCCTCTCAGCTGACAAAGGCAATGCTACTGTCATCATGGATAAAATAGAATACAACAACAAAATTAAAGAATTACTCGACGATGGTAGTTATACAAAAATAAAAAGAGATCCCACCAACAGCCTCGTCACACAAACCAACAAAATAATTTCTGATTCAACCGCATTAATTGATCAATCTAAACAGTTTTCGTTGAAACCTTCTGCTGCCAGGCCACCAAAATTATACGGCTTACCAAAAATACATAAAGTAGATACACCCCTTCGTCCCATCGTCTCTACTATCAACTCCCCCACCTACAAACTAGCTCGTTTTTTGTCTGAAATCCTGCGTCCTTTCACTGGAAAAACCACCTCTGCGGTACAAAATTCTACTCACCTGGTATCGACAATCAAGGGTATTTCCCTGTCCCCAGACGACCTGCTTGTCAGTTTTGATGTAGTTTCCTTATTCACCAAGGTTCCTGTACCTGACACCATTGCAATCATTGAAGACTTGGTTCATCAAGGACTAAACACTGAGGTACCCCCCCCCCCCTGGTGAGACACTGTTTAACCAATACATACTTCACTTGGAATGGAACTTTCTACAAACAAACTGAGGGCACCCCAATGGGCTCCCCCCTTTCTCCGGTTATAGCTAACATTTTCATGGAGAAATTTGAGACTGACGCCATCCAGACTGCCACTCTGCACCCAACCTTATGGAAGAGGTACGTGGATGACACTTTTGTCATCTGGCCACATGGCCGGCCTGCTCTAGACCAATTCTTCGACCACATCAATTCCATACACCCAGCCATCAGATTTACCATGGAAGTCGAAATAGATGGCAAGCTACCTTTTTTGGATGTCCTAATTAAAAGAGACCTGATGGTTCAATGAGCCACTCTGTCTACAGGAAAGCGACCCATACGGATGCTTATCTGAAACCGGATACCCACCACCATCCATCACAGAAGAATTCTCTCATCAAGACTCTGTATCATAGAGCCCAATGCATATCCGACCAGGAACACATAGGCAGTGAACTCAAGCACGTACACCAAGCTCTTAAGGCTAATGGTTACTCCGACTATACAATCCGCAAAGCTATCACTCAAACCATGAATAAGGACCCTCTTGAGGAGCCTTTCAAAACCATCACTTTACCCTACATTGCGGGGATCACAAAAAAGATCTCCAAAATCTTGAATAAACACAAGATCCAGCTCCGTTTGAACACATTACATAAAATCCGTGATCTGGTTCCGTCTGTAAAAGATGTGATTCCGGACATACAATACCCTGGTGTCTACAAACTAAGTTGCCTCTGTGGTAGTAGTTACATTGGAGAAACCAAACGCCATGTCTCGGACCGCATTCGTGAACACAAAGCAGACCTTAAACACGGTAGGACCAACACCTCGGCCGTGGCAGATCATTGTTATAATTCAGTAGGCTCACATGCCATTGACTTTTCCAAGACAGAGGTTCTTTGTAAGCCATCTGGCTACCATGAGAGATTCGTTCATGAGGCTATCCACATATACAAGCACAGAGACAATTTCAACCGAGAAGATGGATTCTATCTTAGCAATCATTGGAAAGATTTGATAAACCATTTCAGGTCTTAATTGATTGTTCACGCTTACAGTGGCTTTCAGACAGCATACATTAAAAAAAAAAATTCGTCTCCCCCCTCCCCTTTTCAGAATATAGATGGACTAGTCCTGGGTAAACTGCCAAATCGTTGCGCGTGGCGCTAACGTTTTTTATAAATAAATAAATGCGCCGTTTAAAAATACAATATTTACAATAAAACAAAGTTACAAAGTGGCGAGCCGGGTGAAGACAAATTAAACTTAAGCGAGATCATTAAAGTGAATGCAATCAGGCGAGGGCAGGAGGCAAGGCCCCGCGTGGCTAGGCCCCGCGTTGTAAAGTTCCAACCTGGACATCGATTCCCATGCTCGCTGCTACTCAACTGACATCCCTGAGAGAGAGAGCGAGGCTCTACCTTGGTAAACAACAACCACCACCACCATGAGAATTTCTCACCTCGGATTTCAGTGCAAGCGCGGATCGGCAGCCTCCTCTTACTTCGCGACGTCACGCGGGTAAACAGGTAACATGACGTCACTTCCAGGGTAAGAGACACGCCCTTCCCACGAGCGGCTCTGTAACAGAATTAATTATGTTAATGAGCCTAGCCCATATGTCGAGGGATGGGGCGTGGCTGCTGAACGCCTCGCAATCAACTCTCGACGGCTTCAACGGCTACATTATGTTAATGAACCGCCAGTCACTGGGCGAAGCTTTGCCCAAATAAGGATTGCCACTGGACCGATATCGGCAGCGACCCAAGCGGAGGTGACGTCACGCTCAAGAGCGCGGTGGACGGGCGAGGGGTGAATACCTTGGTGACATGACGTCACTAGCGAGGTACACCTCACCCTGGCGTTTCACGCCGATGAGGTAATGCAAAGTGGTGACGTCACAGAGTTGAAGTTTAGATTCATTTTCCATTGCTCCCTCCCTTGGGTGTGTGAGCTCAGCTACAACAACAACGTGGACATTATTGTGTATACACTGTGTGTGTGTGTACACTGTGTGTGTACACTGTGTGTATACACAGTGTGTACCCTATGTGTACACTGTGTGTGCACTGTATGTACACTGCATGTGTGTACACTGTGTGTGTATACACTGTGTGTGTACAGTGTTTGTGTACACTATGTGTGTACACTGTGTATACACTGTGTGTACACTGTATGTGTACACTGTGTGTACACTGTGTGTGTACACTGTCTGTGTACACTGTGTACATTGTGTGTACACTGTGTATAAACTGTGTGCACACTGTGTGTGTACACTGTGTGTGTGTATACTGTGTGTATACACTGTGTGTGTACATTGTGTGTACACTATGTGTATACACTGTGTGTGTGTGTGTGTACACACACACACAGTGTGTAAACTGTGTGTACACTGTGTGTGTACACTGTGTGTGCACACTGTGTGTGTACACTGTTTGTGTGTACACTGTTTGTTTCCACATTGAACCGAACCCCTGGCAAGGCCATCTACTTAACGTTGAGAGAAAATTCACACGAAATGTCCTTTGCAATGAAGTCTTCCAGATGTAAATTGATACAAGCTTTTAATGAAGAAATAAAATCATCTAATTCAAAACACAACACAATTCAAAGATGTTTCATTTTAAAACTTCAAAACGGAGCATGGGGTACTTGCGTGAATGCGTCCTTCGTGTGCAAATGTTGTGACTTTCCTGGCCTGAAGGCCATCAATGTGTTGGACCATTATTGGTGCACAGCGTCTCAATAACAGCAGTGGGGTTTGCTTCAACCGATAGGTACGAACATCCAGACGTCAATCAGCAAGGAGCATTTATAGTCCTAGCTAGACAAAATCTACGTCAACACGTAAGACAAAACTACAATTCGTGTTGTAGAGAATGTACCTCCTCCTATACGTGTAACTTTCAAGTGGTATGCCTTGTAACTGATTAATGATCCGAGCGTGCTCCCTATTTCAAAGACAATGAGTTGCTGCAGAGGCAGACGCTTCGTGAAACACAAAAGTACCCTTTGACCTGTATCACAAGAACAACGGGTCTCACCCGAGTTCTCTGTACAGGTTACTTACAAAACACACCCACGCACTTTGTCCTAACATCACATATTCAATGTTTGACCCCCAGACAAAATGTTACATGTACGCGCACAATCAGACAAGTATAAATTCTAAATGATTGACGGGCATATTAACATTGATTACTGCAGCGAAATTGACTGCATCACGTTACATCGTATTAACAAGAAAAATACGCACCGTCTGCTTAACAGTGTATGTACAAATCATTTCTGTTCTTAATTAATTGTATTTTTACGATGACCTTCAGACCGCAGCTCTTTTGCCAGCATTGCCTCTTAATACCTCTCACACCACGGTTAATGGTATAGTTTTACAATATGGAGCATACTAGGGCCTCGCAGCTGTCTCTCTCCCCCTCCTCTGTTCCGACCATGGACGAACTCGTCCGTCTGAACGGGACCCGTAGCTATCCGTGGGGCTGAAATTTGAGGGTAAGAATCCACCCATTTTTTCGCCATATAGCATTGTGATATAACGACTTATTGTTGGTAGCTTAGCTGATTGGAGAATATAGAGTTTATTGATAACATGAAGGTAATTTATATTTTAGTTTTTATTGGTTCACTATATAGTACTGTGAATAGCTCAGATGTGTAGTCATTTCTGTGACCAGTCACTAGCTAATCACTCAGTTGTTTCAATGCTGGATTCGCCTAGTTATTTCAATGCTAAATTCTCCTGTTTGATTTGTACTAAGAGCCTCGGTGAATGTGTATGCTCTGACTTTAACGTAGCTATTTCTGCAGCAGGTACAAACTAACCACTCAGCTATCTCAATGCTAAATTCTATGCTAATTCCATTGTCAAGATGTGTATGCCTTAACTTAGCTATTTCAATGCTAAATTCTATGCTAATCCCTTTAACAATGGGTGCCTCTGCGGGTGTGTATGCTTTAACTTTTAACATAGCTATTTCTGTGACCAGTCACAAGCTAATCATTCAGCCATTTCAATGCTAAATTCTATGCTAATTCCTTTGTCAAGGCGCTTTGTTCCTCTCACACAGCTTAAAGGCCGTATCTGAACGTGGCTCTTTCACTCCAGCGCTGTCCTACCAGACAGTCTCGCTCCCTTCACCTGATGAAGGCCGCTTGTGTTGTGGCCGAAACGTCGTGAGAATATTATTGTGTTATTTTATTTTATAAATTTATTATTTTATTATCATTCTACGTGACTTTACCGAAAGAACCAAAGAAGATGAATCATTGCAGTCACGAAAGCTTTAAATCGAAATTTAACCGCCTCTACGGGGAGGGATTCCACACATCCTTAAGATCATTCAACAGACTTCAGGATAAGAAGGCTCAACTAATCGAGTCTCTCACCTTTCTGAAGAGATGCCGCGACTCTAAGGTAATACCAACCGCATTTACACTAACCTCTGCTGTTGCAACTTCTCTCAATGCAAAACGAATTCTAGCTAGAACTAGCTTCGCTCTTATCTCGGAAAAAATCAGACTTACACGCACCGAACTCGATCAGTTAGACAAGACACTCTACAAATCACACTTAAAATTGACAGCAACAATGTCTACATCGGATTGGGAACATGTAGACAATATGACTACCTCTTCGGCTGCCACTATGTCGAACAAATGTAGGGACAATTTGATTTCCAAATTCAATCACCTCTCCAGCAAAAAATCGGATCCACACACCGAAAAGATAGACGTCAACAAAGTCGTAATTAATCGCAGTAACAGTTCCATTTCTGATGGTCTGAAATCCGTTTTAGCTAAAGGTCTAAACTTTGCTGTCACACCGAGACACTTACCGGTTAATGATATCATTGCCCATGTCGACGTTGCACTCAAGGGCTTGAGTCACATCTCTGCAGACGTAGCAAGATCTGAAATCGCTGCAACCCTCAAAAACCGTAAGTTGCCACCCAGCAACATCAGCAAAGACGAACGTTTTGAATTATCTCAATTAAAAAATAGGGATGATATTGTCGTCCTTTCAGCCGACAAAGGCAATGCCACTGTCATCATGGACAAAACAGAATATAACAACAAAATTCAAGAACTACTCAACGATGGCAGCTACACAAAAATAAAAAGAGATCCCACCAACAGCCTGGTCACCAAAACGAACGAAATAATCTCTGATTCAACAGCATTAACTGATGAGGTCAAACAGTTCTCGTTGAAGCCCTCTGCTGCCAGACCACCAAGATTATATGGCCTTCCAAAGATACAAAAAAGATACACCCCTTCGTCCCATCGTCTCTACTATCAGCTCCCCCACCTACAAACTGGCACGTTTTCTTGCTGATATACTGCCACCTTTCACTGGAAAAACCACCTCTGCGGTACTAAATTCTACTCACCTGGTATCGACAATCAAAGGCATTTCCCTGTCCCCAAACGACCTGCTTGTCAGTTTTGATGTGGTGTCCTTGTTCACCAAAGTCCCGGTACCTGACACCATCGCTATCATTGAAGACCTGGTTCATCAAGGACTGCATACTGATGTACCCCCCCTGGTGAGACATTGCTTAACCAACACTTACTTCACCTGGAATGGAACTTTCCACAAACAAACTGAGGGCACCCCAATGGGCTCCCCCCTATCTCCGGTTGTAGCCAACGTATTCATGGAAAAATTTGAAACTGACGCCATCCAGACTGCCACTCTACGCCCGACCTTATGGAAGAGGTACGTTGATGACACCTTTGTCATCTGGCCACATGGCCAGCCTGCTCTAGACCAATTCCGCGACCACATCAATTCCATACACCCAGCCATCAGATTTACCATGGAGGTCGAAAAAGATGGCAAACTACCCTTTTTGGATGTCTTAATTAAAAGAAGACATGATGGTTCAATGAGCCACTCTGTCTACAGGAAAGCTACCCATACAGATGTTTACTTGAAACCGGATTCCCACCACCATCCATCCCAAAAAAACTCCCTCATCAAGACTCTATACCATAGAGCCCAATGCATTTCCGACCAGGAACACATTACCAGTGAACTCAAGCACATACACCAGGCTCTCAGGGCTAATGGCTACTCCGACTACACAATCCGCAAAGCCATCACTCCAGTCATGAAGAAGGATCCTCTTGTGGAGCCACTCAAAACCATCACCTTACCCTACATTGCAGGGGTCACTAAAAAGATCTCCAAAATCCTGAACAAACACAAGATCCAGGTCCGATTCAACACAGTACATAAAATCCGTGATTTAGTTCCATCTGTAAAAGATGCTGTTCCAGACATACAGTACCCGGGCGTTTACAAACTAAAGTGCCTCTGTGGTAGTAGCTACATTGGAGAAACCAAAAGACATATCTCGGACCGCATCCGCGAACACAAAGCAGACTTGAAACACGGTAGGACGAACTCCTCTGCCGTGGCAGATCACTGTTATAATTCAGTGGGCTCACATGACATTGACTTCTCCAAGACGGAGGTTCTTTGCAAACCAACCGGCTACCATGAGAGATTCGTTCATGAGGCCATTCACATATACAAGCACAGAGACAATTTCAACCGAGAAGATGGATTCAGGCTTAGTAACCACTGGAAAGATGTTTTAAATCATTTCTGTTCTTAATTAATTGTATTTTTACGATGACCTTCAGACCGCAGCTCTTTTGCCAGCATTGCCTCTTAATACCTCTCACACCACGGTTAATGGTATAGTTTTACAATATGGAGCATACTAGGGCCTCGCAGCTGTCTCTCTCCCCCTCCTCTGTTCCGACCATGGACGAACTCGTCCGTCTGAACGGGACCCGTAGCTATCCGTGGGGCTGAAATTTGAGGGTAAGAATCCACCCATTTTTTCGCCATATAGCATTGTGATATATAACGACTTATTGTTGGTAGCTTAGCTGATTGGAGAATATAGAGTTTATTGATAACATGAAGGTAATTTATATTTTAGTTTTTATTGGTTCACTATATAGTACTGTGAATAGCTCAGATGTGTAGTCATTTCTGTGACCAGTCACTAGCTAATCACTCAGTTGTTTCAATGCTGGATTCGCCTAGTTATTTCAATGCTAAATTCTCCTGTTTGATTTGTACTAAGGGCCTCGGTGAATGTATATGCTCTGACTTTAACGTAGCTATTTCTGCAGCAGGTACAAGCTAACCACTCAGCTATCTCAATGCTAAATTCTATGCTAATTCCATTGTCAAGATGTGTATGCCTTAACTTAGCTATTTCAATGCTAAATTCTATGCTAATCCCTTTAACAATGGGTGCCTCTGCGGGTGTGTATGCTTTAACTTTTAACATAGCTATTTCTGTGACCAGTCACAAGCTAATCATTCAGCCATTTCAATGCTAAATTCTATGCTAATTCCTTTGTCAAGGCGCTTTGTTCCTCTCACACAGCTTAAAGGCCGTATCTGAACGTGGCTCTTTCACTCCACCGCTGTCCTACCAGACAGTCTCACTCCCTTCACCTGATGAAGGCCGCTTGTGTTGTGGCCGAAACGTCGTGATAATATTATTGTGTTATTTTATTTTATCAATTTATTATTTTATTATCATTCTACGTGACTTTACCGAAAGAACCAAAGAAGATGTATATTTGGAGTTTGCGCGTCACTCCGTTTAGCGTCTTTGACCGATAGACATTGACACACGTATTCTTTGTTCTTTCTGTAAAATTACGTGGACAGAAAATAACAATAACAGATAATACAATTACATTAAATAAAGACCACTTATGTTGCAATCAAAACGTATTTTTTTTTGCTTTATTTACTATTTTTTACGTTTATGTTATTTTTATTTTATTTTTCTATCTACGTGACTTTACCGAAAGAACCAAGAATATTAATTCCTGCAGTCACCAAAGTTTTAAGTCAAAACATTCACACACGTTGACAAAGCCTCACCTTGTGTTGTTGTGGGCAGGTCGCTTCTGATAACAAGAGCGGTATAGCAGCTCAAGCGGGCTTGGCCTGGTAACAAAAGAAAATCAAAACTGCGTGAATATTTACAATAAAACAAAGTTACAAAGTGGCGAGCCGGGTGAAGACAAATTAAACTTAAGCGAGATAATTAAAGTAAATGCAATCAGGCGAGGGCAGGAGGCAAGGCCGCGCGTGGGTAGGCCCCGCGTTGTAAAGTTCCCACCTGGACATCGATTCCCATGCTCGCTGCTACTCAACTGACATCCCTACGAGAGAGCGAGGCTCTACCTTGGTAAACAACAACAACCACCACAACAACAACAACCACCACTACCACTACAACCACCACCACCACCACAACCACCACCACAACGATGAGAATTTCTCACCTCGGATTTCAGTGCAAGCGCGCACACGGCAGCTTCCTGTTGCCTCGCGACAGCAGGAAGTAGTATGACGTCACTTCCCTCCCACGAGCGGCTCTCTAACTGAATAAATTATGTTAATGAAGCCGGCCCATATGTTGAGAGATGGGGGCGTGGACGCTGAACCCGTCGCAATAAACTCGCGACGGCTTTAACGGTCACATTATGTTAATGAGCTACCAGTCACTGGGCGTAGCTTTGCCCAAATAAGGATTGCCACTGGAGCGATATCGGCAGTGACCCAAGCGGAGGTGACGTCACGCTCAAGAGAGCGGTGGACAGGGGAGGGATGAATACCTTGGTGACATGACGTCACTAGGGAGGTACACCTCACTCTGGAGTTTCACGCCGATGAGGTAATTAAGAGTGGTGACGTCACAGAGTTGGAGTTTAAGTTGACTTTAGATTCATTTTCCATTGCTCCCTCCCTTGGGTGTGTGAGCTCAGCAACAACAACGTGGACATTATTGTGCATACACTGTGTGTACACTGTGTGTGTATACACTGTGTGTCACTGTGTGTGTCACTGTGTGTCACTGTGTCACTGTGTGTCACTGTGTGTGCACACTGTGTGTGTCACTGTGTGTGTGTCACTGTGTATATACTGTATGTACACCGTGTATACGATGTGTGTGTGTACACTGTGTATACCCTGTGTGTACACTGTTTGTGTACACTGTGTATACACTGTGTGCGTACACTGTGTGTGTGTACACTGTGTGTACATTGTGTGTGTACACTGTGTGTGTACACTGTGTGTACACTCTGTGTATACACTGTGTGTGTCACTGTGTGTGTCAATGTGTGTGTGTCACTGTGCCTGGCACAAGCGTCGTGGTGACGTCACCTCCACTTAGTGGCGAATGGCGGTTGTTGTCACTGTGTGTCACTGTGTGCGTCACTGTCACTGTGTGTGTACACTGTGTATATACTGCGTGTACACACACAGTGTGTGTGTGTACACTATGTGTATACACTGTGTGTACACTGTCTGTGTCACTGTGTCACTGTGTGTACACTGTGTGTGTACACTGTGTGTGTACACTGTATGTGTGTGTACACTGTGTGTGTACACTGTGTGTGTACACTGTGTACAGACACTGTGTGTGTACACTGTGTGTACTGTGTATACACTGTGTCCACTGTGTATGTACACTGTGTATACGGTGTGTGTGTACACTGTATACACTGTGTGTACACTGTGTACACGTGTGTACATTGTGTGTACACTGTGTATAAACTGTTCACTGTGTGTGTGTACACTGTGTGTACACTGTGTGTGTGTACACTGTGTGTGTATACTGTGTATGTACAGTGTGTGTACACTGTGTGTACACTGTGTGTACTCTGTGTGTGTACACTGTGTGTGTACACTGTGTGTGTGTACTCTGTGTGTGTGTACTCTGTGTGTGTACACTGTGTGTACAGTGTGTGTACACTGTGTGTGTACTGTGTGTGTACACTGTGTGTGTACACTGTGTTTGTGTCCACATTGAACCGAACCCCTGCAAGGCCATCTACTTAATGACGAGAGAAAATTCACACGAAATGTCCTTTTCAATGAAGTCTTCCAGATGTAAATTGAGACAAGCTTTTAATGAAGAAATAAAATCATCTAATTCAAAACACAACACAAGTCGAAGATGTTTCATTTTAAAACTTCAAAACGGAGTACCGGGTGCTTGCGTGAATTCGTCCTTCGTGTGCAAATGTTGTGACTTTCCTGGCATGAAGGCCGTCAATGTGTTGGACCATTAAATGGTGCACAGCGTCTCAACAACAGCAGTGGGGTTTGCCTCAACCGATGGTTGTGAACATCCAGACGTGAATCAGCAAGGTGCATTTCTAGTCCCAGTTAGACAAAATATACGTCAACACGTAAGACAAAACTACAATTCGTGTTGTAGAGAATGTATCTCCTCCTATACGTGTAACTTTCAAGTGGTATGCCTTGTAACTGATGAATGATCCGAGCGTGCTCCCTATTTCAAAGACGATGAGTTGCTCCAGAGGCAGACGCTTCGAGAAACACAAAAGTACCCTTTGACCTGTATCACAAGGACAACGGGTCTCACCTTAGTTCTCTGTACAGGTTACTTCCAAAACACACACACACTTTGTCCTAACATCACATATTCAATGTGTGACCCTCAGATAAAATGTTACATGCACAATCAGACAAGTATTCATTCTAAATCATTGACGGGCATATTAGCAACATTGAATTACTGCAGCGAAATTGACTGCATCACGTTACATCATATTAACAAGAAGTTATTTTACAAATACGCACCATCTGCTTAACAGTGTATGTACACCGTACTATTGTTGCGTCATTCAAAACGAGTAGGCCGTTGCATGCTGGCGTCTGGGTCAAAATTTAGCAAATTCTAAACATTACGCTACAAATAATAGATCACGGCACTTCGATGGCAACACAATCAATCGTCATCAGGTGGGACAAGCACAGCAGCAATAAGAGGAAACTGCTGGAGTAGGCGCCTACTACTTCAGCAGTTTCTCTTGCTGTGGTTGTCCGACCTGATGACGATTGCTTGTGTTGTGATCTAAACGCCGTGACCTGTTATGTTTCTACCCACGTGGTGACTTTACCGAAAGAACTCAAGAGTGTGGATTCGAATCAAGATTGCCTACAAACTACACAACTGAGATGACGCATCAATCATCGCCCCCTACTGACAGGCTCTTGTCCACATGCAGGTTGGTGCAGGGCCACCACCCTGTGCCACACAGGGGCAGCTGCTACTTGGTGATGCGCTTCGAGTGTTTCAGACGAGGTACGACAAAACTCGGAGATGCCGAGGCGGTTAAGCAAGCGCCGAGTAAATGCAATTATTATAACATAGTGAATGCTTGGGAGCTTATTGTCTCTCGCTCCTGGTTAGAGATCTACCCAACCCACAGGTCCACAAAGACTGGCCGCTCTTACTCTGCAGGTTGAACCTAGGAATTGAGTGTTCAACTTCACATTCTTGTCATTAATGGCCTGTGACAAAGGTGCATCTATTGTAGCGACATCGTCTCTGGCTTACACATCTACCGGGTCTCCACTTGACTTTGTATTGTCTAGGAGCAAGTCCACCCACACCTCCACTTCCACAAACTGCTGGGAGTTGCCTCGCTCTGCCTCACAGTGAGAATTCTCCTCCTGCTTCACGTTGCGTCCATCGATGTGAAGGTCCCATTTTGGAGTTGAATCTTCATCCCATTTCACCTTCACTTCTTCCCTCTTCACCATCACTTCATCCCTCTTCACCATCACCTCTTTATATTTCACCTCGATACCTTTAAAAGTGTCCAAGCTGGGATTTTCGTCCGGTTCTTGTTTCATGAGGGATGGGCTTATTGGGGCACTTTGACTTTCACAAGCTGATTTCAGACTCCACTCCTTGCAGATCTTCTGATGCTTCTATGTTCTCTGGTGTACTTGAAGATTTTATGAATGTGCAAACGCCTTCCCGCAGAGTGCACCTGAAGGGTTTCTCTCCCGTGTGTGTTCTCTGGTGTACTTTAAGATGTGGTGACTGTGAAAACGCCTTCCCGCATAGAGTGCACTTGAAGGGTTTCTCTCCCGTGTGTGTTCTCTGGTGTACTTTAAGATGTGGTGACTGTGAAAACGCCTTCCCGCACAGAGTGCACTTGAAGGGTTTCTCTCCCATGTGTGTTCTCTCGTGTACTTGAAGATTTGATGACTGTGCAAACATCATCCCACACAAAATGCACCTGAAGGGTTTCTTTCCTGTGTGTATCCTCTGGTGTTTTTTAAGAACAGATGACAGTGAAAATGCCTTCCCACACACAGTGCACTTGAATGGTTTCTCTCCTGTGTGTGTTCTCTGGTGTTTTTTAAGAACAGTTGACTGTGAAAATGACTTCCCACACACACTGCACTTGAAGGGTTTCACTCCCGTGTGTGTTCTCTGGTGTTCTACAAGAGTAGATGAATGTGCAAACGCCTTCCCACACATCGTGCACCTGAAGGATTTCACTCCCGTGTGTGTTCTCTGGTGTATTACAAGAGCAGATGAACGTGGAAACGCCTTCCCACACACACTGCACTTGAAGGGTTTCTCTCCCGTGTGTGTTCTCTGGTGTTCTACAAGAGTAGATGAATGTGCAGACGCCTTCCCACACATCGTGCACCTGAAGGGTTTCACTCCCGTGTGTGTTCTCTGGTGTATTACAAGAGCAGATGAACGTGGAAACGCCTTCCCACACACACTGCACCTGAAGGGTTTCTCTCCCGTGTGTGTTCTCTGGTGGGTCTGAAAAACTGATGACCATGCAAATGCCTTCCCACACACAGTGCACTTAAAGGGTTTCTCTCCCGTGTGTGTTCTCTGGTGGGTCTGAAAAACTGATGTCCATGCAAATGCCTTCCCACACACAGTGCACTTGAAGGGTTTCACTCCCGTGTGTGTTCTCTGGTGTGTTACAAGAGCAACCGACTGTGAAAATGCCTTCCCACACACACTGCACTTGAAGGGTTTCACTGCCATGTGTGTTCTCTGGTGGGTTACAAGAGCAGATGAACGTGCAAACGCCTTCCCACACACACTGCACTTGAAGGGTTTCTCTCCTGTGTGTGTTCTCTGGTGTTCTTTAAGAACAGATGACTGTGAAAATGCCTTCCCACACACAGTGCACTTGAAGGGTTTCTCTCCCGTATGTGTTCTCTGGTGTATTTTAAGAGCAAATGACCGTGCAAATGCATAGTTGCATACACTACACTTGAAGGGTTTCTCTCCTGTGTGTGTTCTCTGGTGTATTTTAAGAGTAGATGAATGTGCAAACGCCTTCCCGCACATCGTGCACCTGAAGGGTTTCTCTCCTGTGTGAGTTCTCTGGTGCCATGTCAAATTTCCAGTCCGATCCGTGCTGTATGCACACCGGTCGCATTGTTGACTTGTCCTACCGAGCTGCGCTGAGTGCATTTGCTCCATCAGTCCAATTCTGCGGAGGAAGCATCAGAGGAAGCGTCAGCTGCAGACAGAAAAAAATAATATCCACACCATCTACACGTCAGTATCGAGGCACAGAGGAATGCATATATACATGTGACTTACACGTCTATATTCATATATTCATGATGTAGTAAAAACGTTTCACAAATTCATCACAGGGCAGTTACGGCACACAATGAGAGGGCAAATGGTCATAAACATGCCTGGAAGCCCTCGTATCTTCAAAATGAATGTTAACCTAAAACTCCGAGCACACAATTTCTGCTGTCTGGTTACAAAAGGAATATTTATGAGAGCTAAATTCAGCTGACATAGCAAAGGGTATTGAAAACAATACTATTTGTGTTAGGCAGAAATGCATAAATTAACGTTCAATCGCAAATTAGAGGTGTGAATCCAGGCTCACGTCCTTAAATGCTGGGATGAACAGTTCCGACTTCAGCTGCACGTGTGTGCTGTGTTCACCTCCTGTTTCCATTCTTACAAAGAGTTCCAGAGGAAAACAAAAATAAACTATTGTTTTGATATAACTTCCGTGTTCAACAGAGTTAATAGACTTTACTGCAAATACAAACTTGACACTGTCACACACTGGCAGTGGCGTGTCTAGAATCATGCCTGGCCACCTTCATCTGCTTGGCATGAATGCTTCCTCACTCCACCAAGTAATTAATCGAGGATCAATGAACATAGCCGAGGCTAACTGGAGTTTGCGTGTCCCTCTCCGTGGTGAGATGTTAACTGCCTCACCTGGTGTACAGGAAGTCGTGGGTTCGATCCCGACCCTGACGCCTGCTGTATATTTGGAGTTTGCACGTCTCTCCGCTGAGCGTCTTTGACCGATTGACATTGACACACGTATTCTTGTTCATTTCGGTAAAGTTACGTAGATAGAAAATAACAATAACAGATAATACAATTACATTAAATAAAGACCACTTGTGTTGCGATCAAAACGACGTGAGTTGTTTTTCTTTATTTGAAGTTATTTATTTATTTCATTGTTATTTTATTCAATTTTCTATTTACTTGACTTTACCGAAAGAACCACGAATATTAATTCCTGCAGTCACCAAAGTTTTAAGTCAAAACATTCACACACGTTGACAAAGCCTCACCTTGTGTTGTTGTGGGCAGGTCGCTTCTGATAACAAGAGCGGGATAGCAGCTCAAGCGGGCTTGGCCTGCTAACAAAAGAAAATAAAAACTGCGTGAATATTTACAATAAAACAAAGTTACAAAGTGGCGAGCTGGGTGAAGACAAATTAAACTTAAGCGAGATAATTAAAGTGAACGCAATCAGGCGAGGGCAGGAGGCAAGGCCCCGCGTGGCTAGGCCCCGCGTTGTAAAGTTCCAACCTGGACATCGATTCCCATGCTCGCTGCTACTCAACTGACATCCTTACGAGAGAGAGAGGCTCTACCTTGGTAAACAACAACAACCACCACAACAACAACAACCACCACTACCACTACAACCACCACCACAACCACCACCACAACGATGAGAATTTCTCACCTCGGATTTCAGTGCAAGCGCGCACGCGGCAGCTTCCTGTTACCTCGCGACAGCAGGAAGTAGTATGACGTGACTTCCCTCCCACGAGCGGCTCTCCAACTGAACAAATTATGTTAATGAGGCCGGCCCATGTGTCGAGGGATGGGGGCGTGGGCGCTGAACCCGTCGCAATAAACTCGCGACGGCTTTAACGGCTACATTATGTTAATGAGCCACCAGTCATTGGGCGTAGCTTTGCCCAAATAAGGATTGCCACTAGAACGATATAGGCAGTGACCCAAACGGAGGTGACGTCACGCTCAAGAGCGCGGTGGACGAGGGAGGGGTGAATACCGTGGTGACATGACGTCACTAGCGAGGTACACCTCCCCCTGGCGTTTCACGCAGATGAAGTAATGCAGAGTGGTGACGTCACAGAGTTGGAGTTTAATTTGATTTAGATTCATTTTCCATTGCTCCCTCCCTTGGGTGTGTGAGCTCAGCAACAACAACGTGGACATTATTGTGTATACACTGTGTGTGTGTACACTGTGTGTGTACACTGTATGTGTGTGTACACTGTGTGTGTGTATACTGTGTGTCACTGTGTGTCGCTGTGTCACTGTGTGTGTACACTGTGTGTGTATATATACACTGTGTGTGTACCCTGTGTGTATACTGTATGTACAGTGTGTACAGTTTGTGTACTGTTTGTGTACACTGTGTATACTTTGTGTGTACACTGTGTGTATAAAATGTGTGTGTACACTGTGTGTGTACACTGTGTGTGTACAATCTGTGTGTGTACATTGTGTGTACACTGTGTATAAACTGTGTGTGTGTACACTGCGTGTACACTGTGTGTACACTGTTTGTGTCCGCATTGAACCGAACCCCCGGCAAGGCCATCTACTTAATGACGAGAGAAAATTCACACGAAATGTCCTTTTCAATGAAGTCTTCCAGATGTAAATTGATACAAGCTTTTAATGAGGAAATAAAATCATCTAATTCAAAACACAACACAATTCAAAGATGTTTCATTTTAAAACTTCAAAACGGAGCATGGGGTACTTGCATGAATGCGTCCTTCGTGTGCAAATGTTGTGACTTTCCTGGCCTGAAGGCCGTCAATGTGTTGGACCCTTATTGGTGCACAGCGTCTCAACAACAGCAGTGGGGTTTGCTTCAACCGATGGTTACAAACATCCAGACATGAATCAGCAAGGTGCATTTCTAGTCCCAGTTAGACAAAATCTACGTCAACACGTAAGACGAAACTACAATTCGTGTTGTAGAGAATGTACCTCCTCCTATACGTGTAACTTTCAAGTGGTATGCCTTATAACTGATGAATGATCCGAGCGTGCTCCCTATTTCAAAGACTATGAGTTGCTCCAGAGGCAGACGATTCGTGAAACACAAAAGTACCCTTTGACCTGTATCACAAGAACAACGGGTCTCAACCGAGTTCTCTGTACAGGTTACTTACAAAACACACACACGCACTTTGTCCTAACATTACTTATTCAAATTATTGACCCTCAGACAAAATGTTACATGTACGTGCATAATCAGACAAGTATTCATTCTAAATTATTGACGGGCATATTAACAACATTGAATTACTGCAGCGAAATTGAATGCATCACGTTACATCGTATTAACAAGAAAAATACGCACCGTCTGCTTAACAATGTATGTACAACGTACTATTGTTGCGTCATTCAAAACGAGTAGGCCGTTGCATGCTGGCGTCTGGGTCAAAATGTAGCAAATTCTAAACATTACGCTACAAATAATAGATGACGGCGTTTCGATGGCAACACAAGCAATCGTCATCAGGTGGGACACGCACAGCAGCAACAAGAAGAAACTGCTGGAGTAGGCGCCTACTACTTCAGCAGTTTCTCTTGCTGTGGTTGTCCCACCTGATGACGATTGCTTGTGTTGTGATCTAAACGCCGTGATCTGTTATGTTTCTACCCACGTGGTGACTTTACCGAAATAACTCAAGTGTGTGGATTCCTGCAGTCACGAAAGCTTCGAATCAAGATTGCCTACAAACTACACAACTGAGATGACGCATCAATCATCGCCCCCTAATGACAGGCTCTTGTCCACATGCAGGCCGGTGCAGGGCCACCACCTTGTGCCACACAGGGGCAGCTGCTACTTGGGGATGCTCTTCGAGTGTTTCAGACGAGGTACGACACAAAACTCCGAGTTGCTGAGGCGGTTAAGCAAGCACCGTGTAAATGCAATTATTATGATAACATAGTGAATGCTTGGGGGCTTATTGTCTCTCGCTCCTGGTTAGAGATCTACCCAACCCACGGGCCCACAAAGATTGGCCGCCCTTACTCTGCAGGATGAACCTAAGAAATGAGTGTCCAACTTCACATTCTTGTCATTAAAGGCCTGTGACAAAGGTGCATCTATTTGAGCGACATCGTCTCTGGCTTACACATCTACTGGGTCTCCACTTGACTTCATATTGTCTCGGAGGAAGTCCACCCACACCTCCACTTCCACAAACTGCTAGGAGTTGCCTCACTCTGCCTCACAGTCAGAATTCTCCTCCTGCTTCACGATGTGAAGGTCCCATTTTGGAGTTGAATCTTGACCTTCACATTATACCTTCACGTCTTCGCTCTTCACCATCACCTCTTCACATTTCACCATCACCTCTTCATATTTCACCTTCACCTCTTCATATTTCACCTCGATACCTTCAAAAGTGTCCAAGCTGGGATTTTCTTCCGGTTCGTGTTTCATGAGGGATGGTCTCATTGCGGCACTTTGACTTTCACAAGCTGATTTCAGACGCCACTCCTTGTGGATCTTCTGAGGCTTCTGTGTTCTCTGGTGTACTTGAAGATTTGATGAATGTGCAAATGCCTTCCCGCAAACACTGCACTTGAAGGGTTTCTCTCCCGTGTGTGTTCTCTGGTGTTTTTTAAGAGCAGATGACTGTGAAAATGCCTTCCCACACACAGTGCACTTGAAGGGTTTCTCTCCCGTGTGTGTTCTCTGGTGTATTACGAGATGATATGACCGTGTAAACGCCATCCCGCACATCGTGCACCTGAAGGGTTTCTCTCCCGTGTGTGTTCCCTGGTGTTTTTTAAGAGTAGATGCATCTGAAAATGCCTTCCCACACACACTGCACTTGAAGGGTTTCTCTCCCGTGTGTGTTCTCTGGTGTGTTACAAGATTACATGACGGTGTAAACGCCATTCCGCACATCGTGCACCTGAAGGGTTTCTCTCCCGTGTGTGTTCTCTGGTGTGTTACAAGATTACATGACTGTGTAAACGCCATCCCGCACATCGTGCACCTGAAGGGTTTCTCTCCTGTGTGTGTTCTCTGGTGGTTTTTAAGAGTAGATAAATCTGAAAATGCCTTCCCACACACAGTGCACTTGAAGGGTTTCTCTCCCGTGTGTGTTCTCTGGTGTTTTTTAAGAGATGACCATGAAAATGCCTTCCCACACACAGTACATTTGAAGGGTTTCTCTCCTGTGTGACTCCTCTGGTGCCGTGTCAGATTTCCAGTCCGGTCCGTGCTGTATGCACGCTGGTCGCATTGTTGACTTGTCATACCGAGCTGCTGTGCTGACTGCCTTTGCTCCATCAGACCAATTCTGCAGAGGAAGCGTCAGCTGCAGACAGAAAAAAAGAATATCCACACCATCTACACGTCAGGCACAGAGGAATGCACACGTGACTTACACGTCTATACTTATTAATATATTCATGATGTAATGAAAAAATTTGATGAACATGCAAATGCCTTCCCGCACAGAGTGCACCTGAAGGGTTTCTCCCCACGGGCTGCTATGGCACAAAATGAGAGGGAAAATGTCATTAATATGCCTGGAAGCCTTCATATCATCAAGATGAATGTTAACTCAAAACTCTAAGCACACAATTTCGGCTGTCTGACTACAAAAGGAATATTTATGAAAGCTAAATTCAGTTGACATAGCAAAGGGTGTTGAAAACAATACTATGTGTTATGCAGAAATGCAGAAATCAATGTTCAATCGCAACTTAGAGGTGTGAATCCAGGCTCAGATGTCCTTGAATGCTGGGATGAACAGATCCGACTTCAGCTGCATGTGTGTGTTAACTTCCTGTTTCCATTCTTAGTAAGAGTTCCAGAGGAAAACAAAAATAAACTATTGCTTTGATATAACCTCCGTGTTCAACAGAGTTAATAGACTTTACTGCAAACACAAACTTGACACTGTCACACACTGCCATGAGTAAACAAGTGGTGGTGTGACCAGCACCATGCCTGGCCACCTTCATCTGCTCAGCATTAATTCTGCCTCACTCCACCAAATAATGAATCGAGGATCAACATAGCCGAGGCTATCCGTGTCTCTGTCTCTCTCTCCCCGTGAAGGTGTTCCCCTCCACACATTCAGAGTCAACAGCGGCACGCGCTTAGCGTCTTTGACCGATAGACATTGACGCACGTATTGTTGGTTCTTTCAGTAAAGTCACGTAGATAGAAAATGAAAATAACAGATTAAATTCAATAAGATAAAGACCACTTGTGTTGCAATCGAAATGTCGTGGTTTTGGTCCATTTTCAATTTTTATTTATTTTTCTTTTAATTTATTATCTGTTATTTTTATTTTATTTTCTATCTACGTGACTTTACCGAATAAACCAAGAATATTCATTCCTGCAGTCACAAAAGTTTTAAGTCAAAACATTCACACACGTTGACAAAGCCTCACCTTGTGTTGTTGTGGGCAGGTCGCTTCTGATAACAAGAGCGGTATAGCAGCTCAAGCGGGCTTGGCCTGGTGAAAAAAGAACGAAAATAAAAACTGCATGAATATTTACAATAAAACAAAGTTACAAAGTGGCGAGCCGGGTGAAGACAAATTAAACTTAAGCGAGATAATTAAAGCGAACGCAATCAGGAGTCAAGGCCCCGCGTGGCTAGGCCCCGCGTTGTAAAGTTCCAACCTGGACATCGATTCCCATGCTCGATGCTACTCAATTGACATCCCTACGAGAGAGGCTCTACCTTGGTAAACAACCACCACGACCACCATGAGAATTTCTCACCTCGGATTTCAGTGCACGCGTGGATCGGCAGCCTCCTGTTACCTCGCGACATCACGCGGGTAAGTAGGTAACATGACGTCACTTTCGGGGTAAGAGACACGCCCCTCCCAAAATGAGCAGCTCTGTAACTGAATAAATTATGTTAATGAGGCCAGCCCATATGTAGAGGGATGGGGGCATGGCTGCTAAACCCGTCGCAATAAACTCTCGACGGCTTCAAAAGACACATTATGTTAATGAACCGCCAGTCACTGGGCGTACCTTTGCCCAAATAAGGATTGCCACTGGATTGATATCGGCAGTGACCCAAGCGGAGGTGACGTCACGCTCGAGAGCGCCGTGGACGGGGTTGGGGGAGTGTGAATACCTTGGTGACATGACGTCACTAGCGAGGTACACCTCCCCCTGGCGTTTCACGCCGATGAAGTATTGCTGAGTGGTGACGTCACAGAGCGGGGTTGGAGATTAAGTTGATTTAGATTCACTTTACATTGCTCCCTCCCTTGGGTGCGTGGGCCCAGCTACAACAACGTGGGCATTATTGTGTATACACTGTGTGTGTGTGTACACTGTGTGTGTGTGTACACTGTGTGTGTGTGTACACTGTGTGTGTGTATACACTGTGTGTGTGTAAAATGTGTGTGTACACTGTGTGTACGTATATACACTGTATGTACATACTGTGTATACACTGTGTGTGTGTACACTGTGTGTACACTTTGTGTGTACACTGTGTACACTGTGTGTGTACACTGTGTGTAGACTGTGTGTGTACACTGTGTGTGTACTGTGTGTGTACACTGTGGGTACAGTGTGTGTGTACACTGTGTACACTGTGTGTGTACACTGTGTGTGTGTACACTGTATGTATACTGTGGATACAGTGTGTGTGTGTGTGTACACTGTGTGTACACTGTGTGTGTACACTATGTGTGTGTACACTGTGTGTGTGTACACTATGTGTGTGTACACTGTGTGTGCAAGCCAACTGTGGACCGGTTTTGGTAGACAATGTCTCAACAGCAATGTTGGCTTGCTTCAAGCCATGGTTGTGTACATCCAGACGTTAATCAGCAAGGAGCATTTCTAGTCCAAGTTCGACAAAATCTACGTCAACACGTAAGACAAAATTATAATTCGTGTTGTAGAGAATGTATCTCCTCTACGTGTAACTTTAAGGTGGTATGCCTTGTAACTAATGAATGATCCGAGTGTGCTTCCTATGTCAAAGACAATGAGTTGCTCCAGATGCTTCCTGAAACACAAAACTACCCTTTGACCTGTATCACAAGAACAACGGGTCTCACCTGAGTTCTCTGTACAGGTTACTTCCAAAACACACACACACACACTTTGTCCTAACATCACTTATTCAATGTTTGACCCTTATAAAAAATAAAGTGATGCATGTACACACAAAATAAGACAAGTGTTCATTCTGAATTATTGACAGGCATTTTAACAAAATGTAATTACTGCAGTGAAATATACTGCATCAGACAACATCTGATTAAGAAGCTATTTGAAAAAAATATGCACCGTCTGCTTAACAGTGGATGTAAAACATACTATTGTCATTCAAAACGAGGCCATTGCATGCTGGCGAATTCTAAACATTAGCGACAAATTACACAACTGAGATGAAACATCAATCATCGCCCCCTACTGACAGCCTGTTGTTCACATACTCTTTGGTTCTTTCAGTAAAGTCACGTCGGTAGACAAAATAATAATAGATCATGACGTTTCGATCGTAACACAAGCGGTCATTCTCAGGCAGAAAAAAATAAATGCAGGCCGGTGCAGGGCCACCACCCTGTGCCACAAAGGGGCAGCTGCTACTTGGGGATGCTCTTCGAGTGTTTCAGACGAGATACAAAACTCCGAGTTGCCGAGGCGGTTAAGCAAGCACCGTGTAAAAGCAATTATTGTAACATAGTGAATGCTTGGGGGCGTATTGGCTCTCGCTCCTGGTCAGAGATCTCCCCAACCCACAGGTCCACAAAGACTGGCCACTCGTTCTTACTCTCCAGGTTGAACCTAGGAATTGAGTGTTCAACTTCACATTCTTGTCATTAAAGGCCTGTGACAAAGCTGCATCTATTGTAGCGACATTGTCTCAAGCTTACACATCTACCGGGTCTCCACTTGACTTTGTATTGTCTCGGAGGAAGTCCACCCACACCTCCACTTCCACAAACTGCTGGGAGTTGCCTAACTCTGCCTCACAGTCAGAATTCTCCTCCTGCTTCGCGTTGCCTCGATCGATGTGAAGGTCCCATTTTGGATTTGAATCTTCATCTTCACATTTTACCTTCACTTATTTGCTCTTCACCATCACTTCTTCACATTTCACCTTCACCTCGTCATATTTCACCTCGGTTCCTTGACAGTGTCAAAGCTGGGATTTTCCTCCGGTTCTTGTATCATGAGGGATGGGCTCATTGTGGAACTTTGACTTTCACAAGCTGATTTCAGACTCCACTCCTTGCAGATCTTCTGATGCTTCTGTGTTCTCTGGTGTACTTGAAGATTTGATGAAACTGCAAACGCCATCCCGCATAGAATGCACCTGAAGGGTTTCTCTCCTGTGTGTGTTCTCTGGTGTACTTTAAGATTTGATAACTGTGCAAACGCCTTCCCACACACAGTGCACTTGAAGGGTTTCTCTCCTGTGTGTGTTCTCTGGTGTGTTTTAAGAACAGATGACTGTGAAAATGCCTCCCCACACACACTGCACTTGAAGGGTTTCTCTCCCGTGTGTGTTCACTGGTGTCTTTTAAGAGCAGATGACCGTGAAAATGCCTTCCCACACACACCGCACTGGAAGGGTTTCTCTCCCGTGTGTGTTCTCTGGTGTCTTTTAAGAGCAGATGACCGTGAAAATGCCTTCCCACACACACTGCACTTGAAGGGTTTCTCTCCCGTGTGTGTTCTCTGGTGTCTTTTAAGAGCAGATGACCGTGAAAATGCCTTCCCACACACAGTGCACTTGAAGGGTTTCTCTCCTGTGTGTGTTCTCTGGTGGGTCTCAAGAACTGATGGCCATGCAAATGCCTTGTCACACACAGTGCACTTGAAGGGTTTCTCTCCTGTGTGAGTTCTCTGGTGCTGTGTCAAATTTCCAGTCCGATCCGTGCTGTATGCACGCTGGTCGCATTGTTGACTTGTCATACCGAGCTGCGCTGAGTGCATTTGCTCCATCAGACCAATTCTGCGGAGGAAGCGTCAGCTGCAGACAGAAAATAATATCCACACCATCTACACATCAGTATCGAGGCACAGAGGAATGCATATATAGTCACATGTGACTTACACGTCTACATTCATATATTCATGATGTAGTAAAAACGTTTCCCAAATTCATCACACGGGCTGTTATGGCACACAATGAGAGGGCAAATGGTTATAAACATGCCTGGAAGCCCTCGTATCTTCAAAATGAATGTTCACCAAAAACTCCGAGCACACAATTTCAGCTGTCTGGCTACAAAAGGAATATTTATGAGAGCTAAATTCAGCTGACATAGCAAAGGGTGTTGAAAACAATATTATTTGTGTTAGGCAGAAATGCATAAATTAAGGTTCAATCGCAACTTAGAGGTGTGAATCCAGGCTCAGATGTCCTTAAATGCTGAAATGAACAGTTCCGACTTCAGCTGAATGTGCGTGCTGTGTTCACCTCCTGTTTCCATTCTTATAAAGAGTTCCAGAGGAAAACAAATGTAAGCTACTGTTATGATATAACATCCATATTCAACAGAGTTAATATACGTTACTGCAAACACAAACTGTACACTGTCACTGGGTAAACAGGCGGTGGCGTGTCTAGAATCACGCTTGGCCACCTTCATCTGCTTGGCATGAATGCTTCCTCACTCCACCAAGTAATTAATCGAGGATCAACGAACATAGCCGAGGCTAACTGGAGTTTGCGTGTCTCTCTCCGTGGTGAGATGTTAACTACCTCACCTGGTATACAGGAAGTCGTGGGTTCGATCCCGACCCTGACGCCTGCTGTATATTTGGAGTTTGCGGGTCCCTCCGTTTAGCGTCTTTGGTAAAGTTACGAAGATAGAAAATAACAATAACAGATGATACAATTACATTAAATAAAGACCACTTGTGTTGCGATCAAAACGTGAGTTTTTTTGCTTTATTTACAATTTATTTTTATTTATTTTAATTCCATTTTCTATCTACGTGACTTTACCGAAAGAACCAAGAATATTAATTCCTGCAGTCACCAAAGTTTTAAGTCAAAACATTCACACACGTTGACAAAGCCTCACCTTGTGTTGTTGTGGGCAGGTCGCTTCTGATAACAAGAGCGGTATAGCAGCTCAAGCGGGCTTGGCCTGCTAACAAAAGAACGAAAATAAAAACTGCGTGAATATTTACAATAAAACAAAGTTACAAAGTGGCGAGCCGGGTGAAGACAAATTAAACTTAAGCGAGATAATTAAAGTAAACGCCATCAGGCGAGGGCAGGAGGCAAGGCCCCGCGTGGCTAGGCCCCGCGTTGTAAAGTTCCAACCTGGACATCGATTCCCATGCTCGCTGCTACTCAACTGACATCCCTACGAGAGAGAGCGAGGCTCTACCTTGGCAAACAACAACAACAACCACCACCACAACGACCACCACGATGATAATTTCTCACCTCGGATTTCAGTGCAAGCGCGCACACGGCAGCTTCCTGTTACCTAGCGACAGCAGGAAGTAGTATGACGTCACTTCCCTACCACAAGCGGCCCTGTAACTGAATAAATTATGTTAATGAAGCCTATCCATATATCGAGGGATGGGGGCGTGGGCGCTGAACCCATCGCAACAAACTTGCGACGGCTTTAACGGACACATTATGTTAATGAGCCACCAGTCACTGGGCGTATCTTTGCCCAAATAAGGATTGGCACTGGAACGATAACGGCAGTGACCCACGCGGAGGTGACGTCACGTTCAAGAGCGCGATGGACGGTTGAATACCTTGGTGACATGACGTCACTAGCGAGGTACACCTCCCCCTGGCGTTTCACGCCGATGAAGTAATGCTGAGTGGTGACGTCACAAGCGGGGTTGGAGTTTAAGTTGATTTAGATTCATTTTCATTGCTCCCTCCCTTGGGTGCATGGGCTCAGCTACAACAACGTGGACACTTTTGTGTATACACTGTGTGTGTGTGTACACTGTGTGTGTACACTGTGTGTATAAACTGTGTGTGTGTGTGTACACTGTGTGTGTGTGTGTACACTGTGTGTGTGTGTGGACAGTGTGTGTGTACACTGTGTATATACTGTGTGTACACTGTGTGTACGTATATACACTGTATGTACATACACACTGTGTATACACTGTGTGTGTACACTGTGTGTGTGTACAATGTATGTATAAACTGTGTGTGTGTGTACACTGTGTGTGTGTACAGTGTCTGTGTGTACACAATGTGTGTGTGTACACTGTGTGTACACACAGTGTACACTGTGTGTGTATACACACAGTGTACACACAGTGTACACTGTGTGTACACACAGTGTACACTGTGTCCGGCAAAACAACCCCCTACCTCCTCGCGGTGCCGGACGGGCAACTCTGTCGTGGACAGCGCTGTGGGGGGAGATCCAATTTTGATTGGCTCCTCTCCTCATGGCATATGTGTCCACCACAGGGGCTAAACGGGGGCTCTGGACGGGTGCGAGGGGCTGGTAACCCCTCCACCTTCAATTAATTACCACGAAACCACGAATTAAACTGACATATGTAACAACTAAGCTTGTACCGGAGGCCCCGGGGGGCCAGGCGTCTATGACGTCTCCTGGCCAAACCCCAATTGGCGGAGCCAGGAGATTGAATACCTACACTCGGGGCTACTCCAGAAACAACGAAAAGCCACTACGGGTGGCCACGTGGAATGTTCGAACGCTCACTGCAGAGGAGAGGCTGCCACTCCTCTGTCGGGAGCTGGACCGGTACCGCCTGGATCTATGCGGCATTCAGGAGGTCCGGTGGACCGGCTCTGGCTCCTGCCACCATGAGGGGTGGACAGTCCTCTACTCGGGGCAGCAGACTGCCAAACAACAGGGTGTGGCTCTTCTTTTGAACAAAAGAATGAAGGGGGCGTGGGAGCGTGGCGGTGAGGTGTGGGAAGCTGTAAGCCCCAGGCTACTTTGGGCTAGCCTTCCCATCAACCGGAGGCGAGGAATGGTGGTCGTGGTTACTTATGCCCCCACCGAAGATGAACATCCGTGGAGGGATGCAGGCAAAGCCGATGAGTCAGATGCCTTCTATGACCTCCTGTCACAGGTGCTGGCTAAAGTGGCCCCTCGGGATAGAGTCATCATGTTGGGTGACTTTAATGCCCGAGTTGGTCATGATACTGGCACCTGGTCTGGAGTGATTGGAGGGCATGGGCCAGATCAGCTCAATAACAACGGTAGGAGGCTGCTAGATTTTTGTGCAGCCCATGGGCTTGTAATTACCAACACGCTGTTCCGGCATCGGCGCATCCACACAACATCATGGATGCATGCCGGGTCTAAGCAAGAACATCTGCTGGACTACATAGTGACGGACCAGCGAATGCGAGCCCATGTCCTTGACACCAGGACCTACCGTGGAGCTGATCTGCCCTCTGACCATCGACTAGTCATCTGTAAGATGCGCCTGCCATTCAACCACTCCGGTGGTGGGTGTACACCCAGGACCCCATTCCAACCTAAAGTGGCCTGGTCTCAGTTATCTGATGAAAGTTGCAAGCGAGAATTTCATCATCGCTTGCGGCTGGGATTGGCATCGTCCCCGACTCCTCCTGATGTCGAGGGTAAATGGGCGAGGTTTAGGACTGTGACTCATGCAGCTGCAATGGCTGCTTTGGGTACGCGGTCCAGACCTCCCCAGACACCCTGGATGACAGAGGAGTTGTTCAGGATGGTTGAGAAAAAGCGACAGGCCCACTGTCATCGGCTACAGAATCCCACGTCAGAGAATGAGGAGGCTTACCGCAGCCTTCGCTCGGAGGTTCGGATAGCCGTGAGGCGCTGCAAGGATGGGTGGTGGTCGCGGGTTGCTGAGGAGATGGAGTCTGCCTCAGTGGCCCGTGATCACAAATCTCTATTTAACTCCATCAAAAAAGTAACCTGCAGCGCCACACCTATTACCATCATTAGGGGAAAAAACGGTGATCCAATTTCCGACCCCCAGGAACAGGTTCGCAGATTTGCTGAGCATTTCTGTGAGGTCCTGGGGGAGGGAAAATCCGTCAGCCATGAAAACATCGTGGCACAAAGTGAGGATGACCCTGCTGAGGCTGCGGTGCCTCAAATATTGGATGAAGTCACCCCCTGTGAGTGGCTGGCTGAGGTGCCATCTGCTGAGGAAGTATTGGAGGCGATCCGGAGTCTGAGACCAGGAAAGGCAGCGGGCAGAGATGATCTCCCAAGCGAAATGCTGAGGGAGGGTGGCGTTTGTGCACAGACTGCTCTATATGACATCATAACAACAGTCTGGACCACTGGACGGGTTCCGCAGGATTGGAAGGATGCCCTGGTGGTCCCCCTTTTTAAGAAGGGGGACCGCACAGACTGTAACAACTACAGGGGCATCTCACTCCTCAGTGTGCCGGGAAAGGTCCTGGCAAGGATTATTCAGCATCGCCTTGCCAGGCACGCTGAGGAGAGGCTTGCGGAGCCCCAATGCGGTTTCAGGAAAGGGCGGTCCTGCACAGATGCCATATTTTCTGTCCGTCTGCTACAGCAGAGGTGTAGGAAATTCCAACAAGACCTACATCTCTGCTTTATTGACCTGGTCAAGGCCTATAATACCATCAGTAGGCCTGGGCTCTGGGTCGTTCTTCGTGCTTTTGGAGTACCTGACCCTCTGCTCACGATCATTAAGGACCTTCATGATGGTGAGCGGGCCCGGGTAAAACTACGTGGCCGGGAGTCAGAGTCATTCCCTGTACACCTTGGGGTGCGACAGGGATGTCCTCTGGCTCCCACATTATTTAACATCTATTTTGACCACGTAGTTCGTGAAGCCTTCAATAGCTGTACCGGGGGAATCTCCATATGGTACAGATATAATGGGAGGCTAATCGATGCCCGGGTGCGGTCAAGGGATGGCTCCCTATTGCTCAACCACGTTATGTATGCTGATGATTTGGTAATAGCTGCTCAGTCAGAGGAGGAGTTGGAGACGCTGCTGCTGAGACTGGAGCGTGCCACTAAGAGGTGGGGCCTTACCATCAGCCCCACCAAAATTAAGCACCTGCCTGGGTATTTTGTACCATCGGACACTCCACCCCCACAACTCCCAATCGGTGATGGGGCAGTTGTGGAGAGAGTGGAGAGTTTCCCATACCTGGGCAGTGTGCTTATGACTGGCTGAAGTTTAACAGCAGAGGTCTCACTCCGAATCAGTCGAGCGGCAATATCTTTTCATCGGTTGCGTAACGCTGTGTGGAAGCTACCTGGTCTGTCGCTCCGCACTAAGCTTCAGGTCTTCTCGGCCACGGTCATTCCCTCCCTTCTCTACGCTTGCGAAACGTGGACCCCCCTAATGGAACATCTTCGCCGGTTAGAAACATTTAGGCTGGCCTGCCTACGATCCATCCTGGGTTTAACCAGGCTGGATTGTGTGAGGAGCTCACAAATCCTTGAAAGATCTGGGCAGGGTCCCATCGGTGAGCTCCTCCGGCAGGCAAGGCTGCGATGGCTGGGTCATGTAGCCCGCATGCCCAGCCACCGCATGCCGAAACAGCTTTTGTTTGGCCGGATTGAGGGGGCTAAGCGGGCGCGGCATGGGCTAGAGAAGAGATGGAGTGATGTGGTACAGGAGGACGTGGAGCTGAGTGGACTTGCCGATGACTGGTACCAGCGGTGTCAAGATCGGCCTCTGTGGAGGAGGCTCGTGAAGGATGCTACTGGGCAGTTGGAGGCAGTCGCCCTCCAACAACAACGGAGGGCGGAGGAGCGACGCTCACAACAGCGAGCGGAGCGCCGGGTGGCTAAAGCACAGCAGGTTGGCACAGTAGGGGGCATAGGTGGTGCATCAGCCAGTCATCTCAGTCAGTCGACCCGTGGCACCTGGGTCTGCCCCGTGACCTCCTGCCAGCGGGCGTTCGACACTTCACGTGGCCTCAGGGTGCACATAGCCTGGCACAAGCGTCGTGGTGACGTCACCGCCACTTAGTGGCGAATGGCGGTTGTTGTTGTTGTTGTATACACTGTGTATACAATGTGTGTGTGTACACTGTGTGTGTGTGTACACTGTGTGTATGCACTGTGTGTGTGTACACTGTGTGTGTACACTGTGTGTGTGTGTACACTGTGTGTGTACACTCTGTGTGTGTACACTGAGTGTGTGTAGGTGTTCACGCCACGTCCATTTCTCTGTGTGTGTACACTCTGTGTGTGTGTACACTGAGTGTGTGTAGGTGTTCACGCCACGTCCCTTTCTCTGTGTGTGTGTACACTCTGTGTGTGTGTACACTGAGTGTGTGTAGGTGTTCACGCCACGTCCCTTTCTCTGTGTGTGTGTACACTCTGTGTGTGTGTACACTGAGTGTGTGTAGGTGTTCACGCCACGTCCCTTTCTCTGTCACCATTTTAATTCTGGGCCAAAGAGGTCCCGCAAACGTAAACATTTTCTGTTTAAAATGTAACACGAACATAACAATGAATTATATTCTTGGTTCTTTCGGTAAAGTCACGTTGAAGGGAAACAATAAAAAATATATAAAACAATAAAATTCTCACGACGTTTCGACTATAACACAAGCAGTCATCATCAGGTGTGAAAACCAACGGCAAGAAACATTTGAAAGTAATGGCGGCTTGTATTTATTTATTTATAAACGTTAGCATCATGGAGAGTGATTTGGCAGTCATTCAGAAAGACGAGTCCATCTATGTTCTGAAAAGAGGAGGGGGAGACGAAAAATTAATGTATGCTGTCTGAAAGCCACCGTAAGCGTGAACAATCAATTAAGACCCGAAATGATTTATCAAATCCTTCCAATGATTGCTAAGCCAGAATCCATCTTCTCGGTTGAAATTGTCTCTGTGTTTGTATATGTGGATAGCCTCAGGAATTGGCTAAACCCGCTGGCCGTGGCCACAAATTTTACAGATGAATTTAACTTGTTTCAATTAATAAATGTCCCCACAAGACCCAACCTAAAAAATCCGGAACAGTCAACTCTGCTTGATGTCCTATTGACAAATGCCCCTCACAATTTTGCACTGACTGGTGTTCTGGGTAATAACCTTAGTGATCACTCCTTCATTTTTGGTGTGAGATCATCAACCAGACCCAAAGCCCCCCTAAAATTGTTGAGAAGCACTCTTTGAGGCACTTCAGCACTCAGGCATTTACAAATGATGTGCTTCACTCGGATATTGATAAGGTCTGTGATATCCCCAACCTGACTACGGCTTGGGAGACTTTCAGGTACACGTTTCTCCAAATTCTTAACAAACATGCTCCGTTGGTTAGATTTAAAACTAAAGGCAACCGCCCACCATGGTATGATCCTTTTATTACAAAGCTCATGAAAACTAGGGACAAGGCTTGGGCATGTGCTCAGAAAAGTGATTTGGTAAATGACTGGCTAGAATACAGAATTTTAAGGAATAGATGCGTAAAAAAATACGGCATGCAAAAAATGCCTATTTTTCCTCCACGCTCCTGGAATCACATGGAAATGCCAGGATTTTTTGGAAAACAATCACATCTATCGAAAAGGCATCCAAAACAGAAAATCTGCCCGTTGAGCTTAACCGAAATGGGGAATATTTTTCAGATCCCAAAAAAATACTTGACAATTTTAACCTTTTTTGATTTAAAGCTTTCGTGACTGCAGTAATTCATATTCTTAGTTTTTTCGGTAAAGTCACGTTGAAGAGAAACAACAAAATAATAAAATATATATATAAAACAATAAAAAAAAATTCTCACGACGTTTCGACCATAACTCAAACGGTCATCTTCAGGTGTGTTGGTTTGTATAAATTTATTTTTAAACGGCGCATTTATTTATTTATAAAAAACGTTAGCGTCACGCGCAGCGATTTGGCAGTTTACCCAGGACTAGTCCATCTATATTTTGAAAAGAGGAGGGGGGAGACGAATTTTTTTTAGAATGTATGCTGTCTGAAAGCCACTGTAAGCGTGAACAATCAATTAAGAACTGAAATGGTTTATCAAATCTTTCCAATGATTGCTAAGATAGAATCCATCTTCTCGGTTGAAATTATATCTGTGCTTGTATATGTGGATAGCCTCATGAACGAATCTCTCATGGAAGCCAGATGGCTTACAAAGAACCTCTGTCTTGGAAAAGTCAATGGCATGTGAGCCTACTGAATTAGAACAATGATCTGCTACGGCCGAGGTGTTGGTCCTACCGTGTTTAAGGTCTGCTTTGTGTTCACGAATGCGGTCCGAGACATGGCGTTTGGTTTCTCCAATGTAACTACTACCACAGAGGCAACTTAGTTTGTAGACACCAGGGTATTGTATGTCCGGAATCACATCTTTTACAGACGGAACCAGATCACGGATTTTATGTAATGTGTTGAAACGGACCTGGATCTTGTGTTTATTCAAGATTTTGGAGATCTTTTTTGTGATCCCAGCAATGTAGGGTAAAGTGATGGTTTTGAAAGGCTCCTCAAGAGGGTTCTTCTTCATGGTTTGAGTGATAGCTTTGCGGATTGTATAGTCGGAGTAACCATTAGCCCTAAGAGCTTGGTGTACGTGCTTGAGTTCACTGCTTATGTGTTCCTGGTCGGATATGCATTGGGCTCTATGATACAGAGTCTTGATGAGAGAATTCTTCTGTGATGGATGGTGGTGGGAATCCGGTTTCAGATAAGCATCCGTATGGGTAGCTTTCCTGTAGACAGAGTGGCTCATTGAACCATCAGGTCTCTTTTTAATTAGGACATCCAAAAAAGGTATCTTGCCATCTATTTAGACTTCCATGGTAAATCTGATGGCTGGGTGTATGGAATTGATGTGGTCGAAGAATTGGTCTAGAGCAGGCCGGCCATGTGGCCAGATGACAAAAGTGTCATCCACGTACCTCTTCCATAAGGTTGGGCGCAGAGTGGCAGTCTGGATGGCGTCAGTCTCAAATTTCTCCATGAAAATGTTAGCTATAACTGGAGAAAGGGGGGAGCCCATTGGGGTGCCCTCAGTTTGTTTGTAGAAAGTTCCATTCCAAGTGAAGTATGTATTGGTTAAACAGTGTCTCACCAGGGGGGGTACCTCAGTGTTTAGTCCTTGATGAACCAAGTCTTCAATGATTGCAATGGTGTCAGGTACAGGAACCTTGGTGAATAAGGAAACTACATCAACACTGACAAGCAGGTCGTCTGGGGACAGGGAAATACCCTTGATTGTCGATACCAGGTGAGTAGAATTTTGTACCGCAGAGGTGGTCTTTCCAGTGAAAGGACGCAGGATTTCAGACAAAAAACGAGCTAGTTTGTAGGTGGGGGAGCTGATAGTAGAGACTATGGGACGAAGAGGTGTATCAACTTTATGTATTTTTGGTAAGCCGTATAATCTTGGTGGCCTGGCAGCAGAAGGTTTCAACGAAAACTGTTTAGATTGATCAATTAATGCGGTTGAATCAGAAATTATTTTGTTGGTTTGTGTGACGAGGCTGTTGGTGGGATCTCTTTTTATTTTTGTATAACTACCATCGTCGAGTAATTCTTTAATTTTGTTGTATTTTATTTTATCCATGATGGCAGTAGCATTGCCTTTGTCAGCTGAGAGGACTACAATATCATTCCTCTTTTTTAATTTATATAATTCAAAACGCTCATCTTTGCTGAGGTTGCTAGCTGGCATCTTAGCGTTTTTGAGGGTTGCAGCGATTTCAGATCTTGCTACGTCTGCAGCAATGTGACACAGGCCCCTGAGAGCAACGTCTACTTGGGCAATTATATCATTAACTGGTATGTGTTTAGGTGTGACTGCAAAGTTTAGACCTTTAGCTAAAACGGATTTCAGACCATCGGAAATAGAACTGTTACTGCGATTAATTACGACTTTATTAACGTCTAACTTTTTGGTGTGTGGGTGCGGTCTTTTGTTGAAGAGGAGGTTAAATTTGGAAATCAGGTTTTCCTTACATTTGGTCGACATAGTAGCGGCTGAAGAGGCAGTCATATTGTCTACATGTTCCCAATCCGATGTGGACATTATTGCCGTCAATGATAAGTGTGATTTGTAGAGTGTCTTGTCTAACTGATCTAGTTCTGTGCGTATACGTCTGATTTTTTCTGAGATAAGAGCTAAGCTAGTTTTGAAAAGAATTCGTTTCGCATTAGAAGAAGTTACAGCAGCAGAGGTCAGTGTAAATGCGATTTGTATTACCCCAGAGTCGCGGCATCTCTTCAGGAAGGTGAGAGACTCGATCAGCTGAGCTTTCTTATCCCGGAGTTTGTTGAAGGATCTTAAAGTTATGTGAAAACCCTCCCCGTAGAGGCGATAAAATTTTGATTTAAAGCTTTCGTGACTGCAGTAATTCATATTCTTAGTTTTTTCGGTAAAGTCACGTTGAAGAGAAACAACAAAATAATAAAATATATAAAACAATAAAAAATTATCACGACGTTTCGACCATTACTCATAATTCTATCTTAGCAATCATTGGAAAGATTTGATAAACCATTTCAGTTCTTAATTGATTGTTCACGCTTACAGTGGCTTTCAGACAGCATACATTATAAAAAATTTCGTCTCCCCCCTCCTCTTTTCAAAATATAGATGGACTAGTCCTGGGTAAACTGCCAAATCGCTGCACGTGACGCTAACGTTTTTTATAAATAAATAAATGCGCCGTTTAAAAATAAATGTATGCAAACCAACACACCTGAAGATGACCGTTTGAGTTATGGTCGAAACGTCGTGAGAATTTTTTTATTGTTTTATATATATTTTATTATTTTGTTGTTTCTCTTCAACGTGACTTTACCGAAAAAACTAAGAATATGAATAAATTATGTTAATGAGGCCGGCCCACACGTCGAGGGATGGTGGCGTCGGCGCTGAACCCGTCGCAACTCGCGACGGCTTTAACGGATACATTATGTTAATGAACCGCCAGTCACTGGGCGTAGCTTTGCCCAAATAAGGATTGCCACTGGAACGATATCGGCAGTGACCCAAGCGGAGGTGACGTCACGCTCAAGGGCGCGGTGGACGGTGGAGGGGTGAATACCTTGGTGACATGACGTCACTAGTGAGGTACACCTCCCACTGGCGATTCACGCCGATGAGATAATGCAGAGTGGTGACGTCACAGAGTTGGAGTTTAAGTTGATTTCGATTCATTCTCCATTGCTCCCTCCCTTGGGTGTGTGAGCTCAGCAACAACGTGGACATAATTGTGTATACACCGTGTGTGTGTACACTGTGTGTGTGTACACCATGTGTCACTGTGTGTGTCACTGTGTGTCGCTGTGTCACTGAGTACCTGGTGTGGTGTAAACATCGCCACTAGGGAGACAAAGGCGGTCGGGCGTGGTGCTGGCCACCCACCCCCTCGTGTACCGTTCCGGCCTTCATAGGTGCTCGCTAACAGCACTTGCCCCTACAGTCTGTTAAGGCTATACGGGGGATCTTTGTCTTTGTGTGTCACTGTGCCTGGCACAAGCGTCGTGGTGACGTCACCGCCACTTAGTGGCGAATGGCGGTTGTTGTTGTCACTGTGTGTGTACACTGTGTGTGTGTACATTGTGTGTGTACACTATGTGTATACATTGTGTGTGTACACTGTGTACACTGTTTGTGTGTACACTGTGTGTGTACATTGTGTGTGTACACTGTGTATAAACTGTGTGTACACTGTGTGTGTGTACTGTGTGTGTACATTGTGTGTACACTGTGTGTATACACTGTGTGTATACTGTGTGTATGTACACTGTGTGTACAGTGTGTGTACACTGTGTGTGCACACTGTGTGCACACAGTGTACACTGTGTGCGCACTGTGTGTACATTGTGTGTACACTGTGTGTGCACAGTTTGTACACTGTGTGTATACACTGTGTGTACACTGTGTGTACACTGTTTGTGTCCGAACCCCCGGCAAGGCCATCTACTTAATGACGAGAGAAAATTCACACGAAATGTCATTTTCAATGAAGTCTTCCCGATGTAAATTGATACAAGCTTTTAATGAGGAAATAAAATCATCTAATTCAAAACACAACACAATTCAAAGATGTTTCATTTTAAAACTTCAAAACGGAGCATGGGGTACTTGCGTGAATGCGTCCTTCGTGTGCAAATGTTGTGACTTTCCTGGCCTGTAGGCCGTCAATGTGTTGGACCCTTATTGGTGTACAGCGTCTCAACAACAGCAGTGGGGTTTGCTTCAACCGATGGTTACGAACATCCAGACGTGAATCAGCAAGGTGCACTTCTAGTCCTAGTTAGACAAAATCTACGTCAAGACGTAACACAAAACTACAATTCGTGTTGTAGAGAATGTACCTCCTCCTATACGTGTAACTTTCAAGTGGTATGCCTTGTAACTGATGAATGATCCGAGCGTGCTCCCTATTTCAAAGACAATGAGTTGCTCCAGAGGCAGATGCTTCGTGAAACACAAAAGTACCCTTTGACCTGTATCACAAGAACAACGGGTCTCACCTGAGTTCTCTGTACAGGTTACTTCCAAAACACACACACACACTTTGTCCTAACATCACTTATTCAATGTTTGACCCTCAGACAAAATGTTACATGTACGCGCACAATCAGACAAGTATTAATTCTAAATTATTGACGGGCATATTAACATTGATTACTGCAGCGAAATTGACTGCATCACGTTACATCGTATTAACAAGAAAAATACGCACCGTCTGCTTAATACTGTATGTAGAACGTACTATTGTTGCGTCATTCAAAACGAGTAGGCCGTTGCATGCTGGCGTCTGGGTCAAAATGTAGCAAATTCTAAACATTACGCTACAAATAATAGATCACGGCGTTTCGATGGCAACACAAGCAATCGTCATCAGGTGGGACAAGCACAGCAGCAACAAGAAGAAACTGCTGGAGTAGGCGCCTACTACTTCAGCAGTCTCTCTTGCTGTGGTTGTCCCACCTGATGACGATTGCTTGTGTTGTGATATAAACGCCGTGATGTTATGTTTCTACCCACGTGGTGACTTTACTGAAAGAACTCAAGAGTGTGGATTCCTGCAGTCACGAAAGCTTTGAATCAAGATTGCCTACAAACTACACAACTGAGATTACGCATCAATCATCGCCCCCTACTGACAGGCTCTTGTCCACATGCAGGCCAGTGCAGGGCCACCACCTTGTGCCACACAGGGGCAGCTGCTACTTGGGGATGCTCTTCTAGTGCTTCAGACGAGATACAAAACTCCGAGTTGCTGAGGCGGTTAAGCAAGCACCGTGTAAATGCAATTATTATAACATAGTTAATGCTTGGGGGCTTATTGTCTCTCGCTCCTGGTTAAAGATCTACCCAACCCACGGGCCCACAAAGACTGGCCGCTCTTACTCTGCAGGTTGAACCTAGGAATTGAGTATCCAACTTCACATTCTTGTCATTAAAGGCCTGTGACAAAGGTGCATCTATTGTAGCGACATCGTCTCTGGCTTACACATCTACCGGGTCTCCACTTGACTTTGTATTGTCTAGGAGCAAGTCCACCCACACCTCCACTTCCACAAACTGCTGGGAGTTGCCTCACTCTGCCTCAGTCAGAAATCTCCTCCTGCTTCACGTTGCCTCCATTGATGTGGTCCCATTTTGGAGTTGCATCATCTTCACATTTCACCTTCACTTCTTCACTCTTCACCATCACTTCTTCACTCTTCACCATCACTTCTTCACATTTCACCTCGATACCTTTAAAAGTGTCCAAGCTGGGATTTTCTTCCGGTTCGTGTTTCATGAGGGATGGGCTCATTGCGGCACTTTGACTTTCACAAGCTGATTTCAGACTGCACTCCTTGTGGATCTTCTGATGCTTCTGTGTTCTCTGGTGTACTTGAAGATTTGATGACTGCAAATGTCGTCCCGCATACACTGCACTTGAAAGGTTTCTCTCCCGTGTGTTCTCTGGTCTGATTTAAGACCAGATGACCGTGAAAATGCCTTCACACACACAGTGCACCTGAAGGGTTTCTCTCCCGTGTGTGTTCTCTGGTGTCCTTGAAGATTAGATGAATCTGGAAATGCCTTCCCACACACAGTGCAATTGAAGGGTTTCTCTCCCGTGTGTGTTCTCTGGTGTTTTTTAAGAGCAGATGACCATGAAAATGCCTTCCCACACACAGTGCACTTGAAGGGTTTCTCTCCCATGTGTGTTCTCTGGTGTGTTTTAATATTAGATGAATCTGGAAATGCCTTCCCATACACACTGCACTTGAATGGTTTCTTTCCCGTGTGTGTTCTCTGGTGTTTTATAAGAGAAGATGACTGTGAAAATGCCTTCCCATACACACTGCACTTGAAGGGTTTCTTTCCCGTGTGTGTTCTCTGGTGTTTTATAAGAGAAGATGACTGTGAAAATGTCTTCCCACACACACTGCACCTGAAGGGTTTCTCTCCTGTGTGTGTTCTCTGGTGTGTTTTAAGAGCAGATGACTGTGAAAATTCCTTCACACACACACTGCACTTGAAGGGTTTCTCTCCCGTGTGTGTTCTCTGGTGTGTTTTAAGAGTAGGTAAATCTGAAAATTTCTTCCCACACACAGTGCACTTGAAGGGTTTCTCTCCCGTGTGTGTTCTCTGGTGTGTTTTAAGAGCAGATGACCATGAAAATGCCGTCCCACACACACTGCACTTGAAGGGTTTCTCTCCTGTGTGTGTTCTCTGGTGGGCCTCAAGAACTGATGGCCATGCAAATGACTTGTCACACACAGTGCACTTGAAGGGTTTCTCTCCTGTGTGAGTTCTCTGGTGGGCCTCAAGAACTGATGGCCATGCAAATGCCTTGTCACACACAGTGCACTTGAAGGGTTTCTCTCCTGTGTGAGTTCTCTGGTGCTGTGTCAAATTTCCAGTCCGATCCGTGCTGTATGCACGCTGGTCGCATTGTTGAATTGTCGTACCGCGCTGGTGTGCTGAGGGCCTTTGCTCCATCAGACAAGCGTCAGCTGCAGACAGAAAATAAGAATATCCACACCATCTACACGTCAGTATCGAGCCATGGAGGAATTAATATATACAGTCACACGTGACTTACACGTCTATATTCATTCATATATTCACGACTAGCTGTACTATCCGGCTTCGCCCGGGACTTTGATCCACCACGTCCGGGCCCCTTTGTCTCCCCAGTGGCGATGTTTACATCGCAACAGTTACTCGTTTGAGGCTGAGTCGACCTAGAGGAGGCGCAGACGCGCTTAAAATAATCATCACCGGTGGTGGCCGTGAGCGGGAATCGAACTCGGGTCGCCAGGTTTGTAGCGTAGCGCTAACCGCTACACTACAATGCGTTACTCTTCCACACACACACAGACACACACACACAGACACACACACACACAGACACACACACAGACAACGCTAACCGCTACACTACAATGCGTTACTCTTCCACACACACACAGACACACAGACACACACACACAGACACACACACACAGACACACACAGACACACACACAGACAACGCTAACCGCTACACTACAATCCGTTACTCTTCCACGTGCGAGGGTCACGTGACAGATTTGACATCACAGCTCACTTGCCGTGCAAAAAATCTATACATTATTGAGCTCCCCTCTACCCCCCAAAAAGAAACTAAAAGTGTATTTGTATAATGTTTGTACGGTGTACAGTCTGGAAAGTACCCACATGGCAAATTTCCAGTTTGTTGCATGTCGGGAAGTACGCTAAACATTTTGAACAGACACACACAATGACAACTTTGCCTTTTATATATATTTGGAGATGCAGTGAAAAGCTTTCCCAAATTCATCACGCGGTTTCAGTTTTTTGATTTTCAGTTTTATTTATTTTGGTTATAGTCCCGTGAGCCATTCGGCTCTTGAATCGGGTGCAACCACAACAAGCAACAAAACAAAAACTCGACCAAGAAAATCATCTTACAGTGACTATGTGTGACTGTGCAAACAGCACTGTCATGGCACGCAATGAGAGGGCAAATGTCATAAATATTCCTGTAAGCCCTCGCATCTTCAACATTAATGTTGCCATAGAAACGTTGTGGGGTTTCTTGCTTCATTGTAAAAATAAAAATTATTATCTGTTATTTTAATTTTATTTTCTATCTACGTGACTTTACCGAAAGAACCAAGAATATTAATTCCTGCAGTCACCAAAGTTTTAAGTCAAAACATTCACACACGTTGACAAAGCCTCACCTTGTGTTGTTGTGGGCAGGTCGCTTCTGATAACAAGAGCGGTATAGCAGCTCAAGCGGGCTTGCCCTGGAAACAAATAAAAATAAAAATTGCGTGAATATTGACAATAAAACAAAGTTACAAAGTGGCGAGCCGGGTGAAGACAAATTAAACTTAAGCGAGATCATTAAAGCGAACGCAATCAGGCGAGGGCAGGAGGCAAGGCCCCGCGTGGCTAGGCCCCGCGTTGTAAAGTTCCAACCTGGACATCGATTCCCATGCTCGCTGCTACTCAACTGACATCCCTACGAGAGAGAGACTCTACCTTGGTAAACAACAACAACCACAACCCACCACAACCACCACCATGAGAATTTCCCACCTCGGATTTCAGTGGAAGGGCGGATCGGCAGCCTCCTGTTATCTTGCGACGTCACGCGGGTAAGCAGGTAACATGACGTCACTTCCAGGGTAAGAGACACGCCCCTCCCATGAGCAGCTCTGTAACTGAATAAATTATCTTAATGAGCCTGGCCCATATGTCGAGGGATGGGGCGTGGCTGATGAACCCGTCGCAATAAACTCTAAACGGCTTCCACGGATACATTATGTTAATGAACCGCCAGTCACTGGGCGTAACTTTGCCCAAATAAGGATTGCCACTGGATTGATATCGGCAGTGACCCAAGCGGAGGTGACGTCACGCTCAAGAGCACTGTGGACGGGGTTGGGGGAGTGTGAATACCTTGGCGACATGACGTCACTAGCGAGGTACACCTCCCGCTGGCCGATGAGGTCATGCTGGGTGGAAACGTCACAGAGCGGGATTGGAGTTTAAGTTGATTTAGCTTAATTTTCCATTGCCCCCTCCCTTGGGTGTGTGAACTCAGCAACAACGTGGACAGTATTGTGTGTATGTACACACTGTGTGTGTGTAGTGGGGGCCAAAGGCGGTGCATTGGCCAGTCATCTCAGTCAGTCGACCCATGGCATCTTATCATCAATTAATTTTTTAGATTTTTTTATTTTTATTTGTTATTTGTATTACATTTTTTATTTTTAAACATTTTATTTAGTTTATTTTTTGTTTTCTATCTACATGACTTTACCGAAAGAACCAGGAATATGGTAGCGCATTCTCTATTTGTTGCAGAGGTTCAAAGTTCAAATCCGACAGGCACACCTGGCTACCCCAGTAACATTCACCACAATATGCGCTGTTCTGTTTCACGGCGGATGTCAAACAGAGTATTGTGTCACTCACAACGCACAGGTCATTGCATGTTCGTGTCACGGTCAAAATTGTGGCAATTCCATTAACAATATCCAGAAACTCCACAGGGAGATGACGCGTCAATGATCGCCCCCTACCAACAGACTCATGCCACGTGCAGGCCGGTGGAGGGCCACCTTGTGCCACACAGGGGCAGCTGCCACTAGGGGCGCCCTTCGATTGTTTGAGATGAGGTTCGATACACAACACCGAGTTGCTGAGGCAATTAGGAAAGCGACTTATGAGTGCAAATATGTTGTTTATAACGTAGTGAATGCTTGGGAGCTTACTTATCTCTTGCTCCTGCTCACAGATTTACCCAGCCCACAGATCTTACATATGAAAAGCTAATGGTCAGTGAGGTCAGCAGCACTGTAGGTTCTGGTGTCAAGGACATGGGCCTGCATTCGCTGGTCCACTGCTATATAGTCCAGCGGATGTTCTTGCTTGGACCCGGCGTGAATCCATGATGCTGTCTGGATGCATAGATGCCAGAACAGCGTGTTGGCAATGACAAGCCCAAAGGCTGCACAGAAGTCTAACAGCCTCCTACCGTTGTTATTGAGTTGATCTGGCCCATGCCTTCCAATCGCTCCAGACCAGGTGCCAGCATCATCACCAACTCGGGCATTGAAGTCACCCAACAGGATGACTCTCTCCCGAGGGGCCACTTTTAGCTAACACCTGTCACAGGAGGTCATAGAAGGAATCTGAATCCACGGGCATGCCTGCATCCCTCCACTGATGTTCATCTTCGGTGGGGGCGTAAGCAGCTACCACCACCACCATTCTCTGCCTCCTGTTTATGGGGAGGTGAGCCCAAAGTAGCCTGGGGCTTACAGCTTCCCACACCTCGCCGCCACCTTCCCACGCCGCCTTCATTCTTTTTTTCAGAATAAGAGCCACTCCTTGTTGTTTGGCATTCTCCTGCCCCGAGTGGAGGACTCTGCACCCCTCATGATGATTGGAGTCAGAGCCAGTCCACTGGATCTCCTGAATGCCACAGAGATCCAGGCGGTACCGGTCCAGCTCTGTACAGAGTAGCAGCCTCTCCTCCACGTGGCCACTCTCAGTGGCTTTTTGGCATTTCTAGAGGAACCCCAAGGGTAAAGATTCGGGCATCGCTCCTCACAATGTTATCATCTGGCATCACAACCACCAACACCACACCTGTATTTGAAATGCAAGTAACTTTAATGAACACAACGCAACCCAAACAACTGTTCGTTTGAAAAACATATCCTAAAGAATCGTCACTGGGTGTTGGCTGTGAGCGGGAATCAAACTCGGGTCGTCATGTTTGTAGAGCAGCGCACTAACCGCTAGACTACCGCCACACACGTTACACACACACGGTACACACACACACACACAGTGTACACACACACGGCACACACACACAGTACACACACACAGTACACACACACAGTACACACGCACGCACAGTACACACACACAGTACACACACACACGCACGGTACACACACACACGCATGGTACACACACACACATGGTACACACACACGCACAGTACACACGCACAGTACACACACACGCACAGTACACACACACGGTACACACACACGCACAGTACACACACACGCACAGTCCACACACTCGCACAGTACACACACACTCACGGTAAACACACACACACAGTACACACACGTACGCACGGCACGCCCACACTCCTTCAGTCACGTGACCAAGATTGACGCCCCGTCTCCTGAGGTGACCTCTTGGCTCTCTCGTCTCTCCTCGACACGTAGATTTATTTCTTACTCTTACCTAGAAACCTCATTGTCTGTCTGTCTCTGTGGACGCAACTTGCGAGGAATTGTACTCACAAACTGTGGGGTTTACGTTTCAAATAAAGTGCCCAGATAACACGCGATAAGCCCCGTGGTGAGCCAGTGCTATTCCTATTTCCAATCCATCAACTTGAAAGTAGTTAAATTAACAATTTATTACTAATCTCCATATATACCAAAGGCAAAGTTGTGAATGTGTGGGTCTGTTCAAAATGTTTAGCGTACTTCCCGACATGCACCAAGCTTGAAATTTGCCATGTGGGAAATTTCCAGACTGTACACCGTGCAAACATTATAAAAATAGACTTTTGTATATTTTTGGGGGGGGCGCGCAATGATGTATGAGCATGAAAACACCACGATACATAGGACTTACTTTGATTATAATCTTGGAATTGATTGTGTACATGTTGAAATTGTTAAATGAACATTTTGAGCACACTGCTGTTTTAATAAATGTTCATGATTCTGAGAATATAAGTGTAATTCTGAGCATCATAATAACCATATTGGAATTGTCATCATGAATGGGGGTACAATGATTTTTTTACAATAGGAATGCAGTTTTGAGCATGACTATTCATATTTCAGACTCATTTATGACAATAGATTCACGATTAAATTGCGATTTTGTTTTGCTCATCAGGATACTGTTAATGATGCGCATGCCCATAAATTGTTGAAATTACTAGAAATGCAAGTTGTGTATACTCTCCAACCCCATTCCTCTACCTACCCATTCCCTTGACGGGCTCCGTGCCCACTTAAACCCCATGATGATGGCGGTGATGATTCCACCTCTCGCTGTAACAATCAAAGCACCTCCAACTTCTGAATGCAAAGGTGCTGCTTGGTTTAACGCCAAAACACATCGTCAACGCCGCTCCCAAGCCCGCCCTACGTTAGTTACATCGTTAGGATCAACAAAATAAAAAGTTCCACAGAGGAAACTAAAATGACATTACGCAATCCCCAAAGTCGCACGCGGTAGGCTACACGACTCAGAGAACAGCGTCAGACTTCAAGACTTGCATCGCCATCATCATCATCATTTTGCGATTTAAAGCTTTCGTGACTGCAGTGATTCATCTTCTTTGGTTCTTTCGGTAAAGTCACGTAGAATGAGAATAAAATAATAACTTGATAAAATAAAATAACAATTTATTATTTTATTCTCATTCTACGTGACTTTACCGAAAGAACCAAAGAAGATCATCATCATTCTTCCTCTCCACAAGTCATCGCACGTCAATATTCAACAAGCTGCACACACGTGCAAGTAACCTCTCGACCCGCCACCTGCACAGTTAACGCGATCAGACCCGGGGGTCAAATTAAAATTGTGTCGTCTTTGGTGACGTATTGCAATCGGTGTAATTGTAATGATGTACACACAGCAACTGCTGTACGTACATCAAATTATATCGTTGAAAACGGGGTCCGCTTTTGCGACATCTGCGTGCGGTCTTTTAATTATATAGATACGTAGTCAGATCATTAGTATGGGGTTCCTCTATAAGGAATTGTAAAATGTATTACTTAATACGCTTCCAGGCCGCACTTAGCTTGTAGCAGTCAGAGCAGTTAAAATGACTGTACCTGTGTAGGTATGAAATAAAATAAATTTAATTTAAATAAAATTAATTTTATTTATTAAAACATTTCATTTAATTTAACGTAGGTATAAAATAAATGCAATTTAAATAAAATAAATTAAATTTATTTAAAAATTTTAAATAAAATACATTTAATTTATAAAAAATTTAATTTAACGTAGGTATAAAATAAAATTAATTTAAATAAAGTAATGTAATATATTTTAAAAATTAAATTAAACGTAGGTATTAAATAAAATAAATGTAAATTTAATAAAATATATTTAATTTTTTGAAAATTTCAATTTAATTTAACGTAGGTATGAAATAAAATTAATTTAAATAAAATTTAATTTATTACAATTTAAATAAAATTTAACGTAGGTATAAAATAAATTTAAATTAAATGATAAAACTCATTCATTTATTTAAAAAAATACGTAGCTATAAAATACATTTTAATTAAATTAATTAAAATTTTAAATGAAATTTAACGCAGGTGTAAAATAAAAATGTATTAAATTAAATAATAAATAAATTTTGCTTTCTACCTCCGTGACTTTACCGAAAGACGCAAAGAGTGTGGACCCACGTGACATCAAGGCTGTCCTAGTCTAGGCAAGGCCTCAGGGTGTACCGGGCCTTTCACAACAACAGCAGCAGCAGCAACAACGGTTCTCTTGAGAAAATGCTTTAAAAAAAAGTCAACGTAGCTTACCTTGACACTCGCGAACTTTAATGATTAAAATAATTAAAACAAAACTAAACACTCACATGCACATGGGCGCGCGGCGTTCAGCGTGTAGGGCATTAAAAATGGTAGCGTCCTCCCGCGATCTGATTGGTCGCCGCGTGCCAAAGTGGGGAGGAGGGAGGGGCAGCGATCCGATTGGTCGAGAGGCAAACCTGGGCGCGTCTCCGGCGATGGTGCGCAGTGATTGGTCAACGGTTGTCCTATGCTAATTTTGGAATGCTAATTAATTTTAATCTGTATGCTAATGTAGTTTATTTATCCATACTCATTAAGTTTAATGTTTATCCTAAATTAGTTAAAAATGTATGCTCGTTCAGTTAACATTCTATGATAGTATCGTTATATTTTTTTATGCTATGATTACAGCAGTGCATACTGACTGTGGTGGTACCTGCTATGATTTCAGCAGTACATACTAAACATGGTACCTGCTATAATTACATCAGTGCATACTGCTGTGGTGGTACCTGCTATAACAGCAGGCATACTGACTAGTGGTACTTGATATAATTACATCAGTGCATACTGTGGTGGTACCTGTTTTCACTACAGCAGTACATACTGACTGTGGTGGGACCTGCTAAGGTTACAGCAGTGCATACTGCTTATATGCTTTATCACGTGTCGTGAATGTGATAGTTTCATCCCAGAAATGGTGTCCTTGACCGGCCCAGAGCAGACATTTCACTTTGCCTTAGAACCTGAGGTGGCACAGCATTAGCAATTCCAAGTTCTTTATGTGACCAATAGCAACGAATTATGTGGCAAGCATTTGAAATGAGTGGGTTATGACGTACTGTACTTCACTCTTATCGACCATTAACATAAGTCTGTGTTACTGGCGTTGTGCTGCCTTGGCTGGTACCAACTTCTTCTTTGACCACGTGGACCACGCGGATGAATGGTCTACGCGAGTCGAGCGACCGATGGAGAAGACCTATGGGGGCACGCGGCGGGAAACTCTCAGGCGAAATCGTGGAAGTCGTGTGACAGAGGCCACGAGTGGAGGATAGACGCATGCTGGCGAGACGTCGTCTTCAGTTTAATTTAAGTTTCATGTGTCAGGTGTAGAGCCTGTGAGCCGTGCGGCCCTTGACTCGGGTGCAACCGCAACAAACAAAAACATGAACAAGAAACATCTTAAAGTGACTACGCGCAAACAGAAAAATAAAAAAAAAAACCAGCAGAGTCTTCCAGAAAAAACAACCGTATTTCAACGCTGCATGCAGAAATCCCAGTGGGATGCAAGTCAAACAATAACAACCGTAAGACAATTGAGATTAAAGTTATTAGGCTAACTCTGTACTACAACAAACGTTTTCAAAATCACCAAAATAAAGCAACAAAAAACAATGTAACAGTGATCGACATATTCTTTGTTTTCTTTGGTTCTTTCGGTAAAGTCACGTAGAATTATGTGGCAAGCATTTGAAATGAGTGGGTTATGACGTACTGTACTTCACTCTTATCGACCATTAACATAAGTCTGTGTTACTGGCGTTGTGCTGCCTTGGCTGGTACCAACTTCTTCTTTGACCACGTGGACCACGCGGATGAATGGTCTACGCGAGTCGAGCGACCGATGGAGAAGACCTATGGGGGCACGCGGCGGGAGACTCTCAGGCGAAATCGTGGAAGTCGTGTGACAGAGGCCACGAGTGGAGGATAGACGCATGCTGGCGAGACGTCGTCTTCAGTTTAATTTAAGTTTCATGTGTCAGGTGTAGAGCCTGTGAGCCGTGCGGCCCTTGACTCGGGTGCAACCGCAACAAACAAAAACATGAACAAGAAACATCTTAAAGTGACTACGCGCAAACAGAAAAATCCAAAAAAAAACCAGCAGAGTCTTCCAGAAAAAACAACCGTATTTCAACGCTGCATGCAGAAATCCCAGTGGGATGCAAGTCAAACAATAACAACCGTAAGACAATTGAGATTAAAGTTATTAGGCTAACTCTGTACTACAACAAACGTTTTCAAAATCACCAAAATAAAGCAACAAAAAACAATGTAACAGTGATCGACATATTCTTTGTTTTCTTTGGTTCTTTCGGTAAAGTCACGTAGAATCATTGCAGTCACGAAAGCTTTAAATCGAAATATTCTTTGTTTTTTTCGGTAAAGCCACGTAGAAATAATAAAATTCCATAATAGCGTACGACGTTTCGATTGCAACACAAGCAATCATCATCAGGTACAGAAGAGCTAAATTTACGAGAGAGAGGAGACACATAACCGCAGATATATATACAGACACAGATACAACAGGGGATACAGAGATAGACGGGGGGAGCACACTAATTGTGTTTTGACCGACCGTCGTGTTGCGTTATATGGTTTCCAAATTTTGCTAAACCTTGTTCGATTTAGTGTGCTCCGCGGTTATGTCTCCTCTCTCTCGTAAATTTAGCTCTTCTGTACCTGATGATTGCTTGTGTTGCAATCGAAACGTCGTACGCTATTATGGAATTTTTTATTACTTATTTCTACGTGACTTTACCGAAAAAAACTAAGAATAATTCCTGCAGTCACGATATCTCCAAATTCAAGTGATCGACATAGGCGAGGCCATAACCGATTCAGACAATCGTCACTGGTCTTTGCCGTGAGCGGGGAATCCAACTGGTTGGCCGGCTTCGTGGCGAAGTGTGTTCATCACGACACTACCGCTTCCCACATTTACACACTCACGCAAAGACAAATATCCCGCAGCACCTGCCCCGAGCACCTTAACAGACTGTTGGGGCAGGTACTGTTAGTGAGCACCTGCCCCGAGCACATTAACAGACTGTTGGGGCAGGTGCTGTTAGCGAGCACCTGCCCCGAGCACCTTAACAGACTGTTGGGGCAGGTGCTGTTAGCGAGCACCTGCCCCGAGCACCTTAACAGACTGTTGGGGCAGGTGCTGTTAGCGAGCACCTGCCCCGAGCACCTTAACAGACTGTTGGGGCAGGTGCTGTTAGCGAGCACCTGTGCAGGCCAGCACGGCTTGGTGAATGAGTTCTTGTGTGCGTGAGAACTTGAGAGGGTGGGTAGGTGGTTTTGTGAGCGATTGATTGGTATAAATAAATATTCTGATGAATTTGTAACTTGGTACCTGAATTCAATATTTGGACGGCAGAACATGTATTTACATTCGTATTCATGCGTGTCATGTATGAAGTGTATTTGTTGGGGTGTGTGTGTGTGCACCTTCTACCACGAGAGCACAGATGCCACAGACACCGCGCAGCTGTTAATTGTTTTGCGGGGAGTAGATGATAATTTTTGCTGTACGGAGGAACTGCTTGATATGATGAGCCTAAAAGGCACAACGACGGGTAGAGATATTTTTGAAGCTGTGTCAGAGGCAGTTGAAAAGATGGGGCTTAAATGGGACAAGCTCTGTGGAGTAACAACGGATGGAGCTCCGGCCATGACGGGCGAGCGCAAAGGAATGGCATCGATGGTGTGCGCCAAGGTAAAAGAGAGCGGAGGTGAGGCTGTTAGGATGCACTGTATAATCCACCAAGAAGCAGTGTGTGCCAAGACTGTCCAGCTGGGCGATGTGATGAACCATGTTGTAAAAACTGTCAACATAATTCGAGCTAGAGGTCTGTACCACAGAGAATTTCAAGCTTTCCTGTCTGATGTGGATGCTGAATACGGGGACGTACTCTACCACTCTGATGTGCGCTGGCTCAGCCGCGGCTCTGTGCTGCAGCAGTTTTATTCGCTGAGATCAGAAATCGACCAGTTTTTGAAAGAGAAGGGCCGGCCTCTTCATGAACTGAGTGACCCTCTGTGGCTGGCAGACCTGGCATTTTTAGTTGATCTTACTCATCATCTGAATACACTGAACAAGAACCTACAAGGCAAAGAACACCTGTATGCGCACATGAAAGCCTTCTGTGTAAAGCTCCGCCTGTTTGACACAACTACGAAGCTTTAATGCTGCACACTTCCCTGCGCTGTCTGAAATCAAGTCTGCTTTTCCAAAGGGCGACCTTTCTGCTAAAAAGGAGAAATATCTGTCTGTGATTGTACCTCTCGTGACAGAATTCAACCAGCGTTTCCAAGATTTTTCTGTCATTGAAAAACAAATCAAGCTGTTCTCGACCCCCTTCCTGGTGGATGCAGAAGAAGTGGAAGAGTCTGCAGTTAGAACTGATTGAAATGCAATGTGATGATTCTCTGAAGAGTCAACATCAGCTTCTCTCCCTCCCTGACTTCTATCAGAGTTTGGATAATGCCAAGTTTCCTCTGATGAGACGCCACGCAAAAAAATGATGAGCCTGTTCGGCTCAACATACATATGTGAACAAACATTTTCTCTGTTAAATCAGAACAAAAGCCATCTCTGTCAAGTCCTTCGTGTCTAAACCACCAAACTTTCTCCTGACATGTCAGCCAGCCTTCAATCCAAAGGACAGCATCACTGCTCCCACTGAGTGCAATTTTCTTCACATTATAGGTGAGTTAGAAATACACACAGTATTCATGTGTCAACATGTCACCTCTAGTGTGTGGCCCGGCCTTTTGTTTATTTTTCTGTATTTGGCCCTCACTAAAAACACTTTGGACACCCCTGGTGTAGTGTATAGTAGTGTAGAGTATAGTGTAGTGTATAGTGTAGTGTATAGTGTAGTGTATAGTGTAGTTTATAGTGTAGTGTATAGTGTAGTGTATAGTAGTGTATAGTGTAGTGTATAGTGTATAGTGTAGTGTATAGTGTAGTGTATAGTGTAGTGTATAGTAGTGTAGTGTATAGTAGTGTAGTGTATAGTGTAGTGTATAGTTTAGTATACTAGTTATCACGTGACTAGTGTAGCTAGCCAGGTGGTGACCACACTAGTGTGTGCATCTCCACTCGTCCGTGTTTGCAAGTAAGCGCTTGTGTGTGTATGTGCACCCGCGTGTTTGTTCGTGTCTGTATGTACGCACACTGTTGCACATGGTTCGCTCGTGTGGGTGTGTAGTGGAACGCACTGCTCATGAAAACATTGCCTCGTTACGCGGTAAATGCTGCGGCACAACAGGAGGGAACTGCAGGGATGAGGCTCTTCGCTCTTGGTGCTGTGAATTAAAACAGTGCCAGGGCAGAGAGTCCTGATCCCTACAGCTCGTAGCTGTGACGGAGCGAGAGTGATCAGCGGACAGCCACCATGGTTGCCAGGTAAGGGGAGACTTCACCCGGAACTCGCCTCCACACGTGTTCCCCGTGAACATTGTCGCAATAAACGTACGATCAGGAATCTTTAAAATATCCGACCTTTGTTGTTCCGCAAGAATGTTAACGCTCAAACTCGTATCGAACTCTTCATGAATTCACTTGGTCAAACAGTTCAGGTACTCGGCAAAGCATTTCACCACCCGGTATGCAACAGTTAAACAATCTACTCCAAATCAACACCGAAATGTCAAATTATCATCCACCATTGACTTCCACATCGATGGAAGCCATTTGCCATGACGTCCAAGCCATTAAACACCGGAACAACGAACGTGCCATTCAAGTACATCTTGAAACCCACTATCTGAAGAAGTTTGTATTAAACAATAACTAAATAATAGAAACACGTTTACAATACTGAGCGAAGTTATAGTCACGGACTTTTTCCAACTTTAGCTCAACAGGACCACAAAAGCTCAGATATGTGGTGCATAATAAATTAATCAATCTGATTGAAATCATCAACTGGCTAAACACTTTTCGATTTCAACATCACCTTATAAAAGAATAACATTTTAAATATAAGCACACAACTTTATCTATCTGTGATGAGCGCTGCACTTTCCGTTGTTTTCATGCAGGGGGTGCTGTAAACCGACGCACCCCCTGCATGGACAATGGAGGTGCAGGGACAGACGTTTGATTACGTTGGAATCGATCTGCAGACGGCCGTCTTCTCGCACGGCCAGCTCCGTGTCGCCTTATCTCGATCCCGCAATCCCAAACAGGTGAAAGTCCGCATCGAACCGAACCCCCGGCAAGGCCGTCTACTTAACGTTGAGAGAAAATTCACACGAAATGTCCTTTTCAATGAAGTCTTCCACATGTAAATTGAAACAAGCTTTTAATGAAGAAATAAAATCATCTAATTCAAAACACAACACAATTCAAAGATGTTTCATTTTAAAACTTCAAAACGGAGCATGGGGTACTTGCGTGAATGCGTCCTTCATGTGCAAATGTTGTGACTTTCCTGGCCTGAAGGCCGTCAATGTGTTGGACCATAAAATGGTGCACAACGTCTCAACAACAGCAGTGGGGTTTGCTTCAACCGATGGTCACGAACATCCAGACGTGAATCAGCAAGGAGCATTTCTAGTCCCAGTTAGACAAAATCGACGTCAACACTTAAGACAAAACTACAATTCGTGTTGTAGAGAATGTACCTCCTCCTATACGTGTAACTTTCAAGTGGTATGCCTTGTAACTGATGAATGATCCGAGCGTGCTCCCTATTTCAAAGACGATGAGTTGCTCCAGAGGCAGACGCTTCGTGAAACACAAAAGTACCCTTTGACTTGTATCACAAGAACAACGGGTCTCACCTGACTTCTCTGTACAGGTTACTTCCAAAACACACACACACACTTTGTCCTAACATCACTTATTCAATGTTTGACCCTCAGACAAAATGTTACATGCACGCGCACAATCAGACAAGTATTCATTCTAAATCATTGACGGGCATATTAACAACATTGAATTACTGCAGCGAAATTGACTGCATCACGTTACATCGTATTAAGAAGTTATTTTACAAACACGCACCGTCTGCTTAACAGTGTATGTACAACGTACTATTGTTGCGTCATTCAAAACGAGTAGGCCGTTGCATGCTGGCGTCTGGGTCAAAATGTATCAAATTCTAAACATTGCGCTACAAATAATAGATCACGGCGTTTCGATAACAACACAAGCAATCGTCATCAGGTGGGACAAGCACAGCAGCAAGAAGAAGAAACTGCTGGAGTAGTAGGCGCCTACTACTTCAGCAGTTTCTCTTGCTGTGGTTGTCCCACCTGATGACGATTGCTTGTGTTGTGATCTAAACGCCGTGATCTGTTATGTTTCTACCCACGTGGCGACTTTACCGAAATAACTAAAGAGTGTGGATTCCTGCAGTCACGAAAGCTTCGAATCAAGATTGCCTACAAACTACACAACTGAGATGACGCATCAATCATCGCCCCCTACTGACAGGCTCTTGTCCACATGCAGGCTGGTGCAGGGCCACCACCCTGTGCCACACAGGGGCAGCTGCAACTTGGGGATGCTCTTCGAGCGTTTCAGACGAGGTACGACACAAAACTCCGAGTTGCCGAGGCGATTAAGCGAGCAAAGCGTAAAAGCAATTATCATGAGAACATCGTGAATGCTTGGGAGCTTATTGGCTCTCGCTCCTGGTGAGAGATTGACCCAACCCACAGGTCCACAAAGACTGGCCACTCTTACTCTGCAGGTTGAACCTAGGAAATCAGTGTTCAACTTCATATTCTTGTCATTAAAGGCCTGTGACAAAGGTGCATCTATTGTAGCGACATCGTCTCTGGCTTACACATCTATCGGGTCACCACTTGACTTTGTATTGTCTAGGAGGAAGTCCACGCACACCTCCACTTCCACAAACTGCTGGGAGTTGCCTCGCTCTGCCTCACAATCAGAATTCTCCTCCTGCTTTACGTTGCCTCCATCGATGTGAAGGTCCAATTTTGGAGTTGAATCTTCATCTTCACATTTTACCTTCACTTCTTCGCTCTTCACCATCACTTCTTCCCTCTTCACCATCACCTCTTCCCTCTTCACCATCACCTCTTCACATTTCACCATCACCTCTTCACATTTCACCATCACCTCTTCACATTTCACCTCGATACCTTTAAAAGTGTCCAAGCAGGGAGTTTCTTCTGGTTCGTGTTTCATGAGGGGTGGGCTAATTGCGGCACTTTGACTTTCACAAGCTGATTTCAGACTGCACTCCTTATGGATCTTCTGATGCTTCTGTGTTCTCTGGTGTACTTGAAGATTTGATGAATGTGCAAATGCCTTCCCGCACACACTGCACTTGAAGGGTTTCTCTCCCGTGTGTGTACTCTGGTGTGTTTTAAGAGCAGATGAATCTGAAAATGTCTTCCTACACACACACTGCACTTGAAGGGTTTCTCTCCCGTGTGTGTTCTCTGGTGTGTTTTAAGAGCAGATGACTGTGAAAATGCCTTCCCACACACACTGCACCTGAAGGGTTTCTCTCCTGTGTGTGTTCTCTGGTGTTTTTTAAGAGTAGATGAATCTGAAAATGCCTTCCCACACACAGTGCACTTGAAGGGTTTCTCTCCCGTGTGTGTTCTCTGGTGTTTTTTTAAGAGTAGATGAATCTGAAAATGCCTTTCCACACACAGTGTACTTGAAGGGTTTCTCTCCTGTGTGTGTTCTCTGGTGTGTTTTTTAAGAGTAGATGAATCTGAAAATGCCTTCCCACACACACTGCACTTGAAGGGTTTCTCTCCCGTGTGTGTTCTCTGGTGAGTTTTAAGAGCAAATGAATCTGAAAATGTCTTCCCACACACAGTGCATTTGAAGGGTTTCTCTCCTGTGTGTGTTCTCTGGTGTCTTTGAAGATGAGATGAATCTGAAAATGCCTTTCCACACACACTGCACTTGAAGGGTTTCTCTCCTGTGTGTGTTCTCTGGTGTGTTTTAAGAGTAGATGAATCTGAAAATGTCTTCCCACAAACAGTGCATTTGAAGGGTTTCTCTCCCGTGTGTGTTCTCTGGTGTACTTTAAGAGCAGATGACTGTGAAAATGCCTTCCCACACACAGTGCACTTGAAGGGTTTCTCTCCTGTGTGTGTTCTCTGGTGGGTCTCAAGAACTGATGGCCATGCAAATGCCTTGTCACACACAGTGCACTTGAAGGGTTTCTCTCCTGTGCGAGTTCTCTGGTGCTGTGTCAAATTTACAGTCCGATCCGTGCTGTGTGCACGCTGGTCGCATTGTTGACTTGTCGTACCGAGCTGTGCTGAGTGCATTTGCTCCATCAGACCAGCGTCAGCTGCAGACAGAAAATAAGAATATCCACACCATCTACACGTCAGTATCGAGCCATGGAGGAATGAATATATACAGTCACACGTGACTTACACGTCTATATTCATTCATATATTCATGACTAGCTGTACTAACCGGCTTTGCCCGGGACTTGGATCCATCACGTCCGGCCGCCTTTGTCTCCCCAGTGGCGATGTTCACACCGCAACAGTTACTCGTTTGAGGCTGAGTCGACCTAGAGGAGGCCCAGAAGCGGTTCAAATAATCGTCACCGGTGGTGGCCGTGAGCGGGAATCGAACTCAGGTCGCCGGGTTCGTAGTGCGGTGTAGCGCTAACCGATACACTACAATGAGTTACTCTTCCACACACACACACAGATACACACACAGACACACAGACACACACAGACACACACACACAGACACACATACACACACACAGATACAGACACACACAGACACACACACACACAGACACACACACAGACACACACGCACAGATACACACAGACACACAGACACACACACACATACACACACACACAGATACACACACAGACAAACACACAGACAATGCTAACCGCTACACTACAATGCGTTCCTCTTCCACATGCGAGGGTCACGTGACAGATTTGACGTCACAGCTCACTTGCCGTGCAAAAAATCTATACATTATTGAGCTCCCCTCCCCCCCTAAAAAAAACACAAAAGTGTATTTGGATAATGTTTGCACGGTGTACAGTCTGGAAAGTACCCACATGGCAAATTTCCAGTTTGTTGCATGTCGGGAAGTACGCTAAACATTTTGAACAGACAACACACACAATCACAACTTTGCCTTTTATATAAATTTGGAGATGCAGTGAAAAACTTTCCCAAAATTCATCACGCGGTTTCAGTTTTTTGATTTTCAGTTTTATTTATTTTGGTTATAGTCCCGTGAGCCATTCGGCTCTTGAATCGGGTGCAACCACAACAAGCAACAAAACAAAAACACGACCAAGAAAAACATCTTACAGTGACTATGTGTGACTGTGCAAACAGCACTGTCATGGCACGCAATGAGAGGGCAAATGTCATAAATATTCCTGTAAGCCCTCGCATCTTCAACATTAATGTTGCCATAGAAACGTTGTGGGGTTTTTTGCTTCATTTAAAAAAAAGAAAAATTATCTGTTATTTTATTTTCTATCTACGTGACTTGACCAAAAGAACCAAGAATATTAATTCCTGCAGTCACCAAAGTTTTAAGTCAAAACATTCACACACGTTGACAAAGCCTCACCTTGTGTTGTTGTGGACAGGTCGCTTCTGATAACAAGAGCGGTATAGCAGCTCAAGCGGGCTTGGCCTGCTAACAAAAGAAAATAAAAACTGCGTGAATATTTACAATAAAACAAAGTTACAAAGTGGCGAGCCGGGTGAAGACAAATTAAACTTAAGCGAGATAATTAAAGTGAACGCAATCAGGCGAGGGCAGGAGGCAAGGCCCCGCGTGGCTAGGCCCCGCGTTGTAAAGTTCCAACCTGGACATCGATTCCCATGCTCGCTGCTACTCAACTGACATCCCTACGAGAGAGAGGCTCTACCTTGGTAAACAACAACAACCACCACCACCACAACGACCACCACCACCACCACAACGATGAGAATTTCTCACCTCGGATTTCAGTGCAAGCGCACACACGGCAGCTTCCTGTTGCCTAGCGACAGCAGGAAGTAGTATGACGTCACTTCCCTCCCACGAGCGGCTCTGTAACTTAATAAATTATGTTAATGAGGCCGGCCCATATGTCGAGCGATGGGGGCGTGGGCGCTGAACCCGTCGCAATAAACTCGCGACGGCTTTAACGAATACATTATGTTAATGAGCCACCAGTCACTGGGCGTAGTTTTGCCCAAATGAGGATTGCCACTGGAACGATATCGGCAGCGACCCAGGCGGAGGTGACGTCACGCTCAAGAACGCGGTGGACTGATGAATACCTTGGTGACATGACGTCACTACGGAGGGAAACCTCCCCCTGGCGTTTCACGCCGATGAGGTAATGCAGAGTGGTGACGTCACAGAGTTGGAGTTTAAGTTGATTTAGATTCATTTTCCATTGCTCCCTCCCTTGGGTGTGTGAGCTCAGCTACAACAACGTGGACAGTATTGTGTATACACTGTGTGTGTGTGCACTGTGTGTATGTACACTATATGTATACAATGTGTGTGTCACTGTGTGTCGCTGTGTGTCACTGTGTGTGTGTACACTGTGTATACCCTGTGTGTCTACACTGTGTGTCACTGTGTCACTGTGTGTGTACACTGTGTGTGTATATATACACTGTGTGTGTACCGTGTGTGTGCACTGTGTATATACTGTATGTACAATGTGTGTGTACACTGTGTGTGTACAATGTGTGTGTACATTGTATGCACACTGTATGTACACTGTGTGTGTACACTGTGTATACACTGTGTGTACACTGTGTGTGTGTACACTGTGTGTGTACACTGTGTATGTGTACACTGTGTGTATACACTGTGTGTGTACGCTGTGTGTACACTGTGTGTGTGTACACTGTTTGTGTCCGCATTAAACCGAACCCCCGGCAAGGCCATCTACTTAATGACGAGAGAAAATTCACACGAAATGTCCTTTTCAATGAAGTCTTCCAGATTTAAATTGATACAAGCTTTTAATGAAGAACTAAAATCATCTAATTCAAAACACAACACAATTCAAAGATGTTTCATTTTAAAACTTCAAAACGGAGCATGGGGTACTTGCGTGAATGCGTCCTTCATGTGCAAATGTTGTGACTTTCCTGGCCTGAAGGCCGTCAATGTGTTGGACCCTTATTGGTGCACAGCATCTCAACAACAGCAGTGGGGTTTGCTTCAACCGATAGGTACGAACATCCAGACGTGAATCAGCAAGGAGCATTTCTAGTCCCAGTTAGACAAAATCTACATCAACACATAAGACAAAACTACAATTCGTGTTGTAGAGAATGTACCTCCTCCTAAACGTGTAACTTTCAAGTGGTATGCCTTGTAACTGATGAATGATCCGAGCGTGCTCCCTATTTCAAAGACGATGAGTTGCTTCAGAGGCAAACGCTTCGTGAAACACAAAAGTACGCTTTGACCTGTATCACAAGAACAACGGGTCTCACCCGAGTTCTCTGTACAGGTTACTTCCAAAACACACACACGCACTTTGTCCTACCATCACTTATTCAATGTTTGACCCTCAGACAAAATGTTACATGCACACGCACAATCAGACAAGTATGCATTCTAAATCATTGACGGGCATATTAACAACATTGAATTACTGCAGCGAAATTGACTGCATCACGTTACATCGTATTAACAAGAAGTTATTTTACAAATACGCACCGTCTACTTAACAGTGAATGTACAACGTACTATTGTTGCGTCATTCAAAACGAGTAGGCCGTTGCATGCTGGCGTCTGCGTCAAAATGTAGCAAATTCTAAACATTACGCTACAAATAACAGATGAGGGCGCTTCGATGGCAACACAAGCAATCGTCATCAGGTGGGACAAGCACAGCAGCAAGAAGAAGAAACTGCTGGAGTAGGCGCCTACTACTTCAGCAGTTTCTCTTGCTGTGGTTGTCCCACCTCATGACGATTGCTTGTGTTGCGATCTAAACGCCGTGGTCTGTTATGTTTCTACCCACGTGATGACTTTACCGAAAGAACTCAAGAGTGTGGATTCCTGCAGTCACGAAAGCTTCGAATCAAGATTGCCTACAAACTACACAACTGAGATGACGCATCAATCATCGCCCCCTACTGACAGGCTCTTGTCCACATGCAGGCTGGTGCAGGGCCACCACCTTGTGCCGCACAGGGGCAGCTGCTACTTGGGGATGCTTTTCGAGTGTTTCAGACGAGGTACGACACAAAACTCCGAGTTGCTGAGGCGATTAAGCAAGCACTGTGTAAATGCAATTATTATAACATAGTGAATGCTTGGGAGCTTACTGTCTCTCGCTCCTGGTTAAAGATCTACCCAACCCACAGGTCCACAAAGACTGGCCGCCCTTACTCTGCAGGTTGAACCTAGCAACTGAGTGTCCAACTTCACATTCTTGTCATTGAAGGCCTTTGACAAAGGTGCATCTATTGGAGCGACATCATCTCAAGCTTACACATCTACCGGGTCTCCACTTGACTTTGTATTGTCTCGGAGGAAGTCCACCCACACCTCCACTTCCACAAACTGCTGGGAGTTGCCTCGCTCTGCCTCACAGTCAGAATTCTCCTCCTGCTTCACGTTGCCTCCATCGATGTGAAGGTCCCATTTTGGAGTTGAATCTTCATCTTCACATTTTACCTTCACTTCTTCGCTCTTCACCATCACTTCTTCCCTCTTCACCATCACTTCTTCACATTTCACCATCACCTCTTCACATTTCACCTTGATACCTTTAAAAGTGTCCAAGCTGGGATTTTCTTCTGGTTCGTGTTTCATGAAGGATGGGCTCATTGCGGCACTTTGACTTTCACACGCTGATTTCAGACTGTACTCCTTGTGGATCTTCTGATGCTTGTGTTCTCTGGTGTACTTGAAGATTTGATGAATGTGCAAATGCCTTCCCACACACACTGCACTTGAAGGGTTTCTCTTCCGTGTGTGTTCTCTGATGTGTTTTAAGAGCAGATGAATCTGAAAATGTCTTCCCACACACAGTGCACCTGCAGGGTTTCTCTCCCGTGTGTGTTCTCTGGTGTGTTTTAAGAGCAGATGACCGTGAAAATGCCTTCCCACAAACGCTGCACTTGAAGGGTTTCTCTCCTGTGTGTGTTTTCTGGTGTCCTTGAAGATTAGATGAATCTGAAAATGCCTTCCCACACACAGTGCACTTGAAGGGTTTCTCTCCCGTGTGTGTTCTCTGGTGTTTTTTAAGAGTAGATGAATCTGAAAATGTCTTCCCACACACACTGCACCTGAAGGGTTTCTCTCCCGTATGTGTTCTCAGGTGTGTTTTAAGAGCATATGACTGTGAAAATGCCTTCACACACACACTGCACTTGAAGTGTTTCTCTCCCGTGTATGTTCTCTGGTGTTTTTTAAGAGCAGATGACTGTGAAAATGCCTTCCCACACACACTGCACTTGAAGGGTTTCTCTCCTGTGTGTGTTCTCTGGTGTGTTTTAAGAGCAAATGAATCTGAAAATGTCTTCCCACACACACTGCACCTGAAGGGTTTCTCTCCCATGTGTGTTCTCTGGTGTGTTTTAAGAGTAGATGAATCTGAAAATGCCTTCCCACACAGTGCATTTGAAGGGTTTCTCTCCCGTGTGTGTTCTCTGGTGTGTTTTAAAAGCAAATGAACCTGAAAATGTCTTCCCACACACACTGCACCTGAAGGGTTTCTCTCCCGTGTGTGTTCTCTGGTGTTTTTAAGAGTAGATAAATCTGAAAATGTCTTCCCACACACACTGCACCTGAAGGGTTTCTCTCCCGTGTGTGTTCTCTGGTGTGTTTTAAGAGCAGATGACCATGAAAATGCCTTCCCACACACAGCGCACTTGAAGGGTTTCTCTCCTGTGTGTGTTCTCTGGTGGGTCTCAAGAACTGATGGCCATGCAAATGCCTTGTTACACACAGTACATTTGAAGGGTTTCCCTCCTGTGCGAGTTCTCCGCTGCTGTGTCAAATTTCCAGTCCGATCCGTGCTGTATGCATGCTGGTCACATTGTTGAATTGTCGTACCGGCTTGCTGTGCTGAGTGCCTTTGCTCCATCAGACCAGGGTCAGCTGCAGACAGAAAATAAGAATATCCACACCATCTACACGTCAGTATCGAGCCATGGAGGAATGAATATATACAGTCACACGTGACTTACACGTCTATATTCATTCATGTATTCACGACTAGCTGTACTACCCGGCTTCGCCCGGGACTTGGATCCACCACGTCCGGCCGCCTTTGTCTCCCCAGTGGCGATGTTCACACCGCAGCAGTTACTCGTTTGAGGCTGAGTCGACCTAGGGGAGGCCCAGAAGCGGTTCAAATAATCGTCGCCGTTAGTGGCCGTGAGCGGGAATTGAACTCGGGTCGCCGGGTTCGTAGCGCGGCGTAGTGCTAACCGCTACACTGCAATGCGTTACGCTTAAACACACACACAGACACACACACAGACAACGCTAACCGCTACACTACAATGTGTGACGCTTCCACACAACAACAACAACAACCGCCATTCGCCACTAAGTGGCGGTGACGTCACCACGACGCTTGTGCCAGGCTATGTGCACCGTGAGGCCACGTGAAGTGTCGAACGCCCGCTGGCAGGTCACTGGGCAGACCCAGGTGCCACGGGTCGACTGACTGAGATGACTGGCTGATGCACCACCTGTGCCCCCTACTGTGCCAACCTGCTGTGCTTTAGCCACCCGGCGCTCCGCTCGTTGTTCTGAGCGTCGCTCCTCTGCCCTCCGTTGTTGTTGGAGGGCGACTGCCTCTAACTGCCCAGTAGCATCCTTCACGAGCCTCCTCCACAGAGGCCGATCTTGACACCGCTGGTACCAGTCATCGGCAAGTCCACTCAGCTCCACGTCCTCCTGTACCACATCACTCCATCTCTTCTCTAGCCCGTGCCGCGCCCGCTTAGCCCCCTCAATCCGGCCAAACAAAAGCTGTTTCGGCATGCGATGGCTGGGCATGCGGGCTACATGACCCAGCCATCGCAGCCTTGCCTGCCGGAGGAGCTCACCGATGGGACCCTGCCCAGATCTTTCAAGGATTTGTGAGCTCCTCACACAATCCAGTCTGGTTAATCCCAGGATGGATCGTAGGCAGGCCAGCCTAAATGTTTCTAACCGGCGAAGATGTTCCATTAGGGGGGTCCACGTTTCGCAAGCGTAGAGAAGGGAGGGAATGACCGTGGCCGAGAAGACCTGAAGCTTAGTGCGGAGCGACAGACCAGGTAGCTTCCACACAGCGTTACGCAACCGATGAAAAGATGTTGCCGCTCGACTGATTCGGAGTGAGACCTCTGCTGTTAAACTGGAGCCAGTCATAAGCACACTGCCCAGGTATGGGAAACTCTTTACTCTCTCCACAACTGCCCCATCACCGATTGGGAGTTGTGGGGGTGGAGTGTCCGATGGTACAAAATACCCAGGCAGGTGCTTAGTTTTGGTGGGGCTGATAGTAAGGCCCCACCTCTTAGTGGCACGCTCCAGTCTCAGCAGCAGCGTGTGAAGAAGTGATGAGCTTCCACACACACACAGACACACACACAGATACACACACAGACACAAACACAGACAACGCTAACCGCTACACTACAATGCGTTACTCTTCCACATGCGAGGGTCACGTGACAGATTTGACGTCACAGGTCACTTGCCGTGCAAAAAATCTATACATTATTGAGCTCCCCCCCACCCCAGAAACAAAAGTGTATTTGTATGTTTGCACGGTGTACAGTCTGCAAAGTACCCACATGGCAAATTTCCAGTTTGTTGCATGTCGGGAAGTACGCTAAACATTTTGAACAGACAACACACACAATCATAACTTTGCCTTTTATATATATTTGGAGATGCAGTGAAAAACTTTCCCAAATTCATCACACGGTTTCAGTTTTTTGATTTTCAGTTTGATTTATTTTGGTTATAGTCCCGTGAGCCATTCGGCTCTTGAATCGGGTGCAACCACAACAAGCAACAAAACAAAAACACGACCAAGAAAAACATCTTACAGTGACTATGTGTGACTGTGCAAACAGCACTGTCATGGCACGCAGTGAGAGGGCAAATGTCATAAATATTCCTGTAAGCCCTCGCATCTTCAACATTAATGTTGCCATAGAAACGTCGTGGGGTTTTTTGCTTCATTTAAAAAAAGAAAAATTATTATGTTATTTTAATTTCATTTTCTATCTACGTGACTTTACTGAAAGAACCAAGAATATTAATTCCTGCAGTCACCAAAGTTTTAAGTCAAAACCTTCACACACGTTGACAAAGCCTCACCTTGTGTTGTTGTGGGCAGGTCGCTTCTGATAACAAGAGCGGTATAGCAGCTCAAGCGGGCTTGGCCTGGTAACAAAAGAATGAAAATAAAAACTGCGTGAATATTTACAATAAAACAAAGTTACAAAGTGGCGAGCCGGGTGAAGACAAATTAAACTTAAGCGAGATAATTAAAGTGAATGCAATCAGGCGAGGGCAGGAGGCAAGGCCCCGCGTGGCTAGGCCCCGCGTTTTAAAGTTCCAACCTGGACATCGATTCCCATGCTCGCTGCTACTCAACTGACATCCCTACGAGAGAGAGGCTCTACCTTGGTAAACAACAACAACAACCACCACCACAACCACCACCACCACAACGATGAGAATTTCTCACCTCGGATTTCAGTGCAAGCGCGCACACGGCAGCTTCCTGTTACCTCGCGACAGCAGGAAGTAGTATGACGTCACTTCCATCCCACAAGCGGCTCTCCAACTGAATAAATTATGTTAATAACGTCGGCCCATATGTCGAGGGATGGGGGCGTGGGCGCTGAACCCGTCGAAATAAACTTGCGACTGCTTTAAGGGATACATTATGTTAATGAACCACCAGTCACTGGGCGTAGCTTTGCCCACATAAGGATAGCCACTGGACCGATATCGGCAGTGACCCAAGCGGAGGTGACGTCACGCTCAAGAGCGCGGGGGACGGGGGAGGGGTGAATACCTTGGTGACATGACGTCACTAGCGAGGTACACCTCCCCTGGCGTTTCACGCCGATGAGGTAATGCAGAGTAGTGACGTCACAGAGTTGGAGTTTAAGTTGATTTAGATTCATTTTCCATTGCTCCTTCCCTTGGGTGTGTGAGCTCAGCTACAACAACGTGGACATTATTGTGTATACACTGTGTGTGTGTGTGTACACTGTGTGTATGTACACTATGTGTATACACTGTGTCACTGTGTGTCGCTGTGTGTCACTGTGTGTGTCACTGTGTGTGTGTACACTGTGTATATATACACTGTTCCCTGTGTGTGTACACTGTGTGTATACTGTATGTATAGTGTGTGTGTACACTGTGTGTGTACAATGTGTACATTGTGTGTGTACACTGTATGTACACTGTGTGTACAGTGTGTATACACTGTGTGTACACTGTGTGTGTACACTGTGTACACCGTGTGTGTACACTGTGTGTGCACACTGTGTGTGTACACTGTATGTACACACACACACAGTGTACACTGTGTGTGTGTGTACACTGTGTGTACACTGTGTGCTTGTGTACACTGTGTGTGTACACTGTGTGTACACTGTGTGTGTGTACAGTTTGTGTCCGCATTGAACCGAACCCCCGGCAAGGCCATCTACTTAATGACGAGAGAAAATTCACACGAAATGTCCTTTTCAATGAAGTCTTCCAGATGAAAATTGATACAAGCTTTTAATGAAGAAATAAAATCATCTAATTCAAAACACAACACAATTCAAAGATGTTTCATTTTAAAACTTCAAAACGGAGCAAGGGGTGCTTGTGTGAATTCGTCCTTCGTGTGCAAATGTTGTGACTTTCCTGGCCTGAAGGCCGTCAATGTGTTGGACCCTTATTGGTGCACAGCGTCTCAACAACAGCAGTGGGGTTTGCTTCAACCGATAGGTAACGAACATCCAGACGTCAATCACAAGGTGCATTTCTAGTCCCAGTTAGACAAAATCTACATCAACACGTAAGACAAAACTACAATTCGTGTTGTAGAGAATGTACCTCCTCCTATACGTGTAACCTTTAAGTGGTATACCTTGTAACTGATGAATGATCCGAGCGTGCTACCTATTTCAAAGACAATGAGTTGCTCCAGATGCTTCGTGGAACACAAAAACACCGTTTGACCTGTATCACAAGAACAACGGGTCTCACCTGAGTTCTCTGTACAGGTTACTTTCAAACACACACACACTTTGTTCTAACATCACTGATTCAATGTTTGACCCTTATAGATCAAATGTTACAAGTATGCACAAAACCAGACAAGTATACATTCTAAATTCTTGACAGGCATATTAACAAAATTGGATTACTGCAGTGAAATATACTGCATCACGTTACATCGTATTAACAAGAAGCTTTTAAAAAAAGTTGCACATTCTGCTTCACAGTGTATGTAAAACATACTATCGTGTCATTCCAAACGAGGCCATTGCATGCTGGCGTCTGAGTGAAAATGTAGCAAATTCTAAACATTACCTACAAACTACACAACTGAGATGACACATCAATCATCGCCCCCTACTGACAGGCTCTTGTCCACATGCAGGCCAGTGCAGGGCCACCACCTTGTGCCACACAGGGGCAGCTGCTACTTGGGGATGCTCTTCAAGTGTTTGTGATGAGACACAAAACTCCGAGTTGCTGAGGCGATTAAGCAAGCAGCATGTAAAAGCAATTATGATAAGATAGTGAATGCTTGGGAGCTTAATGGCTCTTGCTCCTGGTTAGAGATCTCCCCAACCCACGGGCCCACAAAGTGTTCAACTTCACATTCTTGTCATTAAAGGCCTTTGACAAAGGTGCATCTATTGTAGCGACATAGTCTCTGGCTTACACATCTACCGGGTCTCCACTTGACTTTGTATTGTCTAGGAGCAAGTCCACCCACACCTCCACTTCCACAAACTGCTGGGAGTTGCCTCACTCTGACTCACAGTCAGAATTCTCCTCCTGCTTCACGATGTGAAGGTCCCATTTTGGAGTTGAATCTTCATCTTCACATTTTACCTTCACTTCTTCGCTCATCACTTCTTCACATTTCACCATCACCTCTTCATATTTCACCTTTATACCTTTAAAAGTGTCCAAGCTGGGATTTTCTTCTGGTTCTTGTTTCATGAGGGATGGGCTCATTGCGGCACTTTGACTTTCACGAGCTGATTTCAGACTCCACTCCTTGTGGATCTTCTGATGCTTCTGTGTTCTCTGGTGTACTTGAAGGTTTGATGAATCTGCAAACGGCTTCCCGCACAGAGTACACTTGAAGGGTTTCTCTCCCGTGTGTGTTCTCTGGTGTTTTACAAGAGCAGATGAGTGTGCAAATGCCTTCACGCACACACTGCACTTGAAGGGTTTCTCTCCCGTGTGTGTTCTCTGGTGTGTTACAAGATTACATGACTGTGTAAACGCCATCCCGCACATCGTGTACCTGAAGGGGTTCTCTCCCGTGTGTGTTTTCTGGTGTTTTACAAGATCAGATGACTGTGCAAATGCCTTTACGCACACACTGCACTTGAAGGGTTTCTCTCCTGTGTGTGTTCTCTGGTGTTTTTTAAGAGTAGATAAATCTGAAAATGTCTTCCCACACACACTGCACTTGAAGGGTTTCTCTCCCGTGTGTGTTCTCTGGTGTTGTTACAAGATTACATGACTGTGCAAACGCCATCCTGCACATCGTGCACCTGAAGGGTTCCTCTCCCGTGTGTGTTCTCTGGTGTGTTACAAGATTACATGACTGTGCAAACGCCTTCACGCACACACTGCACTTGAAGGGTTTCTCTCCCGTGTGTGTTCTCTGGTGTTTTACAAGATCAGATGACTGTGCAAACGCCTTCACGCACACACTGCACTTGAAGGGTTTCTCTCCTGTGTGTGTTCTCTGGTGGTTCTGAAAAACTGATGGCCATGCAAATGCCTTGTTACACACAGTACATTTGAAGGGTTTCTCTCCTGTGTGAGTTCTCTGGTGCCGTGTCAAATTTCCAGTCCGGTCCGTGCTGTATGCACGCTGGTCGCATGGTTGACTTGTCGTGCCGAGCTGCGCTGAGTGCCTTTGCTCCATCAGAACAATTCTGCAGAGGAAGCGTCAGCTGCAGACATAAAAAAAGAATATCCACACCATCTACACGTCAGGCACAGAGGAATGCACACGTGACTTACACGTCTATACTTATTAATATATTCATGATGTAGTGAAAAAGTTTCCCAAATTCATCAGATTTGATGAACGTGCAAACGCCTTCCCGCACAGAGTGCACCTGAAGGGTTTCTCTCCACGGGCTGTTATGGCACACAATGAGAGGGCAAATGTTATTAATCTGCCTGGAAGCCTTCATATCTTTAAGATGAATGTTAACCGAAAACTCTAAGCACACAATTTTGGCTGACTACAAAAGGAATATTTACGAAAACTAAATTCGGCTGACATAGCAAAGGGTGTTGAAAACAATACTATTTCTGTTATGCAGAAATGCATTAATGTTCAATCACAACTTAGAAGTGTCAATCCAGGCTATGTCCTTGAATGCTGGGGATGAACAGTTCTGACTTCAGCTGAATGTGTGTGCTGTGTTCACCTCCTATTTCCATTCGTATAAAGAGTTCCAGAGGAAAACAAAAATAAACTATTGCTTTGATACAACCTCCGTGTGCAACAGAGTTAATAGACTTTACTTCAAACACAAACTTGACACTGTCACACACTGCCATGAGTAAACAGGTGGTGGTGTGACCATAACCATGCCTGGCCACCTTCATCTGCTCAGCATCAATTCTTCCTCACTCCACCAAGTAATGAATCGAGGATCAATCAACATAGCCGAGGCTATCCGTGTCTCTGTCTCTCTCTCCCCGTGGTGAAGGTGTTCCCCTCCACACATTCAGAGTCAACAGCGGCACGCGCTTAGCGTCTTTGACCGATAGATACATTGACGCACGTATTGTTGGTTCTTTCAGTAAAGTCATGTAGATAGAAAATGAAAATAACAGATTAAATTCAATAAGATAAAGACCACTTGTGTTGCGATCGAAACGTCGTGGGTTTTTTGCTTTATTTTCATTTTTTTATTTTTCATTTAATTTATAATCTGTTATTTTTATTTTATTTTCTATCTACGTGACTTTACCGAAAGAACCAAGAATATTAATTCCTGCAGTCACCAAAGTTTTAAGTCAAAACATTCACACACGTTGACAAAGCCTCACCTTGTGTTGTTGTGGGTAGGTCGCTTCTGATAACAAGAGCGGTATAGCAGCTCAAGCGGGCTTGGCCTGGTGAAAAAAATAAAAACTGCGTGAATATTTACAATAAAACAAAGTCACAAAGTGGCGAGCCGGGTGAAGGCAAATTAAACTTAAGCGAGATAATTAAAGTGAATGCAATCAGGCGAGGGCAGGAGGCAAGGCCCCGCGTGGCTAGGCCCCGCGCTGTAAAGTTCCAACCTGGACATCCATTCCCATGCTCGCTACTACTCAACTGACATCCCTACGAGAGAGAGCGAGGCTCTACCTTGGTAAACAACAACAACCACCACAACCACCACCACCACAACAACCACAATCGCAATGAGAATTTCTCACCTCGGATTTCAGTGCAGGAAGCGATAGCTTCCTTTTACCTCGTGACGTCACGCGGCAGCAGGTGACGTGACGTCACATTCGGGGTACGAGACACGCTCCTCCCACAATGAGCGGCTCCCTAGCTAAATTATCGAGTGAATAAATTATGTTAATGTTGCGCCCATATGTCGTGAGTGCTGAACCCGTCGCAATAAACTCGCGACGGCTTTAACGAAAACATTATGTTAATGAGCCGCCAGTCACTGGGCGTAGCTTTGCCCAAATAAGGATTGGCACTGGAACGTTATCGGCAGTGACCCAACCGGAGGTGACGTCATGTTCAAGAGCGCGGGGGAGGAGTGAATACCTTGGTGACATGACGTCACTAGCGAGGTACACCTCCCCCTGGCGTTACATGCCGTTGAAGTAATGCTGAGAGGTGACGTCACAGAGCGGGATTGGAGTTTAAGTTGATTTAGATTCATTTCCCATTGCTCCCTCCCTTGGGTGCGTGGGCTCAGCTACAACAACAACGTGGACATTATTGTGTATACACTGTGTGTGTGTACACTGTGTGTGTGTACACTATGTGTGTGTGTACACTGTGTGTGTGTACACTGTGTGTGTACACTGTGTGTGTGTGTACACTGTGTGCGTGTGTGTACACTGTGTGTACACTGTGTGCGTGTGTGTACACTGTGTGTGTGTACACAATGTGTGTGTGTACACTGTGTGTGTACACTGTGTGTGTGTGTGTACACTGTGTGTATACACTGTGTGTGTGTGTACACATACAGACACAGGCCACCACTTGGCAGTCCCGGGGAGTCCTCCACCCACCCCACCACCCTTCACCACCCCCCACCACCCCCACCACTGCCCCCACCACCCCCACCACCCTTCACCACCACCCCCCGCACCTCCCCCCCCACCACCCTCCACCACTACCCCCACCACGCCCACCACCCTTCACCACCCCCCATCACCCTATACCCCCCCACCACGCCCTCCATTACCCTCCACCACCCCCATCACCCTGGTGGTGGTGGTTGTTGTGATGTTCTGACACCAGTCAGATCAACACCTTCACAGCCACTGCTGCTGCTGCTGTTTGTTTATAGGCAGAAGGTGTTCACGCCACGTCCCTTTCTCTGTGTGTACACTCTGTGTGTGTGTACACTGAGTGTGTGTAGGTGTTCACGCCACGTCCCTTTCTCTGTGTGTGTACACTCTGTGTGTGTGTACACTGAGTGTGTGTAGGTGTTCACGCCACGTCCCTTTCTCTGTGTGTGTACACTCTGTGTGTGTGTGTACACTGAGTGTGTGTAGGTGTTCACGCCACGTCGCTTTCTCTGTCACCATTTTAATTCTGGGCCAAAGAGGTCCCGCAAACATAAGCATTTTCTGTTTAATATGTAACACAAACATAACAAACAATGAATTATATTCTTGGTTCTTTCGGTAAAGTCACGTTGAAGGGAAACAATACAATAACAAAAAATATATAAAACAATAAAGTCTCACGACGTATCGACTGTAACACAAGCAGTCATCATCAGGTGTGAAAACCAACGGCAAGAAACATTTGAAAGAAGTGGCGGTTCGTATTTACTTATTTATAAAACGTTAGCACCACGGAGAGCGATTTGGCAGTTTATTTAGAAGGACGAGTCCATCTATGTTCGGAAAAGAGGAGGGGGGAGACGAAAAATTAATGTATGCTGTCTGAAAGCCACTGTAAGCGTGAACAATCAATTAAGACCTGAAATGGTTTATCACATCTTTCCAATGATTGCTAAGCCAGAATCCATCTTCTCGGTTGAAATTGTTTCTGTTTGTATATGTGGATAGCCTCATGAACGAATCTCTCATGGTAGCCCGATGGATTGCAAAGAACCTCCGTCTTGGAGAAGTCAATGTCATGTGAGCCTACTGAATTATAACAGTGATCTGCCACGGCCGAGGTGTTGGTCCTACCGTGTTTCAGGTCTGCTTTGTGTTCACGAATGAGGTCCGAGACATGTCGTTTGGTTTCTCCAATGTAACTACTACCACAGAGGCAACTTAGTTTGTAGACACCAGGGTACTGTATGTCCGGAATCACATCTTTTACAGATGGAACCAGATCACGGATTTTATGTAATGTGTTGAATCGGACCTGGATCTTGTGTTCATTCAAGATTTTGGAGATCTTTTTTGCGATCCCCGCAATGTAGGGCAAAGTGATGGTTTTGAAAGGCTCCTCAAGAGGGTCCTTCTTCATGGTTGGAGTGATAGCTTTGCGGATTGTAGTCGGAGTAACCATTAGCCTTAAGAGCTTGGTGTACGTGCTTGAGTTCACTGGCTATGTGTTCCTGGTCGGATATGCATTGGGCTCTATGGTGCAGAGTCTTGATGAGGGAATTCTTCTGGGATGGATGGTGGTGGGAATCCGGTTTCAGCTAAGCATCCGTATGGGTAGCTTTCCCGTAGACAGAGTGGCTCATTGAACCATCAAATTTTTTTTCACCAATTCCACTTTACAGTAAAATTGTAGACACGGCACAATATATATTTCTGAATCTTTATTTTTACCAACATTTAAAAAAATATTCTCCGTTAAGGCAAAATTCTGAAATATTGGATTTTTTTACAAAGCCTTGTGAATTCACCTTGTATCTGAACAAGTTCAATTTGTGCAAATATCTTTTTTCCAAACGTAGAAATAAAAAAGACATTGCTTACAAATATCAGCTCTATGTTTTCAAGTAAATACATTTTGGGTAGTGAATAAATTATAGTCTAAATAAGCTACACATGACGAATTGTAGGCAATTATAGTTATAATCAAAGACATTTTTAAACAATCACGTGGTCCCTGTAGTCGCCGTTAGAGACAATCTGCTTGAAACAGTTTATCAACATATATGAATAAATTGATTCAAATAAGCAGAGTTAATTTCCTATTTATGGCATGCCAGTTATGTGTCAGTTTTCGATATCAACATCACCTTATAAAAGAATAACATTTAAAATACGCACAGACAAGTATTCATTCGTAATTATTGACAGGCATATGAACAAAATTTAATTATATTCTTAGTTTTTTCGGTAAAGTCACGTTGAAGAGAAACAACAAAAAAATAAAATATATAAAACAATAAAAATTATATATATTTTATTATTTTGTTGTTTCTCTTCAACGTGACTTTACCGAAAAAACTAAGAATATGAATTACTGCAGTCACCAAAGCTTTAAATAAAAAAATATTTTTTTTATTACTTCAGTAAAATATACTGCATCAGGTTACATCGTATTAACAAGCAGCTATTTTAAAAATATGCACCGCCTGCTTAACAGTGTATGTACAACAAACTATTGTAGTGTCAATCAAAACGAGTAGGCCATTGTATGCTGGCGTCTGGGTCAAAATGTAGCAAATTCTCAACATTAGCTACAAATAATAGGTCACGGAGTTTAGATCGCAACACAAGCAATCGTCATCAGGTGGGACGAGCACAGCAGCAAGAAGACAAAACTGCTGAAGTAGGCGCCTACTTCAGCGTCTTCTTCTTGCTGTGGTTGTCCCACCTGATGACGATTGCTTGTGTTGTGATCTAAACGCCGTGGTCTGTTATGTTTCTACCCACGTGGTGACTTTACCGAAATAACTAGAGAGTGTGGATTCCTGCAGTCACAAAAGCTTCGAATCAAGATTGCCTACAAACTACACAACCGAGATGACGCATCAATCATCGCCCCCTACTGACAGGCTCTTGTCCACATGCAGGCCGGTGCAGGGCCACCACCTTGTGCCACACAGGGGCAGCTGCTACTTAGGGATGCTCTTCGAGCGTCTCAGACGAGGTACGACACGAAACTCCGAGTTGCCGAGGCGATTAAGCAAGCACCGTGTAAAAGCAATTATTATAACATAGTGAATGCTTGGGAGCTTATTGGCTCTCGCTCCTGGTGAGAGATTGACCCAACCTACAGGTCCACAAAGACTGGCTGCTCTTACTCTGCAGGTTGAACCTAGCAACTGAGTGTTCAACTTCACATTCTTGTCATTAAAGGCCTGTGACAAAGGTGCATCTATTGTAGCGACATCGTCTCTGGCTTACACATCTACCGGGTCTCCACTTGACTTTGTATTGGCTAGGAAGTCCACCAACACCTCCACTTCCACAAACTGCTGGGAGTTGCCTCGCTCTGCCTCACAGTCAGAATTCTCTTCCTGCTTCACGTTGCACCCATCAATGTGAAGGTCCCATTTTGGAGTTGAAAATTCATCTTCACATTTCACCTTCACTTCTTCCCTCTTCACCATCACTTCTTCACTCTTCACCATCACTTCTTCCCTCTTCACCATCACCTCTTCATATTTCACCTCGATACCTTTAAAAGTGTCCAAGCTGTTATTTTCTTCCGGTTCGTGTTTCATGAAGGATGGGCTCATGGTGGCACTTTGACTTTCACAAGCTGATTTCAGACTCCACTCCTTGTGGATCTTCTGATGTTTTTGTGTTTTCTGGTGTACTTGAAGATATTGTGACTGCGCAAACGCCTTCCTGCACAGAGTGCACCTGAAGGGTTTCTCTCCCGTGTGTGTTCTCTGGTGTATTACAAGAGCAGGTGACCGTGAAAATGCTTTCCCACAAACACTGCACTTGAAGGGTTTCTCTCCCGTGTGTGTTCTCTGGTGTTCTACAAGATTAGATGAACATGCAAATGCTTTCCCACAAACACTGCACTTGAAGGGTTTCTCTCCCGTGTGTGTTCTCTGGTGTTCTACAACATTAGATGAACATGCAAACGCCTTTCCACACACACTGCACTTGAAGGGTTTCTCTCCCGTGTGTGTTCTCTGGTGTATTACAAGAGTAGATGACTGTGCAAACCCCTTCCCACACACAGTGCACTTGAAGGGTTTCTCTCCTGTGTGAGTTCTCTCGTGCCGTGTTAAATCTTCAGTACGATCCGTGCTGTATGCACACCAGTCGCATTGTTGCCTTGTCATACCGAGCTGCGCTGAGTGCATTTGGGCCATCAGACCAATTCTGCGGAGGAAGCATCAGAGGAAGCGTCAGCTGCAGACAGAAAAAAATAATATCCACACCATCGACACGTCAGTATCGAGACACAGAGGAATGCATATATACACAGTAACACGTGACTTACACGTCTATACTTATTCATATATTCATGATGTAGTAAAAACGTTTCCCAAATTCATCACACGGGCTGTTGTGGCACACAATGAGAGGGTAAATGGTCATAAACATGCCTGGAAGCCCTCGTATTTTCAAAATGAATGTTCATCCAAAACTCCAAGCACACAATTTCGGCTGTCTGGCTACAAAAGGAATATTTATGAGAGCCAAATTCAGCTGACATAGCAAAGGGTGTTGAAAACAATACTATTTGTGTTATGCAGAAATGCATAAATTAACGTTCAATCGCAACTTAGAGGTGTGAATCCAGGCTCAGATGTCCTTAAATGCTGGGATGAACAGTTCCGACTTCAGCTGAATGTGTGTGCTGTGTTCACCTCCTGTTTCCATTCTTATAAAGAGTTCCAGAGGAAAACAAAAGTAAACTACTGTTATGATATAACCTCCGTGTTCAACAGAGTTAATAGACTTTACTGCAAACACAAACTGTACACTGTCACTGGGTAAACAGGTGGTGGCGTGTCTAGAATCATGCCTGGCCACCTTCATCTGCTTGGCATGAATGCTTCCTCACTCCACCAAGTAATTAATTGAGGATCAACGAACATATCCGAGGCTAACTGGAGTTTGCGTGCCTCTCTCCGTGGTGAGATGTTAACTACCTCACTTGGTATACAGGAAGTCGTGGGTTCGATCCCGACCCTGACGCCTGCTGTATATTTGGAGTTTGCGCGTCACTCCGTTTAGTGTCTTTGACCGATAAGACATTGAGACACGTATTCTTGTTGATTTCGGTAAAGTTACGTAGATAGAAAATAACAATAACAGATAATACAATTACATTAAATAAAGAGCACTTGTGTTGCGATCAAAACGACGTGAGTTTTTTGCTTTACTTACAATTATTTGTTCATTTTATTGTTATTTTTATTTAATTTTCTATCTACGTGACTTTACCGAAAGAACCAAGAATATTAATTCCTGCAGTCACCAAAGTTTTAAGTTAAAACATTCACACACGTTGACAAAGCCTCACCTTGTGTTGTTGTGGGCAGGTCGCTTCTGATAACAAGAGCGGTATAGCAGCTCAAGCGGGCTTGGCCTGCTAACAAAAGAACGAAAATAAAAACTGCGTGAATATTTACAATAAAACAAAGTTACAAAGTGGCGAGCCGGGTGAAGACAAATTAAACTTGAGAGATAATTAAAGTGAATGCAATCAGGCGAGGGCAGGAGGCAAGGCCCCGCTTGGCTAGGCCCCGCGTTGTAAAGTTCCAACCTGGACATCGATTCCCATGCTCGCTGCTACTCAACTGACATCCCTGAGAGAGAGAGGCTCTACCTTGGTAAACAACAACAACCACCACCACCACAACAACGACCACCACCACAACGATGAGAATTTCTCACCTCGGATTTCAGTGCAAGAGCGCAGGCGGAAGCAGGAAGTAGTATGACGTCACTTCCCCCACGAGCGGCTCTCCAACTGAATAAATTATGTTAATGAGGCAGGCCCATATGTCGAGGGATGGGGGCGTGGGCGCTGAACCCGTCGCAATAAACTCGCGACGGCTTTAACGGACACACTATGTTAATGAGCCACCAGTCACTGGGCGTAGTTTTGCCCAAATAAGGATTGCCACTGGAACGATATCGGCAGCGACCCAAGCGGAGGTGACGTCACGCTCAAGAGCACGTTGGACGGATGAATACCTTGGTGACATTACGTCACTAGCGAGGTACACCTCACGCTGGCGTTTCACGCCGATGAGGTAATGCAGAGTGGTGACGTCACAGAGTTGGAGTTTAAGTTGTTTTAGATTCATTTTCCATTGCTTCCTCCCTTGGGTGTGTGAGCTCAGCAACAACGTGGACATTATTGTGTATACACTGTGTGTGTGTACACTATGTGTATACACTGGGTGTGTGTACACTGTATGTATACACTGTGTCACTGTGTGTGTACACTGTGTGTGTGTACACTAAGTGTATGTGCACACTGTGTAAATACACTGTGTGTATGTACACTGTGTGTATACACTGTGTGTGTACACTGTATGTATACACTGTGTGTCACTGTGTGTGTACACTGTGTGTGTGTACACTAAGTGTATACACTGTATGTGTGTACACTGTGTGTGTACACTGTGTGTACAGTGTGTGTGCACACTGTGTATACTGTGTGTGTGTACACTGTGTGTGTGTACACTGTGTGTGTCCGCATTGAACCGAACCCCCGGCAAGGCCATCTACTTAATGACGAGAGAAAATTCACACGAAATGTCCTTTTCAATGAAGTCTTCCAGATTTAAATTGATACAAGCTTTTAATGAAGAACTAAAATCATCTAATTCAAAACACAACACAATTCAAAGATGTTTCATTTTAAAACTTCAAAACGGAGCATGGGGTACTTGCGTGAATGCGTCCTTCGTGTGCAAATGTTGACTTTCCTGGCCTGAAGGCCGTCAATGTGTTGGACTATTAAATGGTGCACAGCGTCTCAACAACAGCAGTGGGGTTTGCTTCAACCGATGGTTACGAACATCCAGACGTGAATCAGCAAGGAGCATTTCTAGTCCCAGTTAGACAAAATCTACGTCAACACGTAAGACAAAACTACAATTCGTGTTGTAGAGAATGTACCTCCTCCTATACGTGTAACTTTCAAGTGGTATGCCTTGTAACTGATGAATGATCCGAGCGTGCTCCCTATTTCAAAGACAATGAGTTGCTCCAGATGCTTCGTGAAACACAAAAGTACCCTTTGACCTGTATCACAAGAACAACGGGTCTCACCCGAGTTCTCTGTACAGGTTACTTACAAAACACACACACACACACTTTGTCCTAAGATCACTTAATCAATGTTTGACCCTCAGACAAAATGTTACATATACGCGCACAGTCAGACAAGTATTCATTCTAAATCATTGACGGGCATATTAACATTGAATTACTGCAGCGAAATTGACTGCATCACGTTACATCGTATTAACAAGAAGTTATTTTACAAATACGCACCGTCTGCTTAACAGTGTATGTACACCGTACTATTGTTGCGTCATTCAAAACGAGTAGGCCGTTGCATGCTGGCGTCTGGGTCAAAATGTAGCAAATTTAAAACATTACGCTACAAATAGATCACGGCGTTTCGATGGCAACAAGCAATCGTCATCAGGTGGGACAAGCACAGCAGCAATAAGAGGAAACTGCTGGAGTAGGCGCCTACTACTTCAGCAGTTTCTCTTGCTGTGGTTGTCCCACCTGATGACGATTGCTTGTGTTGTGATCTAAACGCCGTGGTCTGTTATGTTTCTACCCACGTGGTGACTTTACCGAAATAACTAGAGAGTGTGGATTCCTGCAGTCACAAAAGCTTCGAATCAAGATTGCCTACAAACTACACAACTGAGATGACGCATCAATCATCCCCCCCTACTGACAGGCTCTTGTCCACATGCAGGCCGGTGCAGGGCCACCACCCTGTGCCACACAGGGACAGCTGCTACTTGGGGATGCTCTTCGAGAGTTTCAGACGAGATACAAAACTCCGAGTTGACGAGGCGATTAAGTAAGCACCATGTAAAAGCAATTATCATTAGAACATCGTGAATGCTTGGGAGCTTATTGGTTCTCGCTCCTGGTGAGAGATTGACCCAACCCACAGGTCCACAAAGACTGGCCGCTCTTACTCTGCAAGTTGAACCTAGGAGCTGAGTGTTCAACTTCACATTCTTGTCATTAAAGGCCTCTGACAAAGGTGCATCTATTGGAGCGACATCGTCTCTGGCTTACACATCTACCGGGTCTCCACTTGACTTTGGATTGTCTTGGAGGAAGTCCACCCACACCTCCACTAACTGCTGGGAGTTGCCTCACTCTGCCTAACAGTCAGAATTCTCCTTCCTGCTTCACGTTGCCTCCATCGATGTGAAGGTCCCATTTTGGAGTTGAATCTTCATCTTCACATTTCACCTTCACTTCTTCGCTTTTCACCATCACTTCTTCCCTCTTCACCATCACCTCTTCATATTTCACCTCGATACCTTTAAAAGTGTCCACGCTGGGATTTTCTTCCGGTTTGTGTTTCATGAGGGATGGGCTCATTGCGGCACTTTGACTTTCACAAGCCGATTTCAGACTCCACTCCTTGCGGATCTTCTGATGCTTCTGTGTTCTCTGGTGTACTTGAAGATTTTATGAATGTGCAAACACCTTCTTGCAGAGTGCACCTGAAGGGTTTCTCTCCTGTGTGTGTCCTCTGGTGTACTTTAAGATGTGATGACTGTGCAAACGCCATCCCACACAGAGTGCACCTGAAGGGTTTCTCTCCTGTGTGTGTTCTCTGGTGTACTTGAAGATTTGATGACTGTGCAAACATCATCCCGCACAAAATGCACTTGAAGGGTTTCTCTCCTGTGTGTGTTCTCTGGTGTTTTTTAACAACAGATGACCGTAAAAACGCCTTCCCACACACAGTGCACTTGAAGGGTTTCTCTCCCGTGTGTGTACTCTGGTGTCTTTGCAGATTTGATGAATGTGCAAATGCCTTCACACACACACTGCACTTGAAGGGTTTCTCTCCCGTGTGTGTTCTCTGGTGTAGTTGAAGATGTGATGACTGTGCAAACGCCTTCCCACACATTGTGCACTTGAAGGGTTTCTCTCCTGTGTATGTTCTCTGGTGTTTTTTAACAACAGATGACCGTAAAAACGCCTTCCCACACACAGTGCACTTGAAGGGTTTCTCTCCCGTGTGAGTTCTCTTGTGCCGTGTGAAATCTCCAGTCCGATCCGTGCTGTATGCACACCGGTCGCATTGTTGCCTTGTCCTACCGAGCTGCGCTGAGTGCATTTGCTCCATCAGACCAATTCTGCAGAGGAAGCGTCAGAGGAAGCGTCAGCTGCAGACAGAAAAAAATAATATCCACACCATCTACACGACAGTATCGAGGCACAGAGGAATGCATATATAGTGTCACATGTGACTTACACGTCTATACTTATTCATATATTCATGATGTAGTAAAAACGTTTCCCAAATTCATCACACAGGCTGTTATGGCACACAATGAGAGGACAAATGGTTATAAACATGCCTGGAAGCCCTCGTATCTTCAAAATGAATGTTCACCCAAAACTCCGAGCACACAATTTCGGCTGACTGGCTACAAAAGGAATATTTATGAGCTAAATTCAGCTGACCTAGCAAAGGGTGTTGAAAACAATACTATTTGTGTTATGCAGAAATTCATAAATTAATGTTCAATCGCAACTTAGAGGTGTGAATCCAGGCTCAGATGTCCTTAAATGCTGGGATGAACAGTTCCGACTTCAGCTGAATGTGTGTGCTGTGTTCACCTCCTGTTTCCATTCTTACAAAGAGTGCCAGAGGAAAACAAAAATAAACTATTGTTTTGATATAACTTCCGTGTTCAACAGAGTTAATAGATCTTCTTTGGTTCTTTTGGTAAAGTCACGTAGAATGATAAAATGATAAAATAAAACAATAAAATTCTCACGACGTTTCGGCCACAACACAAGTGGCCTTCTTCAGGTGAAAGGAACAGACCTGTCGGGACGACAGAGCTACAATGAACGCTGCTAAGATTCGCAGAGTCTTTTAAGCTGGTTGAGAGAAGTGAGGCACCTTGACAAAGGGGTTTACATAACAGGCTAATTTAGCATAGACTTTACTGCAAACACAAACTTGACACTGTCACACACTGGCACGGGTCAAGAGGCGGTGGCATGTCCAGAACCATGCCTGGCCACCTTCATCTGCTCAGCATTAATGCTTCCTCACTCCACCAAGTAATTGAGGATCAACGAACATAGCCGAGGCTAACTGGAGTTTGCGTGTCTCTCTCCGTGGTGAGATGTTAACTACCTCACCTGGTATACAGGAAGTCGTGGGTTTGATCCCGACCATGACGCCTGCTGTATATTTGGAGTTTGCGCGTCTCTACGTATAGTGTCTTTGACCGATAGACATTGACACACGTATTCTTGGTTCCTTCGGTAAAGTTACGTAGATTAAAAATAACAATAACTGATGATACAATTACATTAAATAAAGACCACTTGTGTTGCAATCAAAACGTAGGGTTTTTTTGCTTCATTTACAATTTTTTTATTTTTATTATGTTATTTTATTTTCTATCTACGTGACTTTACCGAAATAACCAAGAATATTAATTCCTGCAGTCACCAAAGTTTTTAAGTCAAAACATTCACACACGTTGACAAAGCCTCACCTTGTGTTGTTGTGGGCAGGTCGCTTCTGATAACAAGAGCGGTATAGCAGCTCAAGCGGGCTTGGCCTGCTAACAAAAGAAAATAAAAACTGCGTGAATATTTACAATAAAACAAAGTTACAAAGTGGCGAGCCGGGTGAAAACAAATTAAACTTAAGCGAGATAATTAAAGTGAATGCAATCAGGCGAGGGCAGGAGGCAAGGCCCCGCGTGGCTAGGCCCCGCGTTGTAAAGTTCCAACCTGGACATCAATTCCCATGCTCGCTGCTACTCAACTGACATCCCTACGAGAGAGCGAGAGGCTCTACCTTGGTAAACAACAACAACCACCACCACTATCACCACAATGACCACCACAACCACCACCACAACCACAACGATTTCAGTGCAAGCGCGCACACGGCAGCTTCCTGTTGCCTCGCGACAGAAGGAAGTAGTATGACGTCACTTCCCTTCTACGTGGTGGTGACTTTACCGACAGAACCAAGAATATAAGTGTGCTTTCTCTCTGCGTGTCCTCGTGTTATTATTATTTCCTGCAGTCACCAAAGTTCCAAATCTCTCATTGACACAAGGCCGTAATTAAAATATATAATAATTATAATATGTTATAATAATTATAATATATATTGGTGGGGGACATATCCCCCCCCCAATAATCAAACATGCTCAAAATGTCCCCCCCAATATATTGCTATAAAAATATTTTTTAAAATAATAATTGCTATGCTATGTTAATAAAAACAACAATTTCGCTAAACCTTGGCCACAAAATCCGGACTTGTCTTCATATAACAATGCGTAGATTTGTGTTTGTATGATTGCCTTGTACTTTATGAACCCCTAATCTCTGCCATTACATACTATGAAACAAGAAAAGTTAAAAAAGAAACAACAGCAATGTAATACAATACAATATTATACATTATTGTATCAAATAATAAAAAAATTCCATCCCATGTGTTAGTGAAATTTTGCAATATTTTAGGAAATTAGTTTTCAAATTAAGATTTTTTTTTCCTGGAGGGGGACCCCAGAGCCCCTGGTAGATTTGGTCCCCCCCAATGTTGACTCCATGGCTACGGCCTTGCATTAACTCGCGGATTTCTCTACACCCCCTCCCCTCTCTCTCTGCCCCCCTCTCTCTCTATTTAAGGCCTCGACACAGAGGCGTTGTTTCTCTGTGCCTACAGTGAGGGAAAAAAGTATTTGATCCCCTGCTGATTTTGTACGTTTGCCCACTGACAAGGAAATGATCAGTATATAATTTTAATGGTAGGTTTATTTGAACAGTGAGAGACAGAATAACAACAAGAAAATCCAGAGAAACGCATGTCAAAAATGTTATAAATTGATTTGCATTTTAATGAGGGAAATAAGTATTTGACCTCCTCTCAATCGGAAAGATTTATGGCTCCCAGGTGTCTTTTATACAGGTAACGAGCTGAGATTAGGAGCATACTCTTAAAGGGAGTGCTCCTAATCTCAGCTTGTTACCTGTATAAAAGACACCTGTCCACAGAAGCAATCAATCAATCATATCCCAAACTCTCCACCATGGCCAAGACCGAAGAGCTCTCCAAGGATGTCAGGGACAAGATTGTAGACCTACACAAGGCTGGAATGGGCTACAAGACCATTGCCAAGCAGCTTGGTGAGAAGGTGACAACAGTTGGTGCGATTATTCGCAAATGGAAGAAACGCAAAAAAACTGTCAATCTCCTTCGGCCTGGGGCTCCATGCAAGATCTCACCTCGTGGAGTTGCAATGATCATGAGAACGGTGAGGAATCAGCCCAGAACTACACGGGAGGATCTTGTCAATGATCTCAAGGCAGCTGGAACCATAGTCACCAAGAAAACAATTGATAACACTTCACCATGAAGGATTGAAATCCTGCAGTGCATGCAAGGTTCCCCTGCTCAAGAAAGCACATATACATGCCCGTCTGAAATTTGCCAATGAACATCTGAATGATTCAGAGGACAACTGAGTGAAAGTGTTTTGGTCGGATTAGACCAAAATGGAGCTCTTTGACATCAACTCAACTCGCCGTGTTTGGAGGAGGAGGAATGCTGCCTATGACCCCAAGAACACCATCCCCACCGTCAAACATGGAGGTGGAAACATGCTTTGGGGTGTTTTTCTGCTAAGGGGACAGGACAACTTCACCGCATCAAAGGGACGATGGACGGGGCCATGCACCGTCAAATTTTGGGTGAGAACCTCCTTCCCTCAGCCAGGGCATTTAAAATGGATGGTGGATGGGTATTCCAGCATGACAATGACCCAAAACACACGGCCAAGGCAACAGGAGTGGCTCAAGAAGAAGCACATTAAGGTCCTGGGGTGGCCTAGCCAGTCTCCAGACCTTAATCCCATAGGGAATCTGGAGGGAGCTGAAGGTTCGAGTTGACAAACGTCAGCCTCGAAACCTTAATGACTTGGAGAAGATCTGCAAAGAGGAGTGGGACAAAATCCCTCCTGAGATGTGTGCAAACCTGGTGGCCAACTACAAGAAACGTCTGACCTCTGTGATTGCCAACAAGGGTTTTGCCACCAAGTACTAAGTCATGTTTTGCAGAGGGGTCAAATACTTTTTTCCCTCATTAAAATGCAAATAAATTTATAACATTTTTGACATGCGTTTATCTGGATTTTTTTGTTATTCTGTCTCTCACTGTTCAAATAAACCTTCCATTAAAATTATAGACTGATCATTTCTTTGTCAGTGGGCAAACGTACAAAATCAGCAGGGGATCAAATACTTTTTTTCCCTCACTGTATGTGTGTATCTCTCTCTGTGTGTCTCTGTGTTATCTCTCTCTGTCTATGTGTCTCCGTGTCTGTGTTTTGTCTCTCTTTCAAATTGAGCAATCTTTGGAAGAACGTTATCAACCAGGTGGGGTGTTGACTCTTATGTTGGCCGACTCTGTGTTGAATTGCATTACATTTCTATTCTAGATTTAAAGCTTTCGTGACTGCTAGGATCCATACTCTTTGGTTCTATTGGGTAAAGTTACGTAGGTAAAAAATAAAATAACAAAAATCACGATGTTTCGGCCACAACACAAGCGGCCTTCATCAGGTGAAGGGACGAGACTGTCTGGAGGACAGCGCTGGAGTGGAAAAAGCCACGCGCAGATCACGACCTTTAAGCTGTGTGAGAAGAAACAAAGCGCCTTGACAAAGGAATTAGCATAGAATTTAGCATTTAAATGGCTCATTGAAATAGCTAAGTTAAAGTATACACATCCGCAGAGGCACCCCTTGACAAAGGAATTAGCATAGAATTTAGCATTGAAATAGCTGAGTGATTAGCTTGTAACTGGTCACAGAAATAGCTATGTTAAAGTCAGAGCATATACATTTACCGAGCCACTTAGTACAAATCAAACAGGAGAATTTAGCGAAATACAACCACGCTCAGACCGCGGACCTTTAAACTGTGTGCGAGCAAACAAGGTGTCCTGACAAAGAAATTAGCATAAAAATTAGCATTTGATTGGCCGATTTTAGAAAAGAGGTGTTGTACGTGCCGGTGGACTTGCCGTTTGGCACATGGGGGGGGGGGGGGAGGAGAGTTTACCTATTGATGGTGTGAAGAGGGAATTTATAAGAGCTGCGAAAGTTTGGGGTACCACTACTTGAAAAATATACTGTACCATTGAAATTAGTTTAATGTTTAGTTCGATTTAGAACATCTTTCCAATGGTTGCTAAATTTGAAACCATCTTCTCGGTTGAAATTGTGTCTGTGTTTGTAGATCTGAATTGCCTCGTGAACAAATCTCTGATAAAACCCGTGGGTTTGCAAAGAACCTTGGTATCGGAGAAAATGATATCGTGACCCCCCACAGCGTTGTAACAGTGATCAGCCACGGCAGAAAAGAATTCGTTTTGCCGTGTTTCAAATCTGATTTGTGGTCGCGAATTCGGTCAGAGACATGTCGCTTTGTCTCCCCGATATAGCAATCACCGCAGGTACAACTCAATTTGTAAACCCCGGGGTACTGTAAGTTATGAATGACATCCTTCACGGATGGGATCAGATCACGAATTTTGTGTACTGTATTGAACCGGACCTGGATCTTGTGTTTGTTTAGAATTTTGGAAATCTTTTTAGTAATGCCTGCTATATATGGTAGTATGATGGTTTGGACCGGAGTATCAAGTGGTTGTTTCTGTATGGAGGGAGAAACAGCTTGGCGGATGGTACGGTCAGAGTAACCATTCCTTTTGAAGACCAGTTGTACATGTTTTAATTCACTGGTCAGGTGGTGTTGGTCCGAAATGCAATGAGCCCTATGGTATAAAGTTTTGATGAGAGAATTCTTTTGGGTTGGGTGGTGGTGGGAATCAGGTTTCAAGTAGGAATCTGTGGGTGGGTTTCCTGTAGACAGAATGCCCCAATGAGCCATCAGGTCTCCTCTGAAACAGAACATCTAAGAATGGTAGCTTGCCATCTTTCTCCACTTCCATGGTGAATTTGATGGCGGGATGTTTGGAATTGATGTGGTGTAGGAAAAGGTTCAGAGCTGGGAGGCCATGTGGCCAAATCACGAAAGTGTCATCCACATATCTCTTCCACAGGGAAGGTCTGAGGGTGGAAGTTTGGATGGCGTCTGATTCAAATTTCTCCATGAAAATATTGGCTATCACTGGTGATAAGGGGGATCGCTTTGGGGTACCCTAATTTTGTTTGTAGAAGGAGCCATTCCAAGTAAAGTAGGTATTGTTGAGGCAGTGCCTAACCAGTGCAGGTGTGTCGGGGTCTAGTCCATGTTGGACCAAATTTTCAATTATTTCAATGGTATCAGGTACTGGGACCTTGGTGAACAAAGAGACTACATCGAAGCTGACAAGGATATCCTCAGGGGACAGTACAACGTCTTTGACCTACGTGACTTTACCCAATAGAACCAAAGAGTATGGATCCTTGCAGTCACGAAAGCTTTAAATCTAGAAGTGTACACACACAGTGTACACACACACAGTGTACACACACACACAGTGTACACACACACACACAGTGTACACACACAGTGTACACACACACACAGTGTACACACACAGTGTATACACAGTATACACACACACAGTGTACACACACACAGTGTACACACACACAGTACACACACACACAGTATACACAGACACACAGTGTATACACACACAGTGTACACACACACAGTGTACACACACACAGTGTACACACACAGTGTATGCACAATAATGTCCACGTTGTTGTTGCTGAGCTCACGCACCCAAGGGAGGAAGCAATGGAAAATGAATCTAAATCAACTTAAACTCCAATCCCGCTCTGTGACGTCACCACCCTGCATTACTTCATCGGCGTGAAACGCCAGGGGGAGGTGTACCTCGCTAGTGACATCATGTCACCAAGGTATTCCACCGTCCACCACGCTCTTGAGCGTGACGTCACCTCCGCTTGGGTCACTGCCGTTATCGGTCCAGTGGCAATCCTTATTTGGGCAAAGCTACGCCCAGTGACTGGCGGCTCATTAACATAAAGTATTCTTTGAAGCCGTCGCGAATTTATTGCGACGGGTTCAGCACCTACAATATATCGAATGGTACATTAACATAATTTAATCATACTCTAATTTATTTACGGAGCAGCTGATTGTGGGAGGAGCGTGTCTCGTTCCCCAGAAGTGACGTCATGTCACCTGCTGCCGCGTGACGTCACGAGGTAACAGGAAGATATCGCTTCCTGCACTGAAATCCGAGGTGAGAAATTCTCATTGCGATTGTGGTTGTTGTGGTTGTTGTTGTTTACCAAGGTAGAACCTCGCTCTCTCGTAGGGATGGCAGTTGAGTAGCAGCTAGCATGGGAATCGATGTCCAGGTTGGAACTTTACAACGCGGGGCCTAGCCACGCGGGGCCTTGCCTCCTGCCCTCGCCTGGTTGCGTTCACTTTAATTATCTCGCTTAAGTTTAATTTGTCTTCACCCGGCTCGCCACTTTGTAACTTTGTTTTATTGTAAATATTCACGCAGTTTTTATTTTCTTTTGTTACCAGGCCAAGCCCGCTTGAGCTGCTATACCGCTCTTGTTATCAGAAGCGACCTGCCCACAACAACACAAGGTGAGGCTTTGTCAACGTGTGTGAATGTTTTGACTTAAAACTTTGGTGACTGTAGGTATTAATATTCTTGGTTCTTTCGGTAAAGTCACGTAGATAGAAAATTAAATGAAAATAACAATAAAAATGAATGTAAATAAAGCAAAAAAACTCACGTCGTTTTGATCGCAACACAAGTGCTCTTTATTTAATGTAATTGTATTATCTGTTATTGTTATTTTCTATCTACGTAACTTTACCGAAAGAAACAAGAATACGTGTGTCCAGTTAGCCTCAGCTATGTTCGTTGATCCTCAATTAATTACTTGGTGGAGTGAGGAAGCATTCATGCCAAGCAGATGAAGGTGGCCAGGCGTGATTCTAGACACGCCACCGCCTGTTTACCCAGTGACAGTGTACAGTTTGTGTTTGCAGTAACGTCTATTAACTCTGTTGAACACGGAGGTTATAGCGTAACAATAGTTTACTTTTGTTTTCCTCTGGAACTCTTTATAAGAATGGAAACAGGAAGTTAACACAGTACGCACATGCAGCTGAAGTCGGAACTGTTCATCCCAGCATTCAAGGACATCTGAGCCTGGATTCACACCTCTAAGTTGCGATTGAACATTAATTTATGAAGTATTGTTTTCAACACCCTCTGCTATGTCAGCTGAATTTAGCTCTCATAAATATTCCTTTTGTAGCCAGACAGCTGAAATTGTTTGCTCGGAGTTTTGTGTTAACATTCATTTTGAAGATACGAGGGCTTGCAGGCATGTTTATAACCATTTGCCCTCTCATTGTGTGCCATAACAGCCCGTGTGATTAATTTGGGAAACGTTTTTATTACATAATGAATATATGAATAAGTATAGACGTGTAAGTCACGTGTGACTATATGCATTCCTCTGTGCCTCGATACTGACGTGTAGATGGTGTGGATATTATTTTTTTCTGTCTGCCGCTGACGCTTCCTCTGACGCTTCCTCTGCAGAATTGGTCTGATGGAGCAAAGGCACTCAGCGCAGCTCGGTATGACAAGTCAACAATGCGACCAGTGTGCATACAGCACACATCGTACAGGAGATTTGACACGGCACCAGAGAACTCACACAGGAGAGAAACCCTTCAAGTGCAGTGTGTGTGGGAAGGCGTTTGCACATTCATATAATCTTGTAGAACACCAGAGAACACACACAGGAGAGAAACCCTTCAAGTGCCGTGTGTGTGGGAAGGCGTTTGCACATTCATCTGCTCTTCTAGCACACCAGAGAACACACACGGGAGAGAAACCCTTCAAGTGCATTGTGTGTGGGAAGGCGTTTGCACAGTCATCTAATCTTGTAGAACACCAGAGAACACACACAGGAGAGAAACCCTTCAGGTGCAGTGTGTGTGGGAAGGCGTTTGCACAATCATCTACTCTTGTAGAACACCAGAAAACACACGGGAGAGAAACCCTTCAGGTGCAGTGTGTGTGGGAAAGCATTTTCACGGTCACCTGCTCTTGTAATACACCAGAGAACACACGGGATAGAAACCCTTCAAGTGCAGTGTGTGTGGGAAGGCGTTTGCACAGTCATCTCCTCTTGTAATTCACCAGAGAACACACACGGGAGAGAAACCCTTCAGGTGCACTCCGTGCGGGAAGGCGTTTGCACAGCAACCACATCTTCAAGTACACCAGAGAACACAGAAGCATCAGAAGATCCACAAGGAGTGGAGTCTGAAATCAGCTTGTGAAAGTCAAAGTGCCACAATAAGCCCATCCCTCATGAAACAAGAACCGGAAGAAAATCCCAGCTTGGACACTTTTAAAGTTATCGAGGTGAAATATGAAGAGGTGATGGTGAAGAGGGAAGAAGTGATGGTGAAGAGGGAAGAGGTGATTGTGAAGAGGGAAGAAGTGAAGGTGAAATGTGAAGATGAAGATTCAACTCCAAAATGGGACCTTCACATCGATGGAGGCAACGTGAAGCAGGAGGAGAATTCTGACTGTGAGGCAGAGCGAGGCAACTCCCAGCAGTTTGTGGAAGTCGAGGTGTGGGTGGACTTCCTCCGAGACAATACAAAGTCAAATGGAGACCCGGTAGATGTGTAAGCTTGAGACGGTCGCTACAATAGATGCACCTTTGTCACAGGCCTTTAATGACAAGAATGTGAAGTTGGACACTCAGTTTCTAGGTTCATCCTGCAGAGTAAGAGTGGCAAGTCTTTGTGGACCTGTGGGTTGGGTAGATCTTTAACCAGGAGCGAGAGACAATAAGCCCCCAATGATTCACTATGTTATAATAATTGAATTTACACCGTGCTTGCTTAATCGCCTCAGCAACTCGGAGTTTTGTGTCGTACCTCGTCTGAAACACTTGAAGAGCATCCCCAAGTAGCAGCTGCCCCTGTGTGGCACAAGGTGGTGGCCCTGCACCAGCCTGCATGTGGACAAGAGCCTGTCAGTAGGGGGGGATGATTGATGCGTCATCTCAGTTGTGTAGTTTGTAGGCAATCTTGATTCGAAGCTTTCGTGACAGCAGGAATCCACACTCTTGAGTTATTTCGGTAAAGTCACCACGTGGGTAGAAACATAACAGATTACGGCGTTTCGATGGCAACACAAGCAATCGTCATCAGGTGGGACAACCACAGCAAGAGAAACTGCTGAAGTAGTAGGCGCCTACTCCAGCAGTTTCTTCTTCTTGCTGCTGTGCTTGTCCCACCTAATGACGATTGCTTGTTTTGCCATCGAAACGCCGTGATCTATTATTTGTAGCGTAATGTTTTAAATTTGTTACATTTTGACCCAGACGCCAGCATGCAACGGCCTACTCGTTTTGAATAACGCAACAATAGTACGTTGTACATACACTGTTAAGCAGACGGTGCGCATTTGTAAAATAGCTTCTTGTTAATACGATGTAACGTGATGCATTCAATTTCGCTGCAGTAATTCGATGTTAATATGCCCGTCAATGGTTTAGAATGAATACTTGTCTGATTGTGCGCGTGCATGTAACATTTTGTATGAGGGTCACACATTGAATAAGTGATGTTAGGACAAAGTGTGTGTGTGTTTGGAAGTAACCTGTACAGAGAACTCAGGTGAGACCCGTTGTTCTTGTGATACAGGTCAAAGGGTACTTTTGTGTTTCACGAAGCATCTGGAGCAACTCATTGTCTTTGACATAGGTAGCACGCTCGGATCATTCATCAGTTACAAGGCATACCCCTTAAAAGTTACACGTATAGGAGGAGGTACATTCTCTACAACACGAATTGTAGTTTTGTCTTACGTGTTGTCGTAGATTTTGTCTAACTAGGACTAGAAATGCTCCTTGCTGATTGACGTCTGGATGTTCGTACCTATCGGTTGAAGCAAACCCCACTGCTGTTGTTGAGACGCTGTGCACCAATAAGGGTCCAACACGTTGACGGCCTTCAGGCCAGGAAAGTCACAACATTTGCACACGAAGGACGCATTCACGCAAGTACCCCATGCTCCGTTTTGAAGTTTTAAAATGAAGCATCTTTGAATTGTGTTGTGTTTTGAATTGGATGATTTTACTTCTTCATTAAAAGGTTGTATCAATTTACATCTGGAAGACTTCATTGAAAAGGACATTTCGTGTGAATTTTCTCTCGTCATTAAGTAGATGGCCTTGCCGGGGGTTCGGTTCGATGCGGACTTTCACCTGTTTGGGATTGCGGGATCGAGATAAGACGACATCGAGCTGCTGGCCGTGCGAGAAGACCGCCGTCTGCAGATCGATTCCAACGTAATCGAACGTCTGTCCCTGTGCCTCCGTCGTCCATGCAGGGGGTGTGTAGGTTTGCAGCGCCCCCTGCATGAAAACAACGGAAAGTGCAGCGCTCATCACAGATAGATAAAGTTGTGCGCTTATATTTAAAATGTTATTTTATAAAGTGATGTTGAAATCGAAAATTGTTTGGCCAGTTCATGATTGCAATCAGATTGATTCATTTATTATGAACCACATATTTGAGCTTTTGTGGTCCTGTTGAGCTAAAGTTGGAAAAAGTCCGTGACTATAACTTCGCTCAATATTGTAAACGTGTTTCTATTATTTAGTTATTTAATACAAACTACTTCAGATAATGGGTTTCAAGATGCACTTGAATGGCACGTTCGTTGTTCCGGTGTTTAATGGCTTGGACGTCATGGCAAATGGTGTATGACGTCACAGAGCAGTCCTTATAAGGGCCTCAATGCACGTTGGTGTATGACGTCACAAAGCAGTCCTTACAAGGGCCTCAATGCACGTTGGTGTATGACGTCACAAAGCAGTCCTTACAAGGGCCTCAATGCACGTTGGTGTATGACGTCACAAAGCAGTCCTTACAAGGGCCTCAATGCACGTTGGTGTATGACATCACAAAGCAGTCACGAGGCCGTCCCCCGGCGCGACAAACGAGGTTTCCTCCTCCTCCACCCCCCCCCCACCGAAATCTTTGGCCTTTTCGCGGTGAGAGCGTGGAGCGGTTTGCAATTTTTGCAAAATTTGGGCACAAAGCGGCGGTAATACGACAAATCTGCAAACGTCACCCACCGACGTGGGGGTTGGCCATGTTGCGCACGCACGCAGTTTTGTTGGGGTCCGTGGCTATCCCCGGACTCGCTGACGACGCGCCCCAAGTAGCGAACCGATGTCTGCAGGAGGTGACACTTGACTGTGGTTTAAACGTAAGATTGGCCGCCCGAACTTTGAACAAACACCGATCGCGGCCGCTGCAGCTGCTCCTGGAACGTGCGTCCGAAGACGATCACGTCGTCCAAATAAACGAGGCGCGAGTCCCATTGGAGGCCTGCTAGGACCAGCTGCGTGAGTCGCTGGAACGTGACAGGAGCCGAGTGGAGTCCCATCGGGAGACAATTAAACTGGAACAGAGCCCGAGGTGTTCTTAGCTCTTTCGGTAAAGTCACCACGTTGAAGGGAAACAATAAAATAATAAAATATATATAAAACAATACAAATTCTCACGACGTTTCGACCATAACACTAACTGATGATGACCGTGTGCGTTATGGTCGAAACGTCGTGAGAATTTTTATTTTTATATATATTTTATTATTTTATTGTTTCCCTTCAACGTGACTTTACCGAAAGAGCTAAGAATATGAATCACTGCAGTCACGAAAGCTTTAAATCAAAATTTAGAGCCCGAGGTGTTCAGAACACAGGATTTGGTTTAGAGCTCTCATCAAGAGGCAACTGCCAACACCCCGACGACAAGTCAAGTGTGGTAGAAAACCCACACGGCCGACAGGGCATCCAATGAATCGTCCAACCGTGGGAGCGGGTGTGCATCTGCCACGGAGACCTTGTTCAATTGGCGTAAATCCGCGCGAAGCCGCAGACTCCCATCGTGTTTCTTAACGGGACCAACGTGAGCTCCCCTCGTCGACCGCAGTGGCGAACGTGGTCCTCCTCCTGACGACTGAGCCCGTGTAAATTCTGGCGTACGGAAGCGGCGTTGCCCGTGTCAATGCGGTGCTGCCATCAGGGACGTGCGGCCAAAGTGTCATATTTACCCTGACTGAAAATGTTTTGAAAATTCGCCCCGCCGCTCGCCGGATAAAATCGGAATTCTTGCAACGCAGCGCGTCCATCCATGATTCGCCCGGCTCGCTCCTCCGCTTCACCGTGGCCACGAGACATCTGTGGTCGCCTCGCCGGCCTTCCCGCGACACGCGGCCACTGCGTGGGCCAGAACGGTGCCCGCCTGGACGACCGCAGCACCCAGGCCGACGTTGAACACTCTGAACGACTACGTATGCATAGTCACACCGTTAGTGTCAGTAGCATAACTCTCAACCACTTATCAGTGCCCTACCTTATTACAGACCAACTCAGACCTTACTGATCACCCCGTGGCCCTTATAAATCTCAACGTTCATCCTATACATTATACTACACTATACACTACACAGCTGTCAACCCCTTATCGGCGCTCTGCCTTATTACAGACCAATTCAGACCTTGTCGATCACCCCGTGCCCCTTATAAATCTCAACGTTCATCCTATACATTATACTACACTATACACTACACAGCTGTCAACCCCTTATCAGTGCCCTACCTTATTACAGACCAATTCAGACCTTACTGATCACCCCGTGCCCCTTATAAATCTCAACGTTCATCCTATACATTATACTACACTATACACTACACAACTGTCAACCCTTTATCAGTGTCCTACCTTATTACAGACCAATTCAGACCTTACTGATCACCCCGTGCCCCTTATAAATCTCAACGTTAATCCTACCAAGTCCCATCACAAGGAAGAAACACAAACAAATCGACACGGATTTGTATTGTTGTTTGCACTTTGCCTGCGCAAAGACCACGACGGGGTAAAAGCGTGATGGGCTTCTACAGCTCCGCAATAGTCGAGTGTGAATAGTCGCCTAATAGTCGCTATTGGCTATCAGAGGTTCTCCCCAACAACCAGTCAAACAACGTTTGGGCGGTCATCTTGGGTAGGGGGGTGTGTGGTGGCTTCTCCCTTACCAAGATGGCAACCCCCCTCCCACCACGAGTCACGTGGTGTTGATATTTTGTGGGTGTTTTTTTTAAATTGGTCAGCTCCATTGCACGTGACATTGAACTTTATTTCATAGCCCGATTAAGGCCCATGGTAAATAGCATAGACTAGATAAGGCGCTGCTGCGTTTCAGACTATACCAAGCATAGCCCGGAAGAGGGGGAGGGGTATGAAAAGCATAAAAACTCAAGACGCGCTGAATAAATGTAGCGAATTTGTTTGATGTTTAATTATTTCATCCATAGCGAAAAGAAGCAAGAGGGGCTCGCTGGCGTTAGTGAACGGTGGGGTTTGCTGTGTACCCCCCTAATTTAAACAATTTAAGTTTTGCCGGTGGCATTTACCCCTCCCTCGCCCGCTGCCCGTGTTGGTTTCGCCCACGACCCTCTCCCTCCACCACCAAAGTGTCGCGTTTTGGCGGGAGAAGGCGGCTGTGTGTTCTGAGGAGAACACCACCACCACAACATCTATAATCATAAGTATAACTACTACTATAATAACAATAACATCTACAATCGTAACTATAACACTAATAATAACATCAACAACTTACAACAGCAATAATATAAACAATTACAATAGTAATAAAAACATGAACTGCTATAATAACTAATACTGTAACATCAACAACTACTACGACTATAATAAAACAAAAACGTGAACGAGGGCGAGCGACACAACAAGAGGGCGGTGAGTGAGAGAGTGGAGCCGACCTCTCGCCCTCACAGCCTGAGGCCCACAAAGACGCGCGGGCTCTGTCAGCCTCACGCAGCCCGTCAGGGAGACTACACGGGGAGACATTTGTGTTGTGTCTGTGTGTGTGTCTCTGTCTGTGTGTGTCTCTGTGTGTGTATCTGTGTGTGTATCTGTGTGTGTATCTGTGTGTGTGTCTGTGTGTGTGTCTGTGTGTCTCTGTGTTGTGTGTGTGTGTCTCTGTGTGTGTGTCTCTGTGTGTCTGTGTCTCTGTGTGTGTGTCTCTGTGTGTGTGTCTCTGTGTGTGGGTGTGTGTGTGTCTCTGTGTCTGTGTGTGTGTCTGTGTGTATCTGTGTGAGTCTCTGTGTGTGTGTGTCTCTGTGTGTGTGTCTCTGTGTGTGTGTGTGTCTCTGTGTCTGTGTGTGTATCTGTGTGAGTCTCTGTGTGTGTCTCTGTGTGTGTGTGTCTCTGTGTGTGTGTGTCTGTGTGTGTGTCTGTGTGTTGTGTGTGTGTCTCTGTGTGTGTGTGTCTCTGTGTGTGTGTGTCTCTGTGTGTGTAAGCCTCACGCAGCCCGTCAGGGAGACTACACGGGGAGACATTTGTGTTGTGTCTGTCTGTGTGTGTGTCTGTGTGTATTGTGTCTGTGTGTGTGTGTCTGTGTGTGTGTGTCTCTGTGTGTGTGTCTGTAAGCCTCGCGCAGCCCGTCAGGGAGACTACACGGGGAGACATTTGTGTTGTGTCTGTCTCTGTGTGCGCGTCTCAGTGTGTGTGTGTCTGTGTGTGTTGTGTGTCGCTGTGTGTGTGTCTCTGTGTGTGTGTGTCTCTGTGTGTGTTGTGTCTGTGACTTCAATGCCCGAGTTGGTCATGATACTGGCACCTGGTCTGGAGTGATTGGAGGGCATGGGCCAGATCAGCTCAATAACAACGGTAGGAGGCTGCTAGATTTTTGTGCAGCCCATGGGCTTGTAATTACCAACACGCTGTTCCGGCATCGGCGCATCCACACAACATCATGGATGCATGCCGGGTCCAAGCAAGAACATCTGCTGGACTACATAGTGACGGACCAGTGGATGCGAGCCCATGTCCTTGACACCAGGACCTACCGTGGAGCTGATCTGCCCTCTGACCATCGACTAGTCATCTGTAAGATGCGCCTGCCATTCTTCCACTCCGGTGGTGGGTGTACACCCAGGACCCCATTCCGACCTGAAGTGGCCTGGTCTCAGTTATCTGATGAAAGTTGCAAGCGAGAATTTCATCATCGCTTGCGGCTGGGATTGGCATCGTCCCCGACTCCTGATGTCGAGGGTAAATGGGCGAGGTTTAGGACTGTGACTCATGCAGCTGTAATGGCTGCTTTGGGTACGCGGTCCAGACCTCCCCAGAGAGCCTGGCTGACAGAGGAGGTGTTCAGGATGGTTGAGAAAAAGCGACAGGCCCACTGCCATCGGCTACAGAATCCCACGTCAGAGAATGAGGAGGCTTACCGCAGCCTTCGCTCGGAGGTTCGGAGAGCCGTGAGGCGCTGCAAGGATGGGTGGTGGTCGCGGGTTGCTGAGGAGATGGAGTCTGCCTCAGTGGACCGTGATCACAAATCTCTATTTAACTCCATCAAAAAGTAACCTGCAGCGCCACACCTATTACCATCATTAGGGGAAAAACGGTGATCCAATCTCCGACCCCCAGGAACAGGTTTGCAGATTTGCTGAGCATTTCTGTGAGGTCCTGGGGGAGGGAAAATCCCTCAGCCAGGAAAACATCGTGGCACAAAGTGAGGATGACCCTGCTGAGGCTGCGGTGCCTCATATTGGAAGAAGTCACCCCCTGTGAGTGGCTGGCTGAGGTGCCATCTGTTGAGGAAGTACTGAAGGCGATCCGGAGTCTGAGACCAGGAAAGGCAGCGGGCAGAGATGATCTCCCAAGCGAAATGCTGAGGGAGGGTGGCGTTTGTGCACAGAGTGCCCTATATGACATCATAACAACAGTCTGGACCACTGGACGGGTTCCGCAGGATTGGAAGGATGCCCTGGTGGTCCCCCTTTTTGAGAAGGGGGACCGCACAGACTGTAACAACTACAGGGGCATCTCACTGCTCAGTGTGCCGGGAAAGGTCCTGGCAAGGATTATTCAGCATCGCCTTGCCAGGCAAGCTGAGGAGAGGCTTGCGGAGCCCCAATGCGGTTTCAGGAAAGGGCGGTCCTGCACAGATGCCATATTTTCTGTCCGTCTGCTACAGCAGAGGTGTAGGGAATTCCAACAAGACCTACATCTCTGCTTTATTGACCTGGTCAAGGCCTATGATACCATCAGTAGGCCTGGGCTCTGGGTCGTTCTTCGTGCTTTTGGAGTACCTGACCCTCTGCTCACGATCATTAAGGACCTTCATGATGGTGAGCGGGCCCGGGTAAAACTACGTGGCCGGGAGTCAGAGCCATTCCCTGTACACCTTGGGGTCCGACAGGGATGTCCTCTAGCTCCCACATTATTTAACATCTATTTTGACCATGTAGTTTGTGAAGCCTTCAATAGCTGTACCGGGGGAATCTCCATATGGTACAGATATAATGGGAGGCTGATCGATGCCCGGGTGCGGTCAAGAGATGGCTCCCTATTGCTCAACTACGTTATGTATGCTGATGATTTGGTAATAGCTGCTCAGTCAGAGGAGGAGTTGGAGACGCTGATGCTGAGACTGGAGCGTGCCACTAAGAGGTGGGGCCTTACCATCAACCCCACCAAAACTAAGCACCTGCCTGGGTATTTTGTACCATCGGACACTCCACCCCCACAACTCCCGATCGGTGATGGGGCAGTTGTGGAGAGAGTGGAGAGTTTCCCATACCTGGGCAGTGTGCTTATGACTGGCTCCAGTTTAACAGCAGAGGTCTCACTCCGAATCAGTCGAGCGGCAATATCTTTTCATCGGTTGCGTAACGCTGTGTGGAAGCTACCTGGTCTGTCGCTCCGCACTAAGCTTCAGGTCTTCTCAGCCACGGTCATTCCCTCCCCTCTCTACGCTTGCGAAACGTGGACCCCCTTAATGAAGCATCTTCGCCGGTTAGAAACATTCAGGCTGGCCTGCCTATGATCCATCCTGGGTTTAACCAGACTGGATTGTGTGAGGAGCTCACAAATCCTTGAAAGATCTGGGCAGGGTCCCATCGGTGAGCTCCTCCGGCGGGCAAGGCTGCGATGGCTGGGTCATGTAGCCCGCATGCCCAGCCACCGCATGCCGAAACAGCTTTTGTTCGGCCGGATTGAGGGGGCTAAGCGGGCGCGGCACGGGCTAGAGAAGAGATGGAGTGATGTGGTACAGGAGGACGTGGAGCTGAGTGGACTTGCCGATGACTGGTACAAGCGGTGTCAAGATCTGCCTCTGTGGAGGAGGCTCGTGAAGGACGCTATTGGGCAGTTGGAGGTAGTCGCCCTCCAACAACAACGGAGGGCGGAGGAGCGACGCTCAGAACAACGAGCGGAGCGCCAGGTGGCTAAAGCACAGCAGGTTGGCACAGTAGAGGGCACAGGTGGTGCATCAGCCAGTCATCTCAGTCAGTCGACCCGTGGCACCTGGGTCTGCCCCGTGACCTCCTGCCAGCGGGCGTTCGACACTTCACGTGGCCTCAGGGTGCACATAGCCTGGCACAAGCGTCGTGGTGACGTCACCGCCACTTAGTGGCGAATGGCGGTTGTTGTTGTGTGCGTGCGTGTGTACTGCGCGTGTGTGTGTGTACTGTGCGTATGTGTCGTGCGTGTGTGTGTACCGTGTGTGTGTACTGTGTGTGTGTACTGTGCGTGTGTACTGTGTGTGTGTGCACTGTGCGTGTGTGTGTGTACTGTGTGTGTGTGTACTGTGCGTGTGTGTGTAACGTGTGTGGTGGTAGTCTAGCGGTTAGTGCGCTGCTCTACGAACATAACGACCCGAGTTTGATTCCCGCTCACAGCCAACACCCAGTGACGATTATTTGAACCGGTTCTGGGCCTCCCCTAGGTCGACTCAGCCTCAAGTGAGTACCCGGTGCGGTGTGCAAACATCATTACTGGGGAGACAAAGGCGGTCGGGCACGGTGCTGGCCACCCATTCCCTTCGCGTGCCGCGCCGGCCTTCATAGGTGGAGCTGATACTTGCTAACAGCACTTGCCCCAACAGTCTTTGTATCACCACCCAGGAGTCACGGAGCTTTTGAGGCTCCGAGCCACGTGGGGATCCACAACAGCGTGAGGCGGTGCCACTCACAGGTGAGACTCGGGGATATGTGATTTCTAATCGATAGCCATCCGTCAGTTAACCCATCGCAACTGCTGAGTCTGTCACGCGACTTCCTCCTTCCAGCGAGCCTTTGACGCTTCACGTGGCCTCAAAGTGTACACAGTGTGTACGTATACACAATAATGTCCACGTTGTTGCTGAATTCATGCACTCAAGGGAGGGGCAATGGAAAATGAATCTAAATCAACTTAAACTCCATCCCCGTGACCTCTTCGGCATGAAGTGGCAGCTAGTGGTGTCATGTCACCAAGGTATTCAGCCCTCCCCCATCCACAGCGCTCTTGAGCGTGACGTCACCTCCGCTTGGGTCACTGCCGATATCAATCCAGTGGCAATCCTTATTTGGGCAAAGCTACGCCCAGTGACTGGCGGCTCATTAACATAATGTATCCGTTAAAGCCGTCGAGAGTTTATTGCGACGGGTTTAGCAGCCATGCCCCCAACGCTCGACATATGGGCCGAACCATTCACATAATTTATTCAGTTACAGAGCCGCTCATTGTGGAAGGGGCGTGTCTCTTACCCCGGGAGTGACGTCATGTTACTTGCTTACCCGCGTGACGTCGCTAGGTAACAGGAGGCTGCCTATCCGCGCTTGCACTGAAATCCGAGGTGAGAAATTCTCATGGTGGTCGTGGTTGTTGTTTACCAAGGTAGAGCCTCTCTCTCTCGTAGGGATGTCAGTTGAGTAGCAGCGAGCATGGGAATCGACGTCCAAGTTGGAACTTTACAACGCGGGGCCTAGCCACCCGGGGCCTTGCCTCCTGCCCTCGCCTGATTGCATTCACTTTAATTATCTCGCTTAAGTTTAATTTGTCTTCACCCGGCTCGCCACTTTGTAACTTTGTTTTATTGTAAATATTCACGCAGTTTTTATTTTCTTTTGTTAGCAGGCCAAGCCCGCTTGAGCTGCTATACCGCTCTTGTTATCAGAAGCGACCTGCCCACAACAACACAAGGTGAGGCTTTGTCAACGTGTGTGAATGTTTTGACTTAAAACTTTGGTGACTGCAGGAATTAATATTCTTGGTTCTTTCGGTAAAGTCACGTAGATAGAAAATGTAATAAAAATAACAGATAATCATTTTTTTTTTTACAATGAAGCAAAAAAACCCCACAATGTTTATATGGCAACATTAATGTTGAAGATGCGAGGGCTTACAGGAATATTTATGACATTTGCCCTCTCATTGCGTGCCATGACAGTGCTGTTTGCACAGTCACACATAGTCACTGTAAGATGTTTTTCTTGGTCGTGTTTTTGTTTTGTTGCTTGCTGTGGTTGCACCCGATTCAAGAGACGAATGGCTCACGGGACTATAACCAAAATAAATCAAACTGAAAATAAAAAAACTGAAACCGCGTGATGGATTTTGGGAGTTTTTCACTGCATCTCCAAATATATATAAAAGGCAAAGTTGTGATTGTGTGTGTTGTCTGTTCAAAATGTTTAGCGTACTTCGCGACATGCAACAAACTGGAAATTTGCCATGTGGGTACTTTCCAGACTGTACACCGTACAAACATTGGAAGTAAAACTTTGTGGGAAAAGTCCACGATGTTTTTTGTGTTTACCGAACAGCTTCAACGGAGGCGGATGGATCGTTGCGCAAAAGACGGTGATGGCTTGTTGAGTCTCCAGGGGGGGGGTTCCTGTATCAGTAGATGGGTCGTGGCTGCTGATTATGAAAGAGAAACCAATCCCACGGGGTCAGCACTGCACTCTGTCGGCAGGGTTACCAAGGCAGTGGAAATATATCTGGTCCAGTTTTTTATGGAGATCAAAGGTCAAAGGTCGCGTCATGGGTGACCTATAATGTTCGCCGCCGCCGCTGCTGCTGCTGCTGCACTCTCCTCTGCTCTCGTGACCCCCCTCCCCGCCAGCCTGCTCCTCGTCAGAAGAGGGGACGGTCGCCGTGACTGAGCGCCCCTTCGTCAGGTCTGATGGGCGTGGCGTCGCTTACGTTGGGGCCATTCGTGGTGTGCTGCACTGCGTGGCAGCGTGCGCTGCGTGGTGCGCGCTGCGTGCCGGGGCGGAAGCGGCAGCAAGCCCCCAGCTGTGACTGTAAATCGAGCCGCGTGGTGATATCATACCAAAAAAATAAGCCACTGAAAGAACCCAGGCTTGGTTATTTTTTTCACGTAGGAACATTCAACAGAAGCGACGGTGAGCTCCTCGGGTTAGGTCTGCCGTCCGTTGGTGTCGGCAGCTGCAACAAATATTCTCCTGAATTGTTACAAAGGAGATTGTGAATAAACAAGGCCTGATTAATTATTCTTGCGACCGTGAAGGGTCGTTAGCCCCTGCTTCTTTGGACAGGTCTCAATGTTGCGTTTTATAAGAGGCGTCCAGAGCAAATCTCAGAGCAGAATGATATATAGGGTTGAGCTTAATGAACGATGTATTGGGAGGCACAATGATAAATAATATCGCAGTAATCAAATTAAGACATTACGGTAACCCTTACCAACTCTAAATGGAGTGTAGCTGGGAAACAATGTTTGTGTCTAAAGAGAGACAGTTTTTTATTTTTTCAGTCTTCCCAGCGTGGTCATTGGATTATTAAAAACAACATTTAGGGAGTCTGTATATTTTTCATGGAAGCCTGATTGTTTGGGATGTAACAGCTTATTTTCTGAAAGTTAACCAATTTGCGTATTTAGTAAATGTTCAGGTAGTTTTAACAATGGTGATAATATCGTAGTCTATTTTGGATTCATACAGCGCCCTTTCCAGGCCACTTTACAACGTGAGCTGACGGCAGTTAGTAAGGACGGTGACTGAATGGGAACGGAGCCGATGTCCGGGGTAGCAAAGGTGGAACAAAGTGGAAGTGTAATGGAGAGTGAGGGTGTCCGATCGGTGCCGCAGCGTGGACGAGCGAGGTGCGGGGCACGTGCGTGAAGCGGTGACACGTGCGTGGGTGAGAGGAGGCGAAGGGTGATCGTGGCAGAGGTCTGGCGGCAGGATAGTTGAGCTTTTCGATTTAAAGCTTTCGTGACTGCAAGGATTCATCTTCTTTGGTTCTTTCGGTAAAGTCACCACCACCACCACCACGTAGAATGAGAATAAAATAATAAATTGATAAAATAAAATAACGCGATAATATTCTCACGACGTTTCGGCCACAACACCAGCTTCCCAGTGTGGTCATTGTCCTCCAGACAGTCTCGTCCCTTCACCTGATGAAGGCCGCTTGTGTTGTGGCCGAAACGTCGTGAGAATATTATTGTGTTATTGTATTTTATAAATTTATTATTTTATTCTCATTCTACGTGGTGACTTTACCGAGAGAACCAAAGAAGATAGTTGAGCTTATGGAGGTGCACAGCGTAGGGCTGGGGAGGGAATGTGGTCTGGTGCACATAGAAAGTCACGTGGGAGCCGGGTCAGGAATTGGAGTTGGAGGAGGAGGGAGGAGGAGGAGGATTGCAAGTGGGTTTGAGGTTCGGGTGGAGGCACCGGTGTAGGGGTGGAGGCAGCGGAAAAGAGGAAGCAGTCGAGAAGAGGAGGGACGTGAGGGCCGCGTGAAAGGTGTCAAGTGAGAGTCCCGTGGTGGAGGAGTTTCTTCTGCGCTGCAACTGGGCTAGAAGGGGGAAAGAAGAGAAGCAAGGAGGTGAAGGAAGGGCGAGGAAACGGAAATATTCACATCGAAGGGACACATTTAAAGAAATATTGGCCGATTTTAATGTTGAGGATAATTTGTAGGCGCTCTTTTGCGAAGGTGGCGAACAAATTCAGTTGTTCATTCAACAGGGTAACTGAGGCTTCTGCAATGGACAAATTAAATATACGGGTTAGGGGCCTGAAAATGAAGTCACCCACAGCGATTAAAGCAAAAGGCAGGTAATTTATCAGCTCCAGAACTATTTATTCTTGGTTCTTTCGGTAAAGTCACATTGAAGGGAAACAATAAAATAATAAAATATATAAAACAATAAAAATTCTCACGACGTTTCGACCGCAACACAAGCAGTCATCATCAGGTGTGAAAACCACAGCAATAAAATTTGAAAAAAAATAATAAAACACTTTCCTAAAAGTCATATTTATTAAGTGCGCCACCACCGAACAGATTTTATCCATCCTACAAGTATCGTCGCCCAATGTAAACATTGAGTCTTCATGTTGTTCTTCATAGGAGATATGGAACTGCATCCTGGTCCTGACTCACTACTACAAATGTTCTTGCCGTTGATTGTGTTGCAGTCGAAACGTCGTGATAATTTTATTGTTTTATATATATTGTATTATTTTATTGTTTCCCTTCAACGTGGTGACTTTACCGAAAGAACCAGGAATATGAATCACTGCAGTCACTGCAGCTTTACATCAAAGCTCCAGAACTGTTGAAGGAATGGAGCTCTGTAATGGTCTGAAAATGAGCCGCATCGAATTGATTGTTGATGGTTATGAACGCTTTGTTTTGGATCTGTTGAGCCCACGGGAGATGGTTACTTGCTACTGCAACGTATTATCTCCACACATATAAAAGGCAAAGTTGTGATTGTGTGTGTCTGTTCAAAATGTTTAGCGTACTTCCAGACATGCAACAAACTTTACATTTGCCATGTGGGTACTTTCCAGACTGTACACCGTGCAACAATTATAAAAATACACTTTTTTTTTTAGGCGGGGGGGGGAGCTCAAAAATGCATTTAATTTTTGCAAGGCAAGTGAGCTGTGACGTCAAATCTGTCACGTGACCCGCGCACGTGGAAGGGTCACGCATTGCTGCGTAGTGGTTAGCGCGCTGTCTGTGTGTGTGTGTCTGTGTGTGTGGGGAGCGGTAGTGTAGCGGTTAGCGCGCTGCGCTATGAACCTGGCGACCCGGGTTCGATTCCCGCTCACGGCCAACGCCAGTGACGATTATCTGAACCGTTCCCGGGCCTCCCCTAGGTTGACTCAGCCTCAAATGAGTACCTGGTGCGGTGTGTAAACATTGCCACTAGGGAGACAAAGGCGGTCGGGCGTGGTGCTGGCCACCCACCCCCTCGTGTACCGTTCCGGCCTTCATAGGTACTCGCTAACAGCACTTGCCCCTACAGTCTGTTAAGGCTATATGGGGGATCTTTGTTTCTTTGTTATGTGTCTGTGGAGGAGTTGGAGGAGTTGGAGACGCTGCTGCTGAGACTGGAGCGTGCCACTAAGAGGTGGGGCCTTACCATCAGCCCCACCAAAACTAAGCACCTGCCTGGGTATTTTGTACCATCGGACACTCCACCCCCACAACTCCCAATCGGTGATGGGGCAGTTGTGGAGAGAGTGGAGAGTTTCCCATACCAGGGTAGTGTGCTTATGACTGGCTCCAGTTTAACAGCAGAGGTCTCACTCCGAATCAGTCGAGCGGCAATATCTTTTCATCGGTTGCGTAACGCGGTGTGGAAGCTACCTGGTCTGTCACTCCGCACTAAGCTTCAGGTCTTCTCGGCCACGGTCATTCCCTCCCTTCTCTACGCTTGCGAAACGTGGACCCCCCTAATGGAACATCTTCGCCGGTTAGAAACATTTAGGCTGGCCTGCCTACGATCCATCCTGGGTTTAACCAGACTGGATTATGTGAGGAGCCCACAAATCCTTGAAAGATCTGGGCAAGGTCCCATCGGTGAGCTCCTCCGGCGGGCAAGGCTGCGATGGCTGGGTCATGTAGCCCGCATGCCCAGCCAACGCATGCCGAAACAGCTTTTGTTCGGCCGGATTGAGAGGGCTAAGCGGGCGCGGCACGGGCTAGAGAAGAGATGGAGTGATGTGGTACAGGAGGACGTGGAGCTGAGTGGACTTGCCGATGACTGGTACCAGCGGTGTCAAGATCGGCCTCTGTGGAGGAGGCTCGTGAAGGATGCTACTGGGCAGTTGGAGGCAGTCGCCCTCCAACAACAACGGAGGGCGGAGGAGCGACGCTCACAACAACGAGCGGAGCGCCGGGTGGCTAAAGCACAGCAGGTTGGCACAGTAGGGGGCACAGGTGGTGCATCAGCCAGTCATCTCAGTCAGTCGACCCGTGGCACCTGGGTCTGCCCCGTGACCTCCTGCCAGCGGGCGTTCGACACTTCACGTGGCCTCAGGGTGCACACAGCCTGGCACAAGCGTCGTGGTGACGTCACCGCCACTTAGTGGCGAATGGCGGTTGTTGTTGTTGTCTGTGTGTGTGTGTCTGTGTGCGCATGTGTGTATGTGTGTCTGTGTGTGTGTCTGTGTGTGTGTGTATGTAGTGGTTAGCGCTACGCCGCGCTACGAACCCGGCGACCCGAGTTCGATTCCCGCTCCCGGCCACCACCGGTGACGATTATTTCAATCGCTCCTGGGCCTCCCCTAGGTCGACTCGGCCTCAAACGAGTAACTGGTGTGGTGTGTGAGCATCGCCACTGGGGAGACAAAGGAGGCCGGGCGTGGTGGATCCAAGTCCCGGGCTAAGCTGGGCAGTAACAGCTAGTCATCAATTCTTTCGGTAAAGTCACCACGTAGAAGGGAAGCAATAAAATAATAAAAAAATTAAAAATATTTTTATATATAAAATGATAAAAATATAAAAATAAAATTGTATTGTTTTATATTTGTATTATTTTATTGCTTCCCTTCTACGTGGTGACTTTACCGAAAGAATCAAGAATATAGTCTATAGGCTCTACATAGCCTCAGTAGATACTATCTATATACTATATACTATCTATATACATAGCCTCTAGAGAGGCTAAGTAAATAGATAGTATCGACTGCAGGTCGACATTAAATGTCGATGCTGTGTGTGTGTCGATGCTAGCGAGCACCGCTGATGACAGTCTACACAGCGACATGCGAACTGGCTGCGTGACGATGTTAACGAGGCAACGCTCGTTGACAGCACTTGCCCCAACAGCCTGTGCAGGCTATACAGGGATCTTTGCCTTTGTATTTGCTTGTATGTGTGTGAGAGCGGAGCGGTGGCGCAGCGGTTAGCGCCGCGCTACGAACACGTCTACACGGGTTCGTTTCCCGCTCACGGCCAACACCACCGCTGACGATTCTCTGAACCGGTCATGGGCCTCCCCTAGGTCGACTCAGCCTCAAATGAGTACCTGGTGCGGTGTGTAAACATCGCCACTAGGGAGACAAAGGCGGCCGGGCGTGGTGCTGGCCACCCACCCCCTCGTGTACCGTTCCGGCCTTCGTAGGTGCTGCTCGCTATCAGCACTTGCCCCAGCAGTCTGTTAAAGCTACACGGGGGATCTTTGTCTTATTGCCTCGTGCCATTGTAACGGAGTGTGTCAGACTTTCACCCGCGGATCCAATGTACTCACTTTTTGTTTGGGGGGTCTAATTAAATCACTCCACGTCACCCACAGAATTTGTAATTCGCAAAACGGACGTGATTGTGGAACACACACGTGTCGCCCGTCACGTGTCAGCAAAGCTCTTCACAACTCGGGCAGCTTTGTCAGAAAACTAAACACTCAACAACATTTGTCAAGTGGCCCTGCCCTGGGACGAGAACACACACGCGGTTAAAATATAGATGCGTCTAAACATGTAATAGGCAACGTTTCGTCCACGTGCTACGATGAAGGGTCACTGCCCGAAACGTCGCCTTTCATACATGTTATTGCTATTGCAAGGCCACCGTGCTGTTCACTAATGATTTGCGTGTCTTTGGTTATCACAGTCGCGTGCCATTTGGCAACGATAGACATTTTGCCCCTGACAATTAATTACAACAATAACAAAAACGCGGCTTGATCACAAGGCGCTACAAATTGCGGCGGGCTGCTCTACGAATAATTAGGCAACGTGACTGCAATTCGTGATCTGACTTGACAGGAACGCGTTAACTCCGCCACGTAATGTAATCACACGGCGCGTTCGGGGACTCCGTGAGAGAAAACAAACATAAATCCCGTGCCGAAGGAAATCTCTTGCCAAAACGGTGTACAGTAGAGTACAGTCATCGTTACGTTACTTTAGATATATAGAGTCTCACACACTTACCGGCTTCAAGAGGTAACACAAACTCAACACATTCGCAAATAACGCAGTTGCATTTTAGGCGTTTTCAGCACAGCGAGAGGGCCCATCACGCCACCTGGTGGCATCATGGCGAGAGGGCACATCACGCCACCTGGTGGCATCACGGCGAGAGGGCCCATCACGCCGCCAAGTGGCATCACGGCACGAACACCCTGGTGCACGTCTCCTGCTCCATGCGAACTTTGCACGACGTCGGGGCCTGCAAACGCCCGAGCAGATCTTCCACACGCACAGACAAAGATCCCCCACCGTGTAGCCTCAACGGGCCGTAGGGGCGAGTGCCGTTAGCGAGCAGCAGCACCTACGAAGGCCGGCACTGTGGCACACGAGCGGGTGGGTGTCCAGCACCGCGCCCGGCCGCCGCGCCGGGTGCTCGTTTGAGGCCGAGTCGACCTAGGGGAGGCCCGGGACCGGTCCGGATAATCGTCACCGGTGCTTTTGCCCGCGAGCGGGAATCGAACCCGCGTCGCCGGGTTCGTAGCGCGGCGTAGCACCGACCGCTGCACCGCCGCTCCCCACAACACACAAACATGTACACACGTACACACACATGTACACACACTCACAGACACACGCACACACGTACACAGACACACACGCGTACACACTCACACGTACACACACGCACACGTACACAGACACACACTCACACGTATACAAACACACTCACGTACACACACACACGCACATACACACGTACACACGTACACACTCTCTCTTCATGTGGTCGCGTGGATTTTTCCCTCCGGGTTGGTAGCGGCGGCGTAGCGCCGACCGCTGCACCGCCGCTCCAAACACCGACGCGATCGCGTTGACAAACCTCGCCTGGTCTACGGGAGGTCGTGGGTTCAACAACCCCTAACCCTCGTGACACTTGCGGCTCCTCCAGGTTTTCCTCTTCGCATTTAGATTCAACGTCGCGATATCGGGGAGCAATTGGGGCCGCGGTGGGTGTCCACGCGGCAATGATGAGCGGTCGCGGTCTGAGCTTGGCTGCGTTTCACTCCAGCGCTGTCCTCGTGACAGTACGGTCCCTTCACCTGATGAAGGCTGCTTGTGTTGTGGCCGAAACGTCGTGATTTTTGTTTTATTTTTTTAACCTACGTGACTTTACCGAATAGAACCAAAGAGTGTGGATCCTTGCAGTCACAAAAGCTTCAAATCTAGGTTTACCAGATACCCAACCGATACCAGCGGCTGGACAAATGGCTACACCCGCACGTTTGGCCACGTACGGCGCGTAAGAAGTTCACCGTACAAAGCCACTCGCAACAGAGACGAATAAATTAGCACGGGGCCCTTGAAAGTGCGCGGCCCGTAGCTGCACACGTAGCAGCTACTTTTGCTACTCCGGCACCTCACCGCGCTCGTTCGCCGCTGCGTCCGTCTCGATGGCAAAGCCTAAACGGAAAAAAATGTAAACGAGCATCTCTTCGACTCGATTCGAAGCTTTCGTGACTGCAGGAATTATTACTCTTTGGTGTTTTCGGTAAAGTCACGTATAAATGAGAAATAATAAAATGACATAATAGCGTACGACGTTTCGGTTGCAACACAAGCAGCCATCATCAGGTACAGAAGAGCTACATTTACGAGAGAGGGGAGACACATAACCTCAGATGCATACACAGACACCCAAGTAGGGGGAACTAACACAGATACAACAGGGGACACAGAGAGAGAATCACACCAAACAGGGTTTAGCAAAATTTGGAAACCATGTAAAGCAACACAGACGGTCGGTCAAAACACAATTAACGCATAGTCTGGTTGATTACGCTATTTCAAAGATTGCTAAATTGCAAGTTAAGTATGAAATTTTAAAATACAGACCGCACACACACACATAGACATCCAAGCAAAGCGAACCAGCACAGAGTGAAGTCGCCTTAAATAGGCAGAGAAGGTAAGGTTAAAATGCGTGCGTAGCGCATCACCACCGTCGTCAACATCATCATCACGCAGAGCGGACACAATGGCGAATGATACGGGCAGCGATCCACCGCATTAAAACAATCACAACATTTTTGCCCATCATCATCATCACTGTGGCTAAATGTTAACTACCTCGCCTGGTACGCAGGAGGTCGTGAGTCCATCCCGACCCTGACGCCTGCTGCTGTATATTTTGGAGTTTGCGTCTTTCTCTCTCATCATCACCACGGGGGCTAGGGGATGTTAACTACCTCGCCTGGTATACAGGAGGTCGTGGAATCGATCCTGACCCTGACATCTGCTGTATATTTGTAGTTTGCGTCTCTCTCATCATCAGTGTGGCTAGGTGATGTTAACCCCTCACCTGGTATACATAATTTTGTCGGATTGATACTGACACCCGCTGTATTTTTGGAATTTGTGTTTCTCTCATCATCACCACGGTGGCTAGGAGATGTTAACTCCCTCACCTGGTATACAGGAAGTCGTGGGTTCGATCCCAACCCTGACGCCCGCTGCTGTATATTTGGGGTATGCGTGTTCTCCCCCTGGTTCTGTTGATATTTCTCCGCGTCCTCAGATTTTCCCCTCCACGTTTGAAGTCAACGTTTGCGCGTTTACAGTATCTGGCCGCTGCTTTACGTTCCCACGTGATGATAACAACGATAAGCCACTAAGTTGAGCTGTCATTTGTGACGGCCAGGGTCGTTTCTAAAAAAACGATCTAAACAGCAGCTCAGTGTGGCCTTACACCTGGTGAAATGAAACACATTGCTTCATGTGTTTAGTTTACTGTGTGAGGCCTTACACCGTTAGTGAAGACCTCGTTTTCAAGACAAATCACTTGATGTTCCTGGTACGAGTGAGCATAGTGGTGTGTGGGGGGGAATGGTAAATGTTTTATAGCAATTACTGCGATGAATAATCCATTAAAAAGAACGTTGTTGAATTACCTTTGATGACGAGACGATGGAGGTGGTTTTAGTGATGGCTGGGCCACGCAGTCCACATGCCCAGACAACGCATGCCCAGACACCGCATGCCCAGACACCGCATGCCCAGACACCGCATACCCAGACACCGCATGCCCAGACACCGCATGCCCAGACACCGCATGCCTAAACAGCTTTTGTTCGGCCGGATCGAGGGGGCTAAACGGGCGTGGCACGTGCTAGAGAAGAGATGGAGTGATGTGGTACAGGAGGACGTGGAGCTGAGTGGACTTGCCGATGACTGGTACCAGTGGTGTCAAGATCGGCCTCTGTGGAGGAGGCTCGTGAAGGATGCTACTGGGCAGTTGGAGGTAGTCGCCCTCCAACAACAGCGGAGGGCGGAGGAGCGACGCTCACAACAACGAGCGGAGCGCCGGGTGGCTAAAGCACAGCAGGTTGGCACAGTAGGGGGCACAGGTGGTGCATCAGCCAGTCATCTCAGTCGACCCGTGGCACCTGCTGGGTCTGTCTGGTGACCTCCTGCCAGCGGGCGTTCGACACTTCACGTGGCCTCAAGGTGCACCTAGCCTGGCACAAGCGTCGCGGTGACGTCACCGCCAATTAGTGGCGAATGGCGGTCGTCGTCGTCGTCGTTATTGGCGAGGATTTGAGGAGGACGACCCTTCAGGAGATGCGGGCGTTTGACAATAACGCACGACCATCGTCGTTTAAGCACTCATAGAGACCCATAGACCACTACTCATAGAGACCCATAGACCACTACTCATAGAGACCCATAGACCACTACTCATAGAGACACATAGACCACTACTCATAGAGACCTATAGACCACTACTCATAGAGACCCATACACCACTACTATTGGCGAGGATTTGAGGAGGACGACCCTTCAGGAGACAATAACGCACGGCCGTCGTCGTTTCAGCACTCCGGGCGGCGCTTTTTAGACGGACCTCACGTGGGACTCGCCTCGACCCAAGCCGCAGGAACGAGCGCACCGCAGGAAGTTCGCGCGAAGGAAACCCGGCCGTCGCCTCGCGAAGCTCGTAATCGCACGCGAAAGGTCATACTCGGATTGTAAAACGCCGCGGCTTGGTTCTCCGACACACACCACCGGCTAGGTCTTCTTTGGTTCTTTCGGTAAAGTCACCACCACGTAGAATGAGAATAAAATAATAAATCGACAAAATAAAACAACGCGATAAATCCTCACCGGCTGGCGCCGCACTCGTGCAGTGACATCGCGCCGCGTGCTGGCAGGGCGGAGGAACCGGGGCGAGGGTCACGGCAAGACCTCGCGCGGAAGCCCCTGGAACCCTCCGGTAGGCTCGGGAAGGCGAGGCGCAGGCCGGGGGCCGAGTCGAACCGCGCTGAGAGCTCCGGGCTGCCGGTTCCGGGAGTGGACAAGTCTCCTTGTCTCGTCTCCTCGTCTCGTCCTCGCCGCCTTCGCCCGATTATCGCGCGGTCGACCGCCGTGGGCGCGGCGCGGAGAGGGCCGTGTCCGGGACGAGGCATGCGGCAGCGGAGAGAGAGAGGGGGGGGGGGGGCCCAGCGGTGGCGTGAGCTCGGCAACAACAACAACAACAACGACGACGACAACGACGACGACGAAGACTAAAGAGGGCGGAGCGGGCGCCTCCTGCGACCGCCTCGTCTCCGGCCTGACCGCGCCGCGTGGTGCGACGCCGCGTGGTGCGACGCCGCGTGGTGCGACGCCGCGTGGTGCGACGCCGCGTGGTGCGACGCCGCGTGGTGCGACGCCGCGTGGTGCGACGCCGCGTGGCTTCGTTGACGCGCGAACGCGACGACGGTTTGTTGCGTGCGCGGACTGACGCGCAGGCGGGCGGAAAAAACATTTTACTTTTAGAGGCGAGGTGAAGACGCGACATGAAGGGCCGCGGCCCGGACGTTAACACGGGACGTCAACAACAACTTGCAATGCATCGCCACGGAGTTTGTACAAAGAAATCGCCGTATTTATAAGTTTTTTTAGACGCGGCCTTCGATGATTTTTAGACGCGACAGGGACGATGCGGAACGCACCACGGACACACGGGGGGGGGTTAACGACGTTTGTACGCTGCCCTTCGTGACGCGGAGAGAGCGGTAGGGATCGTGGGTCATGGCAGGAACCGGGGGGGTGGTGGGGGTAAGCGACTTGGAAGTTCATATTCTTAGCTCTTTCGGTAAAGTCACGTTGAAGGGAAACAATAAAATAATAAAATGTATATAAAACAATAAAAATTCTCACGACGTTTCGACCATAACACAAACGGTCGTCATCAGGTGTGTCGGTTTGAAGGCCGGAACGGTACACGAGGGGGTGGGTGGCCAGCACCACGCCCGACCGCCTTTGTCTCCCTAGTGGCGATGTTTACACACCGCACCAGGTACTCATTTGAGGCTGAGTCGACCTAGGGGAGGCCCGGGACCGGTTCAGATAATCGTCACTGGTGTTGGCCGTGAGCAGGAGCAGCGTAGCGCTAACCACTACACTATCGCTCCCCACACACACGCCTGCACACACACAAACACACCAGTACACACACACCAGTACACACACACGCCTGCACACACACACACCAGTACACACACACACACCAGTACACACACACACCAGTACACACACACCAGTACACACACACCAGTACACACACCAGTACACACACACACAAGTACACACACACACCAGTACACACACACACACCAGTTCACACACACCAGTACACACACGCCTGCGCACACACACACCAGTACACACACACCAGTACACACACACACCAGTACACACACACACACCAGTACACACACACACCAGTACACACACCAGTACACACAAACACCAGTACACACACACACCTGTACACACACACACACCTGTACACACACACACCAGTTCACACACACACCAGTACACACACGCCTGCGCACACACACACACCAGTACACACACACCAGTACACACACACCAGCACACACACACACACACCAGTACACACTCACACCAGTACACACACACTAGTACACACACACACCAGTACACACATACACACATCAGTACACATACACACACCAGTACCACACACACACCAGTACACACACACACCTGTACACACACACACCAGTACACACACACCTGTACACACACACACCAGTACACACACACCTGTACACACACACCTGTACACACACACACCTGTACACACACACACACACCTGATGATGACCGTTTGTGTTATGGTCGAAACGTGAGAATTTTTATTGTTTTATATATATTTTATTATTTTATTGTTTCCCTTCAACGTGACTTTACCGAAAGAGCTAAGAATATGAATGACTGCAGTCACGAAAGCTTTAAATAAAAATTTAACTTGGAAGTTGACAAGTAGGAAGGAGAGCGATCTGTGTGTGTGTGCGCGTGTGTGCGTGTGTGCATGTGTGTGTGCGCGTGTGACACTTCACGTGGCCTCAAGGTGCACCTAGCCTGGCACAAGCGTCGTGGTGACGTCACCGCCACTTAGTGGCGAATGGCGGTTGTTGTTGCTGACAAAAACAACTCCCTACCTCCACGTGGTGCCGGACGGGCAACGTTGTCGTGGACAGTGCTGTGGGGTGGAGGGCCAATTCCAATCGGCCTCTTCTCTCAGGGCATTTGCGACCACCATAGCGGCTAATTAATTGAAGGTGGAGGGGCTGGTAACCCCTCCACCTTCAATTACTTAATTGAAGGTGGAGGGGTTACCCACTCACCCACCCACTCACCCAGACACTCACACATCCACCCACTCACCCAGTCGCCCACCCACTCACCCAGACACTCACCCAGACACTCACCACCCACTCACTCACCCGCCCACACACATCCACCCACTCACCCAGTCGCCCACACACCCAGCCACTCACAACAATCGCCACTAATTGGCAGTGACGTCACCATGACGCATGTGCCAGGCTCACGTGGTTAGCAGTAATTAATTAATTAAGCCCCTCTCCACCTTCAATTAATTAACCCCTCCACCTTCAATTGATTACCACTAACCACGTGACCCTGGCACAAGCGTGGTGGTGACGTCACCGCCAATTAGTGGCGATTGTTGTGAGTGAGTAGCTGGGTGAGTGGCTGGGTGAGCGAGCAGGTGAGTGAGTGGGTGAGTGAGTGGGTGAGCGTGTGGGCAACTGGGTGAGTGGTTGGGTGAGTGGGTGGTGAGTGTGTGAGCGACTGGGTGAGTGAGTGTGTGGGTGAGTGGGTGAGTGAGTGAGTGTGTGAGGTGAGTGTGTGAGCGACTCGGTGAGCGACTAGGTGAGTGTGGGTAGATGAGTGGGTGGGTGACTGTGTGAGTGAGTGAGCAACTGGGTGAGCAACTGGGTGAGTGAGTGTGTGAGGTGAGTGTGTGGGCGACTGGGTGAGTGGGTGGGTGAGTGGGTGGTGAGTGTGTGAGCGACTGGGTGAGTGAGTGGGTGTGTGAGTGTGTGAGCGAATGGGTGAGTGTGTGAGTGAGGGAGCGACCGGGTGAGTGTGTGGGTGGGTGAGTGTGTAGATGAGTATGTGAGCGACTGGACGAGTGAGTGTATGAGTGGTTGGGTGAGTGTGTGGGTGGGTGAGTGGCTGAGTGAGTGGGTGAGTGAGTGGGTGAGCCAGCAGGTGAGTGATTGGGTGAGTGTCTGAGTGAGTGGGTGAGTAAATGGTTGGGTGAATGTGTGAGCGACTCGGTGAGTGAGTGGATGAGTGAGGAGGGGCACTGCGAGGTGGGGGGTGTACAGGGGGTGAGAGGTAATGATTATTATACAAGGCGGTCCAAAAGTCAGGACACAGTTTTTTGGGTTTCTCTTTAAGTTCATTGTGATTTTTCGAGTTTATAAAGTTTAACACGTAGGCTTTCGCGACCAATATTATTCATAATAAAGGTTTTTGGGTTAGATCGCGTTATTTATAAATGTGTCGTAACCCTCCACCACCCGACACGGCCAATCAGCAAAAAAAGTGTCACGTTGACAAAAGACAAATAGTTCACTACTTTAGCCCACCGGTGTGTTAAAGAGTGAATCCACAACATTTACAGTTTGAGTAGTGTGACGTTTCGCTGGTAATTACATCCAGCATCATCGGGCAATTCGCCAGAATGGTAAAGCCCTCTCCACTTGCTCCCGGTCTTAAATAGAGCAGCAGCAGGGTGACGTCATTTAACTCATATCAGGTGCAGTGATTTGAGGCGGAGGGGGGGGTATTGTAATTATATAATCGAATAGTAATCAGTCAATGGTTATGATTAGTAATGAGTTGTAGATTAGTAATTAGTTGTAATGTATATTCTTAGTTTTTTCGGTAAAGTCACGTTGAAGAGAAACAACAAAATAACAAAATATATATAAAACAATACAAAATTCTCACGACGTTTCGACCATAACTCAAACGGTCATCATCAGGTGTGTCGGTTTGCATAAATTTATTTTTAAAACGGTACATTTATTTATTTATATATATATAAAAAACGTTGGCGTCACGCGCAGCGATTGGCAGTTTGCCCAGGACTAGTCCATCTATTTTTTTTTTAAAAGAGGAGGGGGGAGACGAAATTTTTTATAATGTATGCTGTCTGAAAGCCACTGTAAGCGTGAACAATCAATCAAGAACTGAAATGATTTATCAAATCTTTCCAATGATTGCTAAGATAGAATCCATCTTCTCGGTTGAAATTGTCTCTGTGCTTGTATATGTGGATAGCCTCATGAACGAATCTCTCATGGAAGCCAGATGGCTTACAAAGAACCTCCGTCTTGGAAAAGTCAATGGCATGTGAGCCTACTGAATTAGAACAATGATCTGCTACGGCCGAGGTGTTGGTCCTACCGTGTTTAAGGTCTGCTTTATGTTCACGGTAGGACCAACACCTCGGCCCTAGCAGATCATTGTTCTAATTCAGTAGGCTCACATGCCATTGACTTTTCCAAGACGGAGGTTCTTTGTAAGCCATCTGGCTTCCATGAGAGATTCGTTCATGAGGCTATCCACATATACAAGCACAGAGACAATTTCAACCGAGAAGATGGATTCTATCTTAGCAATCATTGGAAAGATTTGATAAATCATTTCAGTTCTTGATTGATTGTTCACGCTTACAGTGGCTTTCAGACAGCATACATTATACAAAATTTCGTCTCTCCCCTCCTCTTTTAAAAAAAAATAGATGGACTAGTCCTGGGCAAACTGCCAATCGCTGCGCGTGACGCCAACATTTTTTTTATATATATATAAATAAATGTACCGTTTTAAAAATAAATTTATGCAAACCGACACACCTGATGATGACCGTTTGAGTTATGGTCGAAACGTCGTGAGAATTTTGTATTGTTTTATATATATTTTGTTATTTTGTTGTTTCTCTTCAACGTGACTTTACCGAAAAAACTAAGAATATGAATTACTGCAGTCACGAAAGCTTTAAATCAAAATGTAGTTGTAATGTGTTAGTGATTATATGCTATGTTAGTAATCCGTTAATTAGTATGTGTTTCCCCTATAAGGAATTGTAATATGTATTATTTAATAATACGCTTCCAGGCCGCACTAAGCCTGTAGCTGTTAGAGCGATTAAAGTTATTTTTATTCCTCTCAATTTCAATGGATTCTCTAATTAGTCTTTGCCAGTAATAATTAGTTTTACACAACACTTCAACGTTATCAAAATGAATTGAGTGTCCTTGTTGACAAGCATGTTCTGCCACTGCCGACAGTTGTGTTTGAGATAATTTAATATTTCTCTGATGTTCTTTTAGTCTTACGCTGATGTTACGTCCCGTCTGTCCAATATAGCATCTGCTACATAAACAATCCGATATACACCTTCTGTTGATAATTTAGGTAATGCGTCTTTAGTGCAAGATACTAGTTTTTGAATTTTGTGTACTGTACCAAATCTTACTGTAATGTTTTGCTTTTGCAAAACACGGGCTAATTTGTCAGTTACTCCTGAGATATATGGAATTTTTATTGTTTTAACAATCTGATCGCTTTCAGCAGTATTGCTTTGCGATCGTGATTTGGCATTCAGTGCTCTGTTGATTTGAGCATTATTGTAGCCATTCTGTCGTAGTGCGTCTTTAACATGTTTGATCTCTCTCACTAGACTCTCACCATCTGACACTGTTTTAGCCCGATGTATGAGCGTCTTGATAAGAGAGGATTTCTGAGCTGGATGATGATGTGAATCTGCATTCAGATAGGCATCAGTGTGTGTTTGCTTTCTGTCAACGCTGTGTGTTATTTTACCGTTTAGGCCATGTCCAAGCAAGATATCTAGGAATGGGAGTGTGTTATTCACCTCCATTGCCATGGTGAACTGGATGGCCGGGTTTTGTGCATTGAGATGACTTAGAAAATCATTAAGCGTATCTTTACCATGTGGCCAGACAACCAAAGTGTCATCCACATATCTAAACCATAAAGATGGTTTTAATGTGAATTATTTGTCTTTTGTCAACGTGACACTTTTTTTGCTGATTGGCCGTGTCGGGTGGTGGAGGGTTACGACACATTTATAAATAACGCGATCTAACCCAAAAACCTTTATTATGAGTTTATATAGGTAGCTCTGCTTAAACGCGTCTCTCTCTCTCTCTTCATCCATCTCTGTCTCCACTCTCTCCCTCTCTTCCTATCCCCTGTAGGTTCGGGCCCGAGCGAGTTCCTGCCGGGGATTTGGCTCTTCAGGGGTTGATTCCCCCCGTGGCTTTGTCGGCACGAGGCGACCGCGCAGAGCGTGAAGGGCTCCACCGGGCCCCAAGCCGCTGCCCCAGCACCACCGTAGTAGCCAAACCACCGGTGCTCGGCATGGCCTATATGAAGGTCTTGCTGGAGCTCATGTTGCGCACGGGGTACAACATCGTCCGGGAGAACGGACAGAGGAGGTTCGGACCGCCGCCCGACTGGCGGGGGCCCCCTCCCGCCCGTGGCTGCGAGGTGTTTCTGGGGAGGATCCCGCGCGACCTCTACGAGGATGAGCTGGTGCCCGTGCTGGAGACGGTGGGGAAGCTCTACCAGCTCCACCTCATGATGGATTATAGCGGAGAGAACCGCGGCTACGCGTTCGCTACCTACGCGACGCTCGCCCAAGCCACGGATGCCGTCAAGAAACTCGACAAGGTAGAGATCCGTCCCGGACGCCGCATTGCAGTCTGCATCAGCGTGGACAATCGCCGCCTCTTCATTGGGGGGCTGCCAAAAGACAAGAAGCGAGCGGAGGTGATGATGGCGATGAGCGGTGCCACGGAGGGCGTGGTGGACGTCAAGATGAGCGTCTGTTGCTGGGACAAAACCCTCAACCGAGGCTACGCGTTCGTCGAGTACGGGAGCCATCGCGCGGCCGCCATGGCCCGGAAGAAGCTCCTTCGAATCGCCTTCCGGCCGTGGGGCCAGACCGTCAAGGTGGACTGGGCCATCCCGGAACGGGTGGCCGCGGCCGCGGCGGCAGCGGCGACAACGGAAGACGAGGAGGAGACGGAGGCGGTGGTGCCAGACCTGCTGCAGCCGGAGTGCACGGCCACCGGCAAGGCCGCGCACAGCCTGTTTGGGTGCTGGGGGGCACGCACGTGGCTGTGGTGGGTACCTCTCCACCTGCGGCCCATGCCCGTGGCTCTCGAGGCGCTGCCAGAGGCGGCCGTGCTGTCGTGGCAGGCGCGGCTGTGGATGCTGTACCGGACCGCCGGCGTCAGCTACCCGACCTTCGAGCTGCACGCTCACTCGGAGCCCGGGATGCCCGCGGGCCTCCTCTATAAGGTGTCGATTCCCGGGGTGGGAGAAGGCGCCGGCATCTTCCCCGCATTTCTGAGCTCCAGCGAGGAGGGAGCACGGGAGGTGGCGTGTCAGCTCGCCTACAACATCCTCAGCGATGCGAATCCTCTGAGAATGCGCCCAGCCCCCGCCGCGACACCGCCTCCCAGCCGCCTCTCTCAGGACCTCTCGGCATAACCCGGCTCCTTCCCCATGACCCAGCAGGTGGTCGCCACGTGCTGTACCTGCACCAAAAGCGACATGTACCCGTAGCGACATGCGTCCATTGCAGCGGCGTTCGTCAGACCGCTGACGATGTTCTACCCACGAGCCCTCACTTAGCGTTCGCTCTGAACCTCACGTCCGTTGCGGCGTTCAAACTGCAAATTACCCGGCCGCTCACTCTCCACGTTCCCGCACGCTCTCCACTCAGCCATCCACCCCCTTTCCTTTTTCCCTCGTGGGGGGGGGGGGGGGGGGACCACCCCTGACTTCATTTGACTCGTCGCCCCGTACGCGTCCTCATTCGCTCCTTCTCACCGGACCACGCGCCGCTACCTCGCTCGCTGCGCACGTCTCACCAAATGACTCCACGTTACGTCTCGTCACTGTGCCGGCTCTTCTTGGCCACGATTCCGGCTGGCGGCGTGACGGCGATGGAGAGAGATGCCGGCGAACGGCGACACGCCAGGACCCGGGACCCCACGCACGAGGCCCGAGCTCCGGGTCCGCTCCCCCTTATATCCCCCCAGGCGTGGCTAGGCCCCGCCTCCTGCCACGCCCTCTCGTGGAACCTTCCAGCAGGTTACACGAGAGGGCGTGGCCAGAGGCGTGGCTAGGCCCCGCCTCCGGCCACGCCCTCTCGTGGAACCTTCGAGCAGGATACTGGAGTAACTCGGCTAGCCCCACCTGTTGCCTTTGCCCCAGATACGCCTCCTTCCCTGATTGGTTGTTACCTCTGTGGCCGTACCCGTGAAGCCCTTGCCAGGCCAGCGGGTGTCACCCTGTCATGTCAGCAGGTGTCACCCTGTCATGTCAGCAGGTGTCACCCTGTGATGTCAGCAGGTGTCACCTTGTCATGTCAGCAGGTGTCACCCTGTCATGTCAGCAGGTGTCACCCTGTCATGTCAGCAGGTGTCACCTTGTGATGTCAGCAGGTGTCACCTTGTCATGTCAGCAGGTGTCACCCTGTGATGTCAGCAGGTGTCACCCTGTCATTGCACTTTAATGTAAACCGACAACAGAATCCTTGAAGAAAAAAACTCATTCAGGTGTTTGACATGTCAACGCCATTTCGTTTTTGAAAATGCACGGGAGAAAAATATATTTTGTTCACGTCGCATTCTGATGTCAGAACATTTGATTGTTGATCAAATTGAAAAAACCCTTGAACAACTTTGCTGCACACGGAGATGTCCGTGCACCGCCTCGTTTCCACGGCCTCTATCCCGGTGCCATTTCTATTTCAGTTCTGTTCCTTCGCCTGAAGAAGGCTACTTGTGTTGTGGCCGAAACGTGATTTTTGTCGTTTTATTTTTTACCTACGTGGTGACTTTACCAAATAGAACCAAAGAGTACACATACAGCTGTTAAGAGTTTGATGTTTTATTGATTTTCAGTTTAGGTGTTTTTTTCCACTAATGTTTCTGTTGTTAATGTTTCAGTGGAAATAAAGTACTGAAAAGTCTCTCTCCACTCTTTCTCTCTCTCTCCACTCCCTCTCTCCACTCTCTCTCTCTCTCCACTCTCTCTCCACTCTCTCTCTCTCCACTCTCTCTTTTTTTACGATCAGAAGAAACAAGAAGATGCTCGGTGTAGTCGGCACTTTGCTCCGTTCATCATTTCGGTTTTTTTTAATGCTTTGCTTTATGTAACCCCCCCCCCCTTTTAAATGAAAGACCCAAATTTTTTTTTCTTTTTTCTTTCCCCTTCCCTCTCTCTCTACCCCTCTCTCTGCCCCCCCCCTCTCTCTCTACCCCCCTCTCTGCCTCTCCTCTCTCTCTACCCCCTCTCTGCCCTTCCTCTCTCTCTGCCCGCTCTCTTCCTACTCCATTTGGCTCTCTCTCGCTCTCTCTTTTTTCTTTATAACTACGACAGGTGCTGCATCTGCACTCAGCCCTTCCCACAGTCAAACGGCCTCCGACGGGTAACTTAAATCTGCATGCAGAGCTCTCCGTCATCTGCCACCGAGCACACGGCCTCCTCCAGCGCCCACTGCTCCTTGAAGGCCGGCATGGCGTGGGTCAGCCGCACGTGGCGGAACTCCAGCCACACCCTGGCTCCGACCAGAGCGCGGAAGATGCCCAGGCTACTGGCTGGACGTTGCCCCTCCAGGGCCACCTTCCTTGCCCTGTATATGGCGAGCTTGGCGTAGCCGAAGAGCACGTTGACCAGCCCCTGAAGATGTTGTGTTCCGTCGCCCTTCGGGTATCCAAAGATGAGGACCGTCGGGGAGAAGTGGAGGCTGAACCTTAGGAGGATGTTTCTCAGGACCTTGAACAACGAGTCCAGGCTCTTGCACTCCACGTATTGATGCGCCACCGTCTCCACTTTACCGCAGAACCGGCACTCTGGGGACGTGTCGGTGAAGCGCGCCAGGGACAGGGGGACGTTGGTGGTGACGGTGCCGTGGGCGATGCTCCAGCTGAGGTCGCCGATGCGGTTGTACGTCGGTCTGCAGTAGAGTTGCCTCCAGCGAGGCCTCTCCGGAGAGACGCAGGGCAGGGCTTTCCTCCAGGCATGGTCCTTGTGGCTCTTCAGGGTGTCCTGTTGGTGGAACCGGACCATGTACGAGTAGAGCACCTTCCTCTTTACATTTGCGAAGGTCTTCTAGCCGGCACAGGTTGTGATCCGTCTTCGTTTGTCGGCATTGGCGATGCAGTGGCACGACTGAGAGCTCCGGTGGAGGGGGATCGAGGGCCTCGTCATCCCCAACGCCGATGGGGGTCGTTCTCCCCGCTGCAGCTGAGAAGGCCCCCTTGGCTTCGGCCAGGATCCGGGCAGCCACCCGGAGCGACTGCAGCCCTGTCTGCTGGTCCGAGCCACCGGCCCCGTGTTTCAGGCTCCACCAGATCTCCCATCCTGGTGAGCCGCGCATTGGCGAGGCGCCTCTCCATGCCAGGGGTGGTGGTGGTGGATGGCAGCTTTGTCTGTGGGTTCCTGAGGATCAGTTCGAAGACCAGATCCTCGGCCGATCGCGGTTGGTTCAGCCTCCTGACAGCGAGGGAGCTCCATGTCTGCAGGACGCTTCTGTAGAAGGGTGGCAGCTGTCCCAGTGGGAGGCCCTGCAGGTCCATGTAGAATAGTTGCTTGGAGCACTGCAGACCCCCCAGCCGTGACCCGGTGTCCTCCACCCGACCAGAAGAAGTCGAGGACTCGCTTCTGAAGTGCGTTGACGAGGCTCATGGGGGGGTACAGGGAGAAGAGTCGGTGCCACAGCATGGATGTCACCAGCTGGTTCACCACCAACGTCTTTGTCCTGAAGGTGAGGAACTTGCACAGGCGACTCCAGGTGGCCAGCCGCTCCTTCACCTTCTCCTCCAGCTCGACCCAGTTCCTCTGCGGTGGTTCCTCCTCTGGTCCGAGGAACACTCCCAGGTGGTGCAGCGATGTTGTGCTCCAATTGATGGCTTTTGCCTTCTCGGGACACTCGGTCATGTCCCACGCTCCAACCAGCAGGTCGCTGCACTTTTGCCAGTTCATTTTTGATGAGGAGGCTTTCGAAAAGACCTCCTGGCACTCATGCAGCAGGGCGACATCAGCCAGGGAGCGCAGGATGAGGAGGACGTCGTCGGCGTATGCCGTCAGGACCAACTTGACACTTGGTTCCCCCAGCAACAGGCCGCTGAGTCTCCGCCTTATGAGATTCAGGAAAGGCTCTAATGCCAGGGCATAAAGTTGGCCTGACAATGGGCATCCCTGTCTCACTCCTCGCTCGAATTTGACCGGGGCAGTGAGGGCGCCGTTGATCTTGATCATGCACTCCGCCTTGGTGTAGAGTAGGCAGATTGTTCGGACAAAGGCATCCCCAAAACCCAAGGTCTTGAGGGTTCCCAGCAGGTACTTGTGGTCCACTCTGTCAAAAGCCTTTTCCTGGTCAAGAGCCAGAAACGTGATTGGGATGCCCAATCTCTGAGACACCGCGATGAGGTCCCTGACCAGGAAGATGCCATCGTGGATGGTTCGTCCGGGGATGGTGTAGGACTGGTCCCCGTGTACGACTTGTGCAATCACCCCTTTCAGTCACAGGGAGAGAGCCTTCGTCAATATTTTGTAGTCTGTGTTCAGGAGGGAGACCGGACGCCAGTTTTGTAGGTGCCTCTGGTCTCCGTTCTTGGGAAGCAAAGTGAGCACCCCCCTCCTCCAAGACTGAGGCATCACCCCAGTGACTGAGGCTTCCTCCAGCACCTCTCTGTAGTCCTCCCGCAGGGATGGCCAAAAAGCGGCGTAAAACTCCCCTGTTAGGCCATCTAACCCTGGGGATTTATTTGGGGCCAGTCCTCTTACAGCTGCGTCAAGGTCAGTCCTGGTGAGCGTTTGCTCTAGCAGCTCTTTCCTGTCTTCCCCCAGGGTGGGTAGACCTCTCCATGCCTCCGCCTGGGCCAGTTCCGATGTTTCTTCAGGGGAGAACAGGCTGCCGTAGAAGTCTCTGATGATGGTCGACTTCTGCTGGAGTTCGTGCACCAGGACACCGTCACCATCAAAGAGGCACTCCATGGATTTGCGTCTCCAATTCTGCCTGCTGAGGGAGTAGAAAAGCGGGGATCCCGTGTCGAGGTCCGTGATGAGCTTCACCCGGGATCGCACAAATGCTCCCCTCGTCTGCTCCTCCTGTAGCCTTTTGAGACGCTCCCTATTCTCGTATTCTTGGAGAAGAGCAGGGTCACTGTCCTTGGCGAGGCGACCCTCCAAATTGAGGACTCGGGCTTCCATGTCGGTGATGTCCGCGTTCTTCAGTCTGGTGCTCCCCCAGGTGTATTGTTGGCACAACAGCCTGGTGTGCACTTTGCCCATATCCCACCACTGGGCCAGAGAGAGAGAGTCGAACTGCGTTTTGGTTTTTCGCCACTCTTCCCAGAAGTCCTCGAACATTTCTAAGAAGGTGCCATCCTCCGGCAGTGAGTTGTTAAAATGCCAGTGGGATGCGCCCTCACGGGCCCTCTCCAGCCTGACACGGAGCACGATGAGGTTGTGGTCCGTGAATGGTGCCGCCCTGATGCCAGACGTTATGGCGCACGTCACAAAGCTCTTAGAGATGTAAAATCTGTCGAGCCTGGACTGCGTCATTGAGCCATCGCGCCTCGTCCTCGTGTACGTGAACTGGCGTTGGCCCGGGTGATGTATGCGCCACACATCCACCAAGGCGGCGTCCTCCAGGAGTCCCTGCATTTCCTTCTTTGACCCTACTCCCCCCGGCTGCCTCCCCGAACGATCCAGGGCGCCGAGTGTGCAGTTGTGGTCGTCACCCACAATCACGCACTCGTCGTCCGGGATCCCGGCCAGGTGCCTCCTCAGGAGGTGCAGAAACGGGATCTTCTCCTTGTTGGTCACCGGCGCGTACACGTTCAGCAGGTGGGTGGTGACATCGCCCACCCTCTCCTTGCCCCGGGACTCGAGTCTCTGCTTGGCAAGGAGTCTCTCTGCTTGAGTCACAGAGGCCTTTATTGCCTTGCTGTCCTTCCATCGAGCCAAGGCAATGTCCGCTCTGTCCTTCCTCATGTTGGTCTCGTCGAGGGATTTCCAGAGAATTTCCGAGGAGATCACGGGAGTCTGAGGGTCAAGGAGTGTAGACCCCTGGCTGCTCTCGCTCCCCATGCTGAAGCAGTCGTCCCGATCTGAATCGATTTCCTCGGCGTCCGGCTCCGCTGGAAGAGCTGCAGTGGCTGAGCTGGCGCATGGCCCAGTAGCGTCCTCTCCCCCAGTGTCAGGGATGGCCTGGGATGGCTCCTGCTCAGGCTCTTCGGGTGGATGGCCCGGTGTCTCTTCCGCTGGCTTTGGATCAGCAGTGGGACGGGGACCCTCCTATTCAATCCCATCCATTTCGTCCTTGCCTTTGGTGAGTGTCTCTCCGCCAACTTCTTCCTCTTGGTCAAGTGCTTCCTGTATAGCTGGTGGGGAGTGAGTCTCTATGACAAAGGTAGGCGGGTCGATTTCCGTGGTGATGTCGCCTACATCGTCGACGGTCTCCTGCTGTAGAAACCCTTCCCCAGACGCACGCTGCTTCTTCCTCTTGGCGGGTTTCTTCCTCGCCGCCCGCGCGTCACTCAGCGTGGCGTCCGGGACGGCAAAAACCGCGTCTCCGGCGTCTGGCAGCTGTTCTGCTTCCTCCCCTGGTGTGGGGGGTTTCACCGCTTCTTCCTGTTCGAGGTCTGGGAGGGGTTCCTCCTCTGAATCTGACCCTTGAGATCCGGGTCCTTCTGTATTCTTCCTCTTGCAATTTGTCGCTTGAGGCGGCGAAGTTGGGGCCACGACTTCAGGTGTAGGAGGCTGCGTGGCTGGCGGGTCCGGTGTGAGCTGTTGGGGGCTTGTTGCAATGGGGGCTCTTGCTGCTTTGCCCCCCTTGCTCTGCCTCCCTCCTCCCCGCTCTTTTCTCCGACCCTCGCCGTCGTCAGTTTAAGACAATCCCTTCGGAAGTGCCCCTCTTCTTTGCAAAGATTGCATCTGATGGAATCTTTGGCATAAAAAGTCTATGGGCAATGCCTGCATTGACAATGACAAACGAGCCCTCTTCCTGCTGTCCGGGAGTCAGCAGGACATGCACCTGCCTCTTGAAAGATAAAATGTGATTGAGAGCAGGGTTTCTGCACCCCAGTGCCAGGGCACGTGCTGGCACCACGATGGTGCCCAGTTTGGACACGTGCTCCAACACGGCCTTGTTGGGGATGTAGGGCGGCACGTTCGAAACGACTATTCGCGCCGCCACCGAAGCGATGGGTTCCAGCTGGACGTGGAGTCCCCCCACGGTCATCCCCTTCTCGACGGCTGCATCGGCCACCTTCTTCGTCGTCAGGAAGAAGACGGCTTTCCCGCTGACCTTCGAGACGTGGGTGATGGTGGCTGGCGGGACAATGGTGGCCAGGGCCTCGACGTACGTCTCGATCGTGACGGAGCTCGAGGCGTAGCAGCGGATGCCGTTCTCGCGCAGAGGCAGGGGTCGCTGCATGCTCGGGGGGGGGTTGGCTTTGGAGCAGAGGCCCTAGTGGGGGGCCTCGTGACTCCAGGCAGATTGGCAGCTGCGACCTTTGCGTAGGTGGCCATTTTGTTCCTGCTGCCTTCAATTTCTACCTGACTGTGGTGCTGCGCTTCTATACAGAGCTCCCCTTGAGAGAATGGAAACTAAGGATGAATAAAGAATCCTCGTTTAAGAAACTAATGAAAGGAAAACAAAGAAAGGAAAGAGATATATTTATTTATTCAATAAACTATTTTTATTGAATAAATTATGAAGCAGTAAAAAAATGATAGTGATATCTAATAATAAATTTGCGTGTTAAATAAATGAATGTATTTTGCAAACATCTATTTTTTGGAAAAAATGTGTTTATTAAATACATTCACTCATCGTTAAATAAATATTACTTACAGTCCTTGCACACTCGTGGAGGCAAACAAATAAAACGCAGTGCGTTAAGGAATCATTAACTAATAGATTGCTTTAGCCTCAAAGTAAACGATTGCTTTTGTGGCCTTAGATTTCTGCGCTACAGTGTGGATACCTCCACGTGGCTCACACAAAATGTAAGTTTTAACAAATCTCAAATAGTTTGAGTATTTGTCAACCGCTCTAAAGGTCCACGTGATGATGACGACGATGATGATAATAAACCGAATTGCTAGAGCTATCATTTGTAACGGCCAGGTCAGGGCCTTCCTGCAAGAGAGCTACGCCGCATCTCAACGAGGGCCTTACCCGGTAAAAAATAAAAGTTTCGTTTTTAGTTCAAGTCCCGTGCACAACATCACGCATCCACCTGTAAAGAGGAGGAGGAGGAGTTCCAGCCCAGGTAAGTGAACTCGCCACCTTTATTATCGTCACCACCACCGTCACCACCGCGATGTCTCCAGCAAACAACAAAACAGCTGCCAGGCCCCCTTCAGTCTGGGGGCAGGCAGGCAGGGAGAGAGGGGACGAGGCTACGACAGACCACGTGACCCACAACCAACGCCGGGGCACGTGGCGACGTCAAACAGAACCGTGACGCGCTAAACGCCCCCACCCCCACCCCCCCTGGGTGGGGGCGAGTCGAACGGACGACGATTCTCTGTCGACTCTCTCGGGATCGTTCTGGAAGATACATCGTGGACGCGCCCCAACAACGTACGCACAGCCTCACCACCACCACCACCCACCGGGCCATCGATAAAGTTGTGCGAGTCTGGTGAGTCTGTGGGTCTCTGTGTGGTGAGTCTATGGGTCTCTGTGTGATGAGTCTGTGGGTGTCTATGTGTGGTGAGTCTATGGGTCTCTGTGTGATGAGTCTATGGGTCTCTGTGTGGTGAGTCTGTGGGTCTATGTGTGATGAGTCTATGGGTCTCTGTGTGATGAGTCTGTGGGTCTCTGTGTGGTGAGTCTGTGGGTCTCTGTGTGGTGAGTCTGTGGGTCTCTGTGTGATGAGTCTATGGGTCTCTGTGTGGTGAGTCTATGGGTCTCTGTGTGATGAGTCTATGGGTCTCTGTGTGGTGAGTCTATGGGTCTCTCTGTGGTGAGTCTATGGGTCTCTGTGTGGTGAGTCTATGGGTCTCTGTGTGGTGAGTCTGTGGGTCTCTGTGTGATGAGTCTATGGGTCTCTGTGTGAAGAGTCTATGGGTCTCTGTGTGATGAGTCTGTGGGTCTCTGTGTGGTGAGTCTGTGGGTCTCTGTGTGATGAGTCTATGGGTCTCTGTGTGATGAGTCTATGGGTCTCTGTGTGATGAGTCTGTGGGTCTCTGTGTGGTGAGTCTGTGGGTCTCTGTGTGATGAGTCTATGGGTCTCTGTGTGGTGAGGCTATGGGTCTCTGTGTGATGAGTCTATGGGTCTCTGTGTGGTGAGGCTATGGGTCTCTGTGTGATGAGTCTGTGGGTCTTTGTGTGATGAGTCTATGGGTCTCTGTGTGGTGAGTCTATGGGACAAACTCAGAAATATCCAGCGGCGGCAGGCATCGTCAGGGGTCGGGATGGAACCCACGACCTCCCGCGTGCCAGGCGAGGTGGTCGACATCTAGCCACCGCGCGGTGTGATTGGTGTGGCGACGACTTGGGGAGCGGCTTTCATCCAGCGGTGTCAACCGGGGGCGGGGACGAGGTCCTAAAGTTTCGATTTCTGCTCCACCGCGGCGGTGGTGGCGGCGGCGGCGGTGGCAGCGGTGGCAGCGGTGGCGGTGGTGACGGCGGTGGCGGCGGCGGTGGCTACCTGCACTCGGCAGAGACAATATCAGGCTTGGGGACCAGGCCTGGGGTGTTCCGCCCTCACTCGTTTGCCGGGGAACGAGAAGATCACGCAGGGTGGGGAGAAAACACTCACAAGGCACGGAACTTGAAACAACAGCCAGCAGCAGTATCATCATCATCATCTGGCCCGATGATGATGATGATGCCGGTTGTGGTTGTTGTAATTAGCGGTGAGGTGTCAACAGGTACTTGAATTGTGAACGTCGTTGTGGGTTTACTCTCCAACACACTACCGGTTAGTACTGAACAAGTATACTACACTGTACACTACACTACACACAACACTGGACAGTACACTGCACTGTCCACTACACTATACACTACACTGTACAGTACACTATAAACTAGTAACTAATTGGCACGTTTTGTTTACGTGACACTAAACCTGACTAATTGGCTGTGTCAGGTGGTGGCGGGTTTTACGACACAGCGTTTATATATTGACGCCACTTAACACAAAAACAAATTCGACTTTGGACACAATGGGAATATTGTGTTCATGTAGCAGCAGGAGGAGGAGGAATCCAGAAATGTACGGTCGGGGGTACAGAGGTCAGAACGTTACAACAGCAAACACGACATGCAAACACGACACGCAGACACGACACGCTAACACGTCACGCAAACACGACACGCAGACACGTCACGCTAACACGTCACGCAGACACGACACGCTAACACGTCACGCTAACACGTCACGCAGACACCACACGCTAACACGTCACGCTAACACGTCACGCACACACGACACGCAGACACGTCACGCAAACACGACACGCAAACACGACACGCGCCGTCGGCACATGCCAGGTATAGCAAAGGTTAACAAATCAATAAAAATAAATATATAGACACAAATATTTTGTGTATCTTACCAGGTAAGCCCCCCGCTGTGCTACTACGTCACTTGTTTAGTAGAAGCTACACCGGCTACCACAAGTGACAGCTCAACTCAGTGGCTTATCGTCATCATCGTCATCATTATCGTCATCATTGTCATTATCATCGTCGTCATCGTCATCATCGTTATCATCATCGTCATCATCGTTATCATTATCGTCGTCATCGTCATCATCGTTGTCATCATCATCGTCATCATTATCATCGTCGTCATCGTCATCATCATCATCGTTGTCGGGTGGCAAATATAGAGCAGCAGCCAAATGGCTCTGAACGCGTAGAGACGCAGGAAGTGTCAGGGTCGGGATAGGACCCACGACCTCCTGCGTACCAGGCGAGGTAATAATAATACGGTTTTTCCCCTTTTTGGTACTGGCAAAGGAGGTCTAATGATGTAGATAATCCAGGCGAGGTAGTTAACATCTCATAGCCACCGTGATGACGACGATGATGATGAGGGAGACACCGCAAACTCCAAATACACAGGTGTCAGGGGCGGGGAAGTAGCCCACGCCCTCCTGTGGACCAAGCGAGGCAGTCCACATCTCAGCCATTGTGATGCTGATGATGATTATGAGAGACACCGCAAACTCTAAATATACAGCAGCAGCAGGCGTCGTCAGGGTCTGGATCCAACCCACGCCCTCCCGTGTACCAAGCGAGGCAGTCCACATCTACGTAGCCACCGCAACGCCACCGCCGCTCACCGGGACGCTCGCCGGCGTTCCGACTGACCCGCACGTTGCACATCAGCAAGGGGAGCAGCACCAGCACCGTCAGCACCGTCATGGCCACCGTCAAGCTGATGGGGTAGATAGTGCTGCCGCTGGCGGGGAGCGTCGCCTCGTCTCCCGTAGACACCGCGGACGAGGGTGGGGAGGAGCGGGAGGTGGATGGGGTGGTGGTGGTGGTGGTGGTGGCGGCGGTGGTGGTGGCATTGGTGGTGGTGGTGGCGGTGGTGGCAGTGGTGGCGGCGGTGGTGGTGGTGGCGGCAGTGGTGATGGTGGCGGCGGTGGTGGTGGTGGCGGTGGTGGCTACGGGATTGGGGACACACGAGGAGATTCGGTGAGACGCGGGGAGATAACGGGGAGATACGGGTAGACATGGGGAAGCAGAGACACGGGGAAACAGAGAGACACAGTGAGACAGATACAGACAGAGAGACAGATACAGAGAAACAGACAGAGAGACTGACAGAGAGACAGACAGAGAGACACAGACAGAGTGGGATGCTGAGCAGTGTTGTTGGATGAGGTTAGTAAGGAGGAGGTTTTGGTCTTAATCACTTATCTGTGTATGTGTGTGTGTCTGTCTGTGTGTGTGTCTGTATGCTGGGCTGGCTGAGTCATGTAGCCCGCATGCCCAGCCACCGCATGCCGCAACAGCTTTTGTTCGGCCGGATCGAGGGGGCTGAACGGGCGCGGCATGGACTGGAGAAGAGATGGAGTGATGTGGTACAGAAGGACGTGGAGCTGAGTGGACTTGCCGATGACTGGTACCAGCGGTGTCAAGATCGGCCTCTGTGGAGGAGGCTCGTGAAGGACACTACTGGGCAGTTGGAGGCAGTCGCCCTCCAACAACAACGTAGGGCGGAGGAGCAACGCTCACAACAACGAGCGGAGCGCCGGGTGGCTAAAGCCCAGCAGGTTGGCACAGTAGGGGGCACAGGTGGTGCATCAGCCAGTCATCTCAGTCAGTCGACCCGTGGCACCTGGGTCTGCCCCGTGACCTGCCAGCGGGCGTTCGACACTCCACGTGGCCTCAAGGTGCACATGTCCTGGCACAAGTGTCGTGGTGACGTCACCACTACTTAGTGGTGAATGGCGGTTGTTGTTGTGTCTGTGTGTCTGTGTGTGTCTGTGTGTGTCTGGCACAAGCGTCGTGGTGACGTCACTGCCACTTAGTGGCGAATGGCGGTTGTTGTTGTCTGTGTGTGGCTGTCTGTGTGTCTGTGTGTGTCTGTCTGTCTGTGTCTATTCAACATCGCCTTGCCAGGCACGCTGAGGAGAGGCTTGCAGAGCCCCAATGTGGTTTCAGGAAAGGGCGGTCCTGCACAGATGCCATATTTTCTGTCCGTCTGCTACAGCACAGGTGTAGGGAATTCCAGCAAGACCTACATCTCTGCTTTATTGACCTGGTCAAGGCCTATGATACCATCAGTAGGCCTGGGCTCTGGGTTGTTCTTCATGCTTTTGCAGTCCCTGACCCTCTGCTCACTATCATTAAGGACCTTCATGATGGTGAGCAGGCCCGGGTAAAACTACGTGGCCGGGAGTCAGAGCCATTCCCTGTACACCTTGGGGTGCGATAGCGATGTCCTCTGGCTCCCACATTATTTAACATCTATTTCGACCGCGTAGTTCGTGAAGCCTTCGATGGCCGTACCAGACCAGAGGAATTTCCATCTGGTACAGATGTAGCGCCATAGATGGAACGGCGGTGCCTCGTACCGTCAGGGGAGGGGCTGCAGCGGCAGCCCTAGAGGGGAGGGGCTGCTGGGGGCTGAGGACCCCAGACAGCCCCACCCCTCGGCTCTAGGACCCCAGACAGCCCCACCCCTCGATGGGCAGGAGGCACCAGAGGGGACCTCCCTGGCTGATCTGGAGCCAGCCGCAGCCGAAAAACGAAGGGCGGCGGCGGCAGCAGCCGAGTAGGACCCTGGACCCCCTCGCCCCGCCGTCCTTGTGTAGGGCGGTAGTTGGTGACGTCACGTCGCGCTCAACCCTCCGGTACGATGACGTCACGTACGGTGACGTCACGGACAGGGGGCCGGGACGGTGACATCATGTCCCCCTGGGGTATTTAGGTCGGGACCCCTTGACGTGTTCGAGGTCGTCGCGGGGAGCCAGGAACGTGTGAAGTTGGGAGTTGTGACCCAGGGTTGGGGGAGATTAGCACCGGGCTAGCGGAGCCTGTGGGTGTGCTAGGGACCTCCCCAGTACCCTTACTTTGGGGGAGCGATGGGACCCAGGGTAGGGGGAGATTGGCACCGGGCTAGGGTAGCCTGTGGGTGTGCTAGGGACCTATCCCAGTACCCTACCCCTGGGGGAGCGATGGGACCCAGGGTAGGGGGAGATTGGCACCGGGCTAGGGTAGTCTGTGGGTGTGCTAGGGACCTCCCCAGTACCCTACCCCTGGGGGAGCGATGGGACCCAGGGTAGGGGGAGATTGGCACCAGGCTAGGGTAGCCTGTGGGTGTGCTAGGGACCTCCCCAGTACCCTTCCCCTGGGGTGTGGAGTGTAGGCAGTGAGCGTGCAGTAAAACAACTGGCGCAAGCCCCTACATGAAGATCTGCCTCCGAGTCGTCATTTACGCCTCAACACTTGTAAGGGCCGGGACGCCGTGCGGGCCGGTGGTGGGACTCTGGGCCAGTGGTGGGACTCTGGGCCAGTGGTGGGACTCTGGGTCAGTGGTGGGACTCTGGGTCAGTGGTGGGACTCTGGGCCAGTGGTGGGACTCTGGGTCAGTGGTGGGACTCTGGGCCAGTGGTGGGACTCTGGGCCTGTGGTGGGACTCTGGGCCAGTGGTGGGACTCTGGGCCAGTGGTGGGACTCTGGGTCAGTGGTGGGACTCTGGGCCTGTGGTGGGACTCTGGGCCAGTGGTGGTGGGACTCTGGGCCTATGGTGAGACTCTGGGCCAGTGGTGGGACTCTGGGCCAGTGGTGGGACTCTGGGCCAGTGGTGGGACTCTGGGTCAATGGTGGGACTCTGGGCCTGTGGTGGGACTCTGGGCCAGTGGTGGGACTCTGGGCCTGTGGTGGGACTCTGGGCCGGTGGTGGGACTCTGGGCCAGTGGTGGTGAGACTCTGGGCCGGTGGTGGGACTCTGGGCCTGTGGTGGGACTCTGGGCCAGTGGTGGGACTCTGGGCCAGTGGTGGGACTCTGGGTCAGTGGTGGGACTCTGGGCCTGTGGTGGGACTCTGGGCCAGTGGTGGTGGGACTCTGGGCCTATGGTGAGACTCTGGGCCAGTGGTGGGACTCTGGGCCAGTGGTGGGACTCTGGGCCAGTGGTGGGACTCTGGGTCAGTGGTGGGACTCTGGGCCTGTGGTGGGACTCTGGGCCAGTGGTGGGACTCTGGGCCTGTGGTAGGACTCTGGGCCGGTGGTGGGACTCTGGGCCAGTGGTGGTGTGACTCTGGGACTCCCGGCCCCACGCCCTTGTAAGGGCGAGGTCCGAGGAAGCCAGAGTGTGGACCCGCACCTTGGCTGGGTGGGGTCAGGGTAGCCTCCCCTAGGGTGGTCACAGCGGAGGAGCCCAGAGCGTAGGCAGTGTCACGGCACGCTAGGGGCAGGCCGTGTGCCTAGGCTGTAGCAGTGTATCAGGAGGACTGTTGGAGTGTTGCGTTGTAATAAAGGAGTTACCTATGCAAAGTGTCTCCGAAACCCACTACACGGATACAATGGGAGGCTGATCGATGCCCAGGTGCGGTCAAGGGATGGCTCCCTATCGCTCAACCACGTTGCGTATGCCGATGATCTGGTAATCGCTGTTCACTCAGAGGAGGAGTTGGAGGCGCTGCTGCTAAACCTGGAGCTTGCCACTAAGAGGTGGGGCCTTACCATCAGCCCCACCAACACTAAGGACCTGCCTGGGTATTTTGTAACACTCTACCCCCACAACTCCCAATTGGTGATTGAGTTGTGGAGAGAGTGAAGAGTTTCCCATACCTGGGCAGTGTGCTCATGACCGGCTCCGGTTGGACAGCAAAGGTCTCACTCTGAATCAGTCGAGCGGCATCATCTATTCATCGGTTGCGTAACGCTGTGTGGAAGCTACCTGGTCTGTCACTCCGCACGAATCTTCAGGTCTTCTCGGCCACAGTCATTCCCTCCCTTCTCTACGCTTGCGAAAAGTGGACCCCCCTAATGGAACATATTCGCCGGTTAGAAACATTTAGGCTGGCCTGCCTACGATCCAATTTGGGTTTAAACAGGCTGGATTGTGTGAGCTCACAAATCCCAGAAAAATCTGGACAAAGTCCCATCGGTGAGCTCCTCCGGCAGGCAAGGCTCGGACTCCAGCCCCTCGCACCCGTCCAGAGCCCCCGTTTAGCCCCTGTGGTGGTCACAGACGCCATGAGGGGAGGAACCAATCGGAATTGGCCCTCCCCCCACAGCACTGTCCACGACAGAGTTGCCCGTCCGGCACCGCGAGGAGGTAGGGGGTACACACACACACACACAGGTACATACACACAGGTGCACACACACACAGGTAAACACACAGGTACACACACACACAGGTACACACAGGTACGCACACACAGGTACACACACAGGTACACACACACACAGGTACACACAGGTACACACACAGGTACACACACACAGGTACACACACAGGTACACACACAGGTACACACACACACACAGTTACACACGCAGGTACACACACAGGTACACACACACATACAGGTACACACACAGGTACACACACAAACAGGTACACACGCAGGTACACACACAGGTACACACAAACACAGGTACACACACACAGGTACACACACAGGTACACACACACAGGTACACACACACAGGTACATACACAGGTACACACACACAGGTACACACACACAGGTACACACACAGGTACACACACAGGTACACACACACAGGTACACACACACAGGTACATACACAGGTACACACCAAGGTACACACACAGGTACACACACACACAGGTACACACACAGGTACACACACACAGGTACACACACAGGTACACATACAGGTACACACACAGGTACACACACACAGGTACACACACACAGGTACACACACACAGCTACACACACACACAAAGGTACACACACAGGTACACACACAGGTACACACACACAGGTACACACACACAGGTACACACACACAGGTACACACACAGGTACACACACAGGTACACACATGCAGGTGCACACACACAGATACAACAACACAACAACAACCGCCATTCGCCACTAAGTGGCGGTGACGTCACCACGACGCTTGTGCCAGGCTATGTGCACCTTGAGGCCACGTGAAGTGTCGAACGCCCGCTGGCAGGAGGTCACGGGGCAGACCCAGGTGCCACGGGTCGACTGACTGAGATGGCTGGCTGATGCACCACCTGTGCCCCCTACTGTGCCAACCTGCTGTGCTTTAGCCACCCGGCGCTCCGCTCGCTGTTGTGAGCGTCGCTCCTCCGCCCTCCGTTGTTGTTGGAGGGCGACTGCCTCCAACTGCCCAGTAGCATCCTTCACGAGCCTCCTCCACAGAGGCCGATCTTGAGACCGCTGGTACCAGTCATCGGCAAGTCCACTCAGCTCCACGTCCACCTGTACCACATCACTCCATCTCTTCTCTAGCCCGTGCCGCGCCCGCTTAGCCCCCTCAATCCGGCCAAACAAAAGCTGTTTCGGCATGCGGTGGCTGGGCATGCGGGCTACATGACCCAGCCATCGCAGCCTTGCCTACCGGAGGAGCTCACCGATGGGACCCTGCCCAGATCTTTCAAGGATTTGTGAGCTCCTCACACAATCCAGTCTGGTTAAACCCAGGATGGATCGTAGGCAGGCCAGCCTAAATGTTTCTAACCGGCGAAGATGTTCCATTAGGGGGGTCCACGTTTCGCAAGCGTAGAGAAGGGAGGGAATGACCGTGGCCGAGAAGACCTGAAGCTTAGTGCGGAGCGACAGACCAGGTAGCTTCCACACAGCGTTACGCAACCGATGAAAAGATATTGCCGCTCGACTGATTCGGAGTGAGACCTCTGCTGTTAAACTGGAGCCAGTCATAAGCACACTGCCCAGGTATGGGAAACTCTCCACTCTCTCCACAACTGCCCCATCACCGATTGGGAGTTGTGGGGGTGGAGTGTCCGATGGTACAAAATACCCAGGCAGGTGCTTAGTTTTGGTGGGGCTGATGGTAAGGCCCCACCTCTTAGTGGCACGCTCCAGTCTCAGCAGCAGCGTCTCCAACTCCTCCTCTGACTGAGCAGCTATTACCAAGTCATCAGCATACATAACGTGGTTGAGCAATAGGGAGCCATCTCTTGACCGCACCCGGGCATCGATTAGCCTCCCATTATATCTGTACCATATGGAGATTCCCCCGGTACAGCTATTGAAGGCTTCACGAACTACGTGGTCAAAATAGATGTTAAATAATGTGGGAGCCAGAGGACATCCCTGTCGCACCCCAAGGTGTACAGGGAATGGCTCTGACTCCCGGCCACGTAGTTTTACCCAGGCCCGCTCACCATCATGAAGGTCCTTAATGATCGTGAGCAGAGGGTCAGGTACTCCAAAAGCACGAAGAACGACCCAGAGCCCAGGCCTACTGATGGTATCATAGGCCTTGACCAGGTCAATAAAGCAGAGATGTAGGTCTTGTTGGAATTCCCTACACCTCTGCTGTAGCAGACGGACAGAAAATATGGCATCTGTGCAGGACCGCCCTTTCCTGAAACCGCATTGGGGCTCCACAAGCCTCTCCTCAGCGTGCCTGGCAAGGCGATGCTGAATAATCCTTGCCAGGACCTTTCCCGGCACACTGAGGAGTGAGATGCCCCTGTAGTTGTTACAGTCTGTGCGGTCCCCCTTCTTAAAAAGGGGGACCACCAGGGCATCCTTCCAATCCTGCGGAACCCATCCAGTGGTCCAGACTGTTGTTATGATGTCATATAGGGCAGTCTGTGCACAAACGCCACCCTCCCTCAGCATTTCACTTGGGAGATCATCTCTGCCCGCTGCCTTTCCTGGTCTCAGACTCCGGATCGCCTTCAATACTTCCTCAGCAGATGGCACCTCAGCCAGCCACTCACAGGGGGTGACTTCATCCAATATTTGAGGCACCGCAGCCTCAGCAGGGTCATCCTCACTTTGTGCCACGATGTTTTCCTGGCTGAGGGATTTTCCCTCCCCCAGGACCTCACAGAAATGCTCAGCAAATCTGCGAACCTGTTCCTGGGGGTCGGAAATTGGATCACCGTTTTTTCCCCTAATGATGGTAATCGGTGTGGCGATGCAGGTTACTTTTTTGATGGAGTTAAATAGAGATTTGTGATCACGGGCCACTGAGGCAGACTCCATCTCCTCAGCAACCCGCGACCACCACCCATCCTTGCAGCGCCTCACGGCTCTCCGAACCTCCGAGCGAAGGCTGCGGTAAGCCTCCTCATTCTCTGACGTGGGATTCTGTAGCCGATGACAGTGGGCCTGTCGCTTTTTTTCAACCATCCTGAACAACTCCTCTCTCATCCAGGGTGTCTGGGGAGGTCTGGACCGCGTACCCAAAGCAGCCATTGCAGCTGCATGAGTCACAGTCCTAAACCTCGCCCATTTACCCTCGACATCAGGAGAAGTCGGGGACGATGCCAATCCCAGCCGCAAGCGATGATGAAATTCTCGCTTGCAACTTTCATCAGATAACTGAGACCAGGCCACTTTAGGTTGGAATGGGGTCCTGGGTGTACACCCACCACCGGAGTGGAAGAATGGCAGGCGCATCTTACAGATGACTAGTCGATGGTCAGAGGGCAGATCAGCTCCACGGTAGGTCCTGGTGTCAAGGACATGGGCTCGCATTCGCTGGTCCGTCACTATGTAGTCCAGCAGATGTTCTTGCTTGGACCCGGCATGCATCCATGATGTTGTGTGGATGCGCCGATGCCGGAACAGCGTGTTGGTAATTACAAGCCCATGGGCTGCACAAAAATCTAGCAGCCTTCTACCGTTGTTATTGAGCTGATCTGGCCCATGCCCTCCAATCACTCCAGACCAGGTGCCAGTATCATGACCAACTCGGGCATTGAAGTCACCCAACATGATGACTCTCTCCCGAGGGGCCACTTTAGCCAGCACCTGTGACAGGAGGTCATAGAAGGCATCTGACTCATCGGCTTTGCCTGCATCCCTCCACGGATGTTCATCTTCGGTGGGGGCATAAGTAACCACGCCCAAAGTAGCCTGGGGCTTACAGCTTCCCACACCTCACCGCCACGCTCCCACGCCCCCTTCATTCTTTTGTTCAAAAGAAGACCCACACCCTGTTGTTTGGCAGTCTGCTGCCCCGAGTAGAGGACTGTCCACCCCTCATGGTGGCAGGAGCCAGAGCCGGTCCACCTGACCTCCTGAATGCCGCATAGATCCAGGCGGTACCGGTCCAGCTCCCGACAGAGGAGTGGCAGCCTCTCCTCTGCAGTGAGCGTTCGAACATTCCACGTGGCCACCCGTAGTGGCTTTTCGTTGTTTCTGGAGTAGCCCCGAGGGTAGGTATTCAATCTCCTGGCTCCGCCAATTGGGGTTTGGCCAGGAGACGTCATAGACGCCTGGCCCCCCGGGGCCTCCGGCACAAGCTTAGTTGTTACATATTTCAGTTTAATTCGTGGTTTCGTGGTAATTAATTGAAGGTGGAGGGGTTACCAGCCCCTCGCACCCGTCCAGAGCCCCCGTTTAGCCCCTGTGGTGGACACATATGCCATGAGGGGAGGAGCCAATCAAAATTGGATCTCCCCCCACAGCGCTGTCCACGACAGAGTTGCCCGTCCGGCACCGCGAGGAGGTAGGGGGTTGTTTTGCCGGACCACAGATACACACACAGGTACACACACACAGGTACACACACAGGTACACACACACAGGTACACACACAGGTACACACACACACAGGCACACACACAGGTAGACACACACAGGTACACACACAGGTACACACACACAGGCACACACACACAGGTACACACACACACACAGGTAGACACACACAGGTACACACACAGGTACACACACACAGGCACACACACACAGGTACACACACATAGGTACACACACACAGGTACACACACACAGGTACACACACACACACAGGTACACACACAGGTACACACATACACAGGTACACACACAGGTACACACACACAGGCACACACACAGGTACACACACACAGGTGCACACACACACAGGTACACACACACAGGTACACACACAGGTACACACACAAACAGGTACACACACACACAGGTACACACACACAGGTACACACACAGGTACACACACAAACAGGTACACACACACAGGTACACACACAGGTACACACACACAGGTACACACACACAGGTACACACACAGGTGCACACACACACACAGGTACACACACACAGGTACACACACAGGTGGGCATCACACAGGTACACACACAGGTACACACACACAGGTGCACACACACAGGTACACACACACAGGTACACACACAGGTGGGCATCACACCCACAGAGCCCCCCACACCACTAACGACTCCCGCCTAGCCAACGACCTGAACGAGTTCTACTGTAGATTTGAAAGACAATTGGACTGTCCTGAACCACCCCTTCCAACCCAAGAGGCCCCATCCCCCACCAATACTACAGAGACGACTATCTCCTTTCAGGAGGAAGAAGTTAATAGACTTTTCAAGAGGCAGAATCCACGCAAAGCAGCCGGGCCGGACTCTGTCTCTCCAGCCACCCTCAGGCACTGCGCTGACCAGCTGTCTCCGGTGTTCACCAACATCTTTAACACCTCCCTGGAGACATGCCATGTACCAGCCTGTCTCAAGTCCTCCACCATCATCCCTGTGCCCAAAAAGCTAAGGCCAACAGGACTAAATGATTACAGACCGGTCGCCCTTACATCTGTGGTAATGAAGTCTTTTGAGCGCCTGGTCCTGGCACACCTCAAAGCCATCACAGACCCTCTCCTGGACCCCCTTCAGTTTGCCTACAGAGCCAACAGGTCTGTGGACGATGCAGTTAACATGGCCCTCCACTTCACCCTACAGCATCTGGACGCCCCAGCATCCTACGCCAGGATCCTGTTTGTGGACTTCAGCTCTGCCTTCAACACCATCATCCCTGCCCTGCTTCAGGACAAGCTCTTCCAGCTGAACGTGCCATACACCACCTGTAAATGGATCACAGACTTCCTGTCTGACAGGAAGCAGTGCGTTAAGCTGGGAACACAAGTCTCTGGCTCCAGGTCCATCAGCACCGGAACTCCTCAGGGCTGCGTCCTTTCCCCTCTGCTCTTCTCCCTGTATACCAACAGCTGCACCTCCAATCATCTGTCCGTCAAACTATTGAAGTTTGCGGATGACACCACCCTCATTGGGCTGATCTCTGGTGGGGATGAGTCTGACTATAGGTGGGAAGCTGACAATCTGGTGACCTGGTGTAGCCAGAACAACTTAGAGCTAAATGCTCTAAAGACAGTTGAGATGGTTGTGGACTTCAGGAAGAATACAGCACCACTCACCCCCATCACCCTGTTAGACTCCCCAGTAAAAATTGTAGAGTCCTTCCGCTTCCTGGGCACTATTCTCTCCCGGGACCTCAAGTGGGAATTGAACATCAGCTCCCTCACCAAGAAAGCTCAACAGAGGATGTACTTTCTACGGCAGCTGAAGAAATTCAACCTGCCAAAGACAATGATGGTGCAATTCTATACAGCGATCATTGAATCCATCCTCACCTCCTCCATAACCGTCTGGTACGCTGCTGCCACTGCCAAGGACAAGAGCAGACTGCAGCGTATCATCCACACTGCTGAGAAGGTAATTGCCTGCAATCTACCGACCCTCGAGGACCTGCACACGACAAGGTCTATGAGGCGAGCGAGGAAGATTATGGCCGATTTCTCCCACCCTGGACACTCTCTGTTTCAGCTACTCCCCTCCGGCAGAAGGCTTCGGTCCATCAGGACCAAAACCTCACGCCATAAAAACAGTTTCTTCCCATCTGCTGCTGGCCTGTTAAACAAGGCCAAGGGCTAACACTGTTTTTAACATTTGATCTACATAACGACACGTTGCTGATATTAACTATGTTTCCCTATTTGTATTTTTAAATTATATCTTAAAGCTATTTTATATTCGATATTTATTTAATTTTATATAATTCAGCCCCTTAGTGTTAGACTTTTAACCCTTATTATAGTAAGACTTGTTTAAAACTTATTTAAGATTTTAGATTCCTATATGTTGAATGTATGCACCATCCTGCCAAAGTAAATTCCGTGTCGGTGTGAACTTACATGGCGAATAAAACCCTTTCTGATTCTGATTCTGATCATGTTCAATTCTCATGTAATCAAAGTAGGAATCGATTCATTAAGATTCATTTTCGACCGCTTAATTCTCATGTTATCCGAACGGAAATCGATTTAATTAGCTTAATCAACCGTATATCGATTCCCATGTTATCCCAAATGAAATCGACTCTATACATCCGTTACTCTACAATAATCGATTCCTAATGTTATCCCATTAAGAATCGATGCGAGTATAGTTAATCGAACCGGGAATCGAATTTCTCTCCACGTGACTAAAGATCGCTCCATGGCGATGCGTCAACTCGTCTCTAGACTTGGCCTACTCTTCCTCCTGCTCCTCCACCTCGTCACGTGGTGCAGCAGCCACGGTGAGCCGAGCCGGTCGATACATCGGGTGCCAGGTTGTGGTGGACGTGGGGAGCGGTGGTGCAGTGGTTAGCGCACTGTGTGAGTGAGTGTGTGGGGAGCGGTGGTGCAGTGGTTAGCGCACTGTGTGAGTGAGTGTGGGGAGCGGTGGTGCAGTGGTTAGCGCACTGTGTGAGTGAGTGTGTGGGGAGCAGTGGTGCAGTGGTTAGCGCACTGTGTGTGTGAGTGTGGGGAGCGGTAGTGCAGTGGTTAGCGCACTGTGTGAGTGTGGGGAGCGGTGGTGCAGTGGTTAGCGCACTGTGTGTGTGGGGAGCGGTGGTGCAGTGGTTAGCGCACTGTGAGTGTGGGGAGCGGTGGTGCAGTGGTTAGCGCTCTTTGTGTGTGTGTGTGGGGAGCGGTGGTGCAGTGGTTAGCGCACTGTGTGTGAGTGTGGGGAGCGGTGGTGCAGTGGTTAGCGCACTGTGTGTGTGTGTGGGGAGCGGTGGTGCAGTGGTTAGCGCACTGTGTTTGTGTGGGGAGCGGTGGTGCAGTGGTTAACGCACTGTGTGTGAGTGTGGGGAGCGGTGGTGCAGTGGTTAGCGCACTGTGAGTGTGTGGGGAGCGGTGGTGCAGTGGTTAGCGCACTGTGTGTGTGAGTGTGTGGGGAGCGGTGGTGCAGTGGTTAGCGCACTGTGAGTGTGTGGGGAGCGGTGGTGCAGTGGTTAGCGCACTGTGTGTGAGTGTGGGGAGCGGTGGTGCAGTGGTTAGCGCACACTGAGTGCCGTTTGCCCATCTCCCCAGCCCCGGCTTCCCCACTGAATGTGCGCGTGGAGTCTCGAGACCTGCTGACACAACTCCGCTGGGAACCAGCTGACGTGAACCCCGCCACCAGCAGCGTCACCTACAGAGTGGAGAGCAAACTGTGAGATGGTCGCTCACTCACTCACCCAGCCACTCACTCACCCACTCACTCACCCACTCACCCACCCACTCACTCACCCATTAACTCACCCACCCACTCACTCACTAACGCACTCATTCACCCACTTACTCACCCACCCACTCTCTCACTCGCCCACTCACCCGCTTCCTCACTCACTCACTCACCCATCAACTCACCCACCCACTCACTCACTGACTAACGCACTCACTCACCCACTTACTCACCCACCCACTGTCTCACTCACCCACTCACTCAGCCACTCACTCACTCACCCACCCACTCACTCACCCATCCACTCACTCCACCACTCACTCACTCACCCACTTACTCACCCACCCACTCTCTCACTCACTCACTCACCCACCCACTCACTCACTGACTCACTCACCCACTCTCTCACTCGCCCACTCACCCGCTTGCTCATTCACTCACCCACTCACTCACCCACCCACCCACTCACCCACCCACTCCTCACCACCTCCTCCCCGTGTCTCTGTCTGTGCAGCTATGGACGAGCCCACTGGCGGACCGTCTGCGCTGCAACAACAGAGACTTGGTGCGATGTCTCCTCAGCTCTGCGGCATCCCGGTGACCGCTATCAGCTGCGCGTCAGAGCCACCGTTTCATCGTCATCACCGGGGGCCTCACCAATCTCCTTGCCCTGGGTCGTGGTTGAGGTCTTACCCTTGGAGACAAGTCAGTGGCTTTGTCTATGTGTGTGTCTCTGTGTGCGTGTCTGTGTGTCTCTGTCTGTGTGTATGTATGTGTGTCTGTGTGTGTGTCTCTGTGTGTGTGTGTCTGTGTGTATGAGTCTCTCTGTTTGAGTGTCTCTGTGTGTGTCTGTCTGTGTGTATGTGTGTGTGTGTGTCTGTGTGTGTGTGTCTGTGTGTGTGTGTGTCTGTGTGTGTGTCTGTGTGTCTCTGTCTCTGTGTGTGTGTATGTCTGTGTGTAGAGTGTCTGTATGTGAGTGTCTCTGTGTCTCTGTGTGTGTGTCTATGTCTCTGTGTGTGGCTGCCTATGTGTATGTGTGTCTGTGTGTGTCTCTGTGTGTCAGTGTCTCTGTGTGAGTGTCTCTGTGTGTGAGTGTCTCTTTGTGTGTGTCTGTGTCTTTGTGTGTGTCTGTGTCTGTGTGTATGTGTCTGTGTGTGAGTGTCTCTGTGTGAGTGTCTCTGTGTGTGTCTCTGTGTGAGTGTCTCTGTGTGTGAATGTCTCTGTGTGTTGTCTCTGTGGGAGAGTCTCTGTGCGTGTCTGTGTGTGTCTCTGTGTGTGTCTCTATGTGTGAGTGTCTCTTTGTGTGTCTGTGTGTGTGTCTCTGTGTGAGTGTCTCTATGTGTGAGTGTCTCTTTGTGTGTGTCTCTGTGTGTGTGTGTCTCTGTGTGAGTGTCTCTGTGTGAGTGTCTGTGTGTGTGTGTCTCTGTGTGTCTGTGAGTGTCTCTGTGTGTGAGTGTCTCTTTGTGTGTGTCGCTGTGTGTGTGTGTCACTGTGTGTCTCTGTGTGTGTGTGTCTGTGTGTGTGTCTGTGTGTCTCTGTCTCTGTGTGTGTGTATGTCTGTGTGTAGAGTGTCTGTATGTGAGTGTCTCTGTGTCTCTGTGTGTGTGTCTATGTCTCTGTGTGTGTCTGCCTGTGTGTATGTGTGTCTGTGTGTGTCTCTGTGTGTCAGTGTCTCTGTGTGAGTGTCTCTGTGTGTGATTGTCTCTTTGTGTGTGTCTGTGTCTTTGTGTGTGTCTGTGTCTGTGTGTACGTGTCTGTGTGTGAGTGTCTCTGTGTGAGTGTGTCTCTGTGTGTGAATGTCTCTGTGTGAGTGTCTCTGTGTGTGTCTCTTTGTGAGTGTCTCTGTGTGTGAATGTCTCTGTGTATTGTCTCTGTGGGAGAGTCTCTGTGCGTGTCTGTGTGTGTCTCTGTGTGTCCGTGTGTGTCTCTATGTGTGAGTGTCTCTTTGTGTGTCTGTGTGTGTGTCTCTGTGTGAGTGTCTCTATGTGTGAGTGTCTCTTTGTGTGTGTCTCTGTGTGTGTGTGTGTCTCTGTGTGAGTGTCTCTGTGTGAGTGTCTCTGTGTGTGAGTGTCTCTTTGTGTGTGTCTCTGTGTGTGTGTGTCACTGTGTGTCTGTGTGTGTGTGTGTCTCTGTGTGTGTCTCTGTGTGTGTGTCTCTGTGTGTGTGTGTCTCTGTGTGTGTGCCTCCGTGTGTGTCTGTGTCTCTGTGTGTGTCTCTGTGTGTGTCTCTGTGTGTATGTTTCTGTGTGTGTCTCTGTGTGTGTGTGTGTCTCTGTGTGTCTCTGTGTGTGTGTCTCTTTGTGTGTGTCTCTGAGTGTCTCTGTGTGAGTGTCTCTGTGAGTGTCTCTGTGTGTGAATGTCTCTGTGTATTGTCTCTGTGGGAGAGTCTCTGTGTGTGCGTGTCTGTGTGTGTCTCTGTGTGTCTGTGTGTGTCTCTGTGTGTCTGTGAGTGTCTCTGTGTGTGAGTGTCTCTTTGCATGTGTTTCTGTGTGTGTGTGTGTCTCTGTGTGTCTCTGTGTGTGTGTCTCTGTGTGTGTGTCTCTGTGTGTGTGTGTATCTCTGTGTGTCTCTGTGTGTGTGTCTCTGTGTGTGTGTGTCTCTGAGTGTCTCTGTGTGAGTGTCTCTGTGAGTGTCTCTGTGTGTGAATGTCTCTGTGTATTGTCTCTGTGGGAGAGTCTCTGTGTGTGCGTGTCTGTGTGTGTCTCTGTGTGTCTGTGTGTGTCTCTATGTGTGATTGTCTCTTTGTGTGTCTCTCTGTGTGTGTGTGTCTCTGTGTGAGTGTCTCTATGTGTGAGTGTCTCTTTGTGTGTGTCTCTGTGTGTGTGTGTCTCTGTGTGAGTGTCTCTGTGTGAGTGTCTCTGTGTGTGAATGTCTCTGTGTATTGTCTCTGTGGGAGAGTCTCTGTGCGTGTCTGTGTGTGTCTCTGTGTGTCCGTGTGTGTCTCTATGTGTGAGTGTCTCTTTGTGTGTCTGTGTGTGTGTCTCTGTGTGAGT